>NC_083716.1:186784762-188034762 GCF_028564815.1 Eubalaena glacialis | reverse complement strand
AACATAGCCATAGTTTCCTTAGATTTATTGGATTATGTGTGCTTACTGACTTACGGAAAGGATTCTAAAATAATTATAAAGCAAAAACTGCCATTCCTGGTACTCAAATTAATTCTCACTCAAACGTCATCTATATCACTATAACATTTTGCAGAAAAAAAGTTCTAAGAAGTTCAACAGCCAATAGGAATAGCCTAATTGTTTTAAAGTTTTGTCACATTATATTATTAAATAATATTTTGAATCTCTACAACTGCCCCAGATGAAGTTTGCATTTTTAAGTGACTGGGAACAAACTTCTCCCTGTAACTTCACATTTCATGATTTTGTTGAAGAGGAAAGAAGCAAAGGTTTCAGTTACTAAGTAAACAATCTATTAATGTACATCCTGTCTAAAGAAGCAGAGAATATGAAACCAAGGATTCTCAAGACTGAAGAAAGGGCAGAAGACTCACAGCTACTTAGAAGAACCTTTGTTCTTCTAGACGTTTTTCTTTCACCTCCCCTATATCATTTTTCTCCCTCCCATTTCCCCCTCTTTTCCTTAATTCAGTACCTTTTTTAGTTCTTTCTTCTATGTTTCATTTCTGAATCTCTTTGCAGCTATGAACAAAATTCTCTTAAACACGTACCTTAAGTAAAGACATTACAGAAATTTCTCAAAATAATAAATGTTCTTTTCCTTTCCTCATTTATCTGCCTTCTTTATCCATCGCATTCTGCCCACCTACTCTCTGTTGTTCATCTTTGCTCCTTGGTAAAGTCTCCATATCTCACTTTCCATGTATGTGAAATCACAAAACAACTCCTTGCAATGAAAAACAATTCTTTATTAGAAACACCTAACTTAGGAGTTAGGAATTAGGTGCTTCTTCCTTGGTGAGAGGTTAATCCTCTTGAAAGCCCAGTATTTTTTACTTAATAAATTCATTATCAAGCTTCTCACCATATTTAAGCACAAATTAAGAGGAGGTAGTTTTTGAAGTCTAATATTTAGGCAGAATTGAGAATTAAATCAACAGTGAAAGGGAAGAAGACAAGTAATATGAAAACTCTCAGACATGCTTACAAACTACGCATCAAACAGGCAAGAACATTTTGACTGAACTGTCAGTAAGGGACTAGGTGTGTCTTCTGGGTCTAATCAATCCTACCTGGAAAATACTAAAAAAGTTAATATTGGCAAAGAAAAGTCAGAGTAGCTTCTTCTTGGGCCCTATGAACTGCGTGTTTAGGACAACCCTTCCTAAATGTAGCTCACTTATGGAAACTCGTCCTATCCAGAAACCCTACCAACAGTTTGTTCACCAGGCTTAAGAAAATAGATAGCAAACATCCATGGTAAATAACAAATAAGACATTTCCTACTCTTGTGGTCAAAAGCAGAAGATGTTGATTACTAAGCCACAAGCAAAACAAGTATTCTTACCGTCCCAAATATGTAAGAAGTTCCTAGTTAGTGCTTCTGTGTGTGTGTGTGTGTGTGTGTGTGTGTTTGGTATAACGAATAGTATGGTTATTTTGTCTGAAGTACTCAAGCATCTTTGAAAGATAAGCCTAAAACTGTCAGAGATAAATATTTCTACTTCACACATAAAAACGGAAATACAACTAAGAAGTGAGAACTCTCAGCAAGAACTATATTCATGTATATTTACTTCACAAATATTTACTGGGCACTTAACATGTGATTTGCAAGACACTGTTAGGATCTAAAATAAAGTTATCTTGAGTTCCCCTATTCAGTACTATGAACTGTTAATTAATAAGATTAATAAGTCTTTTGCAACATTAGCTTAATAATCTCTTTTCAGGGTGAAATTATATTTGTATTTTATTTGTTCAGGGAAGTAATAAACTTGCTATAATATAACAGAAATTTGGAACAGCCTTGCTCACAGCTGTAGAGATGACAGAGAAAAACAGAAATAAATCCATATTTGATCATCTTTTAACTGATATATTCACATCTCAAACGGGCACTAACACCGTCCTTTAACTACACTCACACTGCCAACTGAACACAAACGATGAAATGAGGAAATATCAAGACTTGCTCTTTCCTTACAGACCCCATTTGGTCAACATATCTCAACTGTTTTAACACATGCTCCTCAAGATAAGAAAGCATACCGTGTTACAGAGATATATATACTTCGAATTGTTACAACAGCTTCAAACTGTCACTATGCTCTCCAAACCACAAACAGTGCCTTCACTCTGCAGGGAGAGCAACAGACCTGTTTTAAGAAATTTTCTCGTGCAATGGTTTCTTTTCTGTTGACAGTTCCTCTGAGCCTCTGCCTCGTACTGAAGGTCAAGGACACCATTAGCGGGCACCTTTGAGGCTTCCCACCAGCTGATTCCCCTGGAATCCCTCTAAGTCATCCATAAGAGGCCTCTGAGGAGCACACAACTGTACTTTGTGCATTGGGTCCACAAGGAATCTTGTTTCAAAAGAGGTATTTAACTAAGCACACTACTACTTGTCAGTTTAAGCCATGGCACTTGCCAAGGTAAATCATACTTAATATTCAGCATGATTTCCATACCTCCAATGAAAGGAGTAAATAGCTCTCTCTCTAGAAATGCACTCCTTCCTTAATATGCACTGTTGATACTGATGACTAATTTAAAGGTGAAAATAACTAAGATTTTTTAAAATTCCCGAAGTGCACGGTATTGTAATGGACAGAGCACAATTTCTGAGGTCAGGATAACTCCAGTTTGTATTCCATGGAGGAGTTGTGTGACCTTAGACAATTCACCTAATGTCTCTGAGATTCAATTTCTTCAATAAAATGGGGAGAAAAAATACCTATCTCATGCATTTGGTGTGGGGTTTAAGTGAGGTCAAATGTCTGTCATACTGTGAACACATGGTAAATGTTAGCTCCTTTTCCTCATGTGGAAAAAAAATACTAAGTTCACAAGCTGTATTTATCTTTGAACAACTTTTCTATTATTCTTGAGGGAAATTACCAAATTTAAATTATAATACAAGGAAATAAAATTTCTGAGGCAATTTTTAGGGTTTTCACTTTCTGAACTAACACATATGATGATTTCACTGTGTTTGAACAGCAATTCAAGACACAGGAATAATTTAACTCCAAACAACCACTTAAGTTCTATTATTCAAGGTTCAGTGGTAAAATGAAAAAAAAAAAAAAGTTACATATTAAGTATAGTTATTGGCCCTTAAAACCCTATTTCCTCTTATAGCATAATGAGCCTGCACTTAAAGTCAGAAAAATCTGTTTTCCCCAAGCTTGTGAAAAAGAATCTAAAACTCATCATCACTACCCAAACAGAAACTATATTTTTTTAACTTAAATTCTAGAAGACAGTGAAAAACATCCTGTAGTAATAGAAAGTGGTCCCCAATAGCTTGTCAAAGAAGCAAGCTGAAACTGCAATTTGTAAAGAAATTTATATCATTAACGGGGGAACTGATATGAGACTCAAATCTCTAGATCTAGCAGAGACTTTAAGAATTACAAAAGTCAAACTGACCACAAAACCCAGTTTGTAACCATGGCTAACTGAATACCACGGCAGCTGTGGAATCAGTCAAAGATAACAAAGGGGTCATTTCTGTGTCCCCTAAAGAGAAGGGCTGCTGTCTGATGCCAGCTTTCCCTTTACTGCCTGCTGTCAGCGTGCTCTGTAGACATGGCCGAGGAAGGGAGGGCAGGTAAGATGTGGCTCTAACTCTTGGATCCCACACAGAGTGACACTGCGAAGCTGAGGCTCCGGGTCCCTGAGTGTCTTCCCACCAAGCTACCAAGGGCTGGGTAACGTTTCCTGTGCCCTTGATGTCTAATTAATATTTGAGCAAATAATGCTCAGACATGACTGCCAGTCCCTTACACACTGGCATGTGGACTCTGGAGTAATTTTTTTGCTGGTTTTTTGTTTGTTTGTTTTAATTTTTATTGGAGCATAATTGATTTATAATGTTGTGTTAGTTTCAGGTGTGCAACAAAGTGAACTAGTTATACATATATCTATCTCCACTCTTTTTTAGATTCTATTCCCGTATAGGTCATTACAGAGTATTGGAAAGACTTCCCTGGGCTATACAGTAGGTTCTTATTAATCATCTATTTTATATATAGTAGTGTGTTTATGTCAATCCCGATCTCCCAATTTACCCCTCCCCCCCAATCCCCTGGTAACCGTAAGTTTGTTGTCTACATCTGTGACTCTACTTCTGTTTTGTAACTAAGTTCATTTGTACCCTTTCTTTAGATTCCACATAGAAGCGATATCATAAGGGCTCTGGAGTAATTTTATTTTTTTTATTTTTTAATTAATTTATTTATTTATTTATTTTTGGCTGTATTGGGTCTTTGTTGCTGCACGCGGGCTTTCTCTAGTTGCAGCGAGTGGGGGCTACTCTTCGTTGTGGTGCGTGTGCTTCTCACTGCGGTGGCTTCTCTTGTGGCGGAGCACAGGCTCTAGAGAACAGGCTCAGTAGTTGTGGCACACGGGCTCAGTAGTTGTGGCTCGCGGGCTCTAGAACACAGGCTCAGTAGTTGTGGCGCACGGGCTTAGTTGCTCCGTGGCATGTGGGATCTCTCTGGACCAGAGCTCAAACCGTGTCCCTTGCATTGGCAGGCGGATTCTTAACCACTGCACCTCCAGGGAAGCCCTGTTTTGGAGTAATTTTAAATCCTGATTCTGCCAATTAGCTGTCTGGCCTAGAATAATCTACTTAATTTCCTCATCTGCAAACTGGGCACTATAGTAGCTTCTGCTGTATAGGGTTGTCAGAATGGTTACCTGAATTAATATCTGGCTGCTTCATAAGAGGTTCTCTCATAGAGTTTCTTAAATAAACACCAAGCACCAAGATATTCTGAAAAATAATATCAGATTCATGCCAAAATCTTAAGTTCAACTGGGCAAGAAGTCAGAAAGTTTTTTAATGACTGAAATATTATTTCACTTATATTAATAAAAGTATTAATTAAATATCTACATATATATATAAATAGTATATATTTAAATATGTAACTATATAAATCACATATTCTATACACTGTTTATTATCTATTTATTTAACATGCTAATGTACAGGGTTCTGCTTTTTTTTTTTTTTTTTTAATAAATTTATTTATTTATTTATTTATTTTTGGCTGTGTTGGGTCTTCGTTTCTGTGCGAGGGCTTTCTCTAGTTGCGGCGAGCGGGAGCCACTCTTCATCGCGGTGCGCAGGCCTCTCACTATCGCGGCCTCTCTTGTTGCGGAGCACAGGCTCCAGACGCGCAGGCTCAGTAGTTGTGGCTCACGGGCCCAGTTGCTCCGCGGCATGTGGGATCCTCCCAGACCAGGGCTCGAACCCGTGTCCCCTGCATTGGCAGGCAGATTCTCAACCACTGCGCCACCAAGGAAGCCCCAGGGTTCTGCTTTTAAATGTGATCAATTTCAAGATCAGATTAAAGAAGTATTTACTGTGGGTGTATGTGTACACTATATAAATAGAATGTTTTTGTATAGTTCATAACATTTTTATCCTACACTTAATCAATTAAGATTATGATTGACTCTTGTCAACTTGCCATCTGTACTGTATTATCTTCAAGTGGTAAAAAATCAGATCTTAGAAAGTTTGCTATGCAAAGTACAGTCATTGACTAAATAACCTCTATATACAGAAACAAAATTATGATGTGGTCATAACTTGAAATAATCATATTTGTCGTCTTCAACTTTTCTCTTTTACATTTTGTTTTTATGACAAGATATAGTTCCTTCATTCATTAAAAATATTGTAAGAGGATGATTTATAATGAAACATAGGACATAGAGACTCTCATAATTTACATTAGCACTTGCAGTGTGTCTTGTGCATGTTAACTTCAAAATTCTTCACTCTTGTTTGCAATTAGGAGTAGTACAGAGCTGACAAGTGGCTCCACTCTTTCTTCTCTGTGAATGAGCATCATGTTTCTGTTGATGGACCTATGCTGCTGGATATTGGAACATATATATGTAAAGCATCATGGGGTATTTTTTATTTTTGCTTTTTAATACTATATTTACAATTAGACTATACCTAGAAAAAGTAAAATATATAGTCATAACCTAATAACCAACTGAACAAAAATAATATAAAATCAATGATTATTTTACTCAAAACTATACCAAATAACCAGTTTAAATGATTATTCATGTTTTACTCACTGAATTTATTAAATAGTTGATCAAACAGGCCAAACCAACATCAGACTTTTGCAATATATAAAGCTATATGCCTCAAAAGCAATAGCTTTTCCTATGGCTTAGGGTCAGATTTACAGAAGTGAAAAGCACTGAAGAGCTATGTTCTCAATATTGGTACTGAATGAAATCAACCATCAGTGGTCTGATATCATTCCTTTGCATTAGAAGGAGCATACTGCTAACTTTTCTTATTTTTAATCAATTTTTAGTTTGTTTTCTCCAGAGTGGGAGCCATGTCTGATTCATCTTTCTATCTTCCCAGAGTGTTTATCAAACATTAAGTATAAGTAAAAGTACATTAACTCAAATGGGTCAAGCTGAGAGGCCCCACTGCAGCTCACTATAGAAGTACTGAACAACACAGATGTGTTTAAGTTATGATCACGTTATTTGAGATATAGGTGCATGGTACTGAACATCTTTTTTTACGTACTGGAAAGTAACAATCACATTTAGAAAAGTAATATTTTCTGACATGGGGGATACAAATTCTACTCTCAAAAAATGTATAGTGTTATTTTTCTATCTTCTCCAATAAGAAGTAGTTCTTGGAAATTATTATGACCCTCAACTTGAATAGACACATTATTCCTTAAAACACACACACACATAATGTGTTTCCTCCCTAATTCCCTCTTGGTCTGGCATTCCTAGCATAAGCTGAAAATGGTTCTCCAGCTATCAAAGCAGTCTAATACTGGGTTAGAACTGAAGTTAAAATCAAAGCTCTCAAATGGCCTATTTTGGGAACCATCAATAAGCTGACCTCACAGTTCAGATGGGGGATCACTGAAGGGTAATATGTACACATTACACATATACAGGTTTAGACATATGTAGGGATGAGATTTTTATGCCTAAATTAGTCATTCACACTAAAGACCAATGCCGAACTTTTGTTAATAACCAAGGCATAGGATACAGTCTGCTTGAGTATAATAAATAGTATAATAATACCTGCTTCATTATAAGGACATCCTGAAAAAATTGTACATAAGTGGTATTTTCAATAATTAGAAAACTGTTAGTAATCCAGGAGAAATTAGTAATCCAGGAGAAACTGGATGAGGGCCTGAACTACTATAATAGTACTGAGATTGGAGAGAAGTGGACAGTTTTTAGACACAGGTCATAGAATTGACAGGTCTTGGTGGTCCATTGGATGTAGGAAAAAGAGAGGAATCAGGATAATGATGAGGTTTCATGTGTGACAGCATGTGTGGATAGTGGTACTATTTACTGAGATCAGGAGCACAGAGACTGAAAAGATAAGTGTACTTTGGGATGTGTTTGAGGTATGCATGGGGCATCCAACTGAGGATATCCAGTAAGCAGGATGTCCTTGATATGATAAGGAACTAGACTGGGAGCATAAATTTGGAAGTATTAAAACACAGGCAATCACTGAAGTCATGAGTGTGTATAAGATCACTCCAGAGGATAATAGAGAGTAAGGAGAGGGAAAAGCATAGGAAAGCGGATCTCCATATCACTGAACTGGTCGCTAAGAGATGTTGCCTTATTGAAACACTGAAATACTGAAAATACATGCTTTCATAGCATTAAGTGATGTTGTTTAATAGCAGTGTAAAACTGGCAAGGCTATAAATTAATTTTGCTTTCTAACGTTTTCAACATCCTTTTGTTTCACAGTGTGGTTTCCTCAAGTTACCACACACACAACTCCCTGGGCTGTTGAGGCCAGTCAGTTTCACTTTATGCTACACAAACAAGCATGAGACATGAGGTTAAATCCTAACCACATATCTTGTTATTTACTTGTGTTTAGAAAAAACAGACCTGCACAATCAAGTAGTTCAACTGGAATTATAAAAATCTTCTAATTTTTCACAGATAAAATTACCTGTGGAGATGATTGTGATATTTGTTTCATAACTGTCCATTTTTCAACTTCCTCACCAGTTTTCCCACATCAGCCAGTAATAAAAGAAATAGCTGATTTGATTTTTTTGCTTTGTTTCTAACCTTTGGCAAGAACTTTAAGGGCATTCAAGACCTCACTAATCACAGTATCTTTATCTCTGCTCTTTGTATGGTCCTATCAGTTACAAAGGACATTCTGCAATCCTTAAACTGTACATTGAGCTTTACCAAAGAAACAAGATCCCATGCATGTCTTGTGAATTAAATGTTAAACTAAACAAGTGTGCCACAAACAAAATAATCCCAGGCCATACATATTATACACAATTCTTAAACTATTTTCTGAGACCATTAGCATTGTCATAGTTGCTATATAACATTATGAAATTGGTCTACTTAATTTTGGTAAAATCTTCTAATAGTTCAAGAAATATGAGTTGCTTCTTATTGTCTAATTTATCAACCATTCCTATCCCTTGTCATTGAAGCCAGGGTTCCAAGTTAACTTTTTAAATTACCTTTTAAACCTGGTGACCTTATGAAAATATCTAACCCCCTGTCAGTTCCACACACACAGAATTAATCTTCATTTATGTTTTCATATATTTTAAAGTTCCCTGTAGGAAAGCCATTGAATCCTCTTCCTCAGACAAAATATCACTTAGTTCTATGATGTAAAATATGTCCATTATAAAGTCAGATTGTTTCTGAAGAAAGTCTATGAGGCCATAATACTCATTATGATGGTATGGATATAACACACTTCTGTGATGCTTGGTGTCTTAAGGTATTTTTGACTTCCCCTGGATGTAGAAAGGAACCAAAATGACATGCTCTCTCAGAGTATGTTAGGCAGGAATTGACTCTGAAAGTCTTAGGTTACTGCAGAGTTAAGAAACCATGTTAAAGATGGATCCTTTGAAATTTAGTCCTGGCTGTGTTTCCAATAAAGGGTAAAGCTAGCGGAAAATTTTCAGGAACTGTCATTTTTTTAATGGAGTAATATTCAGACTCAGAAAAATGATAGGGAAACTAATACCTTGGTTTGATCTTAAGAAAAAAAGAGTCCAATTGCTCCTACCTGGGTAAGTGAAGTATTTTGCCTAGAATGAAAACAAGAGAAAAGCACATTACCTATCCCCAATAGACCCCAACTGGTTTGACTTGTCTTCATTAGTATCACCTTTCTGTACTGGAATGAGATATGACTAGATGAACGATGATGATGAGTATGATCAAGTCTGATGGTCCAGCATTTCCATTCAGGTCTGGTGGTTTAGTACTTCCTCACATTCTATTCAGTCCAAATTAAAGAAAACATTTTATCTGTTTTATGTGTAAAATAATAAAAATTATTTTAATGTATTTACTTTCTATTTATTTCAACCTTGAACACTGACAGGCTAATCTGTCATAAATATTCAGCCTCTAGGTTACCAGAGGACTGTTTGTACAGCATTTGCTATAATGTAATTGAACAGTTTATTGTCTACCTCCCTTTGATTAGGAGCTCCTAGAGGATAAGAATGCATGCAGAGACCATGTCTTATTCATCTGTATAAACTCAACACCTAGAAAAGTACCTTGCCCATAAAAGGCAATAATAATAAGTGCTTCCAGATAAATGTACTAGATATTCAAACTAAATGGATAATGATGGTATTAATTTAGAAAGGGAATAGAGAAGCAGTATGTAGAGTTATTAGAATACAGTTTCTGGCACAATCAACTATAGGTTTAGCTTTCAAACCTGTCACTTACTAGCTGTGTGAATTGGGCAAATTATCTGGCTTTCCTAAACTTCAGTTTCCTTTCTATAAGAGGGAAATGGTCATGGCTGCCTTTGAGGATTAGGTAAAGATTAAATAAGAGAATGTATATAAAAGCACTTATCACTGATTGAGGTTCACAGTAAAGCTCTCAATAAATGACAACAAAAACAAAATAAACTTAAATAAACCAATATTTCTAAAAGGAGTATGTTTTTTCCCTACCCCCTGTTGTTAAAAAGGAACTGGAAAATACTCAACTGAACACCCATGTTTATCTATCTCTCTCCTATGATCCCATTTCAATGACAGTGAAGACTGACAAAAAGAATAAATCTGTGACAATGCTAAAAACAAAACCTCGAGAGAATGAGAAAAGCCACAGACTGGGAGAAAAATATTTGCAAAGGACACAAGTGATAAAGAACTGTTACCCAAAATATACAAAGAACTCTTAAAACTCAACAAGAATAAAATAAAGAATCTGATTAAAAAATGGGTATGACCTGAACAGACACCTTACCAAAGAAGATACTATATAGCTGGCAACTAAACATATGAAGAGATGTTCAACAGCATATGTTATTAGGGAATTTCAAATTAAAACAAGAGTGAGATATTACTACATACTGAGTTAGAATGTCAAAATCCAAAACACTAACACTAAATGTTGGCAAGGATGTGGAGCAATACAAACTCTTATTCTTTGCTGGTGAGAATGCAAAGTGATACAGTCACTTTGGAAGACAGTTTGGCTGTTTCTTACAAAATCAAACATACTATTAATATACTATCTAGCAATCGTGTACATTGGTATATATCCAAATGAATTGAAAAATCATGTCCACACAAAAACCTACACAAGGATATTTACAGCAGCTTTATTCATAATCGCCCAACCTGGAAGCAACCAAGAGGTCTCTCAGTAGGTAAGTGGATAAATAAACTGGTATATCCAGAAAACGAGATATTATTCATTGCTAAAACAAAACAAAACAAGCAAACCAAAAATACAAGAGCAATCGAGCCATGAAAAGACACAGAGGAAGCTTAAATGCATATTATTAACTGAAATAAGTCAATCTGAAAAGGCTCACACTGTATGATTCCAACTATATGATAATCTGGAAAAGATAAAACTATGGAGACAGTAGAAGATTGGTAGTTTCCAGGGGTTCGGGGGAGGGAGGGATGAATAGGCAGAGCATAGAGGATTTTTAGGGCAGTGAAACAATTCTGCATGATATTACAATGGTGGATACATGTCATTATACATTTGTCAAAACCCACAGAATGTACAACACTAAGGGTGAACCCTAATGTAAACTTTGGACTTTGGGTGACAAATGATGTGCAAATGTAGGTTCATCAATTATAACAAACATACAACCATGGTGAGGAAAGTTGATAGTGAGGGAGGTTGTGCATGTATAGAGAGGAAATACATGGGAACTCTCTGTACTTTCCACTCAATTTTGCTGTGAAGCTCAAAATTGCCCTAGAAAATAAATTCTATTAATTAAAAAAGAAAAAAACCAATATTTTCTTGTAATTAATTAAAATAGAAATGTCTCTAACTGCAACTGTGCTATTTTCTTCAAAAATGAAACAAACAAAAAATCCTGGTTATTCACAAATAACATTATTTGCTATTTTAACTCTGTTAAACAATCAACCTGTTGTCATACAATAATATTAAGGGTATTACTTCCAAATACCTGACATTCAATAATTGTTGGTTTCTTAATGAACATCTTTGATTTCTAAATATTTTACAACATCCCCTTTTCTCTTAAGGTAAAGTATTTCTGGGTTCCCTTTTGTGTTTTTGAGGTAGTACACCTTCAAATATACATAGCTAAGTAGAATATTCCTTTATACCTTATAAAATGTACTAGAGATTAAATTTTTATCAGTCTGTATTCCCTGAAATATACAAACAGGAGCCTTATAAATCAATCTATATTAGTTAATGGTTTTCTTCTATAAACTGCTACTTGCCTTAGGTTCTTATGTTATTGCTTAGTACAAGAAAACACCTCAGAAATGTTAGATGTATCAATATATCACTGCAGATCGATAACAATCAATTTACTGATTAACATTCATCATTTTTATTTCCATTGAGAAGCAATTAATCATTAATAGTAACCTAGCTTGAATCTTAGTCTTTAGATCATTTGTTCTCTTCATTGCTATGGTCTGACCCAAGATGGAAATGGAAATATTGATCTAATTTTTACCTCTTATTCTAAGTCTCTGGACACATATATACAACCCCCAAATGATACTGGATTTGAATTCTATAATTAAAATGTAGCCTCAAGAAAATTTCCAGAGCAGTGTCATATAACAAATATAAGACATACACACACAAAAAGAGAGAGAGCAAAATCTAATTTGAGGACAAAATAAAGAAGAAATGTGAAAATCTTCTTTTACCACTGTTTCCACAAGTCAAGTAAAAAAAAAAAACCATAAAGAAAAATTAATATTAAACAAAATAGAGATAAAAATGGAGAAATATACATTAGCTAAAATAATCTGGCATAAAACTTTGTGAAGATGGTGATTTGCTGTGACATTCTACATTTCTTTATTCTAGCTTACTAATTTTTGATTAGTGGAGGCAGAAGTGATGATTATCAAGGTGGAGAGAGGAGGGGATATGGCTGGCATAAAAATGCATAGATGGGGATGAGCTAGTATTTTAGACTAATCATGGTTTAGAAAAAGAAAGAAAAATGTGGCAAAAAATTCTTCACTTTCTTTCTGATACCATAGTATTCACATTTGTGTTGTATTATGGTTTGAAATATGCAGAAAGTTTATATGAATAAAATGTTTATAACCTATCTAGATCTACTGTCTATGACGAGACTATCTACAATGCCATATAGTTCAACTAATTAACTCAATATCTGAACAAAACTGTCTAAAAAACTATAGTAGCTGTTCTCTGGTTTTTTAAGAAATTGACTTTGTCTATCTAGCATTTTTCTTTTAGGACTCTACCCCAGGCCAATCCACAGTATTCCTGCTTACTCATGTGGTTTGAATTGGGTATACTGCTAACCTGTATACCCTCCCCTTTCCTGGCCTCATTGGAAGTTCCTCACTGGTAGCCTCACTGGGCCTACCTTCAGCCATGATGATTTGTTCAGAAATGAGGGATGTGACCAAAGCCAATTCTTCCCAAGAATTTTGGAAAGAATATCTGCAAAGATATTGTAAGGCTTCAGAAGTATGCAGGGATCATACAAAGAATCTGTAAGCTCTGTGAATGAAATAAAGGAAGACTTAAATATATGAAAAGGCACACCATATTTCTGTTATGGATAGAAAGACTCAAAATTGATAAAATATTCTTTCTAAATTAAGCCATACATATTATTCATTTTTGGCCAAAATAAATTTAAAAATATGTAAAACCAGAATGTTCAGTTTATCTGAAAGGATAAGTGCATGATAGCAGTTCAGATGGAACAGATGGATTAGATTTAAGTGTAAAAAGATGTAAAAGTGATAGGAAAACTTTAAGTGCAAGTATTATCTAAATCTTGAAGTGGAAAGCTTTTCTTGTTTGACATCAAAAGATCATAAAGCATAAAAAATAGAGGGTTGACTATGTATTTGTACAGAAGGTTATACAAAGTCAAAAGACAAATGAATCACTGAAGAAAAATATTTGCAACCTATGTGAGAGACACAGAGATAATATTCATGATATGTAAAGAAATAGCACACTCCAGAAACATAAAAGTAACTCCACAGAAGAAACGGTTGCATAACATGAAAAAGCAATCCCAAAGAAAATCACTGACTAATAATAATGGAAAGATGACCAACAAAAATGCCAACTAATGTGATATCATCTTTCATCCATCAGAGTAGCAAAGACATAAAAATACTGGTAATGACAAGTTTTGATCTGAGTGTAAGGAAATAAGTTTTCTCATATATTTTTGGTGACAGTGTAAATGAGTTCAATATTTTTGGAGCAAAATATTTCTTTTAACATTGTTATCATTGCAAAAATATTCTTAAACCATTAAAATGTCCATCAAGAAGGACTTGGTTAATAAATTAAGATATAACAATAAAATGAATGCTAAACATCCATTAAAATACACAAAAGACATCTATATGACTTTATGTGAAAAGAAATTCCTGCCATATTATAGGGTAAAAGACATAAACTACCAAAAAAAGTTATAAAAACATCTTGACAAAGTCATGACCAGCCATTTCTCACTTTAAAGGTGGAACAGGATCATGAGCCAATGAATGTGTGCAGCCTCTAGAAGATGTAAAAGGACCATAATCCTTAGTTACAACACTAATCTTAAGAGGGAAAGTGATCTGTGTTACCAGATCCCTAACTGGTGTGATTTCCAGGAATGCATTCTCAACATAAACAAGGACTGCCTGTACTATTCCAGGAAGTGGAAATGATAAAAATCAGCATTTGAGTGAACACTGAAATGCATCCTGTAACCAACCACTGAATCAGGGTACAAGACAAACAATGATTCTAACAGAACTTGGGAAAGAGTACTAAATAGAATTTAGTATCTTGCTCCCTAACTTATCTTTGTTTATGACTCTGTAGGGAGCAAACTGTTTTCCTCAATTCTGTGACAAAAAGAACTAGAGGAGACAGGATAACCAAGAAGAATTTGGCTCTCAATGAATTCTCAATAAATAATTTTGAACTGCACAAAATAAAATAAAATAAACAAAATTGACACACCTTTAGTTAGACTCAACAAGAAAAAAACCAGAGGACTCAAATAAATACAATCAGAAATGAAACAGGAAACGTTAAATCTTATACCACAGAAATACAAAAAAATCATAAAAGACTACTACAAACAACTACAAACCAACAAATTGGACCTAGAATAAATAAATTCCTAGAAATATACACTCTCCCAAGATGGAATCATGAAGAAATAGAAAATCTGAAAAGACACATTACTAGTAAGGAGATTGAATCAGTAATCAAAAACCTCCCAACAAACAAAAGTCCAGGACTAGAAGGCTTCACTGGTGAATTCTACCAAACAATCAAAGGAGAATTAATATCAATCCTTATCAAACTCTTCCAAAAAATAGAAGAGAAGGTAATACTTCCAAGCTCATTTTACAAAGTCAGGATAACCCTGATATTAAAACCAGACAAGAACACTGCAAGAAAAGAAAATTTACAGGCCAATATCCCTGATGACATACACGCACAAATCCACAACAAAATATTAGTAAACCAAATTCAACAAAACGTTAAAAGGATCATACACCACGACCAAGTGAGATTTATTCCAGGGATGCAAGAATGGTTCAACATCTGCAAATCAATGTGATACACCATATTTACAAAACGAAGGAAAAAACACATATGATCAACTCAATCAACGCAAAAAAAGCACTTGACAAAATTCAACATCCACTTATGATAACAATTAGCAACAAAGTGGGTAGAGAGGGAACATAACCCAACATGATAAAAGCCATATAAGACAAACCCACAGCTAACATCATACTCAATGGTGAAAACCTAAAAGCTTTCCCTCTAAGATCAGGAACAAGACAAGGATGCCCAATTTCACCACTTTTATTCAACATATTGATAGTATCCAAAGTGCTAGTCACAGCAGTTAGGCATAATAAAGAAATAAAAGACACCCAAATTGGAAAGAAAAAAGTAAAACTGTCACTATTTGCAGATGACATGATATTATATATGGAAAAACCTAAAGACTCCACACACACTCACACACACACACACACACACACACACAAACTGTTAGAACTAATAAACAAATTAAGTAAAGTTGCAGGATACAAAATCAGTATACAGAAATCTGTTGAGATTGGATCAAGATGGCAGAGTAGAAGGACGTGCGCTCACTCCCTCTTGCAAGAGCACCAGAATCACAACTAACTGCTGAACAATCATCAACAGGAACACACTGGAACTCACGAAAAAGATACCCCACATCCAAAGACAAAGGAAAAGCCACAGTGAGACACTAGAAAGGGCACAATCACAATAAAATCAAATCCCATAACTGCTGGGTGGGTGACTCACAAACTGGAGAACACTTATACCACAGAAGTCCACCCACTGGAGTGAAGGTTCTGAGTCCCACATCAGGCTTCCCAACCTGGGGGTCTGGCAACGGGAGGAGGAATTCCTAGAGAATCAGACTTTGAAGGCTAGTGGAATTTGACTGTAGGACTTCAACAGGACTGGGGGAAACAGAGACTTCACTCTTGGAGGGCACACACAAAGTAGTGGGCGCATCCGGACCCAGCAGAAGGAACAGTGAGCCCATAAGAGACTGAACCAGAGCTACCTACTGGTGTTGGAGGGTCTCCTGCAGAGGCGGGGGGTGGCGGAGGCTCACCGTGGGGACAAGGACACTGGCAGCAGAAGTTCTGGGAAATACTCCTTGGCGTGAGCCCTCCCAGAGCCCGCCATTAGCCCCACCAAACAGCCAGGTAGGCTCCAGTGTTGGGTTGCCTCAGGCCAAACAACCAACAGTGAACCGAGCCCCACCCATCAGCAGACAAGTGGATTAAAGTTTTACTGAGCTCTGCCCACCAGAGTAACACCCAGCTCTACACACCACCAATCTCTCCCATCAGGAAGCTTGAACAAGCCTCTTAGATAGCCTCATCCACCAGAGGGCAGACAGCAGAAGCAAGAAGAACTACAATTCTGCAGCCTGTGGAAAAAAACCCACATTCATGGAAACACAGACAAAATGAAAAGGCAGAGGACTATGTACAGAAGAAGGAACAAGATAATACCCCAGAAAAACAACTAAATGAAGTGGAGATAGGCAACCTTCCAGAAAAAGAATCCAGAATAATGACAGTGAACATGATCCAGGACCTCGGAAAAAGAATGGAAGCAAAGATCGAGAAGACGCAAAAAATGTTTAACAAAGACCTAGAAGAATTAAAGAACAAACAAACAGAGATGAACAATATAATAACTGAAATGAAAAATACACTAGAAGGAACCAATGGCAGAATAACTGAGGCAGAAGAATGGATAAGTGACCTGGAAGACAGAATGGTGGAATTCACTGCCACGGAAAAGAATAAACAAAAAAGAATGAAAAGAAATGAAGACAGCCTAAGAGACCTCTGGGACAACATTAAACACAACAACATTCACATTATAGGGGTTCAAGAAGGAGAAGAGAGAGAGAAAGGACCCGAGAAAATATTTGAAGAGATTATAGTCGAAAACTTCCCTAACATGGGAAAGGAAATAGCCACCCAAGTCCAGGAAGCGCAGAGAGTCCCAAGCAGGATAAACCCAAGGAGAAACATGCTGAGACACATAGGAATCAAATTGGGAAAATTAAAGACAAAGAAAAATTATTGAAAGCAACAAGGGAAAAATGGCAAATAACATACAAGGGAACTCCCATAAGGTTAACAGCTGATTTCCCAGCAGAAACTCTACAAGTCAGAAGGGAGTGGCACGATATATTTAAAGTGATGAAAGGGAAGAAACTACAACCAAGATTACTCTACCTGGCAAGGATCTCATTCAGATTCGACAGAGAAGTTAAAATCTTTACAGACAAGCAAAAGCTAAGAGAATTTAGCACCACCAAACCACCTCTACAACAAATGCTAAAGGAACCTCTCTAACTGGGGAACACAAGAGAAGAAAAGGACCTACAAAAACAAACCCAAAACAATTAAGAAAATGGTAACAGGAACATACAAATCAATAATTACCTTAAAAGTGAAAGGATTAAATGCTCCAACCAAAGACACAGGCTTGCTGAATGGCTACAGAAACAAGACCCATATGTATGCTGTCTACAAGAGACCCACTTCAGACCTAGAGACACATACAGACTGAAAGTGAGGGGATGGAAAAAGATATTCCATGCAAATGGAAATCAAAAGAAAGCTGGAGTAGCAATCCTCATACCAGATAAAATAGATTTTAAAATAAAGAATGTTGCAAGAGACAAGGAAGGACACTCCATAATGATCAAGGGATCAATCCAAGAAGAAGATATAACAATTTTAAATATTTATGCACCCAACATAGGAGCACCTCAAAACATAAGGCAACTGCTAACAGCTATAAAAGAGGAAATCAACAATAACATAATAATACTGGGGGACTTTAACACCTCACTTACACCAATGGACAGATCATCCAAACAGAAAATTAATAAGGAAACACAAGCTTCAAATGACACAATAGACCAGATAGATTTAATTGATATTTATAGGACATTCCATCCAAAAACAGCAGATTACACTTTCTTCTCAAGTGCACACAGAACATTCTCCAGGATAGATCACATCTTGGGTCACAAGTCAAGCCTCAGTAAATTTAAGAAAATTAAAATCATATAAGCACCTTTTCCGACCACAACACTATGAGATTAAAAATCAATTAGAGAAAAATTGTAAACAATACAAACACATGGAGTCTAAACAATACATTACTAAATAACCAAGAGATCACTGAAGAAATCAAAGAGGAAATCAAAAAATACCTAGAAACAAATGACAATGAAAAGACGATGACACAAAACCTATGGGATGCAGCAAAAGCAGTTCTAAAAGGGAAGTTGATAGCAATACAATCCTACCTCGAAACAAGAAACATCTCAAATAAACAATCTAAACTTACACCTAAAGGAACTAGAGAAAGAAGAACAAACAAAACCCAAAGTTAGTAGAAGGAAAGAAATCATAAAGATTAGAGCAGAAATAAATGAAATAAAAACAAAGAAAACAGTAGCAAAGATCAATAAAACTAAAAGGTGGTTCTTTGAGAAGATAAACAAAATTGATAAACCATTAGCCAGACTCATCAAGAAAAAGAGGGAGAGGACTCAAACAGATAAAATCAGAAATGAAAAAGGAGAAGTTACAATGGACACCACAGAAATACAAAGCATCGTAAGAGACTACTACAAGCAACTTTATGCCAATAAAATGGACAACCTGGAAGAAATGGACAAATTCTTAGAAAGGTATTACCTTCCAAGACTGAACCAGGAAGAAATAGAAAATACGAACAGACCAATCACAAGTAATGAAATTGAAACTGTGATTTAAAATCTTCCAACAAACAAAAGTCCAGGACCAGATGGCTTCACAGGTGAATTCTATCAAACATTTAGAGAAGAGCTAACACCCATCCTTCTCAAACTCTTCCAAAAAATTGCAGAGGAAGGAACACTCCCAAACTCATTCTATGAGGCCACCATCCCCCTGATACCAAAACCAGACAGAGATACTACAAAAAGAGAAAATTACAGACCAATATCACTGATTAATATAGATGCCAAAATCCTCAACAAAATACTAGCAAACGGGATCCAACAACACATTAAAAGGATCATACACCATGATCAAGTGGGATTTATCCCAGGGATGCAAGGATTCTTCAATATATGCAAATCAATGTGATAAACCATATTAATAAATTGAAGAATAAAAACCATATGATCATCTCAATAGATGCAGAAAAAGCTTTTGACAAAATTCAACACCCATTTATGATAAAAACTCTCCAGAAAGTGGGCATAGAGGGAACCTACCTCAACATAATAAAGACCATATACAACAAACCCACAGCAAACATCATTTTCAATGGTGAAAAACTGAAAGCACTTCCTCTAAGATCGGGAACAAGACAAGGATGTCCACTCTGGCCACTATTATTCAACATAGTTTTGGAAGTCCTAGCCATGGCAATCAGAGAAGAAAAAGAAATAAAAGGAATACAGATCAGAAAAGAAGAAGTAAAACTGTCACTGTTTTCAGATGACATGATACTATACAAAGAGAATCCTAAAGATACCACCAGAAAACTACTAGAGTTCATCAATGAATTTGGTAAAGTTGCAGGATACAAAATTAACGTACAGAAATCTCTTGCATTCCTATACGCTAACAACGAAAGATCAGAAAGAGAAATTAAGGAAACAATCCTATTCACCATTGCAACAAAAAGAATAGAATACCTAGGTATAAACGTACCTAAGGAGGTAAAAGTCCTGTACTCAGAAAACTATAAGACACTTATGAAAAAATCAAAGATGACACAAACAAATGGAGAGATATACCATGTTCTTGGATTGGAAGAATCAACATTGTGAAAATGACTCTACTACCCAAAGCAATCTACAGATTCAATGCAATCCCTATCAAATTATCAATGGCATTTTTTATGGAACTAGAACAAAAAATCTTAAAATTTGAATGGAGACACAAAAGACCCCGAATAGCCAAAGCAGTCTTGAAGGAAGAAAACGGAGCTGGAGGAGTCAGACTCCCTGACTTCAGACTATACTACAAAGCTACAGTAATCAAGACAATATGGTACTGGCACAAAAACAGAAATATAGATCAATGAAACAGGACAGAAAGCCCAGAAATAAACCCATGCACCTATGGTCACCTAATCCGTGACAAAGGAGGCAAGGACATACAATGGAGAAAAAACAGTCTCTTCAATAAGTGGTGCTGGGAAAACTGGACAGCTACATGTAAAAGAATGAAATTAGAACACTCTCTAACACCATACACAAAAATAAACTCAAAATGGATTAGAGACCTAAATGTAAGACCTGACACTATAAAACTCTTAGAGGAAAACATAGGAAGAACACTCTTTGACATAAATCACAGCAGGATCTTTTTTGATCCACCTCCTAGAGTAATGGAAATAAAAACAAAAATAAACAAATGGGACCTAATGAAACTTAAAAGCTTTTGCACAGCAAAGGAAACTACAAACAAGATGAAAAGACAACCTCAGAATGGGAGAAAATATTTGCAAACGAAGCAACTGACAAAGGATTAATCTCCAAAATATATAAAGAGCTCATGCAGCTCAATATTAAAAAAAACAAACAACCCAATCAAAAAACGGGCAGAAGACCTAAACAGACATTTCTCCAAAGAAGACATACAGAAGGCCAAGAAGCACATGAAAAGCTCCTCAACATCACTAATCATTAGAGAAATGCAAATCAAAACTACAATGAGGTATCAACTCACACCAGTTAGAATGGGCATCATCAGAAAATCTACAAACAACAAATGCTGGAGAGGGTGTGGAGAAAAGGGAACCCTCTTGCACTGTTGCTGGGAATGTCAACTGATACAGCCAGTATGGAGAACAGTATGGAGGTTTCTTAAAAAATTAAAAATAGAACTACCATATGACCCAGCAATCCCACTACTGGGCATATACTCAGAGAAAGCCGTAACTCAAAAGGACACATGCAACTCAATGTTCACTGCAGCACTATTTACAATAGCCAGGTCATGGAAACAACCTAAATGCCCATCGACAGACAAATGGATAAAGAAGATGTGGTATATATATACAATGGAATATTACTCAGCCATAAAAAGGTACGAAATTGGGTCATTTGTAGAGACGTGGGTGGACCTAGGGACTGTCATAAACAGTGATGTAAGTCAGAAAGAGAAAAACTAATATCGTATACTAATGCATATATGTGGAATCTAGAAAAATGGTACAGATGAACCGGTTTGCAATGTAGAAATAGAGACACAGATGTAGAGAACAAACGCATGGACACCAAGGAGGGAAAGCAGGGGTGGGGGGCTGGTGGTGGGATGAATTGGAATATTTGGATTGACATATATACACTAATATGTACAAAATAGATAACTAATAAGAACATGCTGTATAAAAAACAAATAAAATAAAATTCAAAAATTCAAAAAGAAATCTGTTGCATTTCTATTCACTAATAACAAATTATCAGAGAAATTAAGAAAATAATTCTATTTATAATTGTATCAAAAAGAATAAAATACCTAGGAATAGGTATTTTTTATTATTCATTGAAATACACTGAAAAGCATAAGACATTGATAAAAGAAATTGAAGATACTAGCCTATAGAAAGATATTCTATATTCATGGATTGGATTAACTAATATTGTTAAAATGTCCAGACTACCCACAGCAATCTATACATTCAATGCAATTCCTGTCAAAATCCCAATGACATATATTCAGCCATAAAACAGAAGTAAATCTTGCTATTTTCAACAACATGGGCAGACCTTGAGGGCATTATGCTAAGTGAAATAGGCTAGACTGAGTAAGACAAATATTAAATGGTACCACTTATATGTGGAATCTAGAAAACAAACAAAAATGAAAACAAACAAAACAAGCTCATAGATACAGAGAACAGATTAGTGGTTGCCAGAGGTGGAGTGTAGGGGTGGGTGAAATGGGTGAAGGTGGTCAAAAGGTACAAACTTACGGTTATAAGTGAGTCATCAGGATGTAATGTACAGCATGGCAACTATAGTTAATAATACTATACTGCATATTTGAAAGTTGCTAAGAAATCAGATCTTAAAAAAGTTATCATCACAAGAAAAAAAAATTCTGTAATTATGTATGGTGACACATGTTAACTAGACTTATTATGGTGATCACTTTGCAACATATGCAAATATCAAATCATTATATTGTATACATGAATTAATACAATGTTGTCTGTCAGTTATACCTCAATAAAAAAGGGACTTGGTTAACAAATTAATATGTAACAATAAGATGAATACTAAATATCCATTAAAACATATGAGAGGGTCTTGTCTGGTGGCGCAGTGGTTAAGAATCCGCCTGCCAATGCAGGGGACACGGGTTCGAGCCCTGGTCCGGGAAGGTCCCACATGCCGCAGAGCAACTAAGCCCGTGTGCCACAACTACTGAGCCTGCGTGCCAAAACTACAGAAGCCCATGAGCCTAGAGCCCATGCTGCGCAACAAGAGAAGTCACCACAATGAGAAGCCCGCACACGGCAACGAAGAGTAGCCCCCGCTCGCCACAACTAGAGAAAGCCCGTGAGCCTAGAGCCCATGCTGCGCAACAAGAGAAGTCACCACAATGAGAAGCCCGCACACGGCAACGAAGAGTAGCCCCCGCTCGCCACAACTAGAGAAAGCCCGTGCGCAGCAATGAAGACCCAACGCAGCCAAAAATAAATAAATAAATAAATTTATTTTTAAAAAATGAGAGCTCTATGATGATATAAACTATATAATATGAAAAGAAATTCCTGCTATATTATAGGGTAAAAGACATAAACCACAAACAAAAGTTATAAAACCAAATACACTATTACAATTCAGCTCACATCTATTGTGTGCTTACCACGTGTCAGGCACTATGGTACACACCAAGTGCTACATGTGCAAGTACACACTCAAGCAGGCACATACTCACAAATACATGTGTACACATGCATCAATCTTTTATTACCCTTGTGGAGTGGGAGTACTAGAGCAGAGGGCAGGATGGAAGGAGAGGGTTGACAGGTGGGGCTGTTCAAGGAGGATGAGGTTCTCTTACTACTACACAAAACAGTATTTGCTTGAATTGTTTTTACTATGCACGTTTTTTGCCTTATTATCAGGGGAAAATCAAAGGTAGTTTCATCTTGAGAGAAAAAGAAATAGAAAAATATGATATTTTGTTAATTCTCAGAAAAATTATTCATTTATTTTCAAAACGATTGTAGTTTTATGTGTGCTACTTTCCCAAATATAGTGCCTTTTTCATCTTTGTATCCCATATAGTTTCTTCACATGAACAGTATTAGTAAATGGTGGCTCCACTGAATGACAAGTTACTCTCATTAGAAAGTCTTGGGAATGATAATGTTTTGTAGAGTGGCTCTAATTCTCACCACATTAAGAAATTATTGCTATAAAATATGCAGTTTTTAAAGTAAGTATTGATACTTCTCCATAATATACTTACTTCAAATAATAAAAGTACAGTTTTAGTTCTTGTGAATAAAGTATCTCTTTGGACATTTAATATTTTCAAAGATAAACATAGCTCCTTTTGGTGAAGAAAAGTTCAAGTAAATTTATAAACTACATAATATAAACAAACATATGTATGCATACACGTAATTTGGAAATCTTTAACATATATATTCTGAAACTGATATATTCTAAGATCATATAAGAAATATCATTTGTTTTACAAGAATGCCTGCAGCAAATGGTAAGTTATGCCATTCCTCCCATTATCCTGTTTTAGGATATACTTGGGCTCACAAACACATCATTAAAATGCTTGTCAAATAATAAAACACCTTGACTCTAGGGGCGGACTTATTCACCAAGATTGAAAATATAGAAAATGACCAAAAGGGGTCTTAAATTCAATTTTAAAATTCACAAAGAGTCACTGCCACAAGAAACATTTATAACCGAAGGCTTAACTTTCTGCTTGTCTGTATTGCTACCCTTTGCACCAGTTATGTTATGAAATATGACCACATCAACTCTGAGGTAGAAGATCATCCCATTCAATCAAACAAAATCAAATAACCTGAAGAGTTCTCACCCCTATGGGGTGGAGAATTGTCCTTCAACTGTCAGGTGGCCATGTGCCAAGGTTCCTCTTGATTAAGACCTCCAGTATCTTTTGAAAAGAAATATCAAAAGCCAAATAGTATTACACTGCAGTCACACACAGAAATATGTGGATTTGAAAATCACAAATAAAGCAGACTGAAGGATTCATTATTTGACACCAAGTCAGACCACAAGAAGGCTACATAATTGAACTGTATGAATTTTATTCTTCATGGAGTTGGCTTCATTGAGTTATATATTAATGATAAGACTTTGGCTTTTGTCAAAGGATCAAACATGAAACAATACATTACTATTTTCACTTCAGGAATATATTTTTGAAAATGTGACCCATCCTTATCATGAAATGCCCTCTATATAAATCCTCACACAAGAAATCCCTTGAACAAATCATTATTAAGGAAAACTTGGCCTGACCTGAATAGTTGCTATTTGTTTTTTCCATATAGATAATCAAAAAGTATAAATTGGACATATTCCTCTTTCTAATTGGCAGTCATGAATCTTAAAGATGAATTTGAAGCTCAAGTTTGAAAGCTCAAATGAAGTAATGATGTTAGTCCTAATGATATACAAAGATATACCCTCCCCATATAAACCCACACAGACACACACACATCCACACACATACTGACGACTTTGGCTTTCCTTTTTTTTTTTCTTTTATATGCTAAAAATAAATCCTGATTTTTCTCTTCTACTTACCATTTTTTAAGTTTTAAAAATAATTCATTCTTTATTTTCTTTTACATCCTAAAAATAAATCCTGATTCTTCTCTCTACTTATCATTTTTTAAATTTTAAAAATAATTCATCTTTTGTAGGACAAAGAATGATATTCTACTTCTATCCTACTACTAGTAGTACTTCTACTACTTTCGGTACTATTATTAACCAACAATGATTTACTGAGCATTTACTTTGAGTTCAATTATCGGGTGAGCTAGCTATGGTCATTTCTGTATTACAAATGAAGCAAAGGGAGTTTAGAGGGGTTAAATAACTGATCCACAGTGTCACCACTAGGAAGTGTCATATGCAGGTTTTAAACCTTGGTCCTAAATCTAATTTAATCCCATACGCAAACCACTGTGGTATATTGTAAAACTCAAACATTGTGATGTTAAAGAAACTAGTAAATTCTATCAGTGTTGACAGTGTGATTATTTGATATCATAAACAAACACTTGTTTTATATCAGTCCTTACTCTCCATTTTCAGTGACATTTGTATCTTACAAACACAGATTAATACTCATTGCAGTGATTAGAGGCCATGCCCTCTTCTATCTTTTTACTTTATACCATAACAATTCAGGAGTTCAGTTCACAGTTGTGAGAAAGGAAATTGCTAATGTCAACCTAAAAAAGACTACAACTTAAACAAAAACAAATTAATATTACTTACCTATTCTAGGCTGAAACACTATACTCCTAGTCTCCTTACTAACAAACTCATACTGCTTTAGACTCCAAAGTCAAATGGCTGAGAGAGATGTTAGAAGATTATAGTAAGTCTACCCTATGTGATTCCCCTCAGATCCTAACACCTAATTCTAAGCTGCCATGTATAAGGAGTGCACTTTATTACATTTGCCTTAACATAAAGTTAGTTTCTTTGCAATGCTGTACTTCGAAAAATGGAACTGTGAATGGCCAGTAGAAGGTGGCCGTCTACATTTCCTGCTAAGCATAAATTAGGCTGTGGATTCCTGGAATACTGCCATGGAGACAGGTGGTCCTCTACATTTTTATTCAGGGCTCATATTTCTAAGTGCTGAGAAACCACAATGATAGATGACATAAAATGCATGGCTGGATATTCAAGGAATTAGTTTAAGTCAAGTATTCATCAATTCTATCTTCTAACACTTGCTCTCTGGAGTTAGAAACAGAATTTCAGATGTCGTGGTCTATCAAGTCATGTCATGTTAGATCTCAAGGCTTTGTGTGGAATTTTCTTTAAGGTCTGCCCCTCATTTCCATAGGGAAATGAAGGCTGTTCTTATAAACACGAACCATAAAACTGGCAATTTAGACCCATTTTCTCAGACTATTTATTAGCAAAATGAAACAACAGAAACCAGTTTTTAACCTTGCTTGTGCTACACATGTAGTGTGAAAATGTACTTTATTGCTTTACGTGTATACCTTGATAACGTCAACAGTTTTCTTTACCAGTTACTTTTAGTGTTATAAAAATGAAGAGGTTATGAAAGTTCCATATATGCTCAATTTGTACAAGCCAAAAATCACTATCAATCACTCTATCATTCTGTCAATCACCATCGAGGCATGCCTTTTTCTTAGTTTCCATATCTAATCAATCATATATGCTACTGATTTAACTTCCTAACAGTATTTCAAACCCATCCTTTTTCATCACCACTCTCATGGCCATTGTTCTGGCTACCAACACCTCCAGTCTGATTAATTACCATGGTCTCCTAACTGGGTCTAGGTCTGTCCTCTTTCCATCCATCCTGTATACTACCGTCACAGTGTTATTTCTAAGAACCAGACCTTAGAAATGCCCCTGCCTTGATTAGAATCCTTTAATAGCACCTAACAGGCTAAAAGGGATATATCCTAACTGCTTAGTAGGTCATGAAAGTCCCCTTAAAATCTAGCATCTGCATACCCTTCTAGCCTTACCCTCATCACTCACTCCATTCCTCCATAAAATGCTTTACGCTTAGTAGATAAGTATTAATAATTGAATTGTTTAAAGACACTCATACACAGAAAAGTTAAGTGACTTGTTCACTATCAGTACGAGCTTCTGTGGCTACCAAACATTTTTTTACTACTTTCTACATTCATCAAATCATAAAAGAGGTATTCAATTGCATTGCTCTTTACATAATCCATCCATTAGCTCACACTTTAAGGAGACAAATGTTTGTAGTCTTGAGTAAAATTTCTTCCTCCCTTCAATAAGATAGATCATAAAAAGTGAATGGAAATGGAGCCAGGCTCTGAATCAGGTTAGGAAGTTGCTCCTGTGTTCACATTGTCGATTAAAAACTTCCTCAATTTGGCATTTCACAGTATAGGCACATCTATTCAAACCATGTGCTGTGAGCCGCCTTACATACGCTTCCCCTATGGGCTATTTCAGGAAAATTACCAGCTTTCAAGTGAGGTCTTGGAGTAATATGTGGGCTCCACGCAACTGTGTGCTACTTTACCATGGTCCCTTATGTCTTTGACAATTTGCAATTCTATAAATCACAACATAAACATAATTTTAAAATAATTTTATTCACGTTTCAACTCTCATAGGAAATTCCACTGTGCTTAATGCATTTAATAAATCATTAAATAAACCAAATGAAAGCAGAATGTGATATAAATAGACATGAACGGCTTTCCCTGGATGAAATTTAAGTTTACAAATGAGCCAGGAGACTTGACCAATGGGAAGGCAGCCAGAATGTCTCTGGGGGTAAAAAAGGCAATATACAAACAATTGCATATGGTTCAATGTTAAAATATCTCCTGCCTATTTCCCCTGACATATTGATACAACTATTTAGCCTAATAAATTTATGTTTCATTTATTCTGAATCTTAGAATGTTTTAATGTTACCCTTTGACAGGGATCATCATAGAGTAATAAGATTTCAGGCTCATGTAAGTCCAAAATAGTGAATTACGATTCTCCCTGCCTGAGTACTTTAAAGCTCTCATTGCTTTCCCTCTGTTCTTACCAGCATCCCCAATACTTCTGGCATGTACAGTAAATTAAATATGATTCCTGCCCTTGGTATTCAGTGACAATATGTGTTGAAAATTAAGGCTTGTCTTTAATCTTCTCTTTAACCTTGAAATTGCTAATTCTCGTTTTGAAAAAGTTAAAGATATAGCTAATTTTGTCAATAGGTGTTATGAGTATCCTTAAGAATATCACTTTGAATTAATTTTATCAAAAAACATACACTATGCAGCACTTTATGGTAAAAGTAAAGTCACCATGAACAAAAGACAGAATAATTTTCTCTGATTATATGAACAGAGAAGATTCAACCAATTTTCCTCTTTTATATCTTTAAATGATGTAATCATACCTATAAATTACTGAGCGGACAATAATGCTTAATGAAGAGAAAGAGAATATGGAGAAAAGTTTTCATTTTCCTGATACACTTTTTAAGTCAAGATTTTGCTATTTTGGTTGTATTTGGGATTGCAAGGCTCAGTCCTGGTTTAAATACAAACTAGTTCTCAGAGAGCTACCTAATCTCCACTAATCTTTGATTCCTTAATCTGGAAATTAAAAGGGTTGGATTGGACCATTTAATCTCTAAATGTTGCCTAAAGCCCCTTCTGCAGGGGCTTTAGCATTCTGCAATTTCATTATCCTTCTTGGACAGTATAATTTCTCAATTCCATTGTGCTAATTTTATACCTGTCAGAAATGTCTTATTTATTTTATTTACAGTTCAATGTTAAAAGGAACATTTTCTTTGCATGAACACTGAGGGAAAGTTAACATTTTCCTATTCTTCAGGAGGAAGAAGCACAACCCCAGAGAGACAAGATGCATTATTAAAACTCTTACAATTATTGTCACATATTTATTATGACCATACCTTGAGAATGGGGTATCTGAATACCCTATTTCTGATTGATAAGGAGACCAGTTATCTAAAGATTTTTTTAATTGTCTTTTTAAGGCAATAAAAAAAATTTAAAGACTTAAAATTGCCAAATATTTATGCAGTAGTTATTAACAAAAGATTCAGTGCTTTCAAAAAACATGGTCTAAGTAATCTTCACATCTGGTAGGAATAGGTTTCTTGTATGTAGCAATATGATGGCACTAAAGCAACACCACTAAAGTAAAGAGAGCTACTGATTCTATGCTTAAGAACAGCAATTGAGTCCAACTACTTTCTACTGGATAATGAAGAAAATACTGTATAGTAAAAACTATCTCAGGATGCCTGCCCAGCCCATATCTTCTTCTTTGAGAAAACCTTCCACTATCACTTAGCAGCCATTTTTGTACTTTGCTCCCTGCCCACAGCTGACTGGACCAAGACTGGAAACCCTGCCGTAGCACAGTAAATCCACTGGTTGAGCTGTTACAGTCAATCTCCCAATAACTGGGTCAAAAGACACTAGCCATTTGGTCAGTGGCATTCAAGCTGAAAGGACATGTAACCTAGGAATGAGTGCCATATGCACCCTAATGTATCAAGAGATGAAGGAGGGAAGGAGTACTATATTTCTACCCTTACGTTGTGTTAAAATAAATAAATAAATAAATAGATAAATAGATAAATAAATAGATAAATAAATAGATAAATAAACCTACATCCCCAATAAATTCTCTTTAACTCAAATTTGAGTTGATCGTTATTCCTTCTAACAAATCCTTCCCTAGGACCCAATGACTCTCAACTCATTCCATGATTCTTTCCTTAAACTCTCTTTTACTGGTGTCTAGTAACTTATACCAACATTTGCAAAAGCAGATAAGGGTATAAAACAGTCATCTAGTCCCATAAATATAACTCTGACCAATTACATTTAATAAGATGTAATTTTTTTCTGAAAAAGATCGATGTCCTTCCTAGTCAACTTTGTGAAATAAAGTGTCCAGAGAGTGACTCTATGCAGATCCTAGATTTTCCCTTTCTCCACTTTCTCTGCAGAAAGTAAGCTCTGGCTCTACTAGTTTTTATTAGAAAGTATCCATCATGAAAAAGCGATGGAAACTAAAACTGATTCATAAGAGTTTTTGTTATTTCTAATTACTTCCTAATCCCAGGAAAGCACAGAACTACTTTAAAATGCTTTTTGCTTTATAAATTTTAATAAATTAGCGTAAGAAATGGTTTAGCTTGCATCAATTTTGAAAAAGGACAAGAATATTACTTCTGACTTCAACAATCGATTCCCTACTTTAAATCTTTTTTTCTGTGTATATCCCTCTGGTTATATGGGGACATATGGGTATATGATATCAACCAGAAACGCAGAGCCAATATGAATGACATAGAAAAGGGAATTATAATGTGGTTTGACCTTACACAACTATGAGAGCAAGTTAAACAATCCTTGCAAGAATGCTGCTTCTACATCTGGTGTTGGGCCTGAAGTCGGCAGGACAGGCAGTAAGGAAGGAAAGATGGACCTGCATTAGGGAGGACTGACTGGAACCAAAGTCAGTCTCCCAGAGCCTCCAACTTTGACGATGTGAATGGCCAGCAGGAGAAGCTAGTCCTCTTCATCACAGAGCTCAACATGCACCTGGCCAGGGAGTCAAAGCAGCTGAAGATCTGGCAAGAGCTAAGGAAGCTGCAGGCCCACCACAGTCCCAGGCCAACAAGGTGCACCAGCAAAGGAATGGCAACATTTGAGGGCTGCCAGCAGAGCACAGTGCCCTAAGCTGACCTTCCAAGCATAAAATAATATGCCTTTTGTCTCACTTCCACCTACCAAATCTCACACACAATGTATCCTGCATCCCACATTAACCTGGAAGTAGGTAGGCAGGGAACTCTGGGAAATTCATTTCCAGCTTAGCTAAATTGACATAATGCCAATCCACCACCTCACCTCAGTTGTTACTTGCTAACATCCTCTTATCAATGAGGAGAAACAAACAAAGCCCAAATCTTAACTTCTTCATTTATTTGACAAGTTATTCTTATCTTGAAACAAGAAAAATTATAATATGGCCAAGTTTCAAGTTTCCAATTTTTTTATCAAAAAATATTAACCTATGTCAATAGGTTAATAATTGATTAATGTTAACAATTAGTATTACTGAATCAAACTAAATTTGATTTAATTAGGTGCTTTGTAAACCACAACCTGGCACTTGACCTGAACCTTTCTTTTTATCCGTATCAGTATCCCTTGACCATAAGGTTGAGTCCATACTTACTTCTCATTTCCTTTTTCTTCCCAGCTCTCTCTTGAGTAATTGCCAATAATGAACAACACAGTGCAACCTATGGGTACTTCCCATGACTCTTTAAATTGTTCAAATTGTAAAGAGAGGGTGTCTGATGACAAATAGCTTGGACTTCTAAAATACATATCCAAATGGAAACTATGTTACCAGAGTAGTTGTACTGCACTTGTTTGAAGGCATAAACATCGCACTTACTTTGTTTTATACTTCGGCTATTTGCAAAGCTTTTGTGGGTTATACAGTTCATTTTTTATGTAAGATAAACTTGTCTCCTACTATTAGTAGAGCTCTGTTTTCTCAAACACAGTTTCTTAATGTTTGAGAAGTCATGGTCCCTCATGAGAATGTACGAAAGCTTTCCTCTCTCTCCTCATAAAAATACAGATAAATATACACTGTATACAATTTTAGCAGAGTCAGGGAGGACCCTCTGTAGCCCATCTACAGATCCTCTGAAATACTCATAGACCCCAAATTAAGAAATTCTATCCTTGCTTAATGATGATAGTTATGAAAAGGAATGTTTGAAATCTCTAGGATATTAATTCCAATGTATCATATTACATTGAAACACCCTTGTGGGGGGGATGCTTATATCAGGTTTTTTAAAAGCCTATGAGCATATACTAGGCAATGATCATAACTGAAATTTGTTTTGGAGTTTAAAGTCTGTCCACCTCCATCCAAACTGTGTCTTTTATATTTTCATTACCATTTGACCACCCACCTGGTGTTCTAACAAAGTGCTCTGCACTTAATAGATGCCCAGTTCATGCATTTTAATACATTTTAAATTACCAGATAGTACATGGATATTTTATTCTTCTTTATGAAAATGTTCTCAAATTTTCTAATCATATTTTTCCATTTGATGCATAAGTCTCAAAGTTATTTTTATTCCCATGTGGTACTGATCTAATATCAAAGTTTGGACACTATAGACAATCTCCAAACAAGGAAGAGATTTCTGTTTTAGTAATTAAGCCTGGTTGCATTTGGAAAGTAGGTTCCCACAATTTAAAAAAATGTACAGTTTCATATGGAGAATTTTTTTCAGCCTACACATATATGTATAGATTGTCCATCATCTAAATCACAAAGCAAGTTTCTGATTTTTTAATTTGTTCTGTCATGAAATTGAGTGTAACATCTGTTCTGCACATGTTTCACCTTTTTACCCCTTTTGCTCATTACCACAGTTTTTCTACCCAAAGGTTTCCAACTGCAAATGTTTTGAAATTCTGATCCCTTTTCTTCAAGATAAGGAATTTTTAAAAATCGGTTTATTATGCTTAAAACTCACTAAGAATGTTATAGTATCAAGGTGAGGAAACCCATGGATTAGAAAGAAGAATTTAGATGGCTCTTTGTCTAAAACTGGCTTCTCTTTAGCAAGGTAGGGAGGAAAGATATAAACTATTACTAAAGTATTACTATGCCCTCCTGAGAGCTGTGGTCCTGCCACCTGGCATTTGTACAGATCAGGTGATGTGGGCACCCTGATTTCCTACATGGGAACAGCTTTGGGGGTCAGCCAGAGCTCTGTCTGCTTGAACTCCATCCAACTGACTCCCAGAAGAGTAGAAATAGGGAGAATGGATTGAGGGACTGGTACTGAGAGGCTGCATCCAGAAGGTGAAGATCTCACAATATGATGCTACGGTGGGGACAGAGGATAGCAGTACAGGTTACATAATTTACTAAATCTTTTTTTTTCCCTTTTTTCTGCCCTCAGATTTATAGCTGGCAAACAGCTTTTTTTTTTTTTAACATCTGTATTGGAGTATAATTGCTTTACAATGTTGTGTTAGTTTCTGCTTTATAACAAAGTGAATCAGCTATACATATACATATATCCCCGTATCTCCTCCCTCTTACATCTCCCTCCCACCCTCCCTATCCCACCCCTCTACGTGGTCACAAAGCACCAAGCTGATCTCCCTGTGCTATGTGGCTGCTTCCCACTAGCTATCTATTTTACATTTGATAGTATATATAAGTCCATGCTACTCTCCCACTTCGTCCCAGCTTACCCTTCCCCCTCCCCATGTCCTCAAGTCCATTCTCTATGTCTGTGTCTTTATTCCATCCTGCCCCTAGGTTCTTCAAAACCATTTTTTTTTTTTTTTTTTTTTTTAGATTCCATATATATGTGTTAGCATACGGTATTTGTTTTTCTCTTTCTGACTTACTTCACTCTGTATGACAGACTCTAGGTCCATCCACCTCACTACAAATAACTCAATTTCATTTCTTTTTATGGCTGAGTAATATTCCATTGTATATATGTGCCACATCTTCTTTTATCCATTCGGCAGAAGACCTAAACAGACATTTCTCCAAAGAAGATATACAGATTGCCAACACACACAGAAAGGATGCTCAACATCACTAATCATTAGAGAAATGCAAATCAAAACTACAATGAGGCACCACCTCACACCGGTCAGAATGGCCATCATCAAAAAATCTACAAACAATAAATGCTGGAGAGGGTGTGGAGAAAAGGCAACCCTCTTGCACTGTTGGTGGGAATGTAAATTGATACAGCCACTATGGAGAACAGTATGGAGGTTCCTTAAAAAACTAAAAATAAACCTACCATACGACCCAGCAATCCCACTACTGGGCATATACCGTGAGAAAACCATAATTCAGAAAGAGTCATGTACCACAATGTTCATTGCAGCTCTATGTACAATAGCCAGGACATGGAAGCAAACAGCTTTTTTAAATTCCTTGTCTCAAAGATTCTTGAAACCATTTCCTGCACTCCCTGAAGAAATTCTGCTGAACGACTGGGAGGGGAGGAAAGAAGACGATGGTGGCTATGAGAAAACCAAGAGGGAAGAAGAGATTCCTGGGATTGGACACTGGATGGAAAGAAGTGCTTGGGTGCCTTGGGAGTGTGTGTGTTGGTGGGAGGTGGCTTGCTCTTCTTCTACTGGCCTGTATTATTGAGATTTTTATAAGCATTGCTTTCTTTTTCAATAAAAAACATATTCATAATACAAAGATGATAACCTCTTTTAGTTCTGTTTTTCAAAATGAGGATGATTAGAAGAGGACCAGTTGGAGCCACATAATTTAGGTGCCTCAAGCTGTCTCTCTCCTAATTACTGCAAGATTTCATTTCAGCATCATTCTATGGTAACTTTAAATATACCCACACATGCTAAAGCATTTCTTGAAGTGCAATCTTCTATGTAAAATAATGCTATAGATGTCACAATAAAAGAAGCCAAACGTGTTAAAATACAAGGTGAAAATTAATAAGAAAGGATTCTCAGAGTAACTTTTTAACATATTCAATATGGTGTAAATTTATCAAACTTCTGGTTTCTCTCTGCATATATAACTGGAAAGCTCTAATTTGGCAGATGTCACCTTAAACAATTTTTTAAATTGTCAATTCTTTGAGAAATTTCCATAACTGAAAATATTAATTATATATATGATGGGTGAGGAAATCACTCGTGAAGAAAAACAACCTGAAATCCACTATAAAACAATGCTGTACATTGGTTGAACTATTCCTTGCTAAGCTACTTTCAGAATTAACATTTAAGAGGGGTAAATTGTTATGATAATACTCCTTTTGCAAAACAGTAAGTAACCACAGAAAACACAAAGCTTTCTAAATCTGCCTAATTATATCTTCACTTATATGCATTTTTAATGAAGAACTCAAAGTAATTGCTAACTCTGGAATAGTGGTGTATATAAACCAATATATTTTTGTTTATAAAACACACAACTATCTCTATGAGAGTATTCAGGAGGTGAAGTTATACGACTCAACAATGCAGGAAGTTCCCAGCATTTATGGCTTACACACATAATTATCTTCACCACTGGTTCTTTACATTTAGTAGTGAATGGCTAAATTTGGAAAGGCTGTGTCTTGTTAGTGAAAAATAACACTACAGTGTAGTGTAAAGACTTCTTTCATATTCAGCAAATTTCTGAAACCCAGAGTGTAAACATGGGTGTAAAACAATTCCATGACAGCCAAAAATTTCATCTTTTAAGTAGTTCAAAAAAACAAACTTTCAGAGAGATGGCAGATATTTTTGTTTGGCAGCTTAGACCTACAATACTTTCATCAATATCAGGAGGTTTTACTTTGAATTATGTCCTGGGAAGTTATCAAGATACATGAGAGTATGACTATAAATAATGAGACAGATTTTCTATACCACAAATGGGAATGTTGACATTCTACCCATTATCTTGCATGGCAATTAATAATATTTTCACCGGATAATTTGGGGTGGTAAGTAAGGACGTGGAGCAAAGGGCAGATGGCATCTGGCGGACAGGAGGATTGTATACCTGCAGCCCTTGTTGTTCCCACAGGCAACTTACTCTGAGCCTCAGTAGTATAATTATACTAATTACCATAAATCTGACATCAAGATTGAATAATATTATGCCTAGAAAGCACAGAGTCCAGTATCCCACACATGAGTCCTTGATAACATTGACATTACTGTGATCATTGCTAAGAGGCTGATGACCATTGTGGCACATGGCTGTGCTCTGCCCAACTCCCTCAGATCCCTTTTGATTTACCTGGATACAGTGCTTTCACTTCCAAAAGCCACACCTGTGACACCTCATAGAGGGCTACCCTTGGACTGCCAGACCTACTTTTCTTGCCTGGACAGAGAGTGTTAAGTACCTGGAGATTTATGGCCTCCAGGTGGAGCCTGTGGCCACTGACTAACCTTGTGTGGGTATAAATACCGCAGTTCCCAAGACCAGGGCCAGGGCGATCAGAGGTGCAGCCCATGTGCTACCAGAGCTTTTCCACAGGATTGAAGCAAAGTTAACCTCCCTGGAACTTTGCTTAATACTGGCCCATCACTTGACCTCCTCCTCTTCCCAGTCCCTCTGTCTGTCCCTCTTCCATTTTTTCCTGGGGGCATCTCTTAGTAAACCATTTTTCCACAAACCCTCATCTGAGGGTCTGTTTCTGGGGAACCCCAACCTAAGGTAGTGATGAAGGAGGAGAGAGGAGGAGGAGAGGAGAAATGTAGAAGTGATGGTTAATTTTATGTGTCGACTGGGCCAAAAGTGCCCAGGTACTTGGTTAAATTACATCTGTGTGTGTCTGTGAGGGTGTTTCTGGATGAGGTTAATATTTGAATCAGTAGACTGAGTAAAGCAGATTGCTCTCCCCAATGTGGGTGGGCCTTATCCAATCTGTTGAGGTCTGAAAAGAATAAAGCACTGAGCAAGAAAGAATTCACTCTCTCTACCTGCTGGCCTTCAAGCTAGGACATTAGTCTTTTCCTGCCTTTAGACTTGGACTGGAACTTATACCACTGGCTCTCCTAGTTCTTAGGCCTTCAGACTGCAGACTCTGGGACTTCTCAGCCTCCATAATGGTATGAGCCAATTCTTTATAATAAATCACATATACTTATGTATATATACACACAAACATATATATCTCAATATTGATCTCCCTCTCTCTCTCTCTCTCTCTCTCTATATATATATATATACACATATATATATATATATACACACACATATATATATATCTGCTATTGGTTCTGCTTCTCTAGAGAACCCTGACTAGTACAGAAGAGGATTCATAAGTAAAGAAGTTCCTAACAGTCTTCACTTCCCTTAAAATAGAGTAAGAATGGGGAATAGGAGGTAATAAGATTGAATAGAGAGAGTATTTCTGTGGTAGCTGATAGAGCCAGGACCAGCCCTCCTCTCTCTCTTCCAAAGGAATATATGGGGGCACAAAAAGTATGGAATAGAAGACACATTCCTTCCCCATTGGAATTCTAATGTGTATAATTAATGTCTATTTTGCAGCATTTCTTTGTACTAGTCTAGAATCCTGCTCCTGTGAGCTATTTAAAGTCAAGGACCATGTGGTCAGGGGCCACCTGCGAATCTCCAAAGCTCACTGAATATGGGATGCATAAATTAGTGGCTGAGTAAATCAACAGAATGAACTTCACAGAATATCTCCTCAAAGCCATATTTTTTTTGGATATAAATTTCTTTATGTCTCTCAACACCAATATAAATTAATTTTGAAATTATTTGCTTAACTTTATTAACAGACCAATGGCATGTAATACAAAAACAAGCATTTCAATGTTAATGATTATTGTGATCAATGTAAAACACTTGGCAAACACATATGTCAAAAGAAAATAAAATTACAGATTACCCCATGAGTCCATAATCTAAAAATATTTACTCCTAAAATTTGGGTTAATTACTTTCCAGATTAAAAAAAAAAAAAACTTTCCCCATACTTTTATTATTCTGTGGTATAATCACAACAATGAACATGTAGAACTACTTTTACCATTTAAAAATATAAAGCAAATTTTAAAATAAGTATTTTTCACATAAATTTATAGATTCAAATTCTGTGTTATAATATTACACAGCCTTAATATGTTATGTAGGAACAGATGTTATGAATATGCTATACTTGTTATAGATTTCATCTGCAAATGAATATTCAAGAATTTCTGAAGTTTTACTATTCTAGATTTATTTTTATATGATGACTGTATCTGTATGTGCATTTTGACCAAATATCTGATTACTTCTAGACATTTCAACATTTATTCATCCATTTAAATTATAATAGTTAATTTTTTTAACATCTTTATTGGAGTATAATTGCTTTACGATGGTGTGTTAGTTTCTGCTTTATAACAAAGTGAATCAGCTATACATGTACGTATATCCCCATATCTCCTCCCTCTTGCGTCTCCCTCCCACCCTCCCCATCCCAGCCCTCTAGGTGGTCACAAAGCACCAAGCTGATCTCCCTGTGCTATGTGGCTGCTTCCCACTAGCTATCTATTTTACATTTGGTAGTGTATATATGTCCATGCCACTCACTCACTTTGTCCCAGCTTACCCTTCACACTCCCCAGGTCCTCAAGTCCATTCTCTACATCTGTGTCTTTATTCCTGTCCTGCCCCTAGGTTCTTCAGAACCATTTTTTTTTAGATCCCATATATATGTGTTAGCATACGGTATTTGTTTTTCTCTTTCTGACTTACTTCACTCTGTATGACAGACTCTAGGTCCATCCACCTCACTACAAATAACTCAATTTCATTTCTTTTTATGGCTGAGTAATATTCCATTGTATATATGTGCCACATCCTCTTTATCCATTCATCTGTCGATGGACACTTAGGTTGCTTCCATGTCCTGGCTATTGTAAATAGAGCTGCAATGAACACTGTGGTACATGACTCTTTTTGAATTATTGTTTTCTCAGGGTATATGCCCAGTAGTGGGATTGCTGGGTCGTATGGTAGTTCTATTTTTAGTTTCTTAAGGAACCTCCATACTGTTCTCCATAGTGGCTGTAACAATTTACATTCCCACCAACAGTGCAAGAGGGTTGCCTTTTCTCCACACCCTCTCCAGTATTTATTGTTTGTAGATTTTTTGATGATGACCATTCTGACAGGTGTGAGTTGATACCTCATTGTAGTTTTGATTTGCATTTCTCTAATGATTAGTGATGTTGAGCATTCTTTCATGTGTTTGTTGGCAATCTGTATATCTTCTTTGGAGAAATGTCTATTTAGGTCTTCTGCCCATTTTTGGATTGCGTTGGTTGTTTTTTTGATATTGAGCTGCATGAGCTGCTTGTAAATTTTGCAGATTAATCCTTCGTCAGTTGTTATATTTGCAAATATTTTCTCCCATTCTGAGGGTTGTGTTTTCATCTTGTTTGTAGTTTCCTTTGCTGTGCAAAAGCTTTTAAGTTTCATTAGGTCCCATTTGTTTATTTTTGTTTTTATTTCCATTTCTCTAGGAGGTGGGTCAAAAAGGATCTTGCTGTGATTTATGTCATAGACTGTCCTGCCTATGTTTTCCTCTAAGAGTTTTATAGTGTCTGGCCTTACATTTAGGTCTTTAATCCATTTTCAGTTTATTTGTGTGTATGGTGTTAGGAAGTGTTTTAATTTCATTCTTTTACATGTAGCTGTCCAGTTTTCCCAGCACCACTTATTGAAGAGACTGCCTTTTCTCCATTGTATATTCTTGCCTCGTTTACCAAAAACAAGGTGACCATAGGTGCGTGGGTTTATCTCTGGGCTTTCTATCCTGTTCCATTGATCTATATTTCTGTTTTTGTGCCAGTACCATACTGTTTTGATTACTGTAGCTTTGTAGTATAGTCTGAAGTCTGGGAGCCTGATTCTTCAGGCTCCATTTTTCTTTCTCAAGATTGCTTTGGCTATTCACAGTCTTTTGTGTTTCCATACAAATTGTGAAATGTTTTGTTCTAGTTCTGTGAAAAATGCCATTGGTAGTTTGATAGAGATTGCACTGAATCTGTAGATTGCTTTGGGTAGTATACTCATTTTCACAATATTGATTCTACCAATCCAAGAACATGGTATATCTCTCCATCTGTTGGTATCATCTTTAATTTCTTTCATCAGTGTCTTATAGTTTTCTGCCTACAGGTCTTTTGTCTCCTTAGGTAGGTTTATTCCTAGGTATCTTATTCTTTTTGTTTCAATGGTAAATGGGAGTGTTTCCTTAATTTCTCTTTCAGATTTTTCATCATTAGTGTATAGGAATGCAAGAGATTTCTGTGCATTAATTCTGTATCCTGTAACTTTACCAAATTCATTGATGAGCTCTAGTAGTTTTCTGGTGGTATCTTTAGGATTCTCTATGTATAGTATCATGTCATCTGTAAACAGTGACAGTGTTACTTCTTCTTTTCCAATTTGTATTCTTTTTATTTCTTTTTCTTGTCTGATTGCCATGGCTAGGACTGCCAAAACTATGTTGAATAATAGTGGTGAGAGTGGACAACCTTGTCTTCTTCCTGATCTTAGAGGAAATGGTTCCAGTTTTTCACCATTGAGAACAACGTTGGCTGTGGGTTTGTCGTATGTGGCCTTTATTATGTTGAGGTAAGTTCCCTCTATGCCTACTTTCTGGAGGCTTTTTATCATAAATCGGTGTTGAATTTGGTCAAAAGCTTTTTCTGCATCTATTGAGATGATCATATGTTTCTTCTCCTTCAATTTGTGAATATGATTTATCACACTGATTGATTTGCGTATATTGAAGAATCCTTGCATTTCTGGGATAAATCCCACTTGATCATGGTGTATGATCTTTCTAATGTGCTGTTGGGTTCTGTTTGCTAGCATTTTGTTGAGGATTTTTGCATCTATGTTCATCAGTGATATTGGCCTGTAGTTTTCTTTCTTTGTGACATCTTTGTCTGCTTTGGTATCAGGGTGATGGTGGCCTTGTAGAATGAGTTTGGGAGTGTTCCTCCCTCTGCAATATTTTGGAAGAGTTTGAGAAGGATAGGTGTTAGCTCTTCTCTAAATGTTTGATAGAATTCACCTGTGAAGCCATCTGGTCCTGGGCTTTTGTTTGTTGGAAGATTTTTAATCACAGTCTCAATTTCAGTGCTTGTGATTGGTCTATTTATATTTTCTATTTCTTCCTGGTTTAGTCTCGGAAGGTTGTGGTTTTCTAAGAATTTGTCCATTTCTTCCAGGTTGTCCATTTTATTGGCATATAGTTGCTTGAAGTAATCTCTCATGATCCTTTGTATTTCTGCAGTCTCAGTTGTTACTTCTCCTTTTTCATTTCTAATTCTATTGATTTGAGTCTTCCCTCTTTTTTTCTTGATGAAGCTGGCTAATGGTTTATCAATTTTGTTTATCTTCTCAAAGAGCCAGCTTTTAGTTTTACTGATCTTTGCTATTGTTTCCTTCATTTCTTTTTCATTTATTTCTGATCTGATCTTTATGATTTCTTTCCTTCTGCTAACTTTGGGGTTTTTTTGTTCTTTCTCCAATCGCTTTAGGCGTAATGTTAGGTTGTTTATTTGAGATGTTTCTTGTTTCGAGGTAGGATTGTATTGCTATAAACTTCCCTCTTAGAACTGTTTTTGCTGCATCCCATAGGTTTTGGGTCATTGTGTTTTCATTGTCATTTGTTTCTAGGTATATTTTGATTTCCTCTTTGATTTCTTCAGTGATCTCTTGGTTATTTAGTAGTGTATTGTTTAGCCTCCATGTGTTTGTATTTTTTACAGATTTTTTCCTGTAATTGATATCTAGTCTCATAGCATTGTGCTCGGAAAAGATACTTGATACGATTTCTATTTTCTTAAATTTGCCAAGGCTTGATTTGTGACCCAAGATATGATCTATCCTGGAGAATATTCCATGAGCTCTTGAGAAGAAAGTGTATTCTGTTGTTTTGGGATGGAATGTCCTATAAATATCAATTAAGTCCATCGTGTTTAATGTATCATTTAAAACTTGTGTTTCCTTATTTATTTTCATTTTCAATGATCTGTCCATTGGTGAAAGGGGGGTGTTAAAGTCCCCCATTATGATTGTGTTACTGTCGATTTCCCCTTTTATGGTTGTTAGCATTTGCCCTCTGTATTGAGGTGCTCCTATGTTGGGTGCATAAATATTTACAATTGTTGTATCTTCTTCTCGGATTGATCCCTTGATCATTATGTAGTGTCCTTCTTTGTCTCTTGTAATAGTTTTTATTTTGAAGTCTATTTTGTCTGATATGAGAATTGCTACTCCAGCTTTCTTTTGATTTCCATTTGCATGGAATATCTTTTTCCATCCCCTCACTTTCAGTCTGTATGTGTCCCTAGGTCTGAAGTGGGTCTCTTGTAGACAGCATGTATACGGGTCTTGTGTTTGTATCCATTCAGCCAGTCTATGTCTTTTGGTTGGAGCATTTAATCCATTTACATTAAGGTAGTTATCGATATGTATCTTCCTATTACCATTTTCTTAATTGTTTTGGGTTTGTTATTGTAGGTCTTTTCCTTCTCTTATGTTTCCTGCCTAGAGAAGTTCCAGTTGTAAAGCTGGTTTTGTGGTGCTGAATTCTCTTAGCTTTTGCTTGTCTGTAAAGGTTTTAATTTCTCCATCAAATCTGAATGAGATCCTTGCTGGGTAGAGTAGTCTTGGTTGTAGGCTTTTCCCCTTCATCACTTTAAATATGTCCTACCACTCCCTTCTGGCTTGCAGAGTTTCTGCTGAAAGATCAGCTGTTAACCTTATGGGGATTCCCTTGTATATTTTTTGTTGTTTTTCCCTTGCTGCTTTTAATATTTTTTCTTTGTATTTAATTTTTGATAGTTTGATTAATATGTGTCTTGGCATGTTTCTCCTTGGATTTATCCTGTATGGGACTCTCTGTGCTTCCTGGACTTGATTGACTATTTCCTTTCCCATATTAGGGAAGTTTTCAACTATAATCTCTTCAAATATTTTATCAGTCCCTTTCTTTTCTCTTCTTCTTCTGGGACTCCTATAATTCGAATGTTGGTGCATGTAATGTTGTCCCAGAGGTCTCTGAGACTGTCCTCAATTCTTTTCATTCTTTTTTCTTTATTCTGCTCTGTGGTAGTTATTTCCATTATTTTATCTTTCAGGTCACTTATCTGTTCTTCTGCCTCAGTTCTTCCGCTATTGATTCCTTCTAGAGAATTTTTAATTTCATTTATTGTGTTGTTCATCATTGTTTCTTTGTTCTTTAGTTCTTCTAGGTCCTTGTTAAACGTTTCTTGTATTTTCTCCATTGTTTCCAAGATCTTGGATCATCTTGACTATCATTACTCTGAATTCTTTTTCAGGTAGACTGCCTATTTCCTCCTCATTTGTTTGGTCTGGTGGGTTTTTACCTTGCTCCTTCATCTGCTGTGTGTTCCTCTGTCTTCTCATTTTGCTTAACTTACTGTGTTTGGGGTCTCCTTTTCGCAGGCTGCAGGTTCGTAGTTCCTGTTGTTTTTGGCGTCTGCCCCCAGTGGCTAAGGTTGGTTCAGTGGGTTATGTAGGCTTCCTGGTGGAGGGGACTGGTGCCTGTGTTCTGGTGGATGAGGCTGGATCTTGTCTTTCTGGTGGACAATGCCATATCTTGAGCATCGTATTTTATAACATGTTTCTTTAACAAATGAGCAGCAACACAGCATGAGGAGAAGAAGAGGGGCCAAGAGTCAGGAGACCTGAATCTTAACCATTGTGTTGTCACTACATACATATCTGAGTTGGGACAAGTTGCCATGTTTCTGGGCTTCAATATCCTCACCAACATATTAAAATGTCTGAATTTCTAATATTCCATCAGTTTTAACATTGCAGTTTGCTACCAGAAAAATCAGGTTGAGAAGAATAGAAAACACAATTTTTCTGTTTGAACACTGTAAAATTCAGAGTGATGCTGAATTCAGACCAATCCTAGGACCTGCAGCATATAGATTTTACAGCCCTCTTTAAGATTATAAATTATAAATTCAAAACTAGGTACAAAAACTAGGTGTATTATCTTAAATGAGAAAAAAGTCACAACAAAGTTCAAAAGTTAACAAATAGTGCACATATGAAAAATCCAAAAATAATATATTTTATTAATTAACTACCTGATACAACCCTATACTCCTGAAGTTTTTGGCTACATACTCTTTGCTCCTCCATATGATAATAATTTTGCAATGTCCAGAGAGAATAAAAGATAATTTAGTGTTGCTTTTGCATGATTGAAAAATCATTTTTATTGATATCTTAGAAAAATTTTTATTGATTTTGACATCAAAGCTTTTATATTTCATTATGATGTGCTAAGGGGGGTTTTGACATTTTGAAGCTTCTGCCAGTCTCCTGTCTTTCACTTTTTTTTTTTTTGGCTTCCACCAACATACTTCATTGCAGTTATATCTGAACGTTGATCTGACTAACAATTATGAAAAATATACAAAATTACACTGAAATTAAGTCACACATGATAAGTCAAACCAAAATGCATTTTTAAATTGATGCTCCACAGTATTGAGCCATATAATCAAATTCCTCTTCTATCACACACATCCATTTCCTGATAGGTTTGTGTCAATTTCCTCTCCTGTAAACTGAGTGGATTTTATAGGGTGATTTTTTTTCTTTTCATTATGAAAACTTTCAAATACCGAATAAGAGTACAATAATCATCCATGTACCCACCACCTGAATTTGACAGTTGTTAACATTTTGCCATATTTACTTCATTTGTGTATTATGTTTGTCTTTTCACAGTACTGGTCACAATTTTGCATCATACTAAATCTGACTCTGCCAGACTTCCTTAGGCAAAGATGAGTGAGATTCTCTAAGATATGAGATGATACGTTTAGATGCATAAAACATGCAACTTCTCACCCAGAAGTATTCACAGTGTAACACAGCAACAGGTTTTCTGATAAATTCTATTTTGTGCAATTCCAATATATAGTGCATATATTGCATATTTAACTCTTATTCCTGAAAAGAGAGAACTTGCATTTTGATGAGATTCAAATCCTCAGCTTCTTGATTTACACATATTCTGATTGGATGCCTTTTCCCAGATTAATTGTGACTCCATTCATTGTGTCCCATATTTGTCCTCCTTTCCTCATATACTTACTGTAGTTCATGTTACTTCTACCCATGAATAGTTAACAGTATTCCTAGAATTCATTTGTACCTCTGGAGAGCTGGCAGTAACTTCACTTTGCACAGCAGTGATTGCAAGCAAGATTAATTATCCAGGTTTAAAAGTGGAATCCCCAAAATGTTCACAGCCATTCCAATCCTACCTGATATGAAAGAGAGACAGAGAGAGATAGAGATAGAGAGAGAGAGAGAGAGAGAGAGAGAGAGAGAGAGAATGTGTGTGTGCGTTTAGGGGGAAGGGGAAGAGATTGTAAGGGAAGAGAAGCCAGATTGAAAACAAATAATGGTCTTAAGCAGTTACAGCTAAAATAGTTTTCCTTGGCAAATTTAATATAAATGGTTTTAAAAGGAGCCTGTACAAGTGAGAAAACCCGAAGCCGTAGCTGCATGCGCTTCATGGTATATCTGTCTCTGTTCCTATCTGTTCTTTCATATATCTCTGGTGAAAACCAAGTCCAAGGCTCCCAGAGCTTGGGACTCTGGAACTCACAGTCATTCTACGATTGGTTTATAGTGATGGAGGAATATGTCCTTAATTTCTGAATATACAAGCTGAAATATTTAAGCATGAAATGTCCTGACATCTATAATTCACTTTAAAATGACTCGGCAAAAGTATAGATAGATATACATGCAATCATGAGGCAATATGGCAAAATGTTAGCAGTTGCTGAATCCAGATGGTATGTATATGGATGTCCACTGCACCAATTTTTTCTATTTTTCTGTGGGTTTAAAAATTTTCATAATAAAAGTCTAAAAATAAGGCACCATATGAGACTCACTTACTCAACGGAAGAGAAAACTGAGGCCCAGAGGAGCCAAAGGACTTGCCCAAGGTCACAACACAAGCTGTTCCTCATTCCCTGTGGCTGCTTCTGCTGATGAGAGGAGCCAGGATTCTCACTTAGGGGATTTTCCTGCGGTAAAGGTCAGGTTTGCATTTGACTTCTCATTTTGCAGTATCTCCTTTTCAACACAACAGAAGTGCACAGGGATTGTGATGACAAAATGCTGGAGTATGATGTTCCCACCGTCCATTTGTGAGTAAGGCCTAGGCAGTAGAAGTGGTAAGGCCATGACTGACAAGCCCGGGAGCCGATGCAGAGCACTTCACTCCATCTGCCTAGCTGATCTCCTACAGGGGGTGTCTTGGTTTCGTGCTAATCCTGGTGTCTCATTTGTAAATGTTTAGCAGTTTTCTTTAACAGGCACGTGACATGTTATTCTCCCAGAGAAAGCAGATCACTTGCGGAAATCCAAAGGAGGCCTCCTCCTACAGGAAGAAGTTTTGCAGCCATATGAAAACGTACAAAGGACAAAGGAAAGGAAAGACGGGTTTATCCAGCCTCAGCTGCAATCTCTACAGCACTCTGGGATTCCCTTTTAAAGAAACCTCCTTGCACACTGGTCAGTTCACAAATATGTAATGAGTATGTTTTCTGTGTCCATATCTATCCTCGTGCAAGGCTGTCACAAGGTGGATAGTGACTGAAGGAAAGATGCCAAGAGCAAAAGGTACAGGCAAAGAACACAAGAATTCATCTCTGAAGGAGCAGCTCCCCAGAGCTGGGGACAGAGTAGGAGACTTTCAGTGCAGCAACAAGCTTCAGAGCCCCAGAGGATGCACAGATACCATCTGATTGGGATGAGAAGCCTGTCAGATACTTAGAAATGGTCACTTTTGCTGTTCTCAACTTTTTATATTCTCAACTTTTTATATAAACTCCCTGCCCGCAGGACTGCTCTAGAGAGGCTGGTTCTATGCCTGCTTGCTCACCAGGTCAAATAACCAACCTTCTAGACAAGTCAGAAAAGATATCTCCTTTAATGAGGGAATGAGCAAAGAAGATGCTGCAGATTCTATACCATCCTGAGAGAAAAGGGACTCTATTCATCCTCCTTTAAAAATACTTAATTTGCATGTGTTTTACAAGTATGATTGCAATATTTCTTCTATTGTTATAGTTCAATTGTAAATTTTCCTATATTAAATTATGGTTATGTTTCCTAACCTGCAGTATGGCAAGTACTTTGTATGATAATATTTTTAAAGAATAGACAGTTATCTAGAGACTATGGTTCCCTGAACACGAGGAACACATTTGATTCTGAGGAGTCTGAAATAACACAATCAACATTTCCCTCTTGGAGCTATTATTTGCAGTTAGATTTACAGAAGGCCTTAGGTGGTTTGTTTCATTGCTGTTTTCAGCAAATCATCTTCTAAAAGAGAGTATATTATGATGGTGTTGTTACTGTTTTTAAAAGAAGATAGAACCCTCCTTGCCTTTTGATTATAAAATGATGTACTTTTTCTCCATATTAAAAGCTAAAATAATTGACTCCAGATATATAAAATATGAGCAGAAGCTTCTCTTTCAGGGCATTCCCCTCATATATCATTAATATCCTAACCATGAAATTATGCAAATTTGCAACAAGGCCATTCTCTTTTCTCTCCAATACCTAAAGCATGCTTCTCAATGACCCATAAAGATAATTCTTTGACAAGATCTATCAAAATGATTAACTTCTAGTTAGACTGTTATGAAAAAAGAAGACATAAATTACCAATACTAGGAATACAAGAAGGAGCATCTCTGTAGATTCTAGGTTATTAAAAGGATTATGTGGATAATGAAAATTTTAAGTCAATAAAATTGAGAATCTAAATGAATCGGATAAATCCCTTTACAACAAACAATTAAAAATCACTGAAGAAGAAATGCTAACCTAATTAGCTATATATATATATATTAAATGAAATGAACTTGTAGTTAAAAATCTCACCACAAAGAAAACTTTAGCATTAGATGACTTCACTGTTGAATTCCAACAAAAAATTTTAAAAAGAGACTACGCCAATTCCACACAAATTCTTCCAGAAAATTGAAACTCATTCTATGAAGTTAACATCCCCCTGACATCCCAAGTGAAAACGACATTACAAGAAAACTACAGGTAACTTTCTTTTATAAATATAGACACAGAAACTTCAAAAATAATAGCAAATCTAATCCAACAATATATAAAGGAGATAATATATCATGACCAAGTGAAGCATTATCTCAAAAATGCAAGACTGGTTCAAAAATCAATCAACAAGGGACTTACCTGGTGGCGCAGTGGTTAAGAATCTGCCTCCCAGTGCAGGGGACATGGGTTCGAGCCCTGGTCTGGGAAGATCCCACATGCCGTGGAGCAACTAAGCTGGTGCACCACAACTACTAAGCCTGCACTCTAGAACCCACGAGCCACAACTACTGAGCCCACATGCCACAACTACGGAAGCTCTAGGCATGTGCCTAGAGCTCGTGCTCCAAAACAAGAGAAGCCATCGCAATGAGAAGCCCACTTACCGCAAAGAAGAGTAGCCCCTGCTCGCCACAAGTAGAGAAAGCCTGCACACAGCAACAAAGGCCCAATGCAGCCAAAATTAAATAAATAAATGAAATAAATTTTTAAAAAATCAATCAACAAAATTCATCATATCTATACACTAAAGATGAAAATCATATAATCATCTCAATAGATGTAGAAAAAGTCTTTCAAAAATTCAACATTTGTTCATGATATAAACTCCCCACAAATAGGAATGGAAAGAAACATCATCAATGTGATAAAAATGTCTAGAAAAAAATGTATAACCAACATTATACTTAGTGAGAGAATGAGCGTTTTCCCCCTAAGACACAGAACAAAAGCAAAGATACACACTTTCACAACTTTTATTCAAAATTGTACTGGAGGTCTTAGCCAGTGCAATAAGAAAAGTAAGAAAAGGCACCCATAATTGAAAGGAAGAAATAAAAGTCTCTTTTTTCAGATGACATGATTGTCTACATAAAAAATCCCAAGAATCTATTAAAAAGCTACTATAATGGCTAAGTAGATTTAGCAAAGTTGCAGGATATAGGCGAAATAGCCAAAAATCAATCACAAGTTTATATACTAGCAATAAATAATTAGAAATTGAAATAAAAATACAATTTACAATAGATCCAAAAATACAAAATACTTTTATATAAATCTTACAAAATATTCATAAGATCTGTCCATTGAAAACTATAAAACACTGATGGAAGAAATCAAAGAAGACATAAATAAATGGAAAGAGTTACCATTTTAATGGATTGGAAAGCTCAATATTAAGACATCAATTCCCTCAAAACTCATCTATACATATTTACACACATATGCAAATTAAACAACATAGTACAAAATAACAAGGAGATCAAAGAATAAATGATAAGGACAATTAGAAAATACTTTGAGATGAATGTAAATGAACACATAGCATACAAAAACTCATGAGGTTTAACTTAAGAGGTGCTCAGAGGGAAATCTGTAGTGCAAACACCAACATCAAAAAAGAAGAAAGATCTCAAATCAACAATGTAATCTTCCATGTTAAGATAGTGGGAAAAGAAGAACTTTGAATCAAGAGCAGAAGAAAAGAAATGATAAGAATTAGAGTGGAAATTAATGAAGTAGAAAATATAAAAACAATGGAGAAAATCAATAAACCCCAAACTTAGTTCTCTGAAAAGATCAATAAAATTGAGAAAACTCTAGCTAGACTGGTTAGAAAAAAAAAAGAAAGAAAGAAAACTCAAATTATTAAAATTGAGAACTAAAAAAGGGACATTACTACTGATTTTACAGAAATAAAGTTTTATAAGGGAATACTGAAGGCAACTATATGACAACAAATTAAATAATTTACATGAAATGGGAAAAACTTCTTAAAAGATAAAAATTATAAAAAGTGACTCAAGAAGAAATAGAAAATCTGAATAGATTTATAATAAGAGATTGAATCAGTAATTTTAAAACTATATACAAAGAAAATTCCAGGCCCAAATGCCTTCACCAGTGAATTCTACTAAACATTTAAAGAATTTTACCAGTTCTTCACAAACTTCCCAAAAAAATAAAAGAGGAGAGAACACTTCGTAACTCATTTAATGTGGTCAGCATTATCTTGATAACAAAGCCAGACAAAGACATCACAAGAAATGAAAATTACAGACAATATCTCTTATGAATATAGACAAAAAAAACCTCAACAAAATACTGGCAAATAAAAATAAAGCAATACATATAATGAAATTTATCTAGGAAATGCAAGGCTCTTTCTATATCCAAAAATCAATTAATGTAATATTCTATATGAATAGAATAAAGGACAAAAACCCACACTTATCTCAATAGATGCAAAATTGCACTTGACAAAATTCAACACCCTTTCATGATAAAAACACTGAACAACATAAGAATAGAAGGAAATTTCCTCAACTTCAGAAAGAGCAGCTACAAAGAAAAAAAACACCTACAGCTAATATCATATTTAATAGTGAAAGACTGAATTCTTACCCTTAACATCAGGAACAAGACAAGGATGGCTGATGTCACAACTTCTATTCAATATTATGCTTGAGGTGCTAGCCAGGGCAACTAGGCAAGAAAAAGAAAAGTCATCCAAATTGAAAAGAAAGAAGTGAAACTATCTCTACTTGCAGATAATATAATCTTTTAGATAGAGAATCCTAATGAATACACACACACACACACACACACACACACACACAGACATCTATTAGAGCTAATAAACAGGCTCAATAAAATTGCAGCATACAAGACCTATATACAAAAATTAATTGCATTTCTACATACTGTCAATGAACATTCTGAACATCCTGACCATTCCTGAAGCTAAGAAAACAATTTCAATCACACACACATCAATTACACACATCAAAGAGAATAAAATATTTTAAAATAAATTTAACAAAAGGAGTGAAAATTATACTCTGAAAAGTACAAAACATGGTTGAAGAAAATTAAAGAAGACTTAAATAAATGAAAAGACATTCTATTATCATGGATCAGAAGACAATATTGTTAAGATGGTAATACTCCCCCAAACAGTCTACATATTCAATGCAATCCTTATAAAAATACCAACTTACTTTTTTGCAGAAATTGACAAGTTAATTCTAAAATCCCTATGGTCTAAAACTAAAGGGACCAGAATAGTCAAAACAACTGTGAAAAAGTTCAAAATTGGAGAATGCATACTTCCCAATTTTAAAACATACTACAAAGCTAAAGTAATCAAGACTGTGTGGTACTAGCATAAGGACTGACTTACTGATAAATGGAATAAAATTGAGAGTCCAGAAATAAACCTTTATACTTATGATCATCTGATTTTCAGCAAGTGTTTCAAAGCAATTTAATGGAGAAAAAATACTCTTTTCAATAAATGGTGCTGGGACAACTGTATATCCCCTCAAAAAATGAAGTTTGATCTGAACATCATACCATATACACATATTTACTCAAAATGTATCAAAGACCTAAATGTAAGATCTAAAACTATGAAACTTATAATAACATAGGTGTGCATGTTTGTGACCTTGGGTTATGCAACTCTTTCTTAGATATGAAAGAAAAAGGACAAGCAACAACAGTAACAGAAAGATAAATTGGACATCATCAAATTTTTTTTTTAATTTGTGTTTTAAAAAACACCATGAATAAAGTGAAAAGACAACCCAAAGAATGGGAGAAAATTATTTCAAATCATTTATGTGATAAGGGGCTTGTATCTGGAATATATAAAGAACTATTATAACTAAACAACAAAAAGAAAAATAAACCAATTAAAAAATGGGTTAAAGGATCTGAACATTTCTCCAAAGAAAATATTCAAAAGGTCAATAAACACATGAAAAGGTGTTCAACATCATTAGCCATCAAGTAAATGCAAATCAAAACCACAATGAGATATAATTTCACAACCACTAGAATAGCTATAACCAAAAAATGGAAAATAACAAGTGTTGATGAAGATGTGGAAAAACTGGAACCCTCAAACACTGACAGGACTGTAAAATGAAGCAGTTGCTTTGGAAAAGAATTTGGTGGTTCCTCAAAAGGTTAAACATAGAGTTATCAAATGACCCAGCAATTCCACTCTTAGGTATATACCCAAGAGAAATAAAAATATACGTCCACACAAAACTCGTACATGATGTTCATAGCAGCGTTATTCATGACAACTAAAAAGTGGAAGCAACCCAATGTCTACCAACTGATGAATGAATAAAGTGTTGTGTATCCTTAAAGCCAAATTTTTTAGCAATAAAAAAAAGAAGTACTGATACATTCTACAACACAGATGAACCTTGAAAATATACTAAGCCAAAGAAACTGATAATAAAGGACCATCTATTATATTATTCCATTTATATGAAATGTCCAGAATAGGAAAATTTATAGAAGACAGATTAGTGGTTACACAGAGTTGGGGATTGGGAGGTTGGGAGTATTGACTAAAGGGTGTCGAGTTTCCTTGTGGGGTGTTGAAATGTTCTAAAATGTATTTTGGTGATGGTAGTTTAACTCTGAACATACTGAATTGACACTTGAACTGGGCAAATGGTATGATATGTACAATATATCTCAAAAAAACTATTTTTAAAAACTGATATATAGATTCAGAGCAATTCCAATCAACATCCCAGCCAAAATATAGAATATATGGAGATGTCTGGTATTTTCAAGATTAAAATATTCTCATTTTCAACTTTACAGTTTTTTTACTTTATTTTTGTAAACCAAAAAATATATGACTTTAATGAGGAAAAATAAAATTTTTATATATAATCACTAAACTTTATTTAATTATTATATCATTATCTGTTTACTATTTTCATCTGATCATACCATACAACAGAATTTCTTTTTTTTTTTTAGCAATAGAATTTCAAAAATGGAGAGAGCTTAGCTTAATAACCTTTGCCCTCTATATAGGAGGAATCTGAGATTCAGAGAAAACAAGCAAGTTGGCAAAGATTTTGCAAATAGTTAGTGCCAGAATTGGGACTGAAATTCAGGTCACCAGATTCTTCAAGAGTTTCAAATTATATTTTAAAAATTAATACTAGGTATCCTTAAAGAAGAAAAGGAAATGGATAGGATGGGAAAATTTACAATGTTTTTATTATTAAACTTACATGTTATTTAAGCAGATGATTTAAGGCCACGTTTATATGAACAATAAACATAAACTGAATGCAGTAATATATAAAATAAAGGATAAGAAAACTGATTAAGGAAATATAAGATATAGTTTATGTTATCCAAATTAGTGAACATTTTCCTGAACAACATTTCATTTTCCTTTTTCAGTTTTAATACAGTGGTTTAAAATACCTAAGATTCATTATAGAACGCTGTGTCCAGTTTTGAATTTTGCGTAATCATTAGTATAGCTACCTTCAACTCAAGCACACTAACGTCCTTCTAGAAAGGGTCCTTGGAAACTTAATAATAAAGCAATGTAATTGAGTTTATTTCTAAATGATTCATGTAATTAAAGTTTAACATAACTGGACACGAATTGTTTTTAGACTTTCATTTCTGTATTGTGGAATACACATGGTGGGAAACTTGTAGTCATAAAACATCTCTCTCTCTCAAGAATGTAAATGCCTTTGACATTGCTGGATGATTCTGTCACTGAGGGAACGGGCACCATCTGTCCCTGCTTAGTTGTGTTGAGAATGTTGACCTGACAGCACATGGCGAAACTAGGGAAGCCTGAAGGAATACCTCCATTCCTTTTTAACTTAGCAATAAGTTATCTGAAGTGTTGCAAAGCCATATGAGTTTGTGTCTGGGAAATGAAGACAGTAGAATTATTCTCAGCCTGCAAAAGATTAATTATGGGAATTTAGAAAGAGAAAGACACAGAAGTTATCTGGGTTCAGAACCAATCACCTTTTCCAGCTGTCACACAGGGGTAAAGGGGAGAGACAGAGATTCTCTATTTGCTGAGGATCTAATTGAGACTGCTGAGTTAGAGAGCCAGGTGAGGGAAAGCATATTAGTGGGAAAAGAGGCTACACTGATGAGGGTATTGTATGATTAGATTAGAACAATATTGTACTTAATTCACAGTAAACTTGGGAGGATAGGTTTGTAATCATAATTCACCTTTCATTTTAATCTATTATAGTCAAAAACCAGAAAAGCAGCAGACACAAATGTCAGGCAACTGCAAAGGTTTTATTTCCTCCGACCCACATATCTAATTTTATAAGTAGTCTATTATCTCTACTTAAATTGCAAATGTGTAGCTAATTAACTCATCATATTCTCCCTGAAACATTCTTTTTCCCCTCCTTCTGTGCTCTCAGTTTCCATTAATGGAACTAGCATCACTTCAGTTCTGAAGCTTGGAATCATTTTAGCCCCCTCTTCCCCCACCATTAGTTACTTGGCAATTGATTCCACTTCCAGAATATATCTCTAATTTGTTTCCTTCTCTTTGTTTTCAATAATGCAATCACAATTCAAGCCCTCCCTCTTACCATGTGTTTATTCTCTAAATATTCACTAGCTGGATTCCCTATCCCCAATCTTCCCTCTACAGCCAGATTTATGATTCATTTTCCTAGAGAACAATTCTAGTCCTATTTCTATGATGTAAAATCTTTGCTTACCCCAAACTAGCTATTGAATAAAGCCCAAATGCAAGTAGGCCATCCTGATTTCCCATTCAATGACTATATTTACTCTATCCACCTGCATGTTCCCTGCCCTGAGTTTCTTTGCCTCTGTATCTTATTTATGAGGTTTCCTCTGTCTGGAATGCCCACTTACTTTCTATTTATCCTTTAAGACCTAGATAAAATTTCTCATCTACACAGAATTTTCTTGGGTCACACGGCTATGGATAAATTTTTGCCACCTGAATGTTCACAGAATGGGGCTGAAAGGCATCCACCTAAGAACACTATGAGGACTAGATATTGGAACTGTAGAATCGTTGGACAACATATGTATCTTTGCAGTTTGGACCACCATGTTAGAAAAAAATGATAAATGGCCAGCATAACTCCCAACCCTAAGATACTTTCCAAGGAAAACTCTGGAAAATAAAAATTGGTGAGTCTTCTCCCCATATCTGAAAGTCTGGTTGAATCCATAATAAAAAGAAGCACTATTGAACATTTAAGCACAAACACACACAAAAAAGTATGAAAAGTGGGAACATATTTTTAAGGAAAAAAAATGCTTGAATAATCCACTGGATTTCTCTGAAAGGATAGATAAGCCTAAAAGCAATGTGGGACACAATGGATATGATTGTTAGACTTCCATGGTAAAGGGATGTCTGTTTCCTCTCACTCCATCCCCCATATGCTATAACAATTACACAGTGTTTTCACAATTCTCTCAGTAAGCCATGCTCTGTCATATCTCCATGCCTGTTCATCCTCTTTTTGGTTCTTTGGGATATATTAAATGTTACCTCTTTTTTGAAACCTTCTCCCAAAACAGAGAAATAAATTCACTTTTGCTTTCAATTTCCTGGCATTTTGGTCCTATCTCAATTATAATATCCCTCATAGCGGTGCACTAATTACTTTTTTACAACATACCTCTACTTATGGATGAGTCCCTGGATTATAGGTACTGAGATATTATTCACTCTTTAAATCACTAGAATCTACTGAAGGGCCTAACATGTAGTAAATGTTCAATAAATACTGGATAGATGAAAGAAAAAACGAATCAAGATATAGTAGGGATTACTAACTTGAAGTTTCAAAACAAAATGAGGCTCAGAATTTGAATTCCTCGCTCCTAATCAGCCAACTTATCCGTGGCAAAGCTAAGATTCAAACCCAAGTTTTCTTACTCCAAGACCAATACTGATTTCCTAAATTGACTCACATGAACTTGTTTGCCAAATCTTGAATATTCAAATCAGATGACACTCTTGGCGCTTTAACTAGCTAGGTTTTTAAAAACCAAGAGGCATACTTCTTTACAAAGAGGCATAACTGTAATGAACCTTAAATACAAATAGCTACATAAAAACAATCACATTTAGGTACATGGCGCATTCACAAAAGATTATTAAGGTAAAGCAAGGTATATTAAAACAATTGTTAGCTTTGAAAAAGCCACGCTCTTCTTCACAAATCTGCTCTTCGTGTGACTGTCAAAGACAGGTAATTGGACGATGAATCTGGGTCTGAATGAATATTTGATTCAAGCAGGTTTCAGCATGAGAAAAGAATATGGAGTGCCCCTCGAGGTTTACGGTACTAAGAGGATATGAACTGATTAATGCAGCCTGCTAACTATCCCAATTTATTATTTTAGTCTGGCAAAAGAACTGTGTGACTAGGTTTCAAAACAAATCAATTATTTCAGGTTGCTCGAGATTGTTTTAAGTGCTTGTAAGCAGAACAACAGCAGTCAAATCTCATGTCCATATTGTAAACTGATTAGCCATGTATCCCATTTCACGACTGATTCCAGCTGTGTCTGCAGGCTTGGCCACTGAGCATTTCCAAGAAACATTTCCACCTATCAACACTATCCTTCTCAATGGCAGGACAACTGGCAGAGATAAGAAAAACTGGGTATTCTGCTTATACCAGTATTGAGATAAAATATTCTAAGTTTGACAAAGATAGAAGAGAACATATCTAAAGGGACCATTCTGCCCCATTTGTAAAGACATAATTTCCTTTTTACTATGTTTTTTTCTACCAAAACATATGACACTGACTACTTTGGGAATGAGAGTTCAGACTACGCGGATCACTGGTATGATGCATTGTAGCCACATGTGTGTTCCTGTCTTGCTCTCTTTAAGCACTCTTTTTCTGTACAAATTTTTAAAGAAACATTATGCAATTTGCTGTCAATTTATGCAGAACTGTCGAAGTGTGATGTCATTTTGGTCAAAATTAGATTGCATAAATTCAGAAACCCTAACCTGAGATCATTCAATTTCCCAAATTACTAGATTTACATATTAATAACTCCTAGGGTATTTTTCTTTTCACTAGCTCTAATTGCAACCAGAATTTATGTCTTGGGATCTTTTAAAATCCAACTGCAAAGGCCAAGTGCTTAAAGCCTGGAGCCTTGCCACACTGTCACAGAGACCCTCTGCAGACACAAATCTAAAAGGTTGGGGCTTTGCATTTCATTCTGTTTTCCCCCTCGGGATGGTTCTCACCACACTGTTTAATATATACTCACACACTCTCATCAAACCCTATTGCCAAATGACAGTGGCAAGAGAGTATTTATGGACCATTGATTCAAAACGTGTTCACTTTTCTATCACATTTATCTTTATCAGAATGTACACATAAAAATTCAAGAAATTAGATTTTTTTTTCCTTGAATTCATCTTGCCAATTTCCATAGTATCTGTGAATTGGAAAATAAATAAAAAGGTGAAATCTGGTTTGTGTGTGTGTGTTCTGAGCTAAGAGTTTTGGGTGTCCCACCTCCTTTGAGGTAACAGGATCTCCCACAGAGGGAAGGAGTTAGTAAAGACTTTGATCCATTCAAAACATGCTTATTCCCGTGGTGGCTGGGAAAAGCTAGCATTGTTTGGTGGCATATTTCTCAACTCACTAAAGAGAGTTTATATTTGCATGCACATACTTAATGGTCCATTAAATAGCCATTCCAAAGGCTATGGTAGGTTGGGTGTAAATGCAGAACTCTCCTGACCTTGTTTAACAGCAAAACGAATGGCGGTATGTATCTCATTGAAGATCTCTTTTCAGTGAAGGCCTCTGCAATGCGTAGTTTACTTGGGCAGTGATCAATCTGCCCAGGGAAAAAAGCCTCCAGCTAGAATTCAGCAGAGCTGAGGAGCTGGGCCAGAGACTGAGAGGACTGAAGTGGAAACTGTATTCCTCAAGAAGAGAGATGTGCACTGCCATGTTCACGGCAGTATTATTCGCAATAGCCAAGACATGGAAACTACCTAAGTTTCCATCAGCAGATGAATGGATAAAGAAGATACAGTGTATTATGTATCAATATATACATACACACACAATGGATTTGGGGGATGAATCAGTGGTTAATTAGGATTTGTCCTACTAATAGAGGAAGGGGATAATCTGGATTCCAAATTGATCCTCTCCTCTATTGTACAATAACAATAATAGTAATAATTGTAACAACTCTGAATTGAGTTGACAAGGGCTTTCCTTATATTATTTCACTTATTTCTTACAACTGCCCTATGAGGTGGATACACATTACTATTTTACAGATGAAGTAACTAACACCCCAAATCTATGTAAAATACCTAAGAAGCCAGGTCAAACTGACCAGACTCCACACACCTGACCACTACTCCCTCCTGCCTCCCATTTGGACACCAGAAATCTTCTTCCCCCACTGTTGGTAGCTGTTCAAGCACATTTGCCCAAACAGAATTAGAAGGGCCTCACTTACGCACCTCCTCCCAATACCAGCACCTCTGCTCTGATGAAGCTGTGGGTGTGTTACTAGCCCTCTAGGCCTCCGCGTCTGAGACGACCTGAGATGGGTACAGCGTGGGCTCCGGGGACAAGCTGCAAGGCTCAAATGCTGTCTCTGCCACGTACCAAGTATGTGACTGTGGACAAATTCCCCTCTGCTCCTTAGTTTACTTCACCTATAAAACAGGGTTATAAGAATACCACCCTCATAGGTTTGTTTCGAGGATTAAATGAGGTAACACACGTGAAGAATTTACAATTTTATCTGGCAAATAGCAAGTACTCAATACATGTTAATTATTATTATTTTCCACCAAACACAAGACTCAGTCCCGTGGTGCTACAAAAAGGGGCAAGTTACGTAGGGAACACTGATTCCTTTATTGGGGGCAACCTGGTGCTCCTGTTCGTAGCCCCCTTTCTCTGTCTTTGGCTTCTGCTCCTTATTTCTATGAAAGTCTGCACAGCTCCTGATAGAATAAATGACTTTCCAAGAGACCCATAGAAAGTCAAAGCAAAGCATCTAAAAATATGAACACTTTTCAGTCCTCTAGCCAGGAGATCATAAACTGTTTGCAAAGTACAAAATAAAGTTCAGTCGTAATTACAAAAGAAGGGGAGCACAGTTTTAAAAAGCACTCTTGTGTCACGGAAAACTTTCATCTGTTCTTTTTAAAGTGGCAGAGCTATTGTTTTCTTGCAGATGCTCAGCTTTGTGATAAATAGATAAGAAGTACATGGTGACAACAACAAGGTAAAGAAATGGAGGGGAGGGGAGAGTGAAGGCTAGTCTGGCAGCTGAGCACCATATTAGATGACCATTAAATTCTCTATTTTCAATATCATTTGCAATATTGTTGGGAATACAGTTACAGAGGAGAAAAAAAATCAACATTTTAATCTACATTTATGTTCCGAAAGTTTCTTGGGAGACAGCCCTCAAAACTTTAAAATACTCTATATTTGCATAAGGTCAGATGAGCTGGCTGTTTGTGCCTCTTTTTGTTCAGATCCGCTCCAGTCCTGCCCTTCCTCTCCTCTGTGCTGCAGGAAATCACATCTCCCAGGCTCCTTTGCCCTCTAGCCTGCAGGTCGGCTTGGCCAACAGGAAGCAATGATGGGGGGTTGGATGACAGGCTAAGGAGTGAGGCCAGGGTGTTTGTCCCCTTGTCTCTGCCACCAGTGACATTGTCATCAGCACTGACCACTCTCTGCCCTGATTCCAGCTCCCAGCAGGCAGCCCCTCGCTCTGTGGTTCCAGCTTCCACTGCACAGTCCCAGCTTCTTAGCTCTGGTACCACCACCTCCTCTAAGTCCCTCCAGCCCTAGGGGTCTGGTGGTTTCCTGCTGTGGTTAATCTCTGGGTTTGCTCACCATTTCCTGTTGGTCTCCTTGCCCCTTACATCACCTGTGTAAACAGTGTCCAGTATTAAATTCCCTCTGTTTGAAATAGTCACATTGGCTTCTGTGTTCCCTGACTCTGACTCATAACCCTGTATAACCCTTTAATTCAAATGCTACTGGTCAGGGTTTCTCTTGCCACAAGGGTGAAGCATGTACTCTGCTTCCCAATGTGTCCTCCCTTTCATCCTGCATCCACATCCTAACTTAGTGCTGCCTTTCAGGGTCCCAGTCACTCCAGAGTGTCATCACATGAGGATTTGTCCTTTTCCTTACTTTTCTAGCCTGTGCCTTCTCAGAGTGACACATTGGCAAGTAATGAGAAAGTTGACCCACTATCTTGATACCTGACACCTTTCTGTGGAACACTTCCCAGGGTTATTTGCTTAAAGTCACCACCTGTGGCCACAGCCAAAACCCTTCCAGCTAGAGCCTATAATTTTCAGTAACATTTTTGCTATCTTAATTTCCCTTACTCAAAATGTCATGGTAGAGCTCACATCCACTCTCATCCTTGTTCTTATAAGCAATTATTTGCCACCCCTAGTGAATCTTCATAATGATCCCTGAACTTCTCTCTCTCTTTCAGGCACACATCACCTTCACCTGGATGATTCTGTGAGACTCACCTGCACCTGTCTGTCTGCCTCTAAGTGGTGCCGGCACTCAATCCCACGTAAACTTTAATCCACTTTTATACCATCTTCGCAGTTAGTTCTTAATCGTAATCTTCAATTGTTCTCCTTATATTGCTTATAAGACAGTTCAAGCAATTCATGACTCTCATCATCAGTCAAACTATACATTCCCAAAAGTGTTCTTACCCTTCCCTTCTTCAATATGTGAAACCTCTCCTCTGAATATCTCAAGTTAGACTTTATGATTCGCTTTTCTGGAAGATGATCCTCTGGGTAGACATGATAGTCAGTGAACAATATATTTGATTTTTGAGTGCTCACACCCCCATTCACAGAGTGTTTACAAGTTCTAAAAATAGTTGTAGTGTTCTGTAACTCCCAGATTTAGAATCTAGCCTTGGCCTGTCTTGAATCTTTTGGGTTCCTGAGAGAACGAGTCAGGTCTGATGAAGAAGGAGGCATGCATACCGGGGACTGGATTTGGATTAAAAGAATCCATGGTAAACATAATAGTACTTTCGGGCTTCCCTGGTGGCGCAGTGGTTGAGAATCTGCCTGCCAATGCAGGGGACACGGGTTCGAGCCCTGGTCTGGGAAGATCCCACATGCCGCGGAGCAACTGGGCCCGTGAGCCACAACTACTGAGCCTGCGTGTCTGGAGCCTGTGCTCCGCAACAAGACAGTGAGAGGCCTGCGCACCGCAATGAAGAGTGGCCCCGCTCGCCGCAACTAGAGAAAGCCCTCGCACAGAAACGAAGACCCAACACAGCCACAAATAAATATAAAATAAATTTTTTTTTAAAAAAAAAGAAGTGATGAGTCTGCAGACTGCTGACTCACCTCATCAGGTGACTCTGGTGAAGGGAAGTTTTAAAAAAAAAAAAAAAAACAAATAGTACTTTCTAAATACCCTCTCAATTATTCACTTTCTACATATTCCCTGACCTTTTTTAACATTTTTATTGGAGTATATTTGCTTTACAGTGTTGTGTTAGTTTCTGCCGTATAACAAAGTGAATCAGCTATATGCATAAGTATATCCCTATATCCCCTCCCACTTGCATCTCCCTCCCATCCTCCTTTTCACACCCCTCTAGGTGGTCGCAAAGCACCGAGCTGATCTCCCTGTGCCATGCAGCTGCTTCCCACTAGCTAGCTATTTTACATCTAGTAGTATATATAAGTCCATGTCACTCTCTCACTTCGTCCCAGCTTACCCTTCCTCCTCCCTGTGTCCTCAAGTCCACTCTCTACATCTCTGTCTTTATTCCTGTCCTGCCCCTAGAACCATTTTTTGGGGGGAAACTGGACAGCTACATGTAAAAGAATGAAATTAGAACACTCCCTAACACCATACACAAAAATAAACTCAAAATGGATTAAAGACCTAAATGTAAGGCCAGACACTATCAAACTCTTCGAGGAAAACATAGGCAGAACACTCTATGACATAAATCACAGCAAGATCCTTTTTGACCCACCTCCTAGAGAAATGGAAATAAAAACAAAAATAAACAAATGGGACCTAATGAAACTTATTCCCTGACTTCTATATATGAATTAAGCTCTGAGAGGCTCTTTGGGCCAGGAGATAGATATCCCATAACAAATTAGATCCCTTGGGAAAAACCACTCTAGTCTATACAGATCCCATGAGCTACTTCAAAAACAAGAGGACCTTGGAGATGAGGTGAGGCTCATCAAATGGGTTGGAGTGTGTTTGCTCAGAACACCATCTGGCTAGTCAACTGCTCTGACATTTAGAAGCATTAAAATATTGGGCTTTGGTGTTCCTGATACCCATAAGAACTTCCCAAAGAACAAGCAAGCCAGCCATTGATATTTATGAGACCTCTATAAAATGATCAAGAAAGAAAATATGTACTTGAACAGTTTAATATCATCTGTAAATATCCTGCTAATTTATCTCAACTAATGAGAACTTCCAAAACAGTTTCTAAATCTTTTGCTGAACATCTGTGTTAAATGTGGGTGGTTATGATAATACGAGATAAATGCAGCTTTTGCTAATTTACTGCCATGAGTTAAAATTTATAACACAATTCTTTCATTAAAAATAACTTAGGGTGCTAAAATCATAGAACATAACCTTATATGAAGAAATACTTAATTTTTTTGTAAAATTCAATATTCTGAGGATTAGTGTAAAAATATTTTAGATGAAAACAGTCATAGAAGTTCTTATAGATGCATGAAACCGTATAATCATTTGCCTGCAACCAATAGCACCTAAAGGTGGCACAGCCAATTCTGGTTCTCTTCAGGTGAAGTTATTCTTTGGCATTCAGCATTTTCTCTCCCTTCCAGTTTGGGTTGGTCTGTTCCTTCACTTCCCAATACTAAGCCAGGAGAAATGTCTAGAGCAGTGAAGGAGTATAAGTATCAAACAGCTGGATCCTTTACTTTGCTTGTGAGCTCAAAGCTGAATGGTTATTAACTTACATGGTTCTTACAGATGAGTTTACAACACACCTCCCAAATCATCTGCCCCTCCACTGTCTCTTTGAATTCACTCAACTCTGTGTATCTGGAGAGCATACAGGATGAGAATGGCAAAGTAACCAGTGTGATGACCTGGGCTCTTCATGGTACAGACAGTCACTGGAGGAGACTCTGCAAAATCCAAGACACCAAGTTCCCTCCAGTAACCACGATATTCAATTTTCATTGTCAAGTTACAACCATAGATAGTTCTTGAGAGAAAAGATTAGGTTCAAAAGAAATCTATTAATCTACCCATCCATCCATCCATCCATCCTCACAGGAGAAGAAGAATCTATTGATTAAAGGAGTCATTTTTATAAATTTAGGCTTGACAGAATAATAAATATTATTAACAAAACTCTACAATTTAGAGGTGACATAAAGACATTTTGATATAACCAAAACATAAGAAATGAGGAAGAAGAAACATAACACAAAAATCCTTACAATTTAAAGGCTACATAAAGAAATTTTGATATAATTAAAACATAAAATAAATGAAGAAGGAGAAGCACGGATGAAATTCATAGCCAAACTCCACACTATAAGTATTTGTTCAGTCATTGAAATGGCTAAAAAAGTTGGATTAAAGTCTTGGGATTTGATAATTATAATAACAGAAAATCGCTAACCCTTTCTGAAATCAGAAGAAAGGGAATCCCAGGATTCATACATATACACATAAAAATGTACATTACTTATCTAGATAATATAAAGCAAAACAACTTTTCCTGTACAATTGCCAATTATTTAAGTCATGTTTTCCTGGCTTTTGTTATTGAGTTAAGCTTTGACACTTCATTCTACTTTTCAATTTTTAATTGAACTTTGGTTTTAATAGGATGATGGGGAGGGTGAAGACAGAGGTAATTATTCCCATGCCCTAAATTAATGAGTGTTAACAAGCTCTGTGGAAGAAACAGATTTTGTATTGGGGGATATTTTAAAAGGTTATTGATTATAATCTTAAATTTTAATGCATGACAAAGAGAATGGCAATCAATTTGGAGAGAATAAAAATTATTCTAGAAATCACCTGAAACTCATGAAAAGGTCCAAGAAATGCTGAAAAATAAGAGCAATGAGGGAAATAGCCTAAAGAGCTACTAAAATATTGCAAAGCTAGCTTTTAAAATATATTGTTGAACTAGTAAAGGTATATGCAGGTATATCAATGGAACAGAGTAGAAAGTACAAAAACAAACAAATAAGAATTTAACATATGATATGGTAACACTTCAGATCAGTGAGGGAAAAAAGGATTGTTCAATAAAATATGTTGAGCTCAAGAGTTGGTTATTAAGTATATGTGTGTGCGTACGTATATACTTAGATTGCTACACTATACTTTATATCAAATGCCTCCAGGTAAAATAAAAATTTAAGCCATAAAAATTTTTGAAGGAATAGATGTGAATATAACTTTCCTTGATGATGAAACAGACTTCTTTTTTGATGTTTTAAATCACTTAATATGTTTTTTCTGATTTTATTGAGAAATAATTGACATATAAATCACTGTAGAATTTTAAGGTACACAGCATGATGGCTTGATTTACACAAATTGTGAAATGACTACCACTTAAGTTCAAGCAAACCTCCATGTTCTATAAACACAGTAAATGAAAAGAAAGGAAAACAGGAAAATATCTTCTCCTTGTGATGAGAACTCAGGATTTACTGTCTTACCTTTCCTATATATCATACAGCAGTGTCAACTATAATCATCATGTTGTACATTATATCCCTAATACTTATTTATCTTATAACGAGAAGTTTGTACCTTTTGACCACCTTCCTCCAATTCTTCTCCCCATATCCTCTGCATCTGGTAACCACGAGTCTGATCTCTTTTTCTATGAGTTTGGTGGGTTTTGTTTGTTTGTTTTCTTTTCTTTAAGAATCCACATATAAGTGATATCATACAGTATTTTTCTTTCTCTGAGTTATTTCACTTAGCATAATGCCTTCAAGGTCCATCCATGTTGTCACAAATGGTAGAATTTCCTTGTTTTTTATGGCTGAATAATATTCCATTGTATTTATATACCACTTCTTTATCCAATCATCTGCTGATAGACACTTAGGTTGCTTCCATGTCTTGGCTATTGTAAATAGTGTTGCTATGGACGTAGGGTGAAGATAGCTTATCAAGTTAGTGTTTTTGTTACCTTTGGGTATGTTCCCAGAAGTTGAATTGCTGGATCATATGGTAGTTCTATTTTCAATTTTTTGAGGAAACTCCATACTGTTTCTATGGTGGCTGTACTAATTTACAATCTCACCAACAGTGCATAAGGGTTCCCCTTTCTCCACATCCACACAAGCATTTGTTATCTTTTTTTTTTCCTGATAGGTGTGAGATGATATCTCACTGGGGTTTTAATTTTAATTTCCCTAATAATTAGTAATGTTGAACATCTTTTCATGTACCTGTTGGCCATCTGTATTTCTTCTTTGGAAAATATCTTCTGCCCATTTTTTTAATCAGGTGTTTTTCTTTTGCTATTGAGTTGTATGAGTTCTTTACATATTTTGGATATTAACTCTTTATCAGATATACAATTTGCAAATATTTTCTCCCATTCAGAAAGTTCTCTTTTCATTTTGCTGATGGCTTCTTTTGCTGTGCAGAAGATTTTTAGTTTGATGTAGTCCCATTTGTTTATTTTTGCTTTTGATTCCCTTGCCTGAGGAGACATATCTAAAAAGATATGTCTAAGACCAATGTCAAAGAGCATACTGCCTAGGTTTTCTTCCAGAAACTTCATGGTTTCAGGCCTTACATTTACGTTTTTAATCCATTTTGGTGAACAGTGTAAGATATGGGTCCAGTTTCATTCTTTTACATGTGAATATTCAATTATCCCAGTGCCATTTATTGAAGAGACTGTCTTTTCTCCATTGGGTATTTTTGGCTCCCTTGTCAAATATTAGCTGGCCATATATGCTTGGGCTTATTTCTGAGTTCTTGATTTTGTTCCATTGATCTATTTGCCTGTTTTTATGCTAGTACTATACTGTTTTGATGACTATAGCTTTAGAATATAGCTTGAAATCATGAAGTGTGATGCCTCCTGCTTTGTTCTTTCTCAGGATTTCTTTGGCTATTCAGGGTCTTTTGTGAATCCATATACATTTTAGGGGTGTTTTTCTACTTCTGTAAATAATGCCAGTGTAATCTTGATAGGGGATGCATTGAATCTATAGATGGCTTCTACTATATTGACATTTTTATAATATTAATTTTTCCAACCTATGAACACAGGATACCTTCCCGTTTACTTCTTTTTCAATTTCTTTCATCAATGTCTTATAGTTTTCTGCATAGAGATCTTTCACCTCCTTAGTTAAATTTATTCCTAAGTATTTTATTGTTTTTGATGCTATTGCAAATGGTATCAATTTTCTTATCCCTTTTTCAGAAAATCTGTTGTTAATATATAGAAATGCTACTAATTGTTGTACGCTAATCTTGTATCCCACAAGTTTACTGAATTCATTGATTAGCTCTAACAGTTTTATAGTTGAGTCTATAGGATTTTCTATCAATATATATAAAGTTATGTCATCTGCAAATAGAGACAATTTTACTTCTTCCTTTCCAATTCTGATACTTTTATTTCTTTTTCTTTCCTGATTGCTCTGGCTAGGACTTGTAGTACTATGTTGAGCAGGAGTGATGACAGTGGATACCCTGTCTTGTTCCTAATCTTAGAAGAAAAGCAGAAATGACTTTCTAAGCTTTACAAAATATGGAAACAAACAAAAAAATGTAGATTTGACTACATGAAAATGTAGAACTTCTGTACTACAAGGACCATTATAATTTTCTTTTAAAAAAAGGAAAAATGGGGGCATAAACATTTGCAATATATATGACAGACCTCAATTCTGTCTGAATCTATATGTACATATATATTTATGAAACAAGTAACATCTAGGGAATAGCAAGACAATGCATTTTGCCCTGTGTAATCTCTGATTTGTAGTTGCCCTGAGGTGCCCGTTCTAACTGCCAAGACTAGTGGATTCAGCCTAAGGGTTTTTTCCATGCTTGAAACTCACTGTTCCCAGGAACAGAATGTGGCTCAAGGGAGAGTTCCAGCTAGACAGGAAGAGAAAGAAGAAAACATACCAATTCTACCCTAGTAGATATGGAAAAGAGAAAAGCAGAAGTAAAGAATCAGATAAAAGTATCCTAGCCCTTCCCTCCTGAACCAAAACCAACATAGGAAAGGGGATTTAGGAAGATGAAGAGAAAAAGCTGTAAGCAGGAGAGACTTGTGCCCCACTCCCAATTTGAAACTCTGAAAAAGAAAGTAAAATGGCCACCTGGAGTAGAAAGAGAAAGGGCCTGAGTTAACACTTTCAGCCTCCCTTGGCTCTTCCTGAGTATGAAATGTTTCTAAGGCTGAAGAGTGGAGAAGCTAAGCCAGAGCTAGCTGGACGGTGACAAGGCTCTAGCTGAGAAGCCAAGGGAATCACCAGGCCCTGACTAAGCCAAGAGAGCAGCTTCAGCCTCAGTAGAAGATGCCACCAGAGAGCTAAATAACCAGACACAGAGTAAACTTCACAGAGAATTACTCAAATACCTTTGTATCCTTTATCAAAGGACCCCCACCCTGCAAGGGATCACATAAGTGTCCATCCTCACCAAAACACAAACATAATTAGATATTACCTTGTTGAAGGAGACAGAAGGAAAGTACGTCTTAAAGTCTTTATATTTACTTGAGAGTGAGCTGTCTAAAGAATAAGTTCTGTTTTAAGTAGAACTACCTAAGATTCATTCAGGGACAATTTTAAGTTCTTCCTCTCCACCACTTCCACCATCACCCTCCCCCAGGATTGGGGCTCATGGAAAGGATTGCACTAGTTATAGAAAATTAATAAACTAAATTTCCTTTCTTTCTGGATAGCACTAAGGAAGTCTGTGACTCTCCTACATATATAAAAGGCTCTTTTAAAGCAATAAAAAGAAAAATCAGCTGAGGACATAGCTAAGTCACTCACAAAAGAAGAAATTAAAAATCTACCATGACACCAAGAGTAAACTCTAGTGTAAACTATGGACCCTGGGTGGTAATGATGTGTCACTGTAGGTTTGTCAATTGTAACAAATATACCACTCTAGTTGTAGATGTTGATAGTGAGGGAGGTTACACATGCATGGGGATAGGGATATGTGGGAAATCTCTTCCTCTCAATCTCACTGTGAACCTAAAACTGCTCTTAAGAAATTAAGTCTATATATTAAAAAACCTACCCTAAGAAAATATTCACCCTAATAATTTAAAAAGGAATATACATTAAAGCAACATGCCGTTTGTGTCTATCAAACTTTACATCTAGTTTTTTAAATGCTCTCTGTTGGTGAAGGTGCAGGGTCGCTCACTCTGGTGTGAACTGGAGACAACTTAACAGTATATTTAAAAAGCTTTAAAATTCTTTTTCTGGTGTTTGTCTCCTCAAAATAATTAAGGAGCCATGTGAGCACCTGTTCATGAGACCTTCTTTCGCCATCCTTTATAGCAATGAAAACATGGAAACAAGAAGTAACTGGAAAAATACAGGCCACTAAATAGGATAATAAAGATTAAATACCATGGAAGTATAGCTATTGGCAAGAAGAGTTTCACAATATATTGTCATGGGGAGTAAGTTACAGAAAAGTATGGACTTAAAAAAAAAACATGTAAAGCCAGATAGATGGATGGATGGATGGATGGAAGGCAAAACAGGATATCAATGGATTAAGACTTCTTTTATATAATGGAAGAAGTGATATTTTAAAATTACTAGCAATTTTTTATTTTTAGTGATGATATTTTTCCTTTGATTGTTCTGGAGGGAACCACTTTGGGAAGCTCTCTTAATCATTAGAATCACTGAAACAGTAATGGCTAACACTGAGTACTCACTATGGATCAGGAACAATGTGAAGCAGGTATTCATGAGTTTAGTCCTCATGACTACATATGAGAAAGGTACAATTATTATCAGCCCTGTATTACTGATGGGGACACTAAGGCATAGAGCTCTTGGGTAAATTTCACAAGGTCATCAGCCAGAAAATAACAGGACAGCGGTTTAAATGTAAGTTATCTAGATATAGTGGCTATTTATTTAACCATTATGCACAGACCTTCCCTAGCAGAAAGGTCACCGCAAGACCAGTACCTATCAATGTTCAAAGGAAAGAATGATAATTAGTTATATTAGACATGGCAAGGCCCATTTTTTAGGTGCTGTTGATGGGTGAGCCCCTTCCCCCGCCCCAGATACTCACCCCCCCCCGCCGCCAAATACATCTCAAAATTTACATAGGAGTCAAGATGACTTCTAGTAGAAAAAGTATCAAGATCAAAACTCAATTTTTTCTGAGACTCAAATATCAGCTCTTCTGAGCCAGGGGAACCCTGGCTGAGGCCTGACTAGAGGAAAAAAAAAATTGGAATCGGGAAAAAAAAACCTAAGCAGCCACAGCCAGCAAGTCTGGACTGGTGGTCCTCTGTTGGCACTCAACCTAGGCCAGCAGAAGAGAGTTGGTTTTGAGAGCAATGTAAAGTGAATGCCTGATCTAGTCACCTGAGTATACCTGGGAGTGTACCTTGAGAAAAAATAATAACCATGTGTGGGCCAAAATCTGATTACTGAGAGCTCTAATTCTGGACCTTAAATTAACATTTTGGGAGAGGTATGTCCATGACTGAACTTAACACCTAGGAAAGGCATCTCCTCTCCTGCATGCGAAGGAATTGCTCTGGGGAGTAGAAACAGTGAGGCAAATGGGGCATGCTGGAAGTGGTCCAGGACTGCATTAAGGTGAGGTACAACCAGAGGAATCCTCTGGCTTGAGTTAGAAAGCTTGGAATTCTTGGCCACATCATTTAAAATACTAAGGGGAAAGTAAAGACCAGTGTTCCATAATTTGGGGCATATGGGGGATTGGAAGTGTTATAAATTTAATATTGGAGAAAACAGGGCCTCACTTTGATGTCACAGACTTGTCAGTTTTGAAGACATCTGGTTTATGTATCTATCTGTGTTTGTGAGTTGGGTGACAGGTTGCAGGGGAGGGGAGGTTGTCTTTCGGTGTGTGCAAAACCCTATATGAAAGAAGAAACACCAATGCATTAGACTTCCCTGGTGGCGCAGAGGTTAAGAATCCGCCTGCCAACGCAGGGGACACAGGTTCGAGCCCTGGGCCGGAAAGATCCCACGTGCCGCAGAGCAACTAAGCCTGCGCGCCTAGAGCCCGTGCTCTGCAACAAGAGAAGCCACCACAAATAAGAAGTCCACGCACTGCAGCGAAGAGTAGCCCCCGCTCTCCACAACTAGAAAAAGCCTGCACACAGCAACGAAGACCCAACGCAGCCAAAAAAAAAAAAAAAGTAACTTTAAAAAAAAAAAGAAAAAGAAATACCAATGCATTAAGCATAGTTGTTTTGGGGTAGGTGGTATTCTTATTTCAAATGTTCTTCTTTGTCTATATTTTCTGGCATCAAATACTGAGTTTTCAACAACTGAAAAAATCAACTTTATTTTAGGAAAAATAATCTTAACTGGAATTCCAGTTAATGTTGATCTCGCTGATATTTAATTTTTTCCCACGATATTTAATAAAAGCAAGCACTTGGTAACTCATGCCTTACCCAAAATGAACACATTTTAATTTATCCTTTGACAAGATTCATAATTCCAATGATCTTTTATTCTTTAGCTCAGATGAATATCTCCATTCGATGAATATGGCAGAGAAAATTCACAGAATTTTCTGTAAAAGAAACATGTTTGGAGATGAAACATGAAATACTGTTCAGGTCATTAAAGTTTTATGATTTGGAGCTTGTGTTATACCCCAGGTGACAGGTGACAAAATAGAAAGATTAAATCAGATGTGCGAGTCAACACTACTAAATGCTGGGCTGCAAAATGACCTATAACTTTCTAAAGACATTAAGTTGTTGGCAAACAACCAAGTTCCTATATAGGCAAAGCAACAAATGTAAATGAGAAATTTTATTCATGATACAATTTAGTGATGAGGACTTCTTTTCTTTATTCTCAAAGGAAAATGTGAAAAAGATTTTAATCATTTATCAATTGTAAATATAGTGAACTTCTGTTGTCTCCAAGTTTTCTCTGCAGTGCCTACCAGTGTCAACACCTTTGACACTCAATGGCTGCATTCTTTTATTTCCCCTTCAACCATATAGCTATCAGGACTTGATGTATCCTATGATATCACTGTCTTGGGAGCTGGTTAGTGGAATCCATAGGATACGTTCCAAATAACCATGCTGGAAGGGTTTTCAGAAGGAATTCCAGAATTATGAGATTTCACAACCAAAGGGACTTGAAAGATGAACTAACCCACATCTGTCATTTTACAGTTGAAGAAACAACTGGGGACCTGGACAGTTCAAGGGTCACAAAGCTAATGATAGGCTGCCAAGACTAGAATGCAGACCTTGTCTCCTGAACTAGTACATCTTTTTAAAACCTTCAAGTTTAAAAAGGCGCAAAGAAGATTGCACCTTCTTGGATTCAAAGGTATTAAGAACCATTCTTCTTTCCCTCAAGATTTCACTATTACACTATTTTTTTGAAACAAAATTCCTGGTATATATTTCTATTCATTGAATCACTCAATAATTTTGGTTCTTCTCATGGGCCAGGTATTATTTTGATTTTATGTTTAAGCAATGGGTCAGGGTTCTTCAGAGAAACAGAACCAACAGGGTGTGTGTATATATAGAGAGATTTATTTTAAGGAATTTGTTCATACAGCTGTAGAGGCTTGACAAGCCCCAAATGTGATGGAGTAGGAGACTCAGGGAAGAGTTGCAGTTTGAATCCATAGGCAGTCTGCTGGCAGAATTCCCTCTTGTTCAGGGAGGTCAATCTTTTAAGGCCTTCAGGTGATTGGATGAGACTCATCCACATTACGGAGAGTAATTTACTTTACTAAAAGTCCACAGATTTAGATGCTAATCTTAACTTAAAAAAAACACCTTCATAGAAACATTCAGAATAACATTTGATCAAATGTCTGGGAACCATGGTCCAGTCAAGTTGACACATAAAATTAACCACTGCAAACAAGGTCACCAATTAGGTTTGGAGTTATCTTTAAAATGAAGTCAGGTTTGGCTTTAAATCCCAAGAAAAAGTTTCTCGTTGCTTTATCACTGAAGATGCCTGACTGGATAACTAGTTGGTAGGCTCATTCTCTTGGGCCCACCAACACCTAAAAGGATTAATTAGTCACTTTCATGTACACAGAAGAGTCCTAAAGAGCTGTAAATTTCCTTTAATCTGTCTTGCCACAAACTTCAGGAAAATCCAGAGAACCACGGAAATTGGATGTGAAGTGTCAACTCTCAGGCATCCCATCCTAAGCAGCAGGGGTACATTATAACCCAGCAGACCTAGTATAAAGCACCTTCTCAATGAGAGATAAAGTGATCTGGTGACTCCTCACTCCCACACCAGAGTTAATCCTTGCATGGAAACTAGACATCCACAATGCCTGAGAGCATGGCTGTTCAGTGTCTTCCAAAAGGCTTGAAGGTTTGAGACGAAATACCCAGTAGTATTCAAGAACTTGATAAGAAAGTAGGGGGAAGGAGGAGAGGCCAGGGACGAAGGTCTCCTTTGAGCAGTCTTGGTTTGTTTGACATATAGGGAAGTATGGCCATTATTGCAGTCCATCTGGGGCTGGGAGGCAGCATGCTTCAGATAATGGACACGGAAGAGAGTGAAAAAGATGTGTGTTTCTCTCCTTCTGCCTCCATCCACACATAAAGAAAAGACTGAGATTCTAACCTCAAACCCAAATATTATATTATACCAGGTCAATTACACAGTTCTTTTAGAAGGGGTATGTTTGTGCAAAATATGAATTGCTCATCTCTATAACCTACTTTGGCCTACTGAAGTGAAAATTTGAGTTTAATTCCTAAGTAATAAATCATATTCATCTTCAGAATATGACCTTTACTAAATATAAACCACATATTAAATGACATTATATTTCAAGATGTTTCTAGACTTTTGGAAATGCTAACTGAACACAGATCAGGTTTTGGTTTCATACCCAGTTAAGAATAATCTTTCCCCCTGGCTTTGAAGAGCACAGCAGGTCATCCTGTTCAATATAAGCCCTTAAGCAACATAAAAGGGTCATTATTCCCACTACATTCCTTTGGTTGTTTTCAAGTTTATCAGAACCAAGATAGCTTAAGTGTCATATGATCACTTAGAGCATTAGCAGTATAATAAAACAATTAGTTCTTCAAAATGACTTGTTGAAATAGCTTATCTTTCTTGATGATGTCTATTCATTCATGAAAAAAGACTAGGATAACTAGATGTTTTTAATGCAAAAGATGTCAAGATGAATAACAAACTGAGTTTGCAGAAAGTATTAATACTCAGAAAAAATTCCTAAATTCGTCTGAAAATTTGAATGTCTCAAACATCAGCTGGTGATTCTTGGAAAAAATATGTATTTCTAGTAGACAACATTTTTTACTTTTCAAATCAAAAGATAGACGTTAAAATAATTTAGTTTTGAAGTCTTTCAGTCTTGTCAGAAGCAAGCTCATAGACTCAATTCTCATGCATTCAATAGGCATAATATTTTTGTCACAACTCATTTTCATTGGCATAAACATGTACTTCAAAATTTCCTCTTATTTTTTCTTGGGAGTATTATGGCACAACTTCTCAGAAGTATTCTAATTTTATCACTTTATTCTTAGAAATTTAATCAGGACCATGTAGAATTAATATTTCTTATTTTAAACTTGAATGAAGAAGATAATAGATTTCTAAGAGTATTTATGCTTTGTTCATATATATCCATTAGTAGAAGAAAGCCTATTTGCACAGAAGTCTTCCTTTAAAAGTTTGGACAGTAATTGAACACACCACTGACAAAAACATCAATTATTATAATTGGGGCTCAGTGGTTAAGATTGTAATAAACATTATAAAGGATTCTCCCTGTTTAAGGAATAATGTACATAAACACAAAGGAAAGTTTGTCTATGTAGATAACAAAAGATGCATCTATTTTAAATAATTTTTGGATTCCGATCTCAAAAATAGTGATTGCAATAATTTTTTTAGTTTCTTTTAATTTGAGATGTATATAAATTGAGCTAAGCTAAAACTTCACTTGAGCCAATGTCAAATAAACTGAATAAGAAAAATTGCCATAAAATCTTTCTCCTTTTAATGTTTTGAATTTAAAAAAAATTACTTGTAATAAGTGAAATGAGGAAGAATCTGAGATAAAACTAGAAATTCTGGTGTGCAAGATTTGGCATTCATATAACTTGAGCAATTGTATAACAAGAGTTAAAGTTTCCTCTGTGCCTCAGGAGTGGCACTGAAGAATCATCCCCAAAATTAAAATACCACATGCTTGATGTGTTATCATGCTCTAATCCCTTTCCAATCGAGATTGCACAGTTAAGTAGTCCTTCAAAAAGTATTTGTAAGTACATTTATATGTGTTTAAGCCTTCATTCTTTTTTTTTTAAATTTATTTATTTTATTTATTTATTTTTGGCTGCGTTGGGTCTTCGTTGCTGCGCACGGGCTTTCTCTAGTTGCAGTGAGCGGGGGTTACTCTTCGCTGCGGTGCACGGGCCTCTCATTGCGGTGGCTTCTCTTGTTACAGAGCATGGGCTTCAGTAGTTGTGGCTCGTGGGCTCTAGAGCACAGGCTCAGTAGCTGTGGCGCACTGGTTTAGTTGCTCCGCAGCATGTGGGATCTTCCCAGACCAGGGCTCGAACCCGTGCATTGACAGGCAGATTCTTAACCACTGTGCCACCAGGGAAGCCCAAGCCTTTATTCTTAAAATACACACACACACACACACACACACACACACACACACACAACCTCACAGTCCCATAACCTGACAATCCTCTTCAGTTACTGCCCTTTCTAGCCAGAATTAGAGTTGTCAGTATCTTAACAGATTTATCTCTTATTTTCTCTTCATCACAATGCAATCTGATTTCTGTCCCACATTGTAATCATAATTCTCACCAATTTTTACCAAGTTCTTTGTTTCTAACTCCAAGAAAACATTTTAGTGCTTATTTGACTTGATTTCAATGTTTGGCACCACTGACGACTTCCTCCTGCTAGGGCACTTGACTTCCAAGACCACATATTCTACTGGATTATCCCATCTATCCAGCCATTTATCAGTCTTGTTGATATACTTCTGTGTCTCATGTCTGCATATGAAATCCTGAAGTACTTCATTATTTTTTCCTTCTCATTTTATACTGTTAGTCATAGTTTTTATCATACGCTGATCATTCCCAAATTAACATCTTCTGCTCTCCAAATGTGTCCAATTGCCTACTCTAAAATTCCAATTAAAGTCTCACAGACACCTCATATACATTCCCAAAATATCATCTCCCTACAACAATAATTCTGCTCCTCCTCTTACACTGCCCATCTCAAGGCAATAGAAAAGCACAAGCTCAAAACCCAGATGCCATCTTTTACTTTCACTCCCCATCAACCCCACACACTTAGCTTTTTCTGGCCCCCTACTTAAAATCCCACCCTCTTAATATGCCCTATCTTGTTTCTGTTCTTTCTTTTTCTCCATAGCATTTTGCAGCATCTAACATACCAAATATTTACCGATTCATCTTGTCTATTATCTGTTTTCTTTCTCTAAAGTATAAATAAGTTCCATGAGTTCAGAGATTTTTTTTCTTGGTCTCGTTTATAGCTGAAATAGTATCTATGCATAGTAAACTCTAAAAACATGAAGTTCTTATCAGCACTATTTCTAGGTTTGCATTTATTGACTCTTATCATTTGATTATCAGGTGCTTTTCCTACTTAGTTGAATGTGTAGTAATTTTTTACTGAATGCTGAACATTGTGGGGAATATACTGTAGGGACCCTGCATGATGTTGTCTTCTAAAAAATGGTTGAGTTTTGTTATGGAAGGTAGTTAAGTTACTACAGATTTACCTTATCTTGTTGAGGCCTGGTTTTAGGCTTTGTTAGGTTTTTATTTACTCCTAAGACATGATACTTACTCCAACAGTGTGGCCTTTCTGTGATCCGATTAAATGCCTAGGAGTTTCCCTCTGGCTGGGCTTGCACTCTAACATCTCCCCTGCTATGGAATATCTGCTTAGCTCACAGCCTTCTGGAAGAGGCTCTCTTCCAAACCTCCTGTTATTTCATCCTACATTTGTGTAGCCCAGGGGTTGAGCGAAGACCTAAGAAAAATTTTCACCCAGATGTCTTGGCTTTCTTCTCTGCAGGTCCTCCATTTTTGGTGTCCTGAACCTAAATGTCAGCCAACTTAGCAGCCACAAACTCATCCTTCATTTGGCAAAACTGATGCTCTCTACTTGGGTTCTCTCGCCTTATACAATAGTCTGGAAACTGTTCTTTGAGAGAAAGCCTGTGTGAATCTGGGGCTTACTGCATTTGTTTCCCCTTTCCCAAGGACTGCAGCCCAGCACTGAGCTGTTATCCAATGCCAGCAAATAATATTTTATATTATTTTTCCATGTTTCATAGTTATTTACAATGGGAAGGTATATCTAATACCAGTTACTCCATGATGTGCAGATACAGAAATCCAACAAATATTTTTTGAATGAATCAATCTTCAAACTTATTGATTCTATCTCCTTAACATTCCTTGAATCCATCTTTTCTTTTACCCTATTGCCTCTACCTTAGTTTCAGCCACCATCAGCTCTAGCCTAGTTTATTGTTACAGTGCTCCAACTGGTCTCTTTGTCTACAGTTCTGCCCCACTCCAAACCATTTGCCACACTCCAATTGTTTTGTTTTATTTATCTTTTTTTAACGTTAATATTACATGTTACTCCTCTGTGGAAAACCCTCCAATGTGTCTTCATTGTCCCTGGGATCAAATCCAAACTCCCTGGGCTCTTTCATAGACTCATATCTCCCTGCTGCCACCCCCCCCCCCACAAAAATATATTGTAAGTTACCTTCAGTTCCTGTACATTCATGGTTCTTTCTCACCTCCAGGTTCTTGCACATGCTGCTTTACCCTGCCTGGCACAGTCCCATATTCTGACTAATTCCAGTAATCCACTCACATGCCATGTCTTCTGGGAAGTCTGCAACAATTTCCCTGAACTGGATTAAGTGCCCCACGTGTGCTCATTTTGCACACTGCACTTTTCCCAATCATCATCTGTATTGCACAGTTTTGTGGTTATCTATTTACTTTTTTGTACTCCCACTACACTTCTTGGGGCAAATCCTATGTGTTATTCACTGTTTCATTCCTATTTACTAGATTACTGAATAAATAGTTCTTGAATTAATGCACAGTAATTTTTAGCAATTTGCTTCACAAGAATATATTCCTCTCAATTATATGTCCCCATTCTGTGCAATAAACAAATTAATACATAAATACACCTACCTCCAAGAGTTAGAAAACAGGAGAAGTCAAGGGACACATATTAATAAGAGTATGACACTAAAATTTTACAAAACAAAAGGAAAAGCCTTGGTTATATCTATGTCAGATATCTGAATATATGAAAACCTCCATATTTTGGTTTTGTGTTGTTTGGACAAAGTAAACACAATTTTAAGGAATTATCCATTCAAGCTGTAATGCAACTGCTAAAGTCTCTACAGTTATGCTAATTCCTAGGATCTTAAGATCACTGCATGTTAGTTAGAAAGGAGACTTTAGAACTATCTCATCCTCTTCATTTCATAGATGAAGAGCTCAGTTTGAAGGAAATAAAGTGACTTGCCTGAGTTCCCGCAGTTAGTCAAAGGTAGTACTATAAACCAAGTCTTCTGTATCCCCTCAATTGTCTTCAAATTTATTATGTTCTGTATGAAAGAAACATTGACCATCACCAACATTTACTAAAGTCCTGGTATGTGTCAAGGGAAACAACTCCCTCCTCACCCCACATTCGTCTCTTATCTTAGGACCCAGTTAGTTAACTATGAAAAAAGTCACCACAAACACAGTAGAGGAACTGAAGACGGGGTGGGGTCAGAAAGAAGGGCCTCTCATGAGGTGTCAAGGACTATGATAACATGACCACTTGCTGTCAACTTACAGTTAGTTCATAATCTAATAATAAATAATTTGGATATTTAATCCCAAGATCTCTGACAAGTGACTTTTCCTTAAGACAGAGTTTCTTACTTAGTTTCTATTGGATTTTAATGAATAACACATGCAGCAGTCAAAGATATGTGTTTAAATGAAACTGGGAAGAAAAATATCATTGACTTCTTTCCATCAAGTAGTGATACTGAAAGCCACAAGATGATAAACATTAGTAACTCCTGTTTTCTGAACATATTCAACAAGTGCTTTTCAGTGGCCTTAAGTCCATTTTGGAACTAGGTGGGGCAACTTAGAAATAAAAAAAGCAAACGAGTTTTTGTTTTGTTTTTAATCAATGACTGGCCAAAATAAAATACCTGAGTGGACACAATCTGGGAATCAGTTATATTTCAATAATATTTCTTATTACTGTGATTCAGAGATCTAGATGCTTTTAAAAATTATCTATTAGAAGATGTCTCATATCATGGCATTTATGTTACTTTTAGAAAAATTTTGACTGATAAATTGAGTTATTATACATATTTTCTGGTCCTGCTGTATACTCTCCCTGTGGAGTTGCTCTTATTTTTTTCTCCCAACATACCTATAAGCAGCATTGAATTAACCTATACTTTATAAACATGGACAGTTAGGTATTTGGGGGTTCACACTCTTCACCTAGCATCGCAAAAGCATTTAGCACCAGCCTCAGAACAGAAGTAGAATCTTAGATCAGGCTCATAGAATCAACCCATCTGAAAACAGATATCCACTTGAAATTAACAGGACTGCCAGCATGGGGGTCTGCCCAATAGACAGTAGCAGTTATTAAGCGCTTTTGATGTGCAGAAACTAATCACTTTACAAGCATTAACTCAATCAATTTGTCATTATCCCCATCTTACAGATGAGGAAACTAAGGCATACAGAGTTTAGCAGCTTGTCTGAGATTTAAAGCAAGCAAGTAGTAGAGCTAAGACTTGAATGGCTCCAGAATCCTTACTCTTAATCACTATCCTGATATACTTGTCCACAGACCCTACCTTTCTATTTCACCCCACAAATGTTACCTTAATGAGAGAACAGTTCTTTCTCAATTTCCATTTGATCTTTGCCCTCTTTACCAAGGACCATGAAAACAGCTGAAAAATTTTACGTATATTAAAATGAGTTCACTTAGGGTAGCAAGGACTCTAAAACTCAAAGCTAGCAATTATGCAAGTGGGGGACCTCACAGGAAATGTTTATTTGTCCCAAGGGAGTCATTATAGACTCCTAGCCTTAGAAAGTGATACAGTATATGCTTTTGAGGGTTCAACATAACCCACATGTCAGCTGCCCTAGCCAGTATTCACCAGAGAATTCCATGTATCTAAGGCCATGTACTCATGTTTTAAAATGTACTGAAAGATATTAACATCATGATAATGCCAAAAATCAAGTTCCAAATACTTAGCCCAAACACATGGCTTTCATCAGCTCCACAAAGCTCAAGAGATACTTTATCAGCCACTGATCAAAGGAAGCAGCAGGAACTGATACAAACACAAGTCAGGACATGTGCAGTGTCCTGCAATCAAGCACACCCCAGGGCCGCGTCTCCAGGGATGGAGACAGCACATCAGCATTCTGTTGTAGCAGACCAATGAATGGAAGTCTCTTTAAAGGCAAAGCCCGGAGTACATCAAGCTGAAAACCAGATCCTGATTTAGCATGACGATGCCCTCACTTGGGTATGTATGACTGTAAGGGATATCTTACTCATATGAAGGTCCTGTCAATTTGCTTTCAAACGTGAATGGACTGAAGCACAAGTGCCTGACTTCTCAAGTGTGCTTAGCTCTGAACAGATAAAACTGCTTTTTCTGGAATCACAGCGAAGGAAGGGGAAACGGCATCTGCAAACCATGATGCTTATTAAACAAATTTGTTTCCCAAGTACTTGAGGTACTCTCAGTCCTAATTAATGTCTCCTGCAAATGCACCCTCATAGCTAACGTTCACTTTCCTAATCTAAGCCATATGTTCCTTCCGTCGTTTTAATGATATAGATGGAAATTGGTGTTTTTCCCTGAATATTTCTATTACAAAAACGTTCTTTCCAGGCTGATGCTCTATGCTGAAATCCATGGATAAGAAAATCCCTCTCTGGAAACAGTTTCCCACTTTTTTTTCTCTCTTCTTATTACCCGTATGCAGAGATGAAGTCGTATGTGTGATTTTAAAATGTTGCATGAAGTATTTGCCTGTACTTGAAACAAGCTTCTACAAGGGCAGAACCTGTCACATAAAAAAAAAAAAAAAGGTAAATTGAAATTGAAAAGGGGATAGCTGAGTCCAATATATAGCCTGTACAGTTGAAGTATAGTCATTACACCTTTCATAAGAAGAGAAGTTTACAGTTTACAGTGAGGTTCAGAAAATGACTTGCTTTTTTTCAGAAGCTAATAGCTTAAGTCAAATTCCTTGACCTTCTCCAGCTACTACTCTATATCTGTTTTCATTTTAAGAAGCACTCTTTAGGTACGTGACTGCAGGAAAGAGAGATGTATAGATGTATGAGATTTCAGAGTTGGAAGAGACCCTAGCCATCACCCCATCAGGTGGCTGGTGTGCCTCACTGTGTATCCCAAACCCCTGGTGAGCTTGGAGACTGGTTCTGCCCCAGACAGATTATAATTCAGTTGACCCGAGGTGGACCTGACAGAGCCAGATACATTATTTTTCCACAGCACTCCCGGTGATTCTAATGGCCACCTTGAAGCAGTGATCTTGTCCACCCACCTCTTTGGGAGCCAGTGGTATTAAACGTTTTATTCAATGTCCATATACAGTTGTCTGTGGCAGAGGACGAACTAAAACCTCAAGCTCTAGACCTCCACACCTGTACATTTTCCTCTACCTTATATTATAGACCTCTTATTCTGTGCTTTGAAAAAATTAAAATCAATTTGATGACAGAAATATCTTTAAAAACAAAACAAAACCTGATCTACTCTCCCACTCTCCCCTTTTCAAGGGCTTTTCCCCTATCTTCTATTTTCCTGTTACTGCACTCTCTCCTGAATGCCAGCTATAAATTGTTGTCACTATATAACTCCAGATTTAAAATGAAAATATTAGTAGGCCATTCCAGAACCACCCAAAAAAGTACTACTTTTAACAGTGCAAAATACAAAGAAATAACTCCTATTTGTTCCAGTGTTAAAATCATAACAAGAGCAGCCAAATAAGTGTGCCAGGCACTGTCCTCGGAGCTTCTGACCTGGATCATCTCATTGCATCCTCGTAACAACTTTCTGAGGTCAGTAGATTATTATTCCCACTTTACAAATAAGAAAACTGAGCCACCAAAGTTCAAGTAATTTCCCCAGGTAAATTCCCCCAATTTAAGTAATTCTGCATGGCTACGAACTGGTAGTCACTCAGTTTAATCTCAAAACTCACAGTGTGAAACTGTCCTTCAAAAGTTGCTTTCTAATCATGATCACCTAATATTTATAAAGCGTTTTTAAAAGAATACTTTACTCGTCTCTCATACGATCTCATTTAAATTTTACAAGATTGGGGAGGGGCAAGATGGCGGAAGAGTAAGACGCGGAGATCACCTTCCTCCCCACAGATACATGAGAAATACATCTACACGTGGAACTGCTCCTACAGAACACCCACTGAACGCTGGCAGAAGACGTCAGACCTCCCAAAAGGCAAGAAAATCCCCATGTACTTGGGTAGGGCAAAAGAAAAAAGAAATAACAGAGACAAAAGAATAGGGACGGGACCTGCACCAGTGGGAGGGAGCTGTGAAGGAGGAAAGGTTTCCACACACTAGGAAGCCCCTTCGCAGGCAGAGACTGCGGGTGGCAGAGGGGGGAAGCTTCGGAGCCACGGAGGAGAGCGCAGCCACAGGGGTGCGGAGGGCAAAGCGGAGAGATTCCCGCACAGAGGCTCGGTGCCGACCAGCACTCACCAGCCCGAGAGGCTTGTCTGCTCACCCGCCAGGGCGGGCGGGGCTGGGAGCTGAGGCTCGGGCTTCGGTGCTAGCCGGGAGGGAGACCGGGAAAAAGACTGCAGCTGCCGAAGAGGCAAGAGACTTTTTCTTGCCTCTGTTTCGCGGCGTGCAAGGAGAGGGGATTCAGAGCGCCACTTAAATGAACTCCAGAGACGGGCACGAGCCGCGGCTATCAGCGCGGACCCCAGAGACGGGCATGAGACGCTAAGGCTGCTGCTGCCGCCACCAAAAAGCCTGTGGGCGAGCACAGGTCATTCTCCACACCGCCCCTCCCGGGAGCCTGGGCAGCCCGCCACGGCCAGGCTCCAGTAATCTGGGGACAACTTCCCCGGGAGAGCGCACGGTGCGCCTCAGGCTGCTGCAACGTCACGCCGGCTTCTGCCGCCGCAGGCTCGCCCCGTCTCCTCCGTACCGCTCCCTCCCCCCGGCCTGACTGAGCCAGAGCCCCCGAATCAGCTGCTCCTTTAACCCCGTTCTGTCTGGGCGGGGAACAGACGCCCTCAGGCGACCTACATGCAGAGGCGGGTCCAAATCCAAAGCTGAACCCCGGGAGCTGTACGAACAAAGAAGACAAAGGGAAATCTCTCCCAGCAGCCTCAGAAGCAGCGGATTAAAGCTCCACAAACAACTTGATGTGCCTGCATCTGTTGAATACCTGAATAGACAACGAATCATCCCAAATTTAGGAGGTGGACTTTGGGAGCAGGATATATTAACTTTTCCCCTTTTCCTTTTTTTGTGAGTGTATATGTGTATGCTTCTGGGTGAGATTTTGTCTGTATAGCTTTGCTCTCACCGTTACTCCTAGGGTTAGGTCCGTCCGTTTTTTGTTTTTTTGTGTTTTTTTGTGTTTTTTTGTGTTTTTTTTTTTTACTTAAAAAAAAAATTTTTTTTTCTAATAAATGTTTTCTTAATAATTTTTCCCTTATTTTCTATTTTTAAAAAATTTAAAAAAATTTTTTTAATAAGTTTTTTCATATTTTTATTTTAAAAAATTAAAAAAATTTTTTCTTAATAAATTTTTTCTTAATAATTTTTTTCTTATTTTTAGTATAAAAAATTAATAAATCTATTTTTAAAAATTAAAAAAATTTTTTTTCTTAATAAATTTATTCTTAATAATTTTTTTTCTTATTTTTTATTATAATTGCTTTATTTTATTTTATCCTCTTTCTTTCTTTCTTTCCATTTTTTCTCCCTTTTATTCTGAGCCGTGTGGATGAAAGGCTCTTGGTGCTGCAGCTAGGCATCAGGGCTGTGCCTCTGAGGTGGGAGAGCCAACTTCAGGACACTGGTCCACAAGAGACCTCCCAGCTCCACGTAATACCAAACGGCGAAAATCTCTCAGAGATCTCCATCTCACCATCAAGACCCAGCTTCACTCAACGACCAGCAAGCTACAGTGCTGGACACCCTATGCCAAACAACTAGCAAGACAGGAACACAGCCCCATCCATTAGCAGAGAGGCTGCCTAAAATCTTAATAAGGCCACAGACACCCTAAAACACACCACCAGACGTGGACGAGCCCACCAGAAAGACAACATCCAGCCTCATCCACCAGAACACAGGCACTAGTTCCCTCCACCAGGAAACCTACACAACCCACTGAACCAACCTTAGCCACTGGGAACAGATACCAAAAACAACGGGAACTACGAACCTGCAGCTTGTGAAAAGGAGACCCCAAACACAATAAGATAAGCAAAATGAGAAGACAGAAAAACACACAGCAGATGAAGGAGCAGGGTCAAAACACACCAGACCTAACAAATGAAGAGGAAATAGGTAGTCTACCTGAAAAAGAATTCAGAATAATGATAGTAAGGATGATCCAAAATCTTGGAAATAGAATAGACAAAATGCAAGAAACATTTAACAAGGACGTAGAAGAACTAAAGAGGAACCAAGCAACGATGAAAAGCACAATAAATGAAATTAAAAATACTCTAGATGGGATCAATAGCAGAATAACTGAGGCAGAAGAACGGATAAGTGAACTGGAAGATAAAATGGTGGAAATAACTACTGCAGACCAGAATAAAGAAAAAAGAATGAAAAGAACTGAGGACGGTCTCAGAGACCTCTGGGACAACATTAAACGCACCAACATTCGAATTATAGGGGTCCCAGAAGAAGAAGAGAAAAAGAAAGGGACTGAGAAAATATTTGAAGAGATTATAGTTGAAAACTTCCCTAATATGGGAAAGGAAATAGTTAATCAAGTCCTGGAAGCACAGAGAGTCCCATACAGGATAAATCCAAAGAGAAACACACCAAGACACATATTAATCAAACTATCAAAAATTAAATATAAAGAAAACATATTAAAAGCAGCAAGGGAAAAACAACAAATAACACACAAGGGCATCCCCATAAGGTTAACAGCTGATCTTTCAGCAGAAACGCTGCAAGCCAGAAGGGAGTGGCAGGATATACTTAAAGTGATGAAGGAGAAAAACCTACAACCAAGATTACTCTACCTAGCAAGGATCTCATTCAGATTTGATGGAGAAATTAAAACCTTTACAGACAAGCAAAAGCTGAGAGAGTTCAGCACCACCAAACCAGCTTTACAACAAATGCTAAAGGAACTTCTCTAGGCAAGAAACACAAGAGAAGGAAAACACCTACAATAACAAACCCAAAACATTTAAGAAAATGGGAATAGGAACATACATATCGATAATTACCTTAAATGTAAATGGATTAAATGCTCCCACCAAATGACACAGACTGGCTGAATGGATACAAAAACAAGACCCATATATATGCTGTCTACAAGAGACCCACTTCAGACCTAGAGACACATACAGACTGAAAGTGAGGGGATGGAAAAAGATATTCCATGCAAATGGAAATCAAAAGAAAGCTGGAGTAGCAATTCTCATATCAGACAAAATAGACTTTAAAATAAAGACTATTACAAGAGACAAAGAAGGACACTATATAATGATCAAGGGATCGATCCAAGAGGAAGGTATAACAATTGTAAATATTTATGCACCCAACATAGGAGCACCTCAATACATAAGGCAAATACTAACAGCCATAAAAGGGGAAATCGACAGCAACACAATCATAGTAGGGGACTTTAACACCCCACTTTCACCAATGGACAGATCATCCAAAATGAAAATAAATAAGAAAACACAAGCTTTAAATGATAAACAAAATGGACTTAATTGATATTTATAGGACATTCCACCCAAAAACAACAGAATACACATTTTTCTCAAGTGCTCATGGAACATTCTCCAGGATAGATCATATCTTGGGTCACAAATCAAGCCTTGGTAAATTTAAAAAAATTGAAATCGTATCAAGTATCTTTTCCGACCACAATGCTATGAGACTAGATATCAATTACAGGAAAATATCTGTAAAAAATACAAACACATGGAGGCTACACAATACACTACTTAATAACGAAGTGATCACTGAAGAAATCAAAGGGGAAATCAAAAAATACCTAGAAACAAATGACAATGGAGACACGACGATCCAAAACCTATGGGATGCAGCAAAAGCAGTTCTAAGAGGGAAGTTTATAGCAATACAAGCCTACCTCAAGAAACAGGAAACATCTTGAATAAACAACCTAACCTTGCACCTAAAGCAATTAGAGAAAGAAGAACAAAAAAACCCCAAAGCTAGCAGAAGGAAAGAAATCATAAAGATCAGATCAGAAATAAATGAAAAAGAAATGAAGGAAACAATAGCAAAAATCAATGAAACTAAAAGCTGGTTCTTTGGGAAGATAAACAAAATTGATAAACCATTAGCCAGACTCATCAAGAGAAAAAGGGAGAAGACTCAAATCAATAGAATTAGAAATGAAAAAGAAGTAACCACTGACACTGCAGAAATACAAACGATCATGAGAGATTACTACAAGCAACTCTATGCTAATAAAATGGACAACCTGGAAGAAATGGACAGATTCTTAGAAATGCACAACCTGCCAAGACTGAACCAGGAAGAAATAGAAAATATGAACAGACCAATCACAAGCACTGAAATTGAAACTGTGATTAAAAATCTTCCAACACACAAAAGCCCAGGACCAGATGGCTTCACAGGCGAATTCTATCAAACATTTAGAGAAGAGCTAACACCTATCCTTCTCAAACTCTTCCAAAATATTGCAGAGGTAGGAACACTCCCCAACTCATTCTACGAGGCCACCATCACCCTGATACCAAAACCAGACAAAGATGTCACAAAGAAAGAAAACTACAGGCCAATATCACTGATGAACATAGATGCAAAAATCCTCAACAAAATACTAGCAAACAGAATCCAACAGCACATTATAAGGATTATACACCATGATCAAGTGGGGTTTATTCCAGGAATGCAAGGATTCTTCAATATACGCAAATCAATCAACGTGATACATCATATTAACAAATTGAAGGAGAAAAACCATATGATCATCTCAATAGATGCAGAGAAAGCTTTCGACAAAATTCAACACCCATTTATGATAAAAGTCCTGCAGAAAGTAGGCATAGAGGGAACTTTCCTCAACATAATAAAGGCCGTATATGACAAACCCACAGCCAACATCGTCCTCAATGGTGAAAAACTGAAACCATTTCCACTAAGATCAGGAACAAGACAAGGTTGCCCACTCTCACCACTATTATTCAACATAGTTTTGGAAGTGTTAGCCACAGCAATCAGAGAAGAAAAAGAAATAAAAGGAATCCAAATCGGAAAAGAAGAAATAAAGCTGTCACTGTTTGCAGATGACATGATACTATACATAGAGAATCCTAAAGATGCTACCAGAAAACTACTAGAGCTAATCAATGAATTTGGTAAAGTAGCAGGATACAAAATTAATGCACAGAAATCTCTTGCATTCCTGTATACTAATGATGAAAAATCTGCAAGTGAAATTAAGAAAACACTCCCGTTTACCATTGCAACAAAAAGAATAAAATATCTAGGAATAAACCTACCTAAGGAGACAAAAGACCTGTATGCAGAAAATTATAGGACACTGATGAAAGAAATTAAAGATGATACAAATAGATGGAGAGATATACCATGTTCTTGGATTGGAAGAATCAACATTGTGAAAATGACTCTGCTACCCAAAGCAATCTACAGATTCAATGCAATCCCTATCAAACTACCACTGGCATTTTTCACAGAACTAGAACAAAAAATTTCACAATTTGTATGGAAACACAAAAGACCCCAAATAGCCAAAGCAATCTTGAGAAAGAAAAATGGAGCTGGAGGAATCAGGCTCCCTGACTTCAGACTATATTACAAAGCTACAGTAATCAAGACAGTTTGGTACTGGCACAAAAACAGAAATATAGATCAATGGAACAGGATAGAAAGCCCAGAGATAAGCCCATGCACATATGGTCACCATCTTTGATAAAGGAGGTAAGCATATACAGTGGAGAAAAGACAGCCTCTTCAATAAGTGGTGCTGGGAAAATTGGACAGGTACATGTAAAAGTATGAAATTAGAACACTCCCTGACACCATACACAAAAATAAACTCAAAATGGATTAAAGACCTAAGTGTAAGGCCAGACACTATCAAACTCTTAGAGGAAAACATAGGCAGAACACTCTATGACATAAATCACAGCAAGATCCTTTTTGACCCAGGTCCTAGAGAAATGGAAATAAAAACACAAATAAACAAATGGGACCTAATGAAACTTAAAAGCTTTTGCACAGCAAAGGAAACCATAAACAAGACCAAAAGACAACCCTCAGAATGGGAGAAAATATTTGCAAATGAAGCAACGGACAAAGGATTAATCTCCAAGATTTACAAGCAGCTCATGCAGCTCAATAACAAAAAAACAAACAACCCAATCCAAAAATGGGCAGAAGACCTAAATAGACATTTCTCCAAAGAAGAGATACAGATTGCCAACAGGCACATGAAAGAATGCTCAACATCATTAATCATTAGAGAAATGCAAATCAAAACTACAATGAGGTATCATCTCACACCGGTCAGAATGGCCATCATCAAAAAATCTAGAAACAATAAATGCTGGAGAGGGTGTGGAGAAAAGGGAACACTCTTGCACTGTTGGTGGGAATGTAAATTGATACAGCCACTATGGAGAACAGTATGGAGGTTCCTTAAAAAACTAAAAATAGAACTACCATACGACCCAGCAATCCCACTACTGGGCATATACCCTGAGAAAACCATAATTCAGAAAGAGTCATGTACCAAAATATTCATTGCAGCTCTGTTTACAATAGCCAGGACATGGAAGCAACCTAGGTGTCCATCATCGGATGAATGGATAAAGAAGATGTGGCACATATATACAATGGAATATTACTCAGCCATAAAAAGAAATGAAATGGAGGTGTTTGTAATGAGGTGGATGGAGTTAGAGTCTGTCATACAGAGTGAAGTAAGTCAGAAAGAGAAAAAGAAATACAGTATGCTAACACATATATATGGAATCTAAGGAAAAAAGAAAAGGTCATGAAGAACCTAGTGGCAAGATGGGAATAAAGACACAGACCTACTAGAGAATGGACTTGAGGATATGGGGAGGGGGAGGGGTGAGATGTGACAGGGTGAGAGAGTGTCATGGACATATATACACTACCAAATGTAAAATAGATAGCTAGTGGGAAGCAGCCGCATAGCACAGGGAGATCAGCTCGGTGCTTTGTGACCACCTAGAGGGGTGGGATAGGGAGGGTGGGAGGGAGGGAGATGCAAGAGGGAAGAGATATGGGAACATATGTATAGGTATAACTGATTCACTTTGTTATAAAGCAGAAGCTAACACAGCATTGTAAATCAATTATACTTCAATAAAGATGTTTAAAAAAAAAAAATTTTACAAGATTGACTGGCATCGCCATTTGAAGAGAAACCAAGGCTTGGAAAATACCCAATGTCCTCACAGGTAGAAGGTGGCCAAACCCAAATTTGAGCCTTCATGACATGTGCAGTGCTGCACTCAATCCACAACACTGCTTTAAATCTAAACATTGTTTTGTGGCTCTGATGAGCATTTCGTATGACAGCCCTGCTAGGAAAATAGTATAAAACTGACTATAAAGAGCCAAAAAACGAACGCCTCGCTGTTCAGATTAAATTGATTGTACTGAAATTCACTGGTACATAGAAAACAAAATAAATTGCAGCAAACCTCCCCAAAGATTTTTGTTGTGCATCCTTTTATTTTTATTCACATAATCTGTGTTTACTGAGCTGGGGTAAAGGATGCATGGGCTATTTTTATTCGGAGAAAGGTGACAACACCAGCCAAGCAGAAGGACCCATCCATGACCAGAATGCAATGGCCTTCATTATCCTCCAACTCCTCCTAAATGACTCGCAGAGAGCTGGCAGATGGTGTTTTCTCTCACCCCTTGCCTTGCACTTATTTAATTATTTTAACTTAGTTTTTGCTCTGCTACCATGATGCCTAATAGGCAGCTATATTTTGGGAGTTGGTTTCTTCTTCTAATACTGACCAGTGCATTTGGAAAATTTCTCAGGCTCTAAATTCTGGATCAAGTGAGGGTAGAGAATAAAGATGACAAAAAATTATTATTAACAACAAGTAACACTTACTGGGCACATACAATTTGCCAGATACAGTGAGCCAATGAATTTGCATGCACTCCTCATTTAATCATCCAAAGACCCACAAATGGGGAAGCTGGTGTTTAGAGAGGTTAAGAAACCTACTCCTACAGCTAGTTAAGTGGAGACAGAGAACTTGAACCAAGCCCCTACTGTTTAAGTTATTTTTTTATTGAAGTAACATTGGTTTATAAAATGTTTCAAGTGTACAACATACTTCTACTTATGTGTACACTACAGTGTGCTCATCACCAAAATTTTAGTTTCATCCATCATCATACAACTGACCCTCTTCAGGTCCTTCCCCTCTGGTAACCACTACTCTGTTCTCTGTATCTACGTGTGTGTGTTTCTTTGTTTGGTTTAGTCTGTTCATTTATTTATGATGTTCCACATGAGTAAAATATTTTAGTATTTGTCTCCCTCTCACTTATTTTATTAGCATAATACCCTCAAGGTTCATCCATGTTGTTGCAAATGGCAAGATTTCATCTTTTTATATGGCTGATTAATATTCCATTGTGTGTATATATAATATACCATATATCTTCTTTATCCATTCATTTGTTGATGGCCACTTAGGTTGTTTCTGTATCTTGGCTACTGTAAATAATACTGCAGTGAACATAGTGGTGCATGTATTTTTTGAAGTAATGTTTTTGTATTCTTTGGATAACTACCCAGAAGTGGGACAGCTGGATCATATGGTAGATCTATTCTTGATTTTTTTGAGGAATCAACATACTGTTTTCCACAGTAGCTGCAGCAATTTGCATTCCTACCAATAGTGTACAAATGTTCTCTTTTCCCCACATTCTTGCAAACATTTGTTATTTCTTGCCTATTGGATAACAGCCGTTTTAACAGGATAGAGGTAATATTCCATTGTAGCTTCGATTTGCATTTCCCTAATAATTAGTGATGTTGAACATCTTTTCACATGCCTGTTTGCAATCTGTATGTCTTCTTTGGAAAAATGCCTATTCAGCTTCTCTGTCCATTTTTTTAATTGGGTAGCTTGTTTTTTGTCACTCTTGAGTTGTATGAGTTCTTTTTATATATATATATATTTTTTAAATTCTTTAGACTTATTTATTTTTATTTATTTTTGGCTGTGTTGGGTCTTCTTTTCTGCTCGTGGGCTTTCTCTAGTTGCAGCGAGTGGGGGCTACTCTTTGTTGCGGTGCGCGGGCTTCTCATTGTGGTGGCTTCTCTTGTTGCGGAGCACGGGCTCCAGGCATGCAGGCTCAGTAGTTGTGGCTTGTGGGCTCTAGAGCACAGGCTCAGTAGTTGTGGCTCGTGGGCTCTAGAGCGCAGGCTCAGTAGTTGTGGTGCGTGGCTTAGTTGCTCCACGGCATGTGGGATCTTCCTGGACCAGGGATCGAACCCGTGTCCCCTGCAATGGCAGGTGGATTCTTAACCACTGTGCCACCAGGGAAGTCCCTATATATTTTTTATATTAATACCTTATTGGATATATGATTTGCAAATATCTTTTCCTGTTTGGAAGGTTGTCTTTTCATTGTGTTGATGGTTTCCTTTCTTGTGCAGAAGCTTTTTAGTTTGATTTAGTCCCATTTGTTTATCTTTTTCTTTTGTTTTCCTTGCCTGAGGAGACATACCTAGGAAGATATTGCTAAGACCAATGTCAAAGAGTGTGCTATGTTTTCTTCTATGAGTTTTATGGTTTCAGGTCTTACATCCAAGTCCTTAATCCATTTTGAGTTGATTCTTGTGTATTCTGTAAGACAGTGGCCTAGTTTCATTTTTTGCATGTGGTTGTCCAGTTTTCCCAACACCACTTATTGACCAGACTCTCCTTTCTCCATTGTATGTTCTTTGCTCCTTTGTTATAAATTAATTGTCCATATATGTGTGCATTTCTGGGCTCTCAATTCTGTTCCACTGATCTATGTATCTGTTTTTCTGCTGATACCATGCTGTTTTGATTACTATAGCCTTGTAATATAGTTTGAAATCAGAGCGTGTGATACCTCTAGCTTTGTTCTTTTTTCTCACGATTGCTTGACTATTTGGGGACTTTTGTGGTTCCATATAAATTTTAGAATTTTTTGTTCTATTTCTGTGAAAAATGTCCTTTGGATTTTGATAGGGATTGCACTGAATCTGTAGATTGCTTTAGGTAATATGGACATTTTAACAATGTTAATTCTTCCAATCCATGAGCACAGAATATCTATTTATTTGTGTCTTCTTTATAATTTCTTTCAACAATGTCTTTAGTTTTCAGTAAACAGGTCTTTCAACTCCTTAGTTAAATTTATTCCTCGGTATTTTATTCTTTTTGTTGTGATTGTAAGTGGGATTTTCTTAATTTCTCTTTCTGCTAGCTCACTGTTAGCATATAGAAGCACAACGCGTTTGTATGTTGATTTTGTACCCTGCAACTTAATAAAATTTTATTTATTATTTACAATAGTTTTTTGGTGGAGTCTTTAGGGTTTTCTATATATAAAATCATGTCATCTACAAATAATGACAGTTTTACTTCTTCCTTTCCAATTTGGATGACTTTTCTTTTTCTTGCCTAATTACTCTGACTAGGACTTCCAATACTATGTTGAGTAAGAGTGCCAAGCCCCTACTCTTAATCTTTATGTGACACTCCAATGGTTGCAGTTATAAGCTCTAACACTTTGGGGAAATAAATCGATCTAGTAAATGATAAAGAAAACCACAAAGTTTATATTCAACCATCTGGAGAGATATCAGGTAGTGAATAGGCATCATGAAAATGAAGGCTTGTGCTGTCAGCTCTTTCAGGATCAGCTTTAATTGCAGAGAGCACCCTGCACACCTTGCACCTGGCACCTGGGCCAGCCTGCATCCTCCAACTAAGCCAGGCAGGGGCACAAAAGCCCAAACCCTTTGGCCCAAGACCCTGACAGACAATACTCTCTCCAGAGGCGCTGGCCAGATTGGCCAAGGTTTTGTTAGGTCTCCTTCACAGTTTGACTTCCTCCTTTACCTGATCTTAGTTTCACCCTTCCCTCCCACAGGTGTTAATCCTTAATAAAACTCTTGCATCCCAAACTCTGAGGAATGTAGCTGTAACAATACTTCAAGGGCTTTCATAAATACATACATACATATATATTTTTAATTGCTAGGAACTTTTCAAATCTCAAGAATCCAGACATGTAGATGTACCAAATAATATATTTTGAATAGCAGTACTGGGACACAGACACCGCCCCCCCCCCCCAAGTCGGGGTGGAGAGTCAGTGGGGGTCGGGGGAGCTGTGAAGGTAGGAAGAGGCAGGTATCTGCTTAATCCTTCTTCAGACTGAACTGATCATATAATTCAGAACCACATCTGGTTCTGGCACAAGGGCAGGACAAGAGTCAACAGGCCCATGAAACTCCCCAAATGGAGGCCTCTAGAAACCACCATATCCTCATGGGTCTACAGTGTCCCTACTTGGTGGGCCCCGTATTATTATCCTAGGCAGTATGACCTATGTACCTATGACATCAGGTCCATGTCAGAAGATTTCTATAAAATCATTTCTAGGACATTGTCAAATATAAAGGGGTTCTCTTCAATATTCCTCAACAGTTAAACCTATGTTATAGATGAAATCAGTATTCTGCATGGAAAGTGCTGACTGACATACAATGCAGAATTATCTGGATCAGTTTCCATTCCTCACCACCTTTCTAATACTTTGGGTGCCCTCTCATCCATTATGCCTGTTCTAAGTGCCATTTTACTCCTTGTTACTGTCAACTCTGTCCTATTAAAGAGGTAATGATAACTAAGCCATCTCAAGAGAATTTGCATTTTTAAAAAAGGGACTCTTGGAACCCAAGAAAACTTTCTAGACTCCATAGAATGGAACAACATAATGGAATTAAAAGGCATAAGACTCATATTTGGGGGCAAAGGACTTTCTGTTACTCTCAGTTGAGAAGCCAGCTCCTGGCCCTGTAGCCAGGCTTGCAGAGGGAGTGTGTTAAAGGAGGAAGTGAGAAGAGCAGACTTATCTCCCTTTTCTAGTGGTCTTGTGCCTCCATGCACTTGATAACGGTTTCAGATGAAAAACTGTGGTCTTCATTTCTTATTAATGAAAACCACTTGCGTCTTTTTCAGAGTTTTACTGCAATAAGAAAGGTACCTTTATTTTAAAAAGAAGAAAGGAAGAAAGGAGGAAAAGAAGAGAGGGAAGGAGGAAGAAAGAGTTTAATCTTGATTAACTCTTAGAAAATTTGTACATACAGGATCCTGGAGATTTAGACATCAAATTGGATATCAAAAAGTAAGAAGACAGCAAAAATATTTGGTTGTTATCTTACAACAAATCACTCGCTTTTTAAATTGTACATATTTTTTTAAGTCATAAAACTTAAGCAAAGAAAAATACGTATTTGGAACTGATATGATCTGTTCCTCTTAAACATAAAAAGCTCACAAGTTATTTCCAAGTCATTGCAATTTTCTTTCACTTTCCAAATACTGAACTGGTTTTAGCATTGTCACTCTGTTATCAACTAATTTACGTTAAAACTAATCTAGAAATCTACAATTTAAACAACCTCTAGATAAAATGGGTCACTTTAAAGGTACATGTTTTAGTGAAATATCGTATGTTGCCCGACTGAAAACGATACTTTTGTTCAAAGAAAATGTCAACAAAATCCTGTTTGGGATCTAGGTGCTTCTATTAAAGGACAGAAGCTGTTTAGAGGGCTTCTGCAGCATGAAATGGGACCCTCCTACGAATTAGTGGAGCATTAATGCATATTACAAATGCAAAACATAACTTTTTAAACACCAATGTAATGAGAAAGTTTGGAAAACATACTGAAGAGGTCATATGAAAGAAATCTTATCTGAAATTCTCTTACGTGATGAAAGTAAAGCCTCCCCAAAATAGAGCTGCCTTTAGCCCCCCTTCTGGGGCAGCTTCCAGCCTCTTTCCAAGGAGACTGCCCAACAGAACCTTCTATACTTTCACATTGAAGACCTACCCACTCCCACCCCAACCCTCCCCTCACCCCTGTTTTGGTTAAATTGATATATAAACCCTTACCTCTGGCTATTCTGCTAATTACTCACTACTGAGTACTGCCACATGCATACTAAACTTTTCTCCTCTACTCTGTCTATTGTCAATTAATCTGTGGGCCCCACCACTGGAACTTAAGTTGGAATCTTTCACTCCGGGACATGAGATGAGGGAAGAAATTCCCTGCCTTCACTCTACAGGCAAAGAGACCTGAAAGCTAAATTTTAAAAAGTAATTTTTTTAATTTATATTAATTTGTCTTGATGTCTTTCTCAGAATTTATGGAGTTTGGTAAATTTTGTTACAGAGTTGGATGCTACTCCTCTATTTTAGGACCAAATCAGCATGACTTTCTACTATATCTTGTTAACTTTTGCAAGATGTTAAAATCAAATAGAATTTTTATTTGATACAAATGTTTATGGTTAACACAAACATAGTTTTTTTGGTAAATGTGCTTAAATTAAAATTTAAAATGCACTGAACAAGTAAAAACTGTTTTATAGGATGATAACATCTCAGTTAAAGTACAGTATGTCTAGAAACAAAGCATCAAGATTATTACAAGGGTGATGTGTGATCTTGGTTTCATGTACTCAAATTTGAAGAATCATACATAAATCGTGGTGGCCACCACACCCAAAACAGTAATGTTTCCGTAGTAACTGGTCTACTTATAAAGAAACGGGTAATATGGAAGGAGAACAAAGAAACTAAAGTGAAAAATAGAAGTAACTGGCCCTGAATATACAATGAAAAGAAAAACACTAAGATAGGATATGTCAAGATGGTGTTTTATCTCAGGAAAATATTAGGAACTTGGAAGATTCTGGAGGACGAGAGTCATCTTCTGTTCCTTTTGAATCTTTTCATAATCTGAAACAAAGCCACGCACATAATAGGCACTCAAATACTTATTTGGGGGAGGGGAGAAGGAAGGGAGAGAGAGAGAGAGAGAGAGAGAGAAAGGAGGAGGAGGAACAGCAGGAGGAGGGAGAGGAGGGAGAGGAGGGAGAGGAGGGGGGAGAATGTGCAGATGAAAGGAGAAAAAAAGTGAGAATATCCAAGAAAACAAACAATTCTGTACCATCAGATCAATAGGCATCCAAATAATAGAGCAAATATCAATCATTACTCTTACCACCAATTCTCAGACAGAATGACCAACTGTGAATGCTAAAGGAGAAAACGTCCTTATGAAAACCTATGACTACAGGTGTCCATAAATGCCACTCATGTCACTCAAACTCTGGTTGTCACTGTGATGAGAAAGGCGCAGACTTAAGGTAAACTATTTTCCTAAGTTTGAGTTTAATTCATTCAGCCAGTTTTGAATTTTGAGAAGAGGAAAACATATGTTTCCTTTCCCAGTGGCATTTTTACCCTCAAGTAAGCCAAAAGTAACTATCCTGTCAAAAACTCAAGTAATAAAAAAATGCATGATTTTGAAGATTCATACATTTAAACACACATGGATATTTTATAGCATGTTTGTAGGTATTTTGGTTTTTCAAATGTGACCTTTGGGGTTTGATTTCATTTTATGTTCTCTGTTCTAAGCTTTATCTTTAAGCTTACAATAGCAATTAAAAATTAAATTGGCCATATTGGAGAGATTAATTTACTTGTGCTGCAGATTGAAACAGAAATAATTCAGACTATATTTACAAAGCAGTTTGACTCTGTAAACCTCAATGCTTTATAAAAACATCATCTAGTGATAAGTTTGAAATCACTGTGCTGATTGCATAGAAACAATGCGCTTCTGTGACTTGAATGTGCACAAAAATCCCCTGGGATCTTATTAATATGCTGATTCTGATTTTGAAGGTCTGGAATAAGGTCGAGGGGTCACCACTTCAGACATCAGGTGATGCTAAAGCTGCTGGTCAGCAGGTCACATTTTGAAGAGCAAGGTTTTAGAGAACTAGAATTTTTCATTAAATATTTCCCTTTTTTTCTTCACAGTTTTTGACTGATTCATTTAGAATTTTAACCTTTAGAATAGCTAAGTGTTCCCTTTACATTCCTGAGTACATAAAAAGGATTGCACACTTGGAATTTCCCTTAGAAATCTATAAGAATTGCTCACCCCAAAAGGTTGACTTTGTTTGTTTCTCTGTTTTTTAGAGATAGAGAGCCCTGATTATTTTAAGTCCAACTCTTGCAACAAATTTTGCAGTATTTACGAAATGTGCTGTTGTGAAAATCTAAAAAATAGTCATAGATTCAGAAGATACCTCCAGACCTGACCAACAATAACATTTTTGGCAACACATGGAGGAACAGGAAGCTGTAATGAGTTTCTTTCAGCCCAAAAAGCAACCACAAACTATATTTCATCTGTTATTGGAACAGCATAATCAAAGTCCTCCATATGAGCCAGCAAAAAAGACACCATTAAAATGCTACCGGAACCCATGAATTGAAAAATGGTACAGACTAAGAGTGTAAGGATACAAGTAGGACACAAAGGGGAAGCCAGGAAACCTTAAGGGAGATCTTCCATGGTCTCAACTCTATTGAAAAAGGACACACATACACATGGAAACAGTTTCTCATGATTTTGTATTTCTAGTTTTAAATTCATCCTAGTAAAGAGCAGGAAAACCCACCTCAAGAGATTCTGACACTATAGAGTTGGGCTCACGCATGACAACCTTGATTCACTAAAAAATGGTAAAACCTAGGATAAGTTTGCCCCTGTGAATAAACTCAGAAAATATTGGTATCTGGCTCTTCCCCTTAAAAGAGACAGAAAAATGTAAGTTAAAACTTATAGCTTCTTGCTGTTGTTGTTCTCTATTTGTCCACATACTTTTAGTACAATCTTGAGTAGGTAATCAGGTAATTCCATCTGCTACCTACTCAAGACTGTACTATTTAATTCCTCTTACTCATCTGGTTAATGTGTTATAATTCTAATGAACTATATAGATGGTCAATGAGCAGAATAGTTTATAAGGAAAGAGAGTAGACTACATCTGTATTTATTTAATCTCAAAATAAAATAGAATTTCGGGAGCTAAAGTTAACATATAGATTTGACAGCAACAAAACTTTTTTACAATTTTTTTCCATAGTTGGATGTTTAGCTTCTTACACTACAGTTGTACTAAATTACCTGATTTTAGGTTTGTTAAAAGCTAGTGTGAACACTAAAATACTGTTATTAATCACTACTACCTTTTTCTTCATTTGTCTCATACCCGTGTCTCTTAAGATGGAGGGGAAAAATGGTACATGATTAACTAGACACATTAATGTGAGTCAAAAAGCAATAGTCTGTTGTTCCAATAACATACTAAATTATTATAAATTAAGAATGTAATTTGATTGAAAGGTCAAAAATGTGTCAAAATATAGTCAAGAATACTGTATTTGTACCATATATGAGTATCTGACTCATATTACATTGGCAAATACATTCACCCAAGCATTGATTAAGCAACTCTCCAAAGCCCAGAACTTTGATAGGCATCACCACCCCCTTTTGATGTCAAAAGGTAGATTAATCTGTTTCAGTTGCTAAGTGATCAAAGGTAAAAACAAAAATCCCTAATCCATATGGTTGTACAACCTCCATTTTAAAGCACAGACTCCCCAGAAAGTAGGAGAGATGAATTTCTTTCACATTTATTCCCAATATCTTAAATACTCATACACTTATGAGAAAATCATATCCCACTCACTAAGACATTTCCCTACACTCAAAATGGAACTGAAATAACAGCTGACAGCATTTCTTAGATAAACATTTTCAATAGCATATAATGCATTTGTACTGACAGGTGTAGAAACTGACCTGTAATACATGATGCTAAGTATATTCCCAAGCTTCTAAGAGATACTCACATGGTTTACTTATAATGTAAATAAGAAGAAAAATATTTGTTGAACTTCATGCCTTTTTACACACATAATGAATTGATTTTTCAAAGATGATGATAAGGCTTAAATGATATAAGCAAAATACAGTTCCTGAGCCACAATAAGGTCTTAATCTTAACAGTAAGGGATCACAGTTATTAAAAAACAACAACAACAACAACTGCCCTCTCAGTTACCTCATGCATCACTGGCTCCTTGGCAGCCCACAGGACCACTCTTTCTCTACCCAGAAATTACATCCAAAAGAACATGGGCCACCTTCAGCTTCATAACACGTGTGGCCTGAAGAGTGTGCTTTGGTTTGGTTTGGTTTTCGCAATTTGGCACTTTGAAGGCTTTTAGATGGAGCCTGGCTTGCCACCTCACCCCACTTCTCACTCTTCCTCACTGTTTAACACTGTCAATCCACTCATTTTTGTTATCTGTCTGATCTCTGTTCTAAGCCATGAACCATAAGCCAATGTCAATGGGGAACCCCCAAATACAATAGCATCCACTGCAATATCTTCACCTGGAGGGAAAATGCTCCTTCTCTTCTCCCTTACACCATGATGAATAAGTAGCCTTTTATTTTATACAACAGCAAGCCAATATTTGAAATGCTAGGGAATACTCAGCACAAACCAGTTTTGGCAGCATTTCAGCCACTCTTGTGACTCTGAGCATCCTGGAAAACTGTCTGCTGATCTGTATGCTCCTCAGCTTGGTCTCTGAGTCTGCTCTGCAACATTTCCTTGCACCATTGAATGAAAACGTGCAGTCTTTCCTCTTCCCTATCCCCCTAAACTCTCAACCCCCAGACAATGGAATTTTCCATTAGAAAGAGAAAGTGCAGCACTCGGAGGGGAAAAATCAGTTTTTTGTTCTCCTTCTTCTGTCCACTATAATACAAAGCTTTGCTCTTCCTCCCTCCCGGGAAAATGTAAGGCTGGCTGGCAGTCAGTTTGACAGAAGGAAAGCAGTGCAGCGGAAAATTGGATAACAGGATAAAAATCTATGGGGCCACAGGAATCCCATCAAAACTGGCTCCTGTCAAAACCCAGACAAGTGACAAGGACAAATATAGAATGTTATTTATATTTTAGTATATCCAATGATATCATAATTATACTTCTGCCTCTGCTAGGCAGCCATTTTCCTGTGAGCCACCACTCTGCAAACTAAGTGTTGTATGTTGGAGAAAATCTACATAACAATCACAGACAGCCTCAATCAGACGCCCAGGAAAGTCCTATAAACTCCTCAGTTGGCTATTTCTAAAGCTCAGAAAATAAAACTTTATTTTTTTCCAACACATTTTCCTTAGAGTACAATAGTCAAGTTCAGTAAAAACAAATTATTCCCAGCCCTTTGGGCCTGGGAAAATCAAGCTATCTAGCAGGTAGCTAATAGATTAATTTCATGTAAAATTAAGTCTGATATTTTGGAAAATGTCTTATTTTCTTTTTTCATGTGTCATTCTATTGACATATTCTATTGAGTAATTCTATAGGTCAAGTTACTCACTGATGGCCTTAATTTATTAAACGGCACAATAAGTTCAATAAACTGAAATTTAAATTGCCAAAAGATGTAGATTTCCTTATTTTAAAACTTGTGAAAAAGTTTTGATGTATTCTAAATTAATATGCATTATAATTAATTCTATTATTAAAACCTGACATTTTGGAGTACTTCCTTAAGAGAATATACTGTAATTGATACCAAATAATTTAGCACCACAACACAGAACATTCATAAATGTATGCTTTATGTAGAATCCAATTCATATTATACTTCCATAGAACTTTAATTCTAAGACTCCTAAGCACTTATTGATCATCTTTAATGTGTATATACTCTTCCTCTTTTATGGAAGGACAGCCACACACATCAGACCTGTGCAAGAAAAAGCAGAGTGAAGGACTGTCAGCATGCAAACCATTAATTTACATAAAAACAATATATTTATTGCCCATAATATACAAGACAACACACCAAGCGCTGGAAGAAAAAGCAAATATAAAGGGATATTTAGTCACAATAACATGCCATGTAAAACTTAGGTTTGGAGTGCTCTAGATCCTCAGTTTGGAAAAACTGAGGATCCTCCAGCCTGCATGTCATTTCCAGTCTAGACACCTCTGCCATGCTATCCAGGCTCCCAACCATATGAACCCATTTTACTGAACAAATTTTCCCCTGCTGCTGACTTCTCCCATTTTGCTTAAAGGACTCCCTCCCTCACTCTTGCTCCTATGTCCTGTTCTCATTCTTGCCTTCTCTTGCCCTTGATCCCTCCCTCTCTCACCCAAAGCCTAACCCTTTAAGGTCTAGCTAAATTATCACTTCACCTCGAAACCTTTTTTGACTAATCCAAATGATGGTTTACCTTGTGTAAAGCAATGTTCTAAGTGTTTATAACGTTTATGACCTTACTTGTCACAACTCCACAGGGAGGTAGTACTCCATTTGAGAAAGGCATAAAGCTCACAGCAGTTAAGTAACTTGCCTCAAGATACACAGAAAAAAAAGTAGCAGAGTCCAGATTCATACCCCATCTGTCTGACTCAAAGGCCTACTACTCAGAGTAGTTAGGGAACTTCTCTGTTATTTTGTCCCCTAATACTTTTTTCTCTGAACTCATGTTCTAGGTGGTATCACGTGATTCACCATTTAATAGTTCTCGTGTTCATATGTACTACTCTGGGCTCTGTATTTAGACTATAAATGAGTAGAAGGTTATTTATCTCCCCCTCCAGCCTAATACCAGGCATTTAACTTGTCGATGGATTGAATCTAGTAAATCTACGGCATTTTAATACATTAGAGAAAAAGCTAGGCTTCTCTGACCTTTGCTATTTTACCTCTGGTTTGGGTTACTCATAGTTCTATTATTAGCCCTGGGGGACTATTCTTCTTCTAGGGCACTATAAAATGTGAAGTCACAAAAGAACATCTTAATTTTAACTCAACAGGTCTTTACTGCATGACAATTACGTGACATTTTTCCAGGTACACAGGGGAAAACACTAAAGAGATTTAAGACAATCTCTGCTCTTTAGAACCTTACTATCTTTTTAGAGAAAGATTTTATCTATAAACATTATATATATAATGTATATTAAATATGTTACATGTATTTATATTACATGTATTATATGATATATATGTATGAGTTAATATACAAAACATGAGTTTATACATGAAATATGCTTTAGTACAGTGCCTAGTATACAGTAAGAGCTTAATGTATCTGTACAGTGCCTAGTATACAGTAAGAGCTTAATAATGTGTCCATACAATAAGAGCAAATGGAGGATAGTAAGCAAAATTTAATCTGCCACTATTCATAATAAATGGTTATCATTTATTGCCATAGATATCATTCAACAAATATTTAGTGTGTTTCTATTCTGCGCCTTTCCAGAACTTACAGTCTGGCAAAGTCAATGCTGAGACGGTGTGGAAAACATAACAAATTGAACTTTTTCTTACAGGGCTCTCTCCTGAAAAATGCTTTACCAAGTCCTTAGTATGAGCTCACTTTTTCCAGCATCATATTTTTTTTCTCCTTAAAAGTGGAATGCAGCAAAACAGGATAATGTTTTTGTACATCTAGTTTATATGAAGTCTGCCTATGATTTTATTTTAGTATTAACACAGACATATGCTCTCTCTTGTGATTGTTATTACATGAATTTGGATACATTAGCCTAGAGTTAGGTAAATTAAATGGAAAAATGTCATCGATAGCTCTAGAATCAAAAACAATACGTGCTTCTTTGATTCTGCGATTTATTTAATGGATTACAATGATGCATCAGCTAAAGGGTGGTAATTTAAATTATAAGCAGAGGGTTCAAAGCCGTGGCTAATTCATTACTGACACATCTCTAGTTGAGGTAGTAATTTAAAGTCATGTGTGTCACATTAATTGTAATCTTGTTTCCAAATGACAAGATAAATATCTCAAGGAACATAATATATTATGGTTATAGGTCAAACCAAATGAATGTCTAAAATAGATTAGCACTAAGTGCATGCAATATGTCATGTTTATCAGATTTAAAAAGGATAAATCGTATTAACATTTAGCAGATTGCTCATTACACACTATCAATGTTTAGCTTTTAGGTGCATTAATACTCAGTTATAGCATTCTCTGAGATGCTACAAAAATCCCTGACTGAAAATCTAATACTTGAGAAGAAATAGAACAAGCTAATTTGTACCCTTCCCTACCAATATTTGATTGCTTTGTTTCACATACATGTGAAATAGATATGTCTTGGCCCTGAAGTGATTCAAATAAGGGCAATGTTACAATTAGCCAAAAAAAAAGAAAGAAAGAAAGAAAAGAAAATTGCCAAAATGCCAGGTCCCTACCAATCTGCATCCATATCTCTGCTTTTAATTTAAGCCTCTCCAGCAGGTGGGACTGGGTCAGAACCTAGAGCAGAAAACCTATTCTGTCTAGAATAGAAAACCAAACTGTCTCCCCAATATCACACAGCAAAATAAGTGCAGAATAAGGATGTAGGCTGTTATTGTAATTATAAAATAGACAGTTGGTTTTGAGATTTGGGCTGAGATTTATCTTCTTTGATTTCAGCATGGATTAATCCATTTTCCTACCTACAAGCCCTGAGATTACTGGTGAAGTATTTGTCCAACTCTCTTTCTCACCATGCCTACAAGTCACTATACACTGCTATCTTCTTAGCCTAGAATTCCAGCTGTGGAAGAGCTTTGCATTACTTGAATATTTTGAAAAGTCATTTAGGGTAGCTTGAGGAACAATGAAGAAAGGACAGCAAATCAACTAAACCCAGCCCGCAGAAATATTTTGTCTAGCTAGCACAGGTGTTCTTTGCGTTTTGTTTGTTTGGATGTTTGTTTTTCATTGAATTTGAGTGAAGCAAGGCACGCGGCCTCAGAGTTCGTTTGCTCTACTCCCCCTTTCCTTACACAAAGCCCCAGCCTACCTCAGTGTTACCTATATAGGCAGCAGAGTCTATAATAGATAGTCGTTGCACCACTAGAGAGAGGACATTTGTTTTGCCAAGTGGCGTTTGCACAGAACTAAAATAATCAAGACAGCAGAGGGGATTTTTAGGGACTGCGTAAGAGAAGGGGAAAAAATGACAGTTGAGGCTAACAGCAAGAAGAGAAATTTTGAGAATGAAAACCAAACGATCTACTAGAGATTCATATTAAGGGTCTGCTAGGCTGTGTGTAATGGAAATCCTACCCTCTGTACAGAAGAGTTTTAGTAAAATATTAATTTCTCATGAATGTGTTATAAAATTGGATGTGTTCTGAGGAAGCAGTCAAGTGCTGAGAGTCTCAGTACAAGGCAAGGGCTGAGGATATCTTGGACCACATCCGGGTTACGACAACACAGAAGGGCAAATCCTTGCATCGGGGATGTTTTCTCTATCCAAGTTATTATGTGAGAGTTTCCTGCCATACAGCTAACGAAGTTAACTGCATTTAACTGGTAGATAGGAGATGGGCTCAGCCAATCAGATGCTTCTGCTTCTGAGACAGTGAAAGAGGACAGACACAGTGACAGAGATTACTTACAGTTCAGTGCATCCCGGGCAAACATTTAAAGTGAAATGATTCAAATAGTTCAGGAAATTCAGAATGGAGGCTTTAGTTAATTTGTTCCACTGGAGGCCAAAATCGTTTTGAAACTTCTTATTAAACCCATTTAGAAGCTATGTCAACAATCTCAATTTAAAAACATGTACAGAATATAAAGTTCTCGAGGAAGTATAACTGTATTTATTAAGATGTAGCATAGTGGATTCATTTAGAATTCAAATCCCAATTTACCATTTACCAGCTGCGTGACCCTGAACAAGTTACTTAACATCTCTGTGCCTCATTTTCTTTATCTATAGCCTCAACCACCAAAGGCAAGGTGGGGGTGATTACCATAATGGACAGCAGAGTGAGAGCAGCAATCAGAATAGTCTGACTCGCACAGACATACGGTGTTGTCTAGTATTAGCCAGCTAGGACTGCCGTAACAAAACACCGCAGGCTGGGTGGCCTACACAACAGAAAGCTATTTTCCCACATCCTGTAGCTTGGAAGTCCACAGTCAAGGTGCTGGCAGGTATGGTTTCTCCTGAGGCCTCTCTCCTTTGCTGGCAGATGACTTTCTCTCTGTGCATTTACATGCCTGGCATCTCTTCCTCTTCTCATAAGGACATCAATCATACTGGATTAGGGTCATGACTTCATTTAACCTTAATTACCTCGTGAAAGGCCCCATTTCCAAATACAGTCACATTGGGGGTTAGGGCTTCAACATACTGATTTTGGAGGAACAAAATTCAGTCCAAAATTGGAACTAATAGTGCCTACCTCATAGGGCTGCTAGGAGGATTAAGTGAGTTAAAATTTGTAAAGTATTTACAACAGTGACTGGTACAAAGGAGAGCCATGCAAATGTTTATTAAGTGATATGGGAAAACAATTAAAGACTTAAAATCTGAGCTAATTTCCTCATCTGTAAAATGGTAGGACCTCTCTCTTTTTGGCAGATAGGAATCGGGCACGTGTATTAGTTACCTATTTCTGTGTAACAAATTACCCTAGTGTTTAGCAACTTAAAACAAAAACAAACATTTGCTATCTCATACAGTTTCTGTGGAACAGGAATTCAGGAGCAGCTTAGCTGGGTCATTCTGGCTCGGTCGCTCATGAGGTTGTAATGGAGACATTATCTGAAGGATCCACTCCCAAGATGGTTCACTCACACGACTGACAAGTTGGTACCAGTTGTTGGCAGGAGGCTTCCATTCCTCACCATGGAGACTTCTCCAAAAGGCTGATGAAGTGCCCTCACAACACGGCAGCTGGCTTCCTCAAAAGCAAGTGGTCCAAGGAAGAGCAAGGCAGAAGTGACAATGTCTTCTGTGATCTGGCCTCAGAAGTTACATTCCATCACTTCTGCTATATTCTATTGGTCACAAAGATCAACCCTAATACAATATGAGAGGGGAACTACACAGGGCATGAATACCAAGCAGAATCATGGATAGGAGTCACCTTAGAGAATGGCCACCATACTTGGTCAGTCAGATGCTCCTGCCAAGACTTTGAAAAGTGAAAGTGAAACAAGGACACAGTGACAGTTGAAGATTACTTACAGCTCAGCACAAATACCAAGTGGAGATAGCACCAGTTACAGCATCCCAAGCATACAACTATCCCGGTGTGTTCTGAGCTGTATTTTCCATTGTGCTAGATTTTCTTGGTTCTGTCTCACTCTCTAAACCTATTTCCCAGTCTCCCAATTAATTCTGTGATATGCCCAATAGTTTTTCAATAATTTTTTTAATCTGCTAGCTAGTCAGTTAGCTTCTATTATTTGTAACCAAGAACCTTGACTGATACAATCTAGAAAATTTCCCCTTTGTCCTCTGCTGCTATTCATCTTCCTCTTTCCTCAGACTTCGTATCCCAGGTCATATGTTATTTCCTTAAGAAAACCTTCCCCAGCCCCTCAAACTAGGACAGGCACCTCACTCCATGCTTGAAAAGCACTTTTTATTTCTCATTCTCACCTCTGCTACTAAAAGTTATAATTAACTACTCTTATATAATCAATTTTCTTCCATTAGAATTTTTCTCCATGGGGGCAGAAAACATAACTATCTTGTTCATTGCTATATCCTCAGAATCTCACATGCTAGGTCTCTCAAAAAGGAAGACTAAAAGTCAAACACAAACTTTTTGCTGTCCTTATTGTCTTTATGAGAGAGCTGACATCCTCATCCATTTTAGTTTGACTTGAGAATGATGCTGTCATTTATTTTTACATTTTCCAATGTATTTTTTCTATTAATTTTGAAATTGGTGTTTTCAAAGCTGTTTGATGTTGCCATCCTCTATCACCAAAGATTCCAGTTTAATATATACTTTATTCAGTCAATTCTTTCCCTATGGAGAGGCCAAAATATAAGAAGTTTGCTTCATGAACATGGAATTTGAAAATGGAGTTAATTATTTGATTTGATTGTTCAATGGCATCTGGCTAAGGAAACTTGACTGAGAACTGAGATATTCCTGCCAAGATGTCTGACAGGTCCCTGAGCCAGCGTTCCCTCTGCAGGGATGGGAAGTGCCAATGCTCAACTCGCTGGCCCTTGTTTTCTCTGTTGACCCCTCTCCTCTTCCAAGTGTTTCATTATTTCTTTAGATATGCTATTCCCATCCAAGTCCCCATTTGATGGTGTGGAACAGTTTATTTTAAAGATCAGGTTTGCCTGATCAGGTTTGGAAGATAGAAAGCAGGAGGAGGAAAAGCAAAATTCTTAAGAATGATTCTTTTTTAAAATTAATCCAGTAAAATCAACATGACCTGCATCACCAGCTTGAGGTATAATTAAGATAGTAAGTCTTTTTCATATTCAAATTAGTCATTCAATCCCCCACAGGACCAATTTAAAAGGAAGTCCAGTGGCTCCCTCTTGAAACCTCTCCCCTTAACCAAGCTGTCAAGAACCATGGACACTTACACAGTCCAAAGGGGTCATCTCTGTTTCTCAGTTACTCATATTTAGCAGAAGAACAGAAGGAGGCAGGGAGGGAGAGATGGAGGGAAAGAAAGAGAAAAACTAGAGGAGGAGGAAGAGAAGGCACTCAAGCTGTCTGACCAGTTTCAGACTAGCCCCAATATTCAACTGTCATTCCTGTCGTCATTGCCATGCAAATTCACTGCACTTAACTGATCTGGTCCAGTGCATTCATTTGAGCCTTTTTACCCTCCCAATGATGCAACAGAAGCTGCAGAGGTGTACCAAAGTTACAGATCTCCTCTTATCTTTTCAGTCTAAGCCACTGTTCCCACAATATCCCCTTGTGACAGGGAGGCCTTCCAGGCACACACTATTATGGAATGAATCTTCATGATTTCCTACAATTCACTTGTCAAACATCTGTCTTCCCTTGGGACAAATGCTCCTTTGGGGACACAGGTGAACTTATTTGAAAACATCTCAACCTATCCAATGTTAGTTAGGATAAGGTGGTCTCAAACAAAATGGGGACATTCTATTTCCTCCTAGAAGTCCTTGACAATGCAAATTTACTCCACTTTTCCCCAAGCTTACATAGCAAAAGATACACGGAGAAAACTTTTAAGGAGTCACAAAATATTCTTATACATACTTTTCCTGAATCAATGGGTTCTTACTTCTTCCATTTGAATAATAAGTGACCTTAAAGAAATTCTCAGAATTAAGAAAATCTGTTCCAAATTGACCCCTTGTAGTCACCTAGCAGAAAAGTGGCTTGCACCTTCTTTCACCAACCAAGAAACAAAAAACTGTTCTATCCTGCCAGGTATCCCTCATATTTCTATACAAAAATAAAATAAAATAAAAATATAGCCCATAATCATTAAAGATATTATAAGAAAACGTGAAACTGACTTGAAAGGTATAATATAGTAGATAAATGGACCATTTAGCACAGAGTTACCCTTGGTAACAGTACCCTAAATTTTGTCCAAGTATTTATCCTTCCTAGATGCAGCCTTTGTGTTTGGAACACATAGTCCCCAGTCCCACGTCCATAGAGGTAGACTTGTACTGCAGGTCTAAACTAATTCTGTTTCCCTGGACACACTGATTGATTCAGGGATGGGTCCATAGCTCAATATCAACTTAGGAGAGCCAAGTTTTTGCTCTACTCTTGAAGGACAGAAGTTCTCTTGCCTGTTACATAAGTAACCACCACTAAAAAGCCTGCCTTAAAATGGAGCCAAGCCAGAGTAAGCAGAAGCAATAATAAATCCTAGTCATAACAGATATAGAGTGCTCAATTAATGAAACAATAAGCTTCCTTTTCGGTTATTTCAGTCTGGGATTTCTGTTGCTTTCTATGAAAAGAATCTCATCTGACACACATGAACCAATTAGCATATTAGAAGGTTAAAACAGGAGATGTACTAGGTAGGTAGAAGGGAAAGAGTGGGGAAGTCCATTTTCTTTTTCTCTTTAAATTTGCACCTCTTGTAACCACTATAACAACAGGAAGTATAGTTTAATTGGAAATAGGCTAACACAGTTCTAAGAATAATCATCTAAGGCTAACTGCCTGGGTAGTTTTGATGTCAGTTAAATTTGCTCTTCTGTTATAAAGTGTACCTCTCCTGATTAGTACTTGATTAAACAACAACAACAAAAATAACCTCTTAGAACTGAAATATCAACAGCTTTCTGGATTCCATTTTTTCTTAGCAAGATAATGAGCATAGCACATTGTTTAGATGCTTTTAATTGGATGAATATCAGATATACAACGTTTTTCTATCATTGATGCCTTGTGTGCTAAGAATTTCATTACATCCTAGTATTACCACATAAAAATTTCCTTGTGTTTGTCACAAACATATTCCTACACATAAAGATAATAGCTACAACTTCACTATCTATACACTGAATTTTTCTTTAAGAGTATACACTTGACGTCATGGAGCACCTAATCCAGTTGAAATATTCTGCTTTTGACCATGATTTGTTCTTTTCAAAATAGACTTTTTTAAAAAAAGAGGAAAATTTGAGTAGATTTTTATTTCACCATTAGGTCCTAAGCAGTTACTGATTATCCATTCCATGTAGTTTTGTAAGAAAAGAAAAGGAAACTCAGATGTGGCCCTTGCCCTCCAGAAGTTTATAAGCTGCCTCTAGTTACAAAATGAGCAGGGTGAAAAATTTTTAGTACCATTTACACAGTAAAATACACATGAATATAATACAGAATCATTAAGTGATGTGAAAATATTTGGTAAAGGGGCTCTCAGTAAATATCTGTGGTCTCATCAGAAGGAAATGGGTTAGTCAGGAGAGGCTGTTTTAACATTTGCCAATACCTGAAGAGTCACACAATGTCCTGAAATGAACGATTTTTATCATTCATCTATTCAAGAAATGATTACACGCATTCTATGTGTCAGATGCTGTATTAGGTGCTCCTCTTGACCCTTCTTGGTCTCCTTAGTCTTTTATCTTGGATGAACACCAGTTGTGCAGAATCATTACCCTTGGTTCATGACACTATCATTGATTTATTCAGGGACCACAGTGGGCTTTCTCCAGTGTGTGGCTATTATAGATACATGCTCATGTTTCCTGATACGCATGACTGTATATACATAAGGGAGTGGAACTGCTCAGTCAAATGGTATACAAATGCTCTAATCCACAATACCAAATTATTCTCCAAAGTAGTTGAACCCACTTATATCCCTACCGGCAACGAATAAGAAATCCAGTTGATCTACATCTGCACCAACACTTGGTATTACTAGACTGCTTAATTTTTTCCAGTCTGTTGTGTGTAAAATGGTATCTCATGGTGGTCTTGTGTTAATTAATTTTAGGTTGAGCATCTCTTCACGTATTTTGAGGTACTATATACGTTCTTTCTTTCTCTATTTTTGACTCTGTTAATATTCTTAACATTATAGGTACAGATATAGACATAGATAATAGAATAGCAAATACAAGATTCTAGCAAGTCAACAAAATATGAAGGATCACTTAAGAGCTCAAAGTCTCTCGTATTCTTTGCTTCTTGGGGATGTGTGAGAGAAAAATGTGTACTTTGGCCTAGTAATTAAAGGAAATATTAACTCCCAACTATTATTCACCTTTCATAACGTTAGGCAAGTTTGCATCAGAATTCCTCAATTTCTCAGCCTTTCCCATACGTCATCTCACTCCCACAGAATTCTAGTCAAATCAAAAGAAGAGAATGTGGACAGGAAAGGTCCCTTTTACAAAGAATGGTTCTGAGTGACCCGAGACCAAGACCTTTTCAAACTGTAAACCTCATGGGTCTGGTCATGGTCTGGAGACTAGACCAGGAACACAGAACCCTAAGGTCACCTGGAGCCACCCCTAATGACCACACCTGGATGACCTGTACTGGGAGACCACAGAAAATCATTTCAAACAAAAGTCAAACTGGAATATACATTAGATTCAGAGGGGCAAGAAATATTTGCTTTGGGCACATGGCAGAATACCAACTAAAGTGGTACTCTCACTTCTTCTATTCCCAAATGTGAAAGATAGACAGATAATGATCACACAAAAATGTTTGCTTCACTAGGTGCCTGACACTCACTGAAAAGCACAATGAAATACTGGAGACGTTATATAGCTATAAAGACAAACCAAAAATAATTTAATAAATTAAGATAAAATTTTTTTTAAGTTTTTAAAAGGGAGAAAGAAAATTTTACATATTCAAGACATATTCAGAAGTTCTAAACTTTTTAAGATCATGTTTTTTCCCCTCAAATGAAAGCAAGACATTACAAAACTTCAGAATCCAGAGTTTCTAAGTAAACGTAAGAGGTGGGGGAAGACTCAACTGTAATGATCTTCATTTGCATTCATATACTGTTTTTTTTTTTTTTTTTAGAAAACTTTAAAAAAAATTTTTTTTTTAATTTTATTTATTTATTTTTTATTTTTGGTTGCTTCGGGTCTTCGTTGCTGTGCACGGGCTTTCTCCAGTTGCAGCGAGTGGGGGCTACTCTTCCTTGCAGTGCACGGGCTTCTTACTGCGGTGGCTTCTCTTGTTGCAGAGCACAGGCTCTAGGCACGCGGGCTCAGTAGTTGTGGCACGTGGGCTCAGCAGTTGTGGCTCGTGGGCTCTAGAGCACAGGCTCAGTAGTTGTGGCTTGCAGGCTTAGTTGCTCCGCGGCATGTGGGATCTTCCCGGACCAGGGCTCGAACCCATGTCCCCTGCATTGGCAGGCGGATTCTTAACCCTGTGCACCAGGGAAGCCCCATATATACCGTTCTCTTAATCCATTCAGGCTGCTATAACAAAATGTGATGGACTGAGTAACTTAGAAATCATAAAAATTTATTTCTTACAGTTCTGGAGGGTAGGAAGTCCAAGATCAAGGTGCCAAAATGGTTGTGTTTATGGTGAAGGCCTGCTTCCTGGTTCACAGCCTGTATCCTCACATAGTGGAAGAGTTAGGGATCTCTCTGGAGCCACTTTTATAAGTCACTGATCCCATTCATGAGGGCTCCACCCTCATGGCTTAAGTACCTCTCAAAGGCCCTACCTATTAATACCATCGCATTGGGCATTAGGATTTTAACAGATAAATATAGAGAGGGACACAAATATTCAGTCTATAGCAACTATATGCCTAGTATATTTTCTTCCTCAACATTCCAGTATATTCAGAATAGGCAGGTATTTAAATTTGCATTTTAACCAGTGGACAAATTGAGTCAAAGAGAAATAAGGCAACTTTCTGAAAGCCACAAGGGGATTAGCCTCACCAACAGACCTAGAAGTCACATCTCCTAAATCCTACCATGGCCTGTAATTGGGCAAAACCACTTTCTGCTCTTCTCATGATAAATAGGTTTTAAAAAAGTACAATTCCAGTATCTCATCAATTGAAAGAGTTTTTTTTTTATAAAAGGTATAAACATGCCATGTGATGAGCTATTTTAATTCTGTGTGTATATAAGGAATCTGCGAAAAGCTTATGAAACCAGTTATCAGCCACTCCAACTCTTTTGTGCTTCCTTATAAAAATTCCCGGATGTCACAACTGTCACACCTACTTGTTAAATTGGAGAAATTCTTGAACCACAGTAAGCAGATGCTAGAACAGATGGAAAGCTTCTTTTTGGGCTGAGAAAAAGAAATTTCCAATTAAGAAATGCCTGGACACTATTTTATCTCCCTTCTAGTTGACTGAACTATGAGACTTCCTTATGTCACAGTTTAGAATTTAAAAAGTTTCTATTTCCCTCGATATTCTTTATTTCTTCAGGTACCCATAAACATTAGCTTAAAATATACTCATTTTTATGTCCCCTTTATAAAATTGCTATGGTGCTTTAAAAAATGGAAAATTAATGATATATTTTCATGTAATGTTTATATTTAACACCTTTATTCTTACCCATCGTGTGTTAAGTTTGCCTCTTACATTTTCTCGCCATTTACTTACAACTTTAAATAGTATCTATCATGCGTCGAACACTTATTTCTTCATTATTTTATCCCCTACCTTCCCCAAAAAAAGCATTACAAAATGCAAAATAAAATACCTCTTTTATGCAGGTATGAAAGCAGATGTCGGCTTTTCTACCAACTATTGTCCCAGCCCCCCAAGTGCAACCTCCACCCAACAGTTACCTTCCTTAGTATCTTTCTAGGGAAAAGGTGAGCTGGTTCACTCCTGAACGGTCCACCTAGCAGCTGCTTCTCTGACAGGTACTCTCTCCATGCCCTGATTTTCCTTGTGAGCTTTTTCCATGCTTCACTGATGCCACCATTCCAAGTTCTTCACTCCCCCAAATTACGACTAGCTCAAGGACACGCAGAACTGCCTTCATAGAAGGTCTGTGGCCATAAAGGGAGATGTGCAGCAGCTCACAGCTGCTTGAGGTATCTGGAGATAAAATATCAGTTCTAGTCTTTAAATGTCCTCAGCCATTTAAGTGCACTTAAGTTTTTAGTGCAGTTTTAATTTCACAGCAAAACTGGGCAGAAAGTACAAAGAGTTCCCGTATGCCCCCTGCTCCCACATATGCACAATCTCTCCCACTATCAACATCCGACACCACAGGGGGATACGGTGTTTGTTAAAATCGATGAACCTACATGGACACATCATTATCTACCCAACATCCATACTTTTCATTAGTGTTCACTCTTGGTGTTGTATATTTTATAAATTTTGACAAATATTTAATGACACATATCCACCATTGTAGTAACACACAGAATAACTTCACTGCCCTAAAAATCCTCTGTACTCTGCCTGATCATCCTTCCCTCCCCCTAACCCCTGGCAACCACTGATCTCTGTCTCTATAGTTTTGCCTTTTCCAGAACGTCATATAGTTGGAATTGTACAGTATGTAGCCTTTTCAGTTTCTTTCACTTAGTAATATTAATTTAAGGTCCCTCCATGTCTTTTCATGACTTGATAGCTCATTTCTTTTTAGTTGCTGAGTGATATTTCATTGTCTGGAGATACCACAGTTTATCCATTCACCTACTGAAGGACATCTTAGTTGCTTCCAGGTTGGAGGCATTATGAATAAAGATGCTATAAACATCCTTGTACAGGCTTATATGTAGACATAAGTTTTCCATTCATTAAGGTAAATTCCAAGGAGCACAATTGCTGGCTCATATGGTAAGAGTGTTTAGTTTTGTAAAAAACTGTCAAACCATCTTCCAAAGTGGCTGTACTATTTTGTATCCCACTAGTAATGAATGAGAGTTCCTGATGCTCTATACCCTCCCCAGGATTTGGTGTTGTCAGTGTTGGGCATCTTGGCCATTCTAACAGGTGTGTAGTGGTATCTCATTGTTGTTTAATTTTCAATTTCCTAATGACATATGATATGGAACATTTTTCATGTGCTTTTTACCATATGTATATCTTCTTTGGTTAAGTGTCTATTCAGGTCTCATGCCCATTTTTTTTTGGGGGGGGGGCGCGCTTATAAATAACAGAAATTTATTTCTCATGGTTCTGGAGACCAGTAGGTCCAAGATGAAGGCACTGGCAGATTCAGTGCCTGGTGAGGGCCTGCTTCCTGGTTCATATATGTCCATCTTCTTGCTGTAAGTTCATATGGTGGATGAGCTCTCTTGCCCATTTTTCAATCAGGTTATTTTCCTATTGTTGAGTTTTAAGAGTTCTTTGTATATTTTGGATAATATCCTTTATCAGATAGGTCTTCTGCAAATATTTTCTCCCAGTTTGTGGCTTGTCTCTCTTTCTCCTGACACTGTCCTTCACAGAGCAGGTTTTTAGTTTTAATGAAGACTAGTTTATCAATTATTTTTTTCATGGATGGTACCTTGGTGTTATATCTAAAGTCACTGCCATACCCAAGGTCATTTAGATTTTTTTTTCCTACGTTATTTTCTAGAGTTTTACGGTTTTACATTTTACATTTAGGTCAAAGATCCATTCTGAGTTAGTTTTGGTGAAGTGTGTAAGGAAGGCCTGGGTCTAGATTCACTTTTTTGCCCGTGGATGTCCAACTGTTCTAGCACCCTCAGTCATTTTTTCAATAACTGAATTTTCAGCCTCCCTGAGCTCCCAAAATTCCAGTTTATTTTTTATTGTGAAATAATGTTCCTATTCTTCATCTTCTCAGTTTTTCCACAGGGCCTAATTTTTATAACCTAACTCACTGATTAAGGTACATCTAAATAAGCAAGATGTTTCCTTCCTGTATGTCCTCTGTTAGAACATGTTAGGGAACATCTGGGAGGGAGGGGGGTGGGCGTTCACTGACTTTGCCATAATTTTATTCCAAATGCAGATAAAACAGACCCAGTATTATCATATAAAAAAGTAATCAATCATTGTGCTGGACATCTTTCTAATTTTTATCTTGTGCTTTTTCTTTCTTATCTTTCTCTTCTTTCTCAATGTTTTGTGAAATAAAACCACAAGTAGGCTTGTGATAATGAAATCCTGGTTGAAGCATTTAAGAAACAAAATTATTTACTGTATTATATATATGGTCTCTATATGTTACACTTAAGTACTCGATTGTCAATATTTAATAAACCCTCCAAATTTCAAATGTTCACTCTCTTCTATCCCCATTCTGGCAATATTTAGCATCCTGTTTTCTAAGATGTATCTTAAATAAGTCAACACATTGTAGAAAACAGTTTAATAAGTGAATAAAGCACTTTCTTTCCATCTGCTTTTCAACTTCAAGCGAGCATTTTAAATAATTATTACATTTCTTACAGTAGGTAAGGAAAGACTTAAGGGGCTAACTACTGAGATTTGTTTGCAAGGTATAATAGAAAAGTTTCTTACAAAAACATGTCTTCATGATGAAGACATGAAACGTATGAGGAAAGACAAAGTAGTAAGAGATATTAGTAAATGGCTGCCACAATATACGCGAACCGTCAGAAATGTGAGGAGAGCATTAAAACAAAGTAGCTGTGTAATTAGAGAGATGTGGATCATACAATGATACCCTTTTTCGTAGAATTCCAACTGCATCAGGGCCCATTAATTTTGGGTAAATGAAGCTCTGCTAATATTCCTTAGAGTCTTTAGCTTTGAGCTGATATAAAAACATGCTTTAACTGATTCTGGAGATTTAGGAATGTTTCACAGACTCTAACACCTAATGAAATAGGAATAATCATTTATTATTCATTTTTGTTTCAAAATCACTTGTACAGGCCTTAGAACTACTGGAAAAGTATTTATAAATATTTATAAAGACATTCCTCATATCCTGGAGTTAATTTGGTGTTTTCTTGCCTTCTATGAAAACAGGTAAACAGAAACATAGAGAAATTAAATGAATTTTTAAAGAGAAGCCTAAATATATGAAGGCAATCATTCTAAACTCTTTTCCCTAGAAACTGTCTCCTTTCTACCAATCTTCTTAAAACAAAATAATTTTCCAATAAAAAAAGGCAAATGTCTAAAAATCAACAAGGGTAACATATAAACATCAACACATTATTTTCCTCTGACAATGTAAGCAATCAATTGCCAATGCTCTGTAAGACTGGTTCTAAATTAAGATTTAGTCCCAAAATAAAAAGAGTAAAAAAGTAAAACTTTAATCTCTTTACAGAATTAGGCTTTATATATTTATCTCTTTTTCCCCTTAAATTCTATTTAATTTTACATATAGTTTGTAGATTTTCTGCTCTTTTCCAATAATGCCCCTCTTTGTTTTCCCAAATAAAGGATGTAATGATCCCACTAATTCTTTCTAAATTAAAGTTTTACAGTAAAACATTACCTCTTTACGTTCATTGCTTTTCTTCAGCAAACAAGTTCTAAAGTTAAATACGTCCATTACAAGCCAACAAAAGAAGATCACTCTTAAACTTGTGCCCAGGGCTGCATTCGGGGCCTCTTTTGCAAATGTGTGATTATATTTCCATGCAATTGAAACAATAACAATTTCTCCTCCAAGTCACTTTGTGTCCCCACAACCAAGTGTACTTTAGTGTGTGAAAAACCAGAAGTTTACAGAGGTTTGAGGAGACAGTCCTATTCAGAACCTTGGCTGCGTTAATTCAACAGGAGAACCACTTCATTTTTTACCCACTGCAAACAAAGAGCTCCTGGCTTTTTAATAGCAACAATGAGAAACAAAGACTGGTGAGTAGCTTTTCAAGTCATCAGCCCAGCTGAGGAATTGGCCATTGACAGCTGGACTGACGGAATATTATGAGTCGTCAAAGGAAGCCCACAAGAACCATATGGAGTGACATTCCAACACTTTTAATATGCCCATCAGAAACTCCCATAGCTGATGGTGTTCACACAGCTGTAGGTTATTAGGAAGGAGCCTTAAGTGAACGAGGGAGCCCTCTTTAGGGTCATTCACTATCATAATAATGTTAACTAAAACCTGCTGGTGGTGAAGCAACTTAGTGGAGAAGAACAATATATCACTGTTTCCTGACGGCTGCCATAACCTAGGGAGTTTTATCTTTTGTGTGTTGTGAAAAATTAATTTTATGTCTGAGTTTTATAGTGATCTCCTGGGGCTAATAAATGTGGCTTTTTATCTGACTTGTAGTTCTTGAAATTCCAAAATATACCTTCATTAAATAAATAGAATTCCATTTGAATTACATGCAAAAAATTACCAAAAAATTCAGAAAGAGAATCTCTCAATAATCTCTGGAATACCTCAAGTGAATAATCAAATAAATTTATAACTTACAACCAACATGAAGGTTTTCGAATACCATCCTGAATAGCCAAGGCTCCACGTGAAATGAAGATATAGGGGTAGGTGTTCTTCTCCCCAAATTATTTCTTTACCATTATTGATAACATATTAAAAATATATTACTTATTAATAAAAATCAACCATTAAGTAAAAAGTAGCTTTTAGATAAACTTGAGCTATAACTTTCATTCTACAATGGAGAAGCCAGTTTCTTTTCCCCTTTGAATTTCAATCATGCCAATATTCAGAAAAACATGATAAAATAAGGATCACATCAGAGTCTAAAAATAATAGGTGACTCCCTCCATTGTTCCTTCCACATTTAGTAATCACCTGTTATATGATTAATAGCTGTGGCTCAGTTTAAGAGCTTCTGTTTCTGGATATGGCTAAGAGAAATTAAGTCAAATGTCAAGCCAAATGTACTGACTTCTGTATGAAGGCAATAAGGGAATGCCAAAGAATCACTCACAGCTCATTACAAGATAATGATCAGATTTTTCTCATCTGTGTAGATGCTCTATTCAACAAGGTTAATATTGTAGTCAATAAAGGCACTTCATCAAAAAACACAACCAAGAAACCTATTAAATAAAGAAAACGTTTTCAAGTTTTCAACTGTAGTGCTTCTTTATAAAATGAATAGCACCTGAATCAGGACCAGCCCTGACAAAGAAGCGTTGCTTTGATGCAGTACCATTCTTTGTCGTTACTGTACACAGCTGCCCCTCGTCATCCACAGACAACAGCATGAGGCATTCATGCAGTCAAGGAGTTGGAAGTTAGGTGCAGGTGGAGCTGCTGACAGTCTGATGAACAACCATCTCCGAAGAACATTCTGCTGCTGCGTTTTGAAGAGTGATTCCCAGAGCACTTTGTTGATTTCCCTCCTTCCCTTGATTTTTAAGTTTTTCTGTTTTCAAATTTCTAGCCTGTTTTGTGTTGTTTTATGAGGTGGTCAGTCAGGGGTGGCCACAAGAGGAGACAGAGAGACTCAGAAAGACAAAGTTAGTTACACTCACATGTCCTAGAGAGGAGGTGCACGCAGGGCCACATGGAAAAACCTCCCGGGGGGTCACAGGCAGAAGACAGGAGTTCAAGGAAAGCTTAGGCCTCCACCTTTATTGGGGTTTCTGTGGGAAAAGCAAGACAGGGCAGGTAAATGGTTAGGATTGTCTACTATCAATAATTCCAAAGGGCCTTGGACTATAGGGATAGTCCTCTAGTTGCCTGGTTCCTGGCCTTGGGATAATTAAAGCAGAGGAATACTGCTCCTGGGGTGTATGGACCAGATAGAGGAGGTGTTGCTTTGACTGGTGAGTTTGCATATCAAAGGCATGCCTGCACTGGGATCTTTGCTATCTCTAGGAATTAGCTCACCCCAGAAAGGGCCAGCTCTCCCAGCCAGAAAGTTTTCTTTTTAAGATGTCAAAACATCATAATATAGAGAAATTTTTAAAGTATATACAACACCTGGCCTTAAAATGAACCCAGTTACGTTAGACAAAGAAAGAGAAACCTTACATTAATTTATTTTTACACAAAAATAGTAGTAAATGATGGTCACTTACACACTATGTTTTTCAGGGTGCTTTAAGAAGACCAATGTTGATTTGTTCCCCATCATAGATTTTTTTAAAAAGCAGCAATATTTATGACGATAAATCAGCAGAAACGCCAAATAAGGACTTGAAAGTCCTATGGTCTCAGCTTCACTGCTCTCTCACTTTTGAGCTATATTTCAAAAACCCAATTTTTCTTTCCTTCCTCCCTCTTACACTGCATGAAGGCTTAGATATGTCATCTTTATTTCTGTCTATAATAAAAGAGATCACAGTGCGAGGACCAATCCTTAAGACACACACAGGTTTAGCACGGAGGCATCTCTGGCTGAGAGGACATGGAGAAGACAGAGCAAGGAATTTGTAAGGCCCACTTTGGCGAGACTCCAGATGCTGAGTCTGGCTCTATGTTGATGCCTCAATGTGTGAATGACTACTCAAAGCTAAAAGGAAAAGGACTAGCTATCAATTTTCACATATTAAAAAATGCAAAGACCCACAAGAAACAGATTATGTTCTTTGTTTCCAAAGGGATAAAAATCCTTGGAAGGTGTTGCATGGCTAGGTGGTCACACATCTTGGTTGGCCGGACTCCCTGCCTGGTTACACCTATTGTCCCAAGGTGTTCTGAACAGCAGTCCCTTTTGTTTTCAAAAGTGTCCTGACAGCCTGAGTTCAGATTCTAGCTCCACTGTTTTCCAGGACAACTGGGGCAAGTGGCTTGACCTCTGTCACAGTGTTATCATGTGTAAGTGGGAATAGCGGTGCTTACCTCATAGGGTGGCTGTGAGAACTACACAGATTAATGCCTATGAGATGCTGAGAATGGTGCCTGGTACTTAGCAAGTACTCACTCAATAAGAGTTAGCTATGAATTTATGTCCTGGCATTTATGTTATGACTCAAAAGGTATTATGTAGTGATTTCTTACCTTTTGGATTCATCATTAGTTATCTGCCTATAAATATATGTCAAATATGTATATGTATAGCTGATTCACTTTGTTATAAAGCAGAAACTAACACACCATTGTAAAGCAATTATACTCCAATAAAGATGTTAAAAAAAAATATGTCAAGTAATTACCAGAAGATATTATGTCTAGAAAGAATACACATTCTCATTGTGTATAAGGTATATTTTTTTTGGCCTGAGATAAATAGAAAAGTATCAGTAGAATCTTTAAAATTGGAGTTCTGCATGTAATAAATAAATGTAGAACGCACTATTTATTCAATACTAAGATGCACTGTTTCTTTAAACAGATCTCTATTCAGAAAATCACTTGCAATCAATGTTGTATAAATGCTTTGGTATCCCCCATCCCACAAATAATTTGTTTTTCAAATCATGAGATATGGAATCATAAAAATAATGATATTTAGAAATGTATATATATACACAATCATATGCATATGTTAAATACCAGGTTTTAATACGTGGGTGCATGTTTGTGTGTAAAATGGCTTAATTCATAAAGAAAAATATTGATACAGTTAACCATATTAAAATAGGACACTTAAAGAAAATGGCAGGACTTCCCTGGTGGTCCAATGGTTAAGAATCCGCCTTCCAATGCAGGGGACACAGGTTCGATCCCTGGTTGGGGAGTTAAGATCTCACATGCCATGGGGCAACTAAGCCCGTGTGCCACAACTACTGAGCCCACACGCCTCAACTAGAGAGCCTGCATGCTGCAAACTACAGAGCCCACGCACTCTGGAGCCCACACACCACAACTACAGAGCCCACACGCTCTGGGGCCAGCGCACTGCAACTACTGAGCCTGCATGCCACATAGAGAGAAGCCTGCGTGCCGCAATGAAGATCCCGCATGCCGCAACTAAGACCCGACGCAGCCAAAAAAATAAATAAAAATAAAATAAAATGTAACGTATTTAAGAAAAAAAGAAAATGGCAAGACTAGCCACAAAATGGGAGAAGACACTTGAAACACATATAACTGAAGGTGATAGTATCAAGAATATAGAAAGTCATACAAATCTATAAGGAAAAAAGAAAAATGGAAGAAAGGAATAAGTTTTATACAAAAAAAACACATTTGGCCAATAATCAGATGAAGTTGATCAATCTCATCAAAAAACTTGACAATGCATATCAGATCACAATGCAATATCATTTTTCAAAATTTGTGGCTAAAATTAGGTAGTCTGACAATACCAAGTGTTAGAAAGTGAAACTGTCTTCCTGGTTTTATGAAAACAATTTGTAAAGTTGTAAATTCTGTAGATTTGAAAACGAGTATACCCTATGGCCAGCAAGTGCCTTCCAAAGTATATATGCAAGATAAAATTTGCATGTGTGCACCAGGGACCCAGATAAGAGAGATCATATATCACAATTCAGAATAGCAACAGCTTTGAAAATTCCAAATGCCCATTTCACAGGAAAATGGATAAATCAATTGTGGTACATGTTCAGCATATATTATAAAACAGTAAAAAAGGAATGAATTACAGATACAAGGACATGGACAAACCTTAGCAACAATGTTGAATGAAAGGAAGCAAAATTAAATCAAACTAAACAATGTATTGTTTAGATATATGCATCTCTTTGTTTATGTGTATGAAATAAAACTATTTTTAAAAGGAATAATAAATACAAAATTTGGGATATTTCTTACCCCTGTGGGGAGATAGGAGGGTCAGAAAAGAAGTACAGATAAATTTAAGATAAATATAATAATCCAGTTCTTGGGTTAGGTGGTAAGCTCTTTATATGGACATTTTTATGTTATTAAAACAAATAAATAAAAGAGGGTCATGCTAAGTCAAATGATGATAGCGTGTCCTGGACCAAGAATTATGATTAATCCAATACCAGGCATCTAGGGTCCAGAAAAGATGGCAGCTCCCATTGAAAGACTAGTGATGAGTGGGTTATTTGCTTTCACATCGTTCCCTTGTATTTTGTATATTATGGGAGTCACTCCACATCATTACTACTTCTTTTATAGTAAATGTCAAAAGACAAAATTTTACAGAATAGAAGAATGTTTCCTTTCACATTTTACAAAATCTACCATAGTGATCACTGCTTAGTAGACGATAGACACTATCGCTGATGCCTTCAAAGATTCACCAAGTGATTGGGGAACTTGATGAGACAACAGAAATAACAGATTTATTAAAAAAAAAAAAAAAAACTAGAGAAGGCTACTTGTTTTTCTTTATTTTCTTGCCAATCACCTTTATTTTGTAGGTCCCTAACTGCCGAACATGCCATGTGCTCCATGTTGCTGGAGATAAGGAGTAATCAGATAAAGTCCATTGTCAAATTTTAAAATATAAATGTATATTTCCACTGTAGAAAATTTACACACAAAATGGTTTTTAAAAAGACTCAAGAAACTTTTGAAGTTCATTAATCTTCTAATTATTACTACTTACCCTGAGATTAAAGAGTTATAGAAAAGTGCAGCTTTAGACACATTATGCTCTGCACTTGGTAATTTTAAGTTTAAAATTAAAAATTGCTACTGTGACCCACCAAATTCCTGGCAATTGAATAAAGAATATTTAGAGGTATAGTAAAAGTCAGTGAAATATCATGGGCAGACTAATATACAGAATACAAAAACATGGAGCTATCAATTTGAACCAACCTAACAAAAACCATTCACAAACCTGTAGCTAATTATTCACTCTACATAGTATGGTGCTAATTCCAGAAATGAAAAGGCAGAAATGTTCTCCCCCCCAGAACTTTTAGAAGACCATGACAACAGACTTGGCATTTGATCATAATCTCCAAATTGGCGATGTCAAGAAGTTCAGCTGAGGAGCATATGTGTGTCTGTTTCCTCACATGGTTGCTCTTGTAGCCATGCTTCATGACTCATCTGTTTTTAGCCAGAGAGCTTTCTAGTTTGAGAGGAGCTGGGAGTGGTGTATAATAAGGAGGAAAGAGGGCAAAGACCTATATTCCTTCATTTACGCAAGAAATATTTATTCTCTATCCTCTACGTGCCATGTACTGTGTTGGATGCTGGAAAATAATGTGGAGTGAAATGAAGAACTGGATTACAGAGTGGTGTGTGTTGTGATAACTGAATAGGCTGGAAGGGAACAAGTCAGGATGCAGGAAAACCAGTTAGGAATCTACTGCAGTAATCCAGGAAGGAGATACTGGTCTGAACTAGGGGCATGGGGAGAAGAATGATATTCAAGGGCCTTTATAAGGTAGAATCAATTGGATTAGGTACTTGAAAAAGAAAATAAAGGTTTAGTATAGACATGGAAGTGATATTTTCATCTTTACTCTGAGTAGCTTCTACTTATGGGGAATAGCGGGAAAGGGTGCCCTGCCCAAGGCACTAATGTGGCGTATGGTAAAGAAAAGAAAGATATTCAGATATTTCTCCATCCAATGCATATGCACATACATACATACATACATCCAATTATACGGTAATTTGTGTGGGAACAAGACTGCATTTTGCAGACAGCTATCGGTTAAAAGATTGTAGGGAAAATTTTTACAGTCATGTTTGCCTTTGGTAGTGGAGCACGATTACTTGTAAGTTTTAATTTCAAAATGTATTTGGATTTTTGTAGTTCAAAGTTAGTCATCAGGAGTAGGTGGTCTTCCTGTTAAAAAAAGGCACAGAAATTAACGATGTTATTTATGTATTGACAGAACACTGGAAATGCTCTAGAACAGTGATTCCCAAACTTGTCTGCAAATTAGGATCACCTGGGATCTTTTAAAAATTGCCGGGACCTCCCTGGCAGTCCAGTGGTTAAGACTCCACACTCCCAATGCAGTGGGCACAGGTTCCATCCCTGGTCAGGGAACTAAGATCCCACACACCGCACGGCACAGCCTAAAAACACACACAAAAAACCAAACAAACCAAAAATTGCAAAGCACAGGCCCCACCCCAGATCAACTGAAATGACAATCACTGGGGATGGGACACAGGAGTTTGTAGTTTTTTAAGCTCCCCAGGTGGAACCAATGTGTAGACAAGTTTGGGAACCACTGGTCTAGAACAGGAAGATAAAAAAGGGGAACTAAAACTGCTCTCTGCATAAAGAACCTGGTATAAGTTTCAGGCTACAAACTCAGATCTATTTTTAAAAATCTTTACTTTTCTATAAATGACTCGGATTTCTCTTTTAGGCCCCCAATTCCACAGAGTAGCTGAAGTTTGCTCTCAGTGCCAGGGTTTCTCTCCCTTCTTCCCTGTGTTGCTCCTTCACTGGGGCTGGGCTAGGGGGCTATAAAGCACCAAGGCAGAGGAGAGGAGTTAGAGGGATGAGCATCCTTCGAATCCTCAGCTGATATCCCTCCATGCCTGCTCCACTGAGTCCCCTCAACACAAGGCTTCTCTAGTGTAGTTTCTGAGGTCCCTAGTGCAGCTGTCTCATCCTGCCCAAGGAGCTCTGGGACCCCCAGGCTCATCGCTCACAGCTCCTTGCCACAAACGCAGACATTCTGTGCTGCCGCCCAGCACACGGAAGCTCAGGGGGCAAGGGTAGCCTTTAAAAACAGTGTCGAGGGCTTCCCTGGTGGTGCAGCGGTTGACAGTCCGCCTGCCAATGCAGGGGACGCGGGTTCGGGCCCTGGTCTGGGAGAATCCCACGTGCCGCGGAGCGACTGGGCCCGTGAGCCACAATTGCTGAGCCTGTGCGTCTGGAGCCTGTGCTCCACAGCGGGAGAGGCCGCGGTGGTGGGGGGCCCGTGCACCGCGATGAAGAGTGGCCCCCGCACCGCGATGAAGAGTGGCCCCCGCACCGCGATGAAGAGTGGCCCCCACTTGCCGCAGCTGGAGAAAGCCCTCGCACAGAAGCGAAGACCCAACACAGCCAAAAATAAATAAATAAATAAATAAAATTTTAAAACCAGTGTCGAAAGGAATTACAGGTATTGAGAATGAAAAACACTGTTTAATAATATATCAAAATTAATTATATGTATTTCTCCTTGTCATCCACTAATTATGCAAAAGAATTTTTATATTTGTTAAAATTTTCTTGGCTTGTTATTAGTAGTATTACCTTCAACCCTCTACTTCTTTCCTGAAATCTTCTTAAGCTACTTGTCCATTATGTGAGTTAATTTCTTTAATTAAAAAATATAATCCAGGGCTTCCCTGGTGGTGCAGTGGTTGAAAATCTGCCTGCCAAAGCAGGGGACAAGGGTTTGAGCCCTGGTCCGGGAAGATTCCACATGCCGCAGAGCAACTAAGCCCGTGCGCCACAACTACTGAGCCTGCGCTCTACAGCCTGTGAGCCACAACTACTGAAGCCCACATGCCTAGAGCCCGTGCTCCGCAACAAGAGAAGCCACCGCAACGAGAAGCCCGCGCACCGCAACGAAGAGTAGCCCCTGCTCGCCACAACTAGAGAAAGCCCGCACGCAGCAACGAAGACCCAACGCAGCCAAAAATAAATAAATAAATTTATTTTTCAAAAAAAAATATATATAATCCATAAACCTACTTAACTGAGTACACAAGACTGCAATATCGTTTAATATACTGAAAGTTAACAAGTGAGGGAGATGGCCCTGCCAGCCTCTCCACTTCGGAGAATTCCTAGTATTCCCTCAGGAAATAACTCCTGGACCATATGTGACTCAGTACTGACTGATAAGGCATCAGTGACAATTCTTTAAGAGTCAAAATTTTTCATAAGTACAAGTTAAATCCATTTAACGATGAATACTGGCCAGCATCTGTCTTGCAATATTTCTTTAGTTTCTATATGAATCTCTATTGTGCGTACTCATCACAGGATTGTGTTTCTAGCATCAGCAAATAATAAACGAAGTGAGAGGCTATGCTATGGTTGGTGAGATTATTGTTACTTTACAATTTGTTTTCTTAATCTCTCAAGGAAATAAATACCTCAAGATATACGCATGCAGGTCCTTTTATATCTCTAGATCACTTTCCATTAAAAGATGCAACAACATACTGGGATATACGAGACTCATTTTTGTTAGGTTAGGAAACATTTAACATAAAACAAAGTTTTAGTTCCTAATGGGTGCTTACCATACATAAAGTATGCTTAACATTAGGTAAAAGGTATTTGCAGATTTGAAGAAATACTGAAAGGAAACAAGAAATCAAATGAATGATTACATGTTAGATGGCTGGGAAATGGGTAGTTTTCTTTTAGATTTTCTTGAATATCATAACACTGAATATTTGTAATAGTCTTTTGATGTGTTTTATGCTACATACAAACAGAACTACAACTCTGCTCACTAGAATATAGTTTAGGGCATGTCCTGGCTTGAGTAAAGTTTCTTAAACTATAACGAAAACCCCCAACCTGCTTACAGCACAAGAATTAGGATACGCTGAAGCATCAGCATTGTAAAGAACTACTGCTTTCTGGAACGGCTTTTCTACAACTGAAAGCTGAGGGTCTAACTGCTGTGGTAGGTTTCTTTGTAAACTGCAGTATGGTGGTAGAGGTATGCGAAAGCACTTACCATTCATCGATAAAAATGTGCTCAGGCTGAGTGCTTTTAAATATGCATGACTAAGTTCCCGATGTACTCTGTGGTCATTCATTGGCTACGTGGTAGCCCGCCGGATTGCCTGTTATCTGATCAGTAGAAGCAGTTCAGAACTTGATGTGGTAGAGCAGAGAGAGTTCAGATTCAGAATACTGACTCTGAAGATTGACTGATACTACATGGTGTCTGAAAGAGGAATTAAAAGGGCTCTAAATGAGAACAAGAATGAGCAAATCTGAATGAAGCCTTATTATTGAGAAAGGAATGGGCTAGGATCCTATTATTGAGAAAGGATCCTGGCTAGGATCAACCTTCCATATACCAGAAGATCTTCCTGCACAGTGATGCTTTTTCTCCTTAAAGCAAGCAGATTCCATGCCACATACTGTGCCACAAAGGTGAGTTTTCACAGACACGGTGTAGCGGTATCTGGGCTATGGAAGGAAGAAGAGGATTGGATGAACCCACCTTCTTTAGATAAGAACCAGATGAGCTGCAATTTCTAAATGGAAACAAAAATACTCAAATACAGAGACTCTTCCTCCCATCCTTGGCAAGTTCAATATAAGATTTATTGAACTTCAGCTATATTTATAGGCTATTGACAAAGACTGTGAGGTTCCAGAGATGGTCTTACCTCACACATCTTCCAGTCAAGTAGGAGCAGGTAAGTATCAACAGCCAATGTTCAAGGCAGGGTGAGGAAATGGGCCACGTAAGAGATGACTCAAAGTTTGTAAGAAAGTAAGATGCCTGGCTGAGAGCATCAGGAGGAACTTTGTGGAGGATATAGAATTTAAGGTAGACTGCAATGATAGGTAAGGTTTCAATAGATTGGATGTAAAGAAGGCTTTCCTTGGGATAGGAACTACAAGAACAAAGGCAGAGAGACAAGACCACAGAAGTCATGATGGGAGGAAGGTGGGGCATGGAACATAAAGCCTACATAGGGGAGCAAGAGAAGCATAGTACATACAATGGGAGCACACTTTCAGACCATGAGCTGAATTTAGCTACCTGATGACTTGTTTGGCCTGGTCAGTGTTTAGTGTTATTTTCTAACTGCAGAAATAGAAAGAAAGACAGGGAGCTAGTTGTATTTGAATTAGCTACCAGTATTTAAATAATGGGAGAATTACACATAAAAGTCTAAGTGTTTGGCTTCTCTTGAAAAATCTAAAGTTCTGGCAGCAATTCTGGGCTTGCCTTCCAACAGGTCAGTAATCAGTGGAGATGAGCAGAAGTGGACCCCTGGACAGGGTATAAACTCTATTGATGGCTACAGGTCCTCGTATCTTCTGTTGCCTCTGCAAGCGTCAGCTGCCATTTATTATCATGTCTAGGCTGGCTTCTTGTTGTTTGTAGTAAAGACAAAAGCTTTTCTTAAACCTTGCTTCATATATGTCTGACGGGTGTAGATACTTGAGGTTTGTTTGTTTGTTTTTTAACCTTTACTGTAAAGGAAGACATTGAACATGAACTAGAAGCATCTGTTCTTCATTTAGTAGCCAGTGATGAAGCTTTGAAATATTTTGAGGATTTAAGTGGGTAATTGGAGGTGTGCTTTAAGAAGCTTAACCTAGAAAAGGCAAATAAAATTAATTGCAGAGGAAAAAGAGACAGAGAAAAAAACAATCAGAGGCCAATTTAGCATTCACGTAAGAGGTAAAGATGGTTGGGGTTTGGGGGCATGAGTGGCAATGGAAAGAAAAAGACACCTGTCAGAGATACTGCAGAGAAAGGACCACACAGCTTACTGAATTGGAAGAAGAGATGGAGAAAGAGCAAGCAATTAAAAATGACATTGAGGTCTCAGGCCAGACTAGGATGGTGGTTCCACTAACAGAAATAGAGGTGAGTAAAGTCTGGAGTTGTTGCTGATTTTCCCAAGGGAGATCATCACTTGCTTTGGAGCATGGTGAGTTTGTGTTGTCTGCTGAACATCCTGGTGGAGAAATTCATCAAGAGGTACAGCTGTTTCTAAAAGTCAATAGAGCAGAGTAGTTCAAAGCATGGGTTTTGGAATCAGAGCTCAGATTAATCGTCTATAAAATGAGGGTAATATTAGATCCTACTTTCCTTGAGAGGCCTAACTAAGGAAATGTATAATGCAGTGACTACTTAAGAAAAAAATTGGTATGTATTTGAGAATTAGCTACATTAGCTCATGGAAACTGTGAGAATGAAAGAAATAACTAAAGAGACAATTGTAGAAAGAGAACATGTGATGTGGATGCTGCTAAAAAAAAACAACTAGAAATGCAGTGATGACTAAGTCAACGTTTTGGTGATGATGGATGGATGGATGGATGGATGGATGGACGGACGGACGGACAGACAGATAGGGAGATGGTGTATTGTGCAGTACTTCCTGAAATTAAAAATATTTTTGTCAAAATATCTTACACTAGGTTAATTTAGAAACACAGTACACTCCTGGTATTAGTAAATTTAACATTTGTATTTTCAACTTCTCACAAAATTCAGTGATACTCAGACAAAAGAGAAAATTGGCTAGTGAGTAGGCCTGGCTAAGTATCAGCATTTTATGTCAACATGCCTCTCATAAAAAAAAAAAAAATATATATATATATATACACATTATATATATATATATATATATATATACACATATAGATATATATATATCTCCATTTCCAATCTCTCTTCCACAAGATATTCAACCCTAGAGTTGGAAATAGAAGAAGCCAATGAAAGCACTAATTGTAAGATTAGAATGTTCAACTCAGCAGTGACTCAGTGTCTTAGAATATGAACATTTTACATAGAAGTAAAAGCAAGTGACAGTTTTCATCTACACTCCAGTCAGAGTAAAAACTGGTCCCTTAGAAAGAAAACTTTATTGAAAGTTGAAAAGATTGTTAAAATGGGGTAAGTTGCACAAACACTTCGCTTGTTAATTTAGGAATTCACAAGATGTCATGTGTCAAGGATGTGCAATACTGGTTGGTTATGGGAATGTCTTTAATAGGTCTATTATAAAGAAATACCCTCCAGAAGGACAACTGATCATTAGGCAGGGAAATGGAAATTTAAGTCTTGCCAGGTAGCCACTTACTTCTGCACCCTGCCACATAAACAAGCCTTGGCAATTATGTCATTGAATCAGCCCAGCCCTCAGTTTAAGGAATAAGAAAAGGTGAGTGGATTAGACTAAATGATTTCTAGGTTTGAGAAATTTCCAGGTGTGACAATTTATGACACTCTATAGAAATGGATTCTGCAATATATATTGTGTTAATGTTCCACTCTTTTTTTACACTCCTCTAAATTGTATGTTTGGGATGAATAAGAGAGTCTTGTCTGCCTTCACAGAAGAGCTTGATTTGCGTTAATTTCCCCCAGTACTAGGTTCCAGAAAGACTGATAAAATGAGCCACCAGGTGAAGGCCATTTTCCAAGGCATCTCATTAGGGTATGCCTAGGAATTGCTTCCTAAGAACAAGATACGACTTTGAAGAATTTCTAACTAGCCAAGAGATCACCAGGGTCCTCTTTTAGCTGCTCCTTGAACAGAGTCCAGTTTAGGCCTATAGCCTCCCACTTGTTCCTCAAGAGACCAGCATCTAAGTGGATTTTGCTGTGTTTGTCAAATTCCCTTATGCAAACAAGAGGCAGTGATACAAAGTTTCTGCAAAACAAAACTCAAAAGTGCCTCAAATTAGGATAACCTGTTTTTGCGGCTCAGTTATAGTTCTTGACCAAACCTCATTAGAGGAAGGACACACAGATTATGGGGCTCAGCGTCTAGCTTCCTCACACATACCTGCATTCAGCTGGAACAGGTCTACATAAAACAAAAAGAAATCATCGGAACTGTTTTTCCTCAAGATACACTGATTTTTCTTCTTCATCTGAATTCTGTTCACCTTGATACACTGAAAAGTGGTTTGTAGTTAAGAAAAAATTTTTTTCAACAATATTTTTATAACTTTTATAAAGTTGAGGAACTCAAAACGTACTTTGAGATATTTGACCTAAATTTGTTAAGTTTTGACTGATTTTAGGATATACACTTATAGGGCAAATCTCCCTTCCCTGTAGCTTTCACTACAAAAATGTTCCCAATCTGCAAAGCTCTGAAACAAAACCATTCAATATCAGACTCAGAAATCTGCTCTACTAGCTGGATCTGACTGCTAAAACAGAAATATGTTCAAAAGACAAAACATTTTATTGACTTGGAGAGATTACAAAGCACGCCAAATAGATTTCAGGCAATTAAGATCACAAGAAGAAGTACGTCCATAATATCAAGTATTTACAAGACAGAGAGGCATATTATTTCTGATGACTTCATGGCATGTACTTTTCACAAGTTCTAATACTTCTTCCTTGAATAAAATGTTCACAATGAAACCGGATAATCAGAATTACTCTTTACCTGGGTCCCACAGTACTTCTCAGAATTTTTAGAATAGCATCTGAGAATGGTGATGTTACTAAATACTCCAAGATGAGAGCCCTCTAATTTTAATACTAATCAAACTAAACCATTTGGAAGCACTCTGATTTCTCTTGCTTCTGAAGCTTATTATATTCATTACCTCACTTCAATCAGGTTCTGGATGACTTGTTTCTATTCTAGTTAGAGACTCTGTAAGAATGGCTTAATCATACTAATAAGTATTGGCCTGATTCTCCCATCCCTATGCCCATGTAACTTCCATAAAGTCAAAACCCCTTTCAAAGTGCCTTAACCTTGAGAATTCATATGGTGTCCATATGGGAATATTTGTACATCTTGAAGATGATTGTTTCTTTGTTGCTATTATTATCTTCTTCTCAAAACAAATACAACAAACAGTGCATGTCATGCCCATCATTTTCAGAGAAGAAATCTCCAGAAAGTACTAAATGGCCACTTGGAAAATATTCTAACAATACAGTCTTTCCTGGTTTTTCAATTTACTACAGGTGGATAGTCTCTGAAAAACCCAAGACAGTGAACAGATTGAATCACTTTTAACAATTTGAACTTTGAATGCATTCCAAAGTGCTTAGAGTGAAGCTGTTTTGCCTTTAACTAATACCTCAAATAAAGACTAAATAATTTTTCGTTGAAAATTGACCAAATGTACTGGAAAATTGTGTGCTTAGAAAACCGCATTCATTATAGATGAGCATTTGGGCATTATAATTACACTGGTATTTTAATTGGCATTGTCATAAATTTGGGGACAGGGACTATCAAAATCTTTCTTTGGTATGCTAAAGTTCTCTAAAAGAGACACATTCTAATAAACTGAAAAATTAAAACATAGTTGGAATATAATGGAGCTTTGAAAAGACAAGTTGCAGACTTTCAACACTGATACAGTATTTTCCAATCTTATAATGGGGTCTCAGAATTCTAGTTTGGTATAAAGTCCATCACCAGCATGATATGATTATTCTAAATTTAATATTAACTACTCTTTTAGGCTGAATTTGCCATCAACTAAAACAAAGGCCAGGAAAGTAAAAGCATGAGCATGGCTTAAAGAGATGGTGTGTATTCTATTAAATTATAATGCATATAACAAAATAAATCAAAATATAAAGCTCTTCAACTAACACGAAATCTCTAATAGAGATTTGGTTTCAATATACCAGAAAATGATCTCTCTTTTTAAAATATGTACACTTAGATGTTTTCAAAATTTACTTTGGATTTCCACAGTTGATGAGCACAGCCAAAACTGCCTCTTACTTCCTTGATTTAAATACGGTAAATGCTAAGAAAAAAGACAGATTACTGATTCTGGACATAAAGGAAATAGCGCTAGCAATAATGCCCAATAGATCAGAGTGTATGAAAAAAATGTACTTTTTACAGTCATCCTGTGTCAGGGAAAACCTTTCAATCGAGCCATCTCATTCCACCATGTGCACAGGAAACCTTTACCATCATAATCACAAGGGTCAATGAAAACTGTAGAAACCACTCAAATGAGCCCAGACTTTGCTGTCACTTTGAGGGTGATAGATTCTGGCCAAACTTACACTGATGAAGAATATGAGCTATTGGAGAGGTGGCATAAAGATAATTTATCCTAGCAGTTGCTTTGGAATTTGAAGATTAGGAAAAAAAGATAAAAATTGGCACCTGTATTGTATAAAATGCATAGCTACATAAGAAAATCTCATCTTTTTTGTAAAAACTTCTGTTTCCCCAGTTGCACTGCTTGAAAGTGAATCTGTGTACCAGAAGGTTGTTCAGGATTATGAAACTTAATGCATTTTACCACAAGCAAATATAAACATTTTCAAGAAAAGCACAAGGCAAGAGACATGAAAGACCATATGTTTTCAGTGCTCTCCATGTCAAAACAATACCAAGTCTCCAAAAAATAACTGCTAGTCATATTGAATTATTTTGCCAGATATCTTCCAAAAGTTACTTGGAAGAAATTACAGTGCACTCTATGTACCATGTAATGAATAAAAATAGATTTCCCCAGACCAAACATATTACATTCATGAATTATCTTGTTGGCTCTAATACTCTAAGAGATTTCTGAGTTTACTGCTCATGGGTTAGTGGCAAAGGTAAAAATGAGATAAAACAGAAGCTTAATTTTCTAGAAAATGTTTCTCAGCAAGCTGTGTAAACTCCTTTAGTTAAGCTAACACGTAATACGCAAAAACAGAGCATTTTTGCCTCCCTGAGGCTGACTGTTTTTCTCCTTCTGCCGAGAGCCTTAAACCTTTCACAGGTTCACGCTGCTCTTGCCATGTTCTACTTGGAAGTTCAAACGCGCACACAGACACACACACACACACACACACACACACAGAACAAGAAATCTACCTGGGAAAAGAGACGCTGGGGTAAAGGCACCTTAAGCAGGCTTCCAGTTCTAACACTTCATGGCCACCTTTTTAACCTGTATCAAAACACTGCTCAGCTGACCAGATGGACGGGGCACCGCAAAGGATTTGCTCAACCTAGCGTCCTTTCTCTGACTGCTCTTGCATTGCCAAACCACTTTCTAAATAATAATAATACCAAAAACCTGGTGAATGAATCCTCAAAAAGAAATCGCTAATATCAAAGGAACAAACCACGCCCTAGAATTAGCCACGGATACTGAAGATGGGGAAAGAAAAGCAAAAGCAAAATGGAAGGATTCTTTACTCGTGATTCTGGCAAGATTAGCTGTCCCTTCCAGAATTTCTCTCCTAATCTTTTTATACTTTGAAGGCCCAGAGTTTCCTTCCTAATCCCTTTGTTTATCAGAACCCACCAGTTACCAGACGCTTTGCTAGACGTTTCCTATACCTTATCTCACCTAATCTCTTCAGCAACCTAATGCACATCTTGACGCACCCAATGGGCTAAATAATTTGCAGGGCTCAGTGCAAAATAAAAATATGGGGCCCCTGGTTCCAAAAGCTGGTAAAACGTGTCATTACAGATACTAAAATATAAAACTTTTACCTTTCTTTCGCGGTCTCTCGCTCAGGGCGTTTTTCCGTTTAAGGTCCCTGGAGCGCAGGAGTAAATGCGCAGCCGCTCTCCGGGCCCCTGCCTCGCCTAGCACGTGTCACGTGGCCCATGCGCACCTGCACGCGGAAGCCCATAGCTGCCAGGTGTGCCCTCTTGTCAGCCTCCCAACCCACACGCCGGGCCTCGGTTGGGGGCAGGGGTGTTGAGCCAGGCCTCTTACCCTCCTACGAGCCGAACACCCCAACCCAAGTCAGCAGGGATGCACTAGTTACCTGGATACCGAGTGGGTAAAAGGCTTGCCCCACCTCCACCCCTGCAATGCCCTATGGCCCCGCTCTTAGATGCCTGGGGCAGGAGCGACTCCTCCCGCGCCTGCGCCCAGGCCCCTGCTGACAGAAGAGGTCCCAGCTGTCACTGATGATCAGAATGGGGAGGCCAGTCAGGGCCCAGGAAGCCAGGGGCAAGGGAGGCCGGCAAACAAGAAACCATCTCAGAGAGGCAGGGCAGCAGAGGAGAGGCCCCAAGCATTTCTCCGTCGTCATATCCGATTTCACTTACAGATCACAAAATCAAAGATAACGTTATTAAGAAGTTTAGAATGGTGGCCATAGTAACTTAAACCAAGCATAGGACCCTACCAAACGCGAAGCCCTGTACGACTGCACTGGTAACATGTCCATGAAGCCCAGCACTACTGCCACCAAGTAGACATCCAATAAATATCGGTTCCTTTCTCTCCCTCAACCATTCCCTCACTCTAAGAACCCTGACCGCACCCTCCCACCCACCCAATGGAAGGTTTCTTAGACAAAAATATAGCAGATATATTTCCACCAAGGGAAGAGAAGAACCTTTTTTTTTCTTATGTCTTCCTTTTTTTTTTTTTTTGCAAATGAGGAAACTGACACAGAGCTTAAGTGACATGCTAAGAGATAATCCACCTGGTATGTGTGTCTGTGGACCTGGGTCTAAAACCAGGGCCCTTGACCTTTCCATTATGTGCAGCTGTCAGGTAGCTACAGTGGAAAATGCATGATAAACACTTCTTAATAAAATATGTTGATATCTGACAATGTTACAACCCTATTTTACCATTGGCTTAGGGGAAAAAAATAACCAAAACACCTTGGTTCTTTTAGCAGATGTTTGGGAAATGTCCTTTTGTGTGTTATGGATTTGATGTGAATGCGGTACTTACTTAGAATAAGAGTCTCCTCGAAGCTGGTCATCATTAACTTGTTACTTACTCATGTATGGTAAAATGTATAAATGTGATTTATGTTTTAGAAGTAAGACATACTTAATTGTAAGCTTATTCTTGTAATAGTCTTGAAATGCATTGTAAACCTAATTCTGTAATAGTCTTGAAATGTACGAGCATGTCATTATATAAGCCAATGTATTTTAGATAACTTTTTGTTTTATTCTTTAAATGAATTAATATTTATCAAAACATTAAAAAATCACATTATAGAAAATTTTGACTCTGAGGAAAAGAAAATAGATCATCCATAATCTCTCCAGTCTCACACAACCACACTATTAATTTTGGTGTATTTTCCTTCCAGTATTGTTATATAAGAAACAATATGCAAACATACTATAGTGTTTTGTTTAAATAAAAGGCAAATCTAAAACCAAAGATAAGAAAAGTCTCTACACATGATTTTATTATTTTGTCTAAAGACAGAAACACGGACTAGATACTTTTTAAAGATCCTTTCTGTATTGGAACTGAAATCATAACTCTTTAATTTGTAAAATACTAAAAAGAAAACTAAAAATCTTCCAATGCTGACCCAAGAAGTAAAATTTTCCCCCCATTTCATCTGTCTAATTCCCTCCCCTAGACTTAATTACTCTTATAGTTTGGTGTATATCTTGCTTAAAATTTCCCAAATCTACATTGGCATATATAGAAATACATGAATATACACATGAATTATTATAAAATCGGAAGCATACTGTACATAACAGGTCTGTAACTTTATTTGTATACTCAATAGTTTATAACCTACAGCTGGTACTAAAATGTTAAATCGCAGTGTTGACCAGGTTATGTTTATTACTGTCTATCTAAATAAGTAAAGCCTAAAGGGTAAGATGTGTTCAAGTCAGAAAATTAACATTTCTCAATATCTTGTGATAACCTGTAATGGAAAAGAATCTGAAAAAGAATAGATATAGATATATGTACAACTGAATGACTTTGCTGTACACCTGAAACATTGTAAACAAACTATACTTCAACAAATAAATAAATAAAAGCTGTTGTTATATCAAATAGTAAAAAAAGGAAAAGAAAGAAAATAAAATTTCTCACACTGACATATCTAGAAGTCTTTTAAACATGAAGATACTCTTATTGGCCCATCATCAACAGGGCATCCTTCCAAGGCAAAAGTACTTTTGCCCACTTCCTATTCTTCATTTATAACTTCCTGGTGGGACAGGCAGTCTCTGTGTTACAGTTAAATACTTAAGTGAAATCTTCTTAACTAAACTACAAGATATTAAAGAAAGAACAAATCTAATGTATCTTGCTTTTCCTGTAGTTCTTAGAATAGTGTCTTGTATAAAATATGCCCTTAATGTTTGTTGCTTAAACAAGGGCATGAATGACTGAGCCATTGTTTCACTAACAAAAGTATTAGATTTGCACTAATCAATCCAGGCCCTCATGTAGTCTTTCTTGGTGACCAATATGTCAGATGACAGATCAGATTCAGTATGTGAGCAGTGCCAGAACAACTGATGGGTCCATATAATGGCTAAACCCAAAGCTTTGTTTTCTATCCTGATAATTAGCAGGGAAATTTCGTTAGGCATTGTAGCCTTTTAAAATATCCCCTCACATTTATTTAACCATTTTAAACCTATTTGAATAGATCAGGACAGTGATAAATGTCTAAAAACTTGACCCTTTTTAGTCTCTAGGAATAAGAATTTTTCAAGCAAATACTTTTGTAAGATTCTAAACTTCTATCAAATTACACACATACGCCTTAATTTATTAATAGCTACATGCATGCATATGTGTGTCCATTTCAGTTTCTCTGTTCTTATACACACTTAACCTTGTAAATAGTATTTTCTCTTGTTTTGATTCCCCATTTCTTTTAGACTGATTATGCAAAATTTCAAATGTACACAAAAAGAGAATAGTATAATAAACTCATCCCCAAACTTCAACAAATTATTTAGCAAATGTTTACAATCCTAAAAGTGACATAATTTATTTCTAGAGCATTGTACAACAGTTCTTGTCAGGCTCCTTTTCAAACACTAGACAAGGGTCTATGCAAAGGTAAACAGGACACATGTTGCCTCAAAACAAACGATTCTCAGGAAGTGAAAACCGGAACCACATGTGCACCCTTAACTGCAGCTTTCCATGCAGGACAGGCCTTATACTTAAGCATCGTGTTTGCAAAAATAAAGCAGAGGAATGCAGAGTTAAAAGCAGAAAAGGTTGCACAACATGTCCAGAGTTGTACCGTGCACCCAGAAATTGCTGGACCCTGTAGAATGCACAGGGTAAGTATGAGGCACAATCCTTGCCAACAAGGAACACACAGATTTGTAGGGGATGATAAGCTACATAATTACCAGAAAAAAATGTATACATTTAATTGGATAAGCCAGAAATAAATCATTACAGTGGTGTTGAATCATTTATTTATATCCTACATACTTTTTTTCCTATCCAAGTAATAATTTCCTTTGTTTTCAAGCTACTAAGAGACATATTAATGATAATAAACTTGCAGGTTGGTGGAAAATTCCAACTTTCCTACCTTTATCAACAAAAGCACATGAAGCTTAAAAAAAAAAAAATCTCGCATAGTACATATGTTACCAATGATCTTGTTATTTCTGTTGTAGCCCATGAGCTATCTTGGCAAATCAGTGTGTGAAAGAACGTGTAACTTCTTTTCAGTTGATGTAGAGGCAGCAAAGTTTTCTAGAGACTATCCTTAAGCTTATCCTCTTAGCATCACAATTCACTCTGACCTGCCTCCGTTAAAAGGCAGGTCAACTGCTGGAGAGAAGGGAGATAAAGAAAAATGAAGTGGAATCATGAACTGTACTCCAGTTCCTCATCCACATTTCAAAGTGTGGTGCAAGGACCAGGAGCATAGGCATTCCCTGAAAACTTGTCAGAAATGCAGAATCAAAGGCTTCACCCAGCTCTACTGAAGCAGAATTTGTATTTTAATAAGATGTTCAACTGCTTCCTTTGCCTATTAAAGTTTGAGACACACTGTCTTAAGCTTTCTTCCATCTCTACACAGACCCTATACAATTGTATTATTTTGCCACATCTCTGATAACATGGTCTCTTCTGATTAGAGAATCAGATTTCACTTAACTGTTTTTGAATGATATATATGCTCATTGATACCTTTGATTTAGTAATCTTTTGTATATAAATCTTGGGTTTAAAGACTAGTCATATTCGCTGCTCTCCTTTAAAATTAAAGTTTATTTGGAGGTCTTAACTAAAGAGTTGAAGTTGGAGTTAGAACATTTGATTTCTGGAAATCAATTAGAAGTCTCAGCTAGAAAAGAAAGTCATTTCACATTTTCATGATAATCAACAGATTCATCCATGTCTCTATGTCTCAGCAAGAAAGAGTAAAGAAAGAATAAATATTAAAACAAAAGATTAGATAGAATAAATGGAAATATTGCCATTAGCATACTCCAACCCAGGGAGTACGTGCTTAAAAACACTTAAGCACACAATTTCATAGCATCTTCCATAGCCATTTGTTACAGACGAAATATGGATTTAATCTTTCAAAACTTTTGTTTTTTGAATACCTGCAAAATAATTTTAATCAAAGAAATATGAGAAGGCTAAAGTGCTTTTCATTCTATTACAGTGGCCCCTTTGCATTTTAGTGGACTATACTATGGTTTTTAAAATTATTTAAAATGTTAATAATTTTTGGTTAACTGTTTTTACATACATTTTGAATTTAGCAATGATGATATACATATGGTCTCTTGTATCTGGGTTTGAATACATATGTCATGAATGTCTTTATGAATCCACAAAATATTCAACAAATCTGCCCAAATTTACCACTTTTATTAAAAAGACACATCTGAACTCAAAAAACTAAGTTCCTTCTGAAAACTGCAATTTGGTGGGGTAGAAAGGAGATGAACTTATGAACCAGAGGAGAGTTTAGCTTTGGTCGTGGGTACAGGGACAGATCCAGATATTGGACATGGCGAGTTCTAGGGTGGGAGCATAGGGATAAAGAAAGTGAGACAACTCTTCCTCCTCTTTCTTCTTTCCTCTTCCTCCTCCTCCTCTCCCTCCACCAACACCATCAGCTCCTACACTTCTTTTTTCACAGATCGAAGAACTTCTGTCCTCACTAGCTACGGAAGGTCAAGAAACATCTTCAGAAGACTCTTCCCATAATTTGCCACAGACAGCCCATTAGGGGCTGTCACTAAAGACAGAAACATCTGGTAGTCTCGATTTTAAATTAATCATATTCATGTTTTTAACACAGAACATAAAATCACAGGTATGATCTTAGTAGTTAAGGACCCCCCCCTAAAGTTTTTACTAGGATACATGTCTGTCCAATATGTTGAAACTGTAAACATAAGAGTGATTTGGCATCAGGCTTGCCAAGACCTAAGTTGCCTGAGAAAGGGAAGATGCTGCAATAAGGCAGACCTAGGGCTAAGAAATGAACTTAACTTCATTGGGGTTCAAGAGGATGTGGGCAGAAGTCTAAATTAGGCCCTCCAAAAAGGGCATGGAGAGGCCAGTTCATCCCTGGCCCATTTTCAGCCTCCATGAGCAATGGAATCCAAACCTGTGTGGGCAGCATCAGGAGTCGCAAGCAGGGAAAATCCTTGAGGCCAGCCAGGTGGTAACATTCATCTGAAATCTCTCTCTTCCTTTAATAAATGATTGTATTTTGGAAATTGAAACATAGATATCTGAAGCTTCGATAATAGCTTCCGATCACTTTTCCCCCTAAGAAATACTTGGCACCATTCCTCCTTTTGCTTTTCTTACGCCAAAACTCTCCAATTTTAGTTTAAGTTCTCTTCTCAAATCTGAGATTATCTTGACAGACTCATGCTATGTTTCCTCTTCTTGTCAGACCCATGTGTTTTTCATCATAAGCGACGGTATAAAAAAATTTTGTTCTTCAACATTATTTGTGAAGTTAATGTTTCACTTCCCTTATTCTTCTTTCTATTCCAAACTCTTGACTTTCAAATACAGGAAGAGTTTTGTTTTGTTTTGTTTCAATTCTAGCTGTTAACCCAAACCATTCATTTTCTACATTAGAATTAAAATTTACAAGAAATACATTCTAGATATTTCTCTCATTGATATATTTTTCTTCTTGGTGTATTAGCAGAAGTGTGTAGAAGTTGGTGGGTTATGAGAATCTTAATACACATTGAGATTTGCCATGGAAACTACACCACAGCAAGTAGCCTCCCAACACCACCATGATTTTTCCTCTAAGGCTGATGCCAAAGATCACTACTGTTCCACAGAATGTGGGAAGGTTCTGCTTCAAAGGTCAGAGTTTTGAGAGATGAGCCTTATACTTTACTAGATGAGCCTTATCTAACTCCAGGAGCAGTTTCTTGAACTTTTTCCCTGTGATATAACATGTGTATTCACTCACCACAATTTTAACCGTAATATTTGTTTTTCTACACCTCCTCAAGGTATTTTATTTTGTTTCTGTTTTACGTATCTTAACATTTCCTCTAGAAGCTCTTCATCCTCCTAAACGAATTGGAACAAAACCAGAAACTCCTCAAGAGTTTTTCAAAGTTTGGTTGTGTTTTCCTCTACCATGTAACAGTAACATTTTTTTACATACTTCTATTGTGTTATATTTTTAAGCTTTCCATATATCATTAAACTTTCCATCTCTCCCAAAAGATTATATTCTCCTCAGAAGATATTATTGATTTTTAACTAACACCACAACCGCCATCACCACCACTGAGCCTGACACATCTGTGACATCAAATAGGGATCCAGTAAGTCTTTGTTGAATTACCAAATAAACGAAAACCATTCCTTTTGTGGCCGTGATTCTTTTAGCTCCAAATGGATTATAATGCAGTGTAGTAGAACGCTACTGAAAATTCTTGAGTAATAGGAGATCTCTTTGAACTCTGAATGTCTACCTCTTAGGTCCAAAATCTACTAATCTTCTGAGCATTAGAAATTAGCTCTGATGTGCACCATCCAATGAGCCCAAACTGCTTCATTAACCACAATAGCACCCTCACATTCTCACCAGCAATGTAACAAAATATTCCATTCACCTCTTCCTGCTATTATCTCTATCTCCTATTGCTTCTTGCTTTGGGGATATAAGATTTTTAGGGACCCTGTTTTAAAGACTTACTTGGCTACTTCACAATCCCTTGATCCTTCCTATTAGAAATTTTCCATTTCTTATTTAAGAATAAATTAGTTTCCAAAGAATAAGTAAAGTATATTTATGCTTTATATTTATGTTTTTACTCTTTCATAATCAGAGTGAAACAGAAAATAAAATTATAATCCCTGTGTAATGTTTTGGTAATTTTACCTTTGTTTTCAAATATCTTTAAAAGTCTTTTTATAGTTGCATAATAACAACAGGGGAAAAAAGATTAACAGATTCTTAAATGGAAACAAAGAACTAGAGAGTAAACTGTTGCAGTAAGAATTGGAAATCAAACTCAAGGCACTCATAATTCAATAAATGCTAAATATCAGCATCATACTGTTCATTGAAAGCTACTTGTTTTTCTATAAATCTTTACATAAATCATTCATCTTTGAACCTTAAGGACCTCAATGGTTCATGGTGTCTTCCATATAATAAGTTTAGCTAAACTATACACAGTAACCAACGAGGTACCAAGGAGAGTTAAAACAGAAATAGAGAACACTTATTCTTAAAAAATTTGCAGTTTAACAAAGCTGCAATATATTGCAAATGTAACGTAACTATTTGAGCATATATATTAATAATACTGGATACAAAATTAAATTAGTTTCTTTATTGAAAAGCTTCCTGGAGCCCTTAAAATATTTAGGGACACCAAAAAAGATGGATATAGTGAGCAGAATTACCCAAATTTAGTTGACCACAAATTTCTTTTCCTACACCTTCAAAAGAATACTTATTAATATATTTCAAGAAAGCAGTGCTCCGTTTAAAAAAGAAAACAACTTTCAGAAAGTGAGAACTAATATGATGGCAGCTAAAACAAGACATGATTAATCAAGAAAAGTTTCAAAGACAGGAGTCCTGAATTGAGTTTTGAAGGAGGGTGACATGTTTGGAGAAGATGGGAAAAGGCATAACAAGGCAAGACTAACAAATGTTTTTTAACTCTCATTTAGAAGAAATGTAAAGAACCAAATACACATTAGCTTAACTGTAGTGGTATCAATAAACTAAAGATGACAAGAAAGGAGCATTTAGGTAAAATTTACTAGAATAGACAAAGAACAGTTCCAACTTTTAAAACAACGGTTTCATAGAGATTGTGCTTGTAGGTATATTTATATTGATATGATTATGGGTACACCTTCAAACTATAAAAATAAATGCAGTTTGTTACCTACACTGAGTAATATTAATCTAACATCATATCCTGCTAGTCCAAAAGTGGGCTCCCTTGTCCGTTTGAGAACCTCAAGGTCATCTTCCAAATTGAGTGCCCATTTGGATGAGATGAGATACATTTGAGCTTTTGTACTTTTTTACTGAAAGAAGGAAATAGGAGGTATGTGGGAGATGGAGATTGGAAGAACCTAGGGAAAATAAGAGAAAAATGGTAAATAATAGGATGTCCTGATGTCATTCTGTTAAACAGTTCTAAGGATGGGTTTTGTGACACATAAAGAAGAAAAATTAGATTCAGAGCTAAAGATGCTATTTTCCAGTAAAACTCTGAGATGATAGGCTCTGGCACCTAAAGAGAAGTTTGAAGCTAATATGAAAATAGGAACACCTCCACCTCAGGACCAGAAGAGGGTTGTAACATCTGGTGGGGTCTGCAGAGCAGTGGCCAAGCAGTAGTAGCCACCCTTGAGGCCAGTTGAGTGGCAGGGAAGATGCTTTCTCCAAGAAGGCATCAACTACAGTGGTTGTGGTGTGACAGCTCCCTCAAAAGTCTTGTTGGCAGCACGGTGAAAAACATGAGTGATTTTTTTTTTTTCTCTTGCATGTGAGACATCACTGGAGATTTGCAGAAATAGGTGGTGCTGAAGTCCAATAGTCATATATGTAAATAACCATAATCATTTGGCATTAATGTTAACGAGACTACTTGAACTGATAGGTTAGTCAGACCTAGTGATATTTATGTAATGTAGAGATACAGTGTTTCTATATGGTGCTTGAAGACATACTTCTAGGTCAAGAATTGCAAACAGTAATGTCTATGGGGGTGGGGGGTACAATACATATAAATACATGTAGTGCACCAGGTATAACACAATAGATACAGTTTGTACCCCAACCCAGCATCACTCTTGCCATGAGGTAATACAGTTTAAAACACTATCTAGGCATAACCAAAAGGCAGTAAGAAGCTCTACTATGTCCCCTTTGCTCTCAGTGCTTCTTTTGATCCTCACTTGTTGCCCATTGTCTTACAAATAAAATCCTGTCTCATTGCTATGTCACTTGAGGGTCCACTGTAATTTAGATTATCACTCTGTCTTCATCTCTTATTGTCCCTCATTGATACTCTAGAATCCAGCTGAAAATTCAGGATGAAGGAATAAATAATAAATACATTTCTTTGCCAAAACACTGCTGAAAGCAAGGCTGTGACAAATATTAAAATCACATACATTTTCATCAAGAATTTGATTCCATATTTCTCCATGAAATGGGCATAGACTATAGAACAAGAATATAACCTAATTCATGCTACAAGGAAAAGTAAGAATAGTTCGAATTTATTGCCATTTGCAGTGTGCCACCATTTGGCTAAGCGACTTCTGTATACCAAACCTCCTTCTTCCAACTTCTCACAAAGCTGCAAAATCTTCCAGGTACTAAAATGGCTCTGCATTCCTCTTTAGTCCCCAGAGCTGGAGAGGCTCACTCTTATCCATAGACTAGGTTTGTGAATACACCCAATAATGTCTTTATCATTTCAGCGTCATTCAGATCCAGTGTGCAAAACGTCTCTCTGTAGGCCCTCTCCATTCTACACAAATAGATGGATACCGAGGGCAGTCACCATCCCCAAATGGCCAATTTCAGTGCAGGCTTTAGTGAGACCACACTGCTACACATCTACAGAAATAAGGGCTGTCAATTTTTCTCTAGTTTGCCTAAATTAATAATGTTAATAATTTCTATCCCATGTGCCTCTGACTACTCTATAATTGTCACTGAGATACAATCCATGAACTGTAAAGAAAAAGACATAGCTTTGAACACATCTGTCTTCATGAGTGATACTCACCACTACAGTTAAATGGGCTAGTAGCCTCCACACTTTCTCTCATCAAGATGCTGTAAATAAACTACTCCACTGAAATCTACCAAATGTATTGGGTCTAGATCACCAAGACTCACATATTTCCACAGTAGAAATAGCTTTTCTGGTTCCCAGACTAAGACAAGTTCAAAGCAGGATTTTGAAACATCATTCTTGATCACTCTGATTTCTCTCACAATAATACAGACCGAAATAGAGTATTTTCCTTAAAAAACACTTGTTCTTAAAATTACTTTGAGTCCATGTTTATGCTCGAAGAAAACCAACACTGGCAAAAGCATAGCTATTTACCAACTGAGCCAGAAAACTAAAATGATGTTACATGTAACTTCTTTAGGTTACAAAGTAGCCTTCAACAGGAAACCGTTGGGACAACAACTTGGTCAGACTCATCGTCTGTCTGCGTGTCTGTCTGTCTGTCTGTCTCGTGCTGATGAAATTCGGCTCTAGTGCCCTCCTAGTTCTCTGGTGCAGATGTGCCTCTAGATAAAGCAATCTTCCTTCTCTGTAACTGCCTTGGCAGACATGCCGGCTCCATACGGTTAGCGCGTGGATGAGGTTTCAGATTCCCGAGTCTTTAGAAGCACTACGGTCTGCAGGATCTGGAAAGGTTATACTGCAGTAACCCCTCTGACATGGAATAGTTGATTCACCTCCCATTTAAAAGGTCATTTCAAATCCTTCATATTTTTATGTTCCATATCCAACATCCATTTTCCAAGCCAAGTGCACTAAATCTAAGAACTTCAAAGAATCACAGACTCCAGAAGGACTTTGAGAATTCATTGAATACAACTTCTTGCTTACAAGCAATGTTACACTTAAGCCGTCACAGAAAACTATCCTGGTTTTAAAGCCATCATAGAAAGATTTTCCCAGTCTGCCTAAATATCCTATTACAAACCCCTAGCAGACTTCCTTCACAAAAAAATTCTGCCTCACACACTATCTAAATCCTTCACAGCCTAGTTTAAGTGTGTTGTTTTCTCCTCCAATCCTTTGCTAACTCACCATCTTTCCTACCAACTTCCATTGCTTATTTCAGTTGATGGCAATATTCTCTTAATTATCAGTGGTCTCAGTTATAGATATCTGTCTTTTAGCACTTCCAAGCCATCACTTGACTGGTCACTGATCAAATCTTCCTCCACAAACTTTCATGAATCCATTTGTTTTCTCTGCATTCCCAGAGTCTCCAACTGAGTTCACTGTGCTGCCTAGTAAGTAGGGTATAGTGGAAAGAATGCTGAACAGAATTCTGGAAACTTATCTCCAGCATCTGCCCAAAATAGATAAGTGATTAACAGCTTTGGATAAGTCACTGCATCTTCCTGAACAACAAATTCCTTCTCAGTAAACTGAAAGAATTAAAATAAATTTCTCAGACTAGTTTACCCTTTATTTTTCTATAAGTTTATGATTTTTTAAAACTTGTTAATTGGTTCTCGGTTTTTATATTCCACTCACCCTGTACACTGTCATTAAACTAAAATTCTCAAGTTGCCATGACCTCTTTATGAGGAAACTGAGGCTTTGAGGGAGTAACTTACACTTCCAAGGTCACATGCTTCATAACTGATAGAACCAGTTGGAAAGTTGGGAAGGATTGAGAGGGGAAGCCCAAATCTTTGGCCCCTTAATTATGCTTGCGTGGGGCAGCTACAAGTAGCCTAGCTAAAACTAAAATAACTGAAGTTAAATTTGAGCTGCTGCCCACTGAATGAGAGAAAGAATTTATAATTTGAGTTCTACCAAGCCAACTGTCTGCTGAAAAATTTTACAAAACTCAGTATTCTTTAGATAAATAACATAAACCAGAGTCTCTACACTATATCATTCACAATGATGATAAAATGTAAAATTATCTGACATACAAAGAAACAGGAAAATATGTACCATTCTCAAGAGAAAAGACATTCATTTGAGACCAACCCTGAGATGACACAGAAGTTGAAATTAGCAAATAAGGATTTTTAATCAGCCATTAAAGTTATTCTTAAGGACATAAAAGAAAATATGTGTTCAATGAATAAAAAGATATAAAATCTCACCAGAGAAATAGAAGCTAAAAAAGAATCAAATGGAAATTCTAGACCTGAAAATGCAATACTTGAAATTTTGAAAATTTACTGGATGAGCTTAAGAGCAGAACTTAAATGACAGAAAAGTCAGTGAACTTGAAGATAGATCAATATAAATAATCCAATCTGAGCAACAGAGAGAAAATGATTGAAAAAAATAGAGTCTCAGGGATTTGAGGGATATTTTCAAAAGTTATAAATGGGTGTCACTGGAGTCCCAGGAAGATAGAAGAGAGAATACAACAGAAAAAATATTAGAAGAAATAATGGCCAAATTTTCCCCAAATTTAGTTTAAAAAGGGACATAAATGTATAGATTCAAGCTCAGCAAACCACAAACAGAATAAATATCTCCCCAAATCCACATACACATAGATCCATCATAATAAACTACTAAAAACAGGATAGAAAGAGACAAATGTTGACAGAAGTCAAATAAAAATGATTATTTCATATAGGGGCACAACAATTCAAATGGCTGCTGACATCTCCTCAGAAACAATGGGGCCTAGAACACCGAGAAACATCCTTAATGGGGTGAAAGGAAAAAAAAAACTGTCAACCCAAAATTCTATATGTTGTGAAAATATCTTTCAAGAATGGAGGCAAAATATATACTGGTAGACATGTGCCAGTAAATTTAGAATTATTTGCTGTTTTACTCCTGCTTCTTTGATTTCCTCAGAAAATTTGTTTCCTAAGCTGCCTCAAAAACGCAAGATTTACCATTCATATAAAGCATCTTCCACCTTCCACTCAGTACAGCAAGGTTTACCTGCTGACTTACCCATTTTATCAACATGTTTTTAAACTTCATAGGGATTAGGGATTTACCCTCTGTGTGTTTATATCTCCTATGGTTATGCCATTGCGTTTACAAATGTGAGACATGCCATTAGAACTTCAGCTGTGTTCTAATTTCCCATCAACAAGAAAGCTGATAATACTTCCCTTATAGGGTAGGGCAAGTAAGGGCTTGGGTTACTTCAATATTTTGAGAGTCTTACACAAAAAGATATCAGAATGTTGTTTATAGCAATGTTAAAAAATCAAACTGTTTGGCACTCAGATGTAAACATAGAGGTTTAAGTTTATATAAAGTGTTTTGAATTCCTTGGACAAAATAATCATGTAAATACAGCATATTTAGATAATATGATATCTTAGATAATCAAATATCCTAGAGAACTTTAATATGATGATAAAATTAATAAATAAGAACATTTGCTATATCCATTTTTTCTTTCTCTTTTCTAAATCTACCAAAATAAAATCTTATTTTGAGAAATTTAACACAGAGAAATTTTTCTTTCTATTTGTTTTCTCTTTGCATGATTATTAATCCTTAATGAAATTAAAATACTAAGTGCTGTTTATGCTTGGAGTATTCGCTAAGATTCCTGTAAACTGTTTTCCTTCCTTAAACATCTGGTTGTGAAACCAGAAATGCTAACTGACTTCCAAGTTTGAGAAGCAAAGTAAGCAGAAAAATTTTCACAGTGATTCTTGTTTCAGAGATTCTCCATTAGCATTTCTGGTGGAAGTACTGACTGCAGAACTGAGGTAAGCCACATTGAGAATTCTATTGTTAACTGAGAGGATCTCAGCCAAACAATGTTTGGGGAGCTTTGACTTTGTGGCTTGGTTTTATACATTAACCGTCTCATGTTAACATACACTAGTCTTAACCCTGATATGAACTCTTTAAAATTGAAGAGTAATTTTAAATAAGTCTTTTCCCATCACACAAAGTATTCTGTAAGAATTCTGTAATCACAAACCACATACTAAAAGTGATGTGTTCGCAAATCTTCCCTCAAATTGGTCATTTTCATTCTCATAAGTCTCACCGCCCTGAGTCATTCAAGAAATAAACAACCCACTACTCATTTGAGAACATCAAATTATTTTTCGTTTTAGAAGTTTTAAATCCATGCTTTGTTTTTGAAATTCACATTATATATTATAAAGTAGTTCAGTACTACCACTAGAATTGGGACAATGTAAGCGAATACATTAACACTTATAAAACTTCTTGCTGCTGTGAACTGCCCCCCCTCTTGTTTTCTCCCCTACCTACCATTTATTTTATGTTTTCCAGTTATCAGCTACCACAGTACGTACTTTGTATACATTCCCTTATTTCATTCTCACAAAAATTCTTAGAGGATGTTATTTTTTCTCATTTAAAGTTGAAAAAACTAAGACTCATAGAACTTAAGTACCCTAAGTTGTGTAGTTAATAAGGGGCAGTCCTAAGGTCTAAAATATGTGGAGTTGAGTCCTACTGTATATCTTTTAATAGAGTGAGGGAATATATAATATTCAATCAATTTATATATATGTTATAAAATGATATAACTATATATGTTTATATAATTATAATATTATAATGTACTTTTATATATGTATATAATATAATGTATATTTATATATGAATCATATATAGCATAAATTATATAAATTTATATTTATTAGAAAATTATACAAATATATTCAAATACTACATACATTATATATCTAATAAATATGTAACTATAGTATCTGAGTTCGAAACAATTTGTATATTTGTAATAATCTGAAAGTAGAAAGTCTTGAGAATCAAAATGTTCTGTGGTATAGTTATAACTGAACATTATGAGCCAGTATATTTTAGTCATATTTTACACTTTGAAAACATCCTTGTACCAGATCTACGTAGCACCTCAAATTATGATTGCTTCTCCCCACAAGTCAGTCTGACTAATAATGGCTTTGTTAATTATGCCACTCTAGAAGAATTACAACTAATTATTTTAGCAATAGTAGATGTATCAATAATTTTTGTGAAAGCAACTTGTATTGATTACAATGAAAAATTAGAATAAAATTTTATTTATAAAATTAGTTTGTTTTACTGAAAATAATGTTAAGCCATGGTTTGATAACATGGAAATACAATAAACTGCTAGAAAATGTATTGCTACTTCTTGATGTTGACAGTGGTCTAACTGTATGCACCCAAACAGTATACAGCAAAATAATATGTGTCTGTTGTGATTAGTAGCTTTCTGTCCTATGTTGCTTGTTAAGTATTTTAATTGTAACCCTAGTTGCAAAAATACATGAAGCTTGAACTTTCCTGTGCTTGTGTGGTAAAGATAAAGCTTTAATAAATAGCCCTAACAGTCATATTTTAGGCATTTGGTTCAGAAGTAGCAGCATATATTTTCTTTGCGGTTCCTTTAACTCATTTTCAAAATACATGAATTTAATTGAATATTTTGGCTGGATAAACTTGTTTCTGCCAGATAAAAGTACACAGTCTAAAGAAACAGAGTATTAAAGTAAAGGAGACTGAAGGAACCAATTTTTAAAATTCAAGAACAAAATTTCAAAGGACTAGGATCAGCTTGAAAAAATTATTTGATTTTTAATAGGCATGCACCAACTTTGACATGCACATATAGGGGTTTGATAAGGAGGCCTCCATGTTCTGTGATAGACAACAAAGATTTAAAATGTAGATTTGACAATTTGAAACTTTTATTGGATAAAGTGATACTTGGATTTTTTTTTTAAGCTAAGAACTTAACTTGCCAGAAATTAGCTCCTTTTTCTTATCTTTACTATTCCTTAATAGTGTGGTTTTTTTTTTTTTAATAGATCTTTATTGGAGTATAATTGCTTCACAATACTGTGTTAGTTTCTGTTGCACGACAAAGCGAATCAGCCATATGCATACACTGTCCCCATATCCCCTCCCTCCCATCCTCCCTATCCCACCCCTCTAGGTCATTGCAAAGCACTGAGCCGCTCTCCCTGTGCTATGCTGCTGCTTCCCACCAGCCAACTACTTTACATTCAGTAGTGTATATATGTCGAGGCTACTCTCACTTCACCCAGCTTCACCCTCCCACTCCATGTCATCAAGTCCATTCTCTATGTCTACCTCTTTATTCCTGCCCTGCAACTAGGTTCATCGGTACCATTTTTTTTTTTTTAAGATTCCATATATAGCCATTAGCATACAGTATTTGTTTTTCTCTTTCTGACTTACTTCACTCTGAATGACAATCTCTAGGTCATCCATGTCACTACAAATAACTCAATTTCGTTTCTTTTTATGGCTGAGTAATATTCCATTGTATATATGTGCCACATCTTCTTTATCCATTCATCTGTCGATGGACATTTTGGTTGGTTCCAGGTCCGAGCCAGGAACCAGTGCTGCAATAAACATTGTGGTGCATGTCTCTTTTTGAATTATGGTTTTCTCAGGGTACATGCCCAGCAGTGGGATTGCTGGGTCATATGGTAGTTCTATTTCTAGTTTTTGAAGGAACCTCCATACTGTTTTCCATAGTGGTTGTATCAATTTACATTCCCACCAACAGTGTAGGAGGGTTGCCTTTTCACCACACCCTTTCCAGCATTTATTGTTTCTAGCTTTTTTGATGATGGCCATTCTGACCAGCATGAGGTGATACCTCATTGTAGTTTTGATTTGCATTTCTCTAATAATTAGTGAGGTTGAGCATCTTTTCATGTGTCTCTTGGCCATCTGTATGTCTTCCTTGGTGAAATGTCTATTTAGGCCTTCCGCCCATTTTTTCACTGGATTGTTTGTTTTTTTGATATTGAGCTCCATGAGCTGTTTGTATATTTTGGAGATTAATCCTTTGTCTGTTGTTTCACTTGCAAATATTTTCTCCCATTCTGAGGGTTGTCTTTTCGTCTTGTTTATGGTTTCCTTTGCTGTGCAAAAGCTCTTAAGTTTAATTAAGTCCCATTTGTTTATTTTTGGTTTTATTTCTGTTACTCTAGGGGGTGGGTCAAAAAAGATCTTCCTGTGGTTTATGTCAAAGAGTGTTCTTCCTATGTTTTCCTCTAAAAGTTTTATAGTGTCTGGTCTTACATTTAAGTCTTTAATCCATCTGGAGTTTATCTTTGTGTATGGTGTTAGGGCGTGTTCTAATTTCATTCTTTTATCTGTAGCTGTCCAGTTTTCCCAGAACCACTTATTGAAGAGACTGTCTTTTCTCCATTGTATGTTCTTGCCTCCTCTGTCGTAAATTAGGTGCCCATATGCACGTGGGTTTATCTCTGGACATTTTATCCTGTACCATTAATCTATATTTCTGTTTTTGTGCCAGTACCGTACTGTCTTGATTACTGTAGTTTTGTGGTATAGTTTGAAGTCGGGGAACCTGATTCCTCCAACTCCGTTTTTCTTTCTCAAGATTGCTTAGGCTCTTCAGGGTCTTTTGTGTTTCCATACGAATTGTAAGATTTTTTGTTCTAATTCTGCTTAGGCTCTTCAGGGTCTTTTGTGTTTCCATACGAATTGTAAGATTTTTTGTTCTAATTCTGTGAAGAATGTCACTGGTAGTTTGATAGGGATTGCATTGAATCTGTAGATTGTTTTGGGTAGTATAGTCGTTTACACAATATTGATTCTTCCAATCCAAGAACGTGGTATATTTCTCCATCTGTTTATGTCATCTTTGATTTCTTTCATCAGTGTTTTAGAGTTTTCTGAGTACAAGTCTTTTGCCTCCTTAGGCAGGTTTATTCCTAGGTATTTTATTCTTTTGTTGCAATGGTAAATGGGAGTGTTTCCTTAATTTCTCTTTCAGATTTTTCATCATTAGTGTATAGGAATGCAAGAGATTTCTGTGAATTCATTTTGTATCCTGCAACCTTACCAAATTCATTGATTAGCTCTAGTAGTTTTCTGGTGGCATCTTTAGGATTCTCTATGTATAGTATCATGTCATCTGCACACAGTGACAGTTTTACTTCTTCTTTTCCAATTTGTATTCCTTTTATTTCTTTCTCTTCTCTGATTGCCAAGGTTAGGACTTCCAAAACTATGTTGAATAATAGCAGTGAGAGTGGACATCCTTGTCTTGTTCCTGATCCTAGTGGAAATTCTTTCAGTTTTTCACCACTGAGTATGATGTTGCTGTGGTTTGTGGTATATGGCCTTTATCATGTTGAGGTAGGTTCCCTCTATGCCCATTTTCTGGAGAGTTTTTATCATAAATGGGTGTTGAATTTTGTCAAAAGCTTTTTCTGCATCTATTGAGATGATCATATTGTTTTTATTCCTTAATTTGTTAATAGTATGGTATTTTTAGCAACGATTTCAAATAGAAATATTGTTTTCTGCATCGCTTTTTGGCAAAGCAGGCTATTTCACCAAGCATAAGCAGAGAGTGATACAGTCCAAGTAGAAAGGAAGTAAAACTAATGAGCTCTAGTATAAAAGTGTGAAGCCAAGTTAGAAGTGGGTGAGAAAAATGTACACAAAAAAATACAAGGGCAAGCATGAAAAGATACGCAGTCATTAGCTTACTAATAGGTGTGAATATAACTTAAAATGCTTGTGGGGAAAAAAGTGAAAAACAGGGTGCAAAATTAATTAAGTCCGTGTTTACAACTGTGATTCCTAAAAGAACTCTCACCAACCAGACTAAGTAAGGGTCCTGGGGCCTTAAAGATACTGTCTACCCAGAAACGAAGTAATTTCCATAGTGGTACAGAATAATAGTAATCCTTAAAAGGTTATACAATACATGTCTATACTGGATTACTTGTTAAGGGCAGTTTAGAGTTTCCACCTAGGCAGTTTTGGTATCTTAGAACTCTGCTGTTTGTTTGACTTACAGTTGAACCACAAAGAATCACACAAAGAATAACACGACACACTTTATTCCCAAGAGATAGAAATTATGTCTAAGTGGGAAGACATAATTTATAATCTGGAAGGAGTGTGGGGCACAGAATTTAAGATGATAGGTAAATATTTGAAATTTTTGAGTATTTTATTTTCTTTAGTATGGATTTACCTTGTAATCTTTTAAGTAAGCCACAATTAGATATATTTCCATATGTATTTTAGGTGCTTGCCTTTGAAGTTCTTTTGTGCTATGTTAATTGAAACATTTCTGATGTATTTTATTGGGAAAATAATGATCATGGGATTTGGAATTAGAAAAAGTAGGTTTAGTTCTAGCTGAACTTGAACAAATTATTTATCTGAGTCTTAGTTTCCTGGAGCTAATAATACCTCGAAAGTGCTGAATAAGTCAGTCAAATGATAATCACTATCAGAAAAGAAAAAAGAGTAGCTACTAAGACAGATGCTTTGCTCATTGTAATTATTTAATCCTCATAATTCTCAAGGAAAGGATTCTTTATTTCACTTTTCAGTTGAAAAATGAAGGCATAAAGAGGTAACTAACTAGCCTCAGCTGACGTACGTAGCAAGTGTGGGAGCCTTGGGTTAAATCCAAGCCTGTCTTATCACAAAGACCATGCTCTTTTCACTATGCCACCCTACCTACTTAAGGGATATGACTGTATTTTGTAAACTGAAAAATTTATTAAATGTTATTATTGAAAGCAAGGATTAATAATTAGAATGATTGATTATCTAATATAGTTGATTAACCCTTTGTTTCATATTCTGAGTATGGTGTGATACACTAGGAATTTCTTATTTCCACTTTCTATTCTGGTTGACATGTAGATGAAAGCTCAGGAAGAGATCTGTGACAGATATTTCCTTTTCTTTCTGGTCCCACAGCTAGACAACAATTCCAGGCCTCCAATGCAGTTAGAGTGGGCCATGTATTTAAGTTCCACATGATGAACTGTGGGCAGATTAATATACAGAGCTTGCAGGGCCAGCCCATAAACCCTTCCAATTTTCTTTCTTCCCTCATCAGCTGGTCCAATGCCAAGGATGGAGGGAGGGACTCAAATCCCTTGGGCATAGTGGAGCCACTAGACAAAGGGAATCATGTCCTTAAGTAACTACACGAACTAGAGCTCCTGCTCCCACCCAGACCCTGCCAATCCACACTGGACTGCAACTTGAACAGTAAACGTTTTGCTGTTTTAAGCCACTGAGATTTCAGAGTAAGTCATAACAGCAGTTAGTCTACCCTGACTCATACAAGATTGTACCTAAGAAATGGTTTGTAAAATCAGACCTGTGGCCCCTTTAGCTCAGAAACCTGTCACAATCTATTGCACAGGGGTACATTACATAAGAATAACGTAATAATAATAATGGCATAATAACCATCCTATAAAGTGCTTCCTATGTGCTAAGGACTGTGTTAAATTCAAGTCACCAACGTCAGCTTGACACGTATTACTTTATTAAATCTTCACTCTTTGAGGTAGGCACTATTTATTATTTTCATTTACAAAAAGGAGATTCTAACTCAAGTAACTTGCCCAAACAATTCATTCTGACTCCCAAGCTCATGCCCACGTCCATTGTACAGGAAGGTTTTGTTGTCCTGGATTCCTTGAAGAATCTAACCAGAATCTGTCATTATAAGTTTATCTAAACATTTTGACAACATGTATAGTTTCAATTTGGACCACCTCAGCCTCAAATATTTACTAACTTCTTCATATGTTTTCAAGCTTCCTGCTTGGAGCTATAAGAAGTGACCCCTCATTCTCTGCAATTCATTGGCTTTCTTGATGCAAAACATCCAAAGTAATAGCTAATAATATAGGTTTTAAAATTCTGTTTTTAAAACAGCTTTATTATAATACTTTGGTTGGTTTCAAAGGGCATTTCTGATCATTTCCATGATTTGGCCGTGAAAGACTATCAAGCTGACATTGACAAATAAAATCATCTGCAAGATGTCCATTAGTTCATAAAGTTCTAATTATTTTCCATAAAGACTGTCTTACACTTGTCTGTATCAAAGTTACTGTCTATTTTCTGCTCACTTGCAGAGCCTGCAGTTTCTTCTTCTCTCTGAGATTTCACTGGCCAGAAAAGGCTGTATCATAAGGAAATTTGACATTTCACTCTGGCTTCTTTACTCCAATACTAATTAAAATAGTCAATAAAACAATGTCACCACTAACCCACAATGGGCACTAGTGTAGAGCTTTATGTGGTAAATAATTGTTTATCCCTAATTATTCCCTTCTTTTCTAAAGCCAATCCCAACCACTTGTAAACCATCTTCTCCAACATACGTGGAGGCTTTTTGTGCCAGCATAAAACCAGAGGAGTGAGGGGCAGAAAATGAGACTTAGAGAATATTTTGAGACTGCCACTGAAATGGGTAATGAGAAAGCTGCAGTATTGTAAAAGATGTTTCCTCTGATTTAGGGCTCTCTATATATTGGTTTGTTCATAATGAAAAACATTGTACATTATTAACAAAATTCATACTTGCTCTTATGCAATTACCTAATTTTGGGGGCTATAATCTTTTTTTTAAGCTTATAATCCTTTATGGTCAGTGAAAAAATTGTTTATTATCTTAGACTCTTCTATCTTAATTTTACCACTCCATATATTTATCCTTTCTAGTTCTTCAATATGGATATTGGAAATATAAATGAAATCTGATAAAAAGTAAAAACTGGATTGCCAAATTGATTAAACTAGAGACTTCTAAATAAGTTCCCCAAATCAAAATTTTGCTTCCAAGAAAGTCATTCTCCAGTGATAATTGTTAAGCAGTTTTCACCTATATCGTCTCCAAGGAGCACAGCTTCCATTTTCCCCTGATTGCAGTGGAAGCTGGAAGGAAAATCTCATTGTTTTTCTTCCCCAGTAATCCATCTATGCCCTGTGCTTTCCTTCCATAGGCTTCTCTGTCCACAGAGAAGAGCAAAATTGTCACACAAAAACCACAGAGTTATTTTTAGTCTTTTTTGTTAATTTTCTGAAGATCTTCTATGAAGCAGTTCTAAAATGTCATAGAACATAAATGTTCTCTCTGCTTTATGCGTCTGTCATTTCCCTCAACTCATCCTCCACAGAGAAAGCAGGATAACCTATCTAAAGTGTAAGTTGAAGTTTAAAAAATCTCAAATGATTCCCCCTTCCTCCTCAGAGTAAAGCCCAAGCATCTTCATATAGCCACCATGCTCTTTCATGATCTAGCCCTTGCCTAGCTATCTAGTCTCCCAGCCTCACTGATTATGTACCGACGACACAGAACTAGCACACCAGGCACTTTGTCAGTTCCAGGGCTTGGTTTATATGTCTTCTACCCTCCACCATGTGTAATTCCTCATAGTCATACAATTCAATGTCACCTCCCCCAGGAATCCTTCCCTGAAACTGTACTCCCCCACCCGATCAGGAGAGGCTACATGTTCTTTCTCCTGGATGTTATAATAACGGGGGCCTAACACCATCACTGCTTTTGCCATGTGGCATTTTAAATTATCTGTGTATATATCTGTCTTCACCATTACACTGTGATCTGGAGGACAGAGACTTCATCAATTCTTTTAATCTTAAATCCCAATGTCTTAGCAGATGGTCTAGCACATAGTAGACACTCAGTAAGTATTTCCTGGATGGGAACAATTAAACATAGGTATTGAAAGTAAGCTCAGCTGAACCATTCAAATTTAAGGTCTAATTCAACTTTGCTAGCGTGCATGTCCATGGATGCTGTTTGCCTCAACTCTAGTCTCATAGCTGTCCTTTTACCTGAGCATCTCTTTTAATCTGTGTGGGATTTTTTTTTAATTGTATTTTTTTTGCACCTTTACTCATTGTCTGTTTCCTATTTTTCCTTTTCTCTTTCTAAGTTCTCCAATCATATTATATGGTTAGTTAATAATGAGTAAAGTGGTTGGCAAAAATTACACCACAACTTATGTTTTAAAGAAAATTGTCCTTAAATAACTGTAAATGCTATGATGTTTTAATAAACTATGATTTAACTAACTTAAGATTATTTCAGTGTATGTATATTTACACCTATTTTGATCATCTGCAGATTGAAAATCACTATCAGTCTATAACTTAGCTTTACTGACTACTGGGTTCAGATTATGTTAGTCCATGGAGGGGGGATTCAAATTTCTGATTCTTAAAGCTGAGGGTTTTGTCAAGTTCCTGCCCTCAACTTCAAATTTTCATAACTTTTTTTTCCTTCCAACTTTGCTACAATTAAGGTATAAAGACAAATATACCTAAGAGTAGAACATTTTGATTGTTTATAATGCAGCTGAGTAAAAGGTACCTGATTTGGAGACAGAATTAAAGATAAAGATGGCTGTTCTTATGATAATTTTTAGCATCTAAGAGTAAAACTCTACAACATATCCAAAAGTGCAAAATAAAGGCTATGCATATATCACACTGCAAGGCAAACAAAACACACAAATCAAGAAGAAGGAAAAAAACTGTATTGTACATATATATGCATGTGTATATAATATATAAAGAAAGAGAAGTTGACAATAGTGACTTAAAGAATAATGGCTTCGAATTACATTTTAATGTTGGTATGCTATCAATATACAAAAATTATCATACTAAGTGAAGTCAGTCAGACAGAGAAAGACAAATATCATATGATATCACAGACATAGAAAACAAACTTACAGTTACCAAAGGGGAAAGTTTGGGGGAAAGGGATAAATTAGGAATTTCGGAGTAATATATACCCACTACTATATATAAAACAGATAAACAACAAGGACTTACTGTATAGCACAGGGAACCATAATCATATACTCAATATTTTGTAGTAAATTATATGGGAAAAGAATCTGAAAAAGAATATATATATATATATATATATATATATATATATATATATATATATACCTGAATCACTTAACTATACACCTGAAACTAACACAAGATTGTAAATCAACTACACTTCAATAAAAAAATTTTTTTAAATTAAAGTAAGACATGATCAATACCAAATTATATTTCCACAGTATAACTTAAATAATATAATGTATGGAAAATAAACATAACTATATCAAAATGTTAACAATATTTGAGTGGACGAAATATAAATTTTCTTCTTCTTTCTGCTTTTCTGTATTTTTCAGTTTTCCAAACTAAAGATCTATTCAAATAGAAAAAAATAACTTCTGTTCAAAGAAAGATAGAAACAAGGACACAATCTTTGCCTTTCTATAGCTCACACTTCAAGCTATACTCTCTAATAATTTGAAGCTTTTAAAGTATTTTCACATTTAACATGTCATTTGAGCCTCACAAGAAAACAGATTCCTACAAATGAGAAAAATCAGGCTCCGAAATTAAAGAACCTTCTCAAGATTGCTCAGCTATTAAGTGGCAGAGACACTTTTTAAACACTTTTTAAAAAGTTATGTTTTAAATACCAACTATTTTTATGAAAGGGGATATCATAGACTCGTGAAGGTGTAGGAGGAAGAGGGAAAGCCACAGATAGAGGGAACAGGAGGGATTACTGGGACATAAGCCAAGAACTAACATTTAAAGAGTGTGGACCACATGCCCCACTGACTTCTAAGCACTTTGCACACAAAACGGCCTTTAATCTTCTATGAAGTACTTAATTTCCCCATCTCCATTTTACAGATAGGGAAATTGAAGTACAGAGAAGCTAAGTAAGTTGATCAAAGTCACAGAGAGGTAAGTGGCAGAGCCAGAATTTGAAGCCACACATTGTGACCCATTAGCCCAGACTCTGAAGCCTACTCCACACTACTCCCAGTCTGGGTCATAGACGTCACCAACCAACAGACCTCCCTCAAGTTCCAGGTTTTCTTGAGAGACCTGAATAATCAGAAATGCATCAATTTTCACTTATGTCAGCAAACTTGCAGCAGGGAAGAACCTTTGTATTCTATTAAAAGGTAATCACTAAAGGGATGTTGCCTTTAAGCCTAAATTATACATAATGCCCATCTCTGGGAACCCTGCCTCCCAGGTAATGAGCATTAAGGTAAAATACCTTTGTTTAGCTCACAGGACATATCCTGACTAGGTCCACCTGTGTGGAAGAGGAAGGAAGAAATTAACACATCCCCTCTGGAGTCTGACTGGAACTAGGAAATGTTTGACTTTACTCCTTCCCCTTTTAGTATAAAAGATGCCTGAATTCTAACTTGGGCAAGATGGTTCTTTGGGACACAAGTCCACCATCTTCTTGGTCTGCAGACTTTCCAAATAAAGTCATCATTCCTTGCCCCAACAACTTGTCTCTTGATTTACTGGCCTGTCATGTGATGAGCTTAGACTCAGTAACAAAGTTAACATCTTGAAAAAGTCATCATTTTCTTAGTTGGTTTTTGTTTCTTTTTAATGGGTGGAAGTAAATCAAATGATTAAATAGCAAAGTTTAGCAGTGATTTAACAACCTAACTATTATTTTTAAAATCACTACTTTATTGGAGGGAAAAAAAAATGCTTTTATTGCATGAAAATACAAATTATCTGGATATATTAATCATGAGCTAGGTTCAATAGCAGATTAAACAGTAACTGAGTAAACAATTACTTAATCTTGAGGCCACAAGATAGGAACACCTTCAACCCTTCCCATTTATCTATAAATCTACATCCTGGTTTTGGTTTTCCTCCTGCTCAGAGCTGTGGGTATAACCATTTAAATGGGGGAGGGGAGAAATATGTATATAACAAATACATATTGACAGAAAGAGAGAGGATTTTAGGAGTCTTGTCTTCTCACACTAAACCCAGAGATGGAGCAGTTTTACCTTGGACTTTACTAGACTTTGTTGAAAATAAATAGATTTTCTGACTTATGATACCCACTGAGTCAAAAAAAATTCTTTTTAATCTTTGAAAACTATAAAACTAGATTTGAATGTACCACTTAATCATTCCAGATAATATGCCCGTTTCCTACTGGCTCTAGACCAAGTGAATTTAAACTATTATCCCTTGCAATCACATTTGATCTTGGTATACGGCAATAATAACAAGCGCAAGAACAGTGAAACTAGACCCTTGGGCAAATAGTGAGTCTCAAGTTTATTTCCTTTCAGCTTTCTACATGGAATTTAGTGAATCAATTATTAAATATTAGTGCCACTCATTGAGTTGGATAATCTACCAGCTTTACTGTTCTACTCTTACCTATTCACTTCCTTTGTCTGGAATGATTTTCAGAGAGAGAGACACAAGATAAATTGCCTGGCTGGATTTTAAACACTTTACCTTTAGGCATTTTCTTTGCTGTTCCTTTTTTTTTAAATCCTTGCAAATTTAGACACCATAGAAAACTGTTATTTGCCTCATAATGGCCTCTTCAGTGTGTTTCACAGTCTTTTGTGGAGAATAACGACATAATGATAGTGTTCTCAGACCCATATTTTCTACTTGATAAACTAGCAATTATATGATTAAAGCATTTTTTAGAAACTCACATTAAGTATATGATACTCTAGAAACCAGTCCATCATGTAATTACACAGTCAGGAGAGAAATAATTTACATAACTAAAAACCATCTGAAACAGTATTCATGATCAGTATGTGATTTTTTTAATGGATAAATATTTAAGAAATATTAAATAATTCTATAAATAATATACTTTTACTTAAGATTATAAATTCTGAATTTTATCAACTGTGTTTAAACTTTTATTTTTTGCCTCTACTGAAAGAACACTATGTTGAACTTTGCTGAAAACATGTGCTGGATATGTTAGGACCAACGAAGAAAAACCTTATGACCTTTCTCCAAAAAACATATAAATACAGAGAACAGAGAAAGGCAGGCGATGCCTAGGTATTTAAGCTCTATGATGAACACCAATTTGCCCAGGATTTTTCTTAGATATCTCTGAAAGGCAAATCTAACTAGATCTTTGTGATATTCTTTAAATGTCAGGTCATTACACCAACATCTTGATGAGTTGGAGGAGATATAAATATATTCATACACATTATTTTCTTTAGAAAACAAGAAGGACATTTAACAGGATGCCCACAAGCTTCAAACAGCATGTACTGGAAGAACCCATCCTCAAAACATAAACATAATAACATCTCTTTTCACTTTTTTGCTCAACTTCTGGAAGAACCGGTTACCTTGCTTTTTCCTCAGTTCATTGAGAAAAACTACAAACAGCTACAGAAGTATATCCTGAGAACCAACCTCTCAAAGGGATAATTTTATACATACAATTACATGGGCGAGTATTGCCTAAAAAGAATGCTTAAGATATTAAGTAAAAGTAATCAAGGTGTAAAACCATGTATGTTACTCTAAGACACTCACTTGTTTTTTAAGAAAGACAAATAATATATACTTATATTGGGTTACAGCTATTTAAAAAATATCTCTGTAAATAAACACAAGAAATCTATAGCAGGGTTACTTTGTTTATGGTTGTGGTAGAGAAGGATGTATGCAAATTAGACATGTGGGCAGGGAAGCAAGGAAGACTTTTCATGTATATTGTACACTTTCTGTTTTTTTGAGTCATTTGAATGTATTATCTACTCAATAATTATGTCAGGTTTAAAAAAGGAAAGGAGTCTTTATCCCTGTGTGGAGCAGATAAGGGAGTGTGAGCTAGACCAAGTGTATTCTTAGCCGTGAAGCCAAGTGAGCTTTAAGAGAAAAAGGGCGCAAAAATTAGATGCCTCTTGTTACTGGTTTATTCCACCACCGTTACCACCCACAATGACCTTGCCTTCTATTTTAAAAGAAGTTGAAAAACACACCTTATTTTATGTTATAATGATAGCAACATGGCAGAACCAAACCACCACAGGGCATTTGGGTATCCATGGAATTATCAGCACAATCATAAATACTCTTGACAGTTCCTGAAGGAGATAATGAGGAAATTAGCTGTGGCCAAAAACCAATTGCCACCATCCTATATAAAGCTTAACCTTGACCCTCGGTAATATAATTGGAATACCCATTCTCAAAAGCCCTGCCATTTAAAGCACTGTGAAGGGCTGAGAATAAAAACAAAGACAGCTAATGAAGTACACAAAAACCATCACAACCTTGCTGATCTGACCCGCTTCTCTGCAGTTATCTGGTTCTTCCAGACCTACACTTCCTGAGCCATTCACTTTGTGACTGGGATATCATTGACTCTGGTATTAGGAAAGAAGATAAAAGAATTGTTAATTTGTCAGTCCTTGTGTAAAGGATAAAAATGATGGAGATACCACTTGGCATAAAGCTTCACAGAATCATCACTTGGCAGAAACTTGGGGGCCCATCCTGACTCTGGGAAGTAGGTAGGGCAGTGGTCATTAGCTATACTTTCCTGTCACTTAGTGGGTGAGGAGCCTCCTTCAAGGCTAGTAGGTGGCAGGACCAGGACTCTATCCAAGGTCTTTCTGAGTTCATGTTCACGGCTATTACATACCCTGTGTCTTCTCAGTGTCTGGGTTTTCTCCTTCCCCAAAGAGCAAAGGTTTTACACAATTGTGGAAAGTGAGACGTATAAATACTTAATAAAGTTTACTGCTATGCTGAGGGAGAAATCCAGCAACATGCTGTTTTCTAGGTCTCTGCTGAAATTTCTCTATAAAGGTCAAAACCTTTAAAAAGGAACTGCTGTATTTTGCAAAATGAAACGAACACTGATTGCAACATTTGAGTTTTCGACTCAGAACTTCAGAACACTGTGTTGTGTGATTTTGATTTTAGATAACCAAATGTAACTACTGATACAACCCCTGGCTGACCTTATTGGTTTATATCTAGGAATGCTTTAATGAAAAAATAGTGAGTTGTTTCTTCATCCTACTTCTGCCCACCCATATGATTCCCATCTTCCTAGCCACAATGGGAGGCAATGTGGTAGCATGTCGATATAACCCACTACAGAAAAGAGTCAGAACTTGATGGGGAATCTAAATCATACTCTACTTTGGGCTATTCAAATAAGAAAAAAAAAATCTTGAAGAGACATTTTCTGTTTTTATTTCCACTGTGCTCTGGTAAATGCTGGTAGAATTTCAATGCACACTAGCTCTCAGGCCTTCAAAGCAAAAACAGTGGCAGTCTGGAGGTCAGGCAGGCTATCCTGTTGTCACTCATTTCCTGTGCTAATTTTACACTGAAGAAAGTTTTAATGGTTTGGTGTAAACAGAGCAAGATTGAAAAGAAAGCTTTTAGAAAATAGATCTTCAGAAAATAAAAAAGGCAATAATTATTGCATTAAAAACTCCATCATTTGTGCCTTAATATTATAACCTATCATAAAAATGCCACTTTAATTGTTTTAACATCTCTTTAAGTGTTTTGTACTTATTGTTATTCCCAGCAGCTAACAATAAGAAAATAGCAGCATTAAGCTCAGTTTGAGACCATTTTTACTAGAAATCAGGATACTAATGAGCTGTGAAGAAAATGTTGTTAATCATACTTCTTTTGCTGTCTTATAAAATATTACTAACACATATATAAAGTATACATGAAGTAAATATAGATGTGTTTATATAGCTTGACAGGTATACTTCTTTAATCAGAAAAAGAAACCCAAAGCTTTAGATTCCCTCTTTTCCATACAACAAACCACATTTAATGAATTTCACTTAAAATTCACAGTAGAGATTAAACAAAAGAGAACACATGGTGACAAAATATTTCAGCATACGTTGAATAGCGCTCAGACCCTGTCTATGGAGATATGTACCCCAGAAGCAGATTATCCTGTGATGTTGGGGTAATTGAGAGGCCCCCTGATAACAAACCCATGTAACTGGTCTTGGGGACAGAAGATCTGGAGTCTAGCCCTGATCTAGCCATCCACTGTATGTTTGAGAGCTCTACCACTCACCTTCATATCTTTAAAACGGAGATCTTAATTCCTGTCTTATGGGATATTTGAGAGACTTAAATTCAGCATGTAAACAAAAGTACCTAATAAACTGTAAAATGATATACAAATGGAAGGTATCATGTTATCATTACTAACACCTGAACCTGGTCATAAACAGCATTAAAATTCCAGTGTACAGATTCAAACAATCCCTTGAATTTTTTGAGCAGAAAGAGGAAAATAGGTTATCATTTTAATTTTTATTTATGTTTTGAAAATATAATACAGATGATACTTATATTGGAGGGAAAGCAGAAAATCTGCACTTATTCTTAAAGATAAGTGTTCATCTACTCCTACTTATTTGGCAAAACACAGAATGTTCGTCTCCTACTTGATAGACAAAACACAAAGATGTTAATAATGTTATTTTAAATAAGGCAGTAGAAGAGCGGGGTTCTAGAATCCTACAAACCTCTCAGATCCACCTACTAATTCTGCGACCTCGGGTCAGTTACTTAACGTATTTCAGTTTCTTCACTTACAAAAAGCAGATGGTGGAAGTACCAATGCCTCAGAAGACTTGTGGATAGAAATGAGTTATCACAGGTTTAGAGCTTAGCACACTGTCTGACACATAGTGAGAACTCAATACGTGTTTGTTGTTACAGTATGATTATATATTTCCTCATAGGGGCATTTCAGACATGTGAAATCTAAGTGATCCTTGCTTTCAAACGCAGCTGGTTAACTTGATAACCAAAATCATCTCACCAAAAAAAAAGCTCTAATACACTTTAACAGCCTAAAGGACATATTTTCTAGTCTTAAACAATCACAACAAACTTAGTAAAGGTTTATTCCAAATTCTTGCTGTGTAGCTTCATTTCTTCATTCATTCATTAAAAAAGAAAGAAAGAAAAAAGTATTTATGGAAACCCTATCATATACCAGGCACTGTATTTGGTGGTGGGATACAAGGTCAAGCAAAAAAGAGCTACAATCTCTGCCTTCATGTTTTAAGGAAGATAAATATTAATCAAAATTATTACACACAAGGAATGTAAAATTGCAACTGTAAAAAGTGCCAAAAAGGAGGAAAAGCCAGTGCTTATGGGAGTATAATATTAAAAAGAAATGAACAAATTGTGTTGGTGAAGGAAAGCTTCCCTGAGGAAGTGATAATTGAGTTGATATCAGAAGACTGAGTGGAGTTAACAGGATAAAAAAGCATGAGTTACTGTGTCCTAGTACAAGGATCTATGTGTGGGTGGGAGGGAACTTGGCCCCTTTGAGGGCCTGAAGGAAGGCAAATGAGATGGGAGCTCAGAGAAGGAGAAGCAGGGAGTGAATGAGGTGAGGCTGGAGAGTCAACCAAGCCCTGTACACCATGATAAGAGTTTGTTTTCTTATTCTAAGAACAAAGGAAAACCATTGAAGAATTTTAAGCCTGAGTATGCCGTTGGTTTTGAGGAGAGGAAGGGGTTGATATGATCCAATGTGAATTCCGTGTGTAAAGAAGAGTTTAGAGGGGGTCAGAGTACTTGTGGAGAAACTAGTTAGGAGACTGTTGCCAGGGTTCCAGAAAGATAATGTGGAAGTATAGATTAGGGCAGTTGAGCTAGAAATGTTTGCAAGTGATAGAGGAAGACCTTGGTTTTCCATAAAACATACATTCTTTTCTTTCACTGCCCAGGCACATTTTTCATGTAAAGATGTTTTCCTTTTGGAATGTTCTAGAGAATCCAAGTAACCGTTAATGGTAAGTAAAGGGTTTCCACACACATTTGAATTCAGTGAGGGATCAAAAATGCCAATTTCTAAATAATCAGTATCGTCTTCCTCTAGGTGAAAGCCTTTGTCCAGTTTTACTATAAAACATGCAACACCAAAAATGAACCAAAGGAAATAATTTCCATTGAAACACATTTTAATTACGAAAATGTCATAAGTAAACTATCATTTATTAAAAATTAGGTCAAAGAGCAGCAACACTTTCCAATTCAAGTTGCAAAAAGGCAAACACATCCAAGAAAGGAAGAAAATCATAGGCAACAGATCCGATAGTAATTCTAAAATAACCAATGGCATTATCTTTGGAATCTGCCAGAAGAATAGCTGCTACCTTAGGAAGAGTACTTCTCATATTTTGGCCACTAAGCAACCATGCTTTGTATGTAAAAGTGATATGTACAATAGCCAAGGCACCTTCCTAGTACCTCATAGCAACTGAATGAATGCAGAAACACACACACATACGACCACATACAAACACACTGAAATGTATTAAGCTCGCACATCTTGAAGGGTTAAGCAGGAAAACAAAAAGGATAGCACGACACACATCTTCATTTTGCAAAAAAAGACATGCAGAAACATCCATTACAATTGTCTCTAAGATAAATTGTATCCCTCAACTAAAAGAAAAAAAAAAATGAAATCATTGGCAGCCTAGTTCTCCCTGAGTAGAAGTGAGACATTAATTTAGATCCCTGTGCACATTGAAAAGCTATTGCACTGCGGGGATTTCCAATTACATAATGCAGAATCAGAACTCTGTTTGGGTGTCACTTGGCTGCCAGCATCCATGGGTGAGCTGTATAACACTCCTCTGTCATGTAGCTCATGTGAGAAAAGAATTCTGCTGTTCCAAGAAATGGCACTCATCTTGGAGACCTTCCCAGTTACACAAAAGAGCATAATTTCCACATTATCCCCAGGCATACTGTCTAGGACGATAAGTCTATGATAGCTTTATGTGTAAATTATATACATAGTTCTACTAATGAAAGGCATGCAGACTGCTTTTTGGTGATGGCAGTGCAGAAAAACAAAATCAATTTGCTTTTCAATTTTAAAATGATGCCCGAGCTATCTATAATAATCAAAAGGGACTGTGAGGGTTAGATGGCAGGTAACGTAATTGCACTATATTATCTAACAGGTCAGAACTAGTTTTGTCAAGCAATGTCTAGAGTGCAGACTTACCAATCACCTCATAACTGGCTTGTTTCAGGACTTTGGTTTTAAGTCCTTGATACTCTTAATATCATACTTATCTCAGTTTTTCATCAGGGACTGCACTCTTGATTCTGGTTTAATTTTTTTCTACCTATGAAAGCACACTTACAGAAGAGAGATGAGAAGTAAAGGAAGGATGAATATTTTCACGTCTATTGTCTATTTGGTGACAAAATTCCCTATGTAGTGCATAGTGTGCACCAGATACAGGTGATAAAGTGGAGAACAAGACAGTGTTCTTTCCTTCTAGAAGCTCACAACTCTCTTACTTAGATGTCCAAAACATGAAAACTTTTGTATACTAGTTATCAATATTATTTTGAAAATTTCTTTTATTTCATTAAATTCAATCATTTTTATACCAAATAAAGAACAGAGACTAGAAAATTGGGGTAGGCATAATAATACCTAATATTTGTTGCATTTACTATATATACAAGTTTTGCACATATCAAAACCTAATGACAACCTAGGCATTAAATTATGAAAATCTTCATTTTAAAAATGAAAAAACTGAGGTTTACACAAGTTATACCACAAGATCACAAATCTAATGTGTAGCTTGAATTTAAACCAATGGAATCCGATTCCATGGTGTTGTCTCTTATTCATTGCTCTGCACCGCTCCAGTTTAACATTTACTATAACCTGAATATTTGGGCATCTCAATTTTTGTTTGTTTAATTTAATTGCTTGACTTGGAAACTTTTTTCATCCATTCTCCTTTTATCTTATCTTGACGATCTTGGTGGGAAAAGTTAACCAAGTCTTTTTCTGGGTTATTCCATTATAGTTGAATACATAATCATGTTGCTCTCTCCAACTATTCACCTATTGCTTTCATGTTAAAATTTATTTACGGAGCATCTGTAATATGCCAAGCACTGTGTTAGGTGCTTTATGAGTAAAGATGTGATCCTTGCCATATACAGAGATGCAAATCAGAATTAAGTAATAAATAAAATAAAGGTCTAATAGAAGATATGGTAGGAAGGGTGCCGGGTGCTAAAAAAGTGACTGCCAGCAGGGGGCACAGGTGAGGCTTCCTGTATGAGGTAGTGTTTGAACTGTTACCTGAAACTTGAGTACCTGGACTAGATTTTTTATTTTTCCCATCTTGACCTCACCTCCCAGAATTTACTTTTGAATTTGCATTCCCACTGGCCTCCAACTATTACCTAATTTCCAACTGCAACAAGTCACCATATGACTGTCTACACTGTCACCAACTGCAAGTTTTTGAGGATCTCTCTTCCTTTGATATCCCTGCTTCTACACTAATCTGGTTTTCTCCCTCCATTCGTGACTACCTGCATTTACTTCGCTTTTTCTTCTGCCCTTTCTCTACACTTACTCAGAAACTGTCCTCAGGTCCATTCTTCTCTGGTTTCTTCAAGTTTCTCTTAAACTCTCTCCCTTTTTTATTTTTTATTTTTATATTTATTTATTTATTTTTAAAATTTTTATTGGAGTATAGTTGCTTTACAATGTTGTGTTAGTTTCTGCTGTACAGCAAAGTGAATTTTATATATATATATATATATATATATATATGTATATATATATATATATATATATATGCCCGCTTTTATAGATTTCCTTCCCATCTAGGTCACCACAGAGCACTGAGTAGAGTTCCCTGTGCTATACAGTAGGTTCTCATTAGTTACCTATTTTATACATAGTAGTGTATATGTGTCAATCCCAATCTCCCAGTTCTTCCCACCCCCCCTCTTGGTATCCATAAGTTTGTTTTCTACATGTGTATCTCTATTTCTGCTTTGCAAATAAGTTCATCTGTACCATTTTTCTAGATTCCACATATAAGCGATATTTTTCTCTTTCTGACTTACTTCACCCTGTATGACATCTCCCCCTTTTTTAAACTCATGATTTAAACTATTTTCTCACCTTTTTTTTTTAATGTTGACTTTCTATCAAGTAGCATAGATGATATTCATATATATTTGTATATAAAACATATAATGTATACTACATACACTGTATATAATGACAAAAATAAAATTATAAATGCAATTAAAATGCTTAAAATTATATACTTATTTTTTAAAAATTTCTCTAGTAAGTTATATGACTAAGTTTTGTATTACGTGTGGAATTAATGTATGCTAAAATAGAAAACAAAAGCAAATAGATGACCTATGCTTGGAAAAAAACAAGAAAAAGGAAATTGTAAAGAATAAATGTGTTCATATCCAAAATGCCGCTGATCTCTAGACCTTCCTTTTGACTTATCAAGGGATGGAGACATTAGTCTTCTCTGACTGGATTGGGGGGGGGGGGGACAGTGGCACTTTTTCTGCAATTACTGAAATTGAGGGAAATGTTACCGTCTCCTCAGATAATATACTTCTTCTAGAAACTCACATGGCTTTCCAACAACCCAGCAACTCAAAAGTATCAGAAAACAACGAATGAAATCCTAGACTGAATAGGATAGAGTAAAAAACAAAAAGAAAGATGATAACACAAGTATTTTATGAAGTTAGTTGAAAAAAGACTTTGAAGCTGGGAATGACTAAATGTATCTGTATTAGGTCATATCTACTGAATTTACTATGAAAAAGGTATTAATATGATTTAACATGAGTTAAGGAACTTCCCTGTTGGCCCAGTGTTTAAGGCTCCGTGCTTCCACTGCAGGGGGCATGGGTTTGTTCCCTGATCGGAGAACTAAGATCCCGCGTGCCGCGTGGCCAAACAAACAAAAAAACATGAGTTAGGATTGCATATGCTTCCTAAATTTGCCATCCTTATAAATTAAAGGAGAACACTGAGAGTTATGGGTAACGGTTCATTAAAAGCTCGTGGAACATATTCTACATATAAAGAAAATCTACTTTTCTTTCCTTGCCGCCCTCCTTTCTTCCTAGTGAGGTAGAGATTGATGAGGGTGTGGTAGAGGCCCAGCTTGAAGTACTGTGGTGTTAGAGCCCAAAGGGGGTTAGGAGGTTGACTATATGAAGGGAGAGACAGTGACAGCCAGCCTGGAGCACAGCTGAAGCCTGAGCAAGATAAGGAAGGTATTTGCTTAGGGGGCAGCTAGGCATGGAGTTGGGAGTTTTTACATATGGAAGCAATCACATTAGCACATATACCTAGAATAATGAGAGCCAGGTTTCTCACTATTCATAGGATTGCCATATAAAAATGGAGAACACTAGAATAAACTTCACGGTGTTGGGTTAGGACTGGAATATTAGTGTAAACTCAAGGTTTTCAATATTCATCGATAGATATAAAAATACAAACAGGTGTAAACATATGTGTGTGTATATTCCCTAGCACTGTCCACTGGGAGAAACTGGGAGTACTGACACTCCAGTAGCAATAAACACATCTAACTCAGATCTTGGTTTCTAAATACCATCCTCCATAAAAGGAAGCAGAGATGCTTGGAGAAAAAATTAATTCCAGGACTGGGGCAGAGAAAATACAAGATAAGCCTTCTTGTGCCAGAAAGTAAGAAAGTGCTAAGTGAATATAAGGGGCATGCTAAAAATACACAGAAACCAGCACGAACAAGTTCCCATTGGCCAAATCTGGGCTAAAATGAGTATTAAAATAAGTAATGATATTAGCAAATTATAACTCATTTAATAAAAATGGGAATCCAGGAATCCATACTGATAAAAATAAATAAATGAATAAATAAATGGGGAGAAGAGAAAGTTTTTCTTACAGTGGACTACAATAATAAATGCAGCATGAATAATGGAATTAGAAAATCACATTTGTCAACCATCACTGTAGTAATCCAGTCAAGAAACATCGATTGATTCTAAAACTAGGGAGAGAAAAAGTTTGGTAAGGAATGAGATATTTACACAATTTCAAGTTATTGCTACACAGATAGTGATTAAATTACAAAGGGAAAATGAGTAACTTTACATGGGAGAAACCTGACAAACACGTTAACCAAGTGATCAGAGTTACGTCACCAGTAATGAGATAAAGTGAAGTAGTAGGACATACAATATAATATGGTACAAAAAACGTAGCTTCTCTTCTATGATATGATGCCAAAAATTGCATAATCTCAATCTAATATTGAGGAAATATCAAACATACTCAAATTGAGGAACAGTCTACAAAATAGCTGACCAGTGCCTAGGTCACAAAAATCAAGGAAATGCTAAGGAACTGTTCCAGATGGAAAGTTTCAAGAGTCATGGTATCTAAATGCATCACATGATCCTAGATTGGATCCTTTTATTTTAAAGGACTTTTTCGAGACAATTGGTGAAACTTGGATAGGCTCTGTGGATTAAACAGTAGCAATGTATCAGTGTTAATTTCCTGACTTTGATGTTTGTACTGTGGTAATGTAGGAGAATGTCCTTGTTTATAGGAATTACACACTAAAGATATTTGCAGGTGTTGTGGCAACATGGTGTCACCTTACTCCCAGGAAAGAAAAGTTATTTGTGTTGGGCTTGTAATTTTTCCCTAAGTTTGATATTATTTTAAAATAAACAAACTTAGACACACACACACAAATATGTGTATATATGTGTGTAAATACACACACAAAAAATATTTGACATTCAATTTTCTACCAGTCTTTTTTTTCCTCTCACAAACTTTTTCATACACATGTGAAAAATGTGTAACTTTCTCCCTTGCACATAAACTTGTGAACACACACACACACCAAATTTTCTCTCTTTAGCGAGAGAAAGAGCAAAGTGAAGAATGACTCTGAGATCTTTTGTTCTGATCAACTAGAAAAGTGGATTTGTCATTAACAAAAATAGGAAGACAGAAGAGCTGCTTTTGTAGGGGAAGTTCAGGAATATTTGGTATTCATTGCTGTCATTTGCTAAGGACATTTTCCGTTCGGAAGAGAGGTTCTATCCACAAAAGAAGGCTAGATGAATAATGTTAATGTAGAAATATATGGATATTCTAATTCCTTTATTTGGCATATGTTTTTCTATAAAGCGTAAACAGGCATTTCTTCTGCTTGAGCAAGAAAGGATGGCTACTGAAAACCGAAAGTAAACTCTGCAGTTTGGGGAAAGTAGGAATTTTTCCAAGAACAAAATTGCTAGTCAGCACTGGAGGTCATACCTAATGATCAGATAGAAAGAGAGCCCAAAGAGTGTTTAAAGTCATGGGTAGAGTAAAATACTGTAGAGAAGAGCTATCTGCATGGACTTTTATGGTTCATTGTCTGGAATAAGAACCTTCTGAATGATACTAATGTTTGAAATGAAAGGGCCCGTATTCATATTCTTGCAATTTTCTCTTCAACTGACTCCACTCTGGCTGAGGTCCCAACCATTACACCAAAACTGCTATTTCCAAGACCACCAAGGACCTCCAAATTGATGCATGCACTGGTGAATGTTCAGTTTTATCTCATTTATTCTGTTAGCAGAACTTTACAAAGGTGATCACTCCTTCCTCCTTTCCTCACTTTGCTTTCATGTCCACATTAATTTTCTTCCTAACTCACTGGGTACGCTCCCTGTGACATCTTACTACTGGGATACCCCAGAGCTCAGACCTTAGACACTTCCTCTTCTCTACCCATAATTGTGTCTTTTAGTGACCTCATTCAGTCTCACAGCTCTCAATAACATCTATTCAGCTGGCCCCTCCCTTGATCTCAAATTCAGATTAAAAACTACCAACTTGATACCTAGTAAACACCCAAGTAGAGATATCTCCACGTTAAATGTCCAGAATCCTGAACTTCCCCTACAAAAGCAGCTCTTCTGTCTTCCTATTTTTGTTAATGACAAATCCACTTTTCTAGTTGATCAGAACAAAAGATCTCATAGTCATTCTTCACTTTGCTCTTTCTCTCATACCGATATCCAATCTGGTCCAAATCTTGTCAACTCCATCTTCAAAATGCATCCAGAATTTCACTACTTCTCACTACCTTCACTGTCACTTTCCTGGCTCAAGCCACCTGCATCCAGCTAGGATTACTAAAATAGCCTCTTAATTGGCCTCACTGCTTTAACCTTTGTCTCTACAGTCTATTTTTAACACAGAAGCCAAAATGATCCTTTAAAATTTGTCAGATCATATCACTAAGCTGGTGAAAGTTTTCCAAGGGACTCATTTCAAAGAGTAAAAGCCAAGGTATTTACAGTGCTGCATAAAGTCCTATGCAATCTGTTATTCTGTACCTTTTTTTTTTTTTTTTTTTTTTTTTACTTAACCTTATGGTACTTTCCTCTTGCTCACTCCACTCTACCCTCTCTGACCTCCTAGTTGTATCTAGAATACTCCTGGCATACTCCCACCACAGAGCACTTGCTGTTCTCTCTAACTAGAAAGCTCTTGCCCCAAAAACCTACATAGATCCCACGCTTACCTCTTTCATGTCTTAGCCCAGGTCATCTTTTCAGCAAGGCCTTGTCTGGTTACCCTATTTACAATCTCAGCTCTTCCTATCCCAAACCACTCCTGGAGCTCTAATTTTTCTTTCCTGCTGTATTTTTCTTCAAAGTGCATAACATTGTCTAACGAACTATATAATTTACTAATTTGTTTTATTTAATGTTTAACTTCCTGCTAGAATATAAACTCCACAAGCACATATTTTCATCTTTTAGTTTACTACTAAATTTCCAGCACTAAATTAGTGCCTGGAGCATGGCATTCACTTCATAAATATTTATGAATGAATGAAACCTAATGGGAAAGCAATAAACTAAAGTAGGTCAACCAGCAGCCAGAATTTGATGTACAAGGTGGTAGGGAAGAGGAGAGAGAAAGTGGAAATCATACCCTTCTGTTGTATAGATACCAATCTCACTTTGGCAGTGAGATCAGCCTGCCCTGCTACAGCTGGTCAAAAACTCCCTTGGACAACAAGGTATCCCAGTGTGAATAAAGATTAAACACTAGTTACCTCTGATCTAGTCAGTGTAATCCGATATTTACTGAAAGGAGGAAAGGGCCAAGAACTTAGATTATAAACTTTGACAAACCAGTGTCTACATAGAATTTCAGATATTAAAAGAATACCATATTTTTAATAGTTTTAGAGGGTTAATCTCTGAATTTACATTCCAACAGACAGGTACCCACACAGCAGCAAACAAACAAAAAATCAGCACAAAGGCTGATGTCAGTTTAATAACTGTGCTTTTAGAAATTTTAAATATCACAGGAAGTGGATCAGTCATCCAACAGCTAATATTAGCTAATTAAGATTTGGCAAATCACAGAATCTTGACAATTTTTATACATGAGGACAGTATTCTTAATGTGAGAGCCTCTTGGGGAAATGAGAACTGTGCTTTTGAACATACAGGATACAATCTGATCCCTCAGAAATATCCCTGGTCCTTAACAGTCCCTGTATATTCCTGAATATTCCTTGTGGATATTTAAAAAACATTTCAAGAACTCCAAGTTGTCTGGCAGTAGGACTGCACAATTAAAAGCTGTTAACTACACTATAGCCAATGGACCATACAGTCGATACAAATATAGATACAGAAATAATATAAAGATTAGGATTCACCTAGCATAGGTAAATATGACATAGGTAGTGTTTGTATTGTATGTCCCAGAACACTTTTTACTTCTTCCTTTCACTCTCTCATTTTTTCTCCCCTCAACATCCTTCGCATGTGGCCAATATTTAAATATTCACTCTACCCACTGATTTTTTATCCTCAGGAAATGACCTCATATATTAAAGTCTAAAAAGTCTAATTTTTCTTGAAAGTAATAGGTCTTAGACCAAGAGATTACCCTCTAATTGTGGAATTCAGCAATCAATAAAAAAGTAGCAATTATAGTTTTTCTAGCATCAGGAAAGCATATCAAATATGATTTCCACTCAATCATTTTCTTCATTCAATCAACAAAGCATTGAATACCTGCTTTGTGATAGGCAGTATTAAGTGCTGAGTATATAGCAGTGAACAAAAAGATATGTTTCAGAGCCTCCAAAGTTTACAATCTAGTAAAGAGAAACAGATATAAAGTATGTAAATAAATAGCTATATAATTACAGAATATAACTGTAAGATGATCAAGTTTCATGAAGATAAGAGGCAGGGTACTATGATAGCAAACAACAGAGTACTTAAATGGGAAAGTTAGTGAAAGCTTGTCTGCAGAGGTACTACTTAGGTCAAGACTTGAAGGATGAGAGAGCATCAGTCATACCACAAAATTAGAAGAAGAACATTCTATGTGGTGGCAAGGCTCTAAGGTAGGAAAGAGTTTGGAATTTTCTAGAAAGGATAAGTGCCAGTGTAACTGGAGCATAGTTAAGGAGGGTGGGAATAGTTCAAGATAATGTTGGTCAAATTTTTTGTATCTTATAGGACATTGTAAGGAGCTTGGACTTTTATGTGCAATGAGTAAGTATTTTAAAGGATTTTTAAGAAGCTTAATTTGACTTGGTTTATAGTTCTAAAAGCTCAGAAACACTGCTATGTGATGAATGGTTATGGTGGGCTGGAGGAGAAAGTAAAGAAGGAAATGGAGAGATCAATTAGAAGACTATTATGATAATCCCAGTGAAAGATACTGTGCCCTCAACTAGGATGGTGGAAGAGATGGTGAAAAATAACTGGATTGAAGGCATGCTTTGGAGGTATAATCTATGACTCACTGAAGGATCGGGTATGGTTATGAAGGAGAAGAAGAAATCAAGTATGATTTCCAAGTTCCAAGTTTGAGCAACTATGTGGTGGTGGTATCAGATATTGAGATGGTTTAAAAAGTGGCGGGGGTGCGGGGGGAGAGTTTTCAGAGGGCAAGTTAGAGTTCTGCTCTAGATATGTTAAGTTTAAGACAACTGTGAGTCATTCAAGTGGAGAGAGATGTCAAGAAGCTAGCTAGAGAAGACTTCTACTTCCAACAAAAATAAAGTTGGAATCACCAAAATTAACTAACAAAATGTATAAAAGAATTGTTTTCAAGACACTTGATATATGGCAACAAAGGAGAGTGACCCCCTGAGGTACAGGGAACAAATGAGGTGAGCCTTAAGATGATCTTATTTAAATCCCTGTGAGAGTTCCCACAAGGTGGCACAGGGAACAGAAACCTGGTAAAAGCCCCAAGTTGAGGAGATGGAGCTGAGAATGTAGGGGGATCAAGAAGGCTTGAGTTCACAGGACAAAAAAAACTGGAGAGGAGAGAGCTGCATTGAGAAAAAAAAAGTCTGGAATTCTGCAGAGAACCTCACTCAAGTATTTAGTAGAGCACTAAATCATAATGATTTGAGTAAACTACCTGAGGGACTGAGAAAGAACCATCTGAAAGGATGAGCGGGAAAAGAACTTGGAGCTTACATGGGCTGGAATAATCCCATTCATCCTAGGAAGACTGGAAAATCTCATGAGTTATGGGGCATTGAGTGAATATTCAGAATTATCTAGCATCAATAATGGTAATCGCCCTGGACTAAACACTGCTCTGATTCCACCAAATGAATCTTCAAAGAAGACCTGAAAGGATCAAGTTGTTTCCAAGCAACTTAACTGCATCCCAGAACAAAGCCCAAAAATATTTACAGGGAAAAAAAAATATCCAGCACAAATAAGGTAAACTTCACAATGCCTGGCATCAAATCAAAAATTACCAGGAACGCAAAGTAGCAGGAAAATGTGACCCATTTTAAGGAAAAAAAATGGATCAAAATAAATCAACTGAAACTGACCCAGGAATGACACAGATGTTAGAATTAGGAGTCAATAATATTACAACAGTTATTATATAATTGTTTTCCATATTTTTAAAAACTCAAGGAGAAACATGGAAGATACAAAAAAGATAAAATAAAAATTTTAGAGATTAAAAATACAACGTCTGAGATGAAAAGTACACTGAATTGTATGAACAGCAGATTAGTCATTGCAGAAGAAAATACTTAGTGGACTCAAAGACATGGCAATAGAAATTATCAAAATGAAACAATGAGAAAAAGAATTTTAAAATAAATAGAGCTTCACTGAGCTCATTCTAAAATTCATATGGAAATACAGAGAACTAGAATACCCAAAATAACTTTAAAAAAAGAAGAGTGGCACTACTTCTTTTCAAGATGGATATAAGCTACATTAATGAAAGCAGTGTGGTATTGGCACAGAAATACACAAATAGATCAATGGAAAAGAACAGATTCCAGAAATAGACCTACACACATACAGACAATTAGTTTTTTGAAAGGGTGAAAGGCAATTCAGTTGAGAAAAGATAGTCTTTCGAAAAGTGGTTCTGAAACAATTGAATATCCATATGCAGGAACTGGATACCATATGTAGCAAAATGAGCTTTGATCCATAATTTATACCACATAAAAATTCATTCAAAATGAACCCTACACCTAAATGTAGAACATAGAATTATAAGCATTCTGGAAGAAAATATAAAATTGCTGTAACCCTGGTTTAGGCAAATATTTTTTAGATATAACTCCAAAACCGTGATATAGAAAATAGATCAGTCAGTTGTACTTTATCCAAATTAAAGATGTCTGCTCTTCATTTCTCCAAAGAAGATATACAGATTGCCAACAAACACATGAAAGGATGCTCAACATCACTAATCATTAGAGAAATGCAAATCAAAACTACAATGAAGTATCACCTCACACCTGTCAGAATGGCCATCATCAAAAAATCTACAAACAATAAATGCTGGAGAGGGTGTGGAGAAAAGGGAACCCTGTTGCACTGTTGGTGGGAATGTAAATTGATACAGCCACTATGGAGAACAGTATGGAGGTTCCTTAAAAAACTAAAAATAGAACTACCGACAGGGGAACCAAGATGGCGGAGTAGAAGGACTTGTTCTCATTCCCTCTTGTGAGAACACAAGAATCACAACTAGCTGCTGGACAATCATCGACAGGAAGACACTGGAACTCACCAAAAAAGATACCCCACATCCAAAGACAAAGGAGAAGCCACAATGAGACGGTAGGAGGGGGCGCAATCACAGCAAAATCAAATCCCATAACTGCTGGGTGGGTGAATCACAGACTGGAGAACACTTATACCACAGAAGTTCACCCACTGGAGTGAAGGTTCTGAGCCGCACGTCAGGCTTCCCAACCTGGGGGTCCCGCAACGGGAGGAGGAATTCCTAGACAATCAGACTTTGAAGGCTAGTAGGATTTGATCGCAGTCCTTTGACAGGACTGGGAGAAACAGAGACCCCACTCTTGAAGGGCACACACAAAGTAGTGTGCACAATCAGGATGCAGGGGAAGGAGCAGTGAACCCAGGGGAGACTGAACCAGACCTGCTTGCTAGTGTTGGAGGGTCTCCTGCAGAGGCGGGGGGTGGCTGTGGCTCACTGTGGGGACAAGAACACTGGCAGCGGAAGTTCTGGGAAGTGCTCCTTGGCGTCAGCCCTCCCAGAGTCTGCCATTGGCCACACCAAAGAGCCCAGGTAGGCTCTATTGTTGGGTTGCCTCAGGTCAACCAACCAACAGGGAGGGAACCCAGTCCCACCCATCAGCAGTCAAGCGAATTAAAGTTTCACTGAGCTCTGCCCACCAGAGCAACAGCCAGCTCTACCCACCACCAGTCCCTCCCATCAGGAAACCTGCACAAGCCTCTTAGATAGCCTCATCCACCAGAGGGCAGACAGCAGAAGCAAGAAGAACTACAATCCTGCAGCCTGTGGAACAAAAACCACATTCACAGAAAGATAGACAAGATGAAAAGGCAGAGGGCTATGTACCAGATGAAGGAACAAGATAAAACCCCAGAAAAACAACTAAATGAAGTGGAGATAGGCAACCTTCCAGAAAAAGAATTCAGAATAATGATAGTGAAGATGATCCAGGACCTCACAAAAAGAATGGAGGCAAAGATCGAGAAGATGCAAGAAATGTTTAACAAAGACCTAGAAGAATTAAAGATCAAACAAACAGAGATGAACAATACAATAACTGAAATGAAAACTACACTAGAAGGAATCAATAGCAGAATAACTGAGGCAGAAGAACGGATAAGTGACCTGGAAGACAGAGTGGTGGAATTCACTGCTGCAGAACAGAATAAAGAAAAAAGAATGAAGAGAAATGAGGACAGCCTAAGAGACCTCTGTGACAACATTAAACTCAACAACATTCGCAGTATAGGGGTCCCAGAAGGAGAAGAGAGAGAGAAAGGACCCGAGAAAATATTTGAAGAGATTATAGTTGAAAACTTCCCTAACATGGGAAAGGAAATAGCCACCCAAGTACAGGAAGTGCAGTGAGTCCCATACAGAATAAACCCAAGGAGAAACACGCCAAGACACATAGGAATCAAATTGGCAAAAATTAAAGACAAAGAAACATTATTGAAAGCAGCAAGGGAAAAACGACAAATAACATACAAGGGAACTCCCATAAGGTTAACAGCTGATTTCTGAGCAGAAACTCTACAAGCCAGAGGGGAGTGGCATGATATACTTTAAGTGATGAAAGGGAAGAATCTACAACCAAGATTACTCTACCCAGCAAGGATCTCATTCAGATTCGATGGAGAAATCAAAAGCTTTACAGACAAGCAAAAGCTAAGAGAATTCAGCACCACGAAACCAGCTCTACAACAAATGCTAAAGGAACTTCTCTAAGTGGGAAACACAAGAGAAGAAAAGGACCTACAAAAACAAATCCAAAACAATTAAGAAAATGGTCATAGGAACATACATATCGATAATTACCTTAAACGTGAATGGATTAAATGCTCCAGCCAAAAGACACAGGCTTGCTGAATGGATACAAAAACAAGACCTATATATATGCTGTCTACAAGAGACCCACTTCAGACCTAGGGACACATACAGACTGAAAGTGAGGGGATGGAAAAAGATATTCCATGCAAATGGAAATCAAAAGAAAGCTGGAGTAGCAATACTCATATCAGATAAAATAGACTTTAAAATAAAGAATGTTACAAGAGACAAGGAAGGACACTACATAATGATCAAGGGATCAATCCAAGAAGAAGATATAACAATTATAAATATATATGCACCCAACATAGGAGCACCTCAATACATAAGGCAACTGCTAACAGCTGTAAAAGAGGAAGTCAACAGTAACACAGTAATAGTAGAGGACTTTAACACCTCACTTACACCAATGGACAGATCATCCAAAATGAAAGTAAATAAGGAAACAGAAGCTTCAAATGACACAATACACCAGATAGATTTAGTTGATATTTATAGGACATTCCATCCAAAAACAGCAGATAACACTTTCTTCCCAAGTGCACACGGAACATTCTCCAGGATAGATCACATCTTGGGTCACAAATCAAGCCTCAGTAAATTTAAGAAAATTGAAATCATATCAAGCATCTTTTCTGACCACAACGCTATGAGATCAGAAATGAATTACAGGAGGCTTCCCTGGTGGCGCAGTGGTTGAGAATCTGCCTGCCAATGCAGGGGACATGGGTTCGAGCCCTGGTCTGGGAAGATCTCACATGCCGCAGAGCAACTAGGCCCGTGAGCCAAAATTGCTCAGCCTGCGCGTCTGGAGCCTGTGCTCTGCAACAAGAGAGGCCGCGATAGTGATAGGCTCACACACCGCGATGAAGAGTGGCCCCCACTTGTTGCAACTAGAGAAAGCCCTCACACAGAAACGAAGACCCAACACAGCCATAAATAAATAAATAATTAATTTTTTAAAAAAAGAAATGAATTACAGGGGAAAAAACGTAAAAAACACAAACACATGGAGGCTAAACACTACGTTACTAAACAACCAAGAGATCACTGAAGAAATCAAAGAGGAAATCAAAAAATACCTAGAGAAAAATGACAAGGAAAACATGACAATCCAAAACCTATGGGATGCAGCAAAAGCAGTTCTAAGAGGGAAGTTTATAGCTATACAAGCCTACCTCAAGAAAGAAGAAAAATCTCAAATACATAATCTAAACTTACACCTAAAGGAACTAGAGAAAGAAGAACAAACAAAACCCGAAGTTAGCAGAAGGAAAGAAATCATAAAGATCAGAACAGAAATAAATGAAATGAAACAAAGAAAACAATAGCAAAGATCAATAAAACTAAAAGCTGGTTGTTTGAGAAGACAAACAAAATTGATAAACCATTAGCTAGGCTCATCAAGAAAAAGAAGGAGAGGACTCAAATCAATAAAATTAGAAATGAAAAAGGAGAAGTTAAAACAGACACCACAGAAATACAAAGCATCCTAAGAGACTACTACAAGCAACTCTATGCCAATAAAATGGACAACCTGGAAGAAATGGACAAATTCTTAGAAAGGTGTAACCTACCAAGACTGAACCAGGAAGAAATAGAAAATATGACAGACAAATCACAGTAATGAAATTGAAACTGTGATTAAAAATCTTCCAAAAAACAAAAGTCCAGGACCAGATGGCTTCACAGGTGAATTCTATCAAACATTTAGAGAAGAGCTAACACCCATCCTTCTCAAACTCTTCCAAAAAACTGCAGAGGAAGGAACACTCCCAAACTCATTCTATGAGGCTACCATCACCCTGATACCAAAACCAGACAAAGATACTACAAAAAAAGAAAATTACAGACCAATATCACTGATGAATATAGATGCAAAAATCCTCAACAAAATACTAGCAAACAGAATCCAACAGCACATGAAAAGGGTCATACACCATGATCAAGTGGGATTTATCCCAGGGATGCAAGGATTCTTCAATATATGCAAATCAGTCAATGTGATACACCATATTAACAAATTGAAGAATAAAAACCATCTGATCATCTCAATAGATGCAGAAAAAGCTTTTGACAAAATTCAACACCCATTTATGATAAAAACTCTCCAGGAAGTGGGCATAGAGGGAACCTACCTCAACATAATAAAGGCCATATATGACAAACCCACAGCAAACACCATTCTCAATGGTGAAAACTGAAAGCATTTCCTCTAAGATCAGGAACAAGACAAGGATGTCCACTCTCACCACTATTATTCAACATAGTTTTGGATGTCCTAGCCTCAGCAATCAGAGAAGAAAAAGAAATAAAAGGAATACAAATTGGTGAAGAAGAAGTAAAACTGTCACTGTTTGCAGATGACATGATACTATACATAGAGAATCCTAAAGATGCCACCGGAAAACTACTAGAGCTAATCAATGAATTTGGTAAGGTTGCAGGATACAAAATTAATGCACAGAAATCTCTTGCATTCCTATACACTAATGATGAAAAATCTGAAAGAGAAATTACGGAAACACTCCCATTTACCATTGCAACAAAACGAATAAAATACCTAGGAATAAACCTACCTAGGGAGACAAAAGACCTGTATGCAGAAAACTATAAGACACTGAGGAAAGAAATTAAAGATGATACCAACAGACGGAGAGATATACCATGTTCTTGGATTGGAAGAATCAATATAGTGAAAATGACTATACTACCCAAAGCAATCTACAGATTCAATGCAATCCCTATCAAATTACCAATAGCATTTTTTACAGAACTAGAACAAAAAATCTTAAAATTTGTGTGGAGACACAAAAGACCCCGAATAGCCAAAGCAGTCTTGAGGGAAAGAAACAGAGATGGAGGAATCAGACTCCCTGACTTTAGACTATACTACAAAGCTACAGTAATCAAGACAATATGGTACTGGCACAAAAACAGAAACATAGATCAATGGAACAAGATAGAAAGCCCAGAGGTAAGCCCACACACCTATGGTCAACTAATCTATGACAAAGGAGGCAAGGATATACAATGGAGAAAAGACAGTCTCTTCAATAAGTGGTGCTGGAAAAACTGGACAGCTACATGTAAAAGAATGAAATTAGAACACTCCCTAACACCATACACAAAAATAAACTCAAAATGGATTCGAGACCTAAATGTAAGACTGGACACTATAAAACTCTTAGAGAAAAACATAGGAAGAACACTCTTTGACATAAATCACAGCAAGATCTTTTTTGATCCACCTCCTAGAGTAATGGAAATAAAAACAAAAATAAACAAATGGGACCTAATGAAACTTAAAAGCTTTTGCACAGCAAAGGAAACCATAAACAAGACAAAAAGACAACCCTCAGAATGGGAGAAAATATTTGCAAACGAATCAACGGACAAAGGATTAATCTCCAAAATATATAAACAGCTCATGCAGCTCAATATTAAAAAAACAAACAACCCAATCCAAAAATGGGCAGCAGACCTAAATAGACATTTCTCCAAAGAAGACATACAGATGGCCAAGAAGCACATGAAAAGCTGCTCAACATCACTAATTATTAGAGAAATGCAAATCAAAACTACAATGAGGTATCACCTCACACCAGTTAGAATGGGCTTCATCAGATAATCTACAAACAGCAAATTCTGGAGAGGGTGTGGAGAAAAGGGAACCCTCTTTCACAGCTGGTGGGAATGTAAACTGATACAGCCACTATGGAGAACAGTATGGAGGTTCCTTAAAAAACTAAAAATAGAATTACCATATGATCCAGCAATCCCACTACTGGGCATATACCCAGAGAAAACCACAATTCAAAAAGACACATGCACCCCAATGTTCATGGCAGCACTATTTACAATAGCCAGGTCATGGAAGCAACCTAAATGCCCATCAACAGATGAATGGATAAAGAAGATGTGGTACATATATACAATGGAATATTACTCAGCCATAAAAAGGAACGAAATTGGGTCATTTGTTGAGACATGGATGGATCTAGAGACTGTCATACAGAGTGAAGTAAGTCAGAAAGAGAAAAACAAATATCGCATATTAACACATATATGTGGAACCTAGAAAAATGGTACAGATGAACCAGTTTGCAGGGCAGAAATTGAGACACAGATGTAGAGAACAAACGTATGGACATCAAGGGGGGAAAGCCACGGGGGGGTTGGGGGGGTGTTGTGATGAATTGGGCGATTGGGATTGACATGTATACACTGATGTGTATAAAATTGATGACTAATAAGAACCTGCTGTATTAAAAAAAAAAAAAAAAATTTCCCCCTGAAAACCAACAGGGAGATCATTCAGCATATAAAAGGATTTAAAGGGAAAAACGTCACCCCAGGGCTGCTGCCTCCTCCTCATATTATCAGAAGGACCAGATATATGCACTTGGAGCAGAAATACCAATTGTTTTCCTTCATGCTGTGGACTTGGATAAGAAAAAAGTCTCCTCCCCATAATCTCTCCACTTACTTTGGCTCCACCTATGTAGCCCTTACAAGAGAATTTGCTAATTTTGTTCTCCAAGACCAGAGGGCCATTGATTTACTTGGGTGGTCGCAGGATACCTACTCTCCTGATGAACATTTCTGGGTGACACTTAATAGGATTCCAGCAGGTCTTGTCTGTAGGAGTGACAGCTCAGGGCCACATGGGCTGCGGACTGCCCAAGTGGACTACATCTCCTAAAGGGCTCCACGGTTGCGCCGACAGGAAGTGGCCGGAGCATTTCCCGCCTCCACGCCGAGGAGACGAGGTTCTATCCGGGGCCTTGGTGCTTCTCTTTCCTTTCGCGACGGTTGCCGCTGCGGAGCGCGGCGGGTCCATGTGCGCAGTGAGCGGCGCTATTCCTGGCCCAATAGCACCCAAGCCCCGGGTTTGACTGCGTCCGCCCTGCAATGGACCCCAACACCATTATCGAGGCCCTGCGGGGCACCATGGACCCAGCCCTGCGTGAGGCCGCGGAGCGCCAGCTCAATGAAGCACAAAAGTCTCTGAATTTTGTTTCAACACTGCTTCAGATTACTGTGTCGGAACAACTGGATTTACCTGTGAGACAGGCAGGTGTTAATCTATTTGAAAAATATGATAACACAGTATTGGCCTGATCGGGAAACGGCACCAGGGGATATATCCCCTTATACTATTCCAGAAGAAAATCGACATTGTATTCGAGAAAATATTCTAGAAGCCATTATCCACTCTCCTGAGCTCATCAGGGTACAGCTTACTACATGCATTCATCATATCATCAAACGTGATTATCCAAGTCGCTGGACTGCCGTTGTGGACAAAATTGGCTTTTACCTTCAGTCTGATAACAGTGCATGTTGGCTAGGAATTCTTCTTTGCCTCTATCAGCTTGTGAAAAATTATGACTACCCATCTTCCTGCTAAGGAATGTTCCAGCTGTTGCTCCAACCTCTGTCAGAGTGCCAGTTGTAGTTCTGGTGGAAGAAACCAGAGGAACGGAGTCCATTGGTAGCAGCAGTGCAACATTTCCTGCCAGTTCTAAAGGACCGTTTTATCCAGCTTCTTTCTGATCAGTCTGATCAATCTGTCCTCATCCAGAAACAAATTTTCAAGATCTTCTATCTCTTGTTCAGTATACACTACCACTGGAGCTGATAAACCAACAGAACCTGACAGAATGGATAGAAATTTTAACGACTGTTGTGAACAGGGATGTACCTAATGAAACACTTCAAGTTGAAGAAGATGATAGACCTGAGTTACCATGGTGGAAATGTAAGAAGTGGGCTTTACGTATCTTAGCAAAGCTTTCTGAAAGATATGGAGGCCCTGGCAGTGTTTCCAAGGAGTATAATGAATTTGCTGAAGTATTTCTGAAGGCATTTGCTGTTGATGTCCAACAAGTTTTATTGAAGGTGTTATATCAGTACAAGGAGAAGCAATATATGGCTCCTCGAGTTTTACAACAGACATTAAATTATATTAATCAAGGAGTTTCTCATGCTCTCACCTGGAAGAATCTGAAGCCTCATATACAAGGCATTATCCAAGATGTTATTTTTCCATTGATGTGCTGTACAGATGCTGATGAGGAACTTTGGCAAGAAGACCCCTATGAATATATACGCATGAAGTTTGATGTGTTTGAGGATTTCATCTCTTCTACCACTGCTGCCCAGGCACTTTTGTTTACAGCTTGTAGTAAGAGGAAAGAGGTACTACAAAAGACTATGGGATTTTGCTACCAGATTCTTACAGAACCAAATGCTGATCCTCGAAAAAAAGATGGCGCCCTGCATATGATTGGCTCTTTAGCTGAAATACTTCTGAAGAAAAAGATCTACAAAGATCAGATGGAATATATGTTGCAGAATCATGTATTCCCTCTCTTCAGCAGTGAACTAGGCTACATGAGAGCGAGGGCTTGCTGGGTCCTTCACTATTTTTGTGAAGTGAAGTTCAAAAGTGACCAGAACCTGCAAACAGCCCTAGAGCTGACACGAACATGTCTGATTGATGATAGGGAAATGCCTGTTAAAGTGGAAGCTGCCACTGCACTTCAAGTGCTGATCAGCAATCAAGAGAAAGCTAAAGAATACATCACACTATTCATCAGACCTGTCATGCAGGCTCTTCTTCATATTATAAGAGAAACAGAAAATGATCTTACCAATGTAATTCAGAAAATGATCTGCGAGTATAGTGAAGAAGTTACTCCTATTGCAGTAGAAATGACACAACATTTGGCAATGACATTTAATCAAGTAATCCAGACTGGGCCAGTTGAAGAAGGAAGTGATGACAAAGCAGCTACTGCTATGGGAATCCTGAATACCATCAACACACTTTTTAGTGTAGTTGAAGATCATAAAGAAATAACCCAGCAGCTTGAAGGAATCTGCTTACAGGTCATTGGAACTGTTTTACAACAGCATGTCTTAGAATTCTACGAGGAGATCTTCTCTTTAGCACATAGTTTGACATGTCAACAAGTGTCTCCACAGATGTGGCAGCTACTACCTCTGGTATTTGAGGTTTTTCAGCAAGATGGCTTTAATTACTTTACAGATATGATGCCTCTACTTCATAATTATGTAACAGTTGATACAGACACACTTCTGTCTGATACCAAGTACCTTGAAATGATATACAGTATGTGCAAAAAGGTTCTTACAGGAGTTGCAGGAGAAGATGCAGAATGTCATGCAGCAAAATTGTTAGAGGTCATCATTCTGCAGTGCAAAGGGCGTGGCATTGACCAGTGTATTCCCTTATTCATGGAAGCAGCTTTAGAGAGACTGAAAAGAGAGGTGAAGACAAGTGAACTTCGAACAATGTGCCTGCAAGTTGCCATTGTAGCTTTGTATTATAATCCACACCTACTTCTCAACACCTTAGAAAATCTTCACTTCCCTAATAATATTGAACCAGTTACAAATCATTTTAATACACAGTGGCTTAATGATGTTGATTGTTTCTTGGGGCTTCACGACAGAAAGATGTGTGTTCTGGGCCTATGTGCTCTTATTGATATGGAACAAATACCACAAGTTTTAAATCAGGTTTCTGGACAGATTTTGCCAGCTTTTATTCTTTTATTTAATGGATTAAAAAGAGCATATGCCTGCCATGCAGAACACGAGAATGACAGTGATGATGATGATGATGAAGCTGAAGATGATGATGAATGGGAGGAACTGGGGAGTGATGAAGATGATATTGATGAAGATGGACAAGAATATTTGGAGATCCTGGCTAAGCAAGCGGGCAAAGATGGAGATGATGAAGACTGGGAAGAAGATGATGCTCAAGAAACTGCCCTGGAAGGCTATTCCACGATCATTGATGATGAAGATAACCCCGTTGATGAGTATCAGATATTTAAAGCTATATTTCAAACTATACAAAATCGTAATCCCGTGTGGTATCAGGCTCTGACTCATGGTCTTAATGAAGAACAAAGAAAACAGTTACAGGATATAGCAACTCTAGCTGATCAAAGAAGAGCAGCCCATGAATCCAAAATGATTGAGAAGCATGGAGGATACAAATTCAGTGCTCCAGTTGTGCCAAGTTCTTTCAATTTTGGAGGCCCGGCACCAGGGATGAATTGAGTTACCACTTTCCTGCAGTGTGATTGTAGTGAAGAGCTTGTGTTCCTCCTAGTAGCGGTTCCAGAACTGGTTCATGTTATCCACTCTAAACTAACTGATCAATAGATGGACCAAAAAAAACCCAGGAGGTGGGACCTGATCATGCAACTTGGCACTGAAAATGAATCCAGAAGGATTTTGGCGGGGGAGGGAGGTAACTTGGGGGGCAGGGAGTATTTTCTTTATTTTTTGAAGAAAGTAAGATTCTGACTGAAAGTTCAGGTGACACTGTGGAAATCTGCAACAAGAGGGGATGTCATGAAGGCAGCTTTTCTTTTTCCAAGGAAAAAATAGGCATGGGCTACAGGACTATTTAAAATGTCTCATTTACAGTATAAGCTCAGAGGTAGATGTAATTTTTACACCTATGAGTATTTGTCCGATTTCTGTCTCTTCCTCACCATTGGGTATCTATTCTTTATATGTAAATAAGATAAGGTAATCGATAGCCTTATTCAATCTTCGTCATTTTCATCATCAAAGATTGTTCCTATGTAGATTATTGGACATTTATTGTAGCACTACATAACTGATTAAAAAAAATCTGTAAATGAATTAGCACTTTCATATTGAAACAAGCCTGCTAGCCTATGTATAAAATAGCAAAATGTTTGCTGTTTATAAAAAGATGGGATGTAATGGGGTGGGGGGCAGGGGTAATTTCAAGTTATTAATTTAAAAATGAACTAGCAATTTTGTACCTGGTGACTTTGTGGTGCACTCACCTCTGATAGTGAATTCGGTATGTTAAAAGGGGTTAGTGATATTTCATTGCTGCTAAAAATGGCAACTCCCTCTGTGTCCTGCTTTTTCTTAAAGCTCTCAGTGTACAGCTGGATATTTGGATAGAAGACCTTACTGTAACAAATAGGAAAGATGATATTTGAAGCATGTAAATTGGATATAAAATTCTACTCTTAAAGAGTTGATAAAAGAGTATGGCTAAACATCTATATATGCAATCTATTAAAAGAACTTAATTCTGCAAAAAAAAAAAAAAAAAACTACCATACGACCCAGCAATCCCACTACTGGGCATATACCCTGAGAAAACCATAATTCAAAAAGAATCATGTACCACAATGTTCATTGCAGCTCTATTTACAGTAGCCAGGACATGGAAGCAACCTAAGTGTCCATCGACAGATGAATGGATAAAGAAGATGTGGCACATATATACAATGGAATATTACTCAGCCATAAAAAGAAACGAAATTGAGTTATTTGTAGTGAGGTGGATAGAACTAGAGTCTGTCATACAGAGTGAAGTTAAGTCAGAAAGAGAAAAACAAATACCGTACGCTAACACATATGTATGGAATCTAGAAAAGAAAAAAAAAAGGTTTTGAAGAACCTAGGGGCAGGACAGGCATAAAAATGCAGACGTAGAGAATGGACTTGAGGACATGGGGAGTGGGAAGGGTAAGCTGAGATGAAGTGAGAGAGTGGCATGGACATATATACACTACCAAATGTAAAATAGATAGCTAGTGGGAAGCAGCCGCATAGCACAGGGAGATCAGCTCGGTGCTTTGTGACCACCTAGAGGGCTGGGATGGGGAGGGTGGGAGGGAGACGCAAGAGGGAGGAGATACGGGGATATGTGTATATGTATAACTGATTCACTTTGTTATAAAGCAGAAACTAACACACGATTGTAAAGCAATTATACTCCAATAAAGATGTTAAAAAAAAAAAAAAAAAAAGATGTCTGCTCTTTGAAAGGCCCTGAGGAGAGAATGAAGACAAGCCATAGACTGGGAGAAATTATTTGCAAATCATATATCTTGCTAAAGAAATTGTATCTAGAAAAAAATGTATATTTAGATATAAATATATCCTAGAAAAAGAATATATTTATTCTTAAAACTCAATAATAAAACAAACAACCCAATTAAAAAATGGGCAAAAGATTTGAACAGATACTTCACCAAAAATGATATACATATAGCAAATAAGCACTGAAAAGAGACTCAACATCATGTATTGCTAGGGATATAATAGTACACAGCTATTAAAATTAAAATACTGACCATACCAAGTGTTGACGAGGATGAGGAATAACTAGAGCTCTCATACACTGGTGGTGGGAATAACAACAGTACAACCACATTAGAAAACAGGTTGGCAGCTTCCTAGAAATTTAAACATATGCCTACCATATGATCCAGCAATTCCATTCCTAGGTATTTACCCAAGATAAATTAAAACACATGTCCATACAAAGGCTTATGCAAATGTTCATAGCAGCCTTATTTGTCATAGCCAAAAATTGGAAAGAACTCAAATGCTCATCAGTAAGTGAATGGATAAATGCATTGTGATATATTCATACGATACAACTATTCAGCAAGAAAAAGGAATGAACTATTGATAAACACGACAACATGGATGAATCACCGAATAATTAGGAGTGAAAAAGGCCAGACAAAAAAAAGATGAAAAAAATTTTTGCAAATGGCTGTTTATATTAACCTTGTCTATCTTTATGTTGTCATATTAAAGCTATAGCCGTGAAACCCTTTAAATACTATAGGAATATTCCGTACATTATATTAAATCATTCCATTTATATAAAATTCTACAATATGTAAACCAATGCCTAGTGACAGAAAGCAGATTTTCGGTTGCCTGGGGACCAGTTAGGGGGTGGGGGAAATTGGAGAAATTAGAAAAGGCTTGAGGAAACTTTTGGGATGGTCACTACGTTCACCATTTTGTTTGTGGTAATCATTTCTTGGGCAAATATGTATGTCAAAACTTACCAAATGCTTCATTTTAAATATGTGCAGTTTACTGTATGTCAAGTTATTCCTCAATTAAGCTGTTAGAAAAAGGAGGAGAAGTAGGAGAAGGAGAAGGGAAGAAGGAGAAAATAGATACATGAGCTTAGAGAAGTGGCGTTTGCTAGAGAGAGAAGTTTTGGAAGTCATCAGCGTGTAAATGGTACTTCAGACCCTGGGAATGAATGAAATCACTTAGGGAGAGATTAGTCAGAAAAGAGAAGGGGACCTAGGATGCTGTCATAAGAAACACCAAAATTTAGAAGTTTAGGATGAAGAGGATCATGACACATTCTTCGGTTTTCTTAAATTGTTTAAATCCAACCCATATCAAGTTTAAAGCATCTGATCATCATTTTATTCACTATAGGCTGAACCAATAGGAATGCAGACCCATTTAAGATAGCTTGTAACTTAACAATTATTGTGTCTTTTTTACTTGCTCCTATTCATTAGTCCATAGCACTTAACATGATTATTGTTGATCTTAATTGACAGAAGTCATCTTTTGTTTTTTCCTTAATGCTATTATTTTTAAGGTTTTATTCAAAATTGTTATAGTGAAAATATTTCTATGAAATATGCCAGCATATTTTAAAGATATAATGCATTCTAACTTATTTAATGTTCAACTAACAACATTATATTTGGCATGTGTCATCAACAGCATACAGAACATAAAGGTATTCACAGAAATGAAAATGCGAACGTGGTCTTTTATTTTTTTATAAAGTTATTTATTTGTTTGTTTTTATCCTTGGCAGTGTCGGGTCTCCATTGCTGTGCGTGGGCTTTCTCTAGTTGCGGCGAGCGGGGGCTACTCTTCCTTGAGGTGCGCGGGCTTCTCATTGTCGTGGCCTCTCTTTTTGCAGAGCATAGGCTCTAGGCACACGGGCTTCAGTAGTTGTGGCTCGTGGGCTCTAGAGCACAGGCTCAGTAGTTGTGGTGCACGGGCCTAGCCGGTCCGTGGCATGTGGGATCTTCCCAGGGCAGGGATCGAACCTGTGTCCCCAGCACCAGCAGGCAGACTCTTAACCACTGCACCACCAGGGAAGCCCAACATTGTCATTTTAATTGATATTTATGAGATATGTGTCAGTGTATCCTAAATTAAGTTGATTAGAGTTTAAAAATACGTAAATTTTGTGTTTAAGCTTAATGTAAATTATTTCAAGTGACTAAATTAACTTTGTCCGTTTGTTTATTTCTATTTTGTTATTTTAAAGCTAAAGCCCTGAAACCTTCTAAATACTCCAGGAGCTTTTTAAATTCTCATATTTATATCAGAAATGGAGTTTTAGTTTCAAAAACCAAAAAATCCAATGCATCTCTTCCCTAAGTCTTCTCTCCATCTCAAACTATTCACTCTGCTTCTTCCCGCCCATTACCAAATATTTCCATCAGTGTTGTTTACGCTCGCTGGCTCCACTTCCCATCCTTCTCAGCCAATCAGTCTTCTCAAAATGCTCTCTCAAAGTCCACCATGAAATCACGGTCCCCAGCATCCCTGAGCACTCTTCTTGTCTCCTGTTACTTGAGCTCACTGCAACATTTGACACTACAGATGGCTCCATTCTTTTCACAACTCCCATTTTGTTTGTTTGTTTGTTTGTTTGTTTTTTGCTTCTGGGATCCTACCTCCTCTTACTTTGCTGGCTTATCCTTTTCAGTTCCTGAGTTTTTCATTCTCAGCTTAAATTTTGAATTTGCATGCTTCTATTTTCTACCCTTTTCATTCTCTTCCCTCTTCTTGGACAATCCTAGCCCCCATCCATCCATGTTTTTCCCTTCAGCCTCCTAAATTATTTGCATTTTAATTTGTTCTCTCTCTTGGAGCCAAAACACCCTTGCCTACTTTAGTTTCTCGGCTAGCTCACACTGGACCTGAAAGACTCAGGTCAAGAAAATATGTAATTCTTAATGGCTTAGAAGCCATATCTGTTCAACAATAAGCAAGCCTATTAGCAGAGAATAAACCTTACCATAACTATGTTGCAATACTGTTTAAAGTGACAACTAGACAATCAGCTCCAATTCTCAACAGAATTACTTGAGGGGTAGTTTTCGGACAAACAAACAAACAAAAACAAATATAAACTTGTGGTTGTCAGTTACTGAGCAGTATATAAAAGTTGTAGGAAAAGGCACTAGAAAGTAAAATCTAAGAAAGGGTATGAACTTCCCACTTGGCCCAGAGCCAGGGCTCATTCTACATGAATTTCATCAACATCCTGTCTAGTTGAAAGTAAACAAAAGTAAATTAAGGTATAATTTGCAACCAGAGGATACAGCATTGTACTGAAGCCTGGAGAAGCTCTGTTCCTAGTGTTTGTGACTCCTCACTGTTCTAGATAAAGCAACTTAAGCGCTACACTTAGAGTATAAACCTCTTTGGACCAAACCCAAGATATATCTACAGTGAGGTCCATTTTAGTGTTTAGGGAACCCAGAGGATTTGGAAAGGCTTTATTCTTGTAGGTGCCACTAGTGGAAGAATTTGTCTTATTGTCACAAAAGCAAATTTCTCTTCATTTCTAAATCAAATTATTCACTGAAGGAATTCTTCATCAAAATCACAGTTTATGAGGAATAGAGTGTATATAATTTGTACCCATGTGTTCTATAATCATAGAAAATTAACCTGTATAATCAACTATCTTCTCATTTCTTAGAAATACTTTCTTTGCATTTTCTAAATAAAATCTGTGTTTGTAGCTGTTATTATCTGAAGTTTAATATGGACCTCAATCTTTTAATGTCTGTCAAAATATTCCATGTGTGCATTTGGTAAAGAAAAAAGGGGCAGGTGTGTGTGTGTGTGTGTGTGTGTGTGTGGAGAGAGAGAGAGAGAGAGAGCGAGAGAGAGAATATAAAAGAGAGAATGGGATTAAGAGATGATACAGAAATTAAACATTTATTCAAATTAATTTGTACATAAGATAAATGATGTGTGGGTCATAAAATATTAGAAGTTTTACTACACATAAGATTTTAGTTATGAATTTTTTAAATGCTTATTTTAAAGATGTCTACATTCACATGTAAAATCATTTGCATATCGCTCAGTAACATGCCTGTTTTTCTTATTTTTTTACTTTTGTGATCATTTTTATACCTGCATCACATGAAAACAGTTAGTGAGCTGTCCACATGAAATTATTTTTAAAACTATTTCTCTCTCAGTAGTTCCTCTTACTTATAAAGTAGCAGATAACATCAGTGCATACGTACAGTTAAAAGAAAGACATTCTGTTTATTATTCTTTGATGAAGCTTTACTAGAAATGGGTTATATTCATGTAGTTTGAAGATGAGAACAGAAAATTATAAATCTTAGAGAGACTGCAAGTATGGAGCTGGCACGTCAACGACATTTATAAAGAACACTATCTTAAACAGCTGTCCATTAATAAGTTTCTGAGCATACTGCTTGGCAGACACATTTACAACACAGGGAAGAGCCCACAAAGGCTTTTATTTCAATTACTGTGACGATTCTCCAGGGTGACTCTCGGTGTCCAGGATGAAAGGCCATTGTAGTTAGTCAATACATTTTCTACTACTGATTTTCTCCACTAATAAGATTGAAGTACATCATTTAATTGTTTTAGGTTTCAAGATCTTAAAAAGGGTAAAGACGTTAGACTTTACAATTAAGCAAAACCCTAAGGTACTGGGGAGGGGTGGGTCCTCTCTGTAGAAACCTGTCTTGTCAGGAGTTACTGAGCTGATGACTAATTATCTAGACTGACTTCTACCAGAAGGCAACTGACCGTTGCACGTTAATACTGAAAGTAAGCTTCTCAGCTAATCAACAGATGGAAACTTCCCACAGGATTCTAAGAGCAAGGGCTTCAGCATGTTTTGATTAGTCAAGAAGTCTATTCATTAATTTTGAAAAGGACACTGCAACACGCCCCCCACCCCCAATTTTTTTTCAGAAGAGTTAACTTAAAGCAACAGAAAGTAAAATGTTGATCCTGAGATCACGGGAACAGCAGTATCTGACCTACTGCTCTTTAACATACTGTTGATTTTCTTCAAAAAGGATAGTAAGAAGGATATTTGCCTTTGCTTATTTATGTATTTCTTTCACACTCTGCCAGTTCACATGATCAAAGACTTCCGTCCTAAACAAGTGATTGCCAAAGCCCAGCATTATAGGGAAAGAAAACAATTCATTGCTCGTGTGTTAGAAACTCAGAATTCTCACACTGCATTAGTCTATCACCCCCCTACTTCTCCTCTGTACAGCAGGTGCATTTTTTTGAGAAAAGGAAAGAGTTTGGTTTTGTAAATATGTTGATGGGGAGGAAACTACTCAAAGAAAAGCTAAAGCTCAGAAAAAAACTCTTAAGATTTCTTTTTCCCAACCTCAGGGTTTAAACATCTCTTTCTCCTCTCGAAAAATAATTTTTGAATAAATTTTAAATTGTCCAAAATGGTTTATGTATTGGTCCAGTTTTTTATTGTACTAGGATAACTTTCAATGTTCTTCCAAAGTTATACCATTGATATTCATCTTTCAAACAGTAGTAAACTAGTACCAGATAAAAATTGTCAGTTGCCATCTGTCTCTACAAGGATTAGGTCACTAGTCACTGCAGTTGCTGACCTTCAATACACCCTGAAAGGAATTCAGGGCAGAGATCAGGAATGAGGCACTCTGTGTTCTGGGAAAACCTGGGACAGCAGGCCTTCAGATAGTTAGATATTTTCAGGAGAAGATTTTATGAGCGCAAATTCTTGCATCTTCTCATATCTAGAAAAGCACTAAAATCATTAACGGAGACACCTGCTCCTCATGACTAGCAGCCACCTTCTTGTGACTAGCAGTGACCTTCTGCCAAAACGTGTGCTTGATTGAAAGTATCCCCCTCACCAAAGTCATATATATACTGACCACCCCCCTTACCTCTTCAGAGCAGTTCCCCAGAGCAATCTGAGAGGCTGTCCCCAGGCTATCATCCTCATTTTGTTCCCAATGAAACTTAACTCACAACTCTCATGTTGTGTAATTATTTTCAGTCGACACTAGAAACTCTGTAAAGATAGAAGTAGTAACACACATATTGTAGCAAAACCATTCGTATCTTCTAAAATCAATCACTATGAAAAAAATAATAAAATAAAATAAAATACCACTATAAAATCTTTACCTTGCCTTCAGGGATTGTAAGTTTAGAATTAGCATTCTTAAATTATTCTATTTAAAGTGAAGACAAGATGGGTGCCTGAATATTGCCATCCAATGTCAATCGATGAATGTGGTACATAATCCCACCCTTAGAGCTGGTAGAAAATGCTGATACTGACCAGGGTTCTTGGCCTTCCCCAATCAATAGAAATTGACTAAAGGCCAGACAAGAAAATCAGGCAAGGCTTTATTGGGACCCCTGATGCAGCAGCAGGGAGAGAGAACAAGCAACAGGTTCCCTTGCTAGCTCACTCCCTGGGGGGTAGAGGTGGGACAAGCTTGTTCCTTATATGGATGAGAGTAGGGGTGAGTCCAAGGGTCGGGCTGGAGGGGTGGCTTAGGTGTTTTGCCCACGCCTTACGTGGTGTTCTGTGCAGGGGGCATGTGCAGTACCCCGCTTTTGCTCCCGACACCCTCTTTTTGCTCCAGGTTCTTCAGAAGGGGCAGTTGGGTTTTTTGGTCTTTTTGTGTCTTTTGGTCCAGAATTTGCCCCAACTGCACGTGCATGCAGTTAATTTTAGTCCCATACAGTTTCTTTGTATTTTGTTGCTTGAGGAGATGTTTGTCCAAGTGCAAGCATTGCAGCACTGCAGCAAAGGGTCCCAAGTGCCAGGCCTGTCTCAATACAACCAGAAAAATGAATATAAAAATTCAAGTGACTGAAAGCCATGATAAAGAGGACATATTCTTAGCCTAAAATATGGGTTTTCTGGACATTCATTGTATTGTTAATGATTCAAACCATATATTTTGCCTCTGCCTTCTTGCATTTCTAAGACAATGCTGCTTTATTTTCAGAATGTTTACCGCTTCTAACTCTATTGTTTCCCAAAATTTCTGTCAGCAGGCTCCATAGAGTTCTTATGTATAGGAAGCACATCACCATTAAATCACTGCTGTCATCCTCTCAGGTACGCTGCCCTGGCTCAGGAGTGTTACCGGCCCTAATGAACCACAAAAGCCGAAGCAATCAAGACTTAATTTCATATTGTTTCCTCAGAACCCTTCCAAAAGTGATGGGTAACAGCCTTAAGAGCAACAGGAACTTATTGCATGAAAAACAAGAGTAAAGTACATTGCATAAAACAAGTATCTTTTTCAGGGAATGCAAAACAATTCCAAGTGGTGGGCAAAGACAAGACTTGCGTAGACTGCTGGAACCTCTACCAGACCATCAACACTGAATTCTGAAGGAGAGTAACTGTCTGGGGCAAATCAGCCACCATGAGTCACAGCCTGAAATTAAGTCAGGGTGAGGGTGGGATGGAGAAAGATTTGACTGAAGTTGCTGTAAGCGTATCTAGCAGAAGCAAGTGCATCTGGATCTCACACTAGCAATCATTTTATTTCCCTTTTAGTCAACTTTTAGCCCTCTGGCTCCCCTTTCCACATCCTGCTCAACAATCATCCTGCACATACTTCCCTAGATAATCAACACTTACAACCTGTTGACAGAAAAAAAAAAAGCACAACATGAGAGTTGCGAGTTAAGTTTTATTGGGGACAAAATGAGGACTATAGCCCGGGAGACAGCATCTCAGGTAGCTCTGAGGAGCCTCTCTGAAGAGGTGAGGGAGAAGGTTAGTGTTATATATATGTGATCTTGGTGAAGGAAGATACATTCAATCAAGGACACATTTTGGCAGAAGGTCACCGCTAGTCACAAGGAGGTTACTGCTAGTCATGAGGAGCGGATGTCTCCATTAATGACTTTAGTGCTTTTCTAGTTATGAACATTGAGGTGCATGTATGTTTTTGAATTAACAAAAACGTAAATAGTACTTACTGTACAACATGCACTGTTCTAAACACTTCATAAATGATCTCATTTAACAACCCAATGTGGTAGAAATCATTATTTTACGGATGAGGAAACTAAGGCAGATGGCTAGTAAGTAATTTGCCTAAAATCACATAACCAGTTAGCAGTGGTTTAGGAATTTAAATGTAGCAATTGGGCTCCAGAGTCTATACGGCAGTTCGTCAGCCATTTGAGTTTGCTGTTCTATAAAATATACCCATAACCTGAATAGGTGTTAAGAGAATAAAATATGTGTGTATAAAAGCTACGCAAATGTAAAATATTCCTGTTAGCTTATCATGTCTCTTGAGCCCAGAGAGAATTCTGGATATTAGAACCAGCAGTGAGAAAGAGCACAGTTACACACTGGAAAAAAAAATCATCTCTAGTTAAGAAAAAATGAAATTCTGGTGTAATCTCAGGTCCAGTGTCCTCTGGGATAATAGTTGCCAGAGCCAGAACTAGACACTTCAAATTTGCACAAATACAACACAAATTACTGGAAAAGACATGTTGCTAAAAGGCCCAAAACATATCAACACAAAATATAATTTTCTATGTTGGAAGGTCTTTTAAATATGCCCAAATGCTGACTCTTAACTATAATTATAATAAAATAATTTATATCAATAAAAATGTGTAGAATGCATAACAATCAAAGTTAAAAGGAGCTCATTTTCAACACCACTGTCCAATCTATTCTCAAAACCTCTGGTTTCATTTCTTAATTGATATGTCTTAATTGATAAAGCTTACATTCCATGAGGGCAGAAGAGGGGGCAGTAGAAGCAGCCTGGAAAAAGCACAAAAGGCCTGAAGGTCAATGGAGGCGACTCCTTGAAGAACGAGGACTACACGTCTCTCTCATCTATGTTGCCTTTTCGTGAAAAAGAAGGTTTAAGGAGCCCTGAATAATCTAATATTTACAACGTAGGAGAAAACTCTTTCCAACATTGAAACTTGGAGCATTTTTAGATGATCATTAAACAGCTATGCACTCTGTCTTTGCCAAAAGAAGACTAAGAAAAGTCTTAGTCATGATATTGATTCTGCACCAAGTTTAAAACTCCTGAGGGAAAATTTTTTTAAATAAAGAGGATGTCTGCTGCACAACAGGACTATATCTTTTTGGAAGCACTCATCTAATTAAGTTTTCTTTGCATTTTGGGCTTAAAGATAGACTTTTAGAATGAAACAAAAAGGAAGTCTTCAAAAAACCAAGGAATCAGTAAAACTTCAGTTATATTTTCTAGGCATCATTTGGCTTTTCAAATCCTGATAAACTTCCCTCGAAAAATAAAGCATTTCCTCTTGTCTAGACAACATAGCCTGCTTCCTTTTCAGATAGGGCACTTGGGACCCTGGGCTCTGCCTCTTTTCACTCACACCATCTATGATTCCACATAAACCAGGGCTGTGTGGCCCTTCCATACTCCAAATAGGAAACCCTGCAAGGTGGTGCTTCCTATCATTCTTGGGCCACTGCCTTCACCAAATTCTGTCTTGAAAAACATTTGTTCCTGTTTTTTTTGTGTTCTTTTCACTTACCTTGTGAGGTCTCAACCCCGTGACATCTGACAGCGGCTTTGGGTGTAGGCAAACTCAAAAAGAGAAAGCAGCAAGCAGTGGTTGGGGAGGTGAGTTTCTGTGAGGCAGACAGGTTGAGTAATCTAACACAGAACATGTTAAGTTCAGGTCAGCCTTGAATACTAAATCTGAGAAGTCAGTGGTAGTGGTAGTGTGACAGCAGGCAGCTAAATGTTTCCACTATATCCACAGATGGAATAGTGAAACGCTTCGACTGCTGAATTTTCTTTAACTATAGAATTCTGCCTTTTAAAAATATTGCTTCCAACTTACAAAGATTCTTATAAGACTGCATTTTTGGGAAAGGGGAGCCTTCTTCCTTTAAGGTATATTATTCAGGAACCTCTATATGCATCCCAATGCATTGCTGTTGTACCTTGTAAGTATCTCCAGGAAAGTATCCAGCTTGTATTTCTTGGCATTCCTCACAATACTAGCACAATGTGTTCCTAGCAGTTGAAGGTATGCATACATATATCATTGGCTTGTCTGTTCACCCATTCATCCATTTATTCATTCACCTAATTTATTAGACATATATTGAGCTTCTCTTCTTTACACCTTGAGGATAAAAGCACAAATAAGACATAGCCCCTGTCCTCAATGAATTCATAAGTCTAGTTGGGAAAAGAAAACCGAGTAAATAACTGTGAATACCATGTGAGAGAGAGGATAAGAGGAATTTGTACAGAATACACTGGGCCCCAAAGAGGGAAATGAGAGCTCTAACTGGGGTGGAAGAACTGATCAAAGGAGATTTTTTAATGGTTGTAAAGTGTATTGCACGGGTATTTTCCATGCAAGGAAATGCATTCCCAGCCAGGGGTCTAGCTTATGCAAAGATCTAGAGACACAAAATAGTACAGCAGCTGGTTGTAATATATTGACGGAGGGTAGAGGACCCTGAGAAGGGATGAGATAGATATTAACAAGATGATTTTTAACGGCAGGAGGCATTTCTCTCACAGAACAAAAATAAATGGCAAGCATATCCATGTAATACTTAGGAAATCTTAGTTAGGTGGGTCACTTTAAAGAAAAATGTTAATGAGATGTATTGAGGAGCTCTCAATAATAGAGCCCATGCCAGAAAAAAATATAGATGTTAATGGATTTTCACAGCAGTGAATGTTCTAAGTGCTACCACATGAAGCAGAAATAGTTTCTTCAAAAGGGATTAGTACTTCATAATCTATTTCAATTTTATTTTCATTTATCATAAAGATTTAGATCTAAGAGAAAATTATAGCATCTATAACAGTGTCTGGCACATAGTAAGCACTCAATAAATATGTGTTGATAGAAGTCCCACATAAGGCTGCATTTGGCAAACAAAGAAATGCTTCGGGTACTGACCCTGGCTCTTCAACCTATAACTGCTACTGTTTTTTGATAACTCGAGTTGCATTCACTAGGTCTCTTTTTAGTCCCTACTCCTAACTAAGCTTTCCTCTATCCCACACAGAGCTGGAGATACTTGAATATGTTGTCACAAGGGGTGTCTGGGCAGATTTGAAGGATGTAGTCATCAAGCTATTGGCCTTGCACCTGCAAACCAAAGGAGCAGAGTTGCAGTTGCCACCATCAGTAGCAATTCAAAATGTACAAATCAAAAAGGTAAAAGCAAGAGCTCCAGGAACTGCCACAATAAAGAAGCAGAGACCCATTTCCTCTGTGTTCTCTCTACTCTCTGCTATTTGGGTGCACATGGTGAGTGGGTGGGGTGGTGATGACAGTGAAGGGAGTGCAGCAGAGAGAAGGAAGTAGTTAATGAACAAGTCTGCTTAACAGAGGGCGTCGAAGGTAGTGGTACAGAATCTCAGGGCCAGACCCAGACACCATTTACAGAAACGCCTCTCTAGACTCACTCCTCCACTTAGCTCACCACTTCTCGGGTGCTGCCCGTCACTCCTGCTTCCTTCTGGACCTTTTTAGAATCCCTTTCCTGATACTCCCTTCACTTTCTGTTCTGCAACTACCCCACTTACTCTCTTTTCAGCAAAATGAATCAAAGCACTCAGAAACTATGAGCTGGATAGGTCTTTAGAGACCATCAGACTCAAACCCCTCATTTCACATTTGAAGAAACATTAGACAGGAAAAGTCTAGCTTCTCATCCAAAACCCTGTCTCTGGTGTGTAGCAGAGATGAGCTCTGTCTTCTGACAATCTCCCCTTCCCACCACCCCACACCAAGTCCAAGGCTATTCTACCATATCAGGTTGTCACTGCTCCTAATCAACTGGGTAGCGGGTGATTATAGCAGCACATGTTAAACATGGACTCTCTTCTGTCTCATTAACCCTTTTCAATAGATCACCAATTAGTATTGAATCCTTTTTCTCCCATGCTCCGTTCTTTTGTTCCATCTTCATCCTCTCAAACACACTTTTAAGCCCCAGCCTCACCTGTCCTGCCCTTCCTTGGATTCATCTATCTCAATTCCACTACAGCGCTCTTTCCTTCTGAACTCATGGCACCTCTCATCTGAACTCTATATTTTCCAAGCATGTGTATACTTGCTGTATAGTGAGCTTCCATATATCAACAAGAAAAGTGGGCCAGGCAAAGGCATGAAGATTCTTTGGTCCTAACTTGCGTTTAAGAATTAGATGAAGAGGGAGGAGAAAGACTTGTCATTCAGTTTATTCAAATTAGAAGAATATGCCTAACTTGCTGATCTTGAAAGTTCTATCCAGGTCTTAAATTCTAAGTGCTACAATCCATGCTGATAGCTGGAATTTGGAACACAGATTTACAGTGTTCTTCAGAGTGTTTTCCTGGAATCACACTGCAAATCTAGCAATTAACTTCAACCTTCAGTCCTTTCCTTGACGAACTTCTGCCTTATTCCTGAGAAAATATGGGAGGATATGATCTCAACTATGGGTTTTCAGTTTGTTTGTTTGCTTTATGTCAAGACTGAAGGTCCAAATGCAAATTTATTCCTAGAAATTAATTTGGAACTCCGAATGCTGTTCCCTCATTAACAATATAATACATGAAAAGTAGAGCCTAAAACACAATTAGTTCTATAGTTGAGATACAGCATAGGTAAAATAAATTTCACTAGTCAGACTGAGGACTTATCTACTGACTTTTCAGTTTTATATACAGAAATTTGCATATAAAGTTCTAGAATACCGAATTACAAATAAATACTTGGAACAAAATCGGTTCATACATTAGGGACTGTTTCAGCTACATTTTATCTAGCACACTCAGGGTCTTGAACTTATTCAATTTTCTACATTGAATATGGTATATACATCAGAGTATATCTACAGTCTTTCCTTGGCTGTTCCCATAAGAAGGGACAGAGCTTAGCATCTAATCAATTTTCATTTCTTTGCAAAATCTGCTTATTTCCTTAGGAAGAAATCAACAACCAGATAGCACTTAATACGTGTTACTGCTCAGGACAAACTTCACTTCTATACATGAAAATTTTAAACCTTAAAGTGTCCTCTATAATTTAAGCTTTAGTTATTTATATTCATTTTGAATTCAAGCAAAACTCTCTCACTTAGTTCAGTTCTATTTAAACTAAATTATTTCAACTGAGAAAAAAATAGCAGCATTTTTAGTAGTTTAATATCTTGCTCTTACCTAGAATTGTAGCTTATCTAAAAGGAAAAAAAAAAGGGCTGGTATATATCTTACATACCTCTCTATATAAAAGTACAAAAATAAACATTTTATTTTAATTCAACAAACTACTATGCATCAGTTATATGTAGGAACATGTACCACTGTAAAGGCAATCAGCTGAGTTTGAAATAAACCTTCTCTGCTCTCAGTGAACTTTCATCACGTGCTAGGGTATCTCTGATGTCTTTATCCACATTACTCAGATGGAATCTTAGCAAAAATTGGACTCAACTCTTTAGTGCAAAACTTCTAAGAAGCATTATAGTAGCGGCATGGCATAGGAAAAAAGAGCTCAGTGTTTGGAGAGAGACAGCTATGGGTTTGAACGCTGGCTCTGCCTCCCAGTAGCTGTGTGATTTGGAGCAAGTTAATTAACCTCTCTAAGCCACAATGTCTTCATCTGTAAAATAATGCCTACTTATGGCACCCACATTCAGCCAGCTCACAGAGGTATTGCCACACTGGTTAATAAAGAGTTGAAGCACCTCCACACATTGATAAATAGCTGCTGCCTCAATCGCACCAATCCCCACATCCCACTCTACTCCAGGATCCTCTGGACCTCCCCAAATTCAGGAACCAAAGGGTCAATACCTCGCCAAGCAGGGAGGCTTCTGGGACTCTACTCTACTCCCAGGGCTATCATTCTGATTGGTCAGTGCCCTTGTTCTACTGTCTGTTAAACATAAAATAATAAACTTAAAATGTCTCACACAGATATTCTTAGGATTTAGTGAGGTAGCAATGCCTAGCATTTAGCAGGAATGTGTGTTCTATATTGTAAACTGTCATCTCTATGCTCAATCTCACAGGGCTGAATGTGTCTGCTGTGGCGTATCAAGAAAATCTCTCGCTTCATAAGATCGTGGAAGATTTTACCCCCAGATTATTTCCTCCTTTCTTTGATGGCTGGCAATTCTGACTACATGTCTTTAGTATAAACGTATTTAGCAATCTTAAAATGCAGGGAAAATGAAAGATTTCTAAACTACATCAAAATGAGTTAGCAGACTGATTTTGAATTACAAAATGACTTGATTTTTTACTTTCATACCAATTCATTAAATTAATGAAAGTCGGTACGTTGTTTCTCTGTTTCGTATAGTTTGTTTGACATTGTATAATCATAAACGTACACAAAATTAAGGAGAGAAAAAAGGTTTGTGATTTCATTTAACTATGTAGTATGAATCCAAATTGTAATTTGTTTCAGGCAAAGAATGATTCAGTTCTCAAAAGAAATCAGAAAATAAATTTCTTTTCTCCAACTTTATGATTAAAGAAAATGGCTAATTCAGAAAAACCAAAATCCAAGAACCGTATAAATCTTTGACTTTGAAAGACCAAGTGTATAAGAAAGTAAATAGATGCATTGCAAAGAGGTTTGTTTCTTTCCCTGATTTGCTGCTTATCCCTTTTAGTGGGGAACAATAATATGAGTGTACATCCCTATGTATTTCTACCCAAAGCTGACCTGCGTGCATGGATTTGAAGCATTTCTGCTCCTCTCTATTCCTGTCGGCCTGATATGGCATAATTAGCATAGGATATTGGGGCAGAGAGCGGGTAACTTGCCAATCAGATTTAGTACTGAAACAGTGGGTGTTGCCACTTCTAGGCATTTCTGACAGTACTGTTAGGAATTGAATCATGGCATTAGCTGAGCACTATTTGGCTGTGGAAACCTAGTGGGTCATCAGTTTATGCCCCCCTCTCCAGACAAGTGGCAGGTGGAGCCATGCTAGCTAATGCCACGAGCTGGAGGCTGTGGCCAGTAGATGAGAGTTTACAGGGTTTTGTTTTTTTTAATTCATCAGGCCATATGCTGCCAGGCTCTCATGCAAATAGATAAAATTACAAATAATAAAAAGGAACCAACTGCTTTAGTGGTTGGCTGTTTTGTGTCACCATTGCTATCGATGTGAGGCTGGTTAATGAAAGAGGAGTCTTGGACTCCCAGTGACATCAACCTAAAGGGACGGATACTTCAAAATCCAAGCTTCATTCAAACCATGTTAAACCTCTGCCCTAGGGTGACTCAGCGCCAGTGTCTATTTGGCTGAAAGCGGGGGAGCCTGGCCTTCCAGCTGGCCTAGAGATTGGGCAAGCTTCTCTAATGCTCCCTGCAGCTGAGGCCCATTGTCCACTGATGTGAGAACAGAGAAAAGGTTAAGTTTCATTTAGGTTGGGTTAAGTTGGGGCTCATGGGTTTATCAGATTCAGGCACACTTAGAATAAGCAGCTTTAGAAAGAAAAAAAGATTAGTCAAGGTTATTTTCTGTTTTAAAATTACAAGAAAAGTAGCGTTTGTAGGCTATATGGAAATCCCTAACTTTTTAATATCAAAGACTGCAAGAAAAATCTCTCCAAGAAGATCTTAAACTCTTCCTCTGAAATGCTTGCATCTAAAATTAAAATGTTGCTAAACTTCTGTATAATTTCTGCTATTTCTATATTCATAATTATTACCAAGTTTGCAGTCTGTACAAGTGGAGAATTTCACACCCTGGAGAGCGTTCACACATTTATTTCCCATTTTAAGGCAGTAAACTCCTAACTAAAAAGTGAAGTAGGCTGACTCTGAAGTCATATCTATAAGTATATATTTTAAATGATTCCATTTTAGAAATGTTGTGCTAACGTTCATTTTCACCTCTATCGGGTCACTTTGAAGCCATAATTTACACCTTCTTAAAGACTATTCAAAACCAGTTGTACTCAGTTAATATGCAATGTGTTCCAGTTCAAGAATTGTCAAAATAAAAGTATCGTGGGAATATATGCACATGCATGTGTGATACTGAAAGAAGTTTACGATGAGAGCCTCTTGCTCAACTCTTGCTACACAGCAAGGATATTCTGAAGAGTGTTTTGCCCACCAGGGCCAAGGCACAACAAATGTCTTGCAGGCAAGCAAAGGCAAATAATTTTCTTTCCTGTTTTCCTTACCATGTTACCATAACCTGTGTTCCTTAGCGTGTCGCTGGGTTTACTTTTACCTCCTGGATAATTTGTAATCTAAAGTATTCTTATGAAACACACATGAGCTTAATTTTACTGTCAGGAATAGTTCCTAGATCCATGGGCAGGGGCAAGGGAATCATAATAGAAGGTTGCAAACGTTTGTCTCCAACAAACTGTCATTAATACACTCTACCAAAATGTGACAGCTTTTCAATGAAGAAAAATTGTTAGTTTATAGATAAAAGTAACATCGTTAAAAAAGCTATTCCATATTGTCTATAAACAATAAGGACAATGAAAGATAATGCCCCCTTTAACTGTTCAAAAGAGAGTCATTACAGAGTCCTATAACAAGGAATACCAGACCCTACTGTCACTGATATTCACAATCTTGCGTTACAAATCAATTTGAATTCTTTTTTTCTAATTTGAAAGGGTTTACTTCATGGGGAATCAAGGTCCAAGGTGTAATATCTTACAAAGAAAGGTTTACCTTTCCAATGAATCTAAAGCTGAGAAAATAGCTCCCCGACTGACCTTAACTTGAACGTACGTTGAAGCAAGGAGTAATTCAGCCAGTTCATAAGGGATAAATGACAAGATTTTCAAACATTTTCATGTTAAGGGAAACTACGTAAGTGAGGAAGAACTGGTAATGTTCTAATATCTTGGTAGGAAATTTCAAGATGTATTACTTTTCACAGTGAATTCTGAAATTTACAATTCATATTTAATGGTGATAAAAATTCTTCTCTCACATGGAAATGCATGCCCCTTATGGACAAATTTATTTTGCAAAGTAAAATAATTGCAAAAATGTACCTAGAGTTACTATACACTCAAGTATGACAACTAATCATAAATTTTAGGAACAAAGTGGCTAATCAAATTTAGTTGTAAAAAAACCAAGGACATAAACAACTTACTGATGAAAATCCTACTCTTGATTAGCTAAAGTAATAAGGCCATAAACAAATAAAATACAGATGGTTCTCATGTATAGAAAGCAAAACATTTAACCATATCCTCTAGTGATTCTTTTACATAAATAGCAGATTCAACCACAACTTTATCCCACTGAACTCCGAGTGAAATTATTTTAAAGAATAAGGAGGCTGCACTCTGGAAACAGCTGAATTCATGAGCTCATTTATTCATCCATTCAACAAATATTTTTGCCAGGCACTCACTTTTCTAGGCACTGGGCATCTATCTGTGATCAAGATAATCTCTAACCTCATGGAGAGGCAAATCCTAAACAAGAAAGTAAACAAATAAACAAGATAAATAGAGACTGTGGTAAGAGCTATAAAGAAAATGAGTAGGTAATATAATCAAGAAAAACTGAGAAGAGCTACTTCAAATAGCTGAAGACAATTCTTTTCCTGGTGTGAAAAGTATAATATCATTTACTTATGTCATACTCAAAGACACACAAATCGAAGAGTCAAATCTTTGCAGAGCTAAAAAGGGCCTTAGAGATCATTCAACATTATTCCCTCATTTTATATGATAAAACTAAAGTTCAGGTGGGTTAAGTGGCTTACTCAATGTCCTATAGCTTTAGCTGAACAATTAGCTTTCACTGTTAAAGAGTGAAGGGAAAAGCCCTGTTGGTATTTATTTATTTACTAATTATTCTATGTTGGTGAGACATACATCTAAATGGCATCACTAAATCTGGTTATCAATCTAGTTACAATGGGAAGAAACTATATAAATAATGATCTTCATCTAATTAGATTGTTTTATAACTGTTATGCAGTACACAGACCTGAATATTTGACAACAAGTTTTCACTTTTATTCCTTCATAACAATTTTTCTTTCCAGAATGATCTAAGGAGACTGTATTCCTTGGATACTACATACATAGGCAGATGCATAGAAAACAATAGCAACAAAACGCTTTCCTGAACTTTGTAAGAAAGAGCATCACAATATTAAAAATCTATGAGTAGATCAGATCTTAAATCTTATTTAATAATAGTAGTAGTAGTAGTAGTAGTAATAGAGGGGTAATGCCATCAAACACCAATAAAGCATTTTATCATTAGTTCCATAATCTAATTTGATCCTCAAACAAATAAGAATGTCATAAGTTGAATGGATATTATTATAATTCGTCTAGAGGTGATAAACTGAGATACAGAGAGGATAAGTGACTTGCCCAAGGTCAAATAGCCAGCAAGTATCAAAAAGAACTGAAACCTAAGCTTCTCGACCCAAACTTCGTACACTTGCACTAGAATACCTATCCCCTCACAAACATGCATTACAAAATCATTGGGTACTTAACACAATGCCAAGATCCAGGACAGAAAAAAAGACATGGTCTTTGCCATTCAGCAGCTCACAGTGTAAATGTACACACACACACACTGAAATGGATCAACTTGCTTGAAGAATGAAAGAAGCAATGGCCCTCAGCAGCCAGTGACTCACTCACAAATATTTTTTTCCTAAAATGTCCCATTAGTACATTCTCAGGCGTGAAGGTATTAATAGTTCCCAAGCTAGCTATCTGCTAGCTTTTCTTCTTGCTTTCAAAGGGCCATATGAAAGAATACACCAAAGAAGCACATGTGAGCAATTATAACAGACTAATTTGCTTCCATCATTAACCTAAATGCAGTATATTTAAACTATAATGGACAAACAGGGGCAACATGAGCTAGAGAAGCGCCCCAGGCATCAAAATGTTTTCATTAACTAGGAAATTTGTCCCACCAGGCTAAAGAAATCCACTATAGAAAGATCGATTATTCCATCATCTTGTGGCCAATATGGCTATTATGCGAGTCCAGCTCAGTAAAACATCTCTAACTGCAGATGAACTAGCCATTGGGATTACCAATTGCTCGCTCAGAGACTTGCATGTAAAGCTCTAAAATGGCCCATTACATTAGGTGGTTCGGAGGCATTTCATGATCCTGACTTCTAGAACAAGCATAGATAATTAATCAGGCTGACAGAGCCCATTATTTTTACACTCAAGTGCATCACATTAAATTAACAGGCAGAGGCCACATGATGTGTGACATTTTTTCCACTGATAATCATTTATGTGGTGCCATTTGCGCTACCACATTTTTCTCTTTCATGGGCTGAACTCCAATAGCCAGTCACCATGCAGCAATTCTGTCAGCACCCAGTTTTCTTTTTTGTTTTGTTTTGATTTTTCTTAACTGGGAAAGCTATTTTGAGTCATTCTCACTGGTGGGACTCTGACGTAGTGGGAAAAAATTTGAGATAAAATAAAATATTAGCATGAAGAGAGACAAAATATAAAACTGACACTGAGCCAAATGATGTCCAATATAGATAGGAAAAAAATATGACCTTACTGTGCCTGTTAGGAAATAATTTTTGACTATACCCTCATATTTTCAGAAATGGTATTTGCTGATCCTAATGAATTTTCTCATAAAATGCGGCTATCCTTTGAGGAACTAAAGAAAATATTCTCACCTGCTCTGTACTTTCCAATTATATAATGTGATACTTTATAGATTCTAATTTTCATACATAAAAAAATCAAACTGAGAATTTCTATTTTCAGTAATGATGGAAATAGTGCACTTGTATATATAATGTGGCTTTCATTACAGAAATAAATATTGAAAATCATTGCTAAAATCAAGTAATTCATAAGCATTAAATCTGACTGCAGAACAATGAAACCTATCTGGGACAAACACACTGAAACACAGATATTCAAAAGTTTGCTTCCATCACAGTCTCTTTGAAAGGAATTGTAAAGCTTTGCTGCTGCCATGTGGAACTAAAGCGAGAATTTAATACAAATGTGTAAAAGTGTTCTTATTTCATAGTTACATGGTCTTTCTTTTTTCCCTTTATTCTTTCCTTCCCTTCATCCATCCTTCCTTCCATCTTTTTTTTGACCTAAGGTAGTTTACTGGAAATTGACCACCTGACTAATTTATAACATACAGCTCCAGATGACTTTCATAAGTAAAATATCAAATCTACCCTTAAATGCTGAAGATTTGCCACCAGTAAAGTATTCATCTGTGTGTACATAACTCATATTTGTAATGCAACATCTTCACCCATGAAACTAAAGTTATGAGAACTATTATCCTTTAAACACTGTACATTTACAAATGCTCAGTACACCTACTATTTCATTTGATGAGGGGACATTTCTGTGGCTCTGTAGAAAAGGTTCATCCCAAAACAGGTTTGTCTAAATTATTAAAAAAAAATTTTCACTTTGAAAATATCATTTCAAATGATTAGATCAATTAATCTCAGCCTGCAACAAAAATTTCACCAATGGACCCCATCTCCAGCTAGAAAACTCTTCTTCCATACCCCTGCATCATCACTCTCACATCTCCAGGTTCCCATACTTACTGATAAAGAAAAAAAGTCCTGGACTTATCCGACAAGTTGTCTTGAGACACTCTCTTCAGATAAAAGAATAACTTCTAACAATTGTGCTGATACATTGGAAACATCAGCGTTGAAAATGTTCACATGGTGTTCTCTGAGCTTTGTAAGGTAAACTTTGTCCGGGACACTGCTCTGGGCTCTGTGTCTCACTGATTAAGTCTGTCATTTACTGGAAAGCTGCAGGCTTCTCCCTGTCAGCTCAGGTTTATGTGCAGATAAGTCATGTGTGTAAAGCACACTGGATGCCACACTAACAGATGCCCATAAAACGTGAGATATGGATGTTGTTTTTTTTTTGGTTATTTTTTAATCTTTCTTTTGGATGGATGTCATTTTTAAAGCCTCTCAGAAATGAAGTCATTTGCAGAGGCAGTCTTAAGGGCCTAATAAGCCAATGTAAATTTTTTATGATTGTCACAGGATTAATTGGGTTACACAGAATTGCCCCCACCCCTAATTCTTTCAAACTTGAGAATGGAAGCATCCCTGCGTAGAGGACGGACCTCACAAGAGGACAGAAACCACTTGACAGAGTGTGATTCAAAAAGATGCACTTGAGAAGGTCACCAGTCCCTCAATAATATCCTCATTGACTTTTGCCACAATGGTATCTTTATTTCTTTGTGTGTTCGAGACTGCAACAGCTGAGCGGAGGGAAACAGAAAGCATGATTAAGGCACCACAGATAAAATTCATTTTCTCACAATCTTGGTAGGACCTCGCTTGATTATAAAGACACAACTCTATGTAGATAAAGATGTAAAGAGCCTTTTTCTCCGAAATAACATTCTCCATTAATTTTGAAGCAAGATTACTGATCCAGTTTACCGATAACTCCTTTTTTCCCATATCTAAGGCCTAATAAATTACAGGTGTTTTAGAAAAACTGGTGTATATAAGATGCTATAGCTTGATTTATATCTATTATTGACTTTCACTACAATTTTAGGATTCAAAAAATATCAGCCTTAAAAATTAATTTAAAAATCACCTTTGAAAACATTAATGGTTGCCTCGACATGCTCTGGATAAGGAAGCCCCACCCCCAGGCACTGCATTACCATTGGCAACGTCTCCCTACTTCTAGAGTCTAGAATCTAAATCGCTCTGCCTCCTCTCAGCCTTGAATCTCATATTATCATACTTTATCAATCACTACTCCTCCCTGTGAATCATTAACCAATTACTGGGTCATTTCCTATCATTTCTTAAAGTATTATATCCAACTAGCTTCCAAAACTTTACATCTTGAGTCATGTTTTAGATTTATAGCTAATCCTCTCTGCTGTAGACTGAATGTGATCCCCACCCCCACAAAACTTCATATGCTGAAACCTAATCACCGACGTGATGATATTAGAACGTGGGGCCTTTGGGAGGTCATTAGGTCATAGGAGCAGAACCCTCATGTATGGGATTAGTGCCCTTATCAAAAAGGCCCCAAAGAGTCCCACTGTCCCTTCTGCTATGTGAGGACACAGTGTGAAGACACGGTCTATGAACCAGGAAGCGGGCCCACAACAGACACCAAATCTGCTGGGCACCTTGATCTTGGACTTCTCAGCCTTCAGAACTGTGTGAAAGAAATTTCTGTTGTTGATGAGACACCTAGCCCATGATATTCTGTTACAGCAGCCCAAACTGATCAAGAAAGCACTACAACCTGCCTAAATGTGTCTTCCTTCCTCTTTTAATAAAACTTGGTGACTTCTACTTATTTCAGCTTCTCTATAAAGCATTCCATAATCTTTCTGGCTTTTCAAACTTCAAGTCACTTGGGCATCTTGTTAAAAATGCAGATTCTGACTCAACAGTTCTGGATGAAGCGAGAGATGATGCATTTCTAACAAGCTCCTAGGTGATGTTGCTGCTGCCAGCCCTCAGGTACGCTTTAAGTAACAAGGTTCTAGCTGACAGCTGTGTCTACTTCCTCTAAATTCATATAGGGCAGGGCAGGCACCATGCATGATTTATTCATCTTTATACCTCCAGTGAATCACAGAGTACTTGGCACATCACAACATTCAATAAATATTTGTTGAGTAAATGATTGACTGAATGAATATATTCAATGTAACATACATTCAGTGTAACATTCAATCTGGCAATTAGAAATTCTGCTTAAAATAGAGTATTGTTTACGTACTTTTTCTTTGACTGAAATTTAGTTTTGCGCGGGTATCATATTGTAGTCCTTTGCACCTTTAAAGAGCTATATGTGCCCTTTGTGTCCACAGAAAATAGACACTCAATATAAGTATTGATTAAGGTGTCAATTGATAAAAGGATTGATTGAATAAGTAACTGTCAAAGGCCAACAATCTGCACATGATCTACCTAGAATGCAAGGGTCATTTGACAAGCTGACCACACTAATAAATGGAAAGCTTCATGTTCATCAAAAGGCTGAGTCAGGGGGCAGAAATGTTAAAATGAGCAACCAGTCAAAAAAGGTCCTTTGTAGACACAGACACACTCTAATGAGAAAAGTGCTTCAGTTAGTTAAAATGCCAAGCCAGTGGTTGATATGCTTGGGAATAAAACCAAGCATTATTACGCGGGTAGGCAGATGGTGCTTTTTTTTTTTTTTCTTAATTCAAAGCTTCACTTTTGTAAATAACAATGGAGATTGAATAACTGGCACATACCAAGCTTTGCAGGCTGTGTTAAGGGTGTTCAGCAATGAATTTCCTCAACAATTTCTGCCTTTGGAGTATTTAAATGTATACTGACCTGCAGTATGATTTATTCAGTATTTCCCATCTGTGTGTTATCTTCTCAATCTGGACGCAGCCGCCCAGGAGTAGGGACCTTATCTGTGCATATGGCGGGCACACAGTAATACTTGTTGAATAAATAAAATATTTAGATGAATTTGGATAGCACACCATTCTGGTTCCAGATATGGATCTGGTATTAAGCAGAGAAGGATAAGAAAGTTTCAGGAAGTGGAATTTGAGGCACGTAACTTGAGTTGATTCCCAGACTGGAGAGAGACTTCACGTACATTGGATATGAATTTCTTTTTCTTTTTCTTAGTTATATCCCCAGAAGATGAACTAGCTTAGAATTCTGCCAGTGACCAGTTCTTTAACAATATCATGTCATGTAAATAGATGAAAACTGCAGTGCCCTGAAACTTTCAGAACCACTTCACCAAACATTGACTCTGCCATGAGATTACAAATAAACAGATACAAATAATTTATCAATAGGGGCAATGTGTTGTTGTCTTCTGATTATATTTGTATAATATATGTATTTGTATAATAATATGTATATATATGGCTCAGATTACTATATGGTTCAAAATATAATGCTTAGAACTCATGTTTTGATCTATTAACTACCTATTCTGTAATTACTTAGACAATTATGCTTTGATTCTGCTTAAAAAGCATTCTGCAAAAACATAGGGGCTTCTTATACATATAGTATTTAAAATAGAATGGAAATAGCAATCTGTAACTTAAAATTATACATAACGTTTAGCATCATTTAAAATTAGAGCACCAGAAGCAGATTTCCATGGCATTTTCATTATGCAGAGAGGTAAACAACAAATAAATAAGTCATACATGAATATGAAATTAACAACACGATAATTGCTTTATTCCTAGAGTGTGTGTGATATTAAATCCTCAAATAAACACTTACTTAACCTCATTCTCACATAGGGCTATTGCTTTTATCAAAAGCAGCATACGTGGAACACTCAAACTAAGACAGCTTCCGCAAGTCCACAGAAATCACTGCCACCCCCTGGAAATTTCATAGTGGTTTCTTTGCAAGCTCTAGTATTGGAGGGATATTAGAGAATCCATGGAAGTGAGAGGAAATGAAACAGTCGGTAAAAAATGCATTGCACATATTATTATTTTGCATGTGACATCATACTTCACTCCTCTGCTAGTTCTTTAAGAAGCCTCATCCGGATCATCAGCCCAGCCATCGCAGGGAAGTGCTACCACCCCACTGAGACCAAGTCCAAGCTCTCCCTCTCTTGCACAGACCCCTGCTGACTTGTTTTACAACATTTATGCAGGAAACTGTTAAACCTTATATCTGCTGAATTTTTCCTTCTCTGCAGAAACTCTTTTTTTGTATTTTTCTTTTGACTCTTAATAGCAGCTGAAGTCTATCTTGCGCTCTGGGCCCAGCTCTGCCCTAAGTTTAACCCTAAGCAATGGTTTCTCCATCTTACTCAGAGCCTGAAACTTACTCATTTATAAAGAGGCTTCTGACACTACTGGAGTCTTCCAGTAAGCAAGGGTTAAAGGGTCAGTAATAATGTTACCTCTGCCCTTTGAGTATGAAACTGTTAATGTTCAAAGTTATTTGATGTAACCTGATAAAAACATCTCATTATTTTCCACAAGGCGCTCAAATGTGAGGTTCGGAAGGGATGTATAGCCCATGCACTATGACACTATCTTTCCTAGCAAGAAATACCAACCACTTCGTTGGAAACCAAAGACTGAAAAATAAAATAAAAGGAAAAACATGAGGCAATTATGAGATCCAAAGAAAAGAAAATCTTGTTATCCCAAATAAGCATATTTAAAAATTATTAAGTTCTATTGTTCCAGTGATGAAATTAGTATGTCTTTGTTGATCTAAACTTAAATTTGACACAATGGGTAAATTTAAGCCTGAGGCTTTTATGCCATTATCAGAGCCTCTGTCAGTGAGTGCTTTAACCTAATTATATTTGATGCAGCAAATCAACAAAACCACTGCTGGTTATGACCTCTGCCAAGAGCACTAGCGAGCTAGACAAATGGAGCTTAAGATGCTATTAGTTGTTCTGTTGCAAAGTTCCAGATACAAGCCGACAGGAGGCTGTTGCTTGACTGGGGCATGCATCCACCAGATGGCATTCTGCATTGGCTTGTGGCAAAGCTCACAGGGATACTGGCACATTTTCTCTGTCAAAATGAAGGTTTTCCAATTACAAGGAGATAATGCGAGGAGATGCAAACTTAATCTCTTGAACAAAAGGTTGCAAGCTGTGTAATAGCCATTTCAGGGGAGTGATTTCACTATTGTTCAATTGATTTAAACATTGCAGATCACAAAATAGGCCATCTTTCCTAATAAAACCAAGGAATCGGCTGCAGTTGATTTTATTTCCTGGAACAATGTTGTAATGGTTTCATCATCTGAGGGAGGCTTCTTTTGAATTAATGCTCTACCATTGAATTGAACCCTGTGATTATTTTTTTTTTTCCTAATGTGTGAACAGGTACAAAGAAGCCATTTTTCCCTATAGTGAGACGCAAAATGCCTTAAATGAAGGCTTCAGATGTGATGTTATAACAGACCCCTGTTGTATACCAGACCATAGAATTTCATTAGGAAGACTAGACATGTTAAATGGTAAGAAGGCACCATTATCATCAAAACCTGTGAGACAATTTAGCAAAAATGTTTGCTTCTTCATTTTCTAACCCAGTGAGCACTGGCAAAAATTGTATGTAGAACTATCAATAGCTATGGAAATAAGGTGACATGCCTCAACACTTGTCCAAAAATACCTGACCCATCAAAGCAAGTCAGTAGGTACTTTGTTGTAAGGTTACTTCTCAGGAAGGGGTGAATTTGCCACTTGACATGAACACGCTGTGACAAAATAGGAGAGTCATTGTATATCCATTTCTGCAAATCCAACAGGGATGAGAGCTTGTGTGTGCGACTTCCAGCAGAATGTTTCACAGGATAACCGTAACCACACTCCTGTACCGAATACTTTATACAGAATTTCAGCAGAGAGTAAATGTCAATGATCACACAATTCTAAAATAAGCAAATATCCTTCAATATTCATGCTGGATTCCCGTGTGTGTGCGTGTGTGTGTGTGTGTGATTTAAGGAGAATCAACCAATCCAAAAAATTTTAAGCACAGATTCAGGATATTAAAAAGGACAGGGTAGACTTCCAAACATTAATTAAGCAAACACACACAGAAAGTACTTTCACATCAAATTCCAAAATCATTTAAAACACCTATTTTATTCATTTAGATGAAGATCAATGTTGCAAGGTTGTATAAAACACCGAATTGCAGTCAACAGGGTAAAACCACAGTAAGCAGATGCCTTTTTTCGTTTCCATAGGAAGGAGCTGGGAAAGTGTCGTGTTTTTTTTTAACTGAAAATTCAGTCAGCTAAATAAAGCACGATTATAAAGTCTTAGTCTCCACTGTAACATTGTAAGATCTGTAAATCAGTCAGAAATAAATGCAAGCCCTTTAAATGACTCAGAAAACTTAGATTCCTACTGAAGAGTTAAAATTTTCAAGCCATGAGCATTTTAAAAAAGTCTCAACATCAACATAAAGTGGTCTATAACAGCTGTTGTACAGCTCGACATTAATTTTATGTTGGCTCAACTGCTAAACAGCGATCACAACGACATCCCTTAGGAGGCATTTAAGGGCCCAAGTGGATGCAATTTAAAAACTGAGCAGGAAATCAAAACTAATTCTTAGTCTGTTTATGAAAATACTTCTCCCTATGTTCTTGTACCACCACCTAGTGGTTACGTAGCTCTCAATCTGCCCAATAGAAACCAAATAAAAGCTGTCGTGATCTTAACAAATGGAGAGAAGAAAGGAAGGAGACGGAAGGAGGGAGGAAAAAAGGAAGGAAAACAGGAGGAAAAGAAAAACAGAAAAGAGAATATAAAAAGAAAAGGAAAGAGGAGAAGAGAGTAAAACCAAGCAAAAGCAAGTACACACACCATTTCCAGGTCTTAAGATCTAATTTCTCATAAAATCTATAGAATGCTATCAATTGAAATTAAAATATTATTTAAAACCATTCTGGTTTGTGCATTTATCAAGTACATGAAAATTGAGTAGTTGAGATGACAATGGCCTGTTTAAAAAAAAAATGATTGGTGAATTTCTAGAGATTTATCCTACACTACAGAACCTACAGATATATTCCCCTGTGTGTCTGAAGTGCTATAAGTACAAAATTACACAAGTATTTGTAAGCTTCACTGTTGATCAGTTTACGTAAATTATGGCACATCCATAAAGTAAAGCATGAAATAGAGCTTTATATTGCTGTGGAACAATCTCTAAGATATTTGGTTAAGTGGGGGGAAAGCAAGATGTAGAACAATGTGTTTTACAAACTACCACTTGTACGAAAATATGTTTTCTTTTATATGTATACAGTCTCTCTGGAAGGATAGACAAGAAGCTGGAAAAATTACCTTCACAGAGGGACCTGGGTGAGTTGGAAGCCAAGGTGGGAAGGACACTGTAGTTTTGTAGTTTAAACCATGTGGATGTACTCCCTATTTAAAACTAAATACATTTTAAACCTAAGGAATAGTACATGATTAAAAGAAACTAAGTATTAATGTGGCTTTTTTTTAAATCAATAAAACCACCTCTGAAACTTTTCGTTTGAAGAAAAATTTGTCACATTGAATGTGAATATAAATTTAATCTAAATTTAGTGTAACTGTGACAAAACTGAAGTTTCCATTTTTCTCTATAAAAAGAAATACAGTGGTCCAAAGGAGAGAAATTATTTGTAAAAGGCATAAAATTAAATAATGAAATACTAAAACCATTTTACGCTCACAGTTTGACACTCTCTAGAGACCTGGGTTGAGGAATATTCTTTCCAAAGAGTTAGGATGTTTGGGGCCCTCTACTCTGGGCTGAACCGCTTGGACAGTGAGAAAAGGACGTTGGAAGCAGCACTAGTTGCTCACCAGATATCTAAAAGTAGAAAAGTCCAGAACTATTAGGAGTAAAAAGAAGTAGGGAAGGTATATACAGTCTTTAGTAGAGAAGGAATGCGATCTGGACCATTTGGATTCAAATCAACCTTGACAAAGAACTGTGCTTTTAGACCTTAGCCACTGTCTTCCAAATGCGGCCACACCCACAGGCACAGAAAGAGGTTGATAAAACTGGCAGAAGAACAAGGTCTATTACAAAATTTTTGTGTTAAAAATGTTCATTTGTTAAATACAAACATTTAATATATGCCATTGTTTCTGTAATCCTGATTTAGTAGTTCTTTATTTAGTATTATTCTAGGGACCTCACAAAATGAAAATATCTGACAAGCCCTAGAGAAGACCCTGAGTACTCAGGAAAGCTGGAAGATAGGTTTAGAAAGGAAAAAGAAAACTCAACAGGTTTTGGATCATGGGACCTGGGGAAACTGGGACTGGAGAGGGCTACAAGAGCACTAAAGGAATAAGGCCGGCGTGGGTGAGGCACAGACAAGGCAGTGCTTCTACCTTCTACCTAAGAAAACCACCCTAAAAAAAAAGAAATGCATTGGAATTCTTGACTTTTGTTTCATGACCTGATAAAAACATTCTACCCTTGATATGCCTCTTTTCTTTTTTGTTGATATTCATACTATTCACTATATTTCAAAGGTCAATATAAACTATGCCACTGAGATGGTTAATTTTATGTGTCAACTTGACCAGGCCATGGGGTGCCCAGATATTTGGTTCAACATTATTCTGGGTGTGTCTGGGAGGGTGTTTCTGGATGAGATGAACATTTGAATCTGTAGACTTGAGACAGGCTGGGACCTGGGACCCTTTGCTGCAGTGCTGCAGTGCTGCACCTGGACCCACCTCTCCTCCAGCAACAAAATACAAAGAAACTATAAGGGACTAAAAATAACTGCAGGCATGTGCAGTTGGGGCAAATTCTGGACAACAAGATACAAAAAGACCAAAAAACCCAACTGCCACGTCTGAAGAGCTGGGAGCAAAAGCAGGTGTTGGGAGAAAAGCAGGGTACTGCACATGCCTCCTGCATAAAACACCACCAAAGGGGTGGGAAAAACACCTAAGCCTCCCCTCCTTTTCTTGCCTTAATGCATGGGCTAGAACTTCCAGCATTATGTTGAATAAGGGAGGTGAGTGTGAATATCCTTGTTTTTTTCTGTCTTAGAGGGAAGGCATTCAGTCTTTCACCATTAAGTATAATATTAAGTGTAGACATTTTATAGATTATCCTTATCAAGCCAAGGAAGTTCCCCTCTAGTTCTATTTTTCTGAGAGTTTTTATCATGACTGTTTACTAAATTTTGACCAGTGTTTTTTCTGTATCAATTGATATGATCATGTGATTTTTTTCTTCTTTAGTCTACCAATATAGTGGACTACATGGATTAATTTTTAGATATTGAAACAGCCTTGTATACCTAGAATGAAACCCACTTGGTAATGATGAATTCCTTTTAGATACTGATGAATTCATGGAGCACTGATTGAAAATTAAGTGTATCTAATTGTCAATTGGACACCTGAACTCCCACCCCCACCCTGTATGACCTTCCACCACTCTCATGTAATAGGTACTTCCAGGACAACAGACAGCTAAAGAAAGGGTGAGGCATCTATGGAAAAAGGGGGTATTAAAAGAAAGCCTGAATGCCAACAGTAATATTCCAGTCTCCCCACCCCACCTCCCAAACCAGACCATGCTCCAGTCCACACGCAGATTCTGGCAAACAAGATATACTCCCAGGCTGAAAACTGGAAGATTCTTTTGGTTACTAAACTAAACCAAAGAGGAAAATCCTACCTATACCACCATTTATGTGTTTTTACCATGGAAAATCCTTTTTATCCCATAGTGAAACCCATACACTCAGCAAACACAGCCATGCACATAGAACTTCCAATCAGCTTTTTAGTGACTGACTCTTAAATATAAACAATCAAGAATCACCTGGCATTTAAGGAAATTTGCTGATGTGAAAGAGAGAAACCAAATGAAATAAGCAGAAAAATAAAAATTTGGAAGAATCAAGAACAATGCAGTAAGCTGAAGAAAATTTAAAAGAGAGACAGAAGATATTGCATTCATGAAGAAAGAGAGCAAGAGACCAGAAAAGGGAATATTCAGAGAACAAGAACGAGCTCTTAAAAACCAAAAACATAATAGAATAAAAAATTCAAAAACAGGTTGGAAGGTAATGTTGAGGATATAGCTTAGAAAATTAAAGAAAACAAAATTAGAGAAAGTACGAAAGCAGGAGAGGAAAAATAAGAAAATAATAGAATCAGACGAGGAGTTCTAATATCCATTAATAAGAGTTCCAGAAAACTATTTCAGATAAAATAAACAGGGAAGATGTTATTAAATAATAACTAGTATGTGATTAGGACTGGAATAGAAGACAGAAGTTTCAAAGTGCTGACTTTGAGGAAAACACTTAAACTGATATGTTAGCTATGTGTTAAACTATGTTAAGACAAGTTTTAGAGATGTAGTAGTATGGAAATGAGTTAACCACAAGAACATAGAAAACTAAGTAAACAAAATAAAATTAGGCAATGAGGGGGGACAGTAAGTTGTATAAGAAAGGAAATTTAATTATAAAATAATATATTGCTTTGCTGTGGAAGACATTTATGCTATCATAATAATGCAACACTAAACATATATTTAACCCAAATGTGATATGGTTTGGGGGGAATGGAATGAGGGAAATTGGGAGAAAGTATGGGAGGGGGTAGTGTAAAACTCCATCTTCTGTGATACAGTGTTGTATCAATAGATAATGTCTCAAATTGGAAAGCCAAGACTGTATAAATGTGTTTTTGGAAACAGAGCTGTATAAATGTATATAAACTCTCTGTTTTTTGGAAACAGAGAGTTTAAAACCAGAAGAAAAGAAAAAGTTACAAGAGTTAAAATTGAAAGCCTGCGGGAAATGGAAATCAGAAGTTGGGGAGGGCTGGAAGAGAGGCCTGGGAATCTCCTCATATGTTTTGTACTATTGTTTTACTTTAACTATAGGTATATTTTATTTTGATTAAAAACTAATTTGAAAATACAGTTGACCCTTGAACAACACAGGTTGGAACTGCTCGGGTCCACTTATATGCTGATTTTTTTCAAAAAATACTCCAATACCTCATGATCCATTGTTGGTTGAATCCATGAATGCGGAACCATGGATATGGAGGGCTAACTACTGGACTTGAGCATCTGTGGATTTTGGTATCCATGACAGTCTTGGAACCAATCCTTCAGGGATACCAAGGGACGACCGTATAAGTAACAGTGATCACAATGCACTCTGAAAAAAATTTAAGCAATATAGAGCGGTCTGACCAAAAAAGTAAATTTCTCCCCCTTTCCCACTGCCCAAGGTGATGTATCCTCTCTAGCTGTAAAGTGTGTATACTTCAGGGCATTTTTTTCTGCACATGCAAATGTGCACCTAGGTAAAAGAAATAGCTTGGGGGTAAGTAGTTTTTATGCTTAATTTTGTGTCAACTTGGTTAGGCCATGGTACCCAGATATTTGGTTAAACAGTATTATAGATGTTTCAGTGGAGAAATTTTTTGCATGGGATTAATATTAAATCATTAGACTTTGAGTAAAGCAGATAATGCTCCATAAGGTGGGTGGGCCACATCTAATCAGTTGAAGACATTAAGAGAAAACAGACTGAAAGCCCCAAGGGAAGAAGAAATTTTGCCTCTGAGCCCGTCTTTGAACACAAATTGCAATTCTTTCCAGGATCTCCAGCCTGCCAGCCTACTTTGCAAATTTTGCCTTTGCTTCCATAGTCATTTGGACCTGTTCCTTAAAATAAGTCTCTCTTTTGATCAATCTTTCTAATTGTGTGTGTATATGCACACGTCCTATTGGTTCTGTTTCTCTGGAGAACTTGACTAGTATAGGAGTGTTTTTCAGGATATATTGAGAATAGACTTGAAAGCTGAGAGGAATAAGTCTGAACTACATAATATAGGATATGAGCTAAAGAAATCCTCAGACAGAAAACGGAAAAGCAGAGATAAACTGATTAGGTGTTTTGTGTGATTGCAGTACAGAGAAATGCATAAAGAGGATCATTAATATGAAGCATATTTGTAATTTTAATAGTAATTTAAGAGATGATATGCTGGTGGTTATGTTCACATTAACACAGCTGCAATTCTTCTTTCAGTCAAGACAAAAACGGAAGAAAACTTTGGAAGAGAAGCTGAAATAGTAGAAAGTAGTAAGGAGTCAAACTAACTTACTCTCAAATCCCTGAAGACAGAGCTGGTTTCCATTCCTATTCTGTCTTGAATTTTCTGTATTGTCTTGGACAGGTTATTTCATTTCTCAAATATTGTGCTCCCACATGTATAAAAATGGGGATAATTATACTTCTCTCACAAAGTTATGGAGATAATTAAATAGGAGAAGGTATGTGAATGTAAAACCCACATTATGTTGGGCAAGATGTCATTAACGAGTAATGAATATTAGTTGCTTCCAGGGAGCACTGTAAAGGACACCAGGTCTTAAGTGACTTTTCCTGGCAGGGGGAGTTTTATTCCTCTCTCATCACCACAGGGGAGAGAGGGGAGAAAAGCAGGTAGGGGAGGAGAGGGGAGGTGAGGGGGAGGATCCTGATCACCAGGAAATAAACCAACTGCCATTTACAAAGCGAATGTAGGTGGGGTGTCCAAGTCAGTGAGACAGAGAGCTTGAGCTACAGGGGCAAGCTAAGAGGACCTGGAGAGAATCTTTTTTGTTCTCGTCCTTGTTTGTCATTGTATGTTCAGTGAAGTTAATTTTTTCTTAGGACTTTCACAGCTGGCACCAGAATTTCTCTTAGGGAAAGAACTGCCTTTGTTCAGGAAGATGTCACGTTTGTGTGCTCTTTCCTTTCTCTCTTAGTGCAGAGCATAGTGGAAAGCAAGATGTCAGAGGACCAGGAAGCCGCTCAGCATGGGATGAAGAAAGGGATTTCTCATTTGTCTTTTCCTCTGTAAATAAAAGGAGCAAAGATGGGTAAAGGTCAGAGAGAAGAAGGGAGGAGAGCCAGCAAGATGGAAAGAAACTGGGAAGAGGTGAGAGGAATCAATGAAACCTTCGGTGGTAGAGGGGCCGAGGAAGGACTATCTGATGTGACTGGGCTTTTTAAGGTATTTGCTTTGCAGTGATGCATATTTGTATCTCCACTGTCTCCCCATTGGACTTTTGTGTGAGGTGGTTGCTAAGAGGGGCTTTCATCTGTATGTTGGTACTTTTGTTCTCAGGAGCATATATTTTGAAGACCCCAGGGCAGAGATTTTGCATGTGCCCCATCGTCCTCAAGGAAACTGTTTTCAGTGAATTCACTTTTTCAACCTTATTTTTCACTCCTTTTCAAAGCAAGTATTCTCCTGCACCTATTTCTCAGCATACCATCTACCAAACGTCCTTTTTTCATTATCATCAGAGGTATTTCCACACTCTTCTCCTACCTTCTGCTCCCTATTTAATTCCTATCAAAGTTCAGCTCAATAGCCCTTCTTCCAGGAAGTCTTCCTGATTAGTCCATCCCAGATCCAGTCTCCTCTCCACCAATGCCCCCAACATTAATGGCTTTAGGATATGTGTGTGTGTCATTAATTTGATGATTAATCCCTATCTTTTCATATTTATATACATTAGTCTCTAGACCAGTTCAGGGAAGGGGCCAGTGAACTCAGTAAAAGTAACCAGCAGCATCAGAGTGTGTCATTGTTTAATGTTGTAGAGACAGATGACAAGGAAGTTGTCCGAGTCTCTCAAATTTTCAGCTATATGTTTTAAGCAGAATCATTCATAATAACAAAATCTGGTTAATTATCATTTCTTTGAGATTTTATACTAATTCTGTGTCACAATGCTTTGGCTGATACTCCCAAATTAATCTTTATCATAATCACACGCTACAAAACATGTCATTTGGGGAGGGTAGGACTCGGGCTCCACCAGTGAGCAGAACGGATCTAGTGTGCTTATTTATCAAATGCTTGTTGAGGTACCTCTCAAAAAGCACCCTTTTAGTCCTAAGTGTAGTTTTCTGGGCACAACATATTTTTGGCTGAGGGTCTTCAATCAATGTCTCTCACATTTAACAATATGGATGCATGCATCCATCAAATTATTTTATTGATCGCTCTATCAATATAAAAATAATGGCATTTTGGAGCCAAAAAGCTGTGCACAGAAACACTTTGCTTTGCTTTTTCTTGGTCACTTTTGATTTCATATGATACTGTTAAAAAAAATCAGTGATAATGACATGCTGTGCTCCCTATGGGACACAGTTTTGCTTCCAGTTTCACTGAGCATAGTTTTGGGGTACCCCTGCACAGCAGTTTACTAGTGCATTACTTGGGAGAAAAATATTCTTGGCCAACTCCAACAAAAATTGCAGACTACAACTACAGAAATTAAAAAAGACTGCCATGAAAATCAAACACCAGTGTTTTGTAGCATATGAAATACTTCTCTTAACAAAGCACATACACTCTTAACCAGCAAGAGGAGAGGCAGCTTTTTAGAAAGCTATTGCTATCATCTGTGTATCTTGACGGTAGCAATGATCACAGGTAAGTAAAAATGATGACTTCCTTTGTGCCCTTATGAAACCAAGCAGGACCCTGTGGGGCTCCTAGGCATGGAAGCCTTTCAAACATTTGGTAATCAGGGAAGGGAGAGGATGCAGAGACAAGGGAGCAGCAGTCAAGAAACAGTAGTGCAGCCTTGGGGCAGGGTCCTGGGTCTGCCTCGAGGGATACACACAACAATATCTTTGAGCTCTTCTACAGAAATAAAACCCCCAACAAATGGAAGATGTTAGCATTCTTCATTCCAGAGAAGATCACAGTTTGATAACCTCCAGAAGCTCATCAGGAGACCACCTGAGGCCAGATTAAAGAAACCACAGAAACTCATCAGCAGACCACCTGAGGTCAGATTAAAGGACTGCAGGCCCTGCACACACCTTGATCCTTATCAACAACCCCACCCTTGAACCACTGCTATAAAACTCCTCACCAAATCCTCCCGGGTTGGGACACACAGTTTTTCAGGGCACAAGCCTGCTGTGTCCCCCTATGCCTGGCAAATCAATAAAGCGATTCTTTTCTACTTCACCCAAAACTCTGTCTCTCACAGATGTAGAGAACAAACATATGGACACCAAGGGGGAAAAGCGGTGGCAGGTGGTGGTGGTGTGATGAACTGGGAGATTGGGATTGACATATATACACTAATATGTAATATGTATAAAATAGATAACTAATAAGAACCTGCTGTATAAAATAAATAAATAAATAAAATTAAAAAAAAAAAAACTCTGTCTGAGATTCGATTCAGCACTGGTACACAGAGGCTGAGTTTTCAGCATCACTTATAGAAGACAAATGACCAATAGATGGTTGTAGAAAAAACATTTCTAAGGACACTGTTCTTGCCTGTTCCCCTGGGAGGAATCCCTCTGCTGTCAACAACACAATTGTAACAGCGGTCTGTCTACACACATCTTGACCAGCTGTTTCAAACAGCGTATGTGAAAATCATATTGGACGTTTATTAAAATGCAGACTCTTGGATTGCTTTGCAATAATTTCTGTGAATACATTTGGAGTGGGGACCAAGCACTCACATATTAACTTCAGCCCAAATGAGGAGTTGTGGAACCACACTTTAAGAAACACTGCTTTGGATCTTGGACAACATGGGGCCTATGTTCTCAATGGTGAGAAATGGAAATAATGTTGATGAGTCTCCCACCAATATTGCTCAGGACCTGAGCCAGTCTGGGCTCTGAGGTCGTTAATCACGTCTGCAACAGCATGCTGCACTAGGGAAGGATGGGCTCTAATATGAAGATTTCCAGTAAGGGAGGTTCGCTATAACAAGGTCATAGAACTGGCAGTTGATTTGGTACAGAACGTTTGATACTCAGTTTCAAGGCTCCCGTGCAAACTTATAATTATCAAAACAGCAAAACACTTCAGTGCTGCATTTTTGGTGGTTCAATTGTGTGGATAACTTTCTCTTTAATTAAATAAATAGCATTTGATGTAAATTGAGAAAGTCTGACTGGGCAGGTTGTTGCAGACATTGAGTCCTCACAATAATGATTAATTTGGGGGGCATTTCAATACATAGGATCATTTTTAGAATTGGGGCACAGTGCTAGCAGCATAAGAAGCATCCTAAGATAGTGTGCCTTATGGTCTATTCTCTTTGGTGTAACGAAAGGTCATTGGCCTTGTAGTTGCAGGGTCCTGAGTTTGAATCTTGGTTCTGCCACTTCAGCTTTGCAACCTTGGGCAAGTACTTAGTCTCAATAAAATCTCCTATACTGAGGTTTTTTTAAAGGAATCAAAGAAATCCCATATGGAGATGACAAGGCATAGCTGTAGTGAGTTCTCACCCTCTCTTACTCCCTTCTTTAGTAATACATTTCCTTTCTTGATTGACAGCATGACTATGTAGCAAGTCATCCAAACTAGAAGGTTCAGGGTCATTTTAAAAAATTCACCCACTTCTTCAAGTTTCTTATCCAATTAGTCAGCAAGTCGATCAACTCTGCCCCTAGAAACCTCACCCACACCATCCGCTCTATCAGGCCTTTACACTTGACGCCTCCTTTATCTAGATTGTTCTTCCCCTTCTACTCCTCTATAGGAGAGAGGGTGATGTCTCTTGCTTTTAGAACGTCACAAAGCCTTTGATCATTCAGTGCTGCACAGGCTTCCTGCGGGTAACAAGGCAGCTGAATGTCACACAGTGCTGTCAGAACCACAGCACTGCACACCTGCATTGCGCCCTATGGCTCAGCTCTTTCTTCAGCTGGATCCAGGCTCTAGGAGTTAGAGTGACCTTTTAACACAAGCTCTGGGTGGAGTCCTGAAGATGGACATGATCCTTAAAGCATATAGTCAATACCTATCCCTGCCCTCTCTTGAGGCTCCTAAGGCCTGTGCAAAACAATGCCCACTGCCAGCTTACCCCCCCTGGGGCTTACCCCTGAGGAAAGAGAAAGGGAATCACCCATTTCACAGGTAGCTTAGGTCAGATAAAGTGAAGGCACTGTTAAATAAGTGACTCTCAGAAATCAATATATCTGCGATAAATGATAGGCCCAGATATTAAAGAGTACAATTATACAAAATAGAAAGTGATGACTGAAAGGAACAAGAATTTCATTGCCTTATTCTTGTTGCTGCCAATTCCTAGAACCAAGTTCTAAAGGTTTGAATGCCAATTATTGAGAGCACAATTATATACCTGGTGGTGGCCCACTTAGAACAGGCAGGAAAAGAAAAGCAGCACGCACAGGCCCCAGGGACTGGTCCATGGTACCTAGTCAGGAAACCTGTCCTCAACTGGGTTAAACACATTTAGGACCTGACAATGGTTAAGAGATTTATTCAGACTTTTGCCAAATACAAGACAGCCTCATGAGGTGACTACAAGAAAGTGTTCTGGGATTTGGGCGGAGGCATGGATCCTTTTGCAACATCATGACAAGGAAGACTTCCACGACACAAGTTACCTACTGCTTTTATTGTTCCATCTTCTTTAAGTTCATCTATGGTCAGAAATGCTGATGCTAAGTAAAGAAATAAGCCCCCTATGAGAGGCTGGAGTAGGTGCAGTTAATCATGCAATTAGAGCTAGAAAAAGAACTAGTCAGATTGTCTAGGAAATAGGGTTCCTTTTCTGAAAATAAAGATTATGAGGACCTGTTTGATATTGTACATTCAAAACACACAGTAACTGACATTGATGGAGCACCTAATTGTGCCAGGCTCATGTAGAGTTACACTACACTCCTGATGAAACCGAGCAGGACCCTGTGGTAGTCCTGGGCATGAAAGCCTTTCTGTCCCCTGTTCCTTGTTTGTAGGGAACAGACTCTAGCCTTCATGACCTTCCCTGAGTCCCAAAGGGCAGATTCAAAGAGTTGCTAATCAGGGAAGGGAGGGGATGCAGAGACAAGGGAGGAGCAGTCAGGAAACAATAGTGCAGCCTTGGGGCAGGGTCCTGGTTCCTCCTCAAGGGATAAACATAACAATATCTTTGAGCTCTTTACGAACCGGAAACCCCCAACAAATGGAGTTAGCATTCTTCATTCCACAGAAGACCACCTGAGGCCAGATTAAAGAAACCAGAGAAGCTCATCGAGAGATTACCTGAGACCAGATGAAAGGAGTGCAGGCCCTGCACATACCCTAATCCTATCAGCAACCCCACCATTGAACCATTGCTATAAAACTCCTTACCAAATTCCCCTGGTATGGGACACACAGTTTTCAAGGGAAGGAGCTCGCTGTGTCCCCCTTTGCCTGGCAAAGCAATAAAGCTACTCTTTTCTACTTCACCCAAAACGCTGTCTCTGAGATTCGATTCGGCACTGGTGCACAGAGGCTGAGTTTTCAGCATCACTGACAACCCGTATCTCATTATAGCAACCCTAAAAAATAAGTACTATTGCGATGTACATCTTATAGATGAAAAATTTAAACCACAGACAGGTTAAGTAATTTACCCAAGGTTAAACAGCTAACATGGGGTAAAAAGACCATGTGGTTAACTGCCACACTATATGCACCATCTTACTGTGTGATACTGAGAGATTTAACTAATCAAATTTTGTCTGCGTCTCATAAACTGGAAAAACAAACCTTGTTAAAAGCTTTAAGGTAATGATCAAATCATACTTCCTCTCTACTGAGCATAAAACTGTAACCGAGTAGGACACTATGGGGCCTTCCAGGGACAGACCTCTCCCCAATATCCTCTGCTTTAGCTTCTCTCTGAAGTACCTAGATAATAGTATCTGATACACATTTCCTGAGTTGTTTTACAGATGCTAAAACCCACACCATGTAGCCCTCCAGAAAGAGGGCTTCCCTGGTGGCGCAGTGGTTAAGAATCCGCCTGCCAATGCAGGAGACATGGGTTCGAGCCCTGGTCTGGGAAGATCCCACATGCCGCAGAGCAACTAAGCCCGTGCGCCACAGCTACTGAGCCTGTGCCCTAGAGCCTTCGAGCCACAGCTACCTAAGCCCGCGCGCCTAGAGCCCGTGCTCCGCAACAACAGAAGCCACCGCAATGAGAAGCCTGTGCACAGCAACGAAGACCCAACACAGCCATAAATAATAAATAAATTAATTTTTTAAAAAAACAGAAAGAAATTGAAATGGTACAGATGGCCCAAGGTTTTTTTATTTTAAACTCACAAAACTTGTAAAACATTTTATATCTACAACCCCCTCCCCCAAATAGCAATAATGCTAAATGTAGAAATAAACTTGATGCAAAACATTTGTTTCTATATATTTCCTTCATGTCACATTTTAAGATAGGAATGTACATTTTCCTAGTCAAAACCCCCCTTGCCCTCTCTCACAGGAAACTGTGCCAGGGAGTGGGAGACGTGGTAGGCGGGCAGAGAGGATCTGGAACACAGGTAGGTAGGACCCAGCCTGGTTGATGAGCACACATCTCCCTGCCAGAGCGAGGAGAGAATGCTCAGGCTGGGTGGGGTTGAGAATGGTAAGAGACAACTCAAAACAATTTCAGAAGCACTAGAAAGAGTGTGCCTGGCTAGCTAGCTCCTTTGATGATGGGCTCCAGTGGAGGGGTTGGGGGCAGGGGGTGGGACGGTGGTTCAATTTTACCAGGAGAAGGAACACAATGGAAGCTTCAGGTCCCTAGCACAGAAGTAGAAAACTAACCTCTCAACTATGCTTCACTCACAAGAATTTACTAAGGGCACAAAAATGTGCCCATCATCCGGTTAGACTTTGATTATAGAAAAATGACAACGGTGTTTCCAAGGAGCCTACTTGTAGTCTAGGATGAGACAAATAAGATTTTCCCCAGTCTCTCGTTACAAAGGGGCTGCTGTGTTCATCAGGAGTGGAAGCAGAAAAGTATGGTTTCAGGATACGGAGAGCCTCTCAAGCCTTGATGGCTCCCATCTCCATGGAAGATGCAGCCTTTGTGTGAAGTGAGGGCTCCAAGCACAGGGGTGGCGGCTGTGGAGCAAAGGAAGCAGCAGCCACGGCCCCTGGGTTCCCAGGCCTGTACTAGGAAGTCAGTGAGAGAAAGTCAGAGCAGCCGCGTTTTAACACAAGGAAGACGGCAGCTGCGAGACTTCCAAGCAATCACCTCTCCTTTATTTGAACTAGAGAGAAACATGAGGGACCAAAGTACAAAATAACTATTAACACACATTCTGATTGGTCCCCGAGGCTGATGACCTAGGGAAATAATACCTGTTACTTGTGAGTATAGAAAAATCTTTCGTAGCAGGTAACTGCTAATAAAAAGTAGTTTGAGCTGCAACCACTATGCTGGGCCCGGGGCTTGCAATGAAGCGTAAGGCGTGGTCCTTGTGCACATGCGCTCAGAAGCCCAGGTGAGGACGATGTATAGTCAAATAGACACACAAATAAGAAAATACCCTAGTTACAGACTAAAGCGATTTCTGCTAAGAAAAAAGCCTGCTTATGGAGAGCATATAACAAAGGAAAGTGGCCTGTGTTAGTGGGATAGAGAAGTTTTCCCATTTGAAAATCTTTTAGAGTGATAGAACAGTTGGTAATGTAACTGAACTATTAACACTGAAAGCTACCTAAGAAATCCATCCACTATAGTAGATGACATAGAGGTTTCTGTAAATATGGAAGGAAAAGAAATGCGCTCTTGATAGATTTATTGAGATTAGCACAGCTAAGTAGACCAGACTCTAACAAGCAACATTTGACAAATCTTATTATTGTCGTTTCATTGAGTCCATGTTCTTATGTTGTTGTGAAACCAAGGTTTCTTAGCTATTTCCAATTGTAATACCCAGCTGTGGCATGGGGTACTTTATTATTTATCAGTTCTCACAAATCTCCAACGAGGTAAGCTAATGTTCTTGAAAGCATGCCCACTGAGAGAAATTTTACAAATCACAGCACTCTATAGCTCAAAGAGGATAGCTACATATTAATAAAAGTAAAACTGATTTAAAAATGAAAGAAAACTCTATATTTAAAAAATATATTTTAAAATAATATTTAACATAGTTAATCTTTGAGACAAATTTTGATAACCCTTTATTAAATACTGCTATACGAAGGTCGAGAAACTGTAACCGTATTTTCTCATAATAAAGATAACACACTCAAAGATACTGAAGAAAGGAACTGATTAAAATGGAAAGGGAACTGCTAGTTGCAAACAATCTGTTCTGTATTTTAAGCTGTTTCAGTAATAATTAAGACTGAAATTTCTTTCAAGTTAACTTAAAATACTTTTATACTTAGCCCCATCTTTTTCCTTCAGCTTAACCAGAATATAATAAGCATCATTCTAAGGAGACAAGAACTTTAAGAAATTTTTTCCAGTACTCTGTGGATGTTTTTTCATTTTCAATGTGTTGAATTCTTAAATTCCAAAAACAAAAAACAAACCAAGAAAAACCCCTAAGAATTTCCAAGTTCTTAAAATATTTCTATCAAAGTTTTTAAGAGATTTTGCCAGGAAAAGTCTGCTATATTTAAAACAGCATCATTCCTAACTCCTGCTGAGCAACCGCAAGCAGGTTGTGGATTTCAACCAATTAAACCCACCAAGGCCAGGAAACTCATCAAAATGATTTTGAAGTCCCATGCCTACTGAATTTTACTCTTTATCCTCCTGATAAATTAGTATGCAAGACATCATACAAAATCTTGATCCTCCTATGTGTGACTAAGTTTGCAAAGACAAGAAACACAACATCACGAGAGCCTGAATGGGAGATCTACTAGATACGTTTTGGCAAATATGAGGATGCTGGGCTCACCTTTGCAGCATGTCAGGAAGCGCCCACGACTTAGAACTTCAGCATATGTTGGGATTTCGGGTGCTCTGCCAGGGTTGCAGACGTGGCTTGGAGATATGCTGTCTAAAGCATTGCTACTCAAAGTCAGTACCAGGCACCAGCAATTGGAAAGGCAAACTCGCGAGCCTCACCAACTGAATCAGAATCTCTGACGTAGGGCCCAGGACTTTGCTTTAACAAGCTCTCCAGGTGATTCTCAGTCTCACTGAAGTGCAATAACAAGAACTTCTGGACCCCTGCGTGCTGGGTGTAGGACTTGCTAGAGACAACAGGTGAAGGAGATGAAGCTCCTCCACACAAGCTGGCAGGGGCCTCACTTAGGAGCTTGCAATGCAGACTCTCCTGCCCAGAACTACAATCAGAGCCTGCATTTTAGTTAATTGACTTCCTCTGTGCGCCTGGAGGGTACTCCCTCCGGCAATCAGCCCCTGCCCCCTTCTGCCTGTCTTCTCAAGTAGTAGCTAGAATGCTCTGGGCTTCTTTTCCCTCTTTCCCTTATCAAAATCCCCATTTGCCCAACAATTTGCTTCAGCCAGGTGTCAGGGGTGAGGAGTGATTTTTCTGAGCTAATGAGCTTTAGTGTAGAGTTCCCGATAAAACTAATAAAACTCAATGTGTTTTACTGATTCCTGTAATATCAGCATTAAAAAGGAAAGATTTCTGGAGATGCCTATATTTTAAGCCCAAGAATGAATCTAATGGCGGGATTCTAAGCACAGTGAGAAACTGGTAGAGAAAATAAAGGTTTTGTGGGAGCTGGAGTTTTCGATATGCTACAAATCACGCATGAGGGAGGCTGAGCTGGTCCTGGTCTTCCCCCGGATTCCTTACCTTTCTATTTAACAGGAACTGATTGAACAAAGAATTCACCTCCAAATGGGAGCCTATCAACTCCATTAAGCTATCCCCTAGGTTTGTTACAACTACCTAATAACTCTAGCCAACTGTGAGTCCAGTATTCAAGGTGTTTTAGCGGCTCCAGGAGCCCAAGAATTAACTCAAACTGAGGGCACGCCTGGGGTGGGAGTGACTTTGAAGGCTCCATCGGCACCAGTACTTTGCAGCACCCTGAAAAGTCCTGGAATCGCACACTCTTGCGTTCTCCACCCACCCACCCCACCGCCACATCTGGAAATCTGTTATTACAGGATTGGGGATGGTGGCAGGGAAACATGGGTTTTAAAAAGTTTTCTAGGCAATTCTGATACACATGCCTGACTTCTCCAACGGATAATCACCAATCAGTTGTATAAGTTTTATTATTGCCCAAGAAGCTTTTATACACAATTCAAGGGTGTCTACACTGTTATTACTGAAATGAGACATATCATAAAAGTACAAGTTTTCTTTCACATATGTGAAATGTTATTTTATACCTCAATTTGATCCATGCATGATTTGAGAAATACAAGTTCTCAACCAAAACATAGGTCCAAGCATGCAAAATCAATAGCTATTATAATTTTTAATTTTGAAAATCTCTTGAACCTTACTGGCAACTCTTTTAACCTTGCACCGTTTCAAAGGAAAACACAAATTGAAGTGAGCTACATTTATTAAACATTTCTTCATCAGTATGAACATCGACAATGCACTGAACATTACCAGCAAACAGCCTGCTGGGATTGGGGCAATCATTTATTTTCACTCAAAATTCCCAGTAGGGTTTGAAAATATGTACTTCTGCCAGTTTAACCTTGGTTTCTGTGATTAAACTAAAACATCTGAAGTAAATAAACCAAACCAAATCTTTTGAATTTCAGTTGTTTACAAGGTACCTCATTGACAGGAAACAAGCCTTTCTAAAGTGGGGTTCGTGGCAAATTTTTACAAGACAATAAAAACCATTTTCCCCTTTTTATTATAAAAACAATGTTACCACATATAGAGGGGAAGATTAAATTCACCCATAATCTCACCACCCTAATGTGTTATCTTTTAATCTCTAACCACAAACATGATGTTTACATAGTTGTAACTTGTGTATTTACACAATTTTGAGAAAATCACTATTTAAATCCTCATATACAGGACTGTATGTATACTCCTCTTTAAGAAAATTATACAGTGTAAAACCTACAAAATGCAGTATGTCCATCAATCCCAAAATACCCAAGAGCTTCAACCTTCCAGACCAAACTACAACTGCGTTTCTTTCCTTCTGCACTTGAGCACATGAGCTATGACAAGGCTAACATTGGTCTGAGTTCACCATCTGTAAAATAGCATAGGTAAGACATTGCTATAAATTTTAAAAGTTATCTACATTGTTTAGCACATTTTTTTTGTGCAATCTTTATAAAACCTTAAAATTACATCTTAAACATCTCCATACTAATTGAATCAATAATCTTCAATCATTCTTAATTATTATTTCACTTTTCTTGAGCTTGTTTTTTAGGCAAAGTGGTTAATACAAATGAGAAATAAAGGGCATCTGCATCCAAGTACGCTTTCCATGCCAAAGGAGAAGCAGCACTATATAGGTAGAGTAGGTTCTGTGATGGCAGAAATACCAGCCTGGGTTTATCAGATGTCGTCTGTGTGATCTTGAGCCAATCATTTTGTCCCCTTGCACTTCAGGTACTTTACTGTAAAATGTAAAATGAATACTTGCATTCTCTCTCTTTGGGGATATTATTGCAAAAACTAGAATATAAGTAAAGCATTTTAAAATCCTCAGATGAAAGGTACAACATTTTTTAAAGATTTCATTTTTATTAGGATTGATTGACAAATACAGCTTATTATTAACCTGCATACTAAAAGTTCTCTGTATCATTCTGGTTAAAAAGTTATAGATGAGTTCCCATTTTCAATGTTTCAAGAACAGGTCTGGAGAACGCGCTGAACTGGTTTCATTTGGTGACACACTGACATCTAGTGGAGATGTATGGTGTGCTATGGAATACCATACACCCCACAATAACTCCACAGTTCTGGCGGGGGCAGAGAGAAGTAAAAGCACCTTTTGGTCTTTATGCGAAGCATCAAGAAAATATACAAATAAATTTTAAAAAAAGGTACACTTCCTGTATATTTAAGTTTTCCCTTGTTCAATTAAAAATACCGGCCAATTCTCAAGACATTTAATCAGTTGTGGGATGATGTACGGTGGGTAGCAACGAGCTCCTTAGCACTGTAGTTTTGGGAGATCCCAGAAAACCTCCCTCTGATTCAGAGTGTAAAGGAACAACATAACTATGAGCTCAGCTGTTCTTCTTTTCCTACAACCATGGCGAGCAAGGCTCGGGGTGGGGGGGATGGGGGAGAAGACAAGGCAGGGGAAGGGAGGGAAGGGAAGGAAATTGTGTGGGAAGTAAGTTTTCTAGGTTTTTTATTACATCCCATGAGTTAAATTTTGTACCTCTTTGTGGCTAGAATTTTATTAAATCCAGAGGGAGAGTTTCTTTAAGCAAATGTATGTGTAACCTTTCTGGCGTATCACGAAACATTTATCTAAACCTGCTCACTTAGCGCACTGCATTTACTTTGGAATAAAAATATAAAATAAAATGTTTCTACGATTACACTTAGCTTTCACAAATGTCTAGCACCATCATTAAAGTGTGGCTCTGTGTTTCCTCTTCATCTTCCAAAGACTACAAGAAGCATAGCTGAGTGGCCTTGGGAGGAAGTAAGTAAATCTGACACTCACATTTTTAACACGTGACTATTTAAGATAAACAAATATTCACTGGAAGATCGTCACAGTCACATCAGATCTGCTTCAGTACCAATTTAATTTAAATTTTGTCTCCCCACTTCCCCACCCCCTTTAGTGAAAGTAAGAAGGTCTGAGTGCAGCTGGTCTACTGGATCCACACCTGCCTGCTTCCTTCTTTTCTACCGAGCTTCAACCACTGGATGAGACTTCTTGACACCACTGTTTAATGGCTTCGTTATTCCAGTGAACAGGAAAGTTTGAAGAGGATGAATTCTGGAAGCTGGAATAAAGAATTTGTTTTATACTGCTGTGTGCTTAGCCTCTGGTTCTGGCAGACCCTTCCACCACACCTCTTCTGGAGGAAAAAAAAAAAAGAAAGAAAAAGAAAGAAGAAAAAAAGAAAAAAAGTGAAAACATCTTACTGTTGGTCTGGAGGAAACATGGGATTAAAAGAAACCTCAAGGATTAGGAAAGTGATTTTTCTCTAGAGAAGAACGTGCATGAGTTTGTTCCCACCACACCCAGAGTGAGTCTAAATTCTTTAACTCCTTCAGTCTTTCATTTTTGTCTGGGAATCAGAAGAATCATCTAGAAATGATTAGACCAGACCAGCTCTCAAGTGTAAAATCTAGAAGAATCTTACAGCATCTACATTGCTTAATTATAATCAAACACTCTGAAATAAATAGGTATCCATTATTGGTCTGTTAAATTAAAAAAAAAGAAATATACTCACTTATGTCCTTCTTGGCAATTAAGAGTAAACTCCAATCTTCAGAGCCCAGAGACAAAAACAAACAAACAAAAAACAACAAAAAAAGATGCGACACAACCTATTAGCACAAGCAAAAACAATGTTCTAATAGTGAAGCTTCATGCTGTACTCAAACATATAATTATCCATACAATTTGCAATTGTATTGTTTTACTGCTTTAAAAAAGTCTCTCCAGACACTTTACACTGCTCAGTGTTTATTACTAAACAAAATTCTCCCATCATTTTCCCAACATTTCTGCAGTGTTGTTCATTGTTTTTTGTTCAGTTATATAATTGAGGAAAGTCAGGCCCAGAGAAGTTAAAAAAAAAAAAAATCCACTTACAGAATAAAACAGTACATAAGAAATTTGAAAGCTTAGTTATTCTATCACAGACTGGTGTTTAAACTATTTTGACCCTAGAGTTCAGAATCTGAAGACCCAGGAGTTAGAATTGAAATAACTACTATTGCAGTGTTTTACTCACGAAGTAACTATTGTGGATACATCAATGACCTTTAATTACTCTAAGTGATAATACAACTAAAATTTAAAAGTTGTCCTCTCTATTCATTTCTTTCAAGACAAAGTGTCAAAATATGTCAGGCGGCAACTCTTGGTAATCAGTTTTCATATATGTGTAATACATACTTTATTTGAAGGTAATGTTTTATTTTGGAAATGATGATTTTAAAGATTCCTGGGCAGGACCCGGACTTAAGAGCTAAGGTTACTATCCCCACTGTGTTAAATAAGCAGATTGCAGTGATTTTCAGAGAAGCCGTGAGTCGTTTGGGTGTAAATGTGTCCTCCTAAGTCACTCTTCTAGTTCCGTTGTCCCAGGTATGCCACTACACAGTAGACAGGAACTGAGTCTTCCAGACATGTTCCAGACAAGTTGTAGATGCTAAAGCAGCAGTGACTCTGAAGTTCAGTCCATGGGTGTGTTATATGAAATGAATCTAGAGGAGTGGTCAGAGTACCTGTGCACAATATACTCATTGTCAGAAAAAGGATTTACAGTAACATTATAGAATCAACAGTAATACAGAATGCCCCAGTCTTTGTGATCTTGGCTTCTCTGGAAATGTAGAAAAAATAGAAACAGGTCTGACTTACAGAATCCGAGGAAACTTTTTATTGATCTCTTTATCCTTCCAGCATTAGGAGAGTAGGCAATACAGTATCTTTAACCCCAGCTCAAAGGAGTAAACCTTTTCCCAAAGCTTAAATGGGATGGACGTTTTCTCCACGTCACAGTGCCCTCTCCTAAATCAACCATCAACATCCTCCATCAACAAACAGAACCCACAACCAAGTGCGGAAGGACGGTGCTTTTGCTGTTTCTCTTCAGATGTCCCCACTGGAGTGTTCTCATGTTGTGGGCTTTTGGCATCCTAACACCCAGTCTTTCCCTAATGATAACCACAGCATTACATAAATCCTACTTTGAAAATACACGGAGAGAAAATACATTTCCAGCAAATCACTAGGAAAGCTCTAACAAGCTGCAAATAAGAAAGAATACAAAACGATTTCTAATTTAAGTAACAAAATACAGGGCTTTAGAGATGCTATTCATTGCAATCTTCCAGCCATGCCTTCAATAAGGAAATGCTGTCTTAGCAAGGTGCCTGAGGAGAGGTATTAACCAGGGGAATCAAATGAAACTGAGGAGAGACAATCAACATGAGACCTAAAAACCTCTGCTCCTTTAGACTCACTTCAATAACATGTGCAAACCCTCCCCTTTGATGTTAACTAACGTTAGCCTAACAGTTAACTTTAAACCTGGAAAGTTTTGTGCCCATGTTTAAATGTGGCCGAATACTCGCTAATCTTACTAGAAACATATCACTATAATGAAAATAAAAACAAGTGGTGCCACACGCCAAACTGATACACAGTGTTCATCCACTGATTATGTACTTGCTACACTTGGAATGTCATTTTATGAAGGCGCTTAAATATAGTTAGTAAGTAAGCTAAAACACTTCCAAATATTCAAATCCAGCAAAAAAAAAAAAGTACAAAGTTGCCCACTCATCACTGAATTATTCTGGATTGAACGAACAGAAGGCTAAATTTCAGCACTGCCAAATGCTATTAGGCACAGAAGCAATGCACCATCTGTCTTGAAGTAACAAGTATATCAATTCAGATATAAAATACTGGTGTGCCTAGCAAAGTATCTTAAGCAATCTATTTTCTGATGCTTGAAACTTAACACAGCCAGCAACAAGGTTATATGCATCAATACTTTGAACCGCTAGTAGTAAAAGAAATGATAAAAATGTCAGAGCATCGAAGAGTTATGAGCAAGAAGGCCTTGAAGAAGAGTCAGAAGATTAAGGAAGTTTTCTCAATGAGTCACTATTGCTATTTCTCTGAGAAAATATTTTTAAGTGATAGATAGAACGGCTGCCATTGGCCAGAATGACTCTGGTATTTCACTAAAAACCAGTGCATCTGAACCTACTACTGAAATAGATGCTGCTTCATCATATGGGGGCGTACTGATGTCATGACAGAAAGCTGGGCTTCTAAGGAGTTTGGACTTTACTCTGAAAACAGTGGGCAGCCACTGAAGTCTGTGAGCAAGGAGTGTGCTTACTCTGGGAAGATTAATGTGACGTCAGCGTGAAGAAGAGACTGGAGTCCTTTGTATGGAAAAGAGGGTGACTTAAAAAGACTCCTGCAGATAAGGGCCTGAATTAGACCTAGGACTGAAAAATCTGAGAACAGAATCCAAACATGCTGTCCTTCAGAAATAAGGTGAAAAGCCAGCAACTATCAGCCTGTATAAGTGTGAGATAGTCTAAAGAATATTATTATGATTAATTTAGGTTAAGAAAGAAGAGTCATACCCTATCTAAGTTCAGATAATTAGTTGGGTATAAATGTGCAATAATCACACAGCAAAAGTACTGTTCAGCAAGACTCAATCAGGAAAAAAGCTGACTAAGTATTTCTTAATTCCTGACTCTCTAGGCAAAATTAAGTGGCAGGGCCAATTGTGATTCGGGTCTGTCACTGACCAGGTTTTCAGAGAAAATAAGCTAAGAAGTGCCCCATTTCTTACGTATGAACCTTGGAAGCAGGAAGTCAGGACAGGAGCAGGGAAAGGGAAATACAATAGAAGGTACGAGTCCTGGTCCTTAACTCACTGCCCCATGGGTTCTCTGGAAATGAAACTTGCCCTTCAAATTCCCTACTTCCTGAGTAAGGTAAAGGGATAGAAGGCCTGGAACTGGAAGTGTCTTACCATGGAACCAGGGGTAGAAGTCAGGGTAACAGGAGTTGGCATCTCTGCGTCCCTCTCTCACTACTACGTTACAAAGTAGACCTGGGGTAAACACTGCTCCATTTTCTAGAATCACCTGAATGGGCAAGAAAGGATTTTTGATAAGCCATTTTCCTGAAAGCTCTCTGTGCTTACCTAGGACATCTCTTTTCCTGACTAGACTTTGATGAGCTCTTTGGGAAATGTAAGTTTCTCCCGCTTCCAGCATGTAAAGCAGCATTAGTTATAAATACTTAAATTTGTTGATTTAAATTTTTAAATCTAGTTCAGTTTGGTGTCAAGGTAGATTCTTCAATGACAAGGAAAATCACTTCAAGGAAAGAAAATATTAAGGTGCTCAAGATTCAAGTCAGCTAATAATTGCTAACCATACTTGATGAAGAACAGCCATTCCAGACACTAGGGGAATTTTAATTACTTGTTCATTATTAACATGTAACTATAAAATCAAAGGCCCATCTAGCTAAACAATTCACTTAACCATTCATTTATTCTCTCAACAATAAATGACCACTCTCCTGGGCACAGAGGAGTCACACGGACACATGAGGTCTGGTCCCCCCATCCTCCCTTTCAGCCAATAACCACTTCCTACTTCGTGGAGGAGTAGAAGCCACAAGAAAGCTTCCCACTACCACATCTACCCTCCAGCCTGGACCTATCCCCTGGCCCTCTGCTTGTTCTCCTATTAAGTATGGATGGGATGAGATGCTGCATTCCCAGCAAAGGACAATCACTTAACTCGTGTGCTACATCCCATCTTCTCCTGCCTAACTAGTAGAGCTCAAGAATTTCGTAAAGGTCAGTACTGCCTTAAGTGGGGATACTGTGCTTCCCAAGAGCTCCTAGTCTATTCAGGAAGAGAAAGAAATGTCCAAGGGAAGTGCAGGGAGCTTTGGAAACACCCCCAGTAAAGTACAAATGATTTTCTCGAGGACATTGCTTCTCTGCCCTACTCATCCGTTTCTCCCTCTCTATCTTTCCCATCAACATACACTGTAATTCTCCCCCATCTTAAAAAAAGAAAACTACTCTCCATTTCTCTGTTGCAAAACTGTCAGAAGTCTACAGTTTCTATTACCTTTGGCACCTACTCCAACAGAGCTTTTGATCTCGCCACTCCAACAAAATGATGCTTGCCATCAGTCAGTTGCTAAATAAAATGGCCATTTCGGTCCACATCTGCATCTTAGGTGGCTCATCAGTCGCACCTGAAGCTGTAGATCATTCCCACCTCCATGAATCTTTTCACCTCCTTTTCAGGTCCCCACACTCTCCAAGGCTTCTCCTTTTACTTCCTGATTGCTCCTTCCTGGGTTCCTTTGCTGATTCCTCGTGTCTGTCCTCAGCTTCTTAATGTTGGAGTGCCCAGACTTCTCTCTTCTCTAGCAGCACTCATTTCCTTGATGATCTCATCCAGTCCCATAGCTGTAAATATCACCTATCCACTCATGAATCCCAAATGTTGCGCCTGGCCCAGAACTAACTCCTGAATTCCAGATTCGGATGTCCGCTGCTCTGACACCTCCAGCTGGATGCTTAACAGGCACTTCCAACTTAACCTGTCAAAAGCGAAGCTCTTCATCTTTCTCCAGTCCTGCTCCACGCCACCACCCCCCACCCACCGCCCCCAGGTTCCTCGTCTTAATTAACTACAACTCCAGCCTTCTAGTTTGCTCAGGTGCCGAACTTTGACTCCTTTTTCACACCACAGTTAGATCTTTGAGCAAATCTTATTAGCTACCTTGAACCAGAATCTGATCATTTCTTACCATCTACACTAATGCCATCCAGGTTGAAGTCATCAGTATCTCTAGCCTGGCTCCCTCTCCCCCTCCCCACCAAGTCTTTTTCCTAACAGTAATCAGAAATTCTAAAACATGTCATAAACCTATCATTCTTTGGCTAAAAAACCCTCCAGTGGCTTCCATCTTACTTAGAATACTACCCAAACTCCTCACAAGGTACTACACAAGGTACTACACACACTACACGGCCCTACGTGACTTGTTCAGCTGTCATCTTCTTGACTTCGCCTCTTGCCGTTCTAGTTGCTGCTTTCTCTGCCCCACCTTCTCTGGGCCCTTGCTGGTTTTGGCAAGCATTGAGCACGCTCCTGCTCCCAGGTCTTTTCATTTGCTATTTCCTTTGCCTGGAATTCTCTTCACCCCGCGTGGCTTATCCCTCACCATCTTCAGCTCCTGACTCACCGTTTTGGTGAGGTCTTCTCTGATTACCCTTTCACAACCGCACGGCAACCTCCCCTTTCTCCCTCTCAGCACACTCTCTATTTCTCTTCCCTGTTTTGTTTTTGACATAGCACTTACCGTTTTATATATATACACTTTCCCCCCCTTTTTAAACTTTGTCTGTCGCCTTGAACTGGAAAGTAAACGCCCTAAGGATAGGGATTTTTGTGTGCTTTGTTCACTGCTAATCCTAAGTATCTAAACCAATGTTAGTGAAATGAATTGGATCCCTGATTTCTAGGGGCTCATGATCAAGGGAGGTGACATACAAATAAAATGTGTGTCATTAAAAAAATTACAGAAGAAAAGACTGTCCCACATGAATACTTAAAATGACCTTTACCATTTGGGAATTGTGTGGCCAGGGAAAGAGTTCAGCAGAGGGCTAACGTGCTCCTAAAAAATGATAAAGGAATCAGGCAAGGGGTGCCAGCAATATCCCTGCAATATAACTTCACTCCCTCACCTCCTTGTGTTCCTTATAATTACTCTTCTTCATCACTAGGGAGATGAAGGCATGAAATGCTCATATAAAGACTTGTCATAAAGCACTCCGGTCTCAGTCCTAGAGAATCTTTAACATTCCTTACACACCTGCCCCTGAGTATCAGGACTTCTCTTGGTGACCAACAACGCTCAGTAACCTGTTCTCCATGGGTTTACCTCAATCCCCTCTCGGTGTGAGATGGGCCTGCAGCAGTAAGCAGCCAACATACCTGAATTTGCTTAGCCAACTTACGAAATACTCATGTTACAATGAGAAGGTGGAATTACGGAGCTTTTACCCTGTCACCTTTCAATTACACCTATTGGCTCAGGAATAACATGGGGCAATAAAGAAAAAAAAGTGACCTGTTTGATTCTTTGTCCTATTCTATTTCCCTTTCTCACAGAAGATAGAAGTGGGAAAGAAAAACAAAATGAAGAGATTTGGATAATATTTCAATGACTTTCAACACTCCAGGACTGCCCCCCCTTTGTACTACTATACAGTATACTTGTTCCTTTTCCCTAAAATATTTCTCTTAAAAGAAATTTTTTCAAAAGCTACCACTTTTTTCCTATTAGATATTCCTAAAAGAACACTGTAAGCAGATACATGTATTCCATTGTGTCTTTTTCCTTTTTACCAGTAAAAAGGAATAGGAGAAATATATCAATTAAGACAGTAATGATAATGGGAAATGATGTACATTTTGTAGGATAGAAAGCATTTTGGTATATTTAAGGACTTTTAAAATTACAAGATTAATTCATTCTCCATTTTAAACAAGTAGGCATTAAGTAGGTTATGAAAATAACCCATTGCTACTTCTCACATTTCAAGTTTACAGGAATATCACCTACCAAGTATAAAGCACTGAATCAGTATGATGGGGAATTAAAGAAGACGTGACTGATACGCTTTACATGGTCTCTGGATAACCTTATGGAGAAGATTACACCCATGATATAATATTCATTCATTCAGCAAACATATATCATGTTATATATTGGGCTGAGATACAGAGACAAGGACTATAGACATTATCCCCCAAAAGCTCACTATCCAGAAATATGTATAAAGTGTTAAACTGAATATAATAAAGTATCAAAATGCACACTAGAGACATTGGATATTCAGAGTAGTTTGAAAGACAGTAATTATTTTCAAAGCATCAAATAGTATTAAGAATGTTTAACATCATATAGATTAGATAAAACTTACCTAATTATTACACTAATATTTTCATAGCTAAATCAGCAGGGACATCTGTTTGATTTCTCATTCAGTAGAAAATGGATACACATTAGCAAAGATGTGTTCTCCTCTGCTAACAAGAGGGAAAAATCTATTTGGACAGGAAAAAAACTATTTAAGAATGTATTCATCTCTGCATGCATCACAGTGCCTGAAAGGACCTTCAATTAGCAAACTCTTAAAATTTGTAGAATAAACTCACAATGGAGGTCAGTTAAGGTGGTATATAGTATAACCACCCTCCGCCCTCCACCCACCCCATCCAAAAGAAAAAAAGAAAGAAAAAAGAATTCTTGCCCAGAAGGGCACCTGGTTTGTTTGCTCACACTTGGAAATATGTACATGCTTGAACTGCTTCTATTATTTCTGATGTTTGTACAGATGGTGTCTCAGAGAAACAGACAGACTGACAGACTGAAGGTACAGGATAGTAAAATGGAAAGGTTTCATCAAAAGAGCTGGACTTGAGATAAACTTTAGGAATTGGAAGATTTGGGGGAAAAACTGCTTTTAATGTTCTATGTTAAAAACACCTGCATAATTGGCTTTAGCCTCACTGGATTTCAGCAAGGTAACCTACAGATACAAAAGATCTAAAGTCAATTTATAGTTCTCTAAATGCACTCATTGGTAATATCTAGGTTGATTCTGTCTGACAAGGCTTTAACACCACTTATCCACACCAGTCCTAAAAATTCATTTCATAACCACTTTGAAAGGACTATCATTCCACTGTGTAGAAACATCCCATTGCGCACTGGAGCGGTTCACTTAAATCACTGAAGAACTTTACCAAAAAAAGGTTAACAAACTAGTTACAAAAAATTGATATTTCAAATAATGCCTATCTACTAAAAAGTAATTATGAATTATTTTTTATTATTTCGGTATTACTTGAAAAAACTTATTAATTGAAACATGAAACAAGGGATTTATTTACATATTCTATTTATCTAAAGTAAGAACCACTAACTGAAATATAAGTGGATAATTATTGTAGAATCATTAGCTCAACCCCTTCCAATCATTTGCAATGGTTTTATGAAAATTATTAATGCTTCAAATCATGCCATGATTCTGTCCAAAGACCATAATATGAATGTCAGCTGAAGACGTGCAAATGTACTGCATTAACATGACTAGGACACAGGTTACTATGTGATGCCACAGGACTGAAACTGACTTGAGTTTTACAATGCAGTCATTCTTGTATTGCTGTAAGAACACACATGGGCAAGTAGAGGACTGACTCCAAGTACACAGCACCTCCACGTCCTTATTAGAAAGAGTAACATACACACGGGCCAAATCAAACCTACGAATTTTATCCCTGTGACACGTTAGGATATCCTAGTTCAGGAAAAAAAAAAAAAAAAAAAAAGGCAATGTCTAGATAACTAATGTTATCTTCTTATTTTGAAAAAGGTCATCATTAAATGATTGATAAATTTATCAATATAAATCTTCTGATGTGGTCATGTGATGCACGGTTAAATAAATTTAAAATAACATCGTTTATCTCATTTTCCAAATTAAAAAAGGGAAGCCAGTGATATTAAAAGTATTCTTATGACAAATGTCTGAGACAGAAGATAAATAAACATACCTCGTATTCATTGGAATCAATTAATAAATGCTTATTTTGTAAGGTTCCATTTGAGACTAAAACAGAAGATTAAAATAAGGATTGACTAAAATGCAAAATTGTACTTTATCTTATAGATTACCTTTCAGAAGTTTTCTAATTTATGTATACCCGCTTTTACATATAAACATATATATATTCAATACTAACTGTAATGCTATAAACAAAAACTCTTAGCCTAGTGGTAAAGAATGGGGGCTGTACCTCTGCATCATACTGGCTGTGTAATCTGCATCAAGTTATTTAACCTGTCCGTGAATCAGTTCTATTCTGTCAACTGAGGATCATCAGAGTGTCTCTCTCCTGAAGCTTTTTGAGGGATAGTAAACGAGATGAGGCACCTCAGTAACTAAGTGGAGCCTGGCATGTAGTGGTCTGTGCACGGCATGGCCCCTCTGAGGGCACACGATCATAATTAGAACACTCCAGGCTCAACAGGGTACATGGTGCTATGGCCATTCTTGAATACTTACAACATTACATTTGGACTTGTAAAATTTGCTCTTAATGAATAAGAAAAAGTCTAGGTTTTAAAATATCACAATTTACATCTAGAACAAAGTTCCATGGGGAAAAAAAAACCTATCTGTAGTACACATGGATGGACATCTATGTAACTGGGAAGTGGATCAAAAATAGAAAAGATTTTTAAAAATTCAGAATTTTAAGAGAACCTAATAGTAGGAACCAAAATGATGACTTATTACTCAGTCCATTTGAAACTGTGGCCTGTTCCCGGCAAGAGAAAGTGGAACAAGCATAACAAATTTTATAAGATTAGAACGACTGAGTTTGAGGACTAAGGACTAATAGAGAACAGGGAAATAATGAAATTAACTTCTTTGAGTTTTACATAAGAGATGGAAGTGTCTTATTTAAGGCCACAAAGGTAGTTTGTGGAAGAATCACAAATATTTTTATGTCACCAGTTCTCTCCACTCTGTCCCAGGTGAGTATGGGACACAGCCTACAAGTAAGCAGTTTGGTGGTAGTAATTAGGCTGATAGCAAATGAAGGAAGTCAAAGGATAGCATCTCCAAACATCCTGATATTCAGTATGATGAAAGCTTTTCTAGGACTAAGAGATGTTTATTAACCTAGGATGCAGAATGTACAATATTGGAAGTGGGTCAAAACTACATTCTACAGCTCACCTACATAGAAATCCTTATAGCTTACATAAAAGATGCCCATTCTCATCACATTAACTTGAACTCCAGTACAGATTATTAGTTACTGCTTAAAATAGTCAAGGCTCAGAGGTTTTCATAAGCCTAAGCCTGTTTGGTGTACCTCTGTAACATGGAGAGATTCTTTTTGTTTTTTTTGGTGGGGTGTGGAGAGGCGGGTGTGTGTTAAGTGAAAGATAGATATAGAAGTGTAATTTTATTTTTACCCTGATTTAAGACTTCTACTGACAAATACTCAAGTAGGAGTCCATTATTCTTTGTGAGGGTATATACAACAAGAAATGTTTTACTTTATTATCTTGGAGCAATGTATTTTTATGCTAATAATTCCAGCCTATAAATTTTAGGGTGTTATTCTATTTCCATATTTAGGACTGGAGAAGATATTTGCCCATATTCCACAACTTTGGTTACATGACCAGAGAATTACCTCAATAACTATCCCAGTCATAGAAAAAAACATTCATACTCTGTTGACCAATCTGAATATTGAAAAATAAACTAGCTCCTGTAAGAAATCTAATATTTAATAATTATAACTAGAAAGAAGGAATTCATATAACCTATATTAAACCCTTAAAATTCCCTATTCTTTCAACTGAGAAATAATGCCACAACTGCACAGTAATCCAGCGTTCCAGTCTACCTTCAGGGCAGACAAGGGTTTCTGTGTTCATCTCTGCCTCTGCCTATATCTGTTGGACAAATGCATAATAAGAATGGTAACGCACACCAAAAACACCATGAAAATTCAAGAACAGGATTAGAAGTCAAAAATGCATGAAAGACACAGAAGGGTTACCAGATTAAAGTTATTTGACAATACTGCCCAATGGTGGATAGACCATTCTGGAAACAAAATCTCGTAAGCCAGGATTTCATGTTATTTTTAGCTCAAATATCATATTATCAAAGTAGAGCTTTATCTTTTTTTTGAGACCAATGGTTAAAAAACGCAGTTTTGTATATTTAAACTCATGTATTCTCTCATTAGGACTTAAAGGAAAAAAACTCTACACATTTATAAGATTTCAAATGTTTTCAATTTAATAAATGATTTATTTATACTAGTCCTCTGTAGTCAATCTTCATATCCACATTTTTATTTCATCAACAATCATCTCAGACACACCTTCTAACAAGACTGACTTAAAATATTACGACAGGAAACTATGCCTTCAGGAGCATGTTTATTGTGTTTGAGATGATACATCAGGTGCTCTCTGAGCTACAAAGGGTAAAAGGAAATCCTCTTGTTACAAACTGACAAAGGTAAAAGGTAAAACATTTTTCACAACAGCATGAACCACATACTCAGAAATAGATCTGGGTTTAATACAAATGACATAATTCCTAGTCATCTACGGCTACTATTATAACTTCATACAGATAATGAATTAGGCTAAAATGCACTATAATATTTGGTAGACTTCAGGACCAGTATCCTTAGTACATCACAAAATACATTTTGATATCCCAAAGAAGCAAGACTTGCAAGTAGGCGTTTTAAACGTAACTAATCTACAGCTACAAAGTTCTACTCTTGATAGCATTTACCTTTTTGGGGAGTCTCCCAGTCTCCAAAGGATAAAAGCAGAGAGTAGAATCAGTATAACATATACACAGAAGTCCGTATTGTAAAGGCTATAAAGATTTGCAGCACAGTGAGAAGATGCCTTCTGCGCCTTCACACTGCATACAAATTATGTGAATTATGTTGCATATCGCTTGGTCCACTGTCTGGCTATCCTGTCATGTTCTGCTCTGTTGGTCAAATACTGAGTGGCTATGCTTCCAACCAGAGGATCCGCTGGAAAAGTGGAAAGAACATTAAAAGATATTATATGGTGTCTTAAAGGTTCAGTTCTAATAGTCTACTGAATTGAAATGCTGATTTTTCAGCAGCTTCTTGATACATAATGGCTAATTTCTCAAAAGAAAAATGTTAAAGTAACATAATCATCTTTATATTTTAATATTCAAATTAGAAAAGCCTCTTTAAAAAATAAATGTTGAGTTAATAAATCTGATTTTTAAAAATGTGTATGCCTTTAATATACAAAAACTATTTTTCACTCTTAGCATTTTATTGAACAATAAAAGTGTGCTAGATGATTGTATTTGTTTTTCTACAGATATTTAAAAATTAATTTTTCCAAACTCGGATCCTATGATGCAATGCTATTCAGAATGAAATATTTCCTTCATTCTGTACAATAACACGACTTAAATCATTACCCTTACCTCCATTTGAAAGCTTACTTGCCATTTTGTTTTAAATAGTATTGAGTGAGAAATTGAATCTGAGATGTAAACTTTATTTTGAATTTATTTTTCAAAAAGGTGTACTATGTACTATGTACAACATTTGAAGTACACCAAACAACAGCCAGTAAAACGTAACGCTCTTTTCCCTCCTGACTCCAACTACTCAGAAGTTTCTCTTCCTAGCAAATAATTTATACCTGTTCACAGCATTTCTACCCAGAGACATTATACACATTTATAAGCATTTAGAATATTGTTACGCATGTGTGTTTTTTTCCAGTGCCTTGCTTTTTTACTTAACATATCTTAGAGAGTTTTCTCTATCCATTCACATAGAGCTACCTCATTAAGCTACATCCTCTATTAATGGATATGTAGGTTATTTACAATCTTTTGCTTTAATAAAAGATGCCACAATGAATATCCTTCTATATATCGTTCTATCTATCCTTCTATCTATCAATCAATCAATCAATGTATTTTGGGTATATGTATAACTGCTAGGCCTAATATAATAGTAATAACCTTTGGTGATTGATTAAATATTTAGAAAAAAATAAGCCAACTTCTTTAAAAAATGACCACTTAGTTAAGAGAGCATATGCGAAATCCCAGGTCTAAACATTATTTTTTCAAGTCAGCTACCCACATTAAAGATCATGTGTGGCAGTTAGGCATTTCTTCCAGATTACACACTAATGACTTTATCTCTGAGTTTTTATAATCATAATCTAGTCTAACTCTCTCATCGGCTATCATTTTAATATCGACTATTACCACACCTAATACAACCAACCATAATCCGAAAAGGAAGGGAGAACAAGAAGCCCATCATTACTGAGAGGCTGCGTTAAAGCACATGGCAGCATGGAAGGGGCAAGAGAAGGAGGCAGTGGTGTCAGAAACATTCCTTTACTTCCGTCAAAAGTGGTTTGTACAACTCCATTAATTTAGAAAACAGAGAGTCACCAATGACAGGGAGAAAATAATTATAGGGTAGTATGCCATTAACAAATTAAAGGAAGTTATTGTGAAACTTTTGGTCTATTCTAACTGAAATGGCATGGATAATTTCCTCAAAAAGTGTTTTATGCTGATCTTTCTACCAACAGCATTTACTTCTTAAATTCACTTTAAACTGAAAAAAATGCACTGTTTTTGTAGCCTCTTGTATGTGTTAATAAAAATCTGCTTACCAGGGTTGCAGTCTGTCAAAAGAGAACAAATTGACAGCAAAACCTTTGAAATAGTCAAAGCAGGACTCCAGTTGTCTTTAAGGATGTCCAGGCAGATGACTCCCTGACTATTGATGTTGCAGTGATAGATTCTTGTACGGAAAGTAACCTAAGGGCAGTGACATTAAAGACAGAAAGAAAATAAAAAGCTTTATTACCAACTAAAACTCTCACTAGCAAAAATGAAGTGGAACATATCACAGATCATAGCAAATAGCATATAATTTCATTGAAGAGCTAACAAACACTAGGTTTAAGTAATAGCAAAATTAAATGGTTTTATTTAATTCAGTTCAAAGAAATTTTGTTTTTACCCAGTAGAGCAGGAACTATATTGCTTTTAAACCAAATGAGTCGCTGAATTGTTTAAACAAATGATACGGTAATTCTATGAATGTATGTGTGGGCATGCACACATACACCACTATTTAAAGACAGGAAGTGAGGGAGAACAGAAACGTTTTGGTGCCAAAGGTAAGAGAAACTAGTGAAGAATTTTTTTAAACATAAAACTAAAGTTACATTAGTTTCTTAGTAGAAAAAGGTCACCAACTCAGCTAATCTCTTGCCATGTGTCCGAAACTACTGGAGAAGGTTGGTGAAATCACCAGCCTTTCTATTTCTCAGACTTTCATTTCCACAAATGGCTCACTGTCTTGTTAGACTAAGACAGTAAAATGAAACAAGTAAGGTCTTAAGCTACTGAATAAAGGAAACTATTATATCCTTGAGATATGTGAAAAAAGAGAATAAATCATAGAAACAAACACTCAACAGTTTCAAACAATCACAAACACAAATTGGGTGGTTAATTCTTAATTTGGAGTTGCAAAGAAAAAAGACAGTTCCTGATCCCTTGGAACTAGCAATGTACTGTGATCTCCCAAGTGGAGTCTGGGAAGAAAATATTTAAAGCACTCAAAAGTGTATTTCTGATAAGGATGCATAATTAAAAACAAGAAAGAAACCACTGGCATGGTGGGGAAGGAGGAGAAAGAGACCACAGTAGTACTCGTTTTATCCACAGTTTTGCTTTCCATGGTTTCAGTTTTGGACCCCTGAGGTCAACTGGGGTCCAAAAATATTAAATGGAAAATTCCAGAAATAAACAATTCGTAAGTTTTAAATTTTGCGCTGTTTTGAGTAGCATGATGAAATCTTGCACTGTCCTGCTCTACCCTGCCTGGGTGTCCAGCATAATCCTGCCCAGTCAGTCTACTAAGTAGCATCTTGGTTATCAGTTCAACTGCTGCAGTATCGCAGTGCTTGTGTTCAAGTCACCCTACTTTATTTGATAATGGCCCCAAAGCTCAAGAGCAGTGATGCTGGCAACTGAGATCTGCCAAAGAGAAGCTGTAAAATTCTTGTTTTAAGTGAAAAGGTGAAAGTTTTTGACTTTAAGGGCAGGAAAAAAAATTCTACACTGAGGTTGTTAAGATCTATGGTAAGAATGAGTCTTCTATCCATGAAATTGTAAAAGGAAAAAAACACTTGTGTTAGTTTTGCTGTTGTACCTCAAGCTGAAAAAGCTACAGGCATAAGTGCTTAGTTACGATGGAAGAGGCATTAAGTTTGTACAAGATATTTTGAGAGAGAGAGAGAGACCACAATCACATAACTTTTATTACAGTATATTGTTATAACTGCTCTAACTTTATTATTAGTTATTGTTAATTTCTTACTGTGCCTAATTTATAAATTAAACTTTATCATAGGCATTTATGCATCGGAAAAAATAGCATCATATAGGGTTCAGTACTATCTGTGGTTTCAAGAATCCACTGAGGGTCTTGGAACATACCCCCTGAGGATAAGGAGGGACTACTGTATATAACTCTAGAACTGTTCTAACACAGTACATACTAGTTACACAGAGCTCTTAAAATGTGGTTACAAGAATTAAGATGGGCTAAAAGTGTAAAATACATACCAGATTTCAAAGACTCAATATCAAACAGAATGTAAAATATGGCGTTAATGATGCTTCTATTGATTACATGTTGAAACGACGATATTTTTGGATACACTGGATTAAGTAAAATATTATTAAAATTAATTTCACTGTTTCTATAAAAAATTACACATGTAGCTTGCATTATATTTCTATTAGACAGCCCTGCTCCAGAATATGGGAATAATGTATGTTCATATCGTTGACAGCTGACTACTCAATAGATATGCATGGCTTACAAACGCAATTAATACTCTGATTCCTTTCAGCTTTCAATCAATGAACAGAAGAGAATTAAATTTCTATTGTTCTTCAAGAAGTTCAACACCTTATCTGAACTTCAAAAATAAGCAGAACTGTAGAGAAATAATTATACCTAAACCAAGATAACAGCAGAAGTCTTATTTCTTTTTCACTTGTCCAACTATAGATCTGAAGAATGCTTCATAATACTGCATAAGATATCTTAGGGAAGAGGAAGGAATCAACATTAAAGGGTTAGAAAATAAAGATATTGAGACCTTAGCAAAAAAATTAACATGCTAAATTAATAAATAGCCATCATATTAACCAAAATAATTATGACAAATCATATACAGAACTATACTAGTCAATCTCTATTTTCCATTAAAAGATTCCAAGAAAAATGTCTCTTCCTTTAACAAATTTTCCCGCATGTATAAAAATTATTTCATAAAAACTATATCTTGCAAACTTTTTTCTAATTTTGCTACCATGTTAAAACCAATTTCCAATATGAAAAATGATGAAAGTAGAAATAAGCCTCACTATAAATACAGTTATGTGCTATTTTGCTAAGGTTTTGTTTGCTATAATACAGAAAACTTAAGCACTGAAGGCAAACTGAATAGTTAATGATATACTGGCATTTAACATGTGTCATTTTGAATGTGAATACAATCTGCAGTATTATTAACATAAGGGTTTTGTCCCTTTCTTTGATTGATCTAGCAAGAGATACTCGACATACCCGAGAACATTAAATAAGACAATCATTTAAAGATCTTAGGTTCTGATGGGACCACACAGTAAAGCACTCAAAAACTGACAGCTGTAGTTGAGAGCCAATACCTCTAGGTGATAGGGAAACTTGGTATCTGCAATTTGAGGTAAATACCACTAGGTGGAACTGTTGTTACCTTGTTAGATAAGGGAGAAATGATCTGCCTTCAAAAGAAAAAAATCCTTTATTTTTACACACACACACAACAACACACATGCACGTGAGGCAGGCATTAAATCGCTACATATATTTTAAATAGTGAAGGGAACATAAGGAACTACGCTAAAAGTTAAGGGCTTGATAACACTTCTCCCTGACATGTCAGAAGTCTTTCTAACTACAGCATAATTATGCTCAGGCTTAATACTGATGGTAAAAACTGCTGGCCTGACCATTTTATTGGGAGAAGTCAGAGGAGGAAGCTATTCAAGTAACTGTTATGTTTAAGACTTGAAAAATAATTGCCAGTGATCACAAGACACAGCTCAACCCTTCTCGCTGCTATCCACCTAATTCACATTCAGAGACAACAGGAGGCGTAAGTCAGCCAGTCACCCTCACTTACATCATCATACTTACAGAGAGCACAAAATAAGTTTATTAAATAGTATTAGTTCTCTCTTCTGTGCTATAGGTTTCTAGTCTTTGCTCATCTATAAAGATAGGGTATTTAACACAAGATTCAAGTTACTTAACTCTTCTTTCCGGAAGCTGTCAGACAAATTTACTTTTTATCCCAACAGGTTTCTTAAGCAAGGTTCATAAGATACTTTTTCTCATATCATAAATCTAAAATTTATGTGCTTACTGATGTGCAAAGTGGCATACTTTTATTTACAATTAACAAACTCTCCGCTGGTTACAAAGTTATTTGTAAAAGACACAAATCAATTACTTCTAGTTTTAAAAATCCTTGGTTACATGAGAGTTTCTGTATAATCCATGAAAAACAATTAAATAAAAATAACTGCGTCCATCCCCTAGAATAAACTGACTGTGGAAAAGGATAAGTATTAAAGAATGCAATTCTAGGTTCTTACCTTTGGTGGCTTAAATGGATAATCAGATGAAAATGTGATATCCAGAAAAAACACACCACCTTCATATACAGAACCTGGTGGACCAAGTATAGTCGATCTCCATTCATAAATGTTATCTCCTTTAGGCCCAGCACTATTTAAAAGAAATTAAAAATCAATGTGTATATCTGTGATCAATGAATTTAACATCTTAAACCAATTAAGTATCAAAGGTAAATTAGCAAACTAGAACAAGAAGAGATAAGTGTAAAAGAAAATAAGTCTCAACCAACTTGTGCACGCATGTGTGTATAAACATATTTGGAAATATTTCTAACTTACAGAAAAATCACAAAAACAAAGAACACCTGTATAACTTTATCCAGAATCCCATTTTGCTCATTTGCTTTATCAACTCCCTCTCTCTCCCTCTCCATCTCCTCCTCTTAAAAAAAAAAAAAAACCCACACACACATACACACCACCACAACACACACACACACAAAGTGCTTTTTTTTCTGAACCATTTGAGAGTAAGTTGAATGTATCATGGCCCTTTCCCCATAAATATTTCAGTGTGCATTTTCTAATACAACTGCAATATAGCTACAATTTCAGTAAAAGTAAAATCTACACAATACCTACAATCTGCAAAATGTTATCAACTGAACCAATTACACCTTAGAAAAAAATCTTAATTTTCCTCCAGGTACAAGATCCCAGTCTTGGGATCGACCATCTATATATCCTGTGCCTTTAGTCTCCTTTAATATAGAGCCTTTTAGCCTTCCTTTGCCTTCTATAATATTAATATTTTTGAAGAATACAGCTTTTCTTTTAATAGAACGCTCATCATTTTGAACTCGTCTGATGTTTCCTTATGATTAGATGCAGGTAGTTCAGTCCTGGCTAGAAGAGAACGTAAGTGATGCTATGTTCTTCTCAGGGTGTCACATCCAGAGGCACACTGGTGATGTTAATTTTCACTATCCAGATCAAGTGCTGTCCAATTTTCCTACTGCAACCAATAAGCAACCTTTGCAAATACCCCACTCTTCATCAGAATTTCGCCCCTAGATTTAACATCGACTTGTGATTCTTGGCTAAACTAAACCTTACTATGATAGTGATAAAATCATAATTTTTCCAACGTCAGCATTTCCTCCACATTTACCAGCTGGCCCCTGAGCCCTCTCTTCTCCTGATTCTATGAATATGTATGTGTATTATTGGTGAGGTCTCATGGATTCCTATCTTTTTTCCTAATGATTTAGAATTCTTACTGAATTTAATTATTTTGATACTCAAATCACCCCAGATTTGGCCACTGGGAACACCTTCAAAATGACCCTGTATCCTTGTGATAGGCCACCATCATTTTTTTGAACACTTCCTTACTTTCTGGCCTAACGATATGTTCCAGGCTCCCATCCTTGGAATCTGCCATTTCTTCAAGGAGCCCTGGTTCCTTTTAGTGGGAATGTTGTTCAAGGTCTGAGTGCTAGGTGCTACTAAACCCCAAGTACATTACACTGTGTTCAACACCATCATTTCATTTATAAACTACAATGAGAGATAATTCAAAGTCTAAACTCACAGTTATTTGTTAGTAAGACACATCCAATACCCCTTAAACCCTTTTCAAATTTACCTTACAGACTTCCATTTTTCTCTAACCTTTACACTATAGACTAACTTGACTTTCTGCACTAAGATATGTATAAAGTTTTTCTTCTTTTAAAATGACCATCAATTTAAAAATGATCTGCATGTTTGATTTAAAATAAGTGCAGGGCTTCCCTGGTGGTGCAGCGGTTGAGAATCCGCCTGCCAATGCAGGGGACACGGGTTCGAGCCCTGGTCTGGGAAGATCCCACATGCCGCGGAGCAACTGGGCCCGTGAGCCACAACGACTGAGCCTGCGCGTCTGCTGCCTGTGCTCCGCAACAAGAGAGGCCGCGAGAGTGAGAGGCCCGCGCACCGCGATGAAGAGTGGCCCCCGCTCGCCGCAACTAGAGAAAGCCCTCGCACAGAAACGAAGACCCAACACAGCCAAAAATAAATTAATTAATTAATTAAAATAAGTGCAAACCAGCATTGATAAAGCAACCACATTAATTACAATAGGACATTCAGGTATACGTTAAATGATTTAACTATAGCTTATTAATTCTGTAAAACATACACTGCAGACTGTAAACATCAAGTAGGCGATGCTATCAATAATCACTGACAACAGTTCATACAGAAAGGGTGGAGAAAACTTGACGGTACAATCAAAATGTTTACAGGATGTTTCAAAAACCTATTTTTAAGGCAGATATATATGAACTATAAAATCTTACTTTTATGGCCTATTTAGGGAAAATGCACTTTTGAAAAATACTATTTTCTAAGTTTTAAGTATACACAGCAACTGGAACTAATTACAGTAATGGCTCATTGTTCTGTCATCGTCTGAGAATCAGGTATATTCCCCAAGGGAATTTTCACTGTAACTAAAAGCATACAAAATGAAGTACCAATTTTGTTTAAAAAAAGGAGAAGTTTAAACTGATTCAATGGCATTTCCTTTTCTAAGTTAATTTTTCCCTTGATGACTCAAAGTAATCGTTATAAAACTAAATTATAGTATGAGACTTTTATAGTACAGCTGCTATACTAAAATGTTTTAAACTACACATGTCACACACTGATGATAATAATGATGATGATGATGATGATGATAATAACAACAGCAGCTAAGGTTTACTCCATAATAAGCCAAGCATTTGTCAAAGCACCATAGTGCATATCTCATTTAATTCTCCTTACAAATCTATGAATTAGGTACTATTATTATATTCCGATTTTTAGATGAGGAAACTAAAGTTCAGAGAGTTAAATAACTTTCCACACATCCCACAGCTACAAAATACTCAGAGAGAATTTGGACAAAGTCTGAGTAAATCTCTATTGACTTCAACAGTTTTGCTATATTTATATTCCCTCTTATAATTTCAGTGCTACTATGTGTAATTTAATCTCCAGTCAAATTTTGCAAATACTTACTTGGGTAGGAACCCAAGGAGAGCAACTCTCCAAAGAAACCAAATTTCCTCGGTGATATTCTTTGGTTCTTGGCAGAAGAACTATGTTATGCTTCAGATGGCTGGGGATTACTATATTTTAATGAATCACAGAATTTCAGCATGAAAAGGATCTGGTTGAAGCCAAACCCCTCCTATTACACTTGAAGAAACCAATTCACAGAAAGTAAGCGATCCATCTTAACTCCCCTCTGCCAGTTGGTAGAAGAGCTGGAATTCCCACACCAAGTTCTTGGTTCTTAAATTTGCTGTCTTCTCAGTTATGCTATTCTGCTACAAGACACTAAGGATATGGTTATTGCAGCAGGATATGAAATGTGACTTTCCCTACTGTTTTGGAGTAGACCTAGCAGGGTTGCAGCTTATGGCTGTGTTCTAAGGAACCTAGCCTAAGGTGAGTTAGGGCTAAAAATCCACCTCTTGTTGGCTGCCTTGTCTGGAATAAGAGTCTCCATTTTCCTTCTCACAAAGATGTCACCTGCTAACCAAGATGGGGGGCTGGGGGTGGTAAGGAGGGGGTGTGCGGGTGTGCTGGAGGCACGACTGACTCCACCCTAATTCAAACGTAACATTTTATAGGCTAGTAATTGACCTGCCACTGAGGCTTCACAGCTGAGTAGAAAATGGGTGCTAAATGCTGACAATCTCAAGGTAGGTGCTAGCCACACCTTTTCACTAGTTCTCAATCTTCTTTCTCTTTTCCAAAAAGACAACACTCCAGCAATTCTACACTCCATCCTGGATCATCTATTTTTCCCTCTCTGGTGAATCATGCCCACAAGAATACTACAGTGCCATTTCCCCAATCTTTATTTAAAAACTAACCACGATTCCTCTACCCCTTCCAGCTCTCATTTCAATTACCTCTAACAGGCTCTTACTCCCCGACACTCCACTGAAACAGCTCTCATCCAAGGTCACCAATGACCTCATCACTAGACTCGATGCTCATTTCTCAATCTTCATCTTATTTGACTGGCCCAGCAACATATGACACAGTTGGTCACTTCTTCCTCCTTGATATACTTTCTCTGCTTTGTTGCTAGAACAACATACTTACTGGTTTTCCTCCTAACTTTCTTGGCCTCTCCTTCTCAATCACTATTGCTGTTCCTTATCTCCCTAACCTCTAAATATTGCCAATCTTCCAGAACTCAGTCCTTAAACCTCTTCTCCTAACTACATCTACTCTTTTGTTGATCTCCTGCAGTTTTATGGCTTCCAATAGCATCAGTAAGCTCTGAACCTACAAACCTGTATCTCTAGCCTACATTTCTATACTAAATTCCAGAGCTATACATCTAAATGCCTACTAAACCCTCTTTATTTTGAAATCTAATATTTTGTATCCAGTAATTTTGAAAAGTTTAACATGCCCCAAACTGAATCCCAGATATTCCAATTCCTCTTACAAGCTTCCCTAATTCAGCTAATGGCAACTCTTTAGTTCCTCAGGGCAAACACCTAGACCTCACCCTTGACAACACTCTTTCTATCCCACCTCCTGTAAATTCCACTGGTTTTATCTTCAAAACATACCTCAAATTCTACTACTTCTCCCTACTCCTACCGCCTCAACCTTCATTGAAAACACCAGCATTCTCTGTCTGGTTAATTACAATAGCCTCCTTGCTTCCACCTGAGACCCTAAGCCCCACCGCGGTAGTCTATTCTCAATGACAACCAGGCAGAGCGATAAGTAAATCAGATCACGGAACTCTGGTCAAAACCCTCCAACGGCTTACCTCCTTATTCTGTGTTAAAGTCAAAGTCTTCTGACCTATAAGGCACTGTATCATTTGCTGCTACCATCACCACTACCACCCTTCTTATCTGCTCCTCCTTTCCTTGCTCAACTGGCTATAGCAACCTGTTTCTCCAACTAAAATGTACATTTCCACCTCAGGGTCTCCGCACCAGTGTCTCTGCCTGGAATGCTCCTCCTCAAGATATCCACATGGTTTGCGCCACGACCTTCTACAGGTCTTTCTTGGCTCAAAAGCCACCTTCTCAGCGAGGCCTTTCTTGGCCACTCTATCTAAAATGTCACACACAGTCTCCACACATTTCACCTGCCTTTCTATTTTTTCTCCATAGCATCTATCACTCTCTAACATGTATTTTATCTATTTATCTTACTTATTATTGTCCGTCTCCCACTAGAAATGGAAGCTCCATGAGGCTGCAAGATGTGGACCAGGCTCTTCAACTTACGGTGAAATGGGCTTTTTATGCCCTGAAAATCAGATGTATTTTAATAACTCAAAGTGACTAAAGAGTTGTGGGATCTGCCCAAGGGGAGAGGAAAGAGAGATCTCATGGAGCAGCGGGCCCCATCCTTTTTGGCACCAGGGACCGTTTGCGTGGAAGACGATTTTTCCAAGGACCGGGGGTAGGGGGGATGGTTTCAGGATGATTCAAGCGCATTACATTTATTGTGCACTTTATGTCTATTATTATTACATCAGTTCCATCTCAGTTCATCAGGCATTAGATCCCGGGGGTTGGGGACCCCTGTCATAGAGCATGTTTAATGGCAGAGGAAAGGGAAAAGAGGCAAGGGGGAAGCAGAAAGGGAACTTTTTCTTAAATGGGAATCCCCTGCTTTTAAAAAATTCACTTTATGCCACTTTGCTCTTACGAAAGACTTACATTAGTACCTGTTTTCACCAACCAAAAGAGATCTAAAGAAGATTTTCGCTTTTACAAAAACAGGTGAAAAGCAAAAACAGCGTTCAGTCTGTTCTGAAGTGAACATTTTAGAGGCAGGGAGAGCGGCACTGCCAAGCTCCTTCTCCGGGAACTACACTCAGCATCTCAGCATCAAGCCTCCGTAGCTTTGAACTGTGTGTCTGTGAGCATCTGTGCTTTATCTCGATTTATTTTGTGCAGCCATTAGCAAGATGTGTCATAAGGTAATTGCTTCTTCGCTTTACATCATTTAGGCGTACAAAAGGTTTTATAGGAACACTCTACTTTCAGATAGTGGGGTAAACATGTATTAATTTCATAAGAAAGGGTTAATTTACTTAGTAATTTACTTCACTGATACAGCAGAGGTAAAATTCATTCCAGTTCTGAGTCAAATTATGAAAAAGCAGAGACAAAGTTAACAGGGACTTTGTTTACTGCAACCTCAATATTTTGCTAATGCCAAAAAGAAAGATCAATTGTTAAATTCCAGAATTGAGGACGTAAATTTTTGTTTAAATACCACCAAGAAAAAGAGTAGTACTTTTATTTTACTGTTTTTCCCCTGCAAACATTACTTTCCTCCCTTTAAATACCATGTTTCCCATAAGCTATTATAGCTTCTGCACAAAACAAACAAAAGTAAAAAGCAGGCAGAAAGTTTAGATAGAGTGACAAACTTGCACCTGGGAATTTTCTGTTACTAGCTGCTCTTATTGTTAATGAGTAACAATATTTTAAACATTAGCAGCAAGAGGACTGATCTTAGCAAAATCCATTTTCTCATCACTTGAATATTCATTCAGCAATTACTGTTACTACAAGGGTCATAAACACTAGCCTTTTACAGCACTGGAGTGATTTCCCACAAGAACTCTCAAATGCTTAATTTAATAACAGATTCCAGTTTACAAATATCCTTTTTTTAACACAATGCTTTTTTATACAATTTTTAAATCCCATACTAAGCCAAATGCAAAGATTTACACTAAAATCTGTATGGTTTTTATCCCTATGGCAATCTTAAGAAGAGCTGAATTAAATTCAAGGAGAAAAGAATATAACATATGTCTGACTTAAGACGGACATAACTATGAAAAGTGGTGTAATGGTGAGTGTCCCATTCTAAACCATTAAATTGTTAAAATATACCTGTGTGTGTAGTGTGCATTTTTTAAAAAATTACTAATACAAAGTCCTTATTTAAGCATGGGTTTAATTTTACGGCTACAGAAATGAAAGAGCTTGAACTAAGATGCCATATTGGTATAACTTCAATAGACCTTATCCACCATGACTAAATTTTAAAATACTATATATTAATATAAAATCTGTTAAAATACAAATAAAATCAAAGAAGAACTAAATAAATGGAGAATACTATATGTTCATGGGTAAGAAAACTCAATACTGTCAAGATGTCAGTTCTTCCCATCTACAGATTCAATGCAAACTCATCAAAATCCCAGCCAATTATTTTGTGGATATCAACAAACTGATTAGAAAGTTTATATGGAGAGAAAAAGATCCAGAATAGCCAACTCAATATTGAAGGAGAACAAAGTCAGAGGACTGCCAGTATCCAACTTCAAGACTTAACTATACAGCAACAGTAATCAAGACAGTGTGGTATTGGCAAAAGAATAGACAGATCAATGGGACAAAACAGAGCGGTCAGAAATAGACCCACATAAATAAAGTCAAGTGATCTTTGACAAAGGAGCAAAGGCAATACAATGGAGCAAAGACAGTCTTCTCAAAAAATGGTGCTACAACAACTGGACACCCATATGTTAAAAAAATGAAATTTAGACACAGACTTTACACCCTTCACAAACATAAACTGAAAATGGATCACAGGCCTAATATAAAATGTAAAACTACAAAACTCCTAGAAGATAATATAGGAGAAAACTTAGTTGCCCTTGGGTATGGTGATGCCTTTCAGATACAGTACCAAAGACACAATACAGGAAAGAAATAATTGATAAGCTGAACTTCACTAAAAGTAAAATATTCTGCTCTGCAAAAGACAACGTCAAGAGAATGAGAAGACAAGTCACAGACTGGGAGAAAATATCTGCAAATGACACATCTGATTAGGACTGTTATCCAAGATACACAAAGAACCCTTAGAACTCAAAGAAAATATGAACGACCTAATTAAAAAATGGACAAAAGACATGAACAAAGATACCGCATCAAAGAAGATACACAGATGGCAAAAGAACATATTAAAAGATGTTCAACATCACATTTTGGCGTGGACTGAGTGTTTGTGAGTTGTCTCCCATCCACCCCCAAAGTTCATGTTGAAATTCCAATGCCTGACATGGTGGTATATGTGTGTGTGTGGGGGCGGGGGGTGGCTATGGTAGGGAATTAGGTCCTGAGAATGCAGCCCTCAGGAACGGCATGAGTGAGTGCCCTTATAAAAGAGACCCCCAGAGTTCCCTTGCTCCCCCTGCTATGGAAGGACACAGTGAGAAGACAGCCATCCACGAGCCATGAAGCAGATCCTCATCAGGCACCAAATCGGGAACTTCCCAGCTTCCAGAACTGTGAGAAATAAATTTCTGTTGTTTATAAGTCACCCAGTCTATAGTATTCTGTTAGAGCGGTCCAAATGGACTAAACATCATCAGGGAACTCCAAACTAAAACAACAAGACATCGCTACGCACCCATATGAATGGCCAAAATCCAGAACACCGACAACCCCAAATACTGGTGAGGATGTGGAGCAACAGAATTCTCATTCATTGTTGGTGGGAATGCAAAATGGCAGAGCCGCTCTGGAAGATAGTTTGCCGGTTTCTTCCAAAACTAAACATACTCCTACCATACAACCCAGCAACTGTGCACCTAGGTACTTAATGAACTGAAAACTTATGCCTATACAAAAACCTACAAACGAATGTTTATAGCAGCTTTATCCATAATGGCCCAAACTTTGAAGCAAACAAGATCTCCTTCAGTAAGCGAATGGATAAATAAAGTGATACATTCAGATGGTGGAACATTATTCAGCAGTCAAAATAAATAAGCTATCAAGGCATTAAAAGGCATGGAGGAAACGTAAACGCCTATTACTAGAAGCCAATCTGAATCATACATACTGTATGATTCCAACTATATGACATTCTTGAAAGTTAGAACTATAGAGATTGTAGAAAGATGAGTGGTGGCTAGGGTTTAATGGGGAGGATGGGGTGAATGGGCAGAACATACAGGATCTCTAGGACAGTGTAACTATTCTGTATGATACTACCATGGTGGATCCATGTCATTATACAGTCATCCAAACCCACAGGATGCAAAACACCAAGAGTGAAGCCTAACGTAAACTAAAGACGCTGAGCGATAACAGTGTGTCAAACGCAGGTGCATCCACGGTAGCAGGTGCACTGGCGTGGTGTGAGGTGCTGGTAGTGAGGAGGTGTGCGTGTGGGGCAGCAGGTACACAGGTAGGTACTCCGTACTTTCTGCTCAATTTTGATGTGAAGCTAAAACTGCTCTAAAAATAACATTTATTAATTAAAAAAAATACAAATGAAGTTTAGAACAAGTAAATGTTTCCATATTAAAGCAAAAAGTACTAACTGTTTCTTTAAGTGTTGGTTTATAGAAAGAGTTTGAAACACAATAATGTGTTTTAAAATCAGGTAATTTGGAACTTTGGATCACATTTTAACCACAGTAATATAAATGGTCGTTTCAATGCTGGCTCACAAGTCAATTTAAACCATTTCCCCCATAACTTTAAGTGAGGTACCATGTATGTGAAGATCCAGACTTTTCTTTTACTAATGGAGACATCAAGAATACCTATCCTCCCCTCCAAACTGCTAATGCAAACACCCATCACCCTTTCTCCTCTTAGTCCCTTCTACTGTCTCTTGGCTGAAGCCTATGGAGTTCTACCTTCCCTGTGACACAGGAAGGTGGAGTTGGGGGAGAAGGTATGTGTGAACTAGACTAAACAACCTTTGTACTGGGAAAATGTGTCCCAACAAGAACAGCAGCTGCAGCAACAGCAGCAACCATGTGCACTGACTGAGCATTTGTATGTTGCCAGGAGTCACTACATTAAATGCTGTCTATCTCATTTAATCCTCACAGTAATACTATGAGATAGACGCTGTAACTATCCCAGCTTCCCAGATGAGAAAACCAAGGCTCACAGCAGTTAAATAGCTTCCCCTAAATTCTCATGGCTAATAGGTAGGCAGACACAGTCAGTCTATCTAGAGAGAATACAATCTTAACCATATCTTTATTAATTTCTTTCCGAACTTCAATTGTTTTATAAGTGAAAAGGTCTATTCCTGACTGCTTTGGGAAAAGTTTTATTTCTCTAGGTTGAAAGTAATTAGGAGATCATTTATTAGGGAAATATAAGACAATGGGAGAGGGGAAATGGCTTAGGAAACAATACAGGCAAATAATTCCACTAACTACAAAATAGACGTAGAAATCTGCTAGCAGTTCACAATTATCTTCCCATTCCCTGCCCCCAGAACGACCTCTTTCTGGTAAACTTAAGGCCTTAGGAAGTCTGTGGTACATATTGCTTATTAAGCCATACACTGTGCCTTATGGAGCATATGGATTCACTTTGAACCTGAAATATGTATTTGAGCCTTTGCAAAATTTTGCATAGTTTCCACAAGATGAGTCAATGGAGAAAACAGAAACAAATTCATTCATGTATTCATTAAAGATATGAGTGTCTACTATTTTGTGCTGAGCACCTGTGCAGGAAACTAAAGATATAAAGGCCACTGCCTCCAGGGAGATTACTGCCTACCTGGGTATATAGTGATTAGTCAAATGCTAGCACACACACAAATGCAGCAGAAAATGTGCTACAAAGGAGAGGTATATGTACTTTGCTGAGTGACAGGAAGATGTGACCTAGTCAGGAAGTTCAGGGAAGATTCACAGAGTTAACCAATGTTTGAGATGATATTTGAAACACTAAGTGGGAGTTAACTAGGAGAAGGTAAAAGGGAAGAGCTGGGGAAGACTGAACAGCATATGTAAATGCCCTGAGGTAGTAAGGAGCAAGGTGAACGGCAGCGCCTGGAAGTTAAGTCTAGTGTGGTAGACGCAGAGAGAACTGGGGGGTGGGGTGCAGTAAGAGAGGAACTGAAGAGGGAATTAGTAACAAATATCCGTGCAGGACCCTGTTAGGCTATATTAAAGATCTTGTCTTTATCCTAAAAGCAACAGGGAGACATCAAAATATCTTAAGCAGGGAAGGGGGTCGCACTAATATTTACATTTTGAAAACATTCCTTATATTGCTGTGTGGAAAATGGTCTGGAAGAGGACCAGAGAGGCTATGTCAGTGGACTACTGTGATAATTCAGGTAAAGATTATGGCAGACTGGACTAAGGTAATATCAGAGATAAAGGGAAGAGGATGGATTTGAGAGGGATTTAGGAAGTAAAAAATCAACCAAACTTATGTTTTTGGAATATGGGAGGTGAGGGAGAAGGAGATATCAAGAATAGTTCATAGTTTTCCGGACTGTACAACTGAGATGGATACAGATACCTTTTACTAAGATAGAGACAATGGAAAAGGAGCTGGTTTTGGACACACTAGGATTAAGCTGCCTTTGAGATACACAAGAAATAAATATGTCAATGACGTGTGTGTGTGTGGCGGGGAGAGGTGGGCTGTAGATATAAATTTGGGAGACCTTGGTACACAGGTGGTAACTAAAATCCTGCAGATGGAATGAGCCAGACTGTGGAAAGAATACAGAGTGAGATGAGGAGATGACACCTGGGATGAGAGAACCGCACATAAGTCATGATAATATATGGCAGACCTGTGACAGGTGTGTAATAGAGGGACAAAAAAAGTAAATGGGAGCAAAGCAGAGGAGAGATTAATTACATGAAGAGATATGGGGGAAAGCTGGGTTTGAAAAGGATGTTATAGACTAAGGAAGACTTCATCTGGTAAGGACATGGGGATCATACCAGCTCACCGTGAGGAAAATAAAAAAGTAATTTGGAAAGATCTCTAAGACATATGTTAAATGGGGTTGGTGGGGGAACAAAAAAGAAGAAACAGAAAGAAAAAGGAAGGTACAGAACAGTGGATATGAAAAGCTATCTGCACGTGTATGCTGGCAATATAAACAGACTCTTTCTGGAAAGATACACAAGAAAATGGTAATAGTGGTTTCCTCTAAGAATAGTTCTCTACAGTAGAAAGAAAACCTACTTTTCACTGTATACTCTCTTCTATTCTATTCTGAATTGTTCACTATGTATAAAAAAAAAGTATTTTTTTTACTTGTTTCTTAATTTAAAAAGTAAGGGGGGGGTGGGGAAAACAACAGAAAACCCAGTGAGTAAAGCACTAAGGCCACAGGAGAAAATCTAAACCATAAAGGTTTTTAAATAGGCAGAGTGAATTTGTATGACATGCTATGTTATCCTCAATCCTAGCACTCTGGCACTAGAGATTCCCTAATTCTGGAATAACAAAGATTTAATAACAGCTTTTAGATATCTTAGGTAACATCCTTTCCCCTATTCTTTGCACATTATAAAGTTTAGAGCTCATCCAAAATTTAAGCCATTTTGCCAATGCATTGTAAATCTGTATCACAAGTCAACCATATTTGACAGGATCATGTCATTTTAATTTACCACCTTCTACTTTAAGACAGACTATGACTGGGTAAAATACAACTAACAAGCTGATAAATGTACCAAGCTCTAGTCTAGTTTATCATGAAGCTTAAACTAAGCACAAACTCTAAAAGTACCTGTTGGTTTTTTTAGTTTTTCTATATGTTTTGTTTTGAAGTTTGATTTGAGAGCCAAGTATGAATTGTGTTGTGTGCCGCATCTTTGTTCAAAACTTAATAATCCACACTGAATCCCTGACCTGCAAAAAACTTTCAAAATTAAATAAATCTATTTCCTGTTTATGTTCTGTTTTATGGAAGATCTTTTTCCTTAGCAGATAATGTAATTATAAAGCTTTATAATATAGGTAGTACATATAGGTATAAAACAGTAAGTGAGGTACTCCCAAAACTCAGGGCTAATGATTCATTTTTGTAACATTTACTGAGTAACCACTATATGCTGGGCACTGTTAGGTACTGAAAATAGAGTGATGAACAGAATAGACATGACCTCTGCCCTCACAGAGTTATACAAATACTAAACAAACACCACAAAATTATTAACATGAAATAATACTGGATAAATGCAAAGTCACTTACATAAGCGGAATATCTCCCAAAAAGAGTATAGGAAAAAGAGTACTTAACAAACTGATCCTTTGTTTTTTTTTGTTTGTTTGGTTTTTTTTGTCCTAACACATCTAAGGAGTGGGTTATACTCCTGTCAGTTGACACTGGTTCACTCCAGTAATAAGGGGAGAGGGAGGGAAGGAACAGTGTGGAGAAAAACTCCCAGGTGATTTTAGTAAGCAACCCTCTTAAGAACTACTAAGCTGCTGCAACTAAAGATCCCGTATGCCACAACTATGACCCGGTGCAGCCAAATAAATAAATATTAAAAAAAAAAAAAAGATAACTACTAAGTTCACTGATGGTATTACTACAGCTGAAACCATGGTTTGCAACTTTAGCTTCCAAGTGGAATCACCCATGGAGCTCTAGAAATTACTGATTCCTAGGCTGTAGCCCTGAGAGATTCTGATTTAATCAGTGTGGGAGTGTGCTGTGTGATCTGAGCTTAGAGAGATTTTAAAACTCATCAGGTGATATAAAGTGCAGCCAAGATTCAAAACGACTTGGGGGAGCAGGAGATCTGATATGCAGAAGAATGGGAAATGGCAGAATAGAAACATAAGAAAATATTCTAATTCTCAGATATGACATAATTATCTAGGCTGTGTAACTGTTACTCCTATTGTGCAGACAGATGTTAACAGGCTACGATAGCTTCTTGCCAAAACTCATTATCATCTTTGGATTATAGTTAATTTATGAAGGTAATGCTACTCTGGTTGGGCTCAGCCAGAGGCATGCCAGCCTCCCTGCACAACTTCCCTATCACCACCTCAAAAAGCTACAACGATAAGCAGCAGAATACAACAACTTGAAAAAAAAAATTGGTCAAATGAGAAAATGTCTCAAAAATATTCTTACTCACATAAGGCACAAATAATTTTGCCTATACATTTGTCTCTAAAAAGTAAAATGTTTTATGATAGTTTAAGATCCTTGCTCTTGCTGTTCTCTGCTTTCTTGCTATTTCCCTCCCTCTCTGATTATAAAGCAGAAGCAGACTTAAAATCATAAACACCGAGTAGAGCAATTAGAGATGGGTAAAATACTATTTAAAATAGTATTTAAAATAGTATATTTTGCATTTAACATGTATCATTAAGTCTAGAACATTAATCAGTAACATCACTAGATATTATTATGACCACCGTGCTATAAAATACTTTTAAAACAGACCTGAACAGTTTCAGACCTGCAACTACCATTTGGGGTCTTTAGTAATATCATCTAAAAGAATATAAAACAGCAAAAGGTTCACTAAGAAGATCAAGAATATATTAATCTATGTGACATAAAACAGTTCTATTGGCATAACACTGGAATATTGAAACCAGGTTAGAAATGTGAAATTACAAAAGCAGTTGCTGCACCGTAAGCTAAAATACTCCTTAGGGTAAGACCTTACAGAAAACACAACCTCCTACTGATGTTAACCCCGCATTCTCTATCCCCTTGAAAGATCCTTTTTTTCCCCACTTCCATCTCTTACTATCTGGGTTTGCCCTAAAGTTCATCAGTCTTTAACTACCCTACTTTTTGTTATATATACCACAGATATCATTACACACACTACATATATTTATTGCTTAGAGATAACTTACTTCACATGAACTACATATAGTTTCTAAATCTTTAATTGCAGTATGTATATTTTGCACTTATCACTCTGCTTCTTCAAGCACTACTTACTGAATGTTATACTTATCTGTCCAACTGTCACCTCAAACTCAACAAGGTCAAAATAATCTTCAAAATAAAACCTGGCCCTTCTAAAGACCAAAAATTATAGTACTTGATAGCAAAAGTGTGGGAGGAACAGTCATGCTCACACATTACTGATGGGAGGAGAGAGGAGTATAACTTTTTAAAGGTTAGCTACATGTCTCAAGAGCCATTTGATCAAGTAATCCCACTTCCAAGAAGCTGTCCTAAGAGAATAAACAGAGATGTGGATAAAGATTTTTGTACAAGGAGGCTCAAAGCAAATTAACAATGAGACTCAAATATCCAACAAAATGGTAATAGTTAAATGACGTGGTTTTCAATGAACTATAATGTAGTCACTAAAAATCAAGATTCTGAAGATTTACTGACATTAGAAAATGCTCATACCAGATTAATGCGCAAAAAGGTCAGAACACTGTATTAGTAGTAATCAAAGTGTAAAAAACATGTATATATATCATACTTTAACGAGGATAGATGGAAACATTAACAGTGGTTATGTGTATACTGAAATCATAGTTGTTTTTTATTATGTATATTTTTGCTTTTGATCATCAAATATTCTATAATTATACTTTTATAACCAGAAAATAAATGTTATTTTAAAAAAATAGCACTTTCACTTATTGTTCAAGTTATACAGACTTGAGTTTTAAACTTCCTTCTTCTCCAGGCCCCATATCCAATCATTCAACAAGCCCTTTTAAGCAATCGTTCTTACAACACAAGAATGGAAGTAGCAAACTAACTGTATCGGGAAGGCTTGGAAATCCTCTGGAATCCTTGGAAAAATTCCTCATGTTTTTGCTCATGCCATTTCTCCCACCTCCATGATCATCCCTGTCTCTTTTAATATACTTTATTGGAATTAATTAATAAATAGAAAGCCCTCCCTAATACTAAAGTGACTTCTCCCTCCTTCTGAACTAATTTAATACACACTGCTGTTTGGTTTTTTAGTTAGGTTACACAGATGGAGGGCCAACCAGAAGAAGAGCACAGCAGCTTGAGGTCAAGGCAGAAAACATGAAACATGTAAACAACCCCTGAAGGCACCGAATCGCAACATGTTACACAATAACAGCCTTGAGTTAACAGGACAAGACTGAGTGACGCTCAGTACATATTCTGTTTCCTGAGACAAGTCAAACATTAATTTTCAAACATCTGGAAAACTTAAAATATTCTTGAAAACTGATGTGTTAGACCAAAGAGACATGACAACTAAATGCAATGTGGTATCTGGAATGGATCCTGGAACCAAAAAGAGAATATTAGTGAAAAAAACAATAAAATCTGAATAAAGCCTGAAGTTCGGTTAGTAGTAATTTACCAGTATTAATTTCTTAGTTTTGACAGATATAGCAGAAGGTTTCACAAATATTTTCCCATTTCCAATCGCTTTCTATTGCCTAAGGGATAGGCACCATTATAGCACTAAGTCAATAGTGCTAAGGTCTGCCCAGATGAGAGATGAAGTCTTCTGCCTCACACTCCAATGCTCTTCTAGACTACGTTGCCTCGTGTCCAAGTCTTGGTTGTCATTCAATCCACCGAGTGAAAGCACCAGCCATGGAATGAATGTAGTTCTATTTGACAAAACCTTATCACAATTTGCAGTATTAAGAATCCTTTTGTTTCACGGCACTCACAGAAAACCCTGACATCCATTTTAACCATTAGTACATAAAACATATTTCATACTAAGCTTCCATTACTGTTCAATGCCCCTATGAGGAGAGGTAAAGGGCTTTGTCTCAAGTGCTATTAAACACTCTAAAATCTACTTTAAAAAGAAAAAAAAAAATGCCAGTGAATCTTTGAAGCACTACTCTTCACTGTACTTCTTTAGAGAAAGGAAATGTGCTGAAGCATCAGAAGGAAACTCTAAGAGCCTACTTATGAAAATTCAAGTCTCCCGTTCTTCCAAGGTAAAAACTATTTCATTTACTGCACAGTCCAACTCTTTTGATCAACCTAACAATATAATAGTAAGGAGAATAATTTTATAAAAATCCCAGAAACTGTTTTGTTAAATGACATTTAAACTATGATTACTTTGAATATTACAGTTGCTGAAAAGTGATTTCCTTTGTCATCAGGAAATCACTATTTCCTGGTAAAGACTATTTCATTTACTGCACAGTCCAACTCTTTTTGATCAACCTAACAATATGATAGTAAGGAGAATGATTTTATAAAAATCCCAGAAACTGTTTTGCTAAATGACATTTAAACTATGATAACTTTGAATATTATAGTTGCTGAAAAGTGATTTCCTTTGCCATCAGGCTAAACAGTTTTTCCAGTATTTTAACCTATGATACACCTGAAAGCTCTAGTGACTACTCACCCTCATCCTTTATATCATACTTTACACTAAATGGAGATTACAATTTCTTCTAACCTTAGAAGTTTAGATGTTATAGCATTTTTATACGTCCCAAAGCAGCTAGTATAATGCTTTCCACATAACATTTAATAAAATGCTTGTTGAGTAAATGTCAAGCATGATAAAAGGCATCATGGCACAAGATTGATTCTTTATAAAAATATTTTTTGTCCTATCCACCAATTTTTTATTTTACGTACATCAGAAATCAGGCACTGTAGACCGTGGTAGGGATAAAAAAGATAAATAAAATGCCACATAACTAAATTTACAGAATGGTTGCAACACAGTGTAACATGTGCAGAACTATAGACAGTTCAATGTCCCATGGAAGGATGAAGGAAGATGTATCAACTCTGCTTAACTGTGTAGAACAGAAGGCTCTATGCATGCCTGAATATAAGGCAATCCACCATTCTCCCAGTACAAAGAGAAAAAAAGTTTTTTCCCTCCAATCTAATTACATCAATTTTTAGGAATGTCAAGGAAACAGTCAGCCATTTAAAATATTCACTAGTTTTGAGATATTTAAAATCACCCAATAAAATAAGAAACTAACTTGCAAATAATGCTTTTCTCTACTCATGTTTCATTAAAATTTTATTCAGCTCCTTGACATCAGTGTCTTCATCATCACCAGAATCCTTTTCTAGAGTACACGATCTTCACTTCGAAGTTATCGAGATACAGCACTTTTTGATTCTACAATTGACACCGTTATCACAAATTTTATGGTGGCCAAAAGTACGATTTGTACAATCCTTAAATGTTTTTTCGTTCAATCTAAAAGCATATTCATTATACACTCAATGGGACCACTTATTATATTCCTTTTTACATGTTTTAATCAGCTTTGTTGACTTATAATTTATAATAAAATTCACCATTTTGAAGCGGACAACTGGTTAAGTTGCAACAAGTATATATAGTCCTGTAACATCACCACAATCATCATAGAGAACATTTCCACTACCCCAAGAGTTTCCTCATGTTCCTTGCAGTTAATCTCCTCTCCCCACCCCTATCCCCTAAGAACTACTGATCTGCTTTCTGCCATCACAGTTTTTCCTTTTCTAGAATGTCATATCAGTAGAAGTACAGAGTAAGCAGAACTTTGAGACTGGGTTCATTCATTAAGCATAATCCCTTTAGACTCATTCATGTTGTGGCATGTATCAGTAGTTCATTCTACTACACAGATATATCACAATTTTTATTCTCTCATCCAGTTTGTAGACACTGGATTATTTTCAGCTTTTGGCTATTAGGACTACAACTGCTGTAAATATTCAAAGTACATCTCTGTAAAAACATGTTTTCATTTCCCTTAAGTAAATGCCTGTAAGTGGTATTGGTGGGTGTATTCGTTTCCTAGAGCTGCCATAACAAAGAATCACAAACTGAGTGGCTTAAACAACAGAAATTTATTCTCTTCCAGTTCTGGAGGCTAGAAGTATGAAATCAAGGTGTTGGTAGGGCCATGCTCTCTTGAAGCTTCTAGGAAAGAACCTGCTCCATGTCTTTTTCTTAGCTGATGTTAGTGTCTGTAATCCTCGGCAGTCCATCTCTCCCCTCTGTATCCTCCTTGTCTCTCTCCTCTTCTTGGGAGAACATAAGTCATATTGGATTAAGAAATCCCTACTCAAGTAAGACCTTATATTAAGCTGCAATGACCCTATTTCTAAATAAGGTCACATTCTGAGGTACTGAGGGTTAGGACTTAAACATACCTTTGGCTGGGGGTGGGGGGCGCGGGCACAATTCAAACCGAACAATGAGTCATATGGTAAGTGTACGTTTATAACAACAAATTGCCAAACTATTAGTCAAAGTGGATACACCATTTTGCCTTTTCAACAGCAAACGTATGACAGCTCCAACCACTCCACATCTTCCCCAACAGTTAGTATGATTTTTTTTTTTTAATTTTAACCATTCTAGTCTGTGTGTAGTTGTATCTCACTGTGATTTTAAATACATTTCTTTCACGACTAATAATGTTAAGCATCACTGGAATTTATACAGTTTTGTAGGTGGCATGTACATTCAATCTTTTGCCCATTCTGAATTGGTTTCTTTTTCTTATAATTAAGATATAAGAGTTCTTTATAGGTTCTGGATACAAGTCTTTTATCAGACACAGGTTTTGCAAATACTTTCTCCGTTTGTGGCTTGACTTTTCATTTTCTCAATAGTTTTCTATTTTGATGAAGTCCAATTTACCCATTTTCGTTCTTTTATTTCATGCTTTTTGAGGCCTAAGAAATCTTTGCTTAATCCAAGGTCATAATAACTGTCTCATATGTTTTGTTCTTGATGTTTTATTACATTAGCCTCTACATTAAGACATGACCCATTTTGAGTTAATTTTTATACATGACGCAAGGCAAAGGTCAAGGCTCACTGTTTTGCACGTGGATATGCAGTTATTCTAGCACCATCTGTTGAAATCCTTTCCCTACTGAATTGCCTTGGCACATTTGTCAAAAATCAACTGACCATTTTTGTGTTGATCTATTTTGGGGCTCTCAAGTCTGTTCCACTGATCTGTATGTCTATCCTTATGCCAATACCACACTATCTTGATTACTATAGCTTTATACAGTATGTCTTGGAATCAAGTAGTCCGTGTCCTCCAACTTTGTTCTTCATTTCCAAAAATTATAATGTCCAAGGTGGTACCAGTTGTATCCAGTACTTCCATCCTGTTCATTTCAATTAAAAATTTGGTGTTTCAATGATACTACTCAAGAAAATGATTATGTCTCTGCTGTTTAAAAAATGTACTGTATTGATATTACCTACCACACTGGAGACTTACATATATAGATAAGTATAAATATGTACTTTGAGTGTGTGTATGTGGATATATATACACACTTACTTAAGTGTGTGTGTGTATATACTTACTTTAATATATACCTCTAGAGTTCAATATCACATAAAATAAATCTTGAATCCAAAGACAGCTGACTACTGAAGGATTAAAAAAATTCATTATAAGCATATATTGCCCATTATGTGACCATCCTCTTGTCCCCATACTGCCATTGCCAAAAACCCTGGGAACATATAAAGTAAAACTTGTATTAACAATAATAATTATTTTAAAGTGAACTCATACTCTTTAGGAACACATTTAAAAATCAATAGAATGATGAAAATTCTTGCGCATAAAAAAAAGAAAAATTACTAGTTGTAAGAGCTATTGTAACAGCAAAAAGAATACCCCAGGAAAAGGAATATTTTATGAGTGTGTGTGTATAACAAATACATACAAACATTCTTATAAGAATATTTTATATATATCATTATATATCCATCCTTATATACCTTATATATACTATGTCTGTCTGCCTATCTCCATATATATACTTTCATACATATCCTTGCATCATACAAATCATAGAACAGCAGGTACCTTAGAAATTTTTCACTTGGAGGCTTAAATTTTCATTGCTGAAAATGGTTTTGTCCCTTAAAGTGGATGCACACAAATACTGCAACAAAATAGTTCTTTTGCTATATATACACAAAAATTAAAAGTTATGAATACTAAGCCAGAAGTTTGTCATTTACCTAAATAGAATTTATTTATCTGGAATTATATAAAATACTAGTGTCTTACCTTACCCCTTTCTCTACCTTTCATAAAGTACAAGTTTCAAACTAATTCCTCCCTGAAGATATTATTATATATCCTTTAACTTTAGAAAAATTTCCATGACAATGATAAAGTTGTGTTTTCTATTACTAAAACCATTTCCGCTGTCCTTCATATTTTGTCCTCCTCAGTACCTGCTTTGAAACTTCAATATAAATAGAAATGAAATACAATTCAAATACATACTAAAATTTGAGTAGGGCATAAAATAATATTACATCATGCTAGCTCCAAGAAATTTCAGATAGTGTTAGATAATCCTAAAATTACATGAAACATTTGCCCATAAATTTCAGTGATTCTGAATAATAGTTGGGAATAAGGAAGCACACTTGAAAATTATATTTTTTCAATCTCATTCCTTTGCATGTCCAAATTATGGTGATACACTTAAAATTTTCTCTTTTACATTCAGAGACTGTCAATTTTTCTTATTCAGAAAAAAAAAAGAAATACCTGGTAAAAAGATTGAGAGAGTTAACTATAAAGAAATGCACACAAATGAGAAAGTTCTAATATGCAAAGAACATATGCAAAAACAGTGAATGAGTCACTGTAATATTTTTTGAAACTTCATTATCCTATCCATACTATCTACATTACAGAGGTTCTCTTTGATAGGGGTCATTTGAATAAGTTAGCTAAATGATTTTTCTGTAGTCTATATATATGAAAGAATAATATACATTTTTATCAGCAGAAGCTGACTCTAGAGAGAAATAAATGTCACCAATTAAAAATTAATGTTGAATATGTTATTTCATACAATTACTACCAGATGAATAAGTAGGGCTGTGTTCTATTTTTCTTTCCCTTTGAAATGATGAGGTTCACTTTAGCTTTCATAAGATATTACTTCAATATGAAAGTTCATTTTGTCAGAGATGTCTCCCAAGGAAAACTGGACATAGAATCTGCTCAAAGTAGCACTAGAAGCTTCTGCTTCTTCAGAGAAGAAAAACCTCAGAAGAGTGATTATCAGTAGGTTTTGGTTTCCAGGTTTTGCTATTGGAGTCCCTCCCTGATGTAGGTTTCCCACAGCAGAAAATAACTCTTGGATGATAAACACAGGTTATATGGAATTTCCAAAGTGGCATTTATGAGCCTGGCAAACTCTGAGTTAGACAGAAACAATGGCATTTAAAAAATTGTTAGTCTGGAACCATTTCAAATCAGGAAAGGAGCTGATTGGAGTTATAATGTTCTAAAGTCCTTGTGTTACATGAGAGGCTCTTAAGATATTAACTTAGAACTTCTTTAAGTAGGCATGGTAAAATTTCAAGGGAACCGTAAGAAAACAGAAATAGTGTGTATCTTCTAAAAATAAAGAGAAAAAAAATGAAAAAAAAAAGAACTAATAAACATGTAAAAAAACTTCAATAAATTTAAAAAGGGAGACGTGCAAGAAGGTAATAGTGAGACAAGGACAGGAGAAGACAGAAAAATAGGAAGTATTAAGTAGATAGTAGAAACAAGCCCCAATCCAACAAATATAAATGGATCACTTTTCAAAGATTGTCAAAGTGAATTCTCTCTGTCCCCCACACACATACACACAAAGAGTAAAAAGGTATTTTTAAAAGACAAAACCCAAAAGCTATAAAGATAAATGTTTCAGGGAATTCCCTGGCTGTCCAGAGGTTGGTATTCAGTGCTTTCACTGCCATGGTCCGGGTTCAATCCCTGGTTGGGGAACTAAGATCTGCAAGCCATGTGGGAAAGCCAAAAAAAAAAAAGATAAACATTTCAATTTGAGGCATGTGATTTCAAACTTGCTTTAGCTAATAAAATAGCCTCAAGATACACTGCTATGGGACAGATTAAACAAATGCACACATTTTCATGTTTGTTTTTGATAAGTAGGAAAAAAAAAAAGAAGATATAAAATATTTGAACACACAATTACTGAGCTTTATATAAGGAGACAAACAGAACCCTAAACCTAACAATCAAAGACACATTTTTTTCAAACATACTGAAAATACTTACAAAACCTAACAATGTATTAGGCCAAAAAGCACATCTCAACAAATTTTTAGAACCACAGTATCAGAGGAACCACAAAAACAGTACTTAGAGGTAAATTTACAGTTCACAGGCTTACATTACAGAAGAAAAGTTGATGATTAGTGAGCTAAATACTCAAACTAAAAAAAACTACAAAGAGAACAACAGAATAAGCTACAATAAATAAGAAAGGATTACAAAGGTAAAAGTATAAATTAGTGAAATAGAATACAAACACAGAATAGAAAATCAACAAAGATTAAAAGTGTTTTTTATTTATTTTGGTCAAGACAAATGAAATATACAAACCTATGACAAGACTGACTGAAAAAAGGCACAAACAACAGACAAGAAAAAAATCTTAGACAAATGGTCCTACTCCTAGAAAAATATTAATATAACTTACCAAAAGAAACAGACTATGAGAATACTGCTATAATCAATTAAGAAGTGGACTAGTAGATAACCTCTACCTTTTCTTTATGTCAAGCCACTCCAAATATAAAATTACCAGGTCCAAATATTGTTTTACAGAAGAGTTCTATTAAATTTTAAGCAGAAGATCATTCCAATCTTAAAACTCTTTGAAGAACCAAAAAATTTCTTCTCTGAGACCAATATAACCTTGATATTAAAAACAGGCTAATAAAGTAGAATTTTTAAAAAAGAGTTAAAAGCTAATCTCACTAACGAACATAGATGCAAAACTCTTAATAACAAACCACATCCAAAAGTGTTTATATCAAAAAGGATGACATATCATGACCAAATTGGGAATGCAAAGTTAGTTTGACATTAGAAAAATTATACAAATGCAATTTCTCATATTAATAGACTAGAGAAAAAAATATGACTATTTCTTTCAATAGCAGATAAACATTTGATGAAAATTTTACTACCCAATGAAGAGTTTCCATAAGAACACCACAAACAACAAAAATACCATCTTAGAAAATTAGAAAAAAGGACTTCATTAACTGATAAACAGTAATCTTTCAAACATACACATCAAACATCATTTTTAAAGACAAAAATTTGTACCACTCTGTTTAAAATCTCAAACAAGACAGGAAACCCACTTATGACCTAGTGGATATTACAGTAAGATAAAGAACTAAATGGAAAAGGGATTAAAAAAGAAGAAAGAAAACTGTCATTTAGAGATAATAAAATTGTCTACATAGAAAGCACAAAAAATGTTTAAGCAATTAGATTTGATAAAAGTGTTGAGGTAAGGTTGCTAAATACAAGGACAGGAAAAAAAAGTCAACCTAATTTCTAAATAGAAGAACAGGAACAAATTGAAATTTTTAGATGATGTAATTTACAATACATACCATCAAAATTCTAAATACTTAGGAATAAATCTAGTAAAAGATGTACAATACTTACATAGAACAAGTTATAAAACATAACTGTAATCAAAGAAATCCTAAATTAATGCGGTAATGTATATATTCATGGACAAAGAGATTCAACTTTTTTAAGAATTTCACTTCTCTCTAATTTGATAAACAAGTTCAATAAAATTCCAATCAAGACCACAAAAAGAATTTTTCAAGAATTTGATAAGCTGATTCTCAAATTATATGGATCAGTCAAGCAGCTCCTGATGAAGGAGGCATGGATTCTTGCCCTAACAGATATCAAGACCCAATAGAATTTTAGTAATTAAAACAGTACCATGTAGTATCTGTGCAGAGACAGAAAATCTGATCAATAAAACAGAAAAGCCCAGCATGGAACCATGCACAGAATCATGAAATGACAGAAGTAGTACTCTAGTCAAAGGAGAGACTATTCAATAAATCATACTAGAACAAACAGTTATCCATACGGGGAAAAATGCAACTGGACCATGAACTTACACTATCCAAAGAACCAATTCCAAATAGATTTAAAATAAATATGAAGGACAAGACTTTAAAAATAAAATATTGATAGTATCTTCAAGACCTTAGAGCAGGTGAAGAGTTCTTAACCATGACCTAAAAAAGTTCTAACCATGTAAGAGAATGATACACATGGACTAAGGAAAAAAAATTAAGAAGTCTGCAGACTGTCAGTATTGATAAGCATATATAGCAAAGAGAATTACTGCACTCTGCTGACGGGACTGTATAATGGTGCATGACCAATTTAGCGTTATCTTGCACGGATGAACACGCACATACCGTGACCCTAATTCCACTCCTAGATATACACGTAAAGAATTTACTCACATATACCACAACACATGTTAAATAATCATCACATTAAAAGTGCTCATGACAAAATAAACATTGAACACTTGATATTCCCTACTATAGAATATATCAAGGTATTTTCACATAATGAAATATTTAGTATACAACAGTGAAATTTAATGAACTACAGCTACATGCCATGGCTCAAATAAATCTCGAAACACAATTTAAGAGAAAAAGGAGTTTCACTTCAAGATGGCAACATTTAAGGCCTGTACCTAAGAGACAGGCCCCAAAAATATCAGCTCTGAAAGACAATGGGACATATGTCCATGAGACCCACAAGGCTATAATGAAATGAAAAACAGGTCTTAAAAGGCACAAAGAGACTCACTAAGGCTATCCCACAGAGCCCAGCACAGAGCAGCTGACTGAAATACCCTATCTTTGCATAAAAGAGGTCATGTGCTTATCTTGAAAGCTTCTGCCTGAGGGCAGGCCTCTAATTTAATACACATCTAGGGGCCTACAGAAATTCTCCCCAAAGAACAGGAAGCCAACCGGTATCATCTTCACTCTCTCCTTCTACTTGACTCCAGGTTGTTGGTATCTCCAATCTCCAAGGAACTTGTGCAGAAGTCTGGCGCCACCCTCATAACCTGGCTCTGATGGCCAGCAGGGCTTGTGATCAACAGATGGTAGCAAACAAACAGTTCTTAACTGGCTATCACCCCAGGGCTCAGTGCAGAGAAAGCACAAAGAAACACTCATCTCCCAGTCCTCCCCAGAAAGAGGTATATCTAAATACTTTAAAAGATACTACCTGAGAATTTAGCTTCCAATTTGCCTGAATCTAGGTGCTGATTAAGAGCCTTCCCTTTGGGACACTGACACACCCTGAATTACTGGGAGCAACTAAGAACAAAGTAGGCTGGCTTGTACTGTCTCAAGGTTTCAAAGACAACTAAGAGCTAGGGCAAAGTTAAACAATAAAGTTCATCTACTACACTAGGTCACTACTCCTTTAAGAGATGGCTGAATTATCTAATGCATAGAAACCAACACAGAGTAAAGGAAAATGAAGAATCAAAGGAATATATTCCAAACAAAAGAATAAGATAAAATGTCAGAAAAAGACCTTAATGAAACAGAGATAAGTCATTTACCTGATAAAGAGTTCAAAATAGCTGACATAAAGATTCTCACTGAGGTCAGAACAATGTATAAAGTGAGAATTTCAACAGATAGTAAATATAAGAAAACACCATGCAGAAATCACAGAGCTGAAGAATACAACAACTGAACTGAAAAATACAATAGAGGGGTTTCAACAACAGACTAAATGAGGATGAAAAAAGGATGAGTAAACTCAAACAGAAGGCAGTGAAACTTGGGACTTCCCTGGCAGTCCAGTGGTTAAGGCTCTGCATTCACAATGCAGGGGCGCAGGTTCGATCCCTGGTTGGGGAACTAAGATCCCGCATGCCGCACAGCATGGCAAAAAAAAAAAAGGCAGCAAAACTCATCCAATCAGAGCAGCAAAAAGAAAAAAAGAATATAAAAGAGTGAGGATAGCTTAAGGGACTTATGGAAGATCGTCAAGAGGACCAATATTAGCATCACAGGGCTCCTAGAAGGAGAAGTGAGAATCAACGGGACAAAAATCTAAAAATATACAGAAATCTGTTTCATTTCTATACACTAATAATGAACTATCAGCAAGAGAAAATTTTTAAAAATTTAAAATTGCATCAAAAATAATAAAATACCTAGAAACAGGATAGAAAACCCAGAGATAAACCCACGCACATATGGTCACCTTATCTTTGATAAAGGAGGCAAGAATATACAATGGAGAAAAGACAGCCTCTTCAATAAGTGGTGCTGGGAAAACTGCACAGCTACATGTAAAAGAATGAAATGAGAACACTCCCTAACACCATACACAAAAATAAACTCCAAATGGATTAAAGACCTAAATGTAAGGTCAGACACTATAAAACTCTTAGAGGAAAACATAGGCAGAACACTCTCTGACATAAATCACAGCAAGATCCTTTTTGACCCTCCTCCTAGAGTAACGGAAATAAAATAAAAAATAAACAAATGGGACCTAATGAAACTTAAAAGCTTTTGCACAGCAAAGGAAACCTTAAACAAGACGAAAAGACAACCCTCAGAATGGGAGAAAATATTTGCAAACAAAGCAACTGACAAAGGATTAATCTCCAAAATATACAAGCAGCTCATGCAGTTCAACATCAAAAAAACAAACAACCCAATCCAAAAATGGGCAGAAGACCTAAATAGACATTTCTCCAAAGAAGATATACAGATTGTCAACAAACACATGAAAAGATGCTCAACATCACTAATCATTAGAGAAATGCAAATCAAAACCACAATGAGATATCACTTCACACAAGTCAGAATGGCCATTATCAAAAAAATCTACAAACAATAAATGCTAGAGAGGGTATGGAGAAAAGGGAACCCTCTTGCACTGTTGGTGAGAGAACAGTATGGAGGTTCCTTAAAAATCTAAAAATAGAACCACTATATGACCCAGCAATACCACTACTGGGCGTGTAACTTGAGGAAACCATAATTCAAAAAGAGTCATATTACCGCAATGTTTATTGCAGCACTATTTACAACAGCCAGGACATGGAAGCAACCTAAGTGTCCATCGACAGATGAATGGATAAAAAAGATGTGGCACATATATACAATGGAATATTACTCAGCCATAAAAAGAAACAAAATTGAGTTATTTGTAATGAGGCGGATGGACCTAGAGTCTGTCATACAGAGTGAAGTAAGTCAGAAAGAGAAAAACAAATACCGTATGCTAACACATATATATGGAATCTAAAAAAAAAAAAAGGTTCTGAAGAACCTAGGGGTAGGACAGGAATAAAGATGCAGACGTAGAGAATGGACTTGAGGACATAGGGAGGGGGAAGGTTAAGCTGGGACAAAGTGAGAGAGTGGCATGGACATATATACACTACCAAATGTAAAATAGCTAGTGGGAAGCAGCTGCACAGCACAGGGAGATCAGCTCAGTGCTTTGTGACCACCTAGAGGGGTGGGATAGGGAGGGTGGGAGGGGATATGGCGATATATGTATACATATAGCTGATCCACTTTATTATACAGCAACTAACACACCATTGTAAAGCAATTATACTCCAATAAAGGTGTCAAAAAAATTAAAAAATAAAAATAATTTATTAAAAAAAAGAATAAAATACCTAGGAATAAATTTAACTAAAGAGGTGAAAGCCCTGTACAATGAAAACTATGACACTGATGAAACCAACTGAAGAAACAAATAAATAGAAAGGTATTCTGTGCTCATGGACTGGAAAAATTAATATTGTTTAAAAGTCCATACTGTACAAAGCAATCTAAAGATTCCACGAAATCCCTTTCAAAATGCCAATGACATTTTTCACAGAAATAGAACAATCCTAAAATTTGTATGTAACCAAAAAAGACCCCAAATAGCCAAAACACTCTTGAGAAAGAAGAAGAAAGCTGGAGACATGACACTTCCTGATTTCAAACTTTATTACTAAACTATAGTCATCAAACCAGTACAGTATTGGCATAAAAACAGACACACAAAATAAATGGAACAGAATAGGGAGCCAGAAATAAACCTATACATATATGGTCATTTAATATGCAACACGGGAGCCATGGGGAAAGGACAGTCTCTACAAAATGGTGATGGGAAAACTGGCAGTCACATGCAAAAGAATCAAATTGGACCACTATCTAACACCAAATACAAAAATCAACTCAAAATGGATTAAAGACTTAAACATAAGACCTCAAACCATAAAAAGCCTAGAAGAAAACACAGGCAGTAAGCTGCCTGACATGGATCACCAAAAGCAAAAATAAACATGTGGATCTACATCAAAAGTAAAAGTAAACAAGTGGGACTACATCAAACTGAAAAGCAGTTCTGCATAGCAAAAGAAACCATCAACAAAATGAAAAGGCAGGGACTTCCCTGGTGGCGCAGTGGTTGGGAGTCTGCCTGCCAATGCAGGGGACACAGGTTCAAGCCCTGGTCCGGGAAGATCCCACATGCCGCGGAGCAGCTAGGCCCGTGCGCCACAACTGCTGGGCCTGTGCTCTGGAGCCTGCGAGCTGCAACTACTGCTGAGACCCACGCGCCTGGAGCCTGTACTCCACAACAAAGACAAACCACCGCAGTGAGCTAGAGAAAGCCCGCGGGAGGCAACAAAAAAACCCAACACAGCCAAAAATAAATAAATTAATTAAAAAAAGGTAACCTACAGAATGGGAGAAAATATTTGCATATCATATATCTGACAAAAGGTTAATATCCAAAATATATTTTAAAACAAATACGACTCAACAGCAAAAAAACAAAACAAAACAAAAAAACACTCCAGAATCAGACTTTAAAATGGGCAGAGGATCTAAATAAACATCTTTCCAGAGAAGACATACACATGGCCAACAGGGTACACAAAAAGGTGCTCAACATCACCAATCATCAGAGAAATGCAATTCAAAACCACAATGAGCTATCACCTCTTACCTGTTAGAATGGCTACTGTCAAAAAGACAAGAGATAACAATCGTTGGCACGGATGTGAAGAAAAGGGAAGACCGGACACCACTGATGGCAAAGTAAATTGGCGCAGCCACTGTGGAAAACAGTATGGAAGTTCCTCAAAAATTTAAAAATAGAACTACCATATGATCCAGCATTTCTACTTTTGGGTATGTATCTGAAGGAAGTGAAAACACCAACTCAAAAAGATATATGCACCCACATGTTCACTGCAGCATTGCTTACAAGAGCCAAGATATGGAAGCAGCCTAAATGTCCACTGATGGATAAGTGCATTAAAAAAACATGGCGTATATATAATGGAATATTACTCAGCCATAAAAAAGAATGAAATCTTGTCATCTGTGACTACATGGAGGGAACTTGAAAGTATTAAGCTAAGTGAAATCAGTGAGACAGAAAGACACATACCATATGATCTCACTTACAGGTGGAATTTTTAAAAAAATGATACGGAGAACAGACGGCTGTTGCTGGAGGCAGAGGGAAGGAGAGCAGGCTAAATGGGTGAAGGTGGTTAACAGGCTCAAACGTTCAGTTATAAAATAAACAAGTCCTGGGGATGTAATGTACAGCCTGTTGACTATAGTGAATAATACTGTGTTTTCTATTTCAAAGTTGCTGAGACAGTAAATCTTAAAAGTTCTCATCAGAAGAAAAAAAATTTAAAGTATGTGTGGTTACAGATGTTAACTAGACTTATTGTAGTGATCATTTCCCAATAAATACATAAATCGAATCACTGTTATACACCTGAAACTAATATAATGTTAAACCTCAATTATACCTCATTAAAATTTTTTTTCAGTTTCAACAAAAGAGAAAAAGAAGATTGTAGGAGTCTAATTATGATACCAAGTATGTAGTGCTCAAAAATAAGCAAAAGATACACTGTTTAGGAATATACAGTGAACCTATATTTTTAAAGTAGTAAGGGAATAATTTTTAAAATCTCATCTGGGTGAGGGGAAACAGAGGAGTGGATATGGATGGACAATATAGGTTCAATGATGTATTCTAGTCCCTTAGGTAGGTGAGAGGTCATCAGTGTTTATTTTATTACTATGCTTTATAGCATGTTACATCTATTTTTTTCTATGCGTTATGTAGTGCATAGATACTCAATAACAGTATACTTACAAACAAAATAAGAGTATATTTTTTCTGCAGAATCAAATGACTAGGAAAGTAGTTACAGCAATGTTAAGAGTGGGAGATAGCAAACAAAACCTAGCTGAACTACATTCAGCTTCAATACTTTATTTACAAAGTGATACTAGGAGAGAATTCGGGCTTTTCTGTCACTCTAAAAGCCTTTAAAAGACACAATATGCTACAATTCTCTTGCATCTCATAATTATATAACACTTTCCCCCCAAGACCTTCAAATAATAATAAAAAAACCCCAAAATGTCTAGCCTCCATAATGCTCCAATGACAAAACTTTTAAAAAGTCTACCCATAAATGAATTGTTTAAGTTAAATCTCAGAATTAAATGGCTTTACATCTAGGAATTCCTGCTAAGATTTTTTCATTTAATGGGTCAAATAGTTCTACTTTCAGATTTATTGGGTATTTTAAATCATGGTTAACCATGCCTATCATTTCAAACAAGAGGTTTGGCTGGCCATGATGCAGTTACTAAATTCTTAGCCAGAAAAGCAAAAAGCAGGATATTGTTACTATAAAACTTGCCTACACTTTTTGTTACAGTCCATCTTATATTCTAAGACTTAATTTGTACACGCATGCACATACATATACATACACGTATATTTGCTATAAATTTGAAATTAACATGAGTTATAAAATATATGACCTTTAATTTTAAAAGTTGCAGGTAACATTTTAAAGGAGTACAGATTACCTAAGAAATTTTGAATAAAGTTTCAATAAAAATGCTGACAACATTCATAAATGTAGTTTAAATTAGGAAAGGATAAAATTAAGTTTGGATATGCTGCACAATGCTGGTTCACAAATCTTTTTACTAACAAATAATTAGCTTCATAGAGAGAGATATTTCTGACTGATTAGATAAATCCAAATCAAAACATTTAAAATACAATTCCTTAGGTAACCGGTTATCAGTTTTATGTTTACAATAACCATAGAAATTATACAAAATGTCACATGGTCAACAGACTCAAATTGGACATGAATTTCAATCAATATCAAATAAATACAAGATTACTGACAATTTATGTACAACAGATCCAATACTGGCATTGCCACAGATTTAATTAAACATAACCATATTGACTGACACAACAGAAGTATAGGCAGCCCAGTCAAGGAAATGTAATCTACTTGAAGTGATGGTTGAACAAATCTCATACCCAAAATTTAAATTAATGGCATTGTTGCAACTTGAAGAACACTAATTTATCCTGCTTAATTCCTTTGAAACGTAGCTTTCCCCCCATCTCTTTCTTTTTTTCTCAGCCTCTGGAGGGCATTTTCCCAGGATTATCAAAAAATGGTTTAAAGATCTAATAACTCCCTGACAGAAAATATACCCGCAAAGAGGAGCCTCTTTCTTACCTTCAGACAAACAAAACATAGAAAGCGCTAGAAATAAAAATTCTCTATGAGCCCACAGGTGTCTTTTCAGGGAATTTAACTGAGGGAGTTACCTAGCTTTATTCAATGTCTTCTTAAATTAAAAAAATCAGATTACAAGAAAATGCCAAAACAATCTATAGAATATATAATCTATTGATACATTTACCTGTTTTTCTGCTTCTATGAAAACGTCTAAAGTATCAGGCTCAAATCATTATTTTCAAAATTTATGACTAAATCTCCCAAAGGATTTGAGTTTGCTGTTTCAGTTTCTTCTGCTGTTTTAATTCAAACTATTTATTCATTATCCCAACACACTTGATCCTATAGCAAAAGTCTCTTCAGTTCTATCATTTTATTAACTACTCTGCTGACCCTCTAAATGAAGTAAAATTGCTTCCTGGTATTATTCAAATGTTAACATTTTTGAACATTAAAAATAATTTTTATACATTTTAGATAAAATGTGAGTAAAAGTTTACTGTACAACTTTCCTTAAGTCCATTTCCCGCTCTCTTGAAAACTGTTTTCATATAAAGTTTAATTATCTTAGAGAGTTTTAAAAATAAAAAAGGGCTGTACACTTACATTAGAGTTATTGTTATAGAAGACAAAATGTGAACTTAACATTTTTCTTTTTTTTTTTTTCTCTTTTATTAAGTCTAACAGATTGTTACTAAAGTGATTTTTTACCGCTAACATATGTAGATGTGACTCTGGAAGATCATTAATAGCCAATAATATCCAAATCCAGAATTAATTTAATATAATGACCCGATATTTCTATCATTTCTGAGACAAGTTCAATAACACAGCCTGTTAGTCACTTAAAACCAGAAAAAAGTGACAAGTGGTATTTAACAACTATGATTAAAGGTACCTCTTAGATAACTGTTCTAAAAGAATATCTTTAAATGCATATATTATAGGCAATTATACCTGTTTTTACAATAAATACTGAAGGAAACTACTGAAGTTATCTTGGCCAACAACGCTATTCACATTTTAACATCAACTACCGGGAAAAAATAGGTAACATCCTCAGTGACAAAAATCAACACAATGACCCTGTGCAAATTATATTTATTTGTAAATAAAATACTGCTAATAAAAATGAAAACATTTTCAAAAAGTAAACTTACTACACTATCTTATATGCTACTAAGAGCAGGGTTTCTGATTTACGTAGGAGAGTCTTTAGGTTAGTGAATACATTTAGTAATTCAAGCATATTGAGCAAAGTGGTCTGGTCTCTGGACAAATGCGTAGACCCACGCTAAATCCGAAACTGTACCTCAAAACACTGTTGACCCTAAAAATTACTTGATATTATTAACAATGCTTTACAATTGGCAGTACTGTCAATGAAATAATGAGAATTATTTTGTTATTTTTCTACTTTTATTAGTGGAGCTGATATGAAACAGTATGATAATACACATCAGAAAGACATACTTTTGAAATTGCTCCATCTGAATTACTACAATTTAAGCAAATTACCCTAAGTGAAAAAAAAAAAGACACCTTTATTTAATTTCTATTAAAGACTTCGGGGGAAAGACATATTGGTTTTTTAAAGTGTACAGCTTTGTTTATGAAACTGTGACATAAAATTACCTTTATAGAAATAAATTGCTCAGTGACAGACGCCAGGTGGTGGGCATACAAGTAGTCACTATAAAATTTTTAGCTTTGAGTAATAGGGGAGACGCTTCTTCCCCACAAATACATCAGAAATACATCTACACGTGGAACAACAACTACAGAACACCTACTGAACGCTGGCAGAAGACCTCAGACCTCCCAAAAAGCAAGAAACTCCCCACGTACCTGGGTAGGCCAAAAGAAAAAAGAAAAAACAGAGACAAAAGAATAGGGATGGGACCTGCACCAGTGGGAGGGAGCTGTGAAGGAAGAAAGGTTTCCACATACTAGGAAGCCCCTTCGCGGGCGGAGACTGCAGGTGGCAGAGGGGGGAAGCTTCAGAGCCACGGAGGAGAGCGCAGCCACAGGGGTGCAGAGGGCAAAGCGGAGAGATTCCCGCACAGAGGATCGGTGCCGACCAGCAATCACCAGCCCGAGAGGCTTGTCTGCTCACCCGCCGGGGCGGGCAGGGGCTGGGAGCTGAGGCTCGGGCTTCGGAGGTCGGATCCCAGGGAGAGGACTGGGGTTGGCTCCGGGAACAAAGCCTGAAGGGGGCTAGTGCGCCACAGCTAGCCGGGAGGGAGTCTGGGAAAAACTCTAGACCTGCCTAAGAGGCAAGAGACCATTGTTTCGGGGTGAGCGAGGAGAGGGGATTCAGAGCATCGCCTAAATGAGCTTCAGACGCGGGCGCGAGCCGCGGCTATCAGCGTGGACCCCAGAGATGAGCATGAAACGCTAAGGCTGCTGCTGCAGCCACCAAGAAGCCTGTGTGGAAGCACAGGTCACTGTCCACACCTCCCCTCCCGGGAGCCTGTGCAGCCCGCCACTGCCAGGGTCCCGTGACCCAGTGACAACTTCCCTGGGAGAACACACAGCGAGCCTCAGGCTGTTGCAACTTCACTCAGGCCTCTGCCGCCGCAGGCTCGCCCCGCATTCCGTACCCCGCCCGAGTGAGCCAGAGCCCCCTAATGAGCTGCTCCTTTAACCCCATCCTGTCTGGGCAAAGAACAGACGCCCTCAGGCGACCTACATGCAGACGCAGAGCCAAATCCAAAGCTGAATCCCAGGAGCTGTGCAAACAAAGAAGAGAAAGGGAAATTTCTCCCAGCAGCCTCAGGAGCAGCGGATTAAATCTCCACAATCAATTTCATGTATCCTGCATCTGTGGAATACCTGGGTAGACAAAGAATCATCCCAAAATTGAGGCGGTGGACTTTGGGAGCAACTGTAGACTTGGGGTTTGCTTTCTGCATCTAATTTGTTTCTGGTTTTATGTTTATCTTAGTTTAGTATTTAGAGTTTATTATCATTGGTAGATTTGTTTACTGATTTGGTTGCTCTCTTCCTCCTTTTTTTTTATATATAGATATATATTTTTTCCTTTTTCTCTTCTTGTGAGTGTGTATATGTATGCTTCTTTGTGTGATATTGTCTGTATAGCTTTACTTTTACCATTTATCTTAGGGTTCTGTCTGTCTGGTTTTTTTTTTCTGTTTTTCTTTTAGTATAGTCTTCAGCACTTGTTATCATTGGTGGATTTGTTTTTTGGTTTGGTTGCTCTATTCTTTCTTCTTTTTTTATTACTTTTTAATTTTTTACCTTATAATAATTATTTTTTATTTTAATTATTTTATTTTATTTTATTTTACCCCTCCCTCTATCCCTCCCTCCCTCCCTTCCTTCCTTTTTTCTACCTTTTCCTCTGAGCCGTGTGGCTGAAAGGCTCTTGGTGCTCTGGCCGGGTGTCAAGCCTGTGCCTCTGAGGTGGGAGGGCTGAGTTTAGGACACTGGTCCAACAGAGACCTCCCGGCTCCATGAAATATCAAACAGCGAAAGCTCTCCCAGAGATCTCCATCTCAACGCTAAGACCCAGCTCCACTCAACAACCAGCAAGCCACAGTGCTGGACACCCTATGCCAAACAACTAGCAAGACAGGAACATAACCCAACCCATTAGCAGACAGGCTGCCTAAAATCATAATAAGGTCACAGACACCCCAAAAAGAACCCATCAGAAAGACAAGATCCAGCCTCATCCACCAGAACACAGGCACTAGACCCCTCCACCAAGAAGCCTACACAATCTACTGAACCAACCTTACCCACTGGGGGCAGACACCAAAAACAACAGGAACTAGGAACCTGCAGCCTGCAAAAAGGAGACGCCAAACACAGCAAGTTAAGCAAAATGAGAAGACAGACAAACACACAGCACACGAAGAAGCAAGGTAAAAACCCACCAGACCAAACAAACGAAGAAATAGGCAGTCTACCTGAAAAAGAATTCAGAGTAATGACAGTAAAGATGATCCAAACTCTTGGAAACAGAATGGAGAAAATATAAGAATCGTTTAACAAGGACCTAGAAGAACTAAAGAGCAAACAAACAATGATGAACAACACAATAAATGAAATTAAAAATTCTCTAGAAGGAATCAACAGCAGAATAACTGAGGCAGAAGAACGGGTAAGTGACCTGGAAGATAAAATAGTGGAAATAACTACCGCAGAGCAGAATAAAGAAAAAAGAATGAAAAGAATTGAGGAGAGTCTTAGAGACCTCTGGGACAACATTAAACGCACCAACATTCGAAATACAGGGGTCGCAGAACAAGAAGAGAAAAAGAAAGGGACTGAGAAAATATTTAAAGAGATTATAATTGAAAACGTCCCTAATATGGAAAAGGAAATAGTTAATCAAGTCCAGGAAGCGCAGAGAGTCCCATACAGGATAAATCCAAGGAGAAACACGCCAAGACACATATTAATCAAACTATCAAAAATTAAATACAAAGAAAAAATATTGAAAGCAGCAAGGAAAGAGCAACAAATAACATACAAGGGAATCCCCAAAAGGTTAAAAGCTGATCTTTCAGCAGAAACTCTGCAAGCCAGAAAGGAGTGGCGGGACATACTTAAAGTGATGAAAGGGAAAAAAATACAACCAAGATTACTCTACCCAGCAAGGATCTCATTCAGATTTGACGGAGTAATCAAAACCTTTACAGACAAGCAAAAGCTAAGAGAATTCAGCACCACCAAACCAGCTTCACAACAAATGCTAAAGGAACTTCTCTAGGTAGGAAACACAAGAGAAGGAAAAGACCTATAATAACAAACCCAAAACAATTAAGAAAATGGTAATAGGAACATACATATCGATAACTACCTTAAATGTAAGTGGATAAATGCTGCCACCAAAAGACAGAGACTGGCTAAATAGATATTAAAAACAAGACCCATATATGTGCTGTCTACAAGAGACCCACTTCAGACCTAGGGACACATACAGACTGAAAGTGAGGGGATGGAAAAAAATATTCCATGTAAATGGAAATCAAAAGAAAGATGGAGTAGCAATTCTCGTATCAGACAAAATCGACTTTAAAACAAAGACTATTACAGGACACAAAGAAGGACACTACATAATGATCAAGGGATCAATCCAAGAAGAAGATATAACAATTGTAAATATTTATGCACCCAACATAGGAGCACCTCAATACATGAGGCAAATGCTTACAGCCATAAAAGGGGAAATCGACAGTAACACAATCATAGTAGAGGACTTTAACACCCCACTTTCACCAATGGACAGATCATCCAAAAGGAAATAAATAAGGGAACACAAGCTTTAAATGATACATTAAACAAGATGGACTTAATTGATATTTATAGGACATTCCATCCACAAACAACAGAATACACTTTCTTCTCAAGTGCTCATGGAACATTCTCCAGGATAGATCATATCTTGGGTCACAAATCAAGCCTTGGTAAATTTAAGAAAATTGAAATCGTTATCAAGTATCTTTTCTGACCACAACCCTATGAGACTAGATACCAATTACAGGAAAAAATCTGTAAAAAATACAAACACATGCAGGCTAAACAATACACTACTTAATAACCAAGAGATCACTAAAGAAATCAAACAGGAAATCAGAAAATACCTAGAAACAAATGACAATGAAAAGATGACGACCCAAAACCTATGGGATGAAGCAAAAGCAGTTCTAAGAGGGAAGTTTATAGCCATATAATCCTACCTCAAGAAACAAGAAACATCTCAAACAACCTAACCTTATACCTAAAGCAATTAGAGAAAGTAGAACAAAAAACCCCAAAGTTAGCAGAAGGAAAGAAATCATAAAGATCAGATCAGAAATAAATCAAAAAGAAATGAAGAAAACAATAGCAAAGATTAATAAAACTAAAAGCTGGTTCTTTGAGAAGATAAACAAAATTGATAAACCATTAGCCAGATTCATCAAGAAAAAAGGGGAGAAGACTCAAATCAATAGAATTAGAAATAAAAAAGAAGTAACAACTGACACTGCAAACATACAACACATCATAAGAGACTACTACAAGCAACAATATGCCTTAAAATGGACAACCTGGAAGACATGGACAAATTCTTAGAAGAGCACAACCTTCCGAAACTGAACCAGGAAGAAACAGAAAATATAAACAGCCCATCACAAGCACTGAAATTGAGACTGTGATTAAAAATCTTCCAACAAACAAAAGCCCAGGACCAGATGGCTCACAGGTGAATTCTATCGAACATTTAGAGAAGAGGTAACACCTATCCTTCTCAAACTCTTCCAAATTAAAGCAGAGAGAGGAACACTCCCAAACTCATACTAGAGGCCACCATCACCCTGATACCAAAACCAGACAAAGATGTCACAAAGAAAGAAAACTACAGGCCAATATCACTGATGAACATAGATGCAAAAATCCTCAACAAAGTACTAGCAAACAGAATCCAACAGCACATTCAAAGGATCATACACCATGATCAAGTGGGGTTTATTCCAGGAATGCAAGGATTCTTCAATATACGCAAATCAATCAATGTGATACACCATATTAGCAAATTGAAGGAGAAAAACCATATGATCCCAATAGATGCAGAAAAAGCTTTCAACAAAATTCAGCACCCATTTATGATAAAAACCCTCCAGAAAGTAGGCGCACAAGGAACTTACCTCAACATAATAAAGGCCATATATGACAAACCCACAGCAAACATCATTCTCAATGGTGAAAAACTGAAACCATTTCCACTAAGATCAGGAACAAGACAAGGTTGCCCACTCTCACCACTATTATTCAACATAGTTTTGGAAGTGTTAGTCACAGAAGAAAAAGAAATAAAAGGAATACAAATCGGAAAAGAAGAAGTAAAGCTGTCACTGTTTGCAGGTGACATGATACTATACATAGAGAATCCTAAAGATGCTACCAGAAAACTACTAGAGCTAATCAATGAATTTGGTAAAGTAGCAGGATACAAAATTAATGCACAGAAATCTCTAGCATTCCTATACACTAATGATGAAAAATCTGAAAGTGAAATTAAGAAAACACTCCCATTTACCACTGCAACAAAAAGAGTAAAATATCTAGGAATAAACCTACCTAAGGAGACAAAAAACCTGTATGCAGAAAATTATAAGACACTGATGAAAGAAATCAAAGATGATACAAATAGATGGAGAGGTATACCATGTTCTTGGATTGGAAGAATCTACATTGTGAAAATGACTCTAATACCCAAAGCAATCTACAGAGTCAATGAAATCCTTATCACACTACCACTGGCATTTTTCACAGAACTAGAACAAAAAATTTCACAATTTGTATGGAAACACAAAAGACCCCGAATAGCCAAAGCAATCTTGAGAAAGAAAAATGGAGCTGGAGGAATCAGGCTCCCTGACTTCAGACTATACTACAAAGCTACAGTAATCAAGACAGTATGGTACTGGCACAAAAACAGAAATATAGATCAATGGAACAGGATAGAAAGTCCAGAGATAAACCCACGCACATATGGTCACCTTATCTTTGATAAAGGAGGCAAGAATATACAATGGAGAAAAGACAGTCTCTTCAATAAGTGGTGCTGGGAAAACTGAACAGCTACATGTTAAAGTATGACATTAGAACACTCCCTAACACCATACACAAAAATAAAATGGATTAAAGACCTAAATGTAAGGCCAGACACTATCAAACTCTTAGAGGAAAACATAGGCAGAACACTCTATGACATAAATCACAGCAAGATCCTTTTTGACCCACCTCCTAGAGAAATGGAAAAACAAAAATAAACAAATGGGACCTAATGAAACTTCAACGCTTTTGCACAGCAAAGGAAACCATAAACAAGACGAAAAGACAACCCTCAGAATGGGAGAAAATATTTGCAAATGAAGCAACTGACAAAGGATTAATCTCCAAAATTTACAAGCAGCTCATGCAGCTCAATATCAAAAAAACGAACAACCCAATCCAAAAATGGGCAGAAGATCTAAACAGACATTTCTCCAAAGAAGATATACAGATTTCCAACAAACACATGAAAGGATGCTCAACATCACTAATTAGAGAAATGCAAATCAAAACTACAATGAGGTATCACCTCACACCAGTCAGAATGGCCATCATCAAAAAATCTACAAACAATAAATGCTGGAGAGGGTGTGGAGAAAAGGGAACCCTCTTGCACTGTTGGTGGGAATGTAAATTGATATAGCCACTATGGAGAACAGTATGGAGGTTCCTTAAAAAACTAAAAATAGAACTACCATATGACCCAGGAATCCCACTACTGGGCATATACCCTGAGAAAACCATAATTCAGAAAGAGTCATCTACCACAATGTTCACTGCAGCTCTGTTTACAATATCTAGGACATGGAAGCAACCTAAGTGTCCATCAACAGATGGATGGATAAAGAAGATGTGGTACATATATACAGTGGAATATTACTCAGCCATAAAAAGAAACTAAATTGAGTTATTTGTAGTAAGGTGGATGGACCTAGAGTCTGTCATACAGAGTGAAGTTAAGTCAGAAAGAGAAAAACAAATACCGTATGCTAACACATATATATGGAATCTAAAAAAAAAAAAAAACCGTTCTTAAGAACCTAGGGGCAGGACAGGAATAAAGATGCAGATGTAGAGAATGGACTTGAGGACACGGGGCGGGGGAAGGGTATGCTGGGACGAAGTGAGAGAGTGGCATGGACATATATACACTACCAAATGTAAAATAGCCAGTAGGAAGGAGCCGCATAGCACAGGGAGATCAGCTCGATGCTTTGTGACCACCTATAGGGATGGGATAGGGAGGGTGGGAGGGAGACCCAAGAGGGAGGGGATATGGGGATATATGTATACATATAGCTGATTCACTTTGTTTTAAAGCAGAAACTAACACACCATTGTAAAGCAATTATACTCCAATAAAGATGTTTAAAAAAAAAAATTTTTAGCTTTGCTGTATGTTTAAACATTTTCATAACAAAATGTTGAGAGAAAAACTGGAAAAAACACTGACTCATATCTACACAGCAGCACATCACAATTACATCTTTACAATATTTTATATACAAGGATATTGTGTGCGTACATATGTATGCATATATATAGGTATAATGTGAAGTTTGAAAATAAATTGAGGAAAAATATTAAAGTATAATTTATAGTTCTACAATTCTATTTTATTGGAGCTTTACCTAATCTTGTTATTGCTTGTTCATTTCATGATGACTGAAACTCAGTTCCCCAAATACTTCATTAAATGTTCCCTCCTTTTCGAAAACTTTTCTGGATTATGTTTCATGCAGTCATTCATGCTGAATGACTGCAAGATGGTAGGATAGAAGGATGGAGTCTCACTTTTCCCTGATCAAGTCTTAACATAATCCATTATTCACTTTAAGAGTCAATCTTATATACACTGTCAACTATTTTCTAAGAAAAAGTCAGTCAAAGACTATTCTTGGGGGAAGAAAGATGAAGATATTAATAAATATTAAAAAAAAATAATCCTTTGGTGACTCATTGCTCAAGTACCCATATCAACTTTTGGCTCATAATGGAGGACTGAACATACAAGTTTCTCTCTTCCCCTTCCTGACCTCTTAACAAGGATAGTAAAAGGGTGGGGAGTGACTAATTACATCGATGATAAACAGGAATGCTGGGAGAGGTTACAAATATGAAAACTATAAAGCACGGGGTTTTCAATTGCTCTATCACTCACGACAGTAAGGGGCAGGGAGGAATAAAATAGGTCTACTTAAACTAAGGATGGTAACAATAGTAATAATGATGACAGCTAACATTTACTGAGCAGTAAGTTAAGTGGTGGGCACTATTTTATGTTATGTTCTATGTATTAGTTAATTTAATTCTCTCACCAAAATCATGATTGTATTATTATTTTCCTCATTGTAAAAAGGAAACTGAGGCACAAAAAACTTAACAGAACTAAAGTCACACATCTAGTAACTGATCTTACCAAGATAGACAAGAGTCCATACTCTTAACCCCTTTGCTATACTGGATGCCCCTGATTTACACCCAGAATTACCCAGAGGTTGTCAGAGTGCAGTTGCTTAGCTATTGCTGAGTCAGGTAGTATAAGGGATGCCGCACATTGGCCACACTGGCCAAAGTCCTCTGTCATCTTTCTGATGCCACATAGCATTTCGTGATTCCTTGAATAGCAGATTTCTTATCATCAAATGAAAGGGCAAGGCATTACATTATATTTACTTATTTGTTACAAATATCATGGATAATGGATATTTTTGTGGTTATATTGTTTGAGAAATCAAAAGATAGAGTTTATTTACTGTAAACATAAATTTAAGAAATTAAGATGAAAAGTCTCTGAATCCAACTTTAGCAGTTTAATAACTTAACCCAACTCATTCTTTCACTGTTCAGTAGGCAGTTGATCCTCATTTATTCATGGATTTTATATTTGAATTCACCTACTCCTCAAAATACATTTATAAACCCCAAATCAATACTAGCAGTGCTTCCGCAGTCATTCGAAGCATGTGCACAGTGGCAAAAAATTTTAGTTTCAGCTAAGGTAGAACAAGACAAAACTTCCTTCGGGACTTCCCTGGTGGCGCAGTGGTTAAGAATCCGCCATGCCGATGCAAACCCTGGTCCAGGAAGATCCCACGTGCTGCGGAGCAACTAAGCTTGTGCACCACAACTACTGAAGCCCGCAAGCCTAGAGCCCGCGCTCTGCAACAAGAGAAGCCACCACAAAGAGAAACCCACGCACCGCAACAAAGAGTAGCCCCCGCTCGCCTCAACTAGAGAAAGCCCGTGCGCAGCAACGAAGACCCAACACAGCCATAAATAAATAAATAAATAAATAAATAATAAAAACTCTGCCTTCTGGTTTCAGCTCTCATACTGTAAACAAGTGCTCTTTTCATGGTCTATTTAGTACCACGTTTTTCCCATTTTTTGTGCTTTTTGTGGGTGACTTGCTGTTTGGAACGGCCCCCGAAGCATAGTGCTGAAGTGCTGTCTAGTGTCTGTCCCGAAATGCAAGAAGGCTCTGATGTGCCCTAAAAAAACATATGTGTTACATAAGCTCTCTCCAGGCCTGAGTTATAGTGCTGCTGGCCACCGGTTCAATGTTAATAAATTAACAGTATATATTAGATAAGGTATCTTTAAACGAAAACATAAAGTTATGCCTTCATCTGTTGACGAAAAGGTAACCAGAGGCTCGCAGGAAACTAACCCTGTATTTCCTTTAGGGACAATGGTTCGATATTCACTAATTCAGTGTTTGTGGCAACACTAAAGAACATAACCACTGCAAATAATGAGAACTGACTGAATTTCTTTTTCCTACCACCTGATAAGTCTTCTTGAAATGGATCGAGCTAGCAAAATTAATCTTATTTTCAAGACAGTCTTAATGAAAAGGTTAAATTTCATAACCATCAGATAACTATTAAATATTCATTAAAAAAGCACTCCATAATTCCTAGATTTATAGTATATTTACCATAACAAACATTAATCAGAGGACATCACACATTCCCCCTTAAGTTCTAATATTATTATTAATTACATCTTACTGTGTTTTACAACTGTACGTGTTTAACAATTTCCAAAACGATACACACATTATTTAATTTTTACAAAAGTTGTGAGTGAGACAGGGCAGCTTTTTCCCTTAACAAAACTGATCAAAAGAGAAAAACTAGTGGTTTCATATATAAGGAAGACCTAGGTCATGGATTCTCAGGACTGTTACTCTGAACCTGCAGGTATACTTAGAAATCATTTAAGTTAAAAAAACAAAACCCAAAAACATTTTCCAGCCTACATATGATCCTTGAAAAAGATGAAGTACAAACTAACAGAAACAGATAGTCTACAAGAATATTAAGAAATCCATCACTTCAAAACACTCCTAAATTTAAAACAAAACAAACAAAAAACCACTACTAAAATTACTTTACTTGGTTCCATGACCACAGCTGTTAATAGATATAGCACATCTAAAAAGAAAAACTGTTAACTAGGGGGTGGTAGGGGCTTGCAATTATGTGAATAATTAATTTTTAAAACCCGAATAAGGACAGAAAAATGTAATTTAAATGAATACATAATTTCAAGAGGGAGAACAATACTCCATTGGGATTAATATTTTGTTTGCCAGTAAATACCACAATCTCAACTAATCTCATGTTTTTTAATTCCAACTATATTATTATATATGCAAGTCCACAAAGAGTGGTATATTGCTGTAGCAATGATCTATTCCATTATTTTTGTACCTGTTAAACCATCTTTCCTGAAATAATTACTGCTTTTTATGCACAGTAGTCTATAAAATTATTGACAAAGTATACAATAACCCTTTTATTAGTTTAAAATGCTTATACATTAAAATACTGAAACATTTCCAAATAAAACATTATGAAACAGAAAGAATACAATTCCCCCTTTCTTTTCCATCTTTTATCAATCTCTGAATCTAAAAATTTAATTAGAATTGTAATCTATCCAGTCAGCTACAACCACATCACTGGATTTTATACTCACATCAAGGAATTCCTGGATATGTTAAGGTGAATTTAAAGTTTTCTACTTCCTATGACTACCTAATATTTTCTTCTTGTGCATTACATATGTAACCCACTTCTAACTGTTCACCTTCTTTCTCTTAGCTTTACATGAAAACTAGTTTCAACATTTCTCTGAATCTACTGTAAGGCTTTTATTTGATCTTAGATACCAGAAACAAACAGAATTCAGTAACGTTTGCTCAGCAGATGGAAAGGTGGTAGTGGCAGTGTTGAAAGATTTATGAAATAAGGAGTAAGAGGACAATAATCTGGTTTTAGTACATTAGTGCTTACGATCATAATCTTATCAACAATTAAGGGTTGAACTGTGTTTCCCCCCAACCCCCGGCAAAAGATATGTTGAAGTCCTAACCTACAGTACTTCAAAATGTGACCATATTTAGAAACAGAGTCATTGCAGAAGTAATTAGTTAAGACGAAGTCATACTGGAGAAAGGTGGACCCTTAATCCAATATGGCTTCTATCTTTTTAAGAAGAGAAGAGATACAGAGACACTCAGGGAGAAGCTGGCCATGTGATAATGGAAGCAGAAACTGGAATGATGCATCTACAAAGCCAAGGAATGCCGAGGACTGCCTGAAAACACTAGAGACTAGATGAAGCAAGGAAAGAGTCTCTCCTACAGGTTTCAGAGGGGAGCATGGTCCTGCCTACATCTTGTTTTCAAGAATTTCTAGTCTCCACAACTGTTAGACAATAAATTTGTGTTTAAAGCCACCCACAGTTTGTGGTACTTTGTTACAGCAGCCCAAAGAAACTAATATATCAACCTTTTGAAAAAAACTAACAGTAAATAGACTTAAAAAAAAAAATCACTGTACATTGTGCCCTCCAATGAAAATAAATTTTGATATAATTACAAATGAAGCCCCCCACTCCTGAAAGTTCTGTAGTTACTATTGTTCCTTCAAAATGTGAAATGAAAATAAAATCCATGCTGTGCTTTCCAAAGTAACAAACTGAAACAAGAAGCTAAAAAGGCCACTGTGGGACTTCCCTGGTGGCACAGTGGGTAAGAATCTGCCTGCCAATGCAGGCGACACGGGTTCAATCCCTGGTCCGGAACAATCCCACATGCTGCGGAGCAACTAAGCCCACGTGCTGCAACTACTGAAGCCCGAGTGCCTAGAGCTCGTGCTCTGCAACAAGAGAGGCCACCGAAATGAGAAGCCCACACACCGCAACGAAAAGCAGCCCCCGCTCGCCACAACTAGAGAAAGCCTGCGTGCAGCAACGAAGACCCAACGCAGCCAAAAATAAATAAAATTAAATCTTTAACAAATAAAAATAAAAACAAAATAAAAAGGCCACTGCACAGTGCATTTTGAAAGTTTGAAAGTATATACTGTAGGGAGGAAAAAGAGATTAATGCAAAGTTAATATGTTTCTGAGTGACATTTATGGGCAGCAAATTTTGAGCAGTAGCTGAACATGCTCCAATGATTTAATGTCTGTCAACTAAGAATTTCACGAACCCATATTCTCATAAATTTTAGAGCTGGAAAGAAACGTCAGAGTTTTAGTATTTTCAACTTCCTCATTTTACAATGAAAAATCTGAGTCCACAGAACGTAGATCTCTCCTGCTCCTAGCCCAGATAATCATTTATCAGGAAAATGATTCTCCCCTACACAAAAAGCATGAGCTTTTCTAGATCCTCCAGATACTGGGGAAAAAAAAATTATATATGTTGTACTACTACCCTATGTCCATTTATTGATATTACTATTGTATCAAATCAAAGATGAAGAATCCTAGCAGAAGGGAAAACCAGAATGACAAAGCCCTAACTCCTGCAATTAAAATGATTTCCTTCTTCAAGCTCTTCAGAACCTGCTTATTAAAAGGTCTAATAAAAGAACAAACATAAGAAATTGAAACAAAATACAGAGCTGTCAGCAAGTAAGAAAGGCACACAGTTTTTAACTACCTACACTCCCCTGGGTCCTCCGGCACAAAAGCTAATAATGAATAGATCATGTACACTGAAGTATGTATATGTGTATATAGGTATACACACACGCACACACACACACCACCCCAATAGATATATAGTACAAAAACTGTGTCTTCCTATAGGTCAAACATATATATGTATACGTAAAAATATTAACCACATGTGTAAACATGGGTGCTTGTGTTTATGTATGCATGTACATTACCAGTATATAGTCCTCCAAGACAGAACCTTTAAATATAAGCACTGTTCTTTAGGTTTTACTGGCATAAAGTACCACTGTAATATAACCTTTTTTATTAGTTATTTAAGAATATTCATTTTAGAAGAGATAGCCAACCAAGTACCAAGAGCAAAGCAAATGAAAGTCCAACAGGCATGAATGAAACCAAAACAAAGCCACTTTGGCAGTCTCATTATAAACAAAATTAACTAGGGTGATCTTCCAGGTAGAAAGAGAAAGCAGAAAGTAAAGATACTGTTGAAAGGAAATGGAGAAAAAAAGTAAACCAAGCTCGCAAGTTGGAAGATGATGACTGACAACACGAGGGATGGGATTTCTGTAACCAAGAAAATCTGCCGTCAGTAGGACTCAGTCCCTCAGGTCAATAGCTCTCTTTAGAAAGGCAGCCTAGATCCCCTATTCTCTGGCTATCAAAGCCCTCTTTTTACTTGGGAGTTGAAAGATAAGGCAGGCCGAAGGAGCATTCTGGATCTAAGTATTATTTAAACGAGATTTTTTAAAAACCTTTTATTTACCACTTTTCAAATAAGCAACATATGAAAGGAGTACTTCTACACAAATTAGATCAAGGAAGAACCCAGAGCTATGACAGATGAATCAAATTTAGAATCAGTCACATTTACCAAAATGGTAGTATACATACAAACTATCTCCCCTTGGAGAAAACTGCCCAAGCTGCAGAATTCATGGTCTAGTCTTAGAAGAAAAACTGTTGGCTTAGTACAAGAGAGACTCATACTTGGTTCCCCATCCTATGCCCCCAACTCATCCTCCAGGGTCCCAACCTCAGATGTCCCCAACTCTGAACTTTCATTTCTGAGCTCCCCTCACTGGCCCTACCCCTGTCCTAGTGGCCCCTCTTGGGCCGCAGACTTTACCTGCACACTTTCGTAATCTCTGGAGAGTCCTGGCCACTGTCCTGCTTTAATCTGAGCTCCCAGTCCTATGCTTCTTCCAGATTTCCCAAACCCTTTGGCCCTCCTTCAGGCTTTACACTCTTTTTCCCTGTCCCAGAGAGTGTTCCATCCTCAGTTCCACGCTTCCCTATAATCCAGGTTCCATCTCTGGTCCAATTCTGTCTTCTACCCTTGAGCTCTCTTTTAAATCAGACCCAGGTGTTCCTCACTCTCTCCCCCCATCTTCTTGTTTGTGATACAGTCCTCAGATGGGATCCAAATTGCTAGTCGCAAACACACCTATTCTCTGAACTGTTCTGGCATTTCCAGGCCTCTAACACAAAGAAATTTCTTTCTCTCTGGGTCCCTGGTTCTTCCAACCTTTTTTAAATCTCTCTAAATTATTAAATAAACATTCCAGGGCTTCCCTGGTGGCGCAGTGGTTGAGAATCTGCCTGCCAATGCAGGGGACACGGGTTCGAGCCCTGGTCTGGGAAGATCCCACATGCCACGGAGCAACTGGGCCCATGAGCCACAATTACTGAGCTTGCGCGTCTGGAGCCTGTGCTCCGCAACAAGAGAGGCCGCGATAGTGAGAGGCCCGCGCACCGCGATGAAGAGTGGCCCCCGCTTGCCACAACTAGAGAAAGCCCTTGCACAGAAACGAAGACCCAACACAGCCATAAATAAATAAATTAATTAATTAAAAAAAAAATTCAAGTGTCAAGCCCTTTCCATTTAAAAAAGAAAACAATTTTAATTAAAAAAAAAATCTCTTTACTTCATTTTCCTCTGCAGCTACTGGCCTCAGTCCCCCTCCTCTCCTCCTTAACCACACTTCTTAAAAGAGTTGACTCATCAGGCATCGCCATGCCTCCCTTCCCACTCACTTTTCACACCACTCCAATTTGTCTTCACTTCCACTCTTCTACAAAAACAATTTTGTTAACGTCACCTCCAAGAGGCCAAATCCACAAAATATTATTAAACCCTCAACTTACTTGACTTTTATGCACTCTTGAAATACTATCTTCCTTAGGTTCCCTTGACATACTTATATTCTTCTTGTTTTCTTCCTACCTCTCAGGCCAGTCCTTTTCAGTCTTATGTGCTGATGTAGTCTCCTCTAATCAATCATTTAAAGATGGCATTCCTCAGAACCTTTTCCCCCCTTTTTAGTCTTCTCAGTTTACATTCACCTAAGTGAACCTGCCCATACCAATTGCAATCTATATATCTAAAATTCTCAAATAATTATTTCCAGCCCAGACTGCTTCTCTGAACTAGACTAGCAGCACTCCATTCCCGTTGAATGTCCCTCATATAACTCAAACTCAGAATATTCAGAAATAAACTTAGAATCTTCCCAACTCAGCCCACCATAGCCACTGAAAACAAAAACCGTTGGAAACAGAAACAAAATCTCCTTACCCACTTTGGTCTTTATACAAGATTTCCCATCCCAGAATATGACACCACATCCACTTGACTGCTTACGTCTGGAAGATGGGAGTCTTCTCTAACATCCCATCTTCTTTACCATCCACACCTTTTCAATCACTAGATTCTGTCCATCCTTCTGGCCTATCTCTTACATGTATCCTCTTCTTTCCACCCCCACGACTACCACCATCATCTCCCTCCTGGACTACGAGAAGTTAACTGATCTCTCAGCATCCTCTCTTTCTCTCCCTTCTGCAACAGACTGTATTTTCCAAAAATGACCACATCAATACTGTGGTCCAAATGCTTTTTCCAGAACCTTGCCATTCCCCATTAAGAGGTATGGTTTCTTCCTCTTTTCTTGAATTTGGGTGGGATTTTGAGACTACCTTGATGAGCAGAATGCAGCAGAAGTAATGCTGTATGACTTCCAAGGCTAGGTCAGAAAAGGCAGTGTAGCTTCTATCTAGTTTTCTCTCTCTGTCTTTCTCTCTCTGAGAATGCTTGCCCTTGAAACTCAGCCATTACGTTTTAAGGAAACCCAGGCCACATGGAGAAGCCACACTCCAACACCCTCCCCACATTGCTTACTCTGCAGGCAGTTAGCTGCTATGTTATACAGAAATTTAAGCAGCCTATGGAGAGGCCTATGTGGTGAAGAACTAAGGCCTCCTGCCAACAGCTATATGAGTGAGCCATCTTGAAAATGGATCCTCCAATCTAATCAAGCCTGCAGATAAATTCGGCCTGCTGATACCCTGACTGCAACTTCACGGAAGATCTTTAACCAGAATCACTCAGCTAATCCTCTCCAAATTCTTGACTCACAGAAAGTATAATAATGTTTGCTATTTTAACCACTGAGTTGTGGGGTAATTTATTAAGCGCAATAGATAGCTAACAAAATCCCTATAGCATCTATCATAACAGTTAGTATTTTTCCTTTGTTGCACTTAATATATTTGCAATTAAAAAAAAATTTATATGTCTTCCTGACTAAAAGGGAAGAAGCATATGGACAATGGCTGACTTGTTCACTATTATATTCTCATCACCAAGTAATGTCTAATACATAGTAGGGATGCCAGAAACATTCAATATGAGAAATGTCAATGTTTATCAATATCTCTAAATTCATGACTACAAATGTATTATTAGATAATAATAAAACTTTAGTCTAAAGTATGACATCATCAAATGGCTTAACACCTTGATTCAAAACATAGATGTTAATTACATATATATGTATATAAAATGACAGATATAGGGGTATGTATGTGTGTTTATCAAATTGTTAGTGTTCATGGAATATACTGCATTTTTTTACTAGTCAGATCCTCCAAACTGGCTTCAGGTATAACAAAGAGATTACTTCGTTGTTAAATGTTAAACCTCTGTGCGCTTACCTGACGATGTGTAATTGTGTAGATAAATGACTTAAAATCAATTATACACACATAAACATGAATCCATGAGAGTGCACGCACTTGTGCGTGTGTATGTATACAGACACACACACACCTCCCCCCACCCCAACCATGTTTGTTTGTTTTTAAAAAGCTAGTAAAGTACCTAATTATACAGCAAACTACCTAGGAAATAATGTTAATCATCAGACAACACTGATTCAAATGATAACTATAACTGACAAACATCCTGGCTCTCTATCAACTCAATAAGACAAAATAAAATATTTGCCTGACATGTTTGAAAATTCCTAGCATACCCTACATATGTAATAATTTGTTAAAAACCAATCTAATTGGTGTTGTTAATCTAATCAGGATTGCCACACAACAAAGGAATACACATACTATTAAAAATTATCATTCTTGGCAAGGGACAAATCTGTAGCTAGTGACCAATCACACTGCCTTCTCTCAAAAGAAGACAATAATTAATTTTCCCCCTCCCACCTAATAACTGAGTCCTCTACCTCACAGTGGAACAAAATAGATCTGCCCTTACACATAAAATGAAAGTTTAATTCTGAAAACACTAAAGTGACAGGAAAACATGATGTATTCTATGGAGTCCACTTTGCCTAATAAGCCTCACTCAGGGAATTTAAGGACAAATAAATACAAACCATTGTTCATAATGTGAAATTAAATAATTGGAACAAATCTTACAGTCAATCTTTACCATTTGTTCTTCCTAAAAGCAGCTAAAAGGAAGATACATGGCTCATTCGCTTCAAAAGCTAAAATAAAACAATAAATAATGTTATGATCCAATTTTTATAAAACTACTTGCCAGAGGATCTCAGTGATTAAACTGTTATAGCTCACACAAAGCTGGCATTAAGATGAAAGCTGAAGAATGGAAGAACATTACCTGGCAACTAAAATAATTAGAAATGATGATTCTATATCATGGTTCCTTTGCAGCTACTGGGTTATCTTTCTAAAAGAAAATTTTGCTTGAGGAGCACTAGAAAGAACAATGGACTGGACCCTGGCGATCGGGACTTTTGTTCTGGCTCTGATCAAAAATGAGTCAAGACCTCATGGCCAAGTCACCAAATCACTCCTTGATTTTACTAACAACATTAGGGGCTAACAGTAAGTCAGTCCACAAAGGCCCTGTGTTTTATGATGTGCAGTTGAAGTAATAAGTCTTCAGTAGTAAGTTTTAACTCAGGGCACTCACTAATAAAGAAATCAGTAGGTTCTTTTTTGCAGAGGCACCCAAGGCACACATAAAAGTCTGAGACAGATTTGAATATTGCCAATAAGCACATCCATGTAAGAATAAAATGCAAAAATAAGGGAATATAACAAAAACTACAAGCAGGAGGTACATATATTCAATACTCTGTAACATCGTACTTCTTTTTATCAGAAAGGGTTTTTTTTCCCCTAAACAGGTTTTAAGAGTCACAGGCTGTTTTAGCTATTCTTAACTCCCACTAGAAAACACTATTTATCCAAATGGAGAAAAAGGAAAAGTATAACATGATATTGAGAAAAATTCTACTAGTTACTGTTTTCCTTTTATATCTAACTGTGAAAATCAAGTTCACATGAAACTTCTGAATCCATTCTTGGGAACCATGAAACAAACAATTATCAAAATCTAACTAAAACAACGCCAATCCTAATAGAATTTTTACACCATAGTGAGGAAAATTTTCAATCTGATAGGAATATTAAAAACCTGCATAGTTCCTGCACATGATCTCCCTTTTAGTAGTAATAGTAGTAACCTACTATAACTGAGGAGCACACAAAAAGATTTAGGGCAGGTAGGCACACCTGGAAATAAATGAACATCCCTTTGACTTCTTCTACAACCAATAACATCAACCACTACTCTTATTTTAAAAAGAAATCAGCTAAAAGAACCACCTCAAAAAATAACCCTTCAATATTATAAAGGATAGGACAAACAAGAAACAGTAGTACAATAACATGTTAGTAACCAGCTCTAAGACACCGGAAATTGACCCTACTACTGATTTCTTTGAAAATAAGAACTACATAGGACTTCCCTGGTGGCACAGTGGTTGAGAATCTGCCTGCCAATGCAGGGGACACGGGTTCGATCCCTGGTCTAGGAAGATCCCACATGCCGCGGAGCAACTAAGCCTGTGCACCACAACTACTGAGCCTGCGCTCTAGAGCCCGCGAGCCACAACTACTGAGCCCACGTGCCACAACTACTGAAGCCCGCGCACCTAGAGCCTGTATTCTGCAACAAAGAGAAGCCACCGCAATGAGAAGCCCACACACCACAATGAAGAGTAGCCCCTGCTCACCGCAACTAGAGAAAGCCCACACGCAGCAACGAAGACCCAACGCAGCCAAAACTAAATAAATAAATAAATTTATTTAAAAAAAGAAAATAAGAACTACATAGAGAAACACAATAATACAAAAGAATACAGTCTACCACAAATACATATCCTCTAATTGTTGTACTAGTACCACACCAGAAGTAATACTTCGGTAGACTTTCACCTTACTCTGTTTCTAGTTGGTAAAACATTACCATGATCCAGAAAGGGTAAAAAAATGGATGTAACTAGAATCCCATTACAACCACGTATCTGGCTAGAACAGAACAGAAATAGTTATTTATGATATCAAAATACAAATACATCAAGAGGACAATTGATGAAGAATAAAAAATGTATTAAAGAAACTGGAAAAGTTAGTTTATTAAAAAATCATAAATTGTACTTTTATGATAAAAAAGCATTCATAAAGTAGCTAAGTGCCAATGTCCTTATTTATACCACCCTGCATATCTAGATATCAACATATCCTTAAAACAGTGTTTCTTACATTTCCTAAATAAATGAGGGCTAGCACATACTTTAGAGTACAGGAGTCCGAAGACATGTTCACAATCAACACTTCAGTAGAAGAGAAATATTGAAAGGAAGAAATTTATATTTGTTTATGACTTCAGGCAGGTGTATATACTACAATAGATTAAAGCAATATGATAACTTAATAACTCATAGTGTCTCTGAAGATAAATGGTGGAGAAGATAATTTATTTTTTAGTCGCTTATTTTGTAATGTGCCCAATCTGTCAACATTAAAAATAGTACATGCCTAGGAAAAATAACACATTAGCATTAATTACTGAGGAAAATCAGGGATTAGATAGGACATTCTTTCAAAAGGAGCAGGCAGGTGACAAAATGTCAAGAGTTGGCTAAAAGGGAATTCCCTGGTGGTCCAGTGCTTAGGACTCTGCGCTTTCATTGTTGATGGTGCGGGTTCAATCCCTGGTCGGGGAACTAAGATCCCACAAGGCGCTTGGAAGCCGCGTGGTGTGGCAAAAAAAAAAAAAAAAAAAAAAGAATTGGCTAAAAGAAATAACTACTTCCTTCACCTTATACAAACAGTATAAAATACGCTGTTTTAGAACAACTGTTTTTAGCACTGCCAATAGTATTTTTAGCATTGCCATAGTATTTAATGCATCAAGACCCAATGTTATTCTATTCAACTAATTTTATATTTCCATTGGAAAATAAAACAAATTATAGCCTGGTCTGATGAGGAACAAGTATTATTAGACTGAATGACTCTGTCAAAGTATATGGTCATAATGTATCAAATTATTATTTCAAATTTAGCTTTCAAGAGATTAATCCGTCACCTCTCAGTAACTGTTTAATGTTTGCTTGTAAGAAGCTGACCTGCCTTAGCCATGCCCAGTGCTCTTCTTGATCTGCTTTAAGTATGCCCTTTTCCCAGCCCAAAGCCACTGAGGAATTCCCTTCCCACTCCACTATCCTCAGCACATGAGCCAGGCCCAAGCTATCGCTCAGCTAGAACCCAGAGCTGACCCCAGCACTCCCCTCAATGGCTTAGAACCGGGATACTTTTCCTTACACAATCAGGGCTGCAGTACACATCCCTGGACCTCAACTGGAACTAAGAATGCATTTTCCACCAGTACTCAGCTTGTAGGCATACAAACAAAATGTCTATGGCCACTTTAACAACAACTTAACAAGATCAGTGCAGTACAGCAGTTAAGAGCATGAACTCTGGAGCCAGTATGCCTGAGTTCAAATCTTGGTTCCACCTTTTACCAACTGTGTGATCCCAGGCAATTATTTTCTCTCTCTGTGCCTCAGTTTTCTCTTCTTAAAGTGAGAATAACATCCATAAAGCTGCTGTGAGACTTGGAATAATGCCCGGCAATAGTGATTGTTCAAGAAATATCAGAATTATTTACTTGCAAAGCATTCAGCCAAGTCTCATGTAGAAAAACAAAACCCTCATACACAATAACTGCCTGACTGGTACAGCAATCATATTTGTCTATACTGTAGAGACCCATGATGTCACAACTGGTGATTTTATCATTAAGGCCAAAGCTTAAATGATTAGATCTTGACACCTGTCAAGCCCTACTTTAAAAAGCCAGGCTATAGACTATTCAAAATACTATATTTGTTTGGTTTTATTTTCAGTGTATGCTTGGGGAACAAACACAAATTGACTTGTCTATTCCTGAAGAAGCTTGGATAAAGATTTAAGACTCCATTCACTATGGTAGCCACTAGCAACATGTGGTTATTAAAATTTAAAATAAGTAAAATTAGGGAGGGATAAATTGGGAATCTGGGTTTAACAGATACACACTACCTTATATAAAAAAAGATAAACAAGGCCCTACTGTATAGCACAGGGAACTATATTCAATATCTTGTAATAACCTATAATGGAAAAGAATCTGAAAAAAATAGGTATATAAATAACTGAATCACTTTGCTATACACCTGAAACATTGTAAATCAACTATACTTCAATAAAAAATAAAATAAGTAAGATTAAATTACAAATTCAGTTCCTCATTTGTACTAGTCACCTTTGAAGCACTCAGTTCCCACATGTGGCAGATCAAACATTACAACCACTGCAGAAAGTTCTTTGGACAATGCTGTCGTAATCAGAGCCCTGCAGCAGCACCACTGCCGTAAAGGCCTCCATGCACTGTCTTGCCTCCCAGGGAGTGGTGACACAAAGAACATATCGAGGCAGTGCCCCTCCAGAGGAGGTAAAGCTGGAGACCAGAGGTGACCCAATGGAAGGTCCAGTGGACTAATTAATTCCAGCTCCAATTTTCATCTCCTCATTAGAGAACAGTGTTCTAGAGCTATTTACCCAACTATTTCCAAGCATAAAGGAAAAAGAGAGATGATCAATTTTTAGTAAGTTTTACTTAGTATACAGTTTTACTTCACAGTTCTACTTCCTCTCTTTTCCCCCAGTTCGGTCTATTCTAAAATAAAAGTACTAATGAGGTTTGTTTACCAATGAAGAGTAACAGCTGGGATTGACTAAGTAGCTGTGTGGGAAACAGGCTGGTCATGTTTCTCCCCATGCTATCCTGTCAAGATGAGGAAAAAGGACAAATTGAAACAAGCTAGCTGATTCAATTTGACGCAAGAACTCTGAAAACCGGAAGCGTCCCGTCTTCTGTTTCCCATCTTATTCAAAGGTGTGGTAGGCAAATTATAATTCCACAGTTCTGAAATCACCACACACTGCTAGAAAAGATAGAACTATAAACCCTCTTGCCAAATCTGGGTCAAAGGAGTTGTAACAACTTTAAAGGACTGGGCGATGAAAGAGAGCTGAGACTACCTGGCTCAAAATACTACCTGCTCAGAGATGTCTCAAGCTAAATTAGTTCACTGTTTCCTAACATTTCCAATGCAGTATCCTGCATAGCTTTTAAAGTAATTTTATTCTGCAATTTTGAAAATGTTGAAGTACTTTTAGTAGTATCTTACATCAAACATTATTCTTTCAAAAATCAGTCTTCTCTGAAGTATTAGAGGGTCTCCAAAAGGTTTCCAACTAATATTTATCATTGGCAAAACACAACTGCTTTGAGGTTGGGTTGCCTTATGATGAAAAGACCCAGAGAGGGTTGCCAGATTTAGCAAATAAAAATACAGGGTGGTCTCTCAGAATTATTTTTCACAACTGCATATGAATCTATAATTATCTCAAAATAAAAAGTTTATTTGAAGAAAAACCCAGGACATCCAGTTAAAATTGAATTTCATATGAACAAGAAATATTGTATAAGTATATCCCATGTGTATTTGGGACATACTTATACTAACAAGTTATTTGTTGTGTATCTGAAATTCAGATTTAATTAGGTGTCCTGTATTTTATCCGGCCACCCTAGACTCAAAAGGATTAAAGGCAAAGAGTGGAAGTCGACAAAATCGGAAATCACAATCAATATAGAGAGAGTAAATATAGACAATGGGTGGAGAGGTGTGTCTTTAAAACATGCAAAGACATGCCTGAGAGCAAACCCTAAGGCTCTGAATCTAATGCCAGTGCAAGAGAATCCTGTCGGAAGAGTTTTTTCTACATTAGTTGTACTCAATTCTAGATCCCACTCTTAATTTTAACCTGTTGACACAAATCCCAAATAGTGCCACAGACTTGTGCCTCTCTACCCCATCCAGTTCTGGCTTGCTCTGAGTCAGGGACTCTAGAAATGCCTCTGATTCTGTTCCTACAGAAGGGCTAGGCTTGGAACCTCTTCCTTCCAACTACAGCAGCCCATCCACTGGTGTTTAGATTAGTAGCTCCTGGTTTAGTTATAACTATACATACATGCCAAAACCTTGGCTACAGGGTCTTCTAAAAAACTGCCAGAAGCAGTTCAAGACATCTGGTTGAGGTTTAACCAAGAAATAAACTTGTTTTGATAAAGTCATTTAAAAAATAACCCAACCCTTTGTAAACACCTTTGCCATTCCACAACTCAAACAAATGTAATTTCCTATTCAAAAAGTAAGCCACAGATATCCAAAAGATTAAACTATAAAAATAGATCTGTTAAATGCAGTAGAGAAAAATATACATTTTATATAAACACAACAAATTCTTCAATAATTTCTGATAACAGGAAGACATAAACCAGAGGAATTAAAACCAAGTACTCTAAAGTACCAAGCAGGTAATGTAAATTACTTAAATAAGCCAGCACGCTTGAAAGAGTGAGGACTATGGTGAAATAAAGAATACCTGCCACCCCAAAAGAAATGAACATTGGTTTTGCTACTCAGCCCCACTCACGTGACTTGTGGTAAGCCACTTCACATTTGCAGCCCTTCTCATAACCTATACACCTACCCCAATATCAGGGATAGGCATGAACCATAAGTGCATAACATTTCACCCTTGCTCCACTCACCCCATTGTGATTGATTCAATGATGAACCCAATTAGAGTTATGGAGATGCAACTGGACTTCTGATAGAAATACTGGGGCTAGTAATCTCACACTATTTCATACTACATCTGAACCTAAAGGATGTAGCTGGGAGGTACTAGGCAGTTATCCTATAACCACAACGACAAAGCTTGTCCAATACTGGAGTCAACTAAAAGGAAACAGACCTGGCAGATGGAGAGGTAAGTCAAGATGTTGAGGACATGCCTAAGGCCAACTCTACCCCGAACTTTCCAGTTATGTGAGACAACTTATTCAGTTGTGCCATTATTCAGTTAATGCCAACAAATTAACGCTTTTCTCAAACCAGTTTGGTTTGAATTTTCTACTACTGCAACCAAGTGAGTTTCGATACAGGAATTCAAAATCAGTTTTTTAAAACAGTTCACACAAACACACAGTGCTACGTTTGGCTTACAGGCTGCCGGTACGCAAGTATATGCAAATATAAACTCTTGGGTTTTATTTAAATTTTTTTCAAAATATTTTCTTTGTAAGATATAGTATACCTTAAGATTTAATATATCAATACTAGCCTTCAAAACTACATTTGGCAAAAGGCCAAGAAGCAACAGCAGCCTTGGTTGTCACTACATAATATATATTACTTTCTTACAAGTATAGCAGACTATAATGCCTAGGCCTCTTTAAAAAGAAACAAGCCCTAAGCATGTGCACACAACACAAGCATAAACTGACAAGTATTCACGGAGTACTGTGCTAAAATGATTATCCTCATCTCTTCACCGCCACCCCACACACACATTCTCACACACACAAATACACACAGCCGTGCACTAAGGCACGTGCCCACACACACACACACACACACACACACTCACACCTGATGCCGTCAGAATATCTAAGGCATTGTGATGAACAGCATGGCTTTTGGGATCAGACAGACTTGAGCTTGAAGCTTGCTTCCACAATTAATTAGCATGTCTTTAGACTAGTTACATAATCTCTCAAAGATTTACTCTTCTCATTTCTAAAAAGATGATTATAATATCTCCCTGAGAGAACTGAGAAAAAAGATAATACATGTACATTACCTAGCAAAGTACCTAGCATAGTCAATAAGTAATAGCTATTGCATCAAATGGGCATGCATACCTGCAATTAAGTGACACTTGTCATAATTCAACACATAAGAAAAAATGGTATAAAAATACAAAAGATTAGAAGCCTTGGAAAACACAGTCTGGTTCTACCGTGTACTATACGCAAATTTTGTTCCATGAAGTTTTTAATATTCAAATTAAGTGTTCAAAAACAGCAAAATGACTATGGCATTAGGGTAGTAAATAAAAATCACAATTCAGAAAAACAGAGAACTAACTATCTTATTTAAAGTTTACATCAAATAAGGTCCAACTGTAATTAGATTAAGTCAACTTTATATCTTGAGATAATATTATCCCTCCAGGAATTAAGTTCTTAGAAAATAAGACACAAATAATTTGAATTAAAGCAGTACTTCTAAAAATGCCCATAGTGAGAACACCATATTTGCTCATTAGAGACTGTCTAAAACATGAGTATTGCTAATGGCAAGATTATCTGTAACAAGGCAAAAGAGTTACAAATACATAAGCTTACATTTGCTTAAAAGGTGTTAATATAAAAAATTAAACTCATAACAAATGACATTTCAGCTTAGAAAACCAATAATACATTTAAGTCCAATGTAACCTCCTTACTATATAAACTCCTCCATCTAGGAATCCTAATTAAGCCAAATATACTTCCTGTCACAAAAGTGATGTTCAAGACATACTCTCCATTCGCAAAAAGATTCTTTCTCAAGTAAAAAGGATGCACATACTACCATAAGACAGCAATAATGAAGAATCATGGGCAGAGAAATATATTTCAAAACAGAATCCCTTGGAAAGCAGCTTGCATTTCTACACTGGGTGCTGAGCTTTCTTTTAGACCTTTCACATCTAATTCCCTCCAGCCATGAAGGGTTATTAATCTTACTTTTACAAACTGGGGTGTGCCCCAGTTCTTAAAATCTATGCACAATAAAAAGTGGTAAGAGGGAGTAAAAGACAAGTTAACCCATGACAGATAGAAATACACGGCAAACATTCCAAATCCATGCTGTCCAATACAGTAGCCACTAGCTACCTATGGCTATTAAGCACTTACAAAGTGGCTAGTCTGAAATGAAATATGTTGTAAGTGTAAAATACAGACCAAAATTCAAAGATACTGTATATATTGTTTACATGTTGAAATAATAATTTTGGATATCTGCATTAATAAAAACTTTAAAATTAATTTCATTTTTTTAAATTTTTAATAATGCTACTAGAAAATTGAAAATTACATATGTGACTTGCATTATATTTTTATTGGACAGCACTGTTCTAAGTCATAGCATCTAAATCTATGAGTTTAGAGGACTTTCTTCATTTGTAATCATTCCTAAATTTGTCTTTAACAACAAAAAAGAGATAAGCATCTGCCAATTTACACAATCTACATTTCCTGTCCCACCTCCGTACTTTTCATACAACCTCTTAGGACTTGTTAACACCAGTGAACACTACAAATACAGAATAAACGTATTAATATATAATATAGATTATATACTTGAACATTATGCTGTTACTAACGTACTAGTGCTTTTGTCATGCAGCCAACAACTGATACACATTTTCATCAAAACAGAAATCCATTAAAACAAATCCATTTCAAGAGGTGGTTAGTAGGCCAATCATAAAGTCAACCTAATTCCCAGAATTTTATTTGCCAGCTAGACGTGGAAGGCCACATGTAGTTCTTACTAATGACAACTGGGCTTCTGTGATACTGTAATTAATGCCTGTTACGTGTGATACTCAAGTCCTTGAATCCCCAATGTGCAACAGCTAGAAAAGTATAACTTCCTTGTAAACTTCCATTATTAAAACACAAAGACATATATAAACGTCACTTTCTTTAGTCACCGAGTATTTAAAAGTGAGAATAGCACTGTCTTACAAGAGGTTTAAAAAGGTAAAATTATAAAATCTCCTCATTCATATTTGAAAATGATATATTAATTGATTTGAACAATGAACTGTAGCCAGATCATTTCCCCCAGGAGCATCCATTTGCCAATTAGTTACCTAAGTCTCTTTAACCACCCTACAACTCACTTTACAGGCTCATCTGTTACACCTCTAAATCCCAACTCCTCTTTTCAATACTCTGCAGAGATTTCCTATTGCCCTTCCATGTCAGGATCCTTATCTTCAATTTTGAGTTTCATTAGGCTAATCTCTATTTTTTCTCTACTTTTCCGCCTATTCCTTCCATTGTGCTTGAACAAACCTACTGATCTGGTGCTCCATTAACCCACCCCTTCTCCAAATCTCCTCTTTTGTTATAATTCCACTTCTTGTTCCCCCACACATTCATAAGGGGGAAAGTCAAGGCAAAACATAATTTTATTTTTCTTTTCACCAGCTATTTAAGAAGCTCTTTTAATTCTACTTTCAACATGCAAGCTCTCAACTTTCTAAAGGGTATAAAGTTATTTCTCTCCCCAGTATCTTTCCTGAATAAGTGACAAATTTTAATTTGTTTCTTCATACTAATTTACAGTAAATGTAATAATCCATTTATAAAACTAGAGCTTGGAAGGAAATTTGTGGTCCCCAAACCTCCTGAAATGTTACACATAAGTATTTGACTTTTTACAGTATATTTAAGATTTTCATCCATATGGAGACTATATTGTAAAAGTTGTAACAATTTTTATTTATTTATTTATAATTAATTAATTTATTTATTTTTGGCTGTATTGGGTCTTCGTTGCTACGCACGGGCTTTCTCTAGTTGCGGTGAGCGGGAGCTACTCTTCATTGTGGTGCACAGGCTTCTCATTGTGGTGGCTTCTCTTGTTGTGGAGCACGGGCTCTAGGCGCGCAGGCTTCAGCAGTTGCAGCACACAGGCTCAGCAGTTGTGGCACGTGGGCTCTAGAGCACAGGCTCAGTAGTTGTGGCGCACGGGCTTAGTTGCTCTGTGGCATGTGGAATCTTCCCGGACCAGGGCTCGAACCCATGTCCCCTGCACTGGCAGGTGGATTCTTAACCTCTGCGCCACCAGGGAAGGCCGATTAACAATTTTTAAAATCACTATTCATTTACCTCAGCTTGATTTAATAAGTACTCTTAATTCCATGTTTTGGAAAGTTACTTTAACAGATTTTTTAAGGTGTTTGTTTAATATACTCTCTGTCAATCTGAACCTGTATTCAACAAAACTTAAAAAAATACATATGTATCTTCTACATGCTAGAAACTGGGCTAAATGCTGATAATGAAAAATGCAAAAGATGGTTGCTGAACACAAAAATTTAACTCTTACCAGAGAAATAAATCAATTACCATGCTGTATAATATTTTCTTATTCTGTCCCACTCATCACTGCTATTTGTGGACTAGAATTATTTTTTTGTACAATTATTGGTTCTAATACCTCATTTTTTCAAAATGTTCTTCCATAAACATGCCTGTTTATTTTCCCATATAACTGCTATTTACCATTACATGTAACATATACAAGGTATGTAATATCTAACTCACTAAAAAAACAGATGAAATAGGATTATTATCTGCACTTCTGAGAGAAGAGTTAAATAACTTGCTCAAAAGCTCACAGTTAATCTGTGGAGCTGGGACTTGAACTTGTATTTGTCCAACCCCAGAGCCCTTTATCTGGGTCAGCTGGACTTCCTGGATGTACAAAAGGACAGTTTTTGCTCGTCTGTTTGTTTTGCAGGTGGCGGTGGGGGGGGGGGATCTGTCTCTGCTTTCCCAATAGTTGGGAATTTTATAGTCACAGTTATTACCTAACTATAATGGTGGCACCTCTGGTTTCCCCCCACCCCTAAATTTAAAAGAACTGTTCGCAAGTATTTTCAACAAATAGAATATTGGCTTTTTGTTAAAGAGAAGCATATTTTATTATTTTAAGGAAGAATTCTCTTCTACTTCTCTGTTTAAGATTTGAGAGTCAGTTAAAATACACCAAATGGTGCTCAACATCAGGAGCGATTAGGAAAATGCAAATCCAAACCACAATGAGATGCCACTTCACACCCACCAGAATGGCTATAATGAACAAACAAACAAATAAACAACAGAAAATAAGTATGGCAAGCACGTGGAGAAATTCGACCCCTCATACATTATTGGTGAGACAGTAAAGTGGCATAGACTTTGTGAAAAACAGTTTGGCAAGTATATGACCACAATTCCACTCCTAGGAATGTACCCTAAAGAACTCAAAACAGGTATTCAAACAAATGCCTGTACACACAAGTTCACAGCAGCACTATTCACAACAGCCCAAAGGTGGAAACAACCAAAATGTCCATAACTTATGAGTGGATAAAATGTACCAAATGCTTTTATTTCATATTGTGTTTCTTTTTTTTAAAAAAACTGAAGTACAGTTGATATACAATATTATATAAATTACAGGTGTACAATATAGTGACTGATAATTTTTAAAGGTTATACTCCATGTATAGTTATTATAAAATATTGGCTATATTCCCTGTGTTGTACAATATATCCTTGTAGCTTATTTTATACATAATAGTTTGTACCTCTTAATCCCCTACCCCTATGCTGCCCCTCCCCCCCCCGATAACCACTAATTTGTTCTCTGTATCTGTGAGTCTGTTTCTTTTCTTTTTTTTAGTTATATCATATTATGTATTTCTTGAAATGCTCAATAACTTTTCTTCTTTAGCCTACTGTTGTGATATATCAGAGGACTGGGAACTGCCATTCTTCAGTCTTGCAACAAACTTCCTTTGTTTGAAGAGTATTCTATTTGTTTTTACAATTTTAATGTTCTTTGTTCATCAATGAAATTAGACCATTGTCATTTTGGCAGTACTAGTATCATGCTTGGGGACTTAGGTCATATTTGCCTCAAAACATGTTTAAGGTAGTTTGTCATCTTTTCCTATGCTCTAGAATAAAAGATAACATGGGAAAGAGCTACCACTTGGAAGTTTAAAACATCTTAATTGTAAATCTATAGAGAAAAGTATTTAATAAAAGTATTAAGCATAAATTTTTAAAATTTATTTTACAAATAATCTAATCCATGTTTTCAAATGAATCATCCTCTGTCAATTATCGTTAAGAGACTGCTGTTGAAGTTTGTTTGTTTTAAATATTCTTTTTTATTTTTTAAATAAAAACATCTAGTAAGATATAGGGATGTCTCTGGTGCTTTTACCTAATGCCATCTTCCTCCAAAGTTGCATCTTATTAAGTTCTGATTTACTTCTATTTTCAGCTGTTCGCACTAAAATTTCATGCCCTCATTAAGTCATTAGCTACACACACATACATATACACATGGCCCTAATGTTTCGCACACTCCTCCCACACACTTTTACCAATCTTTTGCATTAGGACACAGGCAATCAAAGTATAGAGAGTGCTTATGTTAAGAAACAGCTAGCCATTAAAAACCAAGTAAGAAACACGATCTTAACTGTTCTCTAGCTTCATAGAGAATAAATGGTATTTCATTATCTCCCCTGTCCCTTCCCAAGTCTCCTCATCCCAACAAGGACCCTAAACCTCAGAGCACTATTTCTCAAAAAACTGATTACAGTGCAGCTAGTACGTGAATCCTAAGACATGCTTCTCAAAATGCACATTCTCAGGCCACCCTTGGACTACGAAATTAGAATCTCTGCTTTGGACAATGCTTGATTACAAGAATCTTTTGATTCACCAAGCCTACCAGAACACTGCCCACATATAGCATTAGGGCAAGGTAACGCCACAACTTATCATACTAACTGGGATATTTCTGAAGGTGAAAGGAAATGCTATTAACAATTACACCAAGACAAAAGATATAAACCAGGATGTATGGTCAAAGTAGGGTTCCTGTGGTATGCCTCACCTCTGAGAATTTGGCTAGCTTCAGAACTACTTTCAACTTAGGAGTTCATTAACATTATCCTAAAATGTAGTGCAAGAGTATTATACTAAGAGGTGAAAATATAAAGAAACATAAGATCCACACCCAGTTCTGGTGTCCAGTTCAGTTAGAAAGAAAGAGCATGTGACAAGAGGCGATAAGTAGCAGAGAATAAATATGTAAGTCTCTCAAAAGAGAGATATGCAGGAAAGGCTTCACAAGATGTAGGATTTGAAATGGGCCTTAAAGGAGCATTACTGTTTGGTGGATGAAAGCCATTCTATGCAGTGAGAGAAGGTAAACAGAGATGCAGAGCCTAGAAACCCATGTTATGCCCAGGGGGTAGGAAACAGATCACTTCTGCCAGAGCATAGCCTTTATACATAACAGAAATTTAAAACAAAGATAAGTTAAGAACCAAATGCAGAACATTTTGACGGACACCCACTAAAATTCCTGAGGGAATTCCATAATCAAAAAGCAGCTGTGACACAATGTGACATGAGTGCCCAGGGGAAATGAGAAGGGATAAAAGATACAAGAGTGAAAAAAAAGAATAATACCCCACATAAGAGGAAATACTAAATACTTAAAGAAGAGTAATTAGGAGAAAGAAGAGACATTTCAGGGACGTCAAAAAGAAGCTGAAAGTAAAGACATACAAGAAGGCAGGCAGTTAAAACAAAAAAGAAATTAAAAATAAGTCATATGAAGAAAACACTGACAGCTAGATTACCAAATAGCTTTTTCAAATAAAATAGAAGAGGAAAAGCCAGATTACAAAAAGATGAAAGAAATACAAGACAGAAAAGTGGAGATGTGGCTATATATATGGCTCAGTAAACTAAAAGATAAATGGGCAGCCAGATAGTGGATAAGAAGAGAAAAGATGACAATTAAATGGGCTTAAAAAAAAAACCTCTCAGAAACAGGATAAGGTTAATAATTGGAAAGAGACTGGAGATAAATGAAAAGGAAAGGTTCAGTTTCAGGCAATGGGCTAGCAGAAAAATCCTGTTAAGAGCACAGGTTTTCCTGTAAATAAAATCAAATTCACTCACAATAAAAAGATCAAAGGAATATACAAAGATACATATTTGCCAGAGAGTGTGTATATATACACGTTAAGGTCATACAAAAAGCTTAAATTTAATGAAGGATTTCAGAGTTTGGGGGAGGTGTAAAAAGTAAAATGCTAGAGGAAAAAAATATCTATTTTTTGCATAGAAGACAATTTCATATGCAGTAAAATCATACACATTTGGTCATGACAGATTTTACATAAGAAGTCTATTACAAATCATACATTACTAAAGCAATGCTATACAAAAATATTTTTATTACAGCATTATGATTTGCTATCATTATAATGTGGAATCTAGACCAGTAATTTGCAACTGGAAATGATAACCCTTCTTCCCCCCTAGACATCTGGAAATGGGAGGAGGAGTTGGTTTCTGGTGGCCACAGTACTGGGAGAGGCCCTACTAGCATTATGTCAGCGAAGTCCAAGGATGCTCAGTGTCTTCTAAGGCAAAGCACAACCCAGTCCAAAATGCCAAAGTGGACACTGATAAGAAACACTGTAAACAGACAAAGAAGGTCACTTTTCTTGTGTATTCTTCTTGCATATTTAGATAAAAATGAACAACAAAGTTCATTCTTAAACTTAATTCTTGTGATAATTTGATTCTGATAAAGGTCTTTGCATTCCACCTTAATCTATTTTAATTCAGAACTTAAGAACAGACATATAGTTCTAATAAAGGAATTTTGGTTATTCTAATGCTAAGACATTGATTATCCCTTGACAAATGAAGAGGTGGCCAGGAAAATATGTTATGTTTAAAGCAACAGTTTCAGTAAGTATTCAGTTTTAAAAATAACACCTAGGGCATTGGTTAAGTTGAATAACATGCATTTGCATTATTTTACCACCAAATATGTCCATGCAACTTTTATACATCCAAAGTTTCCTAAGGCAAAGCAATTTAAGTTGAAGTTTATTTAAAATTAAGAAGGTCTGTAAGGACTATAGCAGCATATACTGAAGTACTGCAATGGAATGAAACACAACAAATACAAGTTCACAATGAGTCTGAAAAGGATAATAGGAAACCAACCCATTATTCTGAAAAGAAAGAAAAAAATAAATCTGATAAACAAGGGGAAGAATTAACCACTTATTCTGCCTTCACTATGTAACTCACCAGATTGGTAACCAAATGGAAGATGTGGGTAAATTTCTCTTAAGAGATGTATTCCAATGACTACCAGCATCACAAAAAGACAATCAGATCTCAAGTGTTTCCTGATAGAAAAGCTCACTACAACCTATAAAGCAGTTTTGTCAAAAGAAAAAAAGGGGGGGGGCTATCAATCCTGAATATGAACAAGCCTCTTGACCTAACTCCCAAATTTACAGGAAACACTGAACACAAAGAAAGATATTATACTATGACTAAGAATGCAATAAGCAAATCCAGACTTAGAAACTCAGCCCTATTTCATTAAATAAATTGCAAAAATGAAAAAGAGAAAGACAAAAACAAAACAAGAGAGAACTTATAGATTGGAAGATACATAAAAAACATCGACCAATCACAGTGTCTCTACTTTATTTGGATACTGATTCAAATTAGTTGTGAAGAAGGAAGGTAGACATCCCTGAGACATTTGTAAATTTGAACAATGACTGATTCAGGAATTTTGATATTTTTAGGTGTGTTAATGACATTGTGGTTAAATTAAAAGAAGTCCTTACCTTTTGAAAATGCACACTGAAATAGCTGTTCTTTAAAAATGCAGATGAAATGATGTCTGAGATTTGCTTCAATGTAATATGGGAGGGTGAAATGGTTTGGTGTTATAGATGAAACAAAATTGGTCAAAGGTTGGTAACTATTGAAACTGGGTGAAGGCTACAAGGGTATTTATCACACTAGTCTGTTTACTTCTGTATATGTTTCAAGTTCTCCATAATAAGTTAATTTAAAAAAATTAAGAAACCTCAGCAGGAGGGAAAAGCGATCATTTGCAACATGTTTATTTTCCGGCTTATAAAAGAACAAAATGAATACTTGGCATAGTCCTCTAATGGATATGGGGATATTAAGCATCTGGGAGGATATAACAGAAATGTCTTTAAAAATTTTAAACAGACACTGGTGTAAATAAAATAAAGAAAATCTAAAGGTGCACTAGTTAAAACCGTCACTGAATTCCACACGGGTCACATGCATCTAAGTTTGTGTTTAAACCCTTCAAATGCCAGATTTCCCCTCTTTGTGATAGCAGGTAGATTTACTACAAGTATTTACAAATCCAACAAATATTACCAATACCCTTAGAAACAAGTGTGAAACAAAAATAAAACCATAAAGCCAAGGCTTTATGATGCCCTCTATATTTTGTTGTTGCTACTGTTTAAATTGAGAAGACTACAGAAAGCAGTAGGAAGCCATAAAAAATGTGTAGCCACAATCTTCTGAGATCGATTCTCTTGGGGACCCTAAATAAATGGATTCTTGACCTACTAAAATTTAATGTAAAAAAATGATCCATTTGTAAAGGACCTATAAGATTGTAAATGGCAAAACAAACTACAAATAACCACCCTCAGAAAGGGAATGAATGGTGTTTATAAAAAGCGAGTCCCATGGATATAAAGGGAGAATCATCATGATGATTTATAAGTAAAGGAAAATAAAATAAAAAGGTAACAAAATTCATGTTTCCCTAGGCCTTTCACTCAGACCAAAACATGTGGAGCTATACTCCCAAAAGCAATTTCAGACTAGAGATGTCTTTATTTTTCCCCAGACAAGCTAGAAGTTAAACAGAATGACAAAGTATTTTTACTCTGGGACAGTGAAGCAGCAAAGAAACTTCAGAATGGCAAAACTGTTCCAAATCCCTCCAAAACAGACAGACTAAACCTTGGACAATGAATGAACAAGGCAATATTGCAACTCCTTTCAAAGTTTTATCTGTTGCAAATAACCATAAAATTAAAACAATTATTATTTACAACAAGGACCAAACAGGAGGCTGGGATTTTTAAAATTTAGTAACTCTAGAAATTTGACCCTCTTGCTATTACTTAAGGTTAATCACATCTTACTGACCATCACATCCAAAACAGGTGCTAAAAACAAGCTTACGCTATTTCCTTTTATACCCTTATAAAACTGATGAAATGTCAACAGAAAGAAAAAGCTGAAAGCTTTAGAATTTAATTTTTATACAGCATTTAGACAAGATGCAAGACACAGATATGATTCATAAAACTCATTTAGTTTTATCAATCTAAAATGAACTATATCAACCTAGCAGGTCACACTGAAAACATTAGGTCTGTTTTGCTAAGTAGAACAGTTCCTCTTCCAGAGAGACTCCTAGGAAAAAAGCAAATCTCCATACTATTATCTGGAAATATTTTTGTATAAATTCACAAGTTTAGGAAAAATAGTGCTTAAATAAACTATGAAACTATATAAAACAAGACAAAATTAAGAGGAATCTAATATAAAGCCAAATTTCTATAAAAAGTCAGATCTAGTACCAGTATTAAAAAATAACAAGAACACATGTTGCTGAGAAATCAGCATTAAAATACTCCTAAAATCCTATGTGATTAGGACTTTTCTCCATAAAACTAGAAATTCTTATCCATAGATTTTTTTTCCAACTTCAAAGCAATTCATAAACACAGACCGCTTCACAATACCCCAGACAAAAAAGTAGAGGCAGATTTAAAGTCTCACTGCTTTGCCCAAAGAAAAGCCTTACACAAGGAACTACAAGCCAGAGAACAAAGATTTGCCTTTTCCATTATGATCATATTCAATCCCTGACCTTCTTCCTTAGAAGGCAAGAGAATAGGCAAGAAAGCTGGCAACTTGGGGAATGCTCCTTGAAAAGAAAATGCTTCTGAATGATTTAAAAAGAAGAAGAAGAAGAAGAAAAAAAAACCCAAGGCAAGCCTAGCACCCCCAAGCCAAAGAAGGCAACTCTTCTTTCTCCAACTCACCATCTGGACCTCACTTGCCAGGTTCTAAAACCATACAGTAGTTTGGATCCTTCAAGAGACTATAAGCAAACAAATGGGATGTACTTATACTAAGCATGCACCTACAAACCCTTAAACAACTCTGAATGCTTTTACCAGATTTCTCAAGCAGCAGTGTACAAAAGCAAAAGTGCTTACCTTCACGTAAAAAGTAAGCCTAAAGGGCTTCCCTGGTGGGGCAGTGGTTAAGGGCTTCCCTGGTGGCGCAGTGGTTAAGAATCTGCCTGCCAATGCAGGGGACACGCGTTCAAGCCCTGGTCCGGGAAGATCCCACATGCCGCGGATCCCACATCCCACTTGTTGCGGAGCAACTAAACCCGTGCGCCACAACTATAGAGCCCGCGCTCTAGAGCCCATGAGCCACAACTACTGAGCCCACACGCCGCATCTACTGAAGCCTGCACACTCTAGAGCCCGTGTTCTGTAACGAGAAGCCGCCGCAATGAGAAGCCCGCGCACCGCAACGAAGAATAGCCCCCGCTCCCCTCAACTAGAGAAAGCCTGCGAGTAGCAATGAAGACCCAACACAGCCAAAAATAATAAATAAATAAATGTATTTAAAAAAAAAAAAAAAGTAAGCCTAAATTTTTGCCCTGGAGCTGTTATATATATGCACTACATGTGTGACAACTCTCAGATTAGCTTTTGAAATCTTAACAAGAATGATACTTCAAAGGATTGTTTTGGGAATTAAATAAAATAGCATATTAATAGGCACTATACTATGGAATCCAGTAGTGTCAGGCTGGGTGCTCACCTATTCATGAAGTATATATCCTTTGTATATAGGGAGAGAAATCGATTTCTCACTGAATATCCATATGCTCCCCGACATTTTCCAGCCACCTTGCAGTTGGTCGAGGCCATGTGATTAATTCATGTCTTAACTTCCAGACCAAAGCACTTAACAGTTAGACAGCACATGACCCTCTAGCTATCTTGCCTGGACACATGTTCCAAATGGCAGGGCTACAAGATGTAAGCTGCTCAGATCTGAGCCGACACGTGGAAGAGCTAACCAGGAGAGTCCCTGGACCCACAGAGGACTTCATACAAGTGAGACAAACGTTTATATGTTCATGTTATAAGCTTTCTAGGTTTGTTTGTTAACGCAACACAGCTTAGCAAAATTCAACGTCTCCTTTTACAGCCTAACTGCACTCAAATGCTAGACAAAATGCATACATAAAAATGGCAAGTCCTGAGCTTAGGTATTAAAGGATATCTTCCTTTCTGTGTAATTTTGTATATCCAGAATGAATAGAATGGTTAAAAGAGAATCCTGATAGCAAAGCAGAAAAGTAATCCAATGTACACAGAATAACTTAAAAAAGAAACTGATACTTATAGTTTCACCTTAAGGAGAAAAAATTCTAAAATCAAGAGTCTAAACTTTTTTCTAGTTAAGCACACAAGTTATACAAAAAAAAAAAAGCAACAGTACAAAAATAACAACTGAGAAACTAAAAACAGCTATCAGGAAACAGGTAAAAGAAAGAAAAGCTGAACAAGACTTTAAACACCTTTTCACCATGAGTAAAATAGCTGAAGTCACTTGTCATTGTAACAGAAGTATTACAGAGCCACAATTGCTTACCCGCAATTCTGGAATATCCCAAAAGCTCTAAAAATCAAAGACTAAAAAAAAAGTAAGTTTGGAGAAAAATAATTTGGCAGCAACACCAAACATGAACTAACCAAAAACTATCTGTAGTGTCTATTTATCCCCTTAATATGAACATGCATACAATTTGACTGTAGAAATATGAATGTGTTTGATTATGGAGTGCTTCTCCAGATCCCACTGGCGGTGTTATATAAAACACAACAAATATATCACATTCCCTTTCTAAAATCTTAAAATTTCCAAATTCTGAAACATTACTGGCCCCAAGAGTTTGAAATAAAGGACTGTGGACTTGTAACAATAATAGAAGTAAATAATCTCTGTATTGTCTTAATGATAAAAATATAAGTCAAATGAAGAGCATGGCTTTCTAACCTGTTTGTAGTTCAATCAATGTACTGAATCCAATTGAATTTTGATGACTTTCCAATGGTATTTCTACTTGATGATACTTCAATATTCCCAGTAGCACACAGATACAACCAGCCTAAAGCTAAATCATGAGAGGGTATAATTAACTAGAAGGAGACTAATTAAAAATACTGCTGTAAGCATTTCTGGCCTCAATAGACCATAACTTAGCAGGTACTCAAGGTAGCCATTCCTGTAGGTTCACATAAAAAAACAGACATGTATCAGATAACATAAGATAAACTACAGCACAAGAGTAGTGGGAGATGGGGACACCAACTCTGAGGAAGGTAGAGGAGAATGTATTCAGTAGGCATCACTAGTAAGATAGGAAAATGGTAAAAAGCAAACCATGTAAAAATTAAAGAGGCAAGGTACTGGAATAAACATCTACAGCAGGATTTCTCAACCTCAGCACTACTGACATTTTATAGCCCAGATAAATCTTTGCTGGAGGGAGTTGACCTAGGCATTACAAGGTATTTAGCAGCGTCCCTAACCTCTACTCACTAAATTATCAGTAGCAGCCCCTCTTCCCCCAGTTGTGGAAAGTCTCTAGGCATTGCCAATTGCCCCCTAGGCCAGGGTGGGGTGAGGGAATAAGAAGGCAAAAACTGCCCCCAGTTGAGAACTGAGGCAAGAGCAATACTAAAAGTTTAAAGATGTTTATTCTTCTAGATTCTAAAATGCCAAATATATTTCCCTGTTAAAAGCAGTATGGGAAGGGAAAAAACCATCTTCTATTTCTCTAGATCTACAGGTGGTTTTATTCTGTTTTTAATCTTAATTTTGTAGGAAAGACCAGAATGGCAGATCAAGTTCTCCGTTATCAATCGGAGCGCCCGGCACTCTAAGGAACAATGACTTGTTGACTTTCTTATAACTAAACATATCCATCTGCTGTTACAGCAACTTATTCAAGGAGAGAATAAGGTACCAGTTGGTTGTGTATAGATAGGAACAAAACAATTTGAGAGTCTTGCATGTAGCGGCAAAGTAACCACGCAACTTTTTAAATGCACAGTTTTCACACACTTTCTAATTACATTATCTGCACTGAACTTAATAGATCCCTAATAAAAATGTGACCTTTAGATGGGGAAGAATATTATTTTCAATCACATCATTCTTTTGGAAAAAATTTTTAGTCACAACAGAACTGAGTCCTTCTGCTACACTGGCATATATGAGGGAAATAATTAGCTTTACTATGAATCAATTTCCTTTTATAATAAAAATGGTAACCAAATACCTCTGAATAATCATATTAAAAATTACAATTATGAAAAAGTAAAGAATATGTGGGATATTTAACAGATTTTCTCCAAACCAAACTCATTGTTTTGCCTGGAATTTCTATTCCTGTCAATCTGACAGACTTCAACTTATTTATTAACTTAACTTCTTCACATGAAAAGCACTGTGTGAAGCAAGACAGAAAAATGTTCAAGACAATCCTCCTTTCAAAGGAACACTAACTCTTGCAGAAGGTAGACAAACAAGTAAATAATTATAGTATATAGTATTAACATACTGGATTCATGTATTGATATTACAGCTGTGCTGAACCAACTATTAGCTTATTGAAAAATAAAACATTTAAAATTATCAGGAATGTCCAAGTACCAAGAAAAATCCTCATGATTTTTGAGGTCTATGCTGATGCCAAAATGTAATTAATTAATAATAAAATAAGAACTATCCCTTGGTAGATGACCACAGTAGAGTGAGATGGAAAACACCTTCAGTCAGAGTAGCTCTATACTTATGTTTTACAAATCGAGCGTCCAGCTGAGATTTAATTCTTATAAAAAGGCAATTGCAGGATTTTTTTTCAAGAGTTGAAAACAAAAGGACTAGATGATTAATGACACAATTTTGTTTTATAAAATAGGGTACCTTCACATAGCACACACTGGCTAATATAAACTGGCTAATATTGTTGGCTAATAACAATCAAATGTATAAGTAAAAAAGAAAAAGCAATCTATCCATATGTGTGGGAGGGTTTAAAACCAAGTATTGTATAAGCAACCAACAAAGCTATGTAGATATCACGTGTTATTTTGATCATGACCTGCCTTCATACACCGATTAGAGAAAGCTTCCAAAATCTCTCCCTAGATCAGAGAGAAGGAAAGAATGCTATGTTTAGGTAACGAGTAAACTGTATCAATTCAGAATCTAAATTTTACAAAAACATTGATATAATCTCATTCTCAATACAGTAAAACTACAAATTCCTACAATGGAACATTTAAAAGGGAAAACATAACTATCACCATTATTTAAGAATTTTTTATTATAATTTATTGGACAGTCAGAGCATTCTCTACTGAATTAAGTATCATTAACCTTATGCATATTCCTTTAAAGAGGATATACTATTTGTTCAGCTTTACCCAATGTTCTTAGGTTTATTTTCTTTTTTACTCAAGTTCCAAGGAACTGCTTTTACTAACATCAAAAAAACAGCTGCCTGACATAGTCTCAATAAATAGGTGCGGAGCTGATTAGGATGTAATTATTCCTACAGTCGGATGCTGATGCACTGGAGAAAACGCCAGCAAGAGTGAAGGCATACTGCTATAACCTAGCTCTTTAACCATGCTACCGCCACTTTATTGACCAAGTTTACATTGTTAAAAAAATTTTAAACATATTAATTCATCTAATCCTCACAACAAACTTATAAAGAGGGATATCATTTTAATCTTCATCATATAGATAAGAAACTGAAAGACAGAAATATTCCATACCTTATCTAAGTTAACATAGCTATTAAGTGCCAGAGCAGGGATTTGAATCCAGACAGTCCAGTTCCAGTACCACTGCTTTTCAAACCTTAATATACATACAATTCACCTGGAAATCTAGTTGAAATTCAGATCCTGATTCAGTACTTCTGCAGTGGGGCAGGCAAGATTCTACATTTCTAAAAATCTCACCTGTGATGCAGATGATGCTGGTCTGAAGACCACCCTTTGAGCAGCGAAGTTCTATCTTCCCTAGAAATGGTGCAAAGTGGTGGTAACCCTCAAAAGGAGATAGAGCTCATCCAGTTAGACAATTAGGCTTACAAATAAATCAGGGCTTGCCAACTTCTGGTTTAGAACTTAACTGCTTCTCTTATTAATTTTTTTTTTAGAAAGAAGGAAATGAGCAAAATTTGCAAGCATTAGTACCTACTTTCAGGTTTCGCATATTAATACTATAACTTGATACCGTCACACCTCCCTCCCAATAAGGTCTTTCCCACATTCAAAAACTATTTACAAATGTCCCTGAATACCTACTTTAACACAGATTCAATCTGAACATGTTAAAGAATATTTTTGGAGCGTATTTTTCTACTTTCTCAGATACAGAAAGAATTAGAGGCTAAGTTCAAAATCCAGCACCTTTCTAAACTTCTGCCACCTGTCAAGTCCTGAGAGGACAAGGACACTCTTTGGATGGAACGTAAATGTCTTAATAGCACATACAACTTCCCTTCATTCTCACTGGTGTATCAGCTGTTTATACTCTAATCTGGAATACAGTAAAGAGTATGAATTGAAGGCACTAAATGTTATATCCCTATGTTTAGAATGCTTTGGCCTAAAGCACTCCAATACCTAAAAATTGAAATGCCATCAAATCACTGGAAATAACATTTTATCAAACTTTTATACTATTGGGAAAAGAAATATCAATACTATCAAAATGTTTTCAAACATGTTTAAAGCCACACACTCAATTCAGTAATTAAGTCTATCCTATGATCACCCTGGGTGTATACATATTTGACACAGCTGTATAATAACTAAAGAATATTTTATTAATTAAACATAGGAAGGAATTTAAGAAAAATCTTAATCAAGTCTGAGTAATTTTGGTTTTGTTGAGTTTTCTTGTATTCCATTCAACTTTTTCCTGAATGTACACAGACATACTTTACATTTCTTCCCTGAGGAAGAATTAAATGTGTCACGTACTTTGATAAGCTAATAAAAATCATATTCAAAACCATAATGGAATTCTGATTACACATTAAAGTCAAAAGAATTAGGTTTCATAGATTTCAGGCAATATGAATTCACACACTCAGAATTTATTAATATAGAGTCCCATTTTTAATTAAGACAAAAATTAACAAATTTAAACTGTATGATCATCATAAAGCTAAAATTCTCACCAACGCACCTGTGAATACAAGAACACCACAAGTATGACACAGAGGTAAAAACACAATACAAATTTTAAATTAGCTGTTAAAATCCTAAAATGCCTCCACTAAACACTCACTATTCCAAATTCCTGCTCAAGAACAAGGACTAGATGTTCTTCCACCCAAAAGAATCTGAAGACTTATAGAAAAACACACAAAACTATGTGGGTATTTTACTTGTCCAGCATATGAAGGAAGGCTGTCCCCAAACTAATAAAAAAAACTTCTCCAGTCTCCTACTAAGACTCATATTTTCTGTTTTTTTTCTTTAATCACTCACACAGTCACAAAGAAACTCATACATAACAAGAAGCAGAGAACTGAAAGATGTCATTTGCAATAGTTGACAGTGATCACAAGTTGTGACGAGGGAAAGCACAGATGATGTATTCCAAGTTACTGCACACGAGCAAGCCCAAGGGTTCACTATTTCACTAGCCTAATCACTAAATGTGAAGCATTATTTCATGGACTGAAAGGAAATCTGGTAGATAAAGAGAAAAATAATAACAAGTTAAACTTTCTATCTCCAAGAAAGACTCTACTTCCTCTAAAATAATCATCAGTGACCTTGTGGAAACATTCCTGGGCTAAACATGTAGAGCACATTTCTTCAGCAACTGCAACACTAAGCTACTGCTCTGAGGGCATCTCACACATGTCTACTGGGTTCGCTAGATTTACACAAGAACACTAGTTTGTGCCATTTGCAGAAAATCAACAAAAACCTTTAAAAAATGTTTGACCCTACATGCAATTTTAAAACATTTTAGACCTTTGAACTGATAGATCTTTATGTCTTTTACAATGAGAAATACCAGAATACACTCTGCAAGTTAAGTGATTCTTCCAGAGAGCAAATTTAACTTGACCTCCCTAAATGGCTACAGATTTGACACACCATTTAGAAGCCTGAAAGGAAATACTTTTATTTATTTATTCTCTAAAGCAGTGCCGTTCAACAGAAATATAATGCGAGCCACGTATGTAATTTTAAATTGTCTAATAACCGTATTAAAATGGTAAAAAAAAAGAAATTAATTTTAAAACATTTTATGTAACCCAACATATCAAAAATATTAATATTTCAACATGCAATAAATATTTTTCAGAAAATCAGTTAAGATATTTTACAAAAATTCTTTTCTTCATACTAAGTTTTCAAAATCTGATGTGTATTCTACACTTACAGAACATCTCATTTTTGGACTACAACTGAAATGGTCACTAACCACAAGTGGTTAGTGGCTACGTTACTGGACAGTGCAGCTCGTAAGCGCTACTTTGAGATCTGACATACCACTATGTTTAAAATTAGTCTACATTCATGTTTCCTTTTTGAACTGAAATGTCTGATTACAAGTATGAGCAAATAAGGATCAGATCACCTTATTGGAGGACCCAGTTAACACACATGATAAGAAGCAGTTGGATTATATCCTATTATATCTCAAGTAGACTTCAGAAATAGGTCTGATCATCACAAGTGAACACAACTTGTAGCAAAAATATAGGTAAGACAAGAAAACATTTTCATATCAAACCACAACACTGCCTTATTTCTAGCAGCCACTCTTGTTCTTGAGCAGGTATCTCCATGCAAATTATCTAAAGACTGGTTTTCTAAGTTTGATGAATTTTGGAAGCCGTAAAGTCACTGCTGAAAAACTGAGCACTAAGTAAGAGGAATTTAAAAAAATTTTTCAGGGAAAAAATTATCAACCAGTTACTTTTAATACACCTATACCAACCAACAATCTTAAATTATCCTACATGAGTTTCACTGAAATGACTTCTTCCCACAAATTCCAACTCATTCACTGCTTTTTATACACGTATTTCAAGTACTAAAATTACTAAGAATTTTCCCAAGTAATTAGGCCATTTAATTAAAATGTAAATAATTCCAGCAATGCATTCTCTAGAAAGCAGCAACTAAAACCATTAGCTTAGCACGTAAAATTTGTCCTTAAGGCAAGTTACTGAATAAATCAAACAGAAACAACTATACTCTTGTTTACTGCATTTACATTTTGTAACACCACATTCAGCAATTTCTAAATTTGGAAGGTCAGTTCAGATTGTACACAAGCAGTAACTTTAAAGCTTAGCAAAATTTTAGAAGTTTCTGCAATATACTTCTGAATAAACACAGTATAGAACTATTACAGCAGAACAAAAATCAGCACTATTCATACTAATCCCAGCAAGAAGCACAAAATCAATACATTCGTAAGTCCAAAGTGTATGATACACGCTAAAAAGGTTTATTTCCTCCCAAATTTATTTAATTCACCCAAGACAATTTTTGTTTAATCCACTTGCAAAGCTGAAAAGAAGCAAATGTAGCCTCTTCTGCAGCACACATATTCAAGGACAATACATGAATCTCTTGATATTTTTCCACAATTTGAAATTAAAACAAAATTTGTTTCTTACCTGCAGTTAGGAGGAGGATCAAGGGTTATTTCAGCTAGCTCCTTCTGAATTCTGTTAGTGAAATGAGAAGAGACAAAAAGGATTTGAGAGAGTCTACAGAATAACCGGGGAATTACACTGCCCTCTACCACCATGCAGTTAAATGCAAGGCTGGCTTCGCCTTCAGTAATGCTAACATGGCTGCTTCCTCTTTGTTCTCAGAGGCATAACCCAAATCCCTTAACAGAAACTTCGCAGCTTTTTTTCTCACTTGCTACTATAAATAAGTAAGACATTTACACCTGATTTGAGAACTAGCCCTCCACTAGTACTCAGTAAAGGATATAAAATGTATTTTAAAACACTTTTTACCAAAGAAATTCTCTTTTCAAGCTTATATGCAAATGAGACAAGAAGGGAGGAGGGAAAGCACTAGAATATTTGACAATGACTTCAAGTCACTTTTACCAAGGTAAGAGTTAACAGGCTACTGCAAGTGCACATTAATAATTCTGACAATATTTTATCTGTAAAAAAAAAAAAGTTTGAAATTTACAAATATTTTTACCAGTGAAAAACTTCCAAAGGATTCTGGCATTCTTATTTAACTGAATCTGTCTTCCCTGACCTTAAGTACAGCACTTAAATTTAATAAATTTGGGAGAAGAGATAATGATAGCCTTGAGGTAAGAGGAAAAAACGCAGTCCTTATTTTATTCAAATTTAAAATGCTTTCAAAACTTAAGATGTGTCTAATATGTTCATCAACAAGATTACAACAAATTGAGAATTTTAAATTATCTCAAAGACTGCTGTTATTTCATAAATATTCTCGTTATTAATACTTGATTATTGATGTAAGAGAGGTGAAAATCCATAGAATATCACTACAGAATGCCAACATTTGATCAGCTTTTATATTTTGTTTTTCTTTTGGTTGTGATCAACAAAAATCAATAAAATGTCAATATTGGTTAATGCTATAGAAGCATTTGATGTATAATTACTAGAAATCATGGGTATTCCACTACTACTACCACTGATGGAGTCCCACTGACAGTCTTTTTTTCACCATTACAGATAACATAAATCAACAAGAAACAAATGATCTTTCACTTATATCCAACAAAATATGTTTCTCCTGCTGTTGAGTATTAATGTGACAAGCATATCCACAAGTTTTAGAGTGAAGAGGAAAAATGACAAAGTTGTCACTCACCAAGTGCCACCTAAAATGTAAATGGCTACTTTTCAGTTTTATTTGCCTTCACAAGGACACGGGGCTATATAACCATAGCCTAATTACAGAAAGTAATACCTGGGATGCATGACTTAAAGTCATGTTTGTAAAACTGAAAGCAGATTTGGAGCACAATTTTAAAATCTGCTTTCAAATATAGCCAAGGCCTTGAATTTACAAATTTTCTAGCAAACATGACCATTTCTGATCATTAAGTTTCATGAAGAGAGACACTGTGGATCTAAGTGTCAATTTCAAGGAAGCCGAATATGACTCATAAAAAGGAAACATCCTCAATGTATCAGCTAATTTGGGTTCACCAAATTTTCCTTGCCAACTCCTTAAACAATCTGTCAGATGTTAGTCCAATCTCTGTTCAAGGACACTCTCACTGAAGTTACCAAAGTACAGAACGAGTTTGCTTAAAAGTCTAATTCTAGGGAGGAGGATTATATGCCACCTAAAGAATGACAACTCATTCAAGTCCAAATAAAACTGAGCGCAAAGGAAATGTTTTCGAACTATTGCTACTGATATAAAACCAACAAAAGCGTCCAGCCAGTTGGAAGACAACCTGACAACGTGCTTAATCCTTTTTTTACACATTACCTTTTAGCACTAGTGGATAACTTAGCAGTGGTTTTGCTAGAGAGTTTGGTGTTTTTCTTCTGCTGGGTGGCAGAAGGTTTTCTTTCTTCTTGTTCTTCAGGCTCTGGAGCGGCTGGGTCTCGCTGGTCCGCATCTGAACTACCACTGCTGGTGCTGGGGCTCTCATCATCGGACCTTTGCCGATCACTGGACATCTTGGTGAAGTTATTTCTTGGAAAACTTTTAAAGAGAAAAGGGGGAAAGAAAGGAAATGTAAGTCTAAGAAATAAGCCAACAGCATTTTCTTCTCTTAATCTTCACCTAAAATCATATTTTAATGAAAACGCTTCAAAAGTGTTCACACATCTCATCGTACAGGAAGGTTACAGGGGAGGTGATGTGTCTCACAACGGCAGCGTTCAGGGCTTTACCGAACTCAAGTTAGAAAACCCACTCACATTTTTTTCCATCCCTTGGACAATCTATCAATTGTCTACTTTCTCAGAAAGCATGAAACAGATTTGCCAGGGAACTTAGGCAACGAGCATTAATAACATATGACACACTGTAAATAACAGATCTCGCTGAAAAATGTTAAAAAGTCACTAATAACGTCTAAATATTTTCACACTGACATTGGTCAAAGCTACCAAATTCCCTTTCCGAGAGGAAAACATACCCTATTAATAGCCCATATGCTTATTTAAGGTGGCGATTCCTCCTCTGAGCCCGTAAGCCTTTAAATACAACACTTACGAATTTTAAAAAATCAACTAACAAGCTGCTCTGGCCGTTTTCACGGCCAGCAGAGAAGATTCATCCGGCCAAGACCGAGCTGCCACCCTGGGAAAAGCAGAATTCAAACTGCACCTTCTGCAAAGCTCCCCGTGCCATCAAGGTTCCTCGCTCAATTTTTACATCACGGACCGACATTTTGTCCAAAATAACGAAAAAAAAAATTTCAGAGGAAAAACAAACAAACAAAGCCCCAAGAAGTGCAACAAATTTCCGCGCCCGCCGAGGCGAGCCGCGGCCGGCGACGGCGGCCACGCAGCTCCGCGGCCCTTTGTGGGGAGGGCCGCGCGGGGGCCGCGGGCAGCGCTCACCGCGCCGGGCGCCAAGTGATGCGAGCAGCCCGGCCGGCCCCGCCGCGGCTCGCGGACACCGGCGGCGCGGGCTCCCGGCGCGAACAAAGCTGCCCGCCCCCGCCCCCTCCCCCACCGCCGCCGCCGCCCCGGCCGCCCCCCACGCGGCCCCCCGGCCCCGCCGCCTTACCTCGGCCGCCCGCCCGGCCCGCTCGCGCGCCGCTACGATGTGGGGGAGGGAGAGAGAAAAAAACCCTTCCTTAAGGAAATGGAGGCAGCTGGGGGGGGGAAAGGGGGGGGAGGGAAAAAAAGAAGCCGAGGAGGCTCTGGCCGGGGAGTGTGGAACATTGAAAGTCGGAGGGGGTTGTGCAGTGCCGGGCTCCGGCCGGAGGGTGGCGCCGCCCAGCGCCTTCGGAAAAAAGGGGGGGGGGGGGTGGGAGCTCGGCTGGGCGAGGGCGCGAGCTCCCGGCGAGGCGTAGGGGACGCGGGAGACCCCCGCGCACTGTGGCCTCCAGCCGCCGCCGCCCGGCTCGGCTCCTCCCGGCCGCGCAGTCAGCAAGTTCCGAGGCGAGCGCGGGGGGAGGGGAGGGCGCGGCGGCGGCGCGCGTGCTCGCTCGCTGCTTGCCTGGCGGAGGGGCGCGCGCCGCCGGCGCCCGGCGGGCGCGGGCTGTTCTCGCGCGCTCCCGCGCGCTCTCTCCGCGCCTCCCTTCACCCGGGGGGCGCACGCGTCCGCCCGCGCGCGGCCAGGACAAAGAGCGCGGCGGGGACCCGGCGAGCTGGCCCCTGACGCCCTTGGCCGCGGAGCCGGTACCGGAGAAGGCGGGGGCGCGGGCGCCGTCTCGCGGGGCCGCTGTGCCGCGGGGTGGCTTCCGGCCTGAGCCCGCCTCCGGAGCGAGGCTGCCCATTGGACTACCCGCCCCGCAGGCTGGGGCCAGGGTCATCCCCGGGGCTGGCCGCATCCCCTCTCCCTACACACGGGCCGGCGTGGTCCACGGGGCCCCCACGCCTGGGCAAGGGCCCGGGGCGCGTGGCCGGGAGTCCCCCGCTGCCCTGGAAGACTGGAGACTAATGGGTGTCGTTGACGAGGCCAGGCACGCAGGCAGAGGAAAGCTGCCTCTTGCCCCTCGTGTGAGCCAAAGGGGCAAGATGGGGTCTTGGGCATTGAGGGAGGGAAAAAGGATTTCCAGACTAGGTGAGCAGCCTCTGCTTCTACTTGGCCCTCAGCCTTCCAAAGGGGAAGGTCCTTCGGATGCTCTGAAAACTTAAAAATTCAGAACAATTATTGAAATATCCCACTCAACATTTTTTAAAGTGAAGAGGATCCTTGTAAGGAGGGTTCATACCTGATGCTTTGCTGGATGCCCTTCTGACGAGCCTGCTAGATGCCAGTTCTGGAAAGAGAAGCTCTAAGTGATACTGGGTCAGAATGTCCACACAGAAAAGCTTCAGATGGGGTTAAGGGAAGGTTAGTTTTGTTCTGTCATTCTCGCTTGCAATTTCCAGGTGGACTCTGCAGTTTTTGCCCCAGGCACAAAGTGGCCAGAAGTACAAAAACTTCCTGTTTGCAGCCCAGACCTTCTCCTGCTACTGAGAACTTGCTCCAGTGATGGATCCCCTAAGGAATTTGGGGATTCCTCTCCCACAAGTGTCAGGGGCAGGGGTGCTGGGAGAATGTGGAGTTCACAGAGGGAGTGACAATAGCAGAGTCATAACAGCTGAACTAGAATTAAAGGAAAAAAGGAGAAAAGGTTGAGTGAGCCAATATATTTACTTATTTTTCCTCCAAATAGAAAAGTTTTGGTAAATTGTTGCTTACAATTCTGACGAGTAAGTTACATTTCTGTGATTTTCCAAAGACACAGTCATTCCGCGAACCTTTCAGAGGGCTATGCCCTAGGTGCTGGACACACAAAATTCACTCATTCAATTACTGTGTGACTCAAGCCAGGTCTCTACTCTGTGCTGGAAGCAACCAGTCCAGAAGGGGAACAGGTCATTAAAGTGCACCAGGTCGATTAGGAGGAAGGACACTCTAGTCAGAAGGAATAGGAAGTCTCAGATGTGGAAGACAGAGCATGGTGTGTGTGTTGACAAGAAGTTTGACTGGGCTGGATCAAAGTGTACCTGTGGAAAGAGCTTGTTAGTGAAAATACAGGCAGAAGTTTCCCCCAACTTTTACACTGTGCTGCTACAGCAAAAGCCAACCAATTTGGAGTTTGGATTTTGCTCTATTTGGAATGTGAAGTTGTGAAAGGAAAGCTATATATTAAAAAGTGGGTTATTTTAGGAAATTTAATATCACAGAAGTAGACTGAAGGCCCAATGGCAATTTGCTGATAGGATTAGGGTGGGGCTAGGAGATTGGTAGATAAAGATATTTAGTTGTGTTTGGTAGCATTTTCCATGATAAAAGAAACAACAGTGGACTGAAAAGCAAGGGAACTGGATTCTAATCTTATTCTATCAAATTTCATGTGACCTCAGGCAAGTTACTCTTCTTTTAAAAAAATAAATTGTATTTATTTATGTATATATGTATGTATGTATTGGCTGTGTCAGGTCTTCCTTGCTGCGCGCGGGCTTTCTCTAGTTGTGGCGAGAGGGGTCTACTCTTCGTTGTGGTGCGCAGGCTTCTCATTGCGGTGGCTTATTTTGTTGCGGAGCACGCGCTCTAGGCGCGCAGGCTTCAGTAGTTGTGGCGCATGGGCTTAGTTGCTCCGCGGCATGTGGGATCTTCCCGGACCAGGGCTCGAACCCGAGTCTCCTGCATTGCCAGGCGGATTCTTAGCCACTGCGCCATCAGGGAAGCCTAGGCAAGTTACTCTTTCCAGTTCAGTCTTTCTCGTATGTAGCAAAAGTGTAAATCCTTGCTCAAAAATTTCATGATTCTTCAATGAGTTTGAAGTCATGGAGTTCCACTCAATATTCACGCAACAGATTACTTAGGAACTACCAAATGCTAAGAAATTGGAGTGAAATATGGGTGCTGCTCTTACTGAGCTCAGTGGGTAGTGGAACAGCCAGAAATGTAGACTACAGGATGAGAAGTGCTGCATTCAAGGAGTGGACAGAATGAGTGGAGTGTTATTAATTATGAATTTTAAAAATTAGTAATGGAATTATTAATTCAGCTTGGGGTTATGCACCACGGGGTGTGGGTCAAAAGAAGTTGCAATGAACTGGGCCTGGAGGGATCAATAAGTGATAATATAGATAATGCTCTGGGCAAAGTACCTGGGACATAATAGGTGTTCAATAAATAGTACTTACCAAATTGTTAAAGTCACCATAAAGAAAATGAATGGCTCCATAAGGTGAGGGACATTAGTGGCCTGCCCTCACAGTATTAGGTACCCAGCTACCATTATTCACTTGACTAAAGGGGTTTGTTCAAGAAATTGTTTCCAGCTCACAGCTCTCCTCCAAGGTCATCTGACATCACTATCTTGACCAGAAGCAACTTGTAAGTTATGAATTGTTATCTAACTTGAAGTTCTTCCTCATAGGACACCTGTTTTGTAATTGTTTTATCTTTCTCTTTTTTTTGCCGTGTCTACCCTTGGAAACAGGGATCATGTCTTATAGGCATTCCTGAGCACATACATATTTCACCTAGTGCAAATTATTCTATAAAGTATGTAATAAAAAATTTTCCCATATGACCCCTCAAAATAGTACCACAAAGTAGACATCAGCTACCACAAGAAGATTGTTCCCTCTTGGTTTCCTCTTTTTCTCTTCTTGGTATGGGGTCCTGCCAGCTTCTCACTCACAACTCTGAAAAAGGCAGAAGTAAGAGGAAAGATAAAAAATTCAATTGCAGCAGATATTGCCACAAAGATCTCTTCTCTCTTTCCCCCCCCCAAATGCTGTGACCAAAAGGAACTGGTCATTACAAGGGCAGACAAGGCAGGATCCAGAATCCTTTAGACTTACCTGGTTTGGGAGTTGCTTTCTCCCGTGCCTTTCAATGGGTCTCAGTGTTATATAGGTACATGAGTATGTGTGTGTGTAACCAAGAATTCTACAGGAATATACGTTTGATTTGCTTAATAAGTTTCTGAATTGAGTGATTATATAAGCTACGGTAGGGAAGCCACAGATCTTTTTAAATCACCCACCATGGCCAACAACATACCTTACACATAATGGATATAGAATACTTATTAATTTGTTTTGTTGATTTCAGAGTGCTTTCGTTTGTTTCCTTCCACACAATAACCTTTCTCAACATCCCTTCCTTTTATCCTTTTTTTCAGGCTGTTTCAGATGCTATCCAGTTACTTGTATCCTTTTGTCCTCTGGCTATAAAACTCTCTTTCTATCCATTCAAAAAAAAAAAAGAGTTTGGTTTATTAGGAAGGCATTTCCTGGCCCAGGCTTAGTTTAAGAAGCCATGATTGCCATTGTTAGTCTCAGTGTCTCTGGACCTCCAGAGTCCAATGCACTGATTGACATCTAGTGTTCCTCCACTGTGTCATGTGTACAAAACCTGCTGTGTGCCAGACCCTGGGCTGGGGCGTGGAAATGGAAAGGTGCATTAAGCCTCTGTTTGACTTCAGGGACTTCAAGGCACAAAACTCGGTGATCATTTCCTGCTTTTCTCCTTTGAGATAACTCTGAGGGAGAGTATATACCAAAAAGGGCTCATGTCTTTATTCCATAAAGAGCTTGTACACATGAAATGAAAACATAAGCACCTTAATAAGACAAAAGTCATGAACAGATACATTTTTTTTTGGCCACACCGTGCAGCTTGTGGGATCCTAGTTCCGGCTTGCAGGATCCTAGTTCCCTGACCAGGGGTGGAACCTGGGCCCCCTGCAGTATAAATGGAGAGTCCTAACCACCGGACCGCCAAGGAATTCCCTGAACAGATACATTTTAAAAGAAATACATTTATTTAAACTTATTTTAACAAAACAAAACAAAACAAAACCCTCAACCTTGCTAGGTATCAAAAAAAGGAAAATTAAAATGAGATACATATCAAAATAACAAAAACAATTTTTAGTGATTATAATCATTGCTGGCAAATTAGTAAAAAAATTTCCCTTTGTCCATTTCCAGTGGCAATGAAAGTTGGTACTAGCTGTTTGAAAAGCAGTTTGTAAGTCTGTGTCAGGAATCTTAAATGTGTTCATAGCCTTTAACCAAATTTCTCCATTTCAAGAAATGTATCTTAAGAAAGTATTCTAAATGTGGAAAAAATAGCATTGAAAAATTGGAAGTGTCCAACTATAGGAAAATCATTACACAAACTGATTCACCCCCACAATGAAATTTGCAGTTATTAAAGTAATACATATGAGGAATATGCAAAAATACAAAAATGGATTATGATAAAATGTTAATGAGGGCAGGATTTGTCCATTTTGTGAAACCAGAGCTTGACTCAATGCCTAGGAAGGTATCTGGCACAAAGTAAGTGCTCAATAAATATCTGTCAAATGAATATGCACTATATCTGTACAACTAGCAAGACAAAAATATCTGAAAGGAATATACTCTAAAAGGTTAACTAGGGACTTCCCTGGCAGTCCAGTGGTTGGGACTTCACCTTTCAATGCAGGGGCTGCGGGTTAGATCCCTGGTCAGGGAGCTAGGATCCGACATGCCTCGAGGCCAAGAAACCAAAAACGTAAAACAGAAGCAATTATGTAACAAATTCAATAAAGACTGTAAAAATGGTCCACATCAAAAAAAACTTTAAAGAAAAATAAATAAAATAAAAGGTTAACTATGCTTATATTTTAGAGCAACTATGAATAACCTTTTTAATTCTTTCTATATTCAGCATTTTTTTTTTAAATGAGCAGGCTACTACTACTATAATGAGGAAAAAATGATGTGAATAAATACAGAGGTGTACATTTGGTGAAAATAAATACTGTTTTAAGTTTTTTAAATTATTATTTTTATAAATTAAAAGAAATGTACATACAAGTAGAGTTTCAGAATTTGTCAAAGTTTTAAGGTCGATATAAGAAAAAATAAACAAGACCATTTTTAAAATCCTTAAAAAGCTGTGTGAAGGGGCTCTTCATTAAATAAAACAGTAAGCTCTGGCTCAAGGACAGATAGATCACTGAAACAGAAGAAGTAAATAAGAATTAGGTGATTTAATATGTAACAAATGCAACTTCATCTAAAACATAGAAAAATGAAGGATTATTCAATTAATGATATTGAGGTAACTAGTTCCCAATGTGGAAAATATAACTTAGAACCATACCTTATACATCAACATAAATTACAGATGAATTCAAGAGTTAAGTTTTTAAAAAATCGCTCCTTGGGAAAGTTAGAATAATTTGATTACTTAATATAGATGGAGATGAGTTATGATAAGCTATGCTAAAAACCAACAGAAAAAGAAAAATCACAGAAGAAAATATGTATTTGACCAGGTACAAAAACTGAATCTTCAGTATGCTTCCTGACGCACATACACGTGCAGTCACCAAGCTGAAACATCAAAATAGACAAAGCAGTTTGTACTATGAAAAAAGATTAACATACATCACATATAATTCTAATTAGACTTATAAAAATATCAAATCATCATAGACAGTTAAAGGACAGATTAGAAATTGGAGGTTATTAAACTACATGTTGTCTTAAAAATCTAAGAGAGATATATATATATGTGTGTGTATATATAACACACATATATATATATATATATTCCACAAAATTTACAAATCTAAAAGCTGTATGATGCCAAATACTTGTGAGAATATTATGAGAAGGGCACTTTCCTGTATTGCTGTTGGCATTGTAAATTGATATAACCTTCTTTTGGAAAGCAATTTGGCAATGTGTTTCAGGAGTCATAAAAATGTTCATACCTTTTAACCTGGTAATTCTACTTCTGGGAATCTATCCTAAGGAAATAATCCAAAATATTAAAAAATGCCATATGCTTGACAATGTTTATCCCAGTGTAATTTATACTATATAAAAATGGAAACCACTCAAACTGTCCCACATAAAGGCTATGCTTTAGTAAATTATGGTCCATTCACTCAATGGACTGTACGTGAATATAAAATAGTGAGTATTATAACTATCATTTGTACTAACAATTCCTTCTCATGGTAAATCCTTTTCTATGAGATCAGCTCATGTCCTACTTAACTTAATAAAACTAACAAAGATGTCATGCATCATCTTTTTAACTGTTGTTTTTACTTAACATTATGTCACTTAAATTTTTCCAAGATGCTTTACAGTATGTCATGTGTAAAATCAGGTTAAGTGTATACTTTCTGCTTCAGAAAACAAACTTGTATGCACAATATGATTGCCTGGAAAATGTATACAAGAGATTTGGAAGAAATATGCAAACAATCATTTTGGGTTAAGGGCCAGTTTACTTGTGATTCTGGCCATCTTTTCCATATTGCACAAGTGGTTATCTAATTGGAAGAGATTCAATAAGAAACAATATGTTTTAATTTGGGGCTGCAAAGAAAGTAGTTTAATTTGCAATGATAAACAAGTTTCCATTTTACTTAAATGTCTTTATACCAAAGAAGTAAAACAATATTTTTTAAAATGGGGATATTAATTAAATATGTTGAGTTATATTTTAGTTTTTTTCAGGTCCATATTCTACAGGCTTGTCATTTATAAAAGATCTCAAAGATGTGCCTAGTAAAATGTCAGAATGCATATGATTTTAACTTCTCTGAATTACAACATCCCAAAGTAGCTCAGATAAAGTAAATATCACAGAGTGATGTGAGTGGGTTAAAAAAAGTGATAGTTTTCAGTAAGACTATATACTCAGTGTGTGGTGAGGGTAAGGAGAAACTTGGACTCATATTAAGGAATGACTGCTTAGTAGCAGTACTTATAATCCAAGAAAAGGATATTGAAGTGCTAGACTTTTAACCAAGGAAACAGTCTCAGAGATACCAAATCACTTTCCTCAAGTCTGCATTCTGCCCCCATTTCACTATGCTGTCATATCCACCAGGGCATATAGACCACTTTACCAAGTCACTAGCTCCTGTAGAAATGTCAAAAGGATATCATCAGAAAGTTCTTAAAAGTGTAACAGTCTTTTCTCACCCATGTTCGTAAGCATGAGAAAGAGCTCCGATACGCCGTTATAAATTTGGTAATCTGGTAATAATCACTCATAATATCCTATATATATTGTATAATACTTACTGTGGTTTGTAAACAAATATTTTGTGTTTATTTCTTTGATATTTTTATCCCCCTCCTAGAATGAGGGCAGGGACCATATCAGTGTTTTGTGCCTAATACAGTGCCTGGCATATAATATTTAGTAAATAATACCTGAATGAATGAGTGGATGGCCAAGTTACCTTCACACTCAAAGTCAATCGAAGGGACTGTTATAGAATAACAGCAACAACAAGAAGAAAGATCTCTTCGCACTGTCTGACATATTTATGGACATGAAAAGTAGCACAGGCTAAGCATATGGGAGTCCAAAATTATTTAAGAGAAATTAAAGGCCAATAGGTTCATACATTCAAATAAATTAAGGGTGTTTGGTATGTGACCCTAAGCTCTGAAATACGTGTCAGGAGAACAATGACCAAACTTCTTATAGAACCATAGTCAGAAAATGAATATTGGTTTATGTTCTTTTCTAAAAATACAGTAGGGCAGCAAAACCTTTTCTAATCTGCTTTATACAGTGTCTACATAGAAGAGGTGGAGTTACGTGTTCTATAAAGCTAAATGCTGGCGACTAAGATTAAAATTAATCAACCTCAATCAATCTCAGACTCATTGGCAGAGCCATTTAAAAGGACCAATGGAAAAATAAAACTGTTATATATTTGGTCCAGCTTTCTCTAGCTCTTAATCAGAACATCATGGTCATTGACCCAGAAACCTGGCATCTTGGGTTCTAGTTCCCATTACATTGTTCAGCCTTCTAGATGCCAGGTTCCTCATCAGCAAAATAAGTCTGGAGGTTGTTTCTGATTCTGGAATCTATGATTTATGCTATTGTATAAGTAAGTGCTGTTAAGCAAACTGAATTAACTAGTATGGCTGGTAGTGCTTTTTAAATTCTAGCATTGCATAATGGCAAGATTATGCCAGCAATGATTTTTTTTTTAGCATCTTCATTGGAGTATAATTGCTTTACAATGGTGTGTTAGTTTCTGCTTTATAACAAAGTGAATCAGCTATACATATACATATATCCCCATATCTCTTCCCTCTTGCATCTCCCTCCCTCCCACCCTCCCTATACCACCCATCTAGGTGGTCATAAAGCACCGAGCTGACCTCCCTGTGCTATGAGGCTGCTTCCCACTAGCTATCTGTTTTACATTTGGTAGCATATATATGTCCATGCCACTCTCTCACTTTGTCCCAGCTTACCCTTCCCCCTCCCCGTGTCCTCAAGTCCATTCTCTAGTAGGTCTGCGTCTTTATTCCCGTCCTGCCCCTAGGTTCTTCAAGACCTTTTTTTTTTTTTTAGATTCCATATATATGTGTTAGCATATGGTATTTGTTTTTCTCTTTCTGACTTACTTCACTCTGTATGACAGTCTCTAGGTCCATCCACCTCGCTACAAATAACTCAATTTCATTTCTTTTTATGGCTGAGTAATATTCCATTGTATATATGTGCCACATCTTCTTTATCCATTCATCTGTTGATGGACACTTAGGTTACTTCCATATCCTGGCTATTGTAAATAGAGCTGCAATGAACATTGTGGTGCATGTCTCTTTTTGAATTATGGTTTTCTCAGGGTATATGCCCAGTAGTGGGATTGCTGGGTTGTATTGGCCAGCAATGATTTAAGGCCATATGTAACCACACAAGTTGATTATCCATTAAAACTCAGTTTGGCTTGAAAAAATTTGAATGTCCTTCTTACATAAAGGCTACCATAACCAGCTATCCCTCCCCACCCCACCCTCAGTTATTTTGGCTATATGAGTATACGTGCCTCCAAACCAGCTGTCAATTTAAGTGGAAAATATATATACCAGTAATTCTAGTTGTCTGAAATTTTCCAAAGAAAATAATGTCATTTCTAATAAGGTTGTTTACATCAGGTGAAATTTCCACTTCTTCATTAGATTAATTCTAAATTTAAGTTTTTTCCTTGTCCCTGGAAAAATTTCTTAGAAAAAAAAAGTCCATAACTTACCTATGGCCATTTTTGCCACCCACACAAAAACCCCACTTGAACTTAGGAAATACAATTATTTGCATATCTGAGCCGTTATTTACTCGTTTAACAAACATAACAAATGCCTTTTCAAGGACAAAGCACAGTGCTAGAAGATGTGTGTCAAACAATACGTGATACTGTCTCTTCTCTAAAGGGTTTATAATCTAGCAGGATGGTTTAAGAGGGAGGACTTCAAGATCCAAGAACAGGAGTTTCCTGCCTTAAAAACAATAGCAGAATTTCACTCACCTCCTCTTCTTATCATAAGCAGCCCCTTAGAATTGTGCTTTTACTACCTTCAAATACATTAGAGGAGAAGCCAGAGGATGTAAAAGAGGGATTTTATATGCTTATTCAACAAACAAACATTGAGTACCCACTGAACAACTGGGAAAACTATAGTTTTGAATGTAGATGGCATGTCTTTCAAAACACACACATACACACACACACACAAACACAGCAGGCTCTGAAGAAGTAAGCACTGGTTGAGTAGATGGAAAACAAGTTCTATCTTAGGATAATTATATGGTTTAAAAAGCAGCAGTTGAATTATTTTTGCATCGTAGCAAGTTATCCATTTTTTTCTTTTCTTTTTTTTAAGGAGAACAGAGTTCAGAGTTCAACCTTCCAGCTAGGATACTTCAGATATTGGTCTCTTTCACTCACTCCCTGCCATCACAACTGTATCCCCTGTGCCTAGCATGTTGTTGGAGCTCAAGAAATATTTGTTGGAAAATAGCAAACACTTCTGTAACAATGTCTTTTATGCTATATTTTACATGCACTGACTCATTTAATTCTCTCAATAGCCCCCATAAGGCAGGTACTGTTATTATATATTAATGTTACAGATAAGAAAACCAAGGCACAGAGAGATAAAGCAACTTGCCCAAGGTCACGTGACAAGTAAATGGTGGACTCTGGCTGGGAAGCCTACGCTCTTGATTGCTACGCTATGCCACTTCTAAATAAATAAGTGGCATTCCGAGTGAGGGGATGGGAGGGAGGAGAAGGAACTAGCATCATTGGCCCCATAGCCAGAAGGGAAATAATTGGGACCCTTGGGACAGGCTGGAGATGTTGACAGCCAGTGAAGAATGAGAAAGTTTTAGGCATCCCATCAGGGTTACTTTTGGACCGTCTTTGGTTGCTGGGGTTGACAGAGAGACTGTTCAATGAGAAAGAGACATGTAAGGAAGCTCTTATAAAAATCAGAAATGATCTGTGGTCCGTTTGGGCAATTTTTCTTCTGCTAATCTCTCTCTAGTTCATTGTTTTTTATGCCATTCTCTTCCTTTGTCCCTTTTCTTTACTATCCCTTTTAGCCTGTTATAATCTTAACCTAAATTTTAAATTATTGTATTTATTAAATCAAATGTATATATCATCCCACTTTCCTCTGCAGTTCCATTAAAAAAAAACAACCAAAGTTATTTTGAAATTGTTCCTTATTAATGCTGTACATGCAGGTCAGTGATTCTTAATAGAAAAAAAAGTCTCCCAAAGTGGACTAACCCTTAAAAAGTGAGACATTATGAAACTAAATCTTGGTACTCTATCACTTCAGTATTAGTAGAAGAGATGGCCAATCTTAAATACAAAGTAGTTCATGCTGAAATTTAACATTTTCTTTCAAATTTTAAAAACATCTCCAAGTTTAGACTGAAGAACATTTTAACATTGATTAGACTCTTCACTTTATGATAGGATCAAGAGTTCATTTGTGCCTAATGTCAGCTAAGGGATAGTTTATAGAATGCTGAAATTTCTGGGTTTCTGAAAAGAACACTAAAAGATTAAGAAATTATATTTGTTCATTTAACTATGTGAGAATATAAAAATAATAGTGAGTCATTTACAGGAGTTGTCTAGAGAAAGTTCTCAGGATAACTAGGCAATTTGTGCCTAGCCTGGTACAGTAAACAGATTAATGACTTAATCTGAGTAAATTCAGTCTAATTAGTAAAAAAGTGCAAATGTTTATACATATATGAGTGTATGTGTGTGTGTGCACAGATAGTCAATTTGCTACAAGAACAAGCACTTGTTTGTTAAGGACTGAAAATAAGGATCAACATTGCAGCATTCACAACCACATAACTGGATAAACCACATGACGTAGGTGCTGCAAATAAGGAATAAGTAAAAACTAGTATCAGGGGCTGACATCAGGAGCACAGGCATAGGCTCTAAATTGCAGAAGCTAAGTAGCTACAATGTGGTTTAGTGTGGGATGTGGAATGTAAAATCCTAACAAATGGGATCCCATTTTAAAGAGACTGATTTGGGGCGAGTGAAGGTGGTCTGATATTTATCTCTGTATAGCTTCTTAACACTGATTTAGTACGGTGGCTTATGGAAGTTAACAGATGTTTATTTGAATGAATATTCATTCGCTGACATCAAGTCCCAGTAGATGACACTTTCCTCTTAAGAGGTCATATTTTCCTCTTACAGAGTGTTTGCTATTGCGGTTGCCAATTGTCTATTTAGAAGACATAACACTAAGGAGCTATGTAAAGTGGAGTATTCATGTATAATGATGTAGAGTCTGAACCAAAGGTAAATATGCTAATTAGAAACAGCAATAATGCCAGATATAAACATCATAGTGACTTACCTTATCCTTCTTGACAGCATCATGATATCGTCTCATCAACCAGTCACGAATTTTCTTTTAAATTACCTTATTAGTACACCGCTTGAGCTGTAAAAACATTTATTTAAGAAAGAACATTACCAAGAAGTGAGGTGACTTTAAATCACCATAGAAACCAAATAAAGAACTTTATTGTGAAGAAGCTAAAAAAATTATAAAATTCTATATGAATAGAAATTATTATTATTGGGGGCCTAGCTGTATCTCTACCATTTTCTATACAGAATGTTGCTTTCTTCTATGTGTATTTTTAGAGAAAACAGCAACATCAAAAGTACAGATAGACCTACAATTGTTTTGTTTCATAGATTCATGCATTGGGGCCAGTTTATCGTACCTAAAGTTACTTTGGCTCCGCAAATGATTATTTTTGGCAGAAGTTGTATTAGTGTGTCAAATTGTCTTTTAAGAAACTTGGCCAGGATTACTGCTCAAGATGGTAAGTTATAAATTTTAAACCATATTACTACACACTCCCACTCCCCTCCCCCAAGACAGTAGTACTATCGAATTTTCTGGTGCTATGATCCAAACACAAATTTGTTACAGAATTCCAGAAACAAATAAGATAATTTTAGGAGCAGAGTTAACAAATGAGATAATGATCTGGTTATATTTCTTGGTCCATGAAATACCTAGAGTATTTAGCAACACAACTATGTCTTCATTTGCTGTGGTGTTAGGAACAGATATGACATATACATGGAAATCTGTAGCTAATTCAAAAGTATCACTGTTAAGCCATTAGAATCAGCATTCTTTCTCAAACTCACAGATGTGTTTTCTATTACCTAACCCTTTGTATTCATGGTTCGCAACTTGGGCTCCATATTAGAATCACCTGGTGATGACTGGGGAGCGGTTAAAACTCCTGGTGCATGGGCTACACTGCCAAGTAATTAAATCATAACCTCTGGGCGTGAGACCCAGACATTAGTACTTTTCTAACCCCACCCCCACCCCCTGCCTGAGTACATATTCCAATGTACGGTCAAGGTGGAGAACTACTTAGTGGTAGAAATGCTGAGAATCAGCGAGGTGGAGAAATAGTAAGAAAAGAACGTCTATTTGCTAAATTAAAAAGTAAATGTCAATGATTGTTCAAACTGCTGTAGACCAATGATAATGTAGAAAGAGATTATTAGGCTATCTTTTTTTCTGATTTCTTTGACAATCATAACTTCAGTTCCACCTATTATATGAGAGGGTAAATTTCCAGATTGTAAAAGTGTTTATACCTATTTATTTTATTTATTTATTTTTTAAATGTATTTTTGATTTATTTTTATTTTTGGCTGCATTGGGTCTTTGTTGCTGCACGCGGGCTTTCTCTAGTTGCGGCGAGTGGGGGCTACTCTTCGTTGCGATGCGCTGGCTCCTCATTGCGGTGGCTTCTCTTGTTGCAGAGCACGAGCTCTAGGCACACGGGCTTCAATAGATGTGGCATGCAGGCTCAGTAGTTGTGGCACACAGGCTTAGGTGCTCCGTGGCATGTGGGATCTTCCTGGACCAGGGCTCGAACCCATGTCCCTTGCATTGGCAGCCGGATTCTTAACCACTGCACCACCAGGGAAGCCCTATACCTATTTATTAAGATTGAAATACGCCAGTGATATAAGTTGCCCCTCATTTCAATATAATTTTTAATTTGTGGAGTTCTTTTTCAGAGAAGTAAATTTGAATACTTAGCAAAAATATATTATTAATTCAAAAACTATGCAGAATAAATAATTCTCAAATGGTACTTGGAGGTAGCAGAGATGTCCTGGGGAGGGAAGTAGATTTTAGCCATTCTCAGTTTAGGGAAAAAATGATAAATCTATATTTTGTGCTGTTACTCCTTGAAATTTATCCATTTTCATAAAGTATGCTTTCCTGAGGTATCTTATTAGCATTATCCAGTAAGAAAGATGAATTACAGTAGAGGCAGAAAAATTCCGCCTAACTTTAATGTAAGTTGAAGGCAGTGATTTATTTGCTTAGATATAATTAATATAGAAGGTGGTATGTACTGTGATTAGACTCAAACAAACCATGGTTCAAAACCTAGCTCTGCCCCTCCTAGCCAGGTTTCCTGGAACATATTATTTACCTAGTCCAGGACTCACTTTTTTCATCTACAAAAGGGGCATATTTATATCTTCTGTGCAAGGTTGTTAGTTGTGGGAGATTAAGTGAGGAAATGTTGACACAGCCCTTAGTATAATGGCTGACACATAGTAAGCTCTAAATAAATGGCAGTTATTTTTTAATTACTCAAGCACATTTTTTGAAACTCTTCTTCCCCCAGGGTAATATGTGCTGTTTTTTATAACTGTCCACCATAGACTCGGCATTCATGAGAGTTACAGGAAATTTTTGCATATTCTTAAATTTAGGCGTAGAGTGGCAAGCCGTGTGTGAGTTGCTGCACAGGTGCATTCAAGGCCATGTGAGTCAAGTGCATAGCCCACCACGCTCATTCACCAAGTGAGGTACCCTGTTCTGTGACCAGATGGGAAACAAGCAATATGTGTCACAGCAAAGTTGAAATCACCCCCCGTCACGGACCATTTCAGGTACTAGTGAAGAGTGGGAATCAAGAATGTTAAATCATCATATTCTAAGGGTCTCTATATATTACATTTCATTGATTCTAACGTGCACATTTTAACATCTCCAAAATCAAAATGTACCATCTAATCGATGAGGTCTTAAATCACTCTCAGGCAGGCAGCACTTCTGATGTAGCTGGCACTGCCTGTGACTGCATGAACTTGGCCATAGCTCTTCATATTGTTGTGATGCAAGATAAAAACCCAAGGCCAAGTAAGTTTAAGAAAATTCTTTAAGTAACTCTAAAATAAAAAGTCTAAGTGATAAAAAAGTGTCATAGTTTAATTGGAAGTCATTTTTCTTCCTTAATGGCACATGAAATGACAATGCATCTTAGAATCTAATCTTTAATTTGATGTAATAGTTTGCAATGGTTTTTGCAAAGCAATTTGACAATATGATTGAAAAACCTTTACAATGCATATATCCACCAATTTCAATGCTCATAACTCATCCTAAGGAAATAACCAAAATTAAACCACGTTAATACTTCTGTCTCAGTTGTTGTTTAGGCTAAATTTGTTAATGTGGTAGACAGAATAATTCGCCCTCCCCCCCTAAAAAGAGATGTCCATATCTTTATCCCTGGAACCTGTGCATATGTAAGGTTACGGGGGGGGGGGGGGGGGTGGGGGCGGCCAAAGGGAAATTAAGGCTGCAGATGAAGTAAGGCAGCTAATCAGCTGATCTTAAAAGAGGGGCATTAGCCTGGATTATCCAGGTGGGGCCAATGTAATCACAAGGATGATTAAAAGTGAAAGAGGGAGGCAGAAGGAAGAGGAGATGTAATGAGGCAAGAGGTCGGAGTAATACGATGCAGTGTGAGACGGAGTCATTCTCCTGTTGGTGACTTTGAAGATAGAGGGAAGAGCTACAAACCAAGGTGTGCTGGAGGCTTCTAGGAGCAAAGCCAAGAAAAAGGCAAGGAGATGCTTTCTCCCCTAGAGCCTCCAGAGGAGAATGTGGCCCTCCCACCACCTTGATGATAGCCCAGTGAGATCGGGGTCAGATTTCTAACCTACACAACAGCAGCAGTATAATAAATTCTTGTTGTTGAAGACACTGTTTGTAGTAATTTGTTACATCAGCAATAAGTAACTAGTCCAGTTTTCAGACAAAAGAATTTTTATGATTGACTGCTTGCATTAGGTAAATAGTTACTAGACTGGTGACCTTAATAGACCAGTAAAAGTTCCAAAACATGTTAGGGCCAATTGACAGCTTTTAATTTTGCTGCCTTATTCTAAACTTCTTAAAATTATAACATAACACGAGCATATTATAACACAGTCTTACAAAGGAATAATAATGTAAATATAACATATAAGAGCAAATATTTAAATAAATTTAATAGGGAAAAAACTCATTACGTTGTCATTATTTTCCTCACTTCATCCAAAAACCAGTAAAAATATCCCATACCAGGGCTATTCTATGATCAAGCATTTGGGAATTACTGTGTGAGCTGCATTTTGTTTTTTATCATTGTTGTTGTTTTAAAAATTATTTTATTTTTTTAACATCTTTATTGGAGTATAATTGCTTTACAATGGTGTGTTAGTTTCTGCTGTATAACAAAGTGAATCAGCTATACATATACATATACCCCCATATTTCCTCCCTCTTGTGTCTCCATCCCACCCTCCCTATCTCACTCCTCTAGGTGGTCACAAAGCACCGAGCTGATCTCCCTGTGCTATGCGGCTGCTTCCCACTAGCTATCTATTTTGGGAGTCTATATAAGTCCAGGCCACTCTCTCACTTTGTCCCAGCTTACCCTTCCCCCTCCCCAAGTCCTCAAGTCCATTCTCTACATCTGTGCCTTTATTCCTCTCCTGCCCCTAGGTTCTTCATAACCATTTTTCTTTTCTTTAGATTCCATATGTATGTGTTAGCATACGGTATTTGTTTTTCTCTTTCTGACTTACTTCACTCTGTATGACAGATTCTAGGTCCATCCACCTCACTACAAATAACTCAATTTCGTTTCTATTTATGGCTGAGTAATATTCCACTGTATATATGTACCACATCTCCTTTATCCATTTATCTGTCGATAGACACTTAGGTTGCTTCCATGTCCTGGCTATTGTAAATAAAGCTGCAACAAACATTGTGGTACTTGACTCTTTTTGAATTATGGTTTTCTCAGGGTATATGCCCAGTAGTGGGATAGCTGGGTCGTATGGTAGTTCTATTTTTAGTTTTTTAAGGAACCTCCATACTGTTCTCCATAGTGGCTGTATCAATTTACATTCCCACCAACAGCGCAACAGGGTTCCCTTTTCTCCACACCCTCTCCAGCATTTATTGTTTGTAGATTTTTTGATGATACCCATTCTGATGGGTGTGAGGTGATACCTCATTGTAGTTGTGATTTGCATTTCTCTAATGATTAGTGATGTTGAGCATCCTTTCATGTGTCTGTTGGCAATCTGTATATCTTCTTTGGAGAAATGTCTATTTAGGTCTTCTGCCCATTTTTGGATTGGGTTGTTTGTTTTTTTGATACTGAGCTGCATGAGCTGTTTGTAAATTTTGGAGATTAGTTCTTTGTCAGTTGCTTCATTTGCAAATATTTTCTCCCATTCTGAGGGCTGTCATTTCATCTTGTTTATGGATTCCTTTGCTATGCAAAAGCTTTTAAGTTTCATTAGGTCCCACTTGTTTATTTTTGTTTTTATTTCCATTTCTCTAGGAGGTGGGTCAAAAAGGATCTTGCTGTGATTTATGTCCTGGAGTGTTCCGCCTATGTTTTCCTCTAAGAGTTTTATACTGTCTGGCCTTACATTTAGGTCTTTAATCCATTTTGAGTCTATTTTTTTGTGGTGTTAGGGAGTGTTCTAATTTCATTCTTTTACATGTAGCTGTCCAGTTTTCTGAGCACCACTTATTGAAGAGGCTGTCTTTTCTCCATTGTATATTCTTGCCTTCTTTATCAAAAATAAGGTGACCATATGTGCGTGGGTTTATCTCTGGACTTTCTATCCTGTTCCATTGATCTATATTTCTGTTTTTGTGCCAGTACCATACTGTCTTGATTACTATAGCTTTGTAGTATAGTCTGAAGTCTGGGAGCCTGATTCCTCCAGCTCCATTTTTCTTTCTCAAGATTGTTTTGGCTATTCGGGGTCTTTTCAGTTTCCATACAAATTGTGAGATTTTTTTGTTCTAGTTCTGTGAAAAATGCCAGTGGTAGTTTGATAGGGATTGCATTGAATCTGTAGATTGCTTTGGGTAGTATAATCATTTTCACAATGTTTATTCTTCTAATCCAAGAACATGGTGTATCTCTCCATCTGTTTGTATCATCTTTAATTTCTTTCATCAGTGTCTTATAGTTTTCTGCATACAGGTCTTTTGTCTCCTTAGGTAGGTTTATTCCTAGGTATTTTATTCTTTTTCTTGCAATGGTAAATGGGAGTGTTTCCTTAATTTCTCTTTCACATTTTTCATCATCAGTGTATAAGAATGCAAGAGATTTCTGTGCATTAATTTTGTATGCTGGGCTTCCCTGGTGGCGCAGTGGTTGAGAGTCTGCCTGCTAATGCGGGGGACACGGGTTCGAGCCCTGGTCCGGGAGGATCCCGCGTGCCGCGGAGCAGCTGGGCCCGTGAGCCACAATTGCTGAGCCTGCACGTCTGGAGCTTGTGCTCCGCGACAGGAGAGGCCGTGACGGTGAGAGGCCCGCGCACCGCGATGAAGGGTGGCCCCCGCTTGCCGCAACTGGAGGGAGGCCTCGCACAGAAAGCGAGGACCCAACACAGCCAAAAAAAAATAGATAAATAAATTTAAAAAAAAAAAAAAACAACAACAAAAAAACCTTGGCTAGTTTAAAAAAAAAAAAAAAAAAAAATTTTGTATGCTGCTACTTTACCAAATTCATTGATTAGGTCTCGTAGTTTTCTGGTAGAGTCTTTAGGATTCTCTATGTATAGTGTCATGTCATCTGCAAACAATGACTGTTTTATTACTTCTCTTTTCCGATTTGGATTCATTTTATTTCCTTTTCTTCTCTGATTGCTGTGGCTAAAACTTCCAAAACTATGTTGAATAATAGTGGTGAGAGTAGGCAACGTTGTCTTGTTCCTGATCTTAGAGGAAATGGTTTCAGTTGTTCACCATTGAGAACAATGTGGGCTGTGCGTTTGTTATATACGGCCTTTATTATGTTGAGGTAAGTTCCCTCTGTGCCTACTTTCTGGAGGGTTTTTATCATAAATGGATATTGAATTTTGTCAAAAGCTTTTTCTACATCTATTGAGATGATCATATGGTTTTTTTACTTCAATTTGTTAATATGTTGTATCACATTGATTGATTTGTGTATATTGAAGAATCCTTGCATTCCTGGGATAAACCCACTTGATCACAGTGTATGATCCTTTTAATGTGCTGTTGGATTCTGTCTGCTAGTATTTTGTTGAGGATTTTTGCATCTATGTTCATCAGTGATATTGGCTAGTAGTTTTCTTTCTTTGTGACATCTTTGTCTGGTTTTGGTATCAGGGTGATGGTGGCCTCGTAGAATGAGTTGGGGAGTGTTCCTCTCTCTGCTATATTTTGGAAGAGTTTGAGAAGGATAGGTGTTAGCTCTTCTCTAAATGTTTGACAGAATTCGCCTGTGAAGCCATCTGGTCCTGGGCTTTTGTGTGTTGGAAGATTTTTAATCACAGTTTCAATTTCAGTGCTTGTGATTGGTCTGTTTATATTTTCTATTTCTTCCTGGTTCAGTATTGGAAGGTTGTGCATTTCTAAGAATTTGTCCATTTCTTCCAGGTTGTCCATTTTATTGGCATATAGTTGCTTGTAATAATCTCTCATGATCCTTTGCATTTCTGCAGTGTCAGTTGTTACTTCTCCTTTTTCATTTCTATTTCTATTGATTTGAGTCTTCTCCCCTTTTTTCTTGATTAGTCTGGCTAATGGTTTATCAATTTTGTTTATCTTCTCAAAGAACCAGCTTTTAGTTTTATTGATCTTTGGTATTGTTTCCTTCATTTCTTTTTGATTTATTTCTGATCTGATCTTTATGATTTCTTTCCTTCTGCTAACTTTGGAGTTTTTTGTTCTTCTTTCTCTAATTGCTTTAGGTGTAAGGTTACGTTGTTTATTTGAGATGTTTCTTGTTTCTTGAGGTAGGATTGTATTGCTATAAACTTCCCTCTTAGAACTGCTTTTGCTGTATCCCATAGGTTTTGCGTCATTGTGTTTTCATTGTCATTTGTTTCTAGGTATTTGTTGATTTCCTCTGATTTCTTCAGTGATCTCTTGGTTGTTAAGTAGTGTATTGTTTAGCCTCCATATGTTTTTATTTTTTACATATTTTTTCCTGTAATTGATATCTAGTCTCATAGTGTTGTGGTCGGAAAAGATACTTGATACAATTTCAATTTTCTTAAATTTACCAAGGCTTGATTTGTGACCCAAGATATGATCTATCCTGCAGAATGTTCCATGAGCACTTGAGAAGAAAGTGTATTCTGTTGTTTTTGGATGGAATGTCCTATAAATATCAATTAAGTTCATCTTCTTTAATGTATCATTTAAAGCTTGTGTTTCGTTATTTATTTTCATTTTGGATGATCTGTGCATTGGTGAAAGTGGGCTGTTAAAGTCCCCTACTATGATTGTGTTACTGTCAATTTCCCCTTTTATGGCTGTTAGCATTTGCCTCATGTATTGAGTTGCTCCTATGTTGGGTGCATAAATATTTACAATTGTTGTACCTTCTTGCATTGCTTCCCTTGATCGTTATGTAGTGTCCTTCTTTGTCTCTTGTAATAGTCTTTATTTTAAAGTCTATTTTGGCTGATATGAGAATTGCTACTCCAGCTTTCTTTTGATTTCCATTTGCATGGAATATCTTTTTCCATCCCCTCACTTTCAGTCTCTATGTGTCCCTAGGTCTGAAGTGGGTCTCTTGTAGACAGCATATATACGGGTCTTGTTTTTGTATCCATTCAGCCAGTCTATGTCTCTTGGTGGGAGCATTTAATCCATTTACATTTAAGGTAATTATTGATATGTATGGTCCTATTACCATTTTCTTAATTGTTTTGGGTTTGATATTGTAGGTCTTTTCCTTCTCTTGTGTTTCCTGCCTAGAGACGTTCCTTTAGCATTTGTTGTAAAGCTGGTTTGGTGGTGCTGAATTCTCTTAGCGTTTGCTTGTCTGTAAAGGTTTTAATTTCTCCATCAAATCCGAATGAGATCCTTGCTGGGTACAGTAATCTTGGTTGTAGGTTTTTCCCTTTCATCACTTTAAATATGTCCTGCCACTTCCTTCTGGCTTGCAGAGTTTCTGCTGAAAGTTCAGCTGTTAACCTTAAGGGGACTCCCTTGTATGTTATTTGTTGTTTTTCCCTTGCTGCTTTTAATATTTTTTCTTTGTATTTAATTTTTGATAGTTTGATTAATATGTGTCTTGGTGTGTTTCTCCTTGGATTTATCCTGTATGGGACTCTCTGCGCTTCCTGGACTTGATTAACTATTTCCTTTCCCATATTAGGGAAGTTTTCAACTATAATCTCTTCAAATATTTTCTCAGTCCCTTTCTTTTTCTCTTCTTCTTCTGGGACCCCTATAATTCGAATGTTGGTGCGTTTAATGTTGTCCCAGAGGTCTCTGAGACTGTCCTCAATTCTTTTCATTCTTTTTTCTTTATTCTGCTCTGCAGTAGTTATTTCCACCATTTTTTTCTTCCAGGTCACTTATCCGTTCTTCTGCCTCTGTTATTCTGCTATTGATTCCTTCTAGAGAATTTTTAATTTCATTTATTGTGTTGTTCATCATTGTTTGTTTGCTCTTTAGTTCTTCTAGGTCCTTGTTAAGTGTTTCTTGTATTTTCTCCATTCTGTTTCCAAGATTTTGGATAATCTTTACTACCATTACTCTGAATTCTTTTTCAGGTAGACTGCGTATTTCCTCCTCATTTGTTTGGTCTGGTGGGTTTTTACCTTGCTCCTTCATCTGCTGTGTGTTTCTCTGTCTTCTCATTTTGCTTAACTTAACTGTGTTTGGGGTCTCCTTTTTGCAGGCTGCAGGTTCATAGTTCCTGTTGTTTTTGGTGTCTGCCCCCAGTGGTTGAGGTTGGTTCAGTGGGTTGTGTAGGCTTCCTGGTGGAGGGGACTGGTGCCTGTGTTCTGGTGGATGAGGCTGGATCTTGTCTTTCTGGTGGGCAGGACCGCGTCTGGTGGTGTGTTTTGGGGTGTCTGTGACCTTATTATGATTTTAGGCAGCCTCTCTGCTAATGGGTGGCGATGTGCTCCTGTCTTGCTAGTTTTTTGGCATATGCTGTCCAGCATGGTAGCTTGCTGGTCATTGAGTGGAGCTGGGTCTTAGCGTTGAGATGGAGATCTGTGGGAGAGCTTTTGCCATTTGATATTACATGGAGCCAGGAGGTCTCTGGTGGACCAATGTCCTAAACTCGGTTCTCCCACCTCAGAGGCACAGGCCTGACACCCGGCCGGAGTACCAAGACACTGTCAGCCACACGGCTCTCTCTGGGCTTCTATTTTGACAGCAACAATGTACTCTGGACAGTGTGGACCACTTTTTTGGCCAATTGGCCGAGGAGAAGTGTGAGGGCGCCCAGTGTCTCTTGAAAATGCAAAACCAGTCGAGCTGCATTTTGTTGAATTTAGTGTGTGGATTTTAGAGTCCCTTAAAAAGAAAGATTGGCATAACAACAACAAAAATCCTTAGATTATAAATTCTTAGTTCAGATTCTCAGAGTTTGGAGTTAGGACATCTTGATTACTTTTACTGTGATTTTTCTTTTTTTTTTTTTTCCAATTTCCTTCCCTTCTTGCCATATATCCAGAACATGTTATGTTAGTTTCCTATGGCTGCTATAATTACCACAAACTTGGTGTCTTACAACAGTAAACATTTATTCTCTTACAGTTCTGGAGGTAAGAAGTCTGAAGTCAGTTTCACTGAGCTGAATTCAAGGTGTTGGCTGGGCTATGCTCCCTCCTGAGGCTCCGGGGCAGGGGAAAATCTGTTTTTTTGCCTTCTCCAGCTTCTAGAGCTGCACTCCTCATCTCATAGCCCCTTCTTGCTTCATCAGAGCCAGCAGTAGTGCATCTCCAAATCTCTCTGCTGAGGTCACATGGCTTTCTCTCTTCTATGTCAAGTCTCCCTGTGCCTCCCCCTTCTAAGGATATTTGTGATGGCATTTAGACCCACCCAGATACCCAGAATAATCCTCCATTTTCAAGGTCCTGAATCACAGCTTCAAAGTCTCTTTTGACATATAGTAACATTCACAGGTTCTAGGGATTAAAATTTGGATATATTTGGGGCCATTATTCAGCCTACCACATATGCTTAGTTTATACACGTACTGCATAGCTGTTATATTTTTTTAATTTAAATAGGAAATTTTTCTTTGTAAGAATCTATTAAATTATCCGTTAAAGTTGTGACATATTCTAAGATGTCTAGGTCTTAGAAAGCCATGTACATGACTACCAAAGAAAAGGGTCATTACACAATTAAGCAGTTTTGATTAATATTATAACTTATTTCTTATGTACAATGTCCTCTACAGAAAGTCCTCTCCGTGGTAGCAAAGTATAAACTGAATATTCCACATTAATTTTGGAACATCCTCTGAAACTCCTGGTGCACAAACAACACTCAGACTGCTGGTGCAGACAGCCCACTGAGCACCTCTCAACAGACGCTCAGGCACCTGCCTTTTTAGCAGCACATCCTGAGATCAGTTGGTGCTAAGGCATATAAAAATGTAATTTAAGAGAGCTCTGACCACCTCTTCTCCCCTTCTATTGAATGCTATCAGACAACTGGAGGATCAGTTGTACTGTCAGAAAAAAATAACAAAACAAGCTGGCAAACCCAATCCTGGACTTGACAACAGCTGTCCTGTTCTGGCCGTTGCTGCTGAGGTTCACTAAACAGTATCTGAGTAACTCCCACCCACGCAATGGCCAGCTAACCACCAAGGAACTTGGGTACAGGGAGGATTTGTCTCTGTGTCACTTCATAATAAATAAAACAAGTATCTTCTTGTATGCCTGGAAAGGGAGAGACACTCTCTATCAATGGTCAGATTCAGTTCCAGGTATTATAGGATTTCACAGGTATCTTGAAGAGGACTGTGAGGGTAGATGGAGCAGACAGAACAGATTCAGCTCTGGGTTATCTACCCTAGGTTCATCACTTTTATCTCTTTTACTTATTGGGATTCTATGTAAGTTTTTCTGTTGAAAAATAATTCAACTACTTTTTAAAAAGTAAAAAGCAATTCTAAAGGAACACTGTCTTAGTCTGTTCTGGCTGCTATAACAAAAATAACAAAAATCTATTGCTTACTGTTCTGGGGGTTGGGAAATCCAAGGTCAAGGAGCCAGCAGATTTAGTGTCTGGTGAGAGCCAGCCTTCTGGTTCTTAGATGGCTGTCTTCTTGCTGTGTCCTCACATGGGGAAGAACAAGGGAGCTCTCTTGGAGTCTCTTTTGTAAAGGCACTAATCCCATTCACGAGGGCTCTACCCTCATGACCTAATTACCTCCCAAAGGCCCTGCCTCCTAATACCATTACATTAGGAGGCAGGATTTCAACATATGAATTGTAAAATATATATGAAAATAATGGGCAAGGATCTGAATAGACATGTCTTAAAAGAAGACATTCAAATGGCCAACAGGTACATGAAAAGGTGCTCAAAATCATTAATCATCAGGGAAATGCAAATCAAAACCACAATGAGATATCACCTCATACCTGTTAGGATGGCTATTATCAAAAAGACAAAAGCGTTGGTGAGATTGTAGACAAAAGAAAACTCTTGTATGCTGTTGGCAGGAATATAAATTGGTACAGCCATTATGGAAAACAGTATGGAGATTCCTAAAAAAATTAAAAATAGAACCACCATACGATCCAGCAATCCCATTTCTGGGTATATAGCCAAAGAAAATGAAGTCTGGGTCTTGAAGAGATATGTGCACTCCCATGTTCATTACAGGATTATTCACAATAGCCAAGATATGGAAACAAGCTAAATGTCCATTGATGGATGAATGAATAAAGAGAATGTGAAAATAAATCATTCACCCACATGCACAAATACACTGGAATATTATTCAACCTTAAAAAGAAGGAAATCCTGCCATTTGTGACAACATGGATGAATGTGGGGGACATCACACTAAGTGAAATAAGCCAGACACAGAAAGACAAATATTGAATGATATCAGCTACATGCAAAATCCAAAATAGTCAGACTCATAGAAGGAGAGAGTAGAATGGTGGTTACCAGGGCCTGGAAGTAGGGGGATATGGGGAGATCTTGCTTAAAGGATACAAAGTATCAGTTATGCAAGACAAATAAGTTCTGAAGATCTAATGTATAACATGGTGACTATGTTAACAATACTGTATTGTATACTTGAAATTTGCTAAAAGGGTAGATCTTAAAGCATCCTCACCACAAGAGAAAGAAAAAGAAAGAAAGAAAGAAAGAAAGAAAGAAAGAAAGAAAGAAAGAAAGAAAGAAAGAAAGAAAGAAAGAAAGAAAGAAAGAAAGAGGTAATTATATGAGGTGATGGATATGTTAGTTAGCTTGATCGTGGTGATTATTTCATAATGTATGAATATATCAAAATATCAAGTTGTACACTTTAAATATACACAATTTCTACTTGTCAATTATACCTTAATAAAGCTGAAAAATATGTATGAAAAAGCAAAGGCCTGGAAATAGCCAAGACAATTCTGAAGATGAACCTATTGAAAAGATGTGCTCTACCAAATATAGAGACTTAAAGTTACATTAGGACAATGTGCTGTCAGCACTGGGATAGTCAAATAGGCCAGAGGACATAAATAGAGGAAAGTGTGAACAAGCCAACAGTTCACATCAGTGGGAAGAAGACAAACTTCAATAAATAGATCCAAATCCCATTCAGTACATAGGCCTAGGCCTTAAGGACAACAGCCAAACAGACTCCTGTACTGCATAGTTGCAGTTCCCAACTTTGGTATTTCATATGGGAAAAACTGGACTCCCCCTCATCTTATGCACAAAATTAAGCTGGTAGAGGGATGGAAATTAAAGACCTGAGTACTAAAAACAAAACTTTAAAACTATTTGAAGAATAGAAACTCAGAGTTAAAATGAAAAAATTTTTAAATCAAAAGACAGCATAAAAATTGAACAGGTAACCCACCATCATTTAGAAGATATTTGTAACACCTCTAATTAAAAAACGATTAATATCTATACTATCTAGAACTCTCTACAATCGACAAGAAAATGACTCAATAGAAAAAAATGGGTAAAAGTGATGAGCAGGCAATTCACAAAGGATGAAACAGAACTAAATAATAAGTGAAACATCTGCCATCTCTCTAATAATTATGCCCAACGTTACGTAGCTGGAAAATGGAACTATGAACTCTGAAGCTTATGCTTGTTTACATGACAAAATATCTTTTATAAGAAGACATTTAACACACCATTAGCAAGTGGTCTGATAGATACAGGCTTCCTATTTTGCCTGTTTCACAGGGTGATTCAGAAGAGAGAATGAGATAACAGATGTGAAAACATTGAAAAGACTTTAAAGTGCTATACAAATCACTTATTACAACCTACATCACAGCAGAAATGAAATTCCTGCTTGGCTCCAGTCTTAAAGGAGCATATCTAGTAGTAAATTCAGAAGTTCCTGGACTCATGGCTGGAAATTCCAAAGAAAGACACTCTTAAAGGAAGACACTGAAACTCTGTTCTAGTCAGGCTTCTTGCCTTGACTGCTGTTCCTGGGAATAACCTATTTCAAAATGAAATAGTTTACAAAGAGCTAGCTAAGTCTAACACCTAGAAATAATATTAGCATTAGACTAGACTTAAAAACACTTCACTCCAATAAAAAAAGTATGGGGAGGGGAGGATACTACCTATATTTCTTATCAGATAATATTTCTAGAATTTTACAAGAGTCATGTGTTGTCATAGTATAATCTAAATTACTTTGTTTCATAACTTTATTGTGTAGCTTACATTTTAAAAAATAACTATATTTTATTATTTTTTTAAATTTAATTTTATTTATTTTTTTATACAGCAGGTTCTTATTAGTTATCTATTTTATACATATTAGTGTATATATGTCAATCCCAATCTCCCAATTCATCCCACTACCACCAACCCCACTGCCACTTTCCCCCTTGGTGTCCATACATTTGCTCTCTACATCTGTGTGTCTATTTCTGCCCTGCAAACCGGTTCATCTGTAACATTTTTCTACGTTCCACACATATGCGTTAATATACGATATTTGTTTCTCTCTTTCTGACTTACTTCACTCTGTATGACAGTCTCTAGATCCATCCACATCCCTACAAATGACCCAATTTCGTTCCTTTTTATGGCTGAGTAATATTGCATTGTATACATGTACCACATCTTCTTTACCCATTCATCTGTCGATGGGCATTTAGGTTGCTTCCATGACCTGGCTATTGTAAATAGTGCTGCAATGAACATTGGGGTGCATGGGTCTTCTTGAATTATGGTTTTCTCTGGGTATATGCCCAGTAGTGGGATTGCTGGGTCATATGGTAATTCTATTTTTAGTTTATTAAGGAACCTCCATACTGTTCTCCATAGTGGCTGTATCAATTTCCATTGCCATCAACAGTGCAAGAGGGTTCCCTTTTCGCCACACCCTCTCCAGCGTTTGTTGTTTGTAGATTTTCTGATGATGCCCATGCTAACTGGTATGAGATGATACCTCACTGTAGTTTTGATTTGCATTTCTCTAATAATTAGTGATGTTGAGCAGCTTTTCATGTGCTTCTTGGCCATCTGTATGTCTTCTTTGGAGAAATGTCTATTTAGGTCTTCTGCCCATTTTTGGATTGGGTTGTTTGGTTTTTTGATATTGAGCTGTATGAGCTGCTTGTAAATTTTGGAGATTAATCCTTTTTGTCAGTTGCTTCATTTGCAAATATATTCTCCCATTCTGAGGGTTGTCTTTTTGTCTTGTTTATGGTTTCCTTTGCTGTGCAAAAGCGTTGATGTTTCATTAGGTCCCACTTGTTTATTTTTGTTATTTCCATTTCTCTAGGAGGTGGGTCAAAAAGGATCTTGCTGTGATTTATGTCATAGAGTGTTCTGCCTATGTTTTCCTCTAAGAGTTTGATAGTGTCTGGCCTTACATTTAGGTCTTTAACCCATTTTGAGTTTATTTTTGTGTATGGTGTTAGGGAGTGTTCTAATTTCATTCTTTTACATATAGCTGTCCAGTTTTCGCAGCACCACTTATTGAAGAGGCTGTCTTTTCTCCAGTGTATACTCTTGCCTCCTTTATCAAAGATAAGGCGACCATATGTGCGTGGGTTTATCTCTGGGCTTTCTATCCTGTTCCATTGATCTATATTTCTGTTTTTGTGCCAGTACCATACTGTTTGGATTACTGTAGCTTTGTAGTATAGTCTGAAGTCAGGGAGCCTGATTCCTCCAGCTCTGTTTTTCTTTCTCAAGATTGCTTTGGCTATTCGCAGTCTTTTGTGTTTCCATACAAATTGTGAAATTTTTTGTTCTACTTCTGTGAAAAATGCCAGTGGTAGTGTGATAGGGATTGCATTGAATCTGTAGATTGCTTTGGGTAGTAGAGTCATTTTCACAATGTAGATTCTTCCAATCCAAGAACATGGTATATCTCTCCATCTATTTGTATCATCTTTGATTTCTTTCATCAGTGTCTTATAATTTTCTGCATACAGGTCTTTTGTCTCCTTAGGTAGGTTTATTCCTAGGTATTTTATTCTTTTTGTTGCAATGGTAAATGGGAGTGTTTTCTTAATTTCACTTTCAGATTTTTCATCATTAGTGCATAGGAATGCTAGAGATTTCTGTGCATTAATTTTGTATCCTGCTACTTTACCAAATTCATTGATTAGCTCTAGTAGTTTTCTGGTAGCATCTTTAGGATTCTCTATGTATAGTATCATGTCACCTGCAAACAGTGACAGCTTTACTTCTTCTTTTCCAATTTGGATTCCTTTTATTTCTTTTTCTTCTGTGATTGCTGTGGCTAAAATTTCCAAAACTATGTTGAATAATAGTGGTGAGAATGGGCAACCTTGTCTTGTTCTTGATCTTAGTGGAAATGATTTCAGTTTTTCACCATTGAGGACGATGTTGGCTGTGGGTTTGTCATATACGGCCTTTATTATGTTGAGGAAAGTTCCCTCTATGCCTACTTTCTGCAGGGTTTTTATCATAAATGGGTGTTGAATTTTGTCGAGAGCTTTCTCTGCATCTATTGAGATGATCATATGGTTTTTCTCCTTCAATTTGTTAATATGGTGTATCACATTGATTGATTTGCATATATTGAAGAATGCTTGCATTCCTGGGATAAACCCCACTTGATCATGGTGTATGATCCTTTTAATGTGCTGTTGGATTCTGTTTGCTAGTATTTTGTTGAGGATTTTTGCATCTATGTTCATCAGTGATATTGGCTAGTAGTTTTCTTTCTTTGTGACATCTTTGGTTTTGGTATCAGGGTGATGGTGGCCTCACAGAATGAGTTTGGGATTGTTCCTCCCTCTGCTATATTTTGGAAGAGTTTGAGAAGGATAGGTATTAGCTCTTCTCTAAATGTTTGATAGAATTTGCCTGTGAAGCCTTCTGGTCCTGGGCTTTTGTGTGTTGGAAGATTTTTAATCACAGTTTCAATTTCAGTGCTTGTGATTGGTCTGTTTATATTTTCTATTTCTTCCTGGTTCAGTCTCGGAAGGTTGTGCATTTCTAAGAATTTGTCCGTTTCTTCCAGGTTGTCCATTTTATTGGCATAGAGTTGCTTGTAGTAACCTCTCATGATCCTTTGTATTTCTGCAGTGTCAGTTGTTACTTCTCCTTTTTCATGTCTAATTCTACTGATTTGAGTCTTCTCCCTTTTATCTTTGATGAGTCTGGCTACTGGTTTATCAGTTTTGTTTATCTTCTCAAAGAACCAGCTTTTAGTTTTATTGATCTTTGCTATCGTTTCCTTCATTTCTTTTTGATTTATTTCTGATCTGATCTTTATGATTTCTTTCCTTCTGCTAACTTTGGGTTTACTTTGTTCTTCTTTCTCTAATTGCTTTAGGTGTAAGTTTAGATTGTTTATTTGATATGTTTCTTGTTTCTTGAGGTAGGCTAGTATTGCTATAAACTTCCCTCTTAGAACTGCTTTTGCTGCATCCCATAGGTTTTGGATCATCGTGTTTTCATTGTCATTTGTCTCTTGGTATTTTTAGATTTCTTCAGTGATCTCTTGGTTATTTAGTAACATATTGTTTAGCCTCCACGTGTTTGTGTTTTTTACGTTTTTTTCCCTGTAACTGAATTCTAATCTCATAGTGTTGTGGTCAGAAAAGATGCTTGATATGATTTCAATTTTCTTAAATTTACCAAGGCTTAATTTGTGACCCAAGATGTGATCTATCCTGGAGAATTTTCTGTGTGCACTTGAGAAGAAAGTATAATCTGCTCTTTTTGGATGGAATGTCTTATAAATATCAATTAAATCTATCTGGTCTATTGTGTCATTTTAAGCTTGTGTTTCCTTATTAATTTTCTGTCTGGTTGATCTGTCCATTGGTGTAAGTGAGGTGTCGAAGTCCCCCACTATTATTGTGTTATTGTCGATTTCCTCTTTTATAGCTGTTAGCAGTTGCCTTATGTATTGAGGTGCTCCTATGTTGGGTGCATATATATTTATAATTGTTATATCTTCTTCTTGGATTGATACCTTGATCATTATGTAGTGTCCTTCCTTGTCTCTTGTAACATTCTTTATTTTAAAGTGCACTTTATCTGAAATGAGGATTGCTACTCCAGCTTTCTTTTGATTTCCATTTGCATGGAATATCTTTTTCCATCCCCTCACTTTCAGTCTGTATGTGTCCCTACGTCTGAAGTGGGTCTCTTGTAGACAGCATATATATGGGTCTTGTTTCTGTATCCATTCAGCGAGCCTGTGTCTTTTGGTTGGAGCATTTAATCCATTCACCTTTAAGGTAATTATCAATATGTATGTTCCTATGAACATTTTCTTAATTGTTATGGGTTTGTTTTTGTAGGTCCTTTTCTTCTCTTGTGCTTCTCCCTTAGAGAATTTCCTTTAGTATTTGTTGTAGAGCTGGTTTGGTGGTGCTTAATTCTCTTAGCTTTTGCTTGTTTGTAAAGGTTTTAATTTCCCTGTCGAATCTGAATGAGATCCTTGCTGGGTAGAGTTATCTTGGTTGTAGGTTCTTCCCTTTCATCACTTTAAATATATCGTGCCACTCCCTTCTGGTTTGTAGAGTTTCTGCGAGAAATCAGCTGTTAACTTTCTGGGAGTTCCCTTGTATGTTATTTGTCATTTTTCCCTTGCTGCTTTCAATAATTTTTCTTTGTCTTTAATTTTTGTCAATTTGATTATTATGTGTCTCAGCGTGTTTCTCTTTGCATTTATCCTGCCTGGTACTCTCTGCGCTTCCTGGACTTGGGTGGCTATTTCCTTTCCCGTGTTAGGGAAGTTTTCGACTATAATCTCTTCAAATATTTCCTCGGGTCCTTTCTCTCTCTCTTCTCCTTCTGGGACCCCTATAAATGCAAATGTTGTTGCTTTTAATGTTGTCCCAGAGGTCTCTTAGGCTGTCTTCATTCCCTTTCATTCTTTTTTCTTTATTCTGTTCAATGGCAGTGAATTCCACCATTCTGTCTTCCAGGTGACTTATCCATTCTTCTGCCTCAGTTATTCTGCTATTGATTCCTTCTAGTGTATTTTTCATTTCAGTTATTATATTGTTCATCTCTGTTTGTTTGTTCTTTAATTCTTGTAGGTCTTTGTTAATCATTTCTTGCATCTTCTCGATCTTTGCCTCCATTCTTTTTCCGAGGTCCTGGATCATCTTCACTATCATTATTCTGAAATGTTTTTCCGGAAGTTTTCCTATCTCCACTTCATCTTGTTGTTTTTCTGGGGTTTTATCTTGTCCCTTCATCTGGTACAAAGTCCTCTGCCTTTTCATTTTGTCTATCTTTCTGTGAACGTGGTTTTCCTTCCACAGGCTGCAGGATTGTAGTTCTTGCTTCTGCTGTCTGCCCTCTGGTGGATGAGGCTATGTAAGAGGCTTGTGCAAGCTTCCTGATGGGAGGGACTGGTGGTGGGTAGATCTGGGTGTTGCTCTGGTGGGCAAAGCTCAGTAAAACTTTAATCCGCTTGTCTGCTGATGGGTGGGGCTGGGTTCCCTCCCTGTTGGTTGTTTGGCTTGAGGCGACCCAACACTGGAGCCTATCTGGCTCTTGGTGGGGCTAATGGAGGACTCTGGGAGGTCTCACACCAAGGAATACTTCCCAGAACTTCTGCTGCCAGTGTCCTTGACCCCATGGTAAGCCACAGCCACCCCCCTGCCTCTGCAGGAGACCCTCCAACACTAGCAGGTAGGTCTGGGTCAATCTCCTATGGGGTCACTGCTCCTACTCCTGGGTCCCGATGTGCACACTACTTTGTGTGTGCCCTCCAAGAGTGGAGTCTCTGTTTCCCCCAGTCCTGTCGAAGTCCTGCAATCAAATCCCGTTAGCCTTCAAAGTCTGATTCTCTAGGAATTCCTCTTCCTGTTGCCGGACCCCCAGGTTGGGAAACCTGACGTGGGGCTCAGAACCTTCACTCCAGTGGGTGGACTTCTGTGGTATAAGTGTTCTCCAGTTTGTGAGTCACCCACCCAGCCATTATGGGATTTGATTTTATTGTGATTGCGCCCCTCCTACTGTCTCATTGTGGCTTCTCCTTTGTCTTTGGATGTGGGGTATCTTTTTTGGTGAGTTCCAGTGTCTTCCTGTCGATGATTGTTCAGCAGTTAGTTGTGATTCCGGTGCTCTCGCAAGAGGGAATAAGCACACGTCCTTCTACTCCGCCATCTTGAACCAATCTTAACTATATTTTAAATTATAAAAGTGCTACATGTTCAGGGCAAAAAATGTCTAAATAGAATAAACAGGTAAAGGTAAATATAAAGTTGTCTGCCACATCTTCAGCTCCCTCACAATCAGTCCCAATAATCAAGAAAATTTAATAACATTTTCATATTTAAAATAATGTAATAGTACAGTAAAGAAATAATCTCCACACTTATTTGAAATGAGAAATCATCATATTTCTTAGCAATACTAAGTATCTGAGGTCCCAGGAGCAAATGGGGATCTTGAAAAACCTTAGATTTTGAGTTCCTGTGACAGAAGGCATGTCTTTGGTTGCCCGAACTTATTTCTTAGTGTTTCCATAATTCTCTTCCTTTTTCCCACATTCTTTCTTCAAACACGGAAAAGAAGCACATCTCTCTTTTATGGTCATATGAGAAAAGGCAAGATTAACCAGAAAATGTCAAAATATTGACAATTCTATAGCCCAAGATATCCCACAGATTTTCAGAAAGTTCTCACAGAACAAGTATTTACTAGTACTGTTACTACTACTACTGATACTATGAGTATTAAGAATAAGAATAATACTTGGAGTTGCTACCATATTTTAGTTGAGCACAGTGTGCCATAGACTGCTGGCATTTTTCTCATTTTTTTTCACACTCTACATGTATAAGGCTTATTACCATTCCAAGAGAAGCAAACTGAGATGAAAGATTTTAAGTAACTAACCTCTGGTCATACAGTAAGGGTCAAAGCCTACATTTGAAACCAGAAACTCTCAGAACATTCTGTGCTTTTTAAGCATTAAGCTTAACTGCCTCTCAATCTTACAAACTTACCAAATGGAAATTCTGAAAGCACACTGCACCCTATTAGTAACAATTTTTGTGGTTGTCAACATTATAATTTAATGAAAATTATTTGTAATTATTTTTATACCCTATGCTGCTGTAGAAAAGTAATATTCTCAGAATACAATCAATCAGTGCAGATGCTTTAAAAAATCTACCTCTTCTTTCAATAATTGATGATTTTAAGACCCTGCACATTTTCTCTTGGCGTCATAATTGAGATCCATGGTTTTAACTAATGCCAATACACTGATGAACCCCAAATCTTTAATCCTAAGGCCAGCTTTTCCTCCCAGTTCCGCTGTGTATTCAGTGCATTGGGACTTTTCCAAGAGTATACCCCATAATCATCTAAAAAATAAATATCTAAAGTAAAAATCATTTCCCCCAACAACACTATTATATATAAATCCCCTCACTGTCTCTTAGCACTCTGGTTTCCCCTTTATTCTTTTCACCACAATTGTAATTCAATATTTATTTGCTCATGCATTTTTCTCCATCACTAAAGTGGTAGCTCCACGAGGGCAGGGACAAAGTTTATTTTGTTCACACAATATTCTCAGTGGGTAGAACAGTATGTGATTTATAGTTGAAACCAAAAAAAAAAAAAAAAAAAGCATTTGGTAAATGAATGAGTGAAAGAGCAAATGACATCTGTATCTCCTCCCGGATTTACTGACTTGATAAATAGCAAGACCATCCACATTCACATGGTCCAAGCCAGAAAATGTCAAGTCAGCACAGACTTGCTCTTCTTCATTTCCACTCCAGTGACAGCCCAGGTCCTTTATTTTCTCTTTGTATCAATATAACTGCAATAGCCTCTTTACTGGGCTCCTTACTGCTGGTTTCATCTTCAAATGATTTTTTACACTCCTGCCAGAGTGGTCTTTCTAAAGCAGTATTTGTCACACTTTGTAACTTTCAAAAATGTTTTTTTCTTTACCTTCCATATAGTTCCATGAAGATCTTATCAAACTTTACTTTCTGCTGTTTATATCACAAAAACAAGAGGTATAGTGATATGCTTTGAAAAAGCGAATCCCCCAAGATTTGGGCATGGCTCTCCATAGGCCCTCCCACTTCAAGAACTAATACTGTTGTTAGCATAAGTTTGCCTAAAATTCTTTAATGGTTCTACATTACCTAGCATTGATGTTCAAATCTATGATTTTCATAACGGTGGTGGTTTTGCTCAAGCTGGGTTCCCATTCTCTCATAGATCCCATGACTAAATAAAAATATATTTTACATTTGTATTTTCACTTTCATGATGATCTAAGATGATATAAACAAGTGTATTCTGGAAGATCTCAATGACTACCTTTAGTGTCCTTGTCTACTTTTATGTTTATGAGAGCATGCCCAAAAAATAGTATAACTTTTTGTGTCATGGGTGAATTATAAAAGAAAATAATGAAATGTGGCAGAGATTGAAATTTGTCTACCAATAATCTGTCACAGTCTGTTGTTCCCTTTTCCTCAGTAATAGAAACACTGCCTTTAATAAAGGCTCTTATTTCCCAGCATCCCTTGCAGCTAGGTGTGGCCATGGGATATAATTAAACGTGGAACATGCAACCTGTGGGGAGTGCCCTTAAACAAAGAAAGCATGACCTTTTCCTTCCCTTTTCTCTATTCTGTTGTGTGGAATGTAGTCTCATGACTGGAGTTGGAGTACCCTTCTTAGATGATGAGATACTTAGTGCTCATTTAGGGCCATTTAGGGCAGAGCAACAGGATAGTGTACAAGAAGCCTGAGTTTCTAACACTGTGGAGACTATACCAAGCCTGTATCTCCTTCCCAGACTTATATAAGAGAGTAATAAACATCTATCCAGTTTAATTATTTGGGTTACTGCCACTTGTAAATGAACTTAATCCTAATAAGTACATGGACTCAATATCCAAAAAATTTTTAAGTGGAGGTCAGATGACATCCAAGTGGGCTGCATAAATTAGAATTCACAGTAGTTCAAATAGGAAAAAATGTTGGATGAACTGAGTCATCACATGATATATAATCTTATCCATATGCTAAACCCTGAGGATCTAGCACTACAGCAGCAGGAAGAATCATAGTCACTAAGAAAGCAACAATTTATCTCAACAAACAACATCATCGCACAATTGAAATTGATGTTACTAGATTTAAATTTCATTGGTTTCTCAATTTTTTGTTTGTATTTTATTTAGAAATAATTGTGGTCAAATAAAATTTATTTTTCCTACAAAAATGGTCCATATGTTCACTAATTTTAGAAACACTGACTAGGAGACCTTACTGTGATATCTAATTCTCAGTACACAGAATCTGATTAAATGGGTCTCTGGTGGGACATAAGAATGTATAATTTTACTAAGTGTTCTAGGTGATTCTAATGTAGCTAGTGTTCTGGAAACAAATTGGTATATCTGAATTCTTAAATTGGTTCACAAATTCTTTTAAGATCTGCCCCTGCCAATCCCTCTAGCTTCTTTTCTGTCTCACTGTCACCACACACCCTTTTCCTTACAGCCATAATAAACAACTTGATGCCTCTGAAGTTGTAAACTCTGTTTCTGCCTTGTGCTTTGACATACATCTATCTAAGATTTCCTCAAGCTTTCCTTTAGTTGACAAAATCCTATTTATCCTTCAAAATCAGTCATGACTTCCTAAAAGAAGCTTCCTCTCATCCTCCTACTACCCCTCCTCTGTGCTAACAGCACCCAGAACCAACTGCTATTTCTGTTCATTTATCACCCTCTATTATCATGACTGGTTTGTCTATCCTATTAGACCTTACATTTCTGGAGCACAGAATTAGCAATATTCCTCTTGCTATCCCCATTGCCTAGTGTAATGCTTGATCATAATAGGGGCTCAACAGATGCTTTCTAACTGAATTAATGGGAAAGTGAATGAATGAAGTAGTGAACAAAACATATAATACATTCCAAACATATAGAAGTTCTTAACATTTTAAGATAGATGCATCTAAGCATAGTGGTAAGGGTACTATAAATACTAAAGTACTGGAGTTGTGTTTGTTTGTTTATTTATTTTTTTGCATTATCAGGAGTTTCATCAAGATCTTTGAAATAAATTTACCCACATCACACAGAACACAACAGGGCATTGTAATCTACTAAGATTGATTATAAAAATTTCCACCGAAAATCAGACTATAATGATGTGTTTCTCCACAGAAGACCGAGTTTTATATAGTGAGCAGCCCCATTCCAAATACCCAAAATATGACTGGACAAATTTCAGGACAGAACGAAAACAGATGTACTATATAGCACACAATGTTATGTTGTATTAGTTATTTATTGCCATGTAACAAATAACCCTAAAACTCAGTGTGTGGAAACAACAAACATTATTACCTCACACAGATTCTGTGGCTCAGGAATCTGGGAGTGGCTTATCTGGATGGTTTTGGCTCAAGGTTACTCCTGACATTACAGTCCAGCTGTCAGCCAGAGCAGTAGTCTCATCTATAGGAGTATCCACTTCAGAGCTTACTCATGTGGCTCTTGGCCGGCATCAGAAGATTCACTTCCAAGATTACACATATGCATCTTTTCACAGGACTGCCTCACTTATGGCAGTTGGCTTCCCCAAGGTGAGTCAAGAGAGAGCAAGATTCAAAATAGAACAAGAGAGTGAGCAAGAGTACCCAAGACAGAAGCCACAGTCTTTTTATAACCTCATATCAAAAGGGGTAAAACATTACTTCTCCCATATTGTATTTTTTAGAAATGAGTCACTAAGTCCTGCCCACACTCAAGGGGAGGTAATACACAGTATGAATACTAGGAGGTGGGGATCATTGGGGGCCATCTCACAGGCTGCCAACCAAAAACATATTCTCTGTATTTCAGATATATTTCAAACAGAACAAAATAACAGCATTTTACAGGTTAATTACATAGAAATTTAGTTGATGGAAACAAATAATAAAGAAGAAAGGCCTAGGGAGTTCCCTGGTGGTCCAGTTGGTAAGACTCTGCTCTCCCAATGCAGTGGGCCCCAGTTCGATCCCTGGTCGGGGAACTAGATCCCTCATGCATGCCACAACTAAAAGTCTGCATGCCGCAACTAAAGATCCCACATGCCGCAACAAAGATCCCACATGCTGCAACTAAGACCCTGTGCATCCAAAATAAATATATTAATAAATATTTTTTTAAAAAAGAAGAAAGCCCTTAAAATAATGTTTAAACTCAATTTTTCCCAGTTTTATTGAGATATAATTGACTTAGAATATTAAATTAGTTTCAGGTGTACAACATAATGATTTGATATATGTCTACACTGCAAAATGATTACCACAATAAGATTAGTTAACAACTGTCACCTCACATAGTTACATTTTTCCCCCCTTATGACGAGAACTTTTAAGATCTACTCTCTTAGCAACTTTCAAATATACAATATCTATTAACTATAGTCATCATATTGTGCATTACACCCCCAAAACTTATTTATCTTATAACTGGAAGTTTATATTTTTTTATTACCTTCACCTAATTCCCCCCACCCCCACCTCTGGCAACCACCAGTCTCATCTCTGTTTCTCTGAGTTTGGTTTTTTTTAGATTCCATATAGAATCTTGTCTTTCTAAACTCAGAGTTTAAAATGAATTCATGTTATGTAGAGGTGGCTTCTGAGATAATATATCATGGGCACAATCCATCTAATAGTCATTAAAATTGTAATGGTTTATGCCTATTTTGGAATTAGAGTCAGGTTAAGGCATTAGTTCTAAATACAATTCAGGTTCCTTACCATCAAAATATAGCAACTGAAAACAACCATTTGCTATAGATATTGTACACTATATTTAACTATTACCATTAGCATCATTTGACTTTTCCTCTTAACTGAAGGGGAAATAATATTCTTTTAATTACTAGATTAACCATATTCTACCTACCCACTAACATATGTCTCTAGGCGGTTCAGTATGATTCCTTAAAATAAACTAGCAGTAAACTAACCATGAAGTATGAACTGTCTTCTGTTTCTGATGTGCTCAAAGAAATAAATATTAGTTTAGTTAGGAACACAAGATTTTGAATTTCATATTGTTAAAAAAACAGCAAAAAACAAACAAACAAAAAAACAACAAAAAACCCCCCTAATATCCATGTCTGAATCATAGCAGAAATTTCCAATCCTGTTTAAAAGCAATTTTATGTTATTAGCTTCATTTTCTTCATTCATATTTAATAGTAGAGCTAGACCTACAATAGGAAAAACACATATCCATTATTTGTTGTATCCTTTCTTAAATAATTACGAGTTTCTAAATTGAACACACTTTAATATATGTGAGTCTCAGTCCTAAATTTTCTAATCCTTTTTGATGGAGGTCTATTTTTGGTTCTCTAAAGCCCTAAGACCCTTGGGAACGGGGGCTGTGATGGTCATAGAGGAGAGGAATGCTGAAGGTGGATACTGAGAGTGAGAATTTGAGCACCTAACCCAGAAGCAAGTTAGCATCATGGCAGCTACCAAAAATCAACTAGATCAGGTTTTATAGGGGATCAATCAGGGACTCCTATTTCAGGCAATCAAATAGGATTTGGTGAACTCCTTTGGGGGGATTCAAATAAGTAGAGAAAGGTCATGAAGTACACAGTCTAGTTGGAGAGAGATGACAAATCCATAACAAGATGGCAATACAAGGTAACATATAATAGACAATGAATAGTATTGCAATTCGGCAACCCGCTATCTTTTTATCCATTTATTTTACTCCACCATGTTCCCCAAATTATTTAAGGTAGCTTACAAAAATTGCGTGAATATGACATTAAAAAATACTTATATAAGGCTTCAAAAGAGAAGGGGCTTCCCATGGGTGGGTTTTAAAATGAAGAACTCATGTAGATAAGCAGAGAGCAGTGGAAAGCATTGTAGTCAGGAAATAGGAAAACAAGAAAGGTGATAGTCCTCTTGTGTGTCTGGGGACAACAGTTTATCTCAAAAGAAAAAATTAAAGTTAATAGCTTCTATGAGTTTGCTAGGACTGCCATAACAGAGTATCACAAGCTGAGTGCCTTAAACAACAGAAATGCCTCACATGGAGTACAGAAGTCTGAGACCAAGTTGTTGGTATAGTCATGCTCCCTCTGAAGGTACAAGCAAAGCATCTGTTCTAGGGCTGTCTTCTAGCTTCTGGTATTTCCTTGGCTTGTGGCAGCATTAACTCCAATCTGTACATGGCGCTTTCCCTCTGTGCATACGTCTGTGTCCAAATTTCCCCTTTTTATAAGGATACGAGTTATATGGATTAGCAGTCCACCATACCCCAGAATGACCTTTTGTTCACTATTACATCTATTTCCAAATAAGGTCACTATTTCCCCTGTTTCCAAATCAGGTCACATTTTGATATCCTAGGGGTAAAGACTTCAACATACAAATTTTGGGGGGACATAATTCAACTCAAATCAAAGTCCAAGGAGTCTACTGAGTCTGTAGGCAGTGGTGAGCTTCTAAGTGAAGCTTAGAAGCTTTTTTTTTGTTTTGTTTTCTTTGTGTCAGGAAACTGATGTGTTCCAGCAGATCTTTTAGAAAGATGTATCTAGTTGTAGTGGGCAATAGTAGTTCTATCTCAAAAAAAAAAAAAAAAAAAAAAATAGTAGTTCTATAACCTGGAGGCAGAGGCTAACTTTAGGCTGTTCAAGGGCTACAATCTAGTACATAGCCTACAAGGGGCAGCATGATCTGGCCACCCTACCTTGCCAGCCTCAGGGTAGACCTCCTCTCTTTGTCCTCCATCCAAATGGCTTTGCCCCAGTGTTCTGAATGCTCCAGGTCCTTTTCTCCTCAGTTTCTTTGAACATACTTTTCTTTATGCCTAGATTGCTTCTCCCTGCTTCCTGTAGTTAATGCCACCACTTCAGAGCTCAAGGCAAATGGCACCTCCTCAAGAAATCTTCACTTGAGCCCTCCAGACTAGATCTGCCTCTCTAGTTACTTTCTGTTAACAATTCTTAGTTCTTCTTTGAAGCAACTGTAGTTACATGATTAATTGTATAATTAATTGTGTAACTGTCTGTCCACCCAACTATACTATATATTCCACAAGGGTAGAAACAACATCTGTCCTAATATCATTGCCATAGTGGAATGCCTTGTACAGACTAGGTGTTCCATAAATATTTGTTGCATAAAAGAGGTAATAAGAACCTGTGATAGGGTGGGCGCTATGGGAATGGAAAAGAAAGGACTGAAAACAGGTTCAGGAGAGTTTATGATTTGGTAACTGGATATGGTAGGCAAAGAAGGAGAAAGTCAAAGCTAGCTCAAAGGTTTCAAGTGTGAGAGAAGGACGGTACCACTGGTAGAAATGAGGCTAATGGAAGCTAGGTTTGGAGTCCCATTTTTAATGTAAGATGGATGATGATACACTTAAGTAGAAACACCTACCAATCAAAGAAAGGAAGGTAAACAGATATTTGAGGTTGACATATGGGTCTCATGCTGGTTCCAAGAAACTCTAACAATCATTGTTGAGGGATGAGAGGTTATATCTCATTTGATCTGCATTTCTAATACTGTATCTTCACAGCCATTTTTCTAACATATGTAAGTATTTTTTATTATTAAAATATTTTTGTTTAATTCAGATAATTTGGACAATAAAGAAAAATACAAAGAAGATGTGGTAAGCTAGGTACACATGTAGAAACTGGCTTGCTTACAATAAAAATATATAAGTTGGTATAATACCTCTGGATGGTCATTTGAAAATGTGACATAAAACACTTAAAAATAGCAATATTCCTCATATCATTTCTATGTTTAGGAATTTACTCAAAATAATTAATCAAATATTATTTGTAATATTAATTATTAAATATTTATATAATATTTGTAAAGAAGGATGCAATCTCTTTACCTAGATATGACTGCTACATGGTTGAATTTCCTTCCAGTAATTTAAAAATATTGAGTCTTATTATATAAATAATTTAAAAAATTCAGATCATATATACATGTAATGCATCAAACTCTACCTTTTTGTACCCTATCTTTGATTATAACTATGTATTAGGTTATGTCCTAACAATTTAATAATTAGGTTATTCCCATTTTTTTCTTTTATAAATACGCTATTACAAACATCACTTTATATAAATCTACTTTATCCAAAGGAGGTGATCAGATGTGAGCACAAAGTAGAATTGCTGTGCCTTTAAAAACTCTTGATACATTATCAAATGATCTTCCAAATGGTTGAACCAACTTACATTCTCACTACCAGGATATGACATTTTATAGTGACACCAAATTCTGGCCAAATTTAAAGCTACCTCTGATTAGATCTAGGTGACTCACTGGGTCCATTCAATGTCAAACAGCCATTTTTCTGGGCTTCGAGAAAGGAGAAAAGGAAAGGAGGTCACCACTACACATCGGTCATTAGTGCCATAAATTTTAGGATAAATGGACTTAAACCAATGTAATAAGTATTTCAGTCTATTTACGTTGAGTTAATTTGAATTGCATAAAAATTGCATATATAATTGCATATATAAACATAGAACTAACATCTATCTTGGAAATGTCTTATTACCCTCCACTTTTATTTTTTAGAGAATCATTAGTTTTTGATTGAGGTATTATAGCACTATATGTGCAATAGGTGAATATCAGCATTTTTAAAAAATAGATCTTTATTGGAGTATAATTGCTTCACAATACTGTGTTAGTTTCTGCGTGCACCAAGGTGAATCAGCCATATGCATACATATGTCCCCTTATCCCCTCCCTCTTGAGCCTCCCTCCCATCCTCCCTATCCCACCCCTCTAGGTCATCGCAAATCACCGAGCTGATCTCCCTGTGTTATGGTGCTGCTTCCCACTAGCTAACTATTTTACATTCGGAAGTGTATATATGTCGATGCTACAACCACTATGGAAAACAGTATGGAGGTTCCTTAAAAAACTAAAAACAGAACTACCATATGACCCAGCAATCCCACTACTGGGCATATACCCTGAGAAAACCATAATTCAAAAAGAGACATGTACCACAGTGTTCACTGCAGCACTATTTACAATAGCCAGGACATGGAACCAACCTAAATGTCCACTGACAGATGAATATCAGCATCTTAACTGCACAGTAGCCCCTCGGTATCTGTCAGGGATTGGTTCCAGGACTCCCTCACCCTCAAGGATACCAAAATCCGAGGATGCTCAAGTCCCTTATATAAAATGGTGTAGTATTTGCATATAACCCACACACATCCTCCTGTATACTTTTTTAAAAAATTAATTAATTAATTAATTTATTGGCTGTGTTGGGTCTTCGTTGCTGCACGCGGGCTTTCTCTAGTTGTGGCGAGCGGGGGCTACTCTTCGTGTGGTGAGCGGGCTTCTCATTGCAGTGGCTTCTCTTGTTTCAGAGCACAGGCTCTAGGCACGTGGGCTCAGTAGCTGTGGTGTACGGGCTCAGTTGCTCCGGCCTGTGGGATCTTCCCGGACCAGGGCTCGAACCCGTGTCCCCTGCATTGGCAGGTGGATTCTTAACCACTGTGTCACCAGGGAAGTCCCCTCCTGTATGCTTTAAATCATCTCTAGATTACTTATAAGAGCTAATACAATGTAAATGCTATGTAAATAGTTGTAAATACAATGTAAATGCTATGTAAATAGTTGCCGGCATAGGGCAAATTTAAGTTTTGCTTTTTTGAATTTTTTCAATTTTTTTTTCCGGAATATTTTTAATCCATGGTTGGTTGAATCCTCAGATGTGAAACCCAGGCATATGAAGAGCTAACTGTATTTGTTGGTCTTTCCCTGATTCCCCTCTACTCTCTGGTGTATTTAGAGGTGGATTCACCAGTATTAACAGTTACCAAAAGGAAACTATTCTGAGGACATTTTTCTTCCCAAATGGGGATTCAGACTAAATAAGCCATGCTCAAACGTATTATGCAAGGGTTATTCTCCAATGAACTCTTACATATTACATCATGGATGTTTTTAAACTGGGAGCATAACTTATTGCATTGCATTTGCTGCACTAGAAACTATGAAAAGCCTCTTTGCAGAGACAGATGAGAATCCCATTTTCTAGAGAAGAGATAAGTAATGCTGGGCAATTTGGAGAAAAGCTCTCTACTGCTCTTGTAAAAATTCTGTTCTGAAATAGAGAAAAAAATTAAAAGTCAAACAAAAATAGACAAAGACAGAATGGAAACTGAATATCACTCTAGAAAAGCAGCACGATCAGGAAGAGCAAAATGTAATGACCTCAAAATGGCAGGTAACTCTGAAATTCAAATTTTTTTTAAGTTGAAAATTCCTTTATATTTGATTGCCTCAACTAAGATAGTTTTACAGTTTTTAATTATGCCCTTTCTCTCCCCACAAACACTACAAAAATTAATTTTACATTCACAAAAAGCTTTTATGTGAACATCAATGAGGAACATTTTTTTCTGCATGGATGAAGAAATTTGGCTTAGAAATTTGATTAGTTATACATGTTTGGAAACAGCTTATACATAATACAACGGCTTCCACTTAAACATGAGGTTGTGATTATATACATCTTTGCAGATGTGAAATTTAAATATAACATCTACTGAGTGACACAATACATTTATTTAAAAACTCATAGCAGAGTGCACTGTACTTTGCTATTTTGAGACTTTTTGGTAAATGTTAAGAATTCATCGGTAGAGCCAATTCTATCCAATTTTTGATAGAGTTTTTAGATGAGTCTGGTAAGTGCTACCCAACCAATATTTATTTTCCCCCTCCACCCTTACTAACAAATTCTCACTTTGCTCAAGGCAACAAAGTGCATCACTAAAAATACTGACCTCCTGATGCTGCCTGGCATCCAGGTAGGTAACATGACACACTTTCTGGCCAAAGATAAGCAGAAGCCTGCTGTTTATGTGCTCTGCTAAAACAGATTAACTACTCCTTCACTCTTCCATCTTATTCTTTTCTGAAACTTAGATGTGAAATGGAGGGGTATAAGAACCATCGTGCAACGACGAGGCAACAAGCGTGATGAGGATGGCTAGGATGGTGGAAGACAAAGATGTAAGGAGCCTGGGTCCCTGATGATGTCACTGTGTACCCCTATGTCCACGCCCTAGACTTCTCATAGCTAGTCTGTTTTATCATGACATGAAAAAACTCTTCTGTTTAAGCCACTGTGGTAGAGTTGTCTATTATTTGCAGCTATGCACATTCCAAACCTCATACAGTGACCAATAATTTTACAAACTCTTTTCACTTTCTACTTAGAAAATGGGGGGGGGGGGAGAGGAACATTTTATTTAAATTAGTGAAATACTTCCATACAATTTGTAAATGGCTACTGCCCCAAGGCTTCCAAGTGCCAGACCCTTGCCCCAGTGGTCTTGATTATTCCTCTGAGACCTACTGAACTTCCCAAGATCCGGCATGAACTCCAGGTCAATGTCAGGCACAGCAAAGGGCCTCCAGAACCCTACACCCTAGAGGCCCTGCATCCTTCCAGATAGGTCTTTCTCATGCCTTAAGGTTGTTAAATATTATGAATGTCATCTCAAATGAATTCCCCTCTCTTTCAGTTCTAACTAGATACCCATGAACTTATTTTCTTTATGGCAGATAATATGGATAATAAGAGTCTTTTGTTCAGTTTTGGATCTATCAATGCTTTCTGATTTTCTGTATCCGAGGTTATTCAATCTTATGCTCCAGGGACCTGTACCTTGGTCAGGACTCATGTCTCCTATCTTACCTCCTTGCTGCTTTAGCTAAGGGACGGAAAAGAACTTGGATTGAACTGGAAAAAAACCATGAGTCATCTGTGTTTAATACACTCACCATCATAAAGCAGGTATTTCTTACTCTCTCCAAATACTCAGTTTTATAAAGTCTCAGTTCTTTCTATGATCACTTTAAGTCAAAGAACATGTATTTGGCTCCCTTCCTTTCTCCTTACAGATGTCAAAAGAAGGCATTCTTGAAGCCTGCATTTACTTTTCCCCCTCTTATTCTTTTTAAATTTTACATCTCTCTGTAGGGGGGAAAAAAACCCCCTATTTTTACTTCTACACCTCTATTTCATTTCTACTCTCTATTTTCCTTCCCAAATCTTTTCCTAATTAGATGCAATGAGAGGGGATCACCATTGTCTTACATTAGAGCTGAAATTTTCACAGTCATTGAAAATATATACAGAAGGGAATTTCATAGTTGGACAGGGTAAGGAAGAGATTACTGAATTCAGTGAGCTGCTCTGTTAGGTAACAATTTTTAAAGTGATTTCAAATTATACTGTAATATACATGGGTTAAAGGATAGATTTTTTAAAGGGTAAAATCATAACTCTCATACAAATACAAAATGAAGATACGTCAAAGATTTTATTTAACTCACTAATTAATGAGGGAACCAGTAGATGCTACAAGCAGTTCAAATGACAACTTACAGTCAGATGAGGAATGCTGAAATGAATATATAAATGGATAAAACTGGCCAAAAGAAGCCATTGTCCACAGGGCAATAATCAAGCATTCCACCAGACAGTTTGCATTTCTATGGACAGGAATTATTTGCATTACTATCCATTTTCTACAAGTTAATTTCTATATCTACGAAGTTGTAAAACAGCTCAGTCAAAGACAAGCAAAGGTGGTCACTAGCTGTATAAACTAGCAAGGACATCCCATAATTTCCAAGTCTTTCACAGTTTTTCCTTATACATGAAACCTGGTGCAGTATAACCAAAAGGTGGTGCTCTTTCCTGACTCCCATCCTGGAAACTGGCTTATTAGTCTTTCCTAGGAGATAAAAATGGGGGTGAGGGAGAGTGGGGAGAGAGGACAGTTTCAAAGGTCAAAACTTGGAAACTGAGTAAGAGTGAGGCAAACTGTCCTTTCTCACTTGACTTGCGGTGGTGTTAAGAGCTTGGGCCCTAGAACCACAGCATATCGTTCAAATCCCATTTTTATCACTTAGTACACAAGTTGCCTATTAGGCAATTTACTTAATCCTTTGAAGCCCCAGTTTCTTTATCTAGATAATGGCGTTATTAGTAGTACCTAGTTGGTTAAGTTTGTTGATGGGGATCAAGTGAGATGACCTAAGTAACAGGCTTAACATAACTGGCATGGCAAAGTGCCCAATAAATATTAGTTGTCATCATTAATAGTTTTTTCAACATTATACTTTTAAGTGAAACTAATATGTCCAAGCTAAACAAGCTCAGATATCTAATAACATCAAATTAATTTTTTAAACAGCTTTGTTTAGATATAATTGGTATATAATAAACTGGATATACTTGAAGTATACAATTGAAGTTTGGCATCTGTGTACAGTACTCGTCCCTTATCTGTGGGAGGATATGTTCCAAGACCCCTAGTGGATGCCTGAAACCTTAGATAGTACAGAACCCTATTTATACTATGTTCTTTCCTATACATATATACCTATGATAAAGTTTAATTTATAAATTAGGCACAGTAAGAGATTAACAGTACTACTAATAAAAAAATAGAACAATTACAACAATATACTGTAATAAAAGTTATGTGAATGTGGTCTCTTTCTCAAAATATCTTATTGTACAAGTTTAATGCCTTTTCCATCTTAACTAAGCACTTATCACACACCTTTGCAGTTTGAAGTGCAACACTAAAGCTAGCGTGAATTTCTTTTTCCTTTTTCACTATTTTACGGAGAGAAGGTTGGTAGATCTTTGCAACCTCAGATATGACTTTTTCTGTTCCTTATTAAGTCAAGCACTGTCACCTTTTTACTTGAAGAAAGCACTATGGCTGGCTTCTCTTTGGCATACTGGTGTTGCCAGCATCATTACTCTTGGCGCTGGGGCCATTTTTTTTTTTTTTTTTTGAATGTTCTGCTTATTTCTTTTAAATTTTATTTATTTATTTATTTATGGCTGTGTTGGGTCTTCGTTTCTGTGCGAGGGCTTTCTCTAGTTGCGGCAAGTGGGGGCCACTCTTCATCGCGGTGCGCGGGCCTCTCACTATCGCGGCCTCTCCTGTTGCGGAGCACAGGCTCCAGACGCGCAGGCTCAGTAATTGTGGCTCACGGGCCCACCTGCTCCGCGGCATGTGGGATCTTCCGGGACCACGGCTCGAACCCGTGTCCCCTGCATTGGCAGGCGGATTCTTAACCACTGCGCCACCAGGGAAGCCCTGGGGCCATTTTTAAGTAAAGTAATGGTTATTTGAATGCAAGCACTGAGATAGGCAACAGTCGATCAGGTAACTGAGATGCCTACTAAGTGACTAACAGGTAGGATATACAGGACAAAGGGATGATTCACCTTCTAGGCAGGATGGAGTGGGACAGCATGAGATTTCATCATGCTACTCAGAACAGCACGCAATTTAAAATTTATGAATTGTTGATTTCTAGAATTTTCTATTTAATACTTTCAGACCCCAGTGACCTCAGGTAACTGAAACTACAAAAAGCAAAACTGCAGATAAGGAGGAACTACTGTATTGTGAAACCATCACCGTAATGAACATGGCCATCACCTCCAGCAGCCCCCTAACTCTATAATTTCTCCCTCCCACCCTCCCCTATTTCCCATCCTCATCCCCAGACAACTACTGATCTACTTTTTGACACTATAGATTAGTTTACATTTTCTAGAAGGTTTATAAATAAAATGTAGTATGCTTTTTTGTCTGGCTTCTTTTACTCAGCTTAATTATTTTGAGATTTAGTCATACTGATGTTTGTATTAATAGCCCGTTCTTTTTAATTCCCAAGTAGCATTGCCTTGTATATATATACCACAGTTTATTTACCTATCCAGCTGTTGATGGAATTTGGACTGTTTCTCATTTTTGGCTGTTACAAATAAAGCTGTCATAAGCATTCATGTACCAGTATTTATATGGAGGAATGCATTAATTGGATAAATACCAAAGAGTGGACTGGCTAAATCATATATGTTTAACTTTTTAAAAAACTGCCAAGCTATTTTCCAAATTGGTTGCATAATGTTTCATTCTCACCAGCAATGTATGAACACTCCTGTTGTTCTATATCACTGTTAACACTTGGTATGATCAGTCTTTAATTTTAGCTATTCTAATAATTGTGGGGTAGCATCTCATTGTGGTTTTAATTTATATTTTCCTAATGACTAACGATATTGAGCATCTTTTCATGTGCTTACTGTCATGTACTTTTGAACTAATATAAGGTGCTTTGCTAAAACCATTGTGGGCTTTGGTCAGTTGGGTAGTAGATTCATGTGTAATATATTTCACCTAGATGAAACCCATAACAGATAAAATGGAAAAGCCATAGACAGAGTCCAAAACATGTAAACATCTTCAAGGCTCATAAACAGACAGAAATGTGAACGAGTAAGTGAGACTGAAGCGGAAGGCCTGCCAGATGATGGGCCTGGAAATAGAAGTGGGGAATGGATGGCTCCTGCTGGTAATGAACATTTTAACTTCTCCCCAGGAGATGCGGGATCTGGCCTGTTTCATAGTTTGAAGCCAGTGGCCAGAGTGGGGCCTCTCCACCTCACCTTTTTGAAAGGAAGCTGAAAAAGAAAAGCTCTATTTTCCTGCTTTTCTCCTTGTTGCTGACCTGCTGTCTGAGGCTTACAGGAAGCTATAGGCTAAGGAAGCAAGAGGACTTTTGACTAGGAACTGAGTCAAGCTGCTTCTGGTGCCAAGGCCTAAATTCATTATAAACCCATAGGTCATAATAGTGTAGGAATCCCAAAACACATTATAAGACTCAACCCTGGACCTGAGGTCTGAAGGAGTGGGAGAGAAGGTGAAAGTAAGATGGGTACAGGAGAGAGACTGAGAACAAACCAAAACAACAAATCAAAACAAAATCTACCCCTCAAAATAAATCTCATGAAAAAAGTAATGACAAAACAGATAACAAAATCAAGAATCAGAAAATAAATCCACCCCATATGAAATCAATTGCATGGCACAATATGCCAAAGACCTTAAAATAAGTTTGCTCTTTCAAGGAAAGAAAGGAATTCATTACAAGAAACAAGATTTCATGAAATAAAATAGGCATAAAAATGAATATGTGGATATGAAAAAGAACTAGTTAGAAATACTGGAAAAGAAAAACTATATTTACAATACAAAATACAGAAGATAGATAAACTCTAGCCAGGTATGGTAAACTGTAAAGATTGGCCAAACGTGCTTTGTACCTCCTACTATCAAAAGGTGCAGTCCACTTCTCCATCCCTTGAATCTGGGCTAGGCAACATGACTTGTTTTAGCCAACGGATCACTAGCAAAAGTGACTCAAGTAGAGGTTTGAAAAAGTACTTGAGTATGGGGGTCTTTCATACCCTTGCTTCTGGGAACACTAAAGCCACCATGAAAGAAGCCTGGGTTGCTACCTCCTGGGTAGTGAGAGAGCATGTGGAATAAGGCGTTCAGCCATCTCAGCTGTCTGACAGCCCAGTGAAGTCCAGACCCTAGCTGACCTGCCAGATGAATGGAGTTACATGAAGGAGTCCAGGCAAGAAAACACCTAACCAACCTACAAAATCATGAAAAATAAGAGATTGCTCTTATTTCAAACCACTAGTTTTGATGTGATTTGTTAGGCAGCAATAGATAATTGATACACTGGTGTCGTAAAAGAGAGAATTTCGGAATGAGAAGATAGTCTGAGAACTTCACCTAAAACACAGCATAGGGAGACAAAAGAGGTTAAAATATGAAAAGCCAATTAAGAGATATAGAGGATAGACATGAAAATTCTAATGTCCTTCTAACAAGAGTTCTCGCGGAAGAGAATGGAGGGACTGGCAGAGAGGTAACCCTTGAAGCAGTGATACCTTGGAACTTTCCAGAACTGAAGAAAGTCATGAGTCTCTAGCTCCAAAACTATTAAGGTATATTTTATGGGTTTAATAATATAATTCACATACCAATTAAAGTTTACCACTCTTAGAAGATGCTTGCATATTGACTTGAAGAAAATATGAATTCTGCTCAAGTTGAACTGAAAAGGGTCAGTTTCTCATTTTGAAATCCAAGTTTCTTAAAGTTTGACAGGTGGCCAGGATGGCGGTGGGGAAGGCCTCCTTGTAGCAAGTGTCAGCATATAGAACATGCTTTGCTTTTGTTGGTCAAGGCCCCCTTTCTTTTAGGAATTAACCCTGCCACAAGCCACATGGCTTTGATTGTCTCTACATCATGAATCCTCAACCCCAGCTCCAGTACTGGAGGGGACAATATATTCCAAACAGTGTGTTCTCTCCTAGGAATTTTCCACTTCAGATAAATTCATTGTAAACATGCCATATATTCTCATATTGCACACATACAGCATATTATTTCTTCCATTTCTAAGGATTTGGGAAAAGAAAGACAAGGCATACACATGTGCTCAGTCTACCATTTTGATCTAATCTTTCGTATGGATTCTTTTTCTGCTTAAATTATCCATTTTTCAAAACAGCAGCAGATAAAAAGCAGCAAATTTAACGTCAGGAAAAAGTCTGCTAGAGATAGAGTTATTAACAGGATTGAAGAATGACAGACTAGATTCTGATAGTAAGGAAGAAAACCAAAAAACTTTAAAAAGGAGACACTACTAGTCAAAACACACATCAATGGGATGTTAATGTAGGGATATATATATATATATATATATATACACACACACACACACACACACATGTTTCAGCAGACTCCAAGGGCATCAGTGTGAGTATAGAGTGATAATTGTGTGGGTCAGAAAGGCACTTTAAAATATGTTTTTGTAGTCTGTGTTTAACAAGACAGGAAAGTGGCAAATGTGCCTATACGTTTGTAAAAAGATTTCTATCAAAACAAAACTTTTATTGTTTAAAGGAATAAACACTCGTGTAAAATTTATTCTATAAGGACTTGAGATTTTATTCCATTAGCTAAACTCTGATGGTTTATAAATGGATCAACATTTTTGTTTTTTTTCACTTTGTCATGCTTGTTTTCATAGAAAACACTCTATAGTCCCATGCTGATAAAAATATAACATTTTCTTTCCTTGATATGGTATGTAATGTTTTAAATTTTATCCAAGGGAAATTTCTCTTCTTTGTGTAATTCAGAGTAGTTCTATTTTTCACAAGGGAACTCTGTGTCTTCTAAGGTTGTTTGTATTTAATGTATTGACTACTGGTTGTTCTGAGTCACAGAAAGATCAGGACCTAATTATTTTTGCCACTAGAAGATTGTGAATACAGCTTTTCCCAGATATTCTCTTTCAGATGTGTTTTCAGTTATGTTTAAAAGTGTGGTGTGTAAGGACTGATTTATCATATTAGGAAATAAAAAAATGAAATGAAAGCCCAGGCTTCCCAAGTTAGTTACCTACCCAGATTAACTAATTTAGTTGTCATTTGGTACTACCCTTCTTTTAAAATAGGAATGAATCTTCCGTACAAAACTCTGACGGCTATCATCCAGTCTCTGCTTGAATGCTTGTGGTTACAAGGGTTCATAACTTTACAAGGCATCCCATTTTACCTTTAGACAGTTCACACTGTTAAAACACTATGTTGCTTATCCTGAAGAAAATATGCCTCCCTGTACCTTATATCACTGAATTCAAAATGAGTTCTTTTTGTATTTCTATACATGGGTCCTTAAACTATCTGAAGACAATGATCATAGTTCCTTTTCTGTTTTCCTTTGTCTAAAATAAATTTCCCTAATTTCTTATATAGCCCTCTTTCAAAAAAAAATAAATGAAAACCAAGCTTTCTTCTTTACTCCCTCTCTGTTCATCCCTCCTTCCCTTCCATCCTTTCTTCCTGTCTTTTTTCCTTATTCAGTCCAAAAGCCATGAAATGGAGCTAAGCAAAGCAGGGGTATATGTGGTGGGGAGAGGAGTGATGTCACAGTACAGGGTATTGGAGCCTGACTGAGGTGAGGACAGTAGGCTTGACTGGAGAGGCAAGGTCAAATGATCATCAGGTGTCCCTCCATCTCTTGGCTTCCAAGCAGTGGCAACATGGCCGTCTTAGCTCCAGACTTACTCAAACAAAAGTCTGGGGCTTGACTCTCTCAATCTCATCCCTGAATCAGTATCTGTGACTGTCTGGGAATACAATGATTGGCTGAGATTAGGTCACATGCCTACCCGTTTGTTGAGCTTGGGTTCGAGTTAATTGTACCCAATCATTGGGCAGAAGATAAGAAAGGGATAATTGGAAAGTCTGTGTTTTGTTGTTAGGAGGAGAAATGGGTCCTGGATGAGCCAAAACAACCGATGTCCACGCTAGCACAGCTGTTCATATTTTGAGTAATGATATCTACATTTTAAAAATAAACATATATTTTCGACAGTGGGATCATTATATGGAAACTCTATTTTGTGACTTGTTTTCATTTTATTTAAAACCAATAATAAAAATCTTACCCCATGTCAATGAATATTCTTTAGAAAATCATTTTGACAGCTACAAAATACATATTTTATTTAATAGTCCCTTACTTCTGGACAAGTTAAGTTTTTTGCATGTTTTTCTTTGCTGAACAACACTGTGAAGACTCTTTGCACACAATTCTTTGTGCACTTATCCAGGTATTTTCTCAGGATAAATCTATAAAGGTAGGATCATCAAGTCAAAGAATATGCTAATTTTAAGATTTTCAACCATCTGTAAGTACCATTCTTCATTTGGCATTTGAGAAACACTCAACAATGTTTGTTGACTATTATCTTGCCTACCTACTCCAGTTTGTCAATGCCTTTCTATATCAGTGTCAGAAAGGAACATAAAACTCCCAGTGTGTGTGCAGATATTATTGGGACAAATACTTCATTTTAAAAAGTATATATTTTCCACTGCTTATGATTCTATTAATTTGTGCATTTAGCAATACTGGTATTCACACCAATAGAATCAATAGACTACAACAGAAATTATGGCATGTTACTTCTGAGATTTGGTTATAAAAGACATCATGGGATATTCTCTCTCTCTCTCTCCACACACTCACACACACACACACACACATTACTGTATCACTTACTCTGGGGTAAATCAGCTGCCATGTTGTGAGGACAGTGAGGTAGCCTATGAAGAAGCCCACAAGGGGAGGAACTGGGGTTTCCAGCCAATGACCAGCAAGGTACTGAGGCTGCCAAAAACCACATGAGTGGTTTGAGGTGGACTCTCCTCCAGTTGAATCTTCAGATGATGGCAGCTCAGGCTGATAGTTTGACCGAAATCTCACGAGAGATTCTGAGCCAGAAGCACCCAGTTAAGCTGCTCCCTGATTTCTGACCCACAGAAACTATGAGATAATAAATGTTTGTTCTTTTAACTGCTAAGTTTTAGGGATAATTTGTTACACAGCAATAAAAGTCAATATAACTAATACTTTAAAGAGATTGAAGTTTTAATAAAAGCCTTTCCACAAAGAAAATTCCTGGCCCAGATGGCTTCAGTGGTGAGTTCTGTCAAACATTTAATTAAGAAATAATATTAAACTTACACAAAGTCTTTCAGAAAATAGAGGAGAAAAAGACAATTCTCATTTTGTAAGGCCAGCATTATGCTATTACCAAAACCAGATAAAAATACCGCAAGAAAAAATTATGAACTAGTATTTCTCATAACCATAGTTGTAGGAAATCTTAACAAAATCTTAGCATATCAAATTAAGTAATATATTTTAAAACCATAACACATCATGACCACATAGTGTTGACATAAATGCAAGATTCTTTTAACTTTCAGAAATCAACGTAATTCAGATTACATTGCAATAATTTATTAAAGTAGGAAAACCCTCACAATTATTGCAAGAAATGCAGAAATAGTATTTGGCAAAATTTAGCACCTATTCATGATAAAAATTCACACCAAACTAGAGATGGATGGAAACATCACCCATCTGATAGAATGCCCTTTATGAAAAGTCTACTGCTCAGTGTTGAAATTTTAAGTTTCCCCTACTTCTGTATAACATTGTACTAGATAGACATTCTAGCCAATGCATTAAGAAAAAAAAGAGACAAGATTTTAAGGGAAACACAAAACTATTTTCAGATAATATGGTTGTGTACAGAAAATTCTAAAAAATCTCCAAACATAAAATACTTAGAAATAAATTTAACAAAATGTATAGAACCTCTACTCTGAAAACTACAAAATATTGCTGAGAGCAACTAAATTAAACTTAAATAAATAAAAAGATATACCACGTTCTTGGATGGGCAGACTCAATATCTTTAAGATATAAATTCTTCCCAAATTGATCTGCATATTCAATGAAATCTTAATAAAAACAACTACAAGATTTTTGAGAAATTGACAAGCTGATTCTAAAACTTATATGGAAGATTTGGGCAAATCTCTAAAATAATCTTAAAAGTTGAAGGGCTTACATTACTTAATTTCAAAACTTGTATAAAGGTTTAGTAATCAAAATAGTGTGGTATTGGTCAAATATAGACAAATAGATCAATGGCACAGACTAAAGAGCCCCCAAATAGACCTATGTACATATGGTCAAATGCTTTAATACAAAATTACTAAAGTAGTTTTATGGAGAAGGAAGGTTTTTCAACAAATGGTGTAGGAACATTTGGATATCCGCATGGGAAAAAAATGAACATACCACCCTACTTATTCCATACTACACGTCAAAATTAATTCAAGAGGGCTTATAGACTTAAAGTCTAATTTATAAAGCTTCCAGACAAATTCACTATAAAATAGCTTTGCAACTTTGAGCAAAATGAAAATTTCTTAGCAATGAAACAGAAAGCACTAATCATAAAAGAAAAAATGTTGTTGACTGAAGTTCATCAAAATCAAAACTTGTTTTTCCAAAGACACCACCAAGAAATGAATAGTCAATTCATGAACTGGGAGAAAATATTCAAGACATATATCTGACAAAGAACTTATTGCTCAGCATCATGAAGCACAGGAAAGCAAATTAAAACCACGAGATACCTCTTATTAGGAGGGTTAAAATTTAAAACAAAAACAAAATCAAAAAAACAACTTGCAACACCAAATACTGTCAAGGATATGGAGCTTTCAAAATTCTCATAATGCTAGTGGAAATAAATATGGTAAACCACTTTGGGAAATAGTGTGGCAGTTTCTTACAGAGTTAAAGTTTAAAATCATATATTTACATAGCATTGTACTTCCTAATGTTTACCCAAGAGAAATGAAAATATGTGTCAACAGAAAGCCTAGTAGAAGAATGTTTATAGCAGCTCTATTCATAATAGTAAAAACTGGAAACCACCCAGGTGTTTGTCCATCAACTGGAGAATAGATAAACAAACTAGCATATTCATACAATGGAATACTATTCAGCAAAAAAAGGATCAAATTAGTGGCATACTCTGCAGTATGGATGCATCTCAAAAAATATTATGCTAAGTGAAAGAGGCCAGAGTCCAAAAAGTACATATTGCATGATTTCACTTATATGAAGTTTTCAACCATGCAAAATTAATTTTTTTGTGATAGGAATCAGAACAGAGTTATTTTCTAGGTGGGAGGGACTGACTGAAGAAAGGGGCACAGGGAACTTCCTGAAGAGAGAAATACCCTATGCCTTGAGAGATGGGTGGGTTACTTCGGTGCCTGCATTTGTTAAAAGTGAAAGATACCTTAAAATCTGTGCATTTCTATGTGCCTTAATCATATATCAGTAACTTTTAAAACAGCATATAACATTTTAATTGTTGTTCTCCATTAGAGCCTCCCTTTCCCCAATCCATTAATTAGCACACGTTGGGCAGGGCAATTCAGTTGCCATTGAATCAATCTATCTGAATCTTATGCAGTCAGTGTTTGTCCATTGTCTCCAAGGATATCATGAGTTACTTGATCATGTTAAATAAAGTTATGTTATATTTGTGTTACTCCTTAATACATAAAAAGGTCCAGTAACTCTAACCACTGATGAGACTAGACACAGAAGTCAGTTTTAAGTTTCATAATTAACTATTCATTTTTTGACCTTATTTTCTCTTTGCTTCTTATATCTTGTTCTATATTTATATAACTTATTGTGATGTTTAACTCCTTTAATACATCATAGAGTCTATTTCCTAGCAACTTGGATTCTGTCCCCAAATGTGAAATATACAGAACGTTAAAAAGGAAGAATAACAGAATAGGAGTAACAAAATCCTTCTAAACTTAAAGGTGGTGGTGGGGTGGCTGGGAGGAGAAATATTGGAGCTGGGCATTGAACAAGAGGGAGAACGAGAGGAGTAAGGGAGTCACAGAATGAGAAATTTAGGGGCTGTGCAAGGAGCTGTCCAAGGTGTAAATCAAACAGATGTCAGGCAGCCACCTTTTTCAGAATGGTCCAAAAAATGGTAGAAGACACCATGAGAAAGAAGTCTTACTTTATTAACAGCAAGTCCATTACAAGCCTCTTCAGTGAGAGAGGCAATTATAGTAGAATATTATTATCCAAAAATGAAAAATGTATTTTGTAGAGGCCCAGACTTAACTAAAGCTATATTATTAGAAGTATTCCAGTCTGTAATGCTGTACAGATTTCTTTGTTTTAATAGTTCATGAGTTAATGAGAAGCTTTTGGTCCCATCAATATCTGTCTATATTCAATACAAGGGCATTTGTGTACTATATTACATAATACTATTAAGGATTAAATATGTCATGTTATTTTAGAATCTAATTATTTTAGATAGTTATTACTGCAATGTATAAGGATTATTTATAACAGTGATGATGACGATGACAACAGCTAATACTCCTTGAGTCCTTAATATGTACCAAGTAGTAGTCATATATTTTCCATGGATTTATCTAAATAATTCTTCACAATAACACTAGGACACAGTACTGTTATTATTTCTATTTTACAGATAAGGCAAGTGAAATTACAAGTGCGTATAACACACATTCAGTGTTACTTAGCTAGCAATGACTAAGTCCAAAGCTTTCCTATTAACCAAAGTGGATTCAAAGATGCCGATTTGCATGTAACTGAATGCTTATATAGATGCTCTTTTCTTTTTAAAGTATTCTACTCATAACATGTTGTTAGTTTTAAAGTCCTTTTTTCTTCGGGTTGTTTATTGTTTATTTGTGACAGGATCTTCAAAGAACAGGGACAGAGATCTTATTTCTGTGTTCTTCCATGTAAAAATGGAGCTTTTACCCAGCATGAAAGTATTAATACAATCTTTTCCCAGAGAGATGGATTATCAGTGAAAGTAAACAACAACCTTCTCTGGCAATAAAAATAACGAGACAGACAGGACAAAAGTGATGACATCCTCTAGCATAATCTTGGCAGAAAATATCTAAATCACCTTGAAGGAGATAAATTGTTACAAAACACCATCCTTGTTTAATGTGGATTGACAGGGAATGACAGGATCCTTCAAGAGGATGGCAGCCCATAGGTCCATGTGCTTTCAAGGGATCAAAGGGACTGATACCGCCCGCCAGCCCCATCTAAGCAGAAAACAACTAGATTCTCTCTAGGCGGATATTTACTCTAAGATATTATTTCTGGGAAAAGATAGCTTATTTGGGAAGGATGACAGCATCTTTCCTACACATCCTGTCATCCGTTAGAGTAGGACTGGGGTTGGGGGAGAATCTACCAAACCTGTCCTTGGGATCCAAATTAGTCATAAATCTTTAGCAAGCTAGGGAAATTGAATTGTGACACGCTGTTTTAAAGATAGAACATGCGGAGCATTTAGTTTACAGATTGTTATTGATTTCCCTTCTATCGGTAGAAAACTTTAAAAAGTTTTACATAGACTCAGTTTATCATCCTCCAAAGTGGATTTTAATTATGATCTAGAAAGCAAAATAGCGATAATAAAACAATAAAAGTTCCAGAAAAAGAAGCCATGGAAGAATGTTTTTATATTCTTGGGAATAGAGAAGATTTTTCTAAACATGATATGAAATCCTGAATCCCTATGGAAAAGACTGATTTGATTATACGAAACTACAAAAGAAGTTGAAGACAGGATAAACTAGTGAAATTAACATTTACAATCAATATTACATTGGTTATTGTTCTGAACATAATAATTCTTATAAATGATTAAGAAAAAAATTACATCTGAAATGGCAAAGTGTATGAACAGGCACTTTAAAAAGAATGAAATTCAAATGGTTATTGAATATATGGAAAGATGTTCAACCTCTCTACCAGTCAAAGGAATGAAAATCCCAACAGCAAGGAGATCTCATTTCTTACTTATCAGACTCCATTCAAAAGTAGGACAGTGTTCACTGATGGTGAGGTGTCAGAAAATGTTCTATCTTCTGTGTCATCTGTGGACTGTCAAATTGTACACAGGAGAAAAATAGAATTTTGTTATTTTCTCTGAAAATCTAAGATGTGTGTATTCTTTGATTTAACAATTCCACTTGGAATTTATCCCACAATAACACCTTTAGAATAACACAAATATTTATATGTATTGACGTTCACTAGAGTACTGTTTATAAAATTTACTGTTCCTACATTCTGAGATTTATAGAAAAATTGCAAGAATAACCAAAGAATACAGCTTTTACCTGGAATTCTCAAATATTAACATTTTATCGTATTTCTTCTCCTTCTTTTCCTCTCACGCTCTCTCCACACACACTCACACACAACTTCTTTTTTTCTGCACTGGGAGTAAATTGCAGACAAAGCACTCCTTTACCCCTCAGTACTTCATAGTGTATTTCCTAATAATCCAGAACATTTTCATACAATCTCAGTACATTTATCAAAGTTAAGAAATTAATATTGATACAATACTATAATCTTATCTAGAGAACAGAATAAGTTCTCTAGATAAGATTCAGATTTCTTCAATTGTCCCAGTAATGTTCTTTATAGCAAGAAAATCCATGAGTTGTATTCATTGGCTTATCTCTTTAGTGTCACTTAATCTGTAACAGTTACTGTGTCTTTCTTCGTATGTCATGACTTTGACATCTTTGGAAGAGTACAGGCCAGGTAGTTTGTAGAGATTTTCTCATTTTGGGTCAATCTGATGTTTTCTTGTGATTAGGTTCATGTCCTGCACTTTTGGCAAGAATACCACAGAAGCGTTGCTGTGTTTTCCTTAGTGAACCACACTGAGAGGCACATGCTGCAGCTTTGTCTACTTACTGGTATTAACTTTGATCACTTGGCTAAGGTGTTTGCCAGGTTATTTTAGTGTAAAGATACTACATTTCTCTTTGTAATTAATAAGTATCTTGTGGGTATACTTTGAGACCAAAAGAAAAAAAAAATTGGTTATTCCTCAAACTTTCACCCACTAATTTTAGTGTCCAATGTTGATTCGTACATGAGTCAATTATTAATATGATGGTTGCCAAATGGTGATTTTCTAATTCTATCATTTCTTCTATATTTTTTGCTTTGTACTCTAAGGAAGAGCTTTCTCTTTTTCTCTATGTATTTAGTTTTTCTTTATATCCATGTGGACTAATAGATTCTAATTTTAGATAATAAAATAATCTTTATTAACATGTAATATTAACAATATTATATTAATTATTAAGATATAATCTTTATTATTTTGGTGCTCAAATTGGACCAGATTGGCAAATAGGACCACTTCAAGCAAGCTTCTGTGTTCTTCTGATATATCCCGATCATTTTTAGAACACTTTCCTACTTTCTGGCACAACATGATAGTCTAGACTCACTGTTTTTGTGCAAGCCCTGGAATCAGCCATTTTCCCAAGGATCCCTGGTTCCATTTAGTGGAGAAAGGTATTTTGAAACCAGGATCTGGGCAGTAGGTGTGTAGAGCACTGCTCTTTCTTTCTTTGTTTTTATTGTTTTGTTTTTTTGAGCACCATTTTAAATAGTAAACAAATGAGAAACAATTTAACATTCATCAGAAGAATGAGTTAAAGTATATCCATGGAATGGAATATTACACAGCTATTAAAAATCATTAAGACTCTTTATTGAACTGATATGGAAGAGGGTCTAATATATATTACATTTGGGAAAAGCAAGTTAGTGAAAAGTATAGTTTATTTTAAATATACATAAGTAGTGTGCATTCAAATAGAATATTTAAAAAATCTGGAAGATTATATACCAAACCACACCATTTAAAAATAACTTCTGGCAGTGGGATATGAAAGGTATAACTTTCATTTATTCATAGGCTCCTATAACTTTATTTTTTTGCATTAAGTATTTATGAATTTTTATTTAGATGTATAAATCTGAAACGAATACAAAATAAAACAACAAAAAAACTGAGTATTAATGGCTTGCAAGAGAATAAAAGTCATCTATGGGAAGTTTAGGGAAACTTGACCTCATTGTACATTAGTATTGAATAAAATTGCTAGGATTAGTACTGACTAGTCAATTTGTTTGTAATAATTGCCTCAATCAGTTAGTCAACTTTCTCCAAGTGTCATTCGGTATCGTCATTAATTAAGTGTTTTCATCTGTAAATACAATTTCATTTCCCAGGGCACAAACTTGTTAACATATCCCCAAATCAAGACTAGTAGATGCCTCTGAGGCATGCTTTACACTCTCTCAGCCCACTCTGCATTTCAGCTGAAGCTACAAGGGCAGTTCTGTGCCAGTTCAGACTCACCTTGCACGGACACTGACCAGCGCGAGGTCCCTAGATCACATGCAGCATAACTCCCCATTTAGCCAGGGGCTTCTCAACTCTGTAAGACATTACTTGCCCTTCTTACAAGCAAGGCCAGGAAGTGAGGAAGATATAAAACTCCTTCTGGAAATCCTTCAACAGTTGTGGATAGGAACTTGAGGATGAATGCTCTTAAATAGGGGTAGACAAATTTGTTCTGAAGAGGGCCAGATGGTAATTATTTCAGGTTTTGTAGGCTGTATGGTCGCTGTGGCAACTACTCAACTCTGTCCTTATTGCCCCAACACAGCCACAGGCAATAAGTAAACAAATCAGCGTGGCTATGTTCCAATAAAACTTTATTTACAAGTCACTGTCCAGATTTGGCCCATGGGCCACAGTTGGTCTACCCCTGCTCTAATTGTCTGCCTTCATGTGGACAATCCTGGGAGGCCCCTTATACAGGCTTCTGAGGAAGTCCCAGCGACATTGGGACTGTTGTCCACAGCAGTGACGTGGATAATATCCCTTTATATTGGCCTTTTCCTCCTTTTCTCTTCACTCTACCTGCTTCCTCCCTCCTGCTTCCTATGGTAGCTTCTAAAATCAACCACATACACCCAAGTCAGAATCTCACATCCTAAAGGAAGACACAGAGTTCCCACATTACATTGTTTTGCGAATGAACTGAGAATAAAGTGGAGAAGATAGCATCTGCCTGATGACTATGGAGTCATAAAAAGACGGAAATAAATTTGGAGATTATGTTACAGACAATAACTCACACTCCAAAGAGGACATAGCTAAAGTGTAAAATGAGTAGGAAGGGAGGTAGCATTATGCTCTATTTTTTGTCAAAATTACTTAAATGATCTCCCATGCATAGTGTAGAACTTGGAGGCTCGTTGACATTTCACACTGAAAAATAAATGATACAGAGCTAACTTTAGGGAAAATGCACACTAGACAAAATTTATCTTTAGTACACCTGTATATTCCCAATTAGGTCCTACTTCTTTCCTCTCTCATACACCTTTCCAGCATCTCTCATGCTGCTTTCTCATCACCCGAACTCCTCCTGGCATCAGAAATTCATTCATTCAGAAAATAGTTGCTATACGCCAGGCACTGTTCCTGGCACTGGAGGCACAAGAGTGAACAAAACAGACAAAGTCCCTGCCCTCTAGGAACTAGTGTTTAAGTAGCAGGAGAATGACGCAAATAAATATGCAATTAGTCAGGGGGTGGTCAGGGCTATGAGGAAATAAAGGTGGGAAAGTGGGACGGAGGGTTAGATGCTATTTTGTTTAGTGTGCTCAGGGAAGCCTTTTTGTTAAGGTGTTACTTGAGCAGACAGTTGAATTAAAGTGTAAAGTTCACTGGGGGATGACCTTTTTGAAGCAGAGAAGCAGATGCAAGTGTCCTGAGGTGGCAGCAGGTAGGAGGCCAGTGTGGATGGTAGTGACTGAGGGCCAGAGGGTGAGAGATGAGACCTGAGAAGAAGGGAGAAAATGTGTGTGAGGGGGCAACCAGGAGGGGGGGAGGAGGGGGAGATAATAAACATTAATTTTCCTTCGAGAAAGCCGATGAGTTGAGACATTTCATTTTAAAATGATCCCATCAGCTCCTGTATGTGGAGAATACACTGGCAAGAGGCCAGTTGGAGGGGATTTCAATAGAAGCCCATTGCAACAATCAGATAAGAGAGGTGATGGTTTAGGATATAGGATAAAAGTGGAGGTAAAGTAGTTAGAGTCTGGGTATAATCTGAAGGCAGAGTTGACAAGATTTGCCAACTGAATATAGCTCATGAGAAAAAACTGAGGAGACATGGACAATCTTGAGGTCTTCGCCTGAGCAGTGAGAAGGCAATTACCATTTACTGACATAGAAAAGACAGTTAAGAGAAGTCTTGGGGAAAATTCAAATGGTGTGTTTTGTCATGTTAGATGTGATATCCCTATTCAGTATCAAAGAGGAGATGTAGGATATATGAGCCTGGAGTTCACAGGAGAGATTGGGACTGGAGATAAAAATATAGTTGTTCCTTTGTAGATTGTTTTTAAAGTCATGGGACTGGATGTGACCACCTAGAGTCTGACTGTAGTTGGAGTGATGAAGAGAAGTGTCTCAGGATCGACCCTAGGCACTCTAATGCTGGGTTGGGGAGAAGATGCAGTAATGTGCATTGACGTTAGGTTTTACGTGTGTGTGTGTGTGTGTGTGTGTGTGTGTGTGTGTGTGTGTGAGATAAGCTAGCAGTTGCGTATGTTCATACTTTGGGCTCTTTCCCTTTTTTCTTCCTGTATCGAAACATACCCACACCTTGTTGATGTGGTAAATGAAATCATCCTAGTATGGATAGTATCAACTCCCGACTAAACTTAGTATTTTAACTGGAACCTTAAGTGCCTAGGATGAAAAAGGTTAGGATTATAGGATGTGTCTGAAAAGGCCAGTGGAAAGAAATATTTTGAGGTATTGCTGATATGGGGATTCAGTATATAACATATAGGTAAAGCAATTTCCCAACACGTGAGCTTGAAGTTAACTCTAAAAGAAATATACCTGGAGTAAAATAATCTCATCCTCTTCAGTAAAGAAATTAAAGTTTTAAATTTTAGTAATGAGATAAAAAATACCAGAAATTATTCTTTAGAGAATGCACAAATGAAAATGCAGGTTATGACCACTGGCAAAGCTATCAGTTTAGACATAAAATACAAATATTTCTTTTCTTGTAAAAAAACAAAACAAAACAAAACAGCTAAAGATTAAAATTAGAAGTAACTAACTCCCCGTGACTTTCAATTTTGAAGTAGCAAATTTAAGTGGAATAGGCTCTTTTGATTTTCAAAATTCTTTTGGAATTACTGGGGAACTCTTAAGTGTGATAGGAATAATTAGAAAGATTCTTAGAACTAGGGGAATTTCTGGGAAAATTTTTAGCTTTACTTAAAAAAAAAAAGGTATGTATTTTTTGTTTTCCTCAATGGGACACTTTGCTTATGAAGAACTTTGTCACTGCTGCATCTGTAAGTATTAAGCACCAACTATGTGTAAAATTTCATGACTTTTCATATATATCTATAGATATTTCTCAAGCATTTGACTGTGTATCATTTCAATTTCCCAGTTTCTATTTTACTGGTATCATATTCTTTAGAAATATTTAAATCCCATGTCATTTTAATGTTATTTAAAAAGATAATAAATGAATAGGACAATCATTATTAAGAGGCTGAATGAGTATACATTTCACTATTTATCCAGTTCTTTTAGGATAAACACATAGAAGGAGGAATATATCTGTCAGCAGAGTATAGGTTATACTGCAGTAACAAACAACCCCAGCATTTTTAGTGGTCATAACCACAAAAGTTTCTCACTCATGGTATATGCTCATTGCAAGCGGGCTGTGGCTCTCCTTCATATTTCCATATCTCTAGGAACCAGGCTGAAGGAGCTACCTTTATGTTGCTGTTCTTGAGGCAGAGAAAAGTGACACAGCAAAGCATAAGCTGGCTCTTAATAGCTTCCACACTAAAGCCACACATTCACTTCTAAGTTTCATGAACAACTTCTAAGTGCAACAGGAAAGGAATGCATAATCCTCCCACAGGGAGGACCCTGAAATGAGGAACACTGCAGGGAGAGGAATCAATATTTGGCGAACAGAAGTATAGTTTACGAAAAAGGATAAAGAGTTGAAGTTGGAAAAGTCTTTGTCTTTCCACTTCTCCAATATAATGACTATAAACTACTATATCTTTTCTTTTTTTGATTCATTATCTGGTACTTTTCTCCATTGACTCACAATGCCCAATGAAATATTTCCCAGCAACCAAGGACCCCAGTCAGCCTTTCAAATGTATCTTAGTGTTCATCCAAATGAGAATAAGAGCAAATTCTAGGACATGGGCCGTTGACATTCTTATCATGGGATAGTTCTCATCTAATCCTTCTGTATAACAGTTCTTTAAGTTTTTTGGGTTTTTTTTCCAATTGAGGCTCTTGCTATTTAGGTCTATCCTCCTCTAATGTCATTTATTCTAGACCTATACTACCTAACCTCTGGCTCTATCTCTTCTTTGAATCCTTCTGATGGAATTTTTAAAGAAACCATAAATTTCCTCATAGTTGTAATATAGTGAAAAGAATACGCTATTCAAAACTGATGGAGATCTGTGTCCATTGATGTCCTCACGCTGTCTCTAGCTTCTTCACTTGAGGCAAGTGATTTATACTCTAAGAACCTCAGTTTTCTTATGTGTACAATTGGAATAGTTACACCTACCTTACAGGCTCTTGTGAGGATCAAATTAGATAGCATATGTAAGGTGCTTTATGAATTCTAAAGGAGGAAAATGTTGATTGATGTTATGGTTGCTTTCACCTCAGATGAGTTCGGAATCTGCAATTCTGACATGTTATTAATTCTGGAGTGAGGGAAATAACAAAGAGATTTTATGGGACCCTACCATGTTGTTTTTCGTCACATTTTCTGGTGACTAAAATATCCTATTTTGGAAAGAGACTAGATGATTAAGTAAATGGAAAGAAAGAATCTTCTAACCTACAGGTCTGGCATCACTGTACTATGTACACAAAAGACTGATTATAACAAAATGAATTTCTACTTGTCAAGGTTCCAATTCCTTTTTGTCTACCACTTGTCAAGTTTCCCAAGTGACTTTGGTGGAAGCAGCCTTTATGTTAGCAAACTTGCCTCTGGTTAGCATCGCTGTAACTGATTAGCTCCTGAGGTAGTTAATCCACAATGATATGGCTTATTTCTACATGTCAGGATTTCTGAAAAGACTAAGTGTTCTATGCCTTAATACATATAAAATACCAAGTCCTAAAGATATCAAGTCTGAATACATTGGGAATTTAATAATTTTCATGTACCTCTTCAAATTTTCCACCATATGGAATAATAATTCTAAGGTAAAGGCATGCTAGCAATAATAGTAATAAAACTTCACTGAATAACGGCTTACATTTACAAAGACCTTTCTCATCCCATTTGGTGCTGCCAAAGCTTTATCCATAAGAAATCTGTATGAATTGGGAAGAGTATTTCCCCAGATTTTTCTGCTTAAACCAAAGAGAAAAACATCCGGTCAAACTCATTTATCACAACTGTTTGTCTATAGTATGAAGGTTTCCTTGGCCATATTCTTGGCTAATTTGTACTTGCCAGTAACTCAAAGATCATAAAAAAATATTAAAGTAGGAAAACAGATTTCAAATATCTCAGTGAAAAGACAGATACATTTCTAAATTAGGGACTCTAAAATGATATATGGCATACAATGGGTAAGAGATTTCTGTTTGTTTGTTTTTTATTTTTTAGAAACATCGTTGAGGGTTGGAGATTTGTAAAAATGGCACTGAAAATGAAATTCCTCAAAGAAAGAGGATACAAGGTAGCATTAGTAAAAAATCAGTATGACTGTATAAGGAGCTTTCTGATTAACATCTTTTGTTTAAAAAGACGTGCAAAAAGATGAAGAAGAGACTCAAAAATAAGGGCTAATTCAAAAGGGCATCACAAATATCTAGAAATAATATTGGAAAGATTAAGATCTGGAATAAACTGAAGGTTTGAAAAAAGTTACTGGAAACAACAACCCACACCGTGTTTAGAGCAGGCAGAAGAATAAGAAAGGGTTAGACTCAATGTTAGAGGAAAATGATTTCAGGTTTATAGAGGTCACAAACAATATCCAAAACCTGTTTTGCTTCCACATTTGCTATCAAATGGTGAGCTTTCCAAATAAAAATGGAAAATCAACAAATTATAGAAGGAATCAAAGACCAAGATATGTAAGAAGGTTATATGAAACTTCTGATAACTTCAAATGAGTTTTAATCTCCAGAAGCAAATAAAGTGTCATTTCAGAATGGCAAAGAAACTTTCATCAGTTACCTAAGATTTTCTATTAGCAAAATACCAAAAAAATCATAGAGTCCTGCAAAGTTTTCTGGAAACTTGAAAGAGAACATCTCCATTTCAGAGAGTAAAAACCTATTCATTGTGAGATGGTAGAACAAATTATTAAATAAATGATTAATATTTAGAAAAGAGCATAAGATTTTACATGGATTCTTTAGGATAAAACATTCCAAAATACTTTATTATATTTTATCAGAGTTACTAGACTGGTAGGGATGGAATGTTAGGACTGGTATACAATAATTTTAGAAAAAAGAATTACGTCTCATGATATCCTTACGGATAAGATGGTTATATAGGTGAATAATAGTCCAGATATATTCACAGCTTATTTAACATCTGTAGCTAAAACACTCATGGCTGTATTACTTTAAATATTGGCTCTCTTGGTTTATCATGAATGGAGTGCATATGAGTTTAGGGGATACTGAAGATGTTCCTTTCTTCCTGTTACAGCCTGGATCTCAATGGCAGCCATCTTGGTAGTGATGGAGCCTGTTTCCCTCCTCAGAGTAAGCATGAATCCCATTGAAAGGTACAATAGGACATAAGGGGAGAAATTAGGCTGTGCTCTAGTCCTGTGACTTTTGGTAGCTGTGTGGTCTTGCAAGTATACTTATCTCTAAAATAAAGATACAACAGTTGCTATAAGTAAATCTTTCAGGTGGTTGTGAGGTTTAAAAGGCTTTAAAAAGTATACCTAGGCATCAAAGTACAAGACAAGGCTATCATCACTATCTCTGTTTCAATCTGGAATGAGGGCAAATATGGAAGACCAGAGGGTTGCCTTCCTAAAGCGATCCTGACCAATACTCTCATCAATGGAAACAGAAGACATTAGAAATAAAAAGCTTGGCAACGGTAGCCTCAAGGTTCAAAACTTTACTCCCCAACTCTGCCAAATTATATCTCCAGGCAAAAAATATCACACCAAAACAAGATGAAATTTAGCAGGAATAAAGGGCTGCCGCTTAGATTGGAAATGCTAATATACAAGCACAAAACAGTAGGAAAAAGCAATCAGGTAGCAGTTTATGTGAAACGATCTGCAGTGTTTGGTTGACCACATGGTTCATAAGAATATTATGAAAAGCTTAGTTCTCTTCAGTCTCAGACAGACCACATTGGTCGAATGCCTGGAATGTAAGAGATACATGAAAAAGTTACTTTGCTCAATTCAGCACCCCTTTCCTCTTAATTCAAGGCAGGCATCTATGGTCTGTTACGTGACCAGTAGATCTGGCAGTGTCAGGAAACTATGATCTACAGGAAGAGTGGAAGGAACTAAGACAGGTTAACCTTAGGAATCAGACTAGTGAAAAACCTTAATAGCTATCTTCAAATATCTAAAGGACTGTCAAGTGTTGTTACAGGGTTTATTTTCACTCTGTGTCATTCCAGAGAGCAGAGCAGGGATCAGTGGATGAAAGTAAAAAGGAGGCAGATGGTTGGCTCACGGAAACAACTTTATAACAACACTTCTATCGGTACAACAATAAGAAGGGCTGCTTGGTGAAAAAATAAGATCTCTATTGTTGAAGGTTTCAGCCAAGGCCGGCTGCAATCTATTAAGGAATCCATACACACGTTTCTGCTTTGGGCTGGTGCCTAAGGTCCTTACCAACTCTCAGGTTCTACGATTTTATTAGAAATTTGTCTTTATTTCCAAGACTATTATATGTCCAAATGTTTATTTTTACTTCTCTTATTACATAGATATCGATAGACAGTTTGCAGTAGAAGGTATATTGTTTTTCTGCCCACAGGACATCTTGCAGAAGCTAGTCAGCCCTTAAAAATTGCTGATTTACCATCTTAGAGGTTTCTTTACTCCACAGAAATAATTTATTGTGCACAATTATGATACATCTCCAGCTTATTAAGCGTGAAAAAGCCATGTTTCTGTAGTATTATGGTTGAGTTTTCTACCTTAGAAGTCCTTAATGTTCATAGTTAAGGTTACTATGGTAACCATAACTCAGTTCTTTGTGACTATAAATTACCTTTTATTCCTATACATTAACTTTGATTCTTTATGTCCATGTGATACCTAGCTATTCAAAGTGACAAACTATAGTCTCTCCATAAAGATAAGTTAAATGGGTTAAAGATCTTTCCTCCTAATGATTATAAAAAGAACTGTTTGAAGTAGATAGCTATTATGAGCAAGAATAGAAAAATTAGTATGTTGTGTGATAAGGGAGGGAAAGCAGAGGGTCATGGTAGATTACAGCATGGATTGTAGTGAAAAATAAAGTGACCATAAATCAGTAAAATTGTATTGTAGGTAAAATGTATAAACTGTGCAGCTCTACAGATGATTGGGGATGAAAAATACTTTAGCTGTATACAACTACTTCCCCTTTCTATGCCCATGGTAACATCAATGATTAATTATGGCACTTTTAAAAATTAATCTCAAACAAGGCTTCAGATCCTTTACAGCACAATATTGTAAGAAGTGACTATTAATTGACCTCAGTTCTTCTCAATTCTCATTTCTGAATACAGAGAAGGCAATCCTCTCCATAAATTTTGCATAGATCAGAGTCTACTCTTCCTGGGGATAGATCTAGGCAGTTGGTTGGGGGATCTACTAAAGGAACAATGATTCTGACATTAGTGGTTCCATAGTGACCATGTTTTATTGACAAGATTGGGACTTAGACTCAAAAGGAATCCTAGATGTGGCATTTGGGCAAAGAACCTAACTTCTCTGAGCCCTAATTTCTTGGTATGTAAAATGTACATAATAATATCTATCAGTGTTGTTCAGAGGAAAGCACTTTGGACATTTTATGACGGGTGCTCTATGCTGGGCTAAGAGGTGAAGGGAAACAGATACATTTGTCAAGTCAGTCAGATCAACTAAATCAATACTGGTGATTAATGAGGTCTGGACTGTTGCAGCCACATTATCTTCGTATTCAAGTGCATATGAAGTTTACACATCACAGTTTACACTGACAACCCAAAAGAACCTGGATTAAATTTAACTAGTAACCAAGTTTGGGTTATTATACTTTGTTTTATTTCCCTAGCTAGACTGAAATTTCCCTGAGGTCAGAGACAATGTTTAGTTTGACTTCATGTCTGCAAAAGAGCCTTGTATTTATAAGATTTGAAAAATTGTTGTTAAGATAAATTAAAAAGTTAGTGATAAGACACAGGAAGGATAATTTCAACCTAATATACCTTAAACTATAGATTAAAATAGAGATTAATGCTACTGGTTAGAGAATATCATGACACAGGCTTAAACGACAGCATGATGAATGTAGCTTAGGTGCAATATAATAAAACACCACTATAGAAGACTACAGGAAACTGAAAGAAGAGTGGTTAAAATCCAGTTCCACAAATTAACAAACAATGTCATTTCTATTATATTATCCTGAATTTTCCAAAATTACTGAGTATCAGATTAGGCTGCCTACAGAAATGATACACTCCCACCTAGATAATTGAAAATGCAAACATTTTTCTGATATTATTACCTAGGCCATCCTCAATATCACATTTAATACGTATTCCTTTGGGCTGTTATTAGTATATTGTTTGTATATATGTTTGCTTTTAAATGTTAGTAATAGATTACTGATAACTATATCAATAATAATAAGCAATAATAATAATAATAAAAAGAATAATAATGAAAATATCTAGGAAGCTATGTATTATCAGATTGGGAAAAATAATTGTAATAACACAATAACAATAATTTCTAAAATGCAATCAGGTGAAATTCATGTGGAATGTAGGCGTATGTATGATTTAGAAGAAGATACTTATGAAAACTTAGAAAGGACAGAAAAGGTGCAAAAATGTAACGAGAAGGAAAGCCATACCTGGGCTGAAAAGCTTAACTATTGCAAATGTTAGAAAGAATTTCTCATTTCTCCAAAATAGGTCCTTAGTCAAGGAGAACTACAGGACAACAGAAGTGAGTCATACAAGACTAAACAGATATCAATAAATTATGAGTAGAAAAAAAACGGATCAAGAAGAGGGCAAGGATTTTGACAGTATTACAGACCTCATCAGAGAGGCTACTTTAGTTCAGGATCAAATCTATCTTTATGGGTAGCACTGTAAATTTTTACTATGGGGCATATGACTACTGAGGTTTGTCCATAATGGTTTTACTTAAAAATAAAGTTTCTTCTGGGCATTTTATGACCAGAGTGCTTACAAGAATCCTCTAGGTTTCTAGATAGGATCTAGAATTGTAAGCAGTCTAATGTTTCTAACCTGGATCCTCTGGTCACCTGGCCACAAGGGTCTGATATAATAATAAGTCAGCAATAAAATTTATAAAACCCATCACTTGTGAGAATAGATTTAATTGGGTGCCTTGCTTTTGCTAAAAATTGTGGCGTCATTCAAGTTCTGAATATTCTTTTGTACATCACTGTATAGATATAGTAGGATTATGTGATTCTTGAAAACAGTGGAAATTTTTTAGTAACTTTCTCTTATTACACAAGCGTTACATGGAGCAACTTCAGAAATGAGATTAAAAAAAAGAAAAAGAAAGAAAAATCACACTGCAATTCTGCCTCGCTGAGATAGAGTCACTGGTCCATGTGCTTCATGAGGGCCAGGCCCAGGCCCTTCATGTTCACCACTGTAACCATGGTGAAGACCCCAGTGCCTGGCACGTGGCAGTGATAATAAATATCTGCTAAATAAAATAAATGTTGGCATTTTGGTGTATGCCCTCCTAGAATTCATTTATATGTAAATATTCTTTGAAAAATGAGGTCATAGTGTGCACATTTTGAATCCTGGAACATAACTGGATTTTGAACACTAATCTTGGATTGAGAATATGTTCTCTTATTACGATAAGATTTTGCAGATTCATAAAGTATGAGAATTAGAAGGGAACTCAAGATATTTAGTCCAAAGCTTTCATATTAGATACAAGGGAAAACTTACTCTTAGAGTGTGAGACAAAATGGGTGTTGTAAAGTCCAGGTCTTTGAATTTCAGCCAAACTTTTTTCTGCCATATAATATGACTCCTATACAGTATCTTAATACAAGCTATTTGAGATGGAAATTGAAAATTCATGCTTCTTCATGAATTTTGGTCACTTATTTTTGGGTATTCCTTTGAATACTTCTCACTCTAATATAAATTTTAAAATGTTTGGCTAAAGACTCTGTGAAGATATTTGGTGCTAATTACCAAGTCCAGGTAATTTCTAATATTTACTTTATCTCTTCTGTTATTCAATAAGTTATATTTATTTTAGTATTTAAAATTTAATTTTTTGTTCCACTTCAGGATACATACATATTTATTATTATAACTTGATACATGTTTTGAAAACTCCATGGCTTTTCCATTACCAAAAAAGCATGCAATTTCCATAATTAAAGTAAGTTACTCTCCTTAAGAGCAAGCGCCTGCTTTCCGCCAAACACCAGTCGGTAATTAGATTTATTTTCCTACCAAATATTTTCATTCTTCATGTACACTGTTTCTTATACTATTCATCTTATTTGACAAAACATTTCAATTAGGTTTTTAACGGTCAAGATACATGTTTCAAGATTTTGAATGTGAGTAGTTTACAAGTATGCCCAGCATTTTCTGTCAGAATACTAATGCCTCAGGCTATTTAAGTGGTAGCCTCAAAAAAGAAAACATGAAATTAAGATCATTAGCATGGTATATTTTGCATGTCATTGTGCAATATTTTTAAATATAATCAGGACAAACCAGGTAATAATAATGCAACAGTTCTGCACTTAACCCAACTTGCCCCTCTCATCCCCGTTAAAGGTGGGTGACTTCCCAAGCTGGAAATTTACAACTAGTTTTTCTTGAAAGTGAACCTGGTAAATCTCTAAGCCATATTAGCCCCTTCCCTCTCCTGCTTTATTCAGATTTGCTAGATTTACTGAACATGAAAAAAATAAATGTTAGTGGCCAATCCCGTTCTACCTCATCCTCCCATCCTTTTAAGCATAGGTTCTTTTCCTCTCTCCTTTACAATATTAACCCAAGACTGCAGTTGGGAGGACGTCTATGCCCTTTTCTGACAAAATGAAGAAAATGACAAAGCTGCAAAACAAATCCTGACTTTTTGTGAGAAGTAAACAGGAGAAGGTAGAAGAGAAGGAGAGGGACGGAGTGGGAAGCAGGAGAGAAAGAGTGAACTATATACTATGACTTAAAGTGGACTTTCATCTTCTAGCACCGCTTAAGATATTTTTCAACCTTAAAATTCTTAATTATTTTTTTATTTATTTTTTTAACTGACAAGGTAAGGTGAAACTGGAGCTGGAGTAAGCAATTTCTACTCGTCCTCTCTCGGTCCTCGCATTCTCGGGCTCCCATCATCCGCTCTTCTCCAGTCGGGAACTGTTTGCGGTGGTGCTTCTAGCTTAGCGTTCCCTCTAATTGCTATCCATCTGTTTCCATTAAGCGTCTAAGCCATTTGTCTCATTTAAATATCTCGTTCCTCTTTCTAAACACTTCAAACCAAATTCCGACCTCAAATATTTACATAGCATTTCCCTGGATTTCTGCACCTGAGGATAGTGTGATTTGCTATTTTTAAAAGACTGTTAATTCAGCACCTTTCACACTGTGAGTGCTAAATGTGCAATGATTATTACTTTGATAGTATGATAGTAAAAAAAAGTTGAATGGAGCACTAAGTTCCTCCTTTTATAAGAGATTCTGTAATTTAATTTAAGGACAATAGTATCTTCTCTGATTCAACTTCAAGATAATTATTTTGACAAATTCTTTTGAGATTTTTAGATCATAGAAATATGATTAAATAAAACCAGTTGGCAGTTGGAGTTATTACAATAGCTCCAGAGTGTTCCTCCAGCGATCTAAAACAATGTTTTAACAACATTCCTTGTCTCCAAATTCTGTCTTGTTACATATGAAATAAAAGTCTCAATAAAAGCCTTTCCTCTAGTTAACTTTAAAATTGTCTGCGGCTTAAGATGGAGTCACTTTGCCACTACTTGGCTATGGTTTAAGTTCATATTTCTTGCCCGTTAGGGAACTGGGTCCCTGTTCTGCATGATTTTGGCTCCTGTCAAATTAATTTTCCTAAACTTTTATGCTATAGCATCAGCCAGCTTAGAGAGATGCTATAAGAAAAGGCCTGTGACACTTATCACTAGTGTAGACGTGGTGCTGATGATGCCATTTACTGTATCAAAGAGGGTCTACTTTATGACGACGCATGGGAGAGAGGTCTCACATATGTCAGCACGGGAAATAACCACACCACCTGAGCATCTAGACCTGATGGATCATTAACCCATCCTATTTCCCCCTTAAAGCTAAATTTGTAGCCCTTCTCTGGCAAGGACTCTGAGCCACGTGCATTCGAAACTACTTAGAGCTTCAACTTATTTTTCGAACACTCATTATTCTATTTATCTCAGTTTTCTTGGCTAATTATTGTATGTTATGATGTAGTTATTTATAATAGGACATTGTAATTCTGTCTGGGAGAAAGAGAGGTATAAACAGACGAGCCAATAAAATCACATTGCCTGTTGCTTGCATATGTAAGGACAACCGTATAGGTATACTTTGAAGTAGCTATCTCAACTTGGGGGAGAAGAAAAAGCTGTAGTACGGAAAATGATGGATATTGAGGAATCATCAAGTTTACATTCATACTTTAAATCTTAACATTTAACAGTAATTTTCTTAAAGATGTGGAATTAGTATGTTTGAAATGGAAACAAGAAATTAGTTATATATCTAAATAGATAAAAGGCGGCAAGTCCCCATACTTGTATAATAAAAATATTTTTGTTAATTACAAAGTCATACTTTATGGGTAATACTAAAATTGTCCCAATTAAAATATTATTTGTGATTTTCAGTATTCAAATCATAGCCAGTTCTTAAATTATTATTATTCAATTGTTCTGATAAATCATCCACGGAGGCTTATTTATAATTTATTATTTAGGATTGCTGTATAATTTTACATTTGTGAAGTTTAAAAAATTTACATGTCATTCATTCTCACACGATTCAATATCATGTTCATACTTTCCAATTAGTATTGAATGCTACAGACACTTTGAAATTCTTCCAGATATCTTGCAGCCCTCCACATTGCTTCAGGGTGTGCAATACTGACAGCTCTATGTACACTATTAGAAATCTTTTGCTACTAAATCTAAAGCTTAAAAACTTAGTGCCAGCTCAACTGAAGCACCCTTGAATGGAAAGGCTAAATGTAGAAATAAAATATACCTTTTAGATTTTTAAAAGGAAAACTGTAAATGGCATCCAATATTTGCGTGCCACGTGGCTCTATATGCCAAGGGAGCTGGCCATTTCCATGAGTTATAATTAATAGGATTCATCAGTGTCAGCAAAGATGTCCAAGTCATTTTCAATTTGGAAACCATCACCCTTCGATTAACTGATTCTCCATACAGTAGTTTTGATGATGGGAAACTTGTTCTAGATATATAAACTATGAGTTTTTTTAAAAAGTTAGTTTCATAGACCTATAAGTAGGCAGTTAAAAATCTTAAGAATTGAATTTTTAAAACGGTAATAATTATGATAACAAAATGTTTAGTACTTTGTAGCATACAGTGCTTTCTCATATTAGTATTTTTTTTTTATTCCTCAGAATATTATTATCTTAAATTTACACATGAGGAAACTGATAAAGAACTCATCCAGGGTCAAATAACCAGTAAGTAGAATAGCAGAGACGTGAACAGAAGTCCTCTACTTCTGCTCTCATATTGTTTCCAGAATTTTTCCCTATATCACAGTTGGATATTAACTGTAATACCCAGCTTTGCTCAGGAACATCATTAACTGTTGTTAAGTACAGTTTAATTGAAACTATAAATATTAATGTGGAATTTTGAGAACGTTTCATAATTATAGTAATTAATATAAAGCTTAATGATTTTTAATTTTTTAATTTGTGTCAAGTCCTCTTTAAAGAACACATCTGTCATATCCATTATCCTTTCTAATACGAAAGGGTCTCTGCTGCTCTTTTCCTTGGTTTACACCATATAGAATTCCTCCTTCTAGAAGCATTTCAACACAGAGTAATGCCTGAAATTTAGAGCATTTTTTTCTTGCATCTTATTAATAGCCACGAAAAAGTAAAAGGATCATTTGAGAGAATCAGTGATATTCAAAAGATAAAATATTGATTTCTTTTTAAACACAGCACGTGGAAAACCACCTATGGTATTTTTAAACTGCCTGGGTTCTGAATATTGCTCAATTAATTAAGATTTAGGAGGTTCTGAGGGCCCAGAAACTGGCTTTAAAATAACCTCACCATTAGAATAACATAAATCTTTGGGTTTACTTTGCCTTTATGGGGCTCAGAAGAGTGTCACATTTCAGACACTGAACTGCTGTTACATTCCTTAGTGTAATATGGTGTTCCTCATTGCATACTGCACTCTAGAACCTTCCAGGATAATTATGATCATCCTAACTCAAAAAAGTCAGAATCACTGCAGGTAGGGCTGGACATTGAACATTTTTAAAACTCCCCACTTAGTTCTAATCTGCAATCAGGGGTTAAAAACCATAAACCTACTTGGAACTCATATGGGAAAGGAATGATTGTTTTCTTGGCCACAGGAGTCTCTATGTAAGGCGTTTCCCTGCAGTTGGTAGCCAGTCTTCCTTTGCATTGCATTTTGCTTTCAACTGCCCTTGACAGAGCATGATTCTTCTGACTGGAAGTCATTTAAGCCTCTGTTGTTTCCTAGGAACGCCCCTCAAATGAAATGAAAACAAAACACACTTTTCATTTTGAAATAATTATTGATTCACAGGAAGTTGTAAAGGTAGTACGTGGAAGACCCATGTATCCTTCATTCAGTTTCTCCCAATGGTCCATCTTACGTAAGTTAATATCAAAGACAGGAATTTTAGACATTGACATGATGTGTGTGCAGAATTCTCTGTTATTTTATCTCATGTGTAGACTCGTGTAACCATCAGTGCAATTAAAATACAGAACTATTCCACCACCACAAAGATCTCCCTCGTGCTACCCTTTTATTGCCACACCCAATTCCCTCCCCCCACCACCATTGCTAACCCCTGGCAACTATTAATCTGTTTCCCGTCTCTAAAATTTTATCATTTCAAGAATGTTATAGAAGTGGACTCACAGTGTATGTGTCCTCTTGAGATTTTATTTTTTCCCCTTAGCATGATGTCCTTGAGATCCAAGTTGTTGTGTGTTATCAATAGTTCATTTCTTTTTACTGCTCAGCAGTATTACGTTTTGGTTGTTTCTAGTTTTTGGCTCTTACAATGAAGCTACTACAATAATGTTTCATTTCTCCCAGATAAATGCCCAGGAGTACAATTGCTGGGTTGTTTGGCAAGTGTATGTTTAATTAACAAACGGTCAAAGTGTTTTCCAGAGTCACTGTGCCATTTTATACCCTTACCAGCAATGTATAGGATATCAAGTATCTGCATTCTGGCGAGTATTTGGTGTTGTCACTATATTTTTTTTTTTATTTTACCAAGCTGAGACATATATAATATCTCATTATGACTTTAATTTGCATTTCCCTAATAGCTAGTGATGCTGAACATCTTTTCACATGCATACTTGCCATTTGTATATCCTCTTCAGTGAAATGTCTCTTCATGTTTTTTGCCCATTTTCTAATTGGATTATTTGTTTTTACTGTTCAGTTTTAAGAGTTCTAGATGAGGGCTTCCCTGTTGGCGCAGTGGTTAAGAATCCGCCTGCCAATGCAGGGGACATGGGTTCGAGCCCTGGTCGGGGAAGAGCCCACATGCCGCGGAGCAACTAAGCCCGTGTGCCACAACTACTGAGACTGCGCTCTAGAGTCCACGAGCCACAACTACTGAGCCCACGTGTTACAACTACTGCTGAAGCCCGCGTGCCTAGAGCCTGTGCTCTGCAACAAGAGAAGCCACTGCAATGAGAAGCCCACGCACCGCAACGAAGAGTAGCCCCCGTTCGCCGCAACTAGAGAAAGCCCGCGCGCAGCAACGAAGACCCAACGCAGCCAAAATAATAAATAAATTTAAAAAAGAGTTCTAGATGAGTGCTTTGTCAGATATGTTTGCAAACATTTTTTTTTTCTCCTACTCTGTAGCTTGTCTTTTCATCCTCTTAACAAGATCTTTCACAGAGCAAAAGTTTTCATTTTGATGAGGTAGAATTTATTGATTTTTCGCTTCTATGGATTGTGTTTTTGGTGCCACGTCTGCGAACTCTTCACCAAGTCTAGGTCCCCCCCAGTTTTCTCCTATGTTATTTTCTAAAAGTCTTACAGTTCTACATTTTATTTTTAAATCTATGATTTATTTTGAGTTTTTTTGGTAAGTGGTTTGAGGCTTGGGTCGAGGTTTATATTTTTTTTTGCTTACAGATGTCCAGTTGCTCCAGTGCTATTTGTTAAAAAGCCTATGCTCCTCCACTGAATTGCTTCTACGCTTGGGTCAAAAATCCCCTCCCCTCTTGGCCTCTGTGGATATCACCCTGGCTGGGAGGAGGAGGGACATCTCCTTACTGCTTCCCACGAGGCCTCCACCAGCACTGCTGGGGTGGCCGTGTTGCCACTGCACCGCGGTGAAAGTCCTGACTCCACTACAGGCCTCCTCTGACACCACGGACGTGGGGATGGGGCTGGGGCACCTCCTGACAGCCTGCATGGGGGAAGTCTAGACTCTCCAGTGGGCCTTTGTGTGCGGGGGCGGGGCTGACGCTTTCCTGTGATTATTGTCTAAATGTTGGCTGTCTTGCTAAGCTGCCCCTTTGCTGGGCCATTGGAAAGGAGGACAGGCTTTTCTTGGAGGTTTTTTTCGTCTCTGTCATTAGCATTTTCAGGGTACTGGCTTCTTCAGTACCCAGCCTGGGATGTATGAGGCGAGAAAAAAATGCAGGGAATTCACCATGGGAGTCTAGCTCCCTAGATGGCCTGCCTTCTTCTTTCCACCTTTGAAAAGCTTCCTATGTTGGTTTTACATATAATGTCTAGGATTTTTACTTGTATCCAGTGGGAGGAATAGGGAAAAGTATTTCTACCCTCTCCTTTCAGAGACTGAAGTCAGCATGACTTTTGAATATGACACCTGGCTTATCATTTACACGAGCTTTGTCTCCAAATTTGATACGAATCTAGCAGCAGTTTTTGAAGGCTATGATAATATACAGAAAATAAATTTTACTTACACATATAATAATAAAAAATAGTTTTTTGGCACTTAACCATGCTCTATGTTATATAAAACTCCCAATAATACTATGTCATAAAGAATGGTGTTATTCTTTTTCTTCTTTTAATCGATGGTTGTTCAGCAGTTAGTGTGCTTGTGATAGGAGGTGAGCTCAAGGTCCTTCTACTCTACCATTCTCGTCTCCTTCTCCAAAACTTAGCTCTTTTAATAGAGAAGAGTAATTTTCTTAAGTAATCAAAGGCTGCAAGTAATAAATCCTTTTTCCACTCTTCACCTTAGTGGTGTCTTTTGGCTCGACACCTTCTGAGAGGTGAAACCAGTTTTCAGGTTACACCAGTGTCCCAGCCTTGATGGTCCCTCTTCAGAGAGAATGGTGTTATTCTTTTAATGAATAAACTAAGCTTAGAGAGGTCAAATGAGACTCCTTTTGTTACCTTAGTCTTTCTAACTTCAAAACTTGTATTCATTAACCATAATGAAATATATTTTTAGCTATACTTCCAAAGTTTCTTAGAAAAATGCAGTGAAAAAAATTTTATTAGAGCCAAGAGGCACTGTATTTTCATACACATTTACACAAAATTTATTCTCTGAATCTGGGCAAGTACTTTCAACTTTCTGGCTCTCAGTTTTCTCAACTTTAAAGTGAAGGGTTAATCTTGATTTCTAAAATCTTTTCTTGAGTAATAATTTTATGACTATCTAAAAATACAGAGAGAAATATAATTTGGAATCTCCAGATTGGAGGGGATTTCTGAGTAGTCCTTGGAGCTCAATCTGTAATAGTGTAGCTAATGATGGCAATGCCAAGTGAGAATGAATTAAGTAGGCTGTTTCTGAAGTCTCTTCTTCTATCTTTAATATTTATCACCAGATGTAGAGTTCCAAACACCTGTTTCTGAATGCACAGGTTATGTGAGTCATGGCGGAGATCCAATGAGCCTTTGGAGAGCGTCAAGGATGAAATGACAAGACGTGAAAACCATTGTCATTGTGTTTTAATGGGGGAGGTACATGTGGATATATGTGCTAGAAATCTGCTGCTCCAAGTATATAGCAGGATTATTATATCTTTAGATGCTTCGTTAAATGGTGAACATCAATGGTTAATGCGCCAGTTAATGCTCACCTATGTGACATCGCTTATGATTGTTTCATTATTTTGTGCCAATCACCATCATTTTCTCTGCTTTGCATTTTAGCCTATTTGTATTATTTTATGTTCCAAACTTGCTCAAATTTTCTGAAAGGAGGAACATATTGCCATGAGAAAAGATAATGGATCTGTACATCTGCTGAGTGTTCTTGTTCTCACAGAACTTCGTATGTACAAGAAAAATAATTCAACATAAGTTCTGTGATTTTTTTTCTGTAGCTCCCCTCAGCTGTTATCTTGCTTTAAAACTATATTATATAAATGTCTAGCAATGAACAAAGCAATTTTTAACAGATGTTTAGTGAGATTTCATAAACCTTTGTAAAACATCTAAAATTTGCCTGGATTGGTGGTAGGTTTTGGAGGGGATAATAATGTAATGCATAATGGGCTTTTCTAGAAAGATATGTACATGTTAAAGAGTAAGTGTGCATATATTTTTTTCCAGAAGTTTTTTAATGATACCATATATTCCATAGTTTCACAAACTGTTTTCCTTATAATATTAATTTTCCTGGATAGGTGGATTCAATAAATTTAATGTTTCTTTGCTGCAAGAATTCTGCTTTTAACACAACCCTCTACATTATTAATCTTCAAGAAGATTATTTAATATGCAGCATTTGAAAAATTGTTTACCCGCTGAACTTTTTTTCCTTCATAGTAAACATCAGTCATCTAACATTCTATGAGCTGGATTTTGGATAATGGTGCTATAAACAAATATAATTCAATATCCATATTCAAAGTCCAAATTACTGTAAAGTAGGGTTGTTCAAGATGATTCATAGGGAAAATGAAGTTAGCCAGGACTTGGAATTTCAGGTTGTTCCAGATTTATATTCACTCCATTTATATACATCTTTTATATATGAGAAAGGAAAAGGTGGTAGTTATGTGAATCCTTATTCTTTTCCCTTTTATTCTTCCTTTCTCCTCTGCTAAGTGGTCCCGGTGCTGATATTCACAGGACTCTGATCCAACTCTAGGAAAGCAACTGTCAAAGGAATTAATCAAAAAAGCAAGCAAGCAATTTGTACAAAAATATTTATAACAGCACTATCTTAAGCAGTGAAAAAATAGATAAAATTTAAGGCCATAAATTTGGAGACAGTTAAGAAATCCACTATGGAATACCACAAGGGCGTTACAAAAGACAAACGTGTGGACAAATTTGCTACAAGGTATTGTTTGTTAAAAAATGTCAGTCAAAAAAATCTGAATCCAATATCATATGTACATGCCAATTACAGCCATGTATAATTCAGGTTGAAATTGACAGAGCTCAAAGAGTTATGTTGCAAATAGTTTTTTGCATTAGTGTTTTGTTGTTGTTGTTGTTCAGAATAATAATTGTGAAAAGAAAAAATGTCATCTAGTTTACCTCTCTGTCTCTGGTTGGGATTTTGGGAAGCAAATGTGGAGATGGGCTTTGGAGTGAGAGATGTGAAAGGAAGAGGGAGGAAGCAGGGCTGGGCGTCAGGAGAAATTGAACCGATGCAGGCCAACAAATCTTGGACTGATCCAGCAGGAGTTATACAGGAATACTGCCCTTCAGAGTTGTTTGACTTAGATCAAAATGCCAAGGGCCCTTCAGCTCCTGCCCTGCTCATCCAGCAGATGTGGATGGCCTTGAAAGGACGTGATGTCAGTGGAGGTGGTTCTTTACAGCTGAGGTGAACCCTGAAGGAGCTGACAGCTGTCAGCGTGCTGACTGGATTCCCCAGAGCCGGGCAGCAAGTACTTTCCTGAAAGGGTTCTGGCAGAGCATCTCTGAGTCTACCAAACATCCCTATTGCCAAATTATGTTGAACTGCACTCAGATAACCTGAGAGGGAGGCCGTTTCCAAAAGATTATTTTTCCTACTTTTTGGAGACTTTCCTTAGTGGCAACTAGATAATGATTCCCTTTCCAGTAGTTTTGGTTCAAACTGTCAAGTTGTTCTGTAGTGTTCCAGACTGGAGTTACTGCAGACTACAGCAAGCTTCAAACCCCAGGCAGAGATGAAGATGAAACTTGTATTTAACCTTAATGGTCAGGAAATGTTCAGCTCTATTTAGATGATAACATTCACAGTCACATTTCTCGCACTTTGCAGAGGAATAACTATGATTAGTTTGGACGGGGCAGAGATGATCCCCACTAATTTTCTGTATCATTTCTCTCTCAGTTGTTCCCTGGGCAACTACCTCCTTCACAGAACCCAGAGAATTTCCTGGGTTTAGAATTTTCCATTCTAATGCTTGTTTACTAAATTAATGCAAAAATCCATGATCAGAAAAATACTGACATTTTAAATAAGGACAGGATGGTAACAGACCCATGCTGAAGCATATTAGAACCAGAGGTAAGAGAGAAAAATCTATAACACTGGCCCTATTTTTATTTAAAATTTTGATACTATGTTCACCGTGGAGTTTTTGCACGAATTTTTATTTTTAATTATTTTTAATAAATTAATATATTTATTTTTAGCTGTGTTGGGTCTTCATTTCTGTGTGCGGTCTTCCTCTAGTTGCAGCAAGCGGAGGCTACTCTTTGTTGCGGTGCGCAGGCTTCTCATTGCGGTGGCTTCTCTTGTTGCGGAGCACAGGCTCTAGGTGAGCGGGCTTCAGTAGTTGTGGCATGCGGGCTCAGTAGTTGTGGCGCATGGGCTTAGTTGCTCCGCGGCATGTGGGATCTTCCCAGACCAGGGATCAAACCCGTGTCCCCTGCATTGGCAGGTGGATTCTTAACCTCTGCGCCACCAGGGAAGCCTGAATTTTGATTTTAAAAATATTGCATTAGAATGTGATTTCTCTAAATTACTGAGCTCTGGCACCCCTTAAATTTTGCACCTTGAGGTGAATACCTTACTCACCTCACCCTAGTCCCAGTCCTGGTAATTAAAAAATCCTCTTCGTACAAAGTTTCTTACTGTTATCTGTGGGGACACTGGTTTGATAAGAACGAATTCTGTTACTAGAAGCGAAACCCACAATACTTAGAGGCAGTAGTTTTGTATAATAAAAAGTGAAGGCTTTCAAGTAGCCTGTAGAGTTTCTCTTACATACCAAATAGAAAGACCTCAGTTTCTAGAATATCAGACATTCTTTTTGTAATTAAGAGGGCTCATCAATTGTGCCCTGCCACGTTTAAATCATTCTCACCCATTAGCCTGATGGTGGCGCTGTGTGCTATTCATCTTGGCCTCCCCCCAATTTTCTAGTCCCCCAACTCCCAAGCAGATATTAAATGTTTATTCCAGATATTGAAAAAAATATAAGTGGCACTCTGAAGTAAGAAATATATTAACCAATGAGTATTGGTATATCTCCTTTTAATTTTAGCATTTGTTGTTATGTGAAGAGTATAATCTTGACCATATAAACAATGTCACCGAACACTATAGATTTTATAACGGAATTATACTTAATAGTATACTCAATAACCTAAACAGTATCTAAAAAGGTCCAGCTATTATGTTCAGTACTGATGGACATCTTTAACTGGATAGTAGGGATATATTTGAATTATATTATGAAGCCTGGGGTAGGAAGAAGGGAACACATATAATACAAAGAGCTGTAAGTATTTACTACTTTTTCAAGTTGCATTTTTTTAAATGGAAAACTGATATACAATGAAAGCATGTAATAGAAAGGTGCACCATTCTGGGAAGTCTGGGAAGGCTTCTCCTTTTCATCTGGGTCCTGAATATAACTGGACCATCTTGAGGCTTGCCTCTTTTACCCTGTCGCATCCAAAAGAAACAAATATGGCACACTAAATAAAACAGAAGAAGTCTTGAAAAGCAATGGAAAACTTTATTACATTTTATCAAGGGTATTATGGGGAGTACTAAACAAACATCACACAGGAAAACATATTAAAATTTTCTGCCCAAATTCCCGCCTTTATTGTAATCACACATTTTGTTTCCTCAGCTCCCAACTAGAACTGTCTACTTCTGAGTCAGTTTCTCCCTGGCTCTTCTATGTCAATCCCCGATTCTCTGCTCCCCTACTTTTTTTGTTCCCTCTGTTAATACTTAAAGAGCCTTTAATTTGCTCCTTCTTTGCTCCCTACACTTCATTTTGTTGCACAGCAAAATCACCCTCTTTATCTGGCTTTTTCATTCTCCACCCGTACCTATAACCTCCAGCACCAACACCATCTAAATCAGCATAATGAAGAAGTATAGTTGAGCAACTAAAAGTCTCTCTTTCATAGGCAGAAGAAGAGGAAAGATGGTGAACGTTTGACTTTTAATGTTTGACCTCTTCACATCATTTGTTTTTGGTGATTATTACCTTGTTGCATATAATTTGGGTTGGGGCAAGTATCTAGAGACTATTGAGATCTTAGAGGTGATTGAACATCTATAGTTTATGTACATTGATACTCAAACATGAGTATACAATGTTTTTATGCCAAATTCATAGTGTATTATTTGATATGTAGACTTAAAGTAGATCCTGAGTTTTTAGCATCCTTTTCATAATCACTGGATGTGGTTAAATCTGACACCAAGGAAGCTAGTGTCACATGTGTTAATTTCTTTTTTTTATCATGAGGTTTTGCATGACTGATTATCATGTCAAGCTTCTGCCTTCCACAAATAAGGGCTTCAAATATGTCTAAGCAGTCTTTGGGGGCTATGGTCAGGCAAGCTGTAGGAAGACTATGAATATATAAGATACTCATCAAGCTCTTGTGTCAGAATGGGACACGTGTCCAGTGAAATGTGTTTAAAACCATTTCTACTCAACCCACTACTCCAGAAATCATCACAAAATCAGGGGAAAGAGAATAACATTCTTACTTGTTGTATGCCAATTTTAGGAGAAACCAATAATGAGAGACTTTGAATTGGTTTTTGTTATTTGCTTTTGTTTTTGTTGTCAAGTCTTGTATTATTCATGGTACAATTAGGGGATGGGAACCACAACAGTAATTTGAACAGGAAAACATAAATGATTATCAACTAGATATAGGATGGTTAACTACTAAAAAACGTAAAAGAGAACTCGAAGGTATTCTGAGGTAGCAACTGTAGAAAGAAGGACTCTTGGGACTTAGCAAAATGCAAGAAAGAAGGGACTTCTGAAGAAAGGATCTCTTACCAGGCTGAGATTCAGATCTCTGATGAGAGGCTGTGTCTCTGGCACAAACATGCTACCTGATGCTGGGCTGATGGAGAAGTAGACGGAGGTTGTCTGCTGCTATAGAACTATGAGAGCTGCCACTACTGGGGAAGACTTCCAGGACCCCCAAGCCTGCCCCCACCCCCGGCCGATTTTCTCACCACAGCATGAAAAACAGAGCCCTGGAAGAGGAAAATCTCCCTCCTTCTTCCAGCCTTGCAGTCTCTCCCAGCTCCCTCTGTTGGCAGAACCTAACACTAAGCCAGCTGGCAAAGGAGAAATGTGGTCTGCAGAGCCCAGTTCTGGTATCACAAGGCAGGGCCAAAAGAATGTGTGGAGATAAAAGGTAATAAATTAGGAACTAGAAGGACCCAATTCATCATTGTCACTAAAGAAAGTTAACTCACTAGGCAGTATTACCTCACTTCTAGCACTTTTAATTTGGTGCTTGATAGCCTGGATAATAATCATGGTATCAACAAACATATAAATCAAGTTTCCCAAATTTATTCTAACTTTTATGTGACACGTATGATTCAGAAGAGAAGGCGTTTTAGATTAGCCGTTGCTCATTTATAAACATCATAAAATCAAGGAATGCGAATATGGGAAAATTTTTCAGAGATCAAGCCTAGACAGTAGGATTCCATTATGTATGGGAATTTTGACTATAGGTCACCATCTAAAAATTCTTTTTGAATACTTCCAATTACTAGGGTTTAGTTCCTGAGCTGATAAACCACTTTTTTTAAATCTAGAAAGTTCTAATTTTCACAAAGTTTCTCCTTATGCTGTGCCAAAATCTGCTTCTTCTTAACTGCCCGCCACTGGGCCTCAGTCTGTCATCTGGAATGTACTAACCACCCTGTGATAACCATTATGACAGCCCTCCAAATATTTGAAGGTTCTGTCTTATCTTGTCTCTAACCGTGGTCATTAACCATTCCTCATATGGCAGTTTCTGTAACCCCACATCATTGAGGTCATGATCTTATAACAATCTCTTCTCAAAATTTCTTTTAAAATGCGATGTTCAGAAATGAACTTTATTCGTTAGACATGATAGGTTTGATGCAAAATACACTAGATATATTACTTTTAAGATCTGAATACTATATTTCCATGAATGCTGCCTTAAGATTTAACTGGCTCTTTCAGATAATTACATCACATATTTGTTTTAGTTAGTACCCCTCTCCCCCCACCCCATCATTAAAAAAACCTAGGAATCTCTTTTTTCAGGCATCAAGGAATCACTGAATTGTTTTTATATTAAAAAATATGTATATAACACACATGAAAAGATGCCCAACATCACTAATTATTAGAGAAGTGCAAATCAAAACTATAGTGAGGTATCACCTCACATTGGTCAGAATGGCCATCATCAAAAAGTCTACAAATAATAAATGCTAGAAAGGGCGTGGAGAAAAGGGAACCCTCCTATACTGTTGGTGGGAGTGTAAACTGGCGCAGCCACTATGGAGAACAGTATGAACATTCCTTAAAAACCTAAAAATAGAGTTGCCATATGATCCCACAATCCCACTCCTGGGCATATATCCAGAAAAGATAAAAACTCTAATTCAAAAAGATACGTGCACCCCAACGTTCATAGCAGCACTATTGACGATAGCCAAGACATGGAAACAACCTAAGTGTCCATCCACAGATGAATGGATAAAGGAGATGTGGTACATATATACAATGGAATATTACTCAGCCATAAAAAAGAATGAAATAATGCCATTTGCAGCAACATGGATGGACCTAGAGATTATCATACTAAGTAAGTCAGACACAGAGAGACAAATATCGTATGATATTACTTATATGTGGAATCTAAAAAAATGATGCAGGTAAACTTGTTTATAGAACAGAAACAGACTCACAGACTTAAGAGGGTGGGATTGTGGTTGCCAAGCAGGAAAGGTGGGGGGGAGGGATGAATTGGGAGGTTGGGATTGGCATATGTACACTACTGTATGTCAAATAGATAATCAACAAAGGCCTACTGTATAGCACAGGGAACTATACTCAATGCTCTGTAATAACCTATATGGGAAAAGAATCTGAAAAAGAATAGATATATGAATATGTATAACTAAATCACTTTGCTGTATACCTGAAACTAACACAACATTGTGAATCAACTATACTCCAAAATAAAATTAAAAAAATATATATAACATACCTTGTTCTAAGAACAATATCATTTCAAGTACTAAATCATTTTTCATTTCTCCTAAGACAACCCTCCCAACTGGGATGGTAGGGAGAGTCAGGATGGAAGCTTTCCTTGACTCTTCCAAGCCTCCTCATAAGCTTTTTTTTTTTTTTTTAATTTATTTATTTATGTATTTATTTTTGGCTGCATTGGGTCTTCGTTGCTGCGCGTGGGCTTTCTCTAGTTGCGGCGAGCGGGGACTACTCTTCGTTGCAGTGCACGGGCTTCTCAATGTGGTGGCTTCTCTTGTTGCAGAGCATGGGCTCTAGGCACACGGGCTTCAGTAGTTGTGGTACCCGGGCTCAGTAGTTGCGGCACGTGGGCTCTAGAGCACAGGCTCAGTAGTTGTGGCGCACGGGCTTAGGTGCTCCGAGGCATGTGGGATCTTCCCGGACTAGGGCTCGAACCCGTGTCCCCTGCATTGGCAGGCAGACTCTTAACCACTGCGCCACCAGGGAAGTCCCCTCATAAGCTTTTAACATTTGCCTTAGAACCGGGGAAAGCAGAATTTACCTGGGACTACAAAGTCAAAAGTGAAACTTGGATATTAAGCTAAATTATTTTTAATTACTACTCAGGGAGGGTTCATGACCTATTTACTTCCTCTACATTACCTAATATACTGTGAAACATGCTGGGACAGAAATGATCCCTCACAAAGCAGCATTCTGTAATGGGTGCTGCTCCTTCGAAGCTGATCCTATATTCTGGGATCCAGAATCTTGATTGTGGTTGTTAGTTAAGGTCCAAGAAGCCATGGAATCTATTTCTAGTGACACCTGTAAGGGTTCTTTTATTTAGTTGAAGGCAGGAAAAGGATTTGCCTGAATGATAATTCATGCTTAAAACATATTTTAATATATTTATAATGATCATGTAAATGAATAAAATACTCATTTTACTACACAGAAACGTAAGTACCGACAACAATGCCTGAGCTGGATACTCTGAACATAGTGTCCTCTTCCTTCAGATAGCTGTTGAGGAATTCCTTCATCTCCTTCAAGTCTTTGCTCAAATGTCCGTTTATCAATGAGGCTGACTTGAACAACTCTTTAACATTGTGAATCACCCCTTCTCCCTTCTCCATCTTCCCTTTCCTACTGGACTTTTTCTTTTCCCACAGCACTTAGCATTTTCTAACATACTATATCATTTACATGTTCCTTGTGTTTAATGCTTGATGCCAATCATTTCTCCCCTCCCCCTCCTAGCCCCTGTGGTGTAAGTACCCTGAGAGCAGGTATCTTTGTCTCCTTGTTTTCTTTGCACCCTGATGTAACACAATAAATATTTGTTGAATTAACAACATTACCTTTCAGTCTCTTCTCACAAGCTGGTGATGATTATTGCAGATAACAGTATATTCTTTGTCCTGGTTGGGTTGAATTTTCTTTTTCTCTATTGTCCAAATTTTGTAGCTTCTTTTGTGTGTACTCCACACTATTTTACTCTTTCAGACTGCCCTGATTGATACTTTTGTTGTTTTAGCCTATTCTCAAGCTCTGTAAAATTAAAGAAAGTACATCTTTTAACAAATTGAACCTGAGGCTTTGCTTGCCTTTGAAATGCTCTGCAAAATGCAGGCAGCTGCCTCTGTTCGCCCTGTAGCTCCTTCTAACTGAACCAGCTCCATCCTCAGCCTTCTTTACTGGTCTCTGAGGAAGGAGACACTCTATAATTGTCCTCTTTGGTAAGAAAAGTCACTTTCTGACTGGAAGCTGCAATGACACTCATGTCTTAGGATGCGATACTGTGATACTTCCTATGGAACACCGTTAGACATCCTCTTTGTGCAAGCAGTAACATTGGACCATTACTGCTTAACCATTTCCTCTCTGGCTTCCGACCAACATCCCTAACCACTTTGCATAAAACCTCCTGTATTAGTCAATTTGGGCTGCTATAACAAAGTATAGACTTGGTGGCTTACAAAGAACAGGAATTTATTTCTCACAGTCTGGAGACTTGGAGGTCCAAGATCAGGGTGAGGACCCTCTTCAAGGCTGCAGAGTGCCTAATTCTCACTGCATCCTCTTATGGCACAGAGCAGAGAGAGGGAGCAAGCTCTCTCTCACTCTTATAAGGGCACTAATCATATTCATGAGGGCCCCACCCGCATGACCTCATCTAATCCTAATTACCTTCCGAAGGCCCCACCTCATAAGGCCACCACACTGAGGGGTACGGTTTCAACATGAATTTTGGGACACAAACATTCAGTCCATAACACCCTCTTCCCCCTTAGTCACATTACTGACCCCTCTATCCTTCAGATCTCAACTTAAATGTTAATTCCCCAGAGAACCTTTCTTGGGCCATTTACTGTGGATAATTACCCTCTATACAAATACACTGTGTCCTGGTTATTTCTTCACAATACATATTACAATTCATAATATATACTGTTCATTATCTGTCTCTCCCATTGGACACTGAACTGTAGCCTCCAATATGTCTGTTTCACGTGCCCAGTCCGAGGATAGTACTAGAGCAGTCATCCAATATATAAATAGATCTGAGGGCATACCAGCGTGTTGTCAATTTATAATACCTACTGAGTTGGCCTAAATTGGTGCTTATTTAGGTGTGGGCCTGTATCTCCTAAAGACTGGTGCTATATACTCCAGTCACTCTTATATTTAGTAACTTATTAATGGATACTTTCTTGATCAGAAGCCCAGGACAAACCTGGAAACATTTAGCTGTCTGCATTCATAACTCTTCTTGTCTATTATTGTATTTATTGTCTTTATTAAAATGTGGCCACAGATGTTTGATGAGGGGGTACCATCATATGCCTATGGGACATCTGGTTTAAGTAATTTGCCATATATATAGAAAATAGATTCAACAGTTTACATAGATAAGTAATTAAACGTGAACACATTCAATGCAAAAACCACCTAGCATGTATAAATGTTAGTATACATAGGTTCAATAAAATCTTTAAAAAATTGAATAGTGCATTGCACAACCTATACTAGAAGGTACACATATTATAATTCATTTTGTACAAAACAATAATAAGTCTCCATATGCCTTATCTCATTCAACCTTAATTCTATGAATTCAGTATTATCTTTTTTTCATTTTTGTTTTCCTTTCACGAATGAAAGGGTTAATTAGTGGTTAAAAATAGCTTACCCAAGGTCTTACAACTAGAAAGCAGCAGACTTGTGAGAGAACCATTAATCTTAACCATTTTGCCCTACTCTTCTAGAAGATTATTCAAATGATCACTTCCTGGTACCATTGTTTATGAAAGTAAGAAATTTTAGTAGATGGAATACAAAAACAGCATTAAATGAATTTGTTTTACTTTTTTGCTGATTGTCTAAAAATGAAGGTTATGGGTCTTCAGATGAAGAAGGCAATAAATAGGTTTTTCGCATAATTTGAGAACAGTATCAATGTTTCCCTCTAGACATCTGAGTCAGGGTCGGGATGGGTGGAACAATGTAGAACCATCTTTGTGAGTTTGTATTCATTGCCTTCTCCAATATTGTGCATCTACCACCTTGTACTCCTGTCAAGTCAAGGTTATAGAATGTCTATTCTGTAGTCCAAATACCATGCAGGAAATACCCATAAGTAGTTTGTTTTCATGGGACTAATTCATTTTTATAGCTGCTCCCCTGAGGCCCTAAAGAGAGAACTAACACTGAAGATGGGATTTCCAAGGTAATTATATCTGACAGACAGCCAAAAATGTGAGACAGACATTGAAAAAGTAGAATAACTTGAAATCCAGAGCTAATATTCCATCTCTTCCTACTGTGATTAGTTTAGTTTGACACTTTTCAAAGCATAAATCTAAGCTATTGAAGTGATGTGTGTTTCATTCCAGTTTGCAGATGCTTATTTTTCCTTAGAAAGTTTCTAAGCTTTGACTTGACTGACAGCCAGTTGAGTCTTATATAAGAGAGAAGAGGAGACAATGGGACAAATTACAGTTCTGTGCCTTTCTGCTTTAAGGAACAAATACTAGTAACCGAACTAGGTTCTGATCTAACTGATTTTTTATCAGATGGTCAAATTTTGATCAAATGGATTCTTTATGTGTGGCAGTTAACATGACTGCAATATCTATGAGTTCTTAAAGGACCAAAGAAAATGAATTGCTTGGACTGACATGGTCTAAATAATTTTGAAAATGTTCTGCTTCTGTAGAGGCAGCCTTTGGGGAAGTGATCACCAAATGGTTAAACAAGAAGGCCCCAGGCACCTGAGCTGGGATGGCAGTGGGGAGGGGAATGTGTAAGTCTAACAGAAGGACCCCAAAGGGAGATTTTTACATGTTAGATCAAGCCTGGAGGCTGTTCTGTTCTCCTCTTGCCGAAAGCTAGAGTGAGATATAAAACTCCTCCAGCCACTACATTAAACCTTAGAAAAAAACTGTACAAAACTGTAAACAGAGAGGGGTCATCCCCAGGAAGTTGGCAACTGCAGTAGCCATTTTACTAAGTTTCCACACATGTATATCAAGGCTTAAAATGAAATAAATGAGGAGAGTGGTTTTTTTTTTTTTTTTTTTTTTGCAGAAGGGCAGAGCTTTGCTTATGTCAACAACTCGAGACAAATTACCACAGTTCTGGTCTTCATAGAACATTGATAAAGAATCAGTGCTGGAAAAAAAAAAAAAAAAGAATCAGTGCTGAAAGAATAGATTTGGAGCAGGTGTAGACAGAGTTAGATAATTTCTTCATTTAATATCCGAAGCTCTGACGACAGAGTTGCTCTTGTTAAAGTAGCCATGAACGGAATTCAGTAAGGATGCTCAGCAGGTGATGAAAAAAGACGTCCATATGGCCTGTCATAGACCTAGGTGTTTTCCAAGTGGCTGAGGGTTTCACTACATCCTGATGAGGAGGGGTTGATAATCAATCAATCAATACCAGAACAATACTGTTTAATTTTTGAAGCTTATTGTGTTACAGTTGCCTCTCAAGTAAACAGTATACAGTTCTTACTACATACTGTGTGCTTTGTTCATACTCAGGGAATATTTTGAGTGTCTTTGAGTTCCAAGTTAGAGAATTCCAAGTTATCTGTAACAATACCTAAAAAAGTTAGAATATTCTGGCATTAACAATACTTAAAAAAGTTAAAGGATTGTTAACAATACTAGGTATTGGTAAAGATAAATACTTGAATTGGACAGACCTCTAAATAGTATTCGATGTGAGCAAACTAGATAACCTTCTCAAATATTGCAGAGTAGTGCGGGAATAATGTCAGTTCCGTCAGTGTTACAAGTTACACAAGTGACTATTGTGTTTTGTGATGCAATGTCAGTTAAAATAGGAGGAGGCAGCTGCCTGCAGAATGTAAACTACGCTGCCAGTTGTTCAAGGGGGTTGCTAGACCACCTGCCTCTTACTACGTAACAAAAACACAAGCCTCTTCTTGATATACAGAGTACAGCACGCCTTTGGTGCCAACATGGGTATGCATTTTCCTACTTGACTTGAATATGATTTTATAAGTGATTGCACACAATTACACATGTATTTTTTCAGCATTTTTTAGAGGAAGACGTGTTTTGGAGCATGGTATTTGCAGAAGCCTTTGAATAGTACATGATCAGATACATACATACAAACAATTGTGTACTATATGTTTACATAGTGAAATAGCAAAGACCTGTAACTTGTCTTCATGGGAAGAGCAGTTTCCTATAATCTGAGCTTGTGTGAAGGCATTGCTGACTACATTTGGACAATTAGGTCAAAAGAGAATTCTTCCAAACAGCACTCAGCAGTTCCTCTATTGCAGATAGTGTTTTATTTACTAGAGCTGTCAGAATTCAAAAGCTGAACTTCAGTAACAGTTGATGCGGCACTTTATAAATAGCATAAATCAATTGAAAAATGAATTACTCATGGTTTGTGACCAAAATAAAATAACAGTGATAAACCCATCACACAACTGTCTAGGAATGGGAGAAAATGTGACAAGGGCAAAATATTGGTAACAGATTATGCAAAAAGACAAAACTATGACTTTGGAAGAAGGAAACTCGACTTTTACATGAAATATTGGCTTACTCTAGAGTTGCTCTGAAGTACGGCATGTTGAATATTTTGGACCTTTCAACATAAAATATGTGTTAAGTATATTTACCTTTACTATCTAATTGGTTGAAAGACGTACTCAGGAAAAAGTGATATAGTTTATTGGATAAATATTTTCAAATGCCCTTTGATTCTAAGTTGGTTCAAAAGCATGCTTTACTTTTTATTTAAACCATGTTGTAAAGAGCATTTTGCTAAAAACTGAATCCCCCATGAAATCATAATGATTGAAGGAGTTCTAAAGGTTATCGAATGAGTTTTCTAGTTAAATATTCATGACAAGTCCTTGCTCTTTTTGAATGATAGTATGCGTATATATTTTTCTTATTCAGTTATGCCTATACATATATAGTGTTGGGAGAAAAAAAAAAAAGAAATTCGGACCCAAAGGGGACATGCCAATTCATAAATTCAGAATTAGTAGATTTTATGGTTGAGCAAAGCAAATACCCCGAATGCACGCAGGTAGCCATCAAGTGGATTTTCAGCTCTATTTATATAGAATTAAAACTACAGTTGTTATATATCATCCTACTTCTAGTAAATGGTCAGCAGATATTCAATTTGCATCAGTAGTTACACTGAGCTTACTCTGAGGTTTTGTTCTTCATAATTCTTTGTTAGTACTTCCTAAGGTTGCCCCTGACAGTGTATCTAATATATCTGATTAGTCAAATCCTTCAACATTCCTCAGTGAGGTTAGATTAAGTTCAGTTTTCTCACAACAGGCAATCCCCAATATTTCAATTGCTTGCTCAAGTATCTGGATCTTGTACATTTAGCCTTGCATCCTTCCTGGTGTCCCACACAATACCAGGCACATATGAGGCACTCAGTAAGTACATGCTAAAATGAAACAAGAGTCTTTCACAAACAGCAGATTCACTGGCTAGAATTCCCTCTCTTGCTGCTGACTATTGAGCTTCTCCTTTTTCATTCTCTTCTATTTCAATGTTGCAGAACACACAGCTGAAGATGCCCTGATGACACTGTCTTCTCATCCCACTTCACAGCTCATTCAAGTGATGGTAGCTAGCGGAAGGACTTACAGTGGTTTCTTGGGCCAAGAGGGAAAGGTAGGAGAAGAGGGGAAAATCCCTGCACTGCTGATGCCTGGCAGCCCTCTTCTCTCCCCTCCTCTCTGCCCGCTACCTTCCCACTTTCTTACTTCCGGGCCTTTGGAGCAGCAGCTCCAATAAGGTATGCACAGGCGAAGTAGAGTCTCCACATCAGCTGCAAATAGTTACTACACAAGAGACGTGCCCACACATTCAAAGGGGAACTCTGAATGCATTTCCAAGAGAAATTCTATTCCATTTTATGATTAGCCTACAAAAGTATTGCCTCTAGTATGCTTTAGTAGCACTATGGAGGAACTACACCATGGTGGTCCATCTCTGAAAGTTACCTACCATCTCAAAAAGTGTTTCTAATTTTTGTGTTTTTTAAAAATATATAAAAAAGCTGTAAAATTCCCCAGTTGTGACACATAATATTGTACAAGTATGAAGAAGTATTAGGAGTCATGTGAGATTACTTAGCCTTAAGTTGACAGAAGTAATATGTATATTATTTTTCTCTATTTCAGCTTGGGTTTGTCCCAGGAGAACTCCCACCCCTCTAGCGAGGGGTGCTTCGGGGCGGCTGCGGCTGCCTGGAGAGGGACCCCCAGCCCCGCGCTTCTTTGAACCCGAGTGCGAGAGGAGGCTGATGTCAGCCGGGCTAGACACCGTTTAAAATATAATCCATGAAACAAGGAACCCAAATTCATTGCTTTCCTCTAGTGTTGAATTCTATGTATCTTAGATCACGTGCTTTCCTTTTTCTTGGCTTACACGTTTGTTTTGCTGAAGTATATTCTTCAGAACTCTCCTGAGAATAAGTGTATCTCTAGAATAATTGTTGACGCTGTGAATGTCTAAACTTGTTTTTATTCTACTCTCATACTTGTTTGGGTATATACTTATGGGTTGTAAATAATTTTTTTTCCAGAAATTTGAAGGTATATCTCCATTATTGTTTTAAGAATTATAAGGTCATTCTGATTCTTTATTATTTGGAAATGACCTGTTTTGTTTGTTTCTTTGCTTTTTCCTGCTCATTTGCTTTCTTCTGAGGATTCTCTTTACTCCAGGTGTTCTAAAATTTAATAATAAGGTAGCTTGTTGTGGATCAGTTTTTACACACTGGACTGAGAACTCTCTGAGCTCTTTCAACCTGAAAACTTGTATACTTCAATTCTGAGAAAATTCCTAGTATTATTTTATTAACACTTTCCTCTTATTTCTCAGTTATTTTATTCTGGAATTCCTATTAGATATCTTGTATCTTCTGAAATGATCCTCTTATTAAAATTTTTTTCCAGTATGTTCCTTGTCTTTGTGATTTTCATTTTATATTTTCATTTTATTTTACTTTACAGGTGATTCACTCAACTTTATCTCCCAAACTTGATAAATTCTGTTATCATATTTTTAATTTTTAAGGGATCTTTGTTGTTCTCTGAATGTTATCCCACTTTTAAAAAGTAGCATTCTGTTCTTGTTTTATGAATGCCACGTCTCTTATCTCTTGAAGGAGATGTATTATAGTTGCTTGAAGTTTTCTTCTGTTCCTTAATATGGTAATATGGTTTTTGTTTTCTCTAGTTTTCTTTCATTTTCTTATTTCTTTATTTTGGGCTGGTCTTGTAAGTTAGATTCCTTCTACTTATGTATCATGGTCTTTAGCCATCCATTCATATTTCAAAGTGAGACACTAAAAGATAAACTGGAATTTCTGTGTGCACTGGTGAGCTTTGCCAACTGGTAGGACTCACTGTGAGTGACTAGACATGAAGACAAATTTTTTGGCAACACCAACTGACAGTATCGATAGGTATTTTTCTCATGGGCTTGTTGAGTTCTTTAGAGAGGGATCTTCCAATCTGTTGCCTTGGGACAGGGGGAGGGTGTAAAAGGTAGGTAACAAGTGTTCTGAGAGCTGAAGGGAAAGGGGAAGAGTATCATCCACTGCGCATACACAATTTCACTGACTCCCTTTATTACTCCTGTTGCCTCCCAGTAGAGCCTCTTGGGCTCAGGATCTCCAGAGAGTAATCCATCTGGCTGGTGTAGAGGCCAGAGGGGCCTAAATATTTTTCATTCAGACTTTAATCAATCCAGTTGTCTTCAGCCTCAATTTCCACACCTGATCTCAGAGACAGCTGGTTCTTCCCCCCAGGATTTTTGTGGAGTTCTGAGGTACTGATCAGTTTATCTCTTAACAACCTCCGCACATTGCCCCTTGCATCTACCTCTCCTCCCTATCCAGGCACTCAGCAGAGAGGAGAAGGTTGAAACCTAAGCCATCTACTTTCCATTTTTTTTTTTTTCAATTTTGTTGACTTATACTATCTGTTACCTGTTCTCTCCTATTCTCTTTGCCTTTGTGATTTTGTGCGTTTTACTGTCATTTTCATGGTGTTTCAGGAGGAAACAGAGATACACTGTTGTGTTCAATCTGTATGGCTAACAGGAAGTTTATAAATATTTGTTTAATTCTGTCTTCCCTGCTCCACATCTACCTGGTTGACTATCGAATTTCTAGGAGTTGAGCAATGACTAGAACATGCAAGAGGCACAATACGTTTTTGTTAAATAAATTAAGGGACATATGTTTATTTTAGTTATCTGTACAGATGCAATTTAACTAAAACTCTCCTCAAATTATAAATTATTTGGTAATGCCAGGAAGGGAATTTCTAGAAGTTTAACACAGTTGAGCTATTGAAGAAGAATAAAACTTCAGGGGTGTCATTAGCTAAGACTAGCTCTGTGATGATAAATTCTAAAATGAATATTGAATTTGAATTTGTATTATATTGGAGTGGAATAAACATTTCATCTCTTTTCCTCAACTTTAACAGAAGCAATTCACACCACGAAGAGAATCTACAGATATTACTAATGTCCTGGCAGATGATTAAGCAATTATTTGGTCTGTATATGATACACTCAAGAAAATTATTGATTAAAGAAAGAAAGCATTATATTTGGGAGTTTTATTTTCATAATGGTATTTCTCTTCAATTTTATGAATTTTTGGCAGAGTGTCTTCATAACATATTATCCTCATAGTTAGAAGATTACAATTGTAGTATTTTTTCCTTTGGTAATTAGCAATTGAAAAATGACACAATAAAATCTGAATATGGTCTTGCATGATAAATAGGAAATGACATTTTACAAGCTATAAATTGTACTGCTTTTTTTGTAAAATATATACAGTCTATTTTTAGGAGGATGGGTTTTGAAGTGACATATATAGATAATTCACCAGGTTAAAAATTCAGTTACTTGATAGTTTTCATATGTGTGTATATCTTCGAAAATCTAAAATTGAGGTGCTACAAAGTTAGTCTCCCACATGCCATACTACGCCATGCAACATATGGCCTGCTATACAGCAATAATCACCAAAGTTTGTGTCAGTGTCTTCAGAAAAAGTGATAAATTGTAACTGTCGTGGATCAGTGTTAGTATAGCAGTCCCCCTTATCTGCGGAGTATATGTTCCGAGATGCCTGGGGGATGCCTGAAACTGAGGATAGTACTGAACCCAATATATACTACTTTTCCCCTATACATATGTATCTTGATAAAGTTTAATTTATAAATTAGGCATAGAAAGAGATTAACACAATAACTAGTAATAAAATAGAACAATTATAATAAACTGTAATAAAGGATATGTGAATGTAGTCTCTCTCTCTCTCTCTCAAAATATTGTACGAATTTAATGCCTTTTCCATTTTAACTAAGCATTTATCATGCACTGTGGCCCTAACTCTGGCAGTTTGAAGTACAATAGCAAAACCAGCATAAATTTCTTTCTCCTTCTTCACAATTTTACAGATAGAAGATTTGTTCTTACCATAGATTCTAGCAACCCCAGCATACAATCTTTTTCTTTCTTTATTAAGTCAAGAATTTTTGCCTTTTCACTTAAAGGAAGTACTTTATGGCTTCTATTCGGAAGATCTGGATTGCCAGCATCACTGCTCTGGCACTTTGGGGTCATGATTAAGTAAAATAAGGGTTACTTGAACACAAGCACTGTGATACCATGACAGTCAATCTGCTAATGGACATGGCTACTGAATGACTAATGGATGGAACACGTTGGACAAAGGGTTGAGTCACATCTGGGCAGGACGGAGTGGGACAGCGTGAGATTTCATTACACTACTTGCAACGGAGCACAATTTAAAACTTACGGATTGTTTATTTTTGTAACTTTCCATCTAATATTTTTGGAGCCTGGTTGACCACAGGTAACTGAAACCATGGAAAACAAATCATGGATAAGGGGAACTACTGTAAATAAAAACAAAGTCTTAACTTTCACTAACATTTAAGTCCATTTCTTAAGGTTTAAAATATGACCTGGATAAGCTGTTTAGCTTATATGTATAGGTCTAAATCTTTAAGGAATTTCCCCACTATACACAATTAAAATGATTATTAAATAGCTTTATTTTGAAAACTGATTTTGTAAGTTAACCTCACCTTAATAATTCTTTTGTGCAGATTCAGTTACATTTTTTTCTCTTTGTTACTTTGAAACATTAATTTGTTCTATTGCTGGACTTTGAATAAATTCTATTTATTCTTAAGAAGCACTTAAAATGGTAATATTTTTGTTTGTTTTTAGTTATTTTGACTCATAAAAACCTTATCAGTTTTGAACATTGGAATAGAGCCTAGTGCAAATGATCATATTTTACAGGTTGAAAATCAAATATGTTGCTGCACAAAATTAATTTCGTTATGTTCATGATTACTTACAATTAATGTATATTCATTTGGTTCAATAATGACATTTTACCAACTAAAATTCTTTTTATGTGATTTTTTCCTAAGAAATGGTATGAAAGATGGCCAAGGTGGTATTGTAGGAAGACTCTGAGTTCACCTCCTCCCATGGCACACCAAAATTACAACTATTTACAGAGCAACTATTGATGAGAAAGACTGGAAGACTCACGAAAAAGATCTTCTACAACTAAAGATATAAAGAAGGAACAACAACGAGACAGGTAGGAGGATGGAGATGTGGTATAGTCAAGACCTATACCCCCAGGGTAAGAGAATGGGAGAATGATTACAATTTCAGAGGTTCTCCTCAATGAGCAAGTCATCTGACTCCCACATTGGGCTCCCCAGCCGGGGGTCCTGCACTGGGAAGACAAGCCCCCAGAACATCTGGCTTTGAAGGCCGGCAGGGCTTACTTTCAAGAGAGCCAGAGAGCTGTGGGAAAGAAACTCAACTCTTAAAAGGCACACACAAAATCTCATATGCTCTGGGACCCAGGGCAGGAGCAGTAATTTGAAAGGAACCTGGATCAGATCCACTTGCTGTCTTGAAGAACCTCCTGGAGAGGCGGGAGGCAACCTGAGCTCACCCTGGGGACATGAGCACAGGTGGTAACCGTTTTGGGGAGCTCGTTCTACCATGTGGACACTGGTGCTGGCAAGCACCATTTCAGATCCTTTCTTGAGTTTATTTGTGCTGGGACCTGGCCCCACCCAGTAGCCTTTTGGCACCAGTACTGGGATGTCTCAGGCCAAGCAACTAGCCAGCCAAGGACATAGCCCCACCCACCAGCAGGCCTGCTGCCTTAAGACCCCTGAGCTCACAGCCACCCCAGGACCTGGCCCTGTTCACCAGAGGGCTCAGGACACCGACCCACACAACGGTGCCCTGGCACTAGCCCTGGGAGCCCCCAAACCCAGGCACCTGCAGCCAGAGACCCTGGGATTCAGCTATGCCCATCAATGAGCTGGCACTAGTTCTGGGAATCCCTGGGCCCCAGTCCCACCAACCAGCAGGCTGATACCAGCTCTGACCCACTTTGGACCCCTCAGCCTGCTAGCCCGGGATCCAGCCCCACTCACCACTGGGCCAACACCAGCTTTGGAACACACACCACAGCCAGCCATGTCAGGAACTGGCACCACCTACCAGCAGGCTGACACTAGATTCTGGTCCCACAACCACTCACTCCAGAACCCTGCTTTGCCCAGCAGTGGGCCAGTACTAGCTCAGGGACCCCCTGGGGCACTGCAGCAAGCAGCCCCATAACCTGACCCCACCAACCAGTGGCCAGCAGCTTCTGCACAAGGCAGGGCCTGGCAATAAACTGAACTGGGGGCCAGCCATGCCTACCAGACCACCCAAAGTAGTCAGTCAGTCTGCCACAAGAGAAGGACCCACACAGCCCACATAGGGGGAACCCCTAGAACATATAGCTCTGGTGACTAGAGTGGAAAGCACTGCTGGGATGCATAGGATGTCTCCTACAAAAGGTCACTTTGTCTAAGGTTGGTAAATGTAACCAACCTATCAGATATGTAGAAATAAAAATAGCAAATTAGGCAAAATGAGGCAACAGAGGAATAGCTTCCAAATAAAAGCATAAGATAAAACCCCGGAAGAAGAACTAAGTGAGGTGCAGATAGTCAATCTACCTGCTAAAGAGTTCAAGGTAATGATCATAAAGATGTTCAAAGAACTTGGGAGAAGAATAGAAGAACAGAGTGAGAAGTTTTTAATGAAAAGTTAGAAAATATAAAGAACAACCAGAGATGAAGAATACAATAACTGAAATGAAAGATCACTAGAAGGAATCAATAGTAGATTAGATGATACAGAGGAACAGATCAGCGAGCTAGAAGACAGAGTAGTGGAAACCCCTGAAGCAGAACAGAAAACAGAATAAAAAGAAATGAAGACAGTTTAAGAGACCTCTGGGACAAAATCAAGCATACTAATGTTCACATTATAGGAGTCTCAGAAGGAGAAGAGAGACAGAAAGGGGCAGAGAACATATCTGAAGACATAATAGCTGAAAATTTCCCTAACCTGGGAAAGGAAACAGACATCCAGTCTAGGAAGCACAGAGAGTCTCAGACAGGATCAACCCAAAGAGGACCAGGTCAAGACACACTGTAATTAAAATGGCAAAAATTAAAGAGAAAGAGAGAATATTAAAAGCAGCAAGGGAAAAGCAACAAGCTAGGTACAAGGAAACTCCCATAAGGCTATGAGCTGACTTCTCAGCAGAAACTCGGAAGGCCAGAAGGGAGTGGCATGATATATTTAGAGTGATAAAAGGGAAAAACCTACAACCAAGAATATTCTACCTGGCAAGGCTTTCATTCAGATTGGATGTAGAGATCCAAAGCTTTAGAGACAAGCAAAAGCTAAAAGAGTTCAGCACCACCAAACCAGTGTTACAAGAAATGTTAGAGGGACTTCTCTAACCATAAAAGAAAAGGCCACAACTGGAAACATGAAAATTACAAACGGAAAAATCTCATTGGTAAAGGCAAATATACAGTAAAGGGAGTTAATCTGCTATGTATAAAGCTAGTAGGATGGTTAGGAGACAAAAGTAATAAAATCATCTATATCTACAATAAGTAGATAAGGGACACACAAAACAAAAACTGTAATATAAGATGTCAAAACAGTAAACGTCTGGCGGCGGGGGGGGGGGCAGTAAAAATGCAGGGTTATCAAAATGCTTTTGAACTTAAGAGATCAGCAACTTAAAATAATTATATTTATATATATACATACATTGCCATGTACAGTGTGGAATATAGTCAATAATTGTGTAATATCTTTGTATGGTGACATATTGCTAGACTTACTGCAGTGATCATTGTGAAATGTACAGACATTCCAAATCACTATGTTGAATAACAGGAACTAACATAGTGTTGTAGGTCAGCTATACTTAAAAAACAAACAAACTCACATAAAAAGAGATCAGATTTGTTTACCAGAGGCCTGGAAGTTGTGGGGGTGGGAATTGGATGAAGGTGGTCAAAGGGTACAGACTTCCAGTAATAAGATAAATAAGTACTAGGAATATAATAGTTAACACTGCAGAATGTTATATATGAAAGTGTTAAGAGAGTAACTCCTAAAAGTTCTCATCACAAGAAAAGTTTTTTTTTTCTATTTCTTTAATATTGTATCTGTATGAGATGATAGATGTTCACTAAACTTATTGTGATAATCATTTCATGATGTATGTAAGTCAAATCATTGTGCTGTACACTTTAAACTTATACAGTGTTATATGTCAATTATATCTCAATAAAACTGGAAAGAAAAAAAAGAAATGTTATGAGAACCAGGTGTTGTAGAAAATTACTTATTACAAAAAGTTTCCAAGCTATTACTGATAATGCAGGAAGAGCTCCATCATTAGAACCTAACGGGCAACACTGCCCTGAATCTTATAAAGAGAATGGAATACAATCAAAAACCTTGGCCTTGAATATCAATGACTTCCTCCAAAGATGAAGAGTTGGTACCTTCTTTGGCAAGTGGCCCTCAGGGTCATCTCATCATTGTACAGGCTACTTTACTCTGCACTGTCTCTAAATACCTACTGGTTAACTCTTTCCATTGTACCTAATTTTTAAATTAGCTATGTCTGTTAAAAGAGATTTCCACATACTGTGCCTCCGAAGGTTTGTTTAGCCAACAAATATTTGTCATACACTGTGTATTTAATATTCTTTTAGGTACTAGAAATATAGCAACAAACAAAACAGACAAAAAGCCATGCCCTTATATTCACATTACATTCTAGTTTACATACTAGTGGGGAAAGAATATATTAAACAGGATAAATAGGGGGGATAAATTGGGAGATTGGGATTGACGTATACACACTACTATATGTAAAACTGATAACTAATAAGGACCTACTGTATAGCACAGAAAACTCTACTCAATACTCTGTAGTGACCTATATGGGAAAAGAATGTATAAAAGAGTGGATATATGTATATGTATAACTGATTCACTTTGCTGTACACCTGAAACTAACACAACACTGTAAATCAACTATACGCTAATAAAAATTTTTTAAGAAAGGTGAGAAAAAATCACCTATACTCATGAGAATGAACTTTTAACATAACAATATTTGTAGTTTTTTCTCTAAAAAATAAAGTTTTTCCATAATAGAAGTATTAATATTGTCTTAGAAAAAAATGTAAATGCAGAAACGTAGAAGAAAAAACGTCACCTAAATTCATAAGACAACTGATTCTTCTATTGTAAAAATTACTTTGTATTGTTTGATTCCTGATTGGAATATACATGCAGAAAATACTGAAAAGTATATAATATGAAGAATAAAATCACTGATATTCTCATAAAAAAAAAACCAGGATATATAAGAAACATATATAGTATGTTAACCCAAAGTAAATATTAAAGAGGGGAAAAGTAGGGAAGGAAGATAGATGGTTTCATGGTGGGAGTAGCTATTGAATTTTAGATGGGGTGACCAGGAAGGGAATAGCTGTAGCCGGGAGCTGTGTGGCTATTTAGAGAAAGAGCACTTCAGATAGGGGTCAGGAAGCGAAGAAAGTCCCAAGGCAGGAGAGCTCTGGGATGTTTATAGGAGGAGTCCAGTGTGGTGGAAGCAGACTGGGCATGCTGGGCAGTAATCAGAGGTGAAGTCCAAGAGATATAGAATGTGTATGTGGGGAGCAGATCACGTAGGTTTAAATACAAGGAGGTCTTGTGCTGTGAATGAAACGAGAAGCCACTTCAAGGTTTTCAGCAGGAGGGATGTATTCTGGTAGGTCTGAACAGAACTGCATTGGCTGCTAGATCAACGGTAGTATTCAAAGGAGCAAGAGGAGAAGCAGAGACTAGACAGCAGGCGACTGAAATAATCCAGAGGGAAACCAGTGACTTGAACGTGGTGGTATCAGTAGAAACTGCGAGCAGAGGTTAGATTTTGAAGGCAGAGCCTAGTTTGCTAATAAATGAGGTGTTGAGCATGACGGAAATGGAGCAGTGAAGACTGATTCCTCGTCTTGGCTTGAGCAACTGGAAGCATTGTAGAGTTGCGGTTAACACGAAGGCGTAAAGACCCCTGGTGGAGTGGGCTTAGTGGGGGTAGGAGGGAGACTGATATCAAGAGTTTAGTGTTGTTCATTTTAGGTTTGGAGATGCCCAGTAAACATTCAAATGAAAAGACTGAGTCGGCAGTTGGATATATAAGTTTGGAATTCAGAAGAGAGACAGGAGCATGTAATTTGGGAGTCAACAGCATGTAGATGGTATTTAAAGCCGTGAGACTGATGATCTATTTCATACAAATTGTGACAGACTTCTGCCATTACTAGGGAGGTTTATCATATTACGTTTCAAGAGTAAAGCTATTTTTAAGGTAATGCTATTTCAGGGTAACGTTAAATCTCTGTGCTTTCTACAACTCAGTAAATTTCTGCAGGCTTAGAAGAGCTGCAGGTCCTAGTGTTTTTACACAAAACATAGAATAATGCTTATGTTAAAATCATAATGAAAAAGGAGTATGCAAAATTATATGCATTATATAATCAGAAGAATGTAAAATATGCTTAGACAAAGATGTGAAGGAAATAGGTAATTTTTGATTTTGGTTATCTTGGGTATTAGGAGAACGGATAAAATTTTCCAACTTTTCCAACTTTTATTCATTCTCCAAATTTTCCATAAAGTATGAGCTATCTTAATTTTTAAAAAAATTTTTTTAAACTTTTTATTTTATATTGGAGTACAGCCGATTAACAGTGTTGTGATAGTTTCAGGTGCACAGCAAAGGGACTCAGCCATACATGTGCATGTGTCCATTCTCCCCCAAACTCCCCTCCCATCTAGGCTGCACATAACATTGAGCCGAGTTCCCTGTGCTATACACAGTTCCCTGTCTTTGTTGATTATCCATTTTAAATATCGCAGTGTGTACATGTTGATCCCAAACTCCCTGACTATCCCTTCCCCCCATCCTTCCCCTGGTAACCATAAGTTCATTCTCTAAGTCTGTGAGTCTGTTTCTGTTTTGTAAATAGGTTCACTTGTATCATTTCTTTTTAGATTCTGCATATAAATATGCGGAAATATCATATGATATTTCTCTTTCTCTGACTTACTTCACTCAGTATGACAATCTCTAGGTCCATCCATGTTGCTGCAAATGGCATTATTTCATTCTTTTTAATGGCTGAGTAATATTCCATTGTATATGTACCACATCTTCTTTATCCATTCCTCTGTCGATGGACATTTAGGTTGCTTCCATGTCTTGGCTATTGTAAACAGTGCTGCAGTGAACATTGGGGTGCATGTATCCTTTTGGGCCATGTTTTTCTCCAGATATATGTCCAGGAGTGGGATTGCAGGGTCATATGGTAGCTCTATTTTTAGTTTTTTAAGGAACTTCCTTACTGTTCTCCATAGTGGCTGAACCAATTTACATTCCCACCAACAGTGTAGGAAGGTTCCCTTTTCTCCACTCCCTCTCTGGCATTTACTGTTTGTGGATTTTTTGATGATAGCCATTTTGACTGGTGTGAGGTGATATCTCATCGTAGTTTTGATTTGCATTTCTCTAATAATTTGCGATGTTGTACATCTTTTCGTGTGCCTCTTGGCCATCTGTATGTCTTCTTCGGAGAAATGTCTATTTAGGTCTTCTGCCCATTTTTGGATTGGGTTGTTTGTTTTGATGGCATTAAGCCTCATGAGCTGTTTGTAAACTTTGGAGACTAATCCCTTGTTGGTCACATCATTTGCAAATATTTTCTCCCAATCTGTGGGTTGTCTTTTGTTTTGTTTATGGTTTCCTTTACTGTGCAAAAGCTTTTGAGTTTAATTTGGTCCCATTTGTTTATTTTTGCTTTTATTTCCATTATTCTGGGAGAAGGATCGAAAAAGACATTGCTGAGATTTATGTCAGAGAGTGAGCTATTTTTAAAATGGACAAAAAAGATAAAGTTCATCTTCCAAGGTTATGCAAATAAAAATTTCTTTCTATATGCCGGTTAGTTAATGCTTGGTTGTGTAACAGAACCCAGTGGCTAACTGCACTGCACTTCATCACTTATATGTTATATGATATAAAAACATAAAAATGAAGCTGAAGGGCATTCACCAATCTTATCTGGATATCATATAAAAATATTTGGTTTATTGACAACTTATCAGTACCCGAGACCAACTGTTCTAGAGAAACAAGAAGAAAATGGGTCCCATAACCAGTCCATTGATCTCACTATATTCAGGCTACCCATTATTTCCAAATCAAATTGATACAATTTCCAGCTCCTGTTTTGGTCTCTGATCTCCTTCTTCAGCACACAGGCTCCCTTAGGGATTTCTTTTTTAACACAAACTTTCACCATGGGGTTTTTCCACCTTGTTTTTCCAGACACACTGAAGCATTCTGATTCTTCAAGGTTTATTTCAAAGTACTTCAAAGAGGGACCTCCTGATGTGACGTAAAATAGATTTAACAATACCAACCTACCTCATAAGGCTGCTGTGAGGAATAATAATATAAAGGACTACAAAGCACTTTGTAAATATAAAGTTCTATACAAATGCTTAACAATAATTACGGGGTACAGCACAATGCAGTCTTTTGTGCATTTACAGAAGTGCCAATGAGGAGGATAGGTCTCCCTCCTCCAGCCATTTTTCAATTTTTATAATAAAAGTGTTTTATTTAAAATCATGTACAGAATATCCTTGTGTTCCAGGCCTTGGATGTGTTCCCAAGTAAGAACTGAAACAATGTCAGACTGTGGGAAAAGAAGTGGGGTGTCTTGGGCGCAGCTCTTCTCATGTTTGAAGATGCTCTGGCACAGTAGGGAAACCAGAGATGTAGAACCTCGTGCTATTTTTTTTCTCTGAATGGGCAGATATATATATCTGTCCATTGACAGGGCAGTGCTTTCTGCATTCAGATCAATGTGAAGATTTGCTTAAGTTACGCAATCACACCTCTGTTTCTGACGATACAAGGAAATCAACCTTTCTCTTTAAATATCCATCCATTGGCACCGACATTAAACAGCTTCAAGTTTCTCGTGTTCTTACAAGTTTCTTTTAACAAGCCCTTTAATTCACTAGACATTTACAGCTTTGGTCTACTGGTCTGTTTTCTCATTAATAACTAAAGCTTCCAAGAATAGCATTCTTTCAGTGTCCAAAGAGTACCCACGTTAGAGACCATCTACTTTTGGCTATTAGAGTTCTCATGAAAAAAAAATTCTGATCAAAATAGTTTTATTTAGAAATATTCTTATAATTCTTTTCTAAGATGAAATTTGAGTTAAATTATCTCCATAGTAGTCCCCCATTGCAGTAGCTATAAGGATAAACTTGATTGTTTTCCAAAGCACAAGACTATATCCTTGTTACATCAAGAAGCCTAGAAACTGACAGGGGATGGAGATCCGATTGAAGGGAAACTCTGTCCACTCTCTGGTCCAGAAAAAGGGAAATCTCTGGTGTAAGAGAGGGTTTAATTTAGTTTTGGGATCCCATATTCTTCCTATCCCCATGGGAAGATATTTGTATCTGATCAGATTTTCATTCTTCAGCAAACATTTACTGAGTTGCTACTGAGTTTCATGTACTGTACACAGTGCTGGGGAAAAGTTTATCATAAATAATCCACAGTACCAGGCCTTAAGCCAATCAAAATCTGATAGTTGAGTTAGACATATTTACATGCAATTGGAAAAAGATGACATATATATTATAATGAGGGTACTGCACAAAGTGAGGTAGTTCCTGAGAGGAAGGAAGTGCTCTTCTTGGGGGAATAAGAACATTTTCACAAAGGAGGTAACATTTAACATAGGTCTGGATGGATGAGTAAGAATTTTCCAAGCATTTGAGGAGTTTGGGGAGTAATAAGTGATTTATGAGTGAACATGGCATAATTGGCAAATGGTGAGGAATTCAGAATGGCTAGAGAATTGATTGTGGAAAGGGTATAGTGGGAGAGGAAACTGGAAAGATTGGCTGGGACCATGGTGTGAGGAGCCAGGCATCTCTTGCCAAAGAATTTGGGACTCCCCTGTATGCAGTGGGAGAGTTAGCTAAAATTAGCATGATCACATTTATGTCTTAGAGAGACAACTCTGACATTGCATGGAGAACAGTGTAATTTAGGAAGCGATTGAAATGGTTCATTTAGAGATGATCAGGAGCTGAACAAGCACAGTGTTTAAAATGAGCCTGCAAATCCTTCTGGGTAAACACCCTAGACACTCACATTTGGGTGTAGAAGTTGCTTCCAACTCAACCTCTCAGCAATGTCCTTAAGAGAGCCTACTAAAATCTAAGAGGTGTATGGGTTCTTCTTGACTAAGAAATCTTTAGCTTTGGTAAGACACAATACCCCTGGCTGAGTAGTAGATGAAACCTCTAGTAACTTTAGTACCTTGGTGAAAATCAGAAATCTTCAGGATAGAAAGGATTCTTTTTGTTGTTTTAGTTTAATGTTGCTAATATCTTTCTTCCGCTTGGAGAGCAACCCTTAATAAAGTTTACACAACAGATTTTTTTACACTTTTCAATTAGTCTAATCATACCACAATTTTCACTTGACTACAAATATAGCAACAGCAATTATACTTTATGCTTAAATCCTAATTGCCTATAAACTAATATGACTTACTTTTGTAAACTGCTAACTCAGGTTGACAAAGCATCATGTGTTCAATTTAAAACAGCACCCACCAGCAACATGAATTCTCAACCTTAATATATTAGACGAATTGACTGCATCCCTCAGGCAATCCCTTTCCCTCTTATATTGCTGCCCTTGAGATATGTATATATGCATTTTCACCTATCATTTTTTCATTCAAAATTTTTACTTTATTTTATTTTATTTTTTTTTAAACATCTTTATTGGAGTATAATTGCTTTACAATGGTATGTTAGTTTCTGCTTTATAACAAAGTGAATCAGTTATACATATACATATGTTCCCATATCTCTTCCCTCTTGCATCTCCCTCCCTCCCACCCTCCCTATCCCACCCCTCTAGGTGGTCACAAAGCACCGAGCTGATCTCCCTGTGCTATGCGGCTGCTTCCCACTAGCTATCTATTGTACATTTGGTAGTGTATATATGTCCATGCCACTCTCTCACCCTGTCACATCTTACCCCTCCCCTTCCCCATATCCTCAAGTCCATTCTCTAGTAGGTCTGTGTCTTTATTCCCGTCTTGCCACTAGGTTCTTCATGACCTTTTTTTTTTTTTTCTTAGATTCCATATATATGTGTTAGCATACTGTATTTGTTTTTCTCTTTCTGACTTACTTCACTCTGGATGACAGACTCTAACTCCATCCACCTCACTACAAATACCTCCATTTCATTTCTTTTTATGGCTGAGTAATAGTCCATTGTATATATGTGCCACATCTTCTTTATCCATTCATCTGACGATGGACACTTAGGTTGCTTCCATGTCCTGGCTATTGTAAAGAGAGCTGCAGTGAACATTGTGGTACATGACTCTTTTTGAATTATGGTTTTCTCAGGGTATATGCCCAGTAGTGGGATTGCTGGGTCGTATGGTAGTTCTATTTTTAGTTTTTTAAGGAACCTCCATACTGTTCTCCATAGTGGCTTTATTGAAAAATACTTCATATAAAGTAAAATGTGCACATTTTAAGTGTATGGTTCAGAGAGTTTTGCAAAGCATATGTACTTTCCAGTGGGTACCACCAACCTATTCAAGACACAGAATGTTTTCATCATCCCAGAAAGTTCTTCTGTGCTGTCAAACTCCTCTGCTCTCCCTCCCCAGACAACCACTGATCTGATTTCTCCCTTTGTAGTTTAGCTTTACCCATTTTAAGACTTTGCATGAATGAACTCCTACAGTATGTACTTTTTTGTGTTATGCTCCTTGTTGAGATTCATGCATGTTGTTGTATGTACCAGTAATCTGAGCCTTTTCATTGGTGAGTACTATTCTATTGCATGATTATGCCACAATTTGTTTATCCATTCACCTGTTGACAGACATTTGAATTGCTTCCACTTTTGCCTATTATGAATGAAATTGCTGTAAATATCAGTGTATAAGTATTTTTTGAGGACACATTTCTTTTTCTCTTAGAAAAATACGTAGGAGCGAAATTGATGGTTTTATGGTAAGTATATGTTTGACTTTGTGTGAAACTGACAAATTGTTTTCCAAAGTGGTTAAACCACTTTACACTCTCATCAGTCACATGTGAGTTTCAGTTGCTTCACATCCTAACTGTGTCAGTTTTAACATTTTGATTGTTTCAGGGGATGTGCAGTGGAATCTCATTGTGACATCCTTGATGGCCGATGTTGAACATCTTTTCAAGTGCTTAGTGCCCAATCATGTCTGTTTAAGCTTTTGTCCTATTTTATAATTGAATTTTCTTTTTATTATTTAGTTTGAGTTCTTTATGTATCTTGGATACCAATCTTTCCTCAAATATACATATTGTGAATATTTTAAGACTTAAAGGTTAAGTCTTTACCTTGCTTTCTCATTTTCTTAATGGTGTATTTCAAGGAGAAGATTTACATTTCAACAAAGTCTAATTTATTAATTTTTCTTTCGTGATTTGTGTCTTTTGTGTCCTGCTTAAGAAATAATCACCTATCCAGGTTTGCAAAGATTTTCTTCAATGTTTTGTTCTAAAAGTTATAAACATTCATTTATACATTTAGGTTTACAACCCATTTAAAATTATTTTTTGTGTATGATGTGAGGTTAATGTTTTTATTCAAAACTCCAATTATTTCAGCATCATTTGTGGAAAGATTTTTCCTTCCCTTGTTGAATTAACTTGGCATTCTGCTGAAAATCAACTGGCAATATAAAAATAATTTTATTTCGAATCCTTTATTCTCTTCCTTTTAGCTATATTTCCATCTTTTTACCAATATCACACTGACTCGATTCTGAAACTTTATGCTGTCTTGAAGTTGAGGTAGTGTAAGCTCTCTAACTTAGCTCTTTTTCAAAATTTTGATAATTCTATGTCCTTAACATTTTCATATAAATTTTAGAACAGACTGTCAGTTTTTGCAAAATTCTTTCGGGATTTTTATTGGGATTGCATTGAATCTATAGATTAATTATGGGAGAATATACGTCTTAAGACTATTGCTCCATAAACATGGTATAACTCTCCATTTATATAGATTTTCTTTAATATCTGTCAGCAATATTTATAATTTTCAGTGTAGAGGTCTTGTATATTTGTCATTAAATTTCTACCTATGCATTTTATGTTTCTGGATAATATTGAAAATTACATTTAAAAAGTCTAATTTATGATTATTATTATTTTTTGAATTTTATTTTATTTATTTTTTTATACAGCAGGTTCCTATTAGTTATCAATTTTATACATATTAGTGTATATATGTCAATCCCAACCTCCCAATTCATCCCACCACCCCACACACCCCCGCAGCACTATTCTTTTGTTATCAATCTGAGAATAGTTTTTCAAATCTATACTTGGATTTTTTCAAATCTGAAAAAAAATGAAAGCAGTGACCCACTTATAATCATTATATCAACTATTAAGTTCTAATTAATACTTACTTATAAATAAGGCTCTTCTATTTTTAAAAAGACTGTGTAAGATTGTTTTTATTTCTTTTTTAAATGTTTGATAAATCTTAACAGTTAAGCCATCTGGGCCTGGTATTTTCTTTTTGGGAAGTTTTTTGATTACAGATTCAATTTCTTTAATAAATTTAGACTATTCAGATATTCCACTTATTCTTGTGTCAATTCTGGTATGTCACTCTGTCAAGAAAGTTTAAAATTGCATCCAAATTTTCAAATTTATAGGCATAAAACTGTTTGTAATCTTCATTAGTATCTTTTTAATATATATGTGATCTGCAGTGATATCCTTTATATCATTCTTGATGTTGTTAATTTGTCCTTTTTTCCCCTTTTTATTCTTGATTAGTTTTATGCAGGGCATATCAATCTTATTAACCTTTTCAAAGAAACAACATTTGGTTTGATTAGTTTTCTCTTTTGTTTTAGGTATTCTATTTTTATTGACATATGCTCTTATATCTATTATTTCTTTCTGACTTTGCATTACATTTCCTCTTTGTTTTATAGCTTCTTAAATAGAAACTTATTGATTTAAAAACTTTCTTCTCTTCTAATACAGGCATTTAAAGCTATAAATTTCTTTCAAGTACTTTTTCAGCTAAATCCTAAAAATTTTTTGTATTGTACTTTTATTAATATTTAGTCAGAAAATTTTAAAATTTCCCTTGTGATTTCTTCTTTGACCTCCATGTTATTTAGATGTTATTCAATTTACAAATATTTGGGGGATTTCTAGATTTCTTATTATTGATTTCTAAGTTGATTTTGTTGTGGTCACAGAACATACTGCAAGATTTCAGTCTTTTGAAATTCATTGAGACATAGCTTATGGCCTTGCACGTGGTCTATCATGGCTAATGTTCTATGTGCACTCTTTCTATCATACTTTCCATAAAGTGTATTCTGCAGTTTTGGGGTGTGGAATTCTTTAGATGTCCAATCAAGTTGGTGGATATTGTTTTTCAAACTTTTATATCTTTATTGATTTTTCAGTATTTTTTTTTTCTTTCAGTTACTGAAAGAGGGCTGTTGAAATCTCCATATTTATTTTTATTGGTTGCTCTAAAGTTAGTAACATTCATCCTTGGCTCATCTAAGTCTTTTCATACTCAAAATGGTACCATATTCCATCTCATAACTGTCATTTCACACTTTCTACTTATGACGTCACAAGAGTAATAATCTTACAACAACATAATTACCTTTCACAGTATTCCTGCTGTTATATTCATGCTGTTATAACCATTTTACAAAAAATAGTTTCCATTTCTCTGCTTAGGTTATCTATCTATTTATTCATTAAAATCATATCTTCTTTTAGTTTTGAACACATTTTCCCTTAATTCCTTGAACATATTTATAGCTGTTAGCTAAATCTAACATCCGGGCTATCTCAGGTTCCATTTCTATTGACTACTTTTTAAATTTTTTGACTATGGGCTACATTTTCACTTTTCTTTGCACACTTCATAATTTTTAATGGTATACTGGACAACATCAATGGTATTTTGTAGAGACTCTGGATTCTATTATCTTACTTTGAGGAGTGTTGATTTTTGCTTCCGTAGTTAGTTCAATTACTGGTTGGTCAATTTGAACTTAGGTAGGCTTGTTTTTACTATGTTCGGACAAATCCGTAAAAATCCCAAGTGGTTCTCAAGCTCTTTAGATTGGTAAGACTCAAACGTTTTTAAACACTGTTTCTCCTGGGTTTTTTTTTTTTTTCAAGGCATAGTTTTAGGCTTTGCTAACGCAGGTCTAAAGCAAGCCTTATTCTAAGGCATGTTTCTTACTTCTAAGGCTTGTTATTTCTGTTGTCTCAGCTGGGTATCCTGGGTGTTCCCAAGGTGTTAATGAAATTTCTCCACTCGGGCTGGGCTAGATCTCCAACATCTCCCATCTCTGTTTGACCTCTGGTATATTTGTTCTGTTCTAAATTCCAGACCAGCTACTCTGTTGTAAGCCCCAGGTAGTCTTGCACTGTCAATATTCAAACCAGTCACCAGCAAAGACTCATAGGGGACTCCTGTATGACTTCAGCCCTTCTCCATACATTACTTCCTTCTCTTCAGTAACTTGCTGCACAGATTCCAGTTGTTTTAGCTATCCCGTACTCTGATCTCTTCCATTTTAGCCCAGTAGGAATTCCATGCTCTTTCTGGACTCTAGCTTTCTCTGCCAGGTCAGGAAATGGTCCTCAGGCAGAGTGAGTGCAATTATGAGCCTCACCTTATGAGTTTCTCTTTTCTCAGGGATCATAGAAATCAGAACACCCATTAGAGCAGATTGTATCAAGTGAGTTCATATTTGGGCTCCTGATCTTGGAGAGACGATTCAAAATCAGTCCCAGAACAGTCCAACCAAAAATATTTCCAACTAGTGATCATTAACATAAATATTCTCTTCTTTCTGATCCTATAACTGTACATAATTTTTCATGTTTAAAATCCAAATCATCTTTCTTTTCAAATGCCTCTGTACTCTGTTTTCATTGTAAGCATGGTTCATCCCCACGTATCAAGACATAGATATTGCTTCTGTGGATTGGAATATTATTTGAAGCTTGATGAGAAAAATGACTGAGAGAAATATAAGATCATTATTATCATTAATAACTATCATTTTAATTGGCTTTATTAATCAGCAGTTTTACTTTTTCACAATAATTTCCAAAATATTGGCATCAAATAACTACTATACATATTTAATTATTAAAGGATGTAGTTTTTTTTTTTTTTTTTTACCAACCAATGCTGAGATTTGATTTGTGACATTTTATCAAAGCCACTTCTCATTACTCAATCGGGACTCTCATTATTCACCATCACATAAACATTGATCCTGATAAATAGAGCTAGGAATTGAATTGCAATGACTTAAAACTGTACACTTAGATGCAGTTCATCTATTAAGCTAATATGAGAGCTCTATCATTTTATAATTGTGATCATGAAAAACTGAAGGCAATTTTATGTAAAGAGATGGAAATTCTACCTTCAGTGTGACTTAAATAGCTTGTGATATTCTACTACTTGTGAGAAGACAAATGATGCTACCAGAGTATATTTTTGGAATGTCTTTAAACATGAGAAAATAACTTTGGATTTTTAAAAATTGACTGTCTACTAAAGAAAAATTATCTCCACCAAACAACCACCAACAGAATCCACTTTGGATTTTTAAAAATTGCCTACTAAAGAAAAATTATCTCCACCAAACAACCACCAACAGAATCCAGTTATATAAAAATAAGGTGTAAGTTTTACATATCTTTAAATTGAATCCTTTTTCAATCTTTTAATATTATGAAAATATGAAGTTTGTTCCTCATATATTATAGATAATGGATTTTCAACAGTTACTCGTGGAATGCTGTTGTTAGACAATGCATGTCTTAATTTATTTTCAAAGACAAAAATCCTTTCAATTTCCTATTAGAACATGTGTAATACCATTGTTGCATTCACTTTTATACTTCTCAAATTTTTGTTAAAAACTGATATCTAATGACTATAACATATCTGACTCCATTTTTAGGCAAAGTAAATGGTCACCTCTAGGGAATGATTTTGAAGCAGTGCAAAGCCTGCTCATCCTAAAATATTTTCTCCAGAAATCTACTACAATTCCTTGAATTAAGACATTGCTTCGAGAAAAGATCCATCAACCTGAAAATATGCTAACCAACCAATTATCATGTCATCACAGTTCGGTAGCTTTTACCTGTAAGCAGGTACTTAAGGAAATGGACTAAGATAGGTAAATGTAGATGCTGTGGAAACAGAAGGCAAGCTCTAGATGTGAAGCACTACTAGATGGCTGATTCAGTAAAGGGTGTAGGGCAATAGAGGGGCCCAGAATTGAATACCTTGGGACAACTAAGGGAAAGAAAGGTGGCAATATGAACCATTAAGAGGCACTAAAAATGAACAAAACTCAAATATGCTGCTTAGGGTAAGCTCTGTTTTCTAGAACAAAATAAAGCATCTATTTTGGGTGGTCTCATAGGACTTTTAGGTAAGGGTATCAGTCATGGTGCTGGCAGGAAAATTTAGCTGAGTGGCTTGAGTGTGATGATGGCATACTCATATTGTAATTTGACAACAGTTTAACAAAGGGAGTGTTTATTGTGGGCAGAGTGTAGGAAAACTACAAGGGATACTGCAGGAACCAGGGCTAGTAACAGCTGTTACCACCCCAGGCAAGAAGGGACAAAGGGAGGGGACAGCATGGGGAGCCCAGATTATCACCCAGGCAAGAAGAGACATGGGGAAGAGGACAGTACTTGAAAACCAGAGACATAGAGGCTAGTGGTGAGGTCTGCCTGACAGCAGCTGTGACTTTTGGTTGAGGGATCAGTCAGCCTGTGGCATAAATACCATGACTTCACTCTCTTTTTTCCTTTTGATCTCATGCCAATGCTCTTCATTAACTAAACTCAACAGGAAGCCAGTGGGCAAGGGAGCCATTATAGTCCACAAATGTTCTCCCAGAGCAGAGAGCAAGGTGGAGAAGAGTGGAAAGGGTATTTACGGGGACAAATGAAAGATATCCTGCACGAAGAAAGGTGGAAAAAAACTTTTCTAAATATATAGGAAAAATATTTGCTTCAGAGTTTGGATTGTGTAAAAATATTTTCATATGTATAAAAATTTTCAATGATATATATTCCAGAGAATCTATTTTGAGGATTTATGCAGAAGTATAAATTGAAATCTACCTATCTGCTCTATGTAATATATATATACTTGATAATGATATATACTTGATCATAAGTAACATAAGCTTAAATGGGTTAAAAATATATTCTGAATATATTTTATTTCTATAACTATCTATCTTGAGTTAGAAAACTATTTTTATGCTGTCTTGGAAAATGGTAGAAATGAAGTATTCAGCATATTTTAAGTTGGATAAATTTAAAAAAATTTTATTGAAGTATAGTTGATTTACAATATTATACTAGTTTCAGGTGTACAGCATAGTAACTCAGTATTTTTATGGATTATATTCCATTTAAAGTTATTACAAAATAATGGCTCTATTTTCCCTGTGCTATACAATATATCCTTGTGGCTTATCTATTCTGTACATAGTAGTTTGTATCTCTTAACTCCTACCCTTATCTAACCTCTCCTCCCTACCCTATCCCCACTGGTAACCACTAGTTTGTTCACTATATCTGTAAATTTGTTTACTTTTTGTTATATTCATTTGTTTGTTCATTTTTTAGTTCCACATATTAGTGGTAACATACAGTATTTGTCTTTATCTGTCTAACTTATTTCACTAAGCATAATACCCTCCAGGTCCATCCATGTAGTTGCAAAATTTCATTCTTTTCTATGGCTGAGTAATATTCCGTGTGTGTGTGTGTGTGTGTGTGTGTGTGTGTGTGTGTGTGTATTTATATTTATATATATATATAATATATATATATTATATATATATATATATGTATTTATCACTTCTTCTTTATCCATTCATCTCTTGATGGGCACTTAGGTTGTTTCCATATCTTGGCTACTGTAAATAATGCTGCTATGAACATTGGGGTACATGTACCTTTCTGAATTAGTGTTTTTGTTTTCTTTGGATATAGACCCAGGGGTGGAATTCCCAGATCGTACAGTTGTTCTATTTTTAGTTTTTTGGTGAAACTCCATACTGCTTTCCATAGTGGCTGCACCAATTTACATTCTCACCAACAGTGTACTAGGCTTCCCTGTTCTCCACATCCTTGCCATATGTTGGAGAATTTTTAACCTGTTTACACTACTTGGTATCCAAGACTGATGTATTTAAATTTATGCACATTAAACTAAGTCATTTCATTACTATCTAAAGTATTTTTCATTCATGTTATAAAAATGAAAAAATTATAGGTATCATGAATTTTACACTAATAAAGAAGTCTTGACTTCTCAAATGTGCTAGCATTTAATGTTATTAACTCCACCTACTAGCAATAATACCATTTCCAGTTTTTAGAAATGTAGACTCCATACTGTGTATTTGGAGGGAAAAGAAAGAGCAGTTGATAATGAGGCTTTGAAAATGAATAGGAACTCTTTCTTTTCAAGATTTATTATTTTTTCCCTATTTAGTCAAGACATCTTTTGGTTTATCTTTTTGGGAGAAGGAGTGGTTGGAGGATAACTGGAATATGTGAACTCTGGATAGTTCCGTTAATCTGCTGCCTACCACCTCAAACATAAGATGTACCAAAATTGATAACTATAAGATTGGATTATTGATACTCTAATCTAGAAAGCACAATATTAGACAAGCCTGGGTCCAATCTGGTCTTTTATCAGATTAATACAACTTAAATCTAAAGATGTCTCTTCCTAAGGAACTGTGAATAAAGATAAAATAAATGTGATCTCATGACTATGTTTATGTATGTATGTAGCACTGTTGTGGGAAACATAATTTTTTATGACAATAATTTGTGGATAAGAGAAAAAGAGCAAGTGAGCTCACAGTTATAATGTACTTGTATATGCCAAGCCCTGTTTTAAGCATTTTATATATAACTATAATTACTTCAACCTATAACAACCTTATACCACTATAATCAAGAAGAAATTTTTTACAGATGAAGTAACTCTCTCAAGGTCACACAGCTAGTAAGTGGACTGAACCTAGAGAGCCTGGCTTTGGAGTTTGAGCTTTGAAATAGTACTTGATCCTACTTCTTACTAAACTTGAGCAGAGAATGCCCAAATGCATTCTTTTTGCTCTGAATTACTGTTATATATTAAGAGTAATGATTAGTACATCAAATCATGATTTCACTTTTGAAGCTAAGAGAATACCCTAACGTGTCTTCCATACAAATGGTAAAGAATAATGTAGACCATCTTTAGATCTTGTATTACAGTGAGTCAATTAAGCAGTTCTTTTGCCTATACCAAATGACAAAGATAATTTCAACTGGTTTTTTAATTAACATGAATCAGTTTTAGGGAAGAACATGTTTATTTAACTTATTACTTTGGTATTATGTAGACATAAGCCATGTGAGTGATTGTTAAGTCTAAACATGTTAGTTTTAGCATTGTGTACAAAGTAATTAGTGTGCTATTTGGAAAAAAATTCCTGGACATTTCCCCTCATAATTATTATTCTTGGTATAAGGCCATTAAAAAACAAATATGCTGAAACTAAAAAAAATAAAAGACAAAGAAGAAGAAAAAAAAAACTTTGGGAGAGCATTCCCTTTCAAGGAAAGATGGTTAAATTAATCTAATAAATTTTGAATACATTCAGCCAACTGTTTAATGAAATGGGGAGATGTAGGCTCTTTGGGATAGGATTTCTTACAGTGGCAGTACAGAATTGGCCTGGCAGAGACAGGGAGACAATCCCTCTATTCAATTTTTATTGTTTTGTAAAAAAAATCACTCAATTATAAATACATTCTTTCTCTGATCTGGGGCTGTCCTGTGCATTTTAACCTTCTCTGAGTATTCTTAGCATTGCTCATATTAAAAGATTCTATACTAAGGTATCTTTGGTGAGACCTTTTCTCAGCATATTTTACTGGCACCTTGAGATGCAGGAAAATAACTCAGGCCTAAGACTCCAGTGTGATGCACTGAATATGACATAGGATCTTTGGAATAATAATTTGTACTCATAGGGCTATGAAATACCAACCATTCAAAGAAACAGTCACGGAATAGTTATGGAAGATTTAGAATGGGGCATTTAAAAGCATATTTTTAAGGACAATGAGGTGAAAAATCAATATAGAAAGAACTAGGATTTTCATTTTTCACCAGAGTACTAAGGGCACATTGCCACAAAAATGAATCTACACAATTATTCACTACTCGTAATATCCAGAGTTGTAAGCACAGTTTCTCAGACATTTAAGAAAACTTCAGTTCCCATAACAAAATTTTAGCCAATGCAAAAGGCTGTGTCTCTTGTCACCAAATACATGGACATGCTGGTTAAAAGCTAACAAATGTTTTGAAAAAATGGCCTATCACTAACAGAAATCCCCAAGTGCCAGAAATAAAGAACATCAAGTCAGAGCGAGCAGGAACTGAAGTGAAATGCTAGGCGATACTAAAACAAAACAAAGCACAGGCTGAGGTGGAAGGACTGGGCGAGAGAGGAGGATGAGGAGGAATGACTGGTCTTATGGCTGAGTGGAAAAGGAGTTCTGTTTGAAGTCTCCTTGGAATCAGAGAGCTAGCGTTGAAATACTAGGACAAAGCCAGGGTTAGGAAATGACAGCCTTGCCTGAAAATGATGCTCAGAAGCACTGTGTGCCTTGACATGGGCAAGTGACTGAGTGGCTGGCCTTCTCCTGGTGAGAGTGGACACATCACTCTCGGAAACCAGAACCCTGGGCATGGGCACTCCAATGTCTGGCACAAGACTAGGCACACTGTAAGTGAGCAATTATGTACTGGATGAATGAATGAACACTATTTCTACATGCAGGTACCACAGGCAGGTACCCCCCACAACACTACCTCCAATTTTCTTGAGCACCTACCATGGTCCAGACGTGTTCACTGATGGGGATACAAACAATGAAAAGCAAAATAAATACAATCCTTGCTCTCATGAAACTCGTATTTTAGTTGTCTGAAAACCAACCACAGATAAATGCATGACGGTAAATACAAAATATGTCATGTAATGACAAATGCTATGAAGAAAAATTAAGTTGAGTAGGATAGGAATAGACAAGGGGGTGTTATTTTATGTAGCTTCACTAGGGACGGCTTCACTTAAGAGGTGACATCTGAGCAGCCCTAAAAAAATCAGAGAGTGGCCATGCAGACATTTAAGGGAAAGCACTCCAGGCAGAGAGAACAGTGAGGACAAATGCTCTGAGGCAAGGGTATATGTGGTTGGTTCAAGAAACAGCAAGCACAGGGGTGAGCAATGGTAATGGGACAGGAGATGCAGTCTGCGAGGCTGTGGGAGTGGCTTACGTAGTGTGTTGTGAGCTCTGTTAAGGACTTTGGTTTTTAGCTTTAGCAACATGATCTGATTTAGAAGGATCAAGAGCAGGTGTGGGGCAGATATGCTCTAAGGAAGACACAGAAGGGTGGGAAGACTAAAAAGAAAGGCTATGCAATATGGACATTGATGTAAAAATCCTAAATAAATCATTACCATATCAAATCCACCAGTATTAAAAAATAAGGCATGATGACCAAGGGGGTTTATATTAGAAGTATAAAGACAGATTAACATCAGAAAAAACATTAGAGCAATATACCATATTAGCAAACTAAAGGGTTAAAGAGAATATCGCAATAGTTTCCAAAGAAGAAACTGATAAAATTTATTACATATAAACTCTTTGCAAGCTAGGGATAGAAGAGAACTATCTTAACTTGATAAAGGACAACTACCAACATCCCCTACAAATGTTTAGCGGCAAACATTTAGAAACATTTTGATTGAAGTTAGGACAAGAATGTATGCTATCAGCCTATTTTTCACTATTTTACTGAAGAATCTGGCTGATGCATTAAAACCAGAAAAAATTTTAAAAGTAGAATAATGAGAGGGAAGAAGGAGGCAAAGTGATTTTCATTTGTAGGTGACAGAATATACATCAAGTCCGAGAAAATATGCAGACAAATGTTGGAACTAAAAAGAGAGTATAAAATGATTCCCATTTACAAAAAAAATCAGCACACAAAAATAAATCTGTGCATCAGCAATAACCAAAAATGAAATCTTATAGAAACCTGATACTACTCAAAAAATACAAATATGCAGAAATAAACTTCACAAAAGATGTATAATAACTATATGAAACATAAAATGTTATTGAAAAATATAATAATGTGAAAATTTGCCATGGTTATGGATGAAAAGTTTCAAAACTAGAAATATGTCAAACTTCTGCTTTATTAGTCCATAACTGTAGTGCAATTAAAATAAAATTCTTAATAGCATTTTACATAACCAGACAAACTGAATCTGAATCTATGTGAGGGGTTCATGGTCCAATACAATTCTGAAAAAGTAGAAGAAAGAGGGGAATCTTATCCTGGCATATCTTATGACAATTCTAATCATTGAAACAAAATAGTAAAGACCTAACGCCAAGCATCTATGGGAACTCAGGACATAATAGAAGAATCATTAGAATTCAGTTGGAAAAAGAATGTATTAGTAAATAAATGATATTAAGAAAACTGGTCTTTTATACAGAAAAATATTGACTTTTATATTAACTCATTTATGAGTTTTCATTTATAGATAGCTTCTAAAGAATTTTTCTTTTTTCCCCGAAGCATTGTCTCTTCTAAAGCAGAAATTTACCTAAACTCAAATGTTCTCATCTTGTTTAAGCCAAGTGCCTTTTGTCAGTATTGAGTAAGATCGAAATAGTCCTGTGGTAACTGTCAGACTTAATGAAGGGAATAACTGAAGTTCTGGCAGCATTAGACTCAACAAACCATATTCAAATTTTCTATATCATTTTATTACAAGATTCCAATTTCAATATTGACCTTTCTTTTAATGTTTTATATATTTTCCTCAAGACATAACATATTTTACTAGTTGAAAACAGAAGGGAAATATTTAAAAACAACATGGTTTTTATTTCAAAAGCCAATTCATAAGCTGATCCATTTCGGGTAGGAGATGGAAAAATGCAAAGAGTAATTTTCTGGAATTCATAATGACTTAAACACAGACCCATTCATTAAGACTTTATAAACAAATTATGTGATACTGAAAATACTGGTAATCAAATAGCTTTAACACTAGGACTTTAAACTTATATGTAAGGCACTTCTTGCAGGGAGTAGGCAGGGGTCCTTACACACATTAGTGTGCAAACTGAGCACTTCAGGCCATTAAAAATGAAGATCCCCATAGGGCACTTGAGAGATCCCAGCCATAGGCTCTGGAGGTGAGCCTGGGGCTCTTTGTTGGTAACGAGACCCCATGTGACTCTTATGCAAGGGCCCTTTTATCCCATTTTGGGAAAGGTGGGGAAGGAGGACCAGGGGGATCTCCTTTCTGGTTCCTCTTTTGGCATTGCCGTCTTCCTCTTTCTCTTTTCTGCTCCCAAAATACAAAGATGTAGGCAGCTGAAATGGACACTGGGTGGGCAAGGAGAGAAACATCAACTCCCTTTATACTTTTGATCCTACGGTCCTTTAAGGTGTACTTGGCTATTTATTTGAGCTTCTCTGCTATTGTATGCACCGTCATTTGGTCCAAAAGACCTGGGTGCTTGGTGTAACTTTTCAAACATTATCTATCCTCTGAGTCGTGAATAACAAAACTGTAATTTGGCCTAAATCACAGTGGTGCAGTGAAGCTGAAATGAAAAAGCATATGTAAAATGGTACGTGATGCAAATGTGAAATCATCTTCATTACTAGATTTTGTTTATTAAAGATAGCTAAAATATTCTAAAGGTAAATGTCTATACTTTTTTGAATATGTGTAGTTTTAAAAAATTTTATTTAAAAAGGGAACCATATCACTACAAGCTCTAAATAAGAATGTGAATTTGAATTCTCTACCTGAAAAATGTACTCATTAATCTTCGATTTCTTAATACACCAGATGTAACCAGAAAGACCCACTTCTCCAGCCAGGACTACAAATATGATATCTTTTCTATTTCTTTAGTTAATTACTTGATCCCTTCTCTATCTTCACTAGCCATAGAAGGCAGAAGACCAGAATCTCCCTTTTAGGACATCATTGGGCCAGTTGTCCAAGATTCCTGGGGCTTACTTAGTAAGGTTCACAGCTGTTGGAGCTGATTTCAAGCATGAGGTGGTGAGCAGTGGGACATTCTAATCAGTTACTTGTAGGTCCGATTCAGGGATGCCCTTGCCTCTGTTTTCACCACTCTGTGCTGCTATTGTAATTTGTTCCTTTGCATCAAGCAAGGATTACCCTTTTTCATTCAGTCATGATATCTGATTTGGCACCCAGGATATAGCGTTGTCAGTCACATTCATGTGCAGAACATTTATTTTGTACCTAAATGATGAGGCAAAAAGGCTTGAAGGGGCTTCTAGTCTCAGCCATACATTCATGAACTTCGTGGTCCTGGTCTTAAGATTCTCCCTTATAGCATGGCAAGATCCTCTTTGCAGTCATTGGTGTTGTTTTCTACCAATGACCCCCAGTCAGACCATCTCAAGTCCTGAGCACAGAGAATAAGTTAGGTCGAAATCCTTTTCTTTCTGGTAGCCTTCTCTGTCGCTAGGAAATTTTCTCCCTTCTCCCCATGATGTCCTGCATTTCAAGAGGTTATTAGAAGCAGCAGCCTTCGTCAAATCAAAAAATAATTGTTTTATACTCTTCCCCGGGAGTAACAAGTGTAAAACTGGCGTTTGTAAAATAGGAGGTGCTGGTCCAGTGACTCTGAAAACAAAGAACTAAATGCTCCAAGGTGACTTGTGTTTTCTAAATCTCACCTAAACAAGGGTTAATGACTACCACAGGATTTTGAAATTTTTGTGCTTGAATGCTTTTAAGTGGGCTATGCATTAATTTTTCCTTATATGTCCCTTTATATGTTCCAGTTACCTTACATTCAACAAGCCCATTCGCATATGCATACCCACTTAGCCTCTGCAAACATTTTCCTTCACGTGTCTCCTCAAAATTGACTCAAACTTCCCTTTTTTCCCCTTTTTTGCTTAAAAAGGAAAAGTTTAGCTTACCAGGCACCCTCCTACACAAACATTACCTTTCCTAATTGATTCATATATCAAGAGATGTTTACATTGTTACATATTATGTAGGGTTCAGTTCTATACTTGAAGCTTTATTATTAAAAATAATCTAGAGATAGAGAAAAAAGTTTGAGTAAAACACATAATATCTTCTTTATAGGTTTAACATATTTTTCTTTCAACAAAAATATCTGCCAGCTTGTAAACTACTGATATGTCCCGATGATATGCACTTAATGATGGTGATCATCGGAAGTATAATACCAATATTAAAGGTCATTTTCATTTTAACTTAAAACTTTCTTCTAGATAATGATTATTGCAGGTATAAAACTGTGAATATGAGTTTCTTTGAAGTGAAAATATCAATAAACTGGGAAACATGGACAATGAAGATGTTTTGTGTCCAAATGATGAGGCAAAGACACGACCTCATTGAATTTCCATATTCTCTTATGCAGAGAGGGAATATAATGGCTCATAATCATTTTGTGAGAGAGATATGAGAAAAATGCATATTTATGATACATCATTGAATAGCTGAACTTATAAAAATTGTGTGCAAATAGATTTTTTTCAGGTTGAATTAGAAATGCCATAGGAAAAATGTTTTTAGGAAATTTATAGTGCCTTCTTTTATGGATGGTGTTGTTACTTCTTAACGCCTCATGTCTTCAGGTTAAAGTTTAATCCATTATTTTTCTCATTGAAAAATACATTTGACCGTATAACAATCCCCTGAAAATATTTGAAAGAAAGCTACAATAATTTTGGGCATAATCTTTTTAATTATAGGAAGGCCAACATTCTAATTAAATTCTTATAAATAATATTTTTAAATTGTGTAAAAAATCTGGTTAATTGGCCAACACAATAATGGTCTTTTTTTCTTATTTTTTGTCAGGTACTTTGGTAAACAAATTTCAGGTTTTTAAAAGACTAAGTTTGGAAGCTTTTGAGGATTTGGATTACTGATAAAGAGGTAGTAAAAGTAATACGGGACAATTTAAAATGAATTGTAGTATATAGATTAGAATTCTCACTTGAAGGCAATGATAAAACGTTCTTAGCAAGAAATTTGGTAAAATATTAATAAACACTAAAAAATAACAGCACTTTACTATTTGTAGCTTGTTTAACAAATACAATACTATCAAATTTTGTGTTTAATGGAAGGTCAGTTGAAGCAAAATGGAACACATTCTCATCAGTGCACTGTAGTCATTTATTGCTATTTCATTGTAATATACTTGTTGATTTAGGTCATTCTTAGTAATATTCTTTTCATAATCACTAAATCTACCTGCAAACCCTGAGGAAGAAAAAGAAAGAAAGAAGATATGTACAACACTGGGTATATATTTATACTTTAATTATACTTAACTTATCCTTAGTTTCTGATTTTTTTTCCAGTTATGATGTTTATATAGTTCACACTTGGTTCACTCAAGTTATATGACTTTGAAGTTTTATCTATAGCTGGATAAATACACCATTTGGCTCCTTAGAATTATGAATCAAATGTAAAGAACAATGGTGATCTATTATTACAGCTAAGAGAAAAAGTTATTTAGTAACAAATGCATAATCGATCTGTTCCCGTATTCACTTGTCACGTGAGGCATATTTTGTTCCATCTTTTATGCAAGGTCTCTTCTCAAAAAGGAAAGAGATAAGAAAAATACATTGAAAAAATTTTTATATCTGTAGTCTTTTTAAAAATTTCATTAATTTTTTTGCTAGTCTGAAAAAAATCTTTCCTATTTTTTAAATCCTTTTCAAAAATTTCAATACACCACCGTTTTAACTGTATCCTTAAATATGCTACATGTCTCTATTTTTAATGACTTGTGGTATATTCCCAGTGATGAAGATACCATTAGTTCAATTGCTTTTTTCCTCTCCTTGGTTTAGAGTAGAAGGACCTTTTCTCTTTCACAAACATACAAAATGACATTGTTTAGCTTTCTAGGTCTCTTAAGTGGTAATTTGGGGAGAAAATAGTTCTCCTACTATAGCTGTTGTACAAAATGACAAAGGTAGAAACAACTGCTTCTGTCCCAAAGGCACAACTGTCCACACTCAAAGTGAATGTCATTCCAAGAATCAATTATGTGTTGAGAAAGAAACCACTCAAGGCACTAGACTGTATTTTCAAAAAGTAAAACAAAGGCATCTCTAGTTTATAGGTTTTTTTCATTGGAGGAGAAAATCTTAGACATTCTTCTCTCACTTTTTTAGGTGGCTTAAATCTCACAAATATATTGGCACATTGTTTTACAGTTACCTTCCAATTTTTTTCTAGTGGAAAACTGTTTCACCTTATACAAGGCAGCAGTCTTCATCTGACCAAAATAATATTTACCCCCAAATGTTAACATTCTAACTCAAGTGTCCAAAGTGGAAACAGCTAAGAATTTTATTGGCCATAACAAACAATATAAATTGAAAAAAAAGATTTTTAACCACCCATCAAAATAAACATTTTAACCTGTTTATTTGGTGATATTATATACCATAATAACCAGACAGCAACATTTTAATTTCCCCTTTTTGTTTAATTCAGGCAATGGTTTTTATTTCCTCCTAATATATTGATGGGGAGTTGTTCACATTTGTGAAGCATATTCCTTTTCAAAGAGTTGGACTATCAGTCTAGGTCTCATTAACCATGGGAGCTCAGCAAACATGGAAACATTTGGGGACCAACAGTACTTGGATTCCAGGCTGTTGGTTCATGTTAAAGTCAATCCAACTGCTGCCTATGGGTCCAGATGCAGAACTAAGCCTCTTAAGAGGCTGGGAAGAGCCATGTACTTATCAGGCTTAGGCCAGATGGGTAGTGCCATTTTTACTGAATGAAAGCAAACAAAAATTGAGGCAGACATCAAGTCACATAAATTGGGCATATGGGGAGAGATTACTAGGTGAGGTTTCATATTTTAGTTGGCATGCTGGGGGCCAGGACCTTACTCTTGGTGTCCCAAATCCTATAATTTGAATGGCCATATTCATTGCAAAGCTCACCAGTGTTCTTAAACCACTGCAGAACTTTGAAAGGACCTAATGGATTGAAGGACTTCGGGATGTGGTAGTGTTAACCTAGTAGATTAACACAGAGTAGGGATTGACACTACTTAAAATAATATAGGGGACTTCTCTGGTGGCACAGTGGTTAAGAATCCGCCTGCCAGTGCAGGGGACACGGGTTCGAGCCCTGGTCCGGGAAGATCCAACATGCCGTGGAGCAACTAAGCCCGTGCGCCACAACTACTGAGCCTGCGCTCTAGAGCCCATGAGCCACAACTACTGAGCCCATGTGCCACAACTACTGAAGCCGTGCACGTAGAGCCCATGCTCCACAACAAGAGAAGCCACTGCAATGAGAAGCCCGCGCACCGCAACGAAGAGTAGCCCCTGCTCGCCACAACTAGAGAAAGCCCGTGCACAGCAACGAAGACCCAGTGCAGCCAAAAATAAATTTGTAAAAAAAAAAGGTAAAAAAATAATATAAATACGTCAGAATTATTCCTATCAATAGAAAAAAAAAGAAAAACCACACTGAAGAAATCCTCCTATCATCTGCTAACATGAATAATAGGATCTTATCTTCTTTTAAGTAGATTCTGGCCTTTTCAAATCAGCAAACACTCTGAAGATCCCAAATTTCTCTCAGAGAACCCTTTTGATAAGCTTTCTACTGTCTCTACTTAGCGGTCCAGAAACTTCCCAAGACACAAGATCACTACACCTAGTATCAAGAACACAAGTTTAAGGAGATTAGTGACAACTGACATGACCTCACAAGAGGCAGTCCCCGGTCACATTTTCAGCTGGCCACCACTACTCTTAACTAACAAACAGTATCAGTGCTGTCAGCACACCAGCCACCTCGTTAAAACCTTGGAAGTAGACTAAAATGATTTTTCTTACAGCTGAATCTGGCTCTAATGTGCTGTTATTTAGCACTTGGTAACATTTTACAGATTCATGCCTTGGAAGACTGACTGGTCCAGGCTCTCAGTGTTTTACTAAATCATTTCAACAGCCTCTCAGTAAGTCCTCTGCTTCCTTCTTATCCTTTGTTTCCTCCATACAATATACTAAATAGCTGTTAACTTTGAGTGCATTTTAATTGATTATTTCTATCTTAATCTACCAATCCTAACTGATTCACTATTTTCGCAGGCTATTCAGCACTCGTGCAATTTCCTGTATAATTCCTGATGTTTTCTTATTAACAGGGAGTCAAGATGGTGCTGAAAGCATTGGGTTAGAATTCCACTCCAGCCAATTGCTTGACATGTGATTAAAGGCAAGTTGCTTCTTCAGCAACATGATTATAGTAATACATCCTTTTAAGTTTGATGAGGATTCCCTGAGATTAAATGAGATAGTCTGTCAAGACCCCAGATGGAGTCAATTACTGAGTAAGCCTTGAACAATTGGTAGTTCCTTAATTTCCTGAGTTTTCAGCCATTTCTTCTGAAGATTCTAAATTTCTTAACAGTAAAGATTAATAATATTGGTAGGAATACTATTTTTTTCGTGCACATGTTTTAAACATTAATGTCAAATCTATCAATAGTTTCTTTTATGGCATATGTACTTTGTATCTTTCGAAGTTCTCCAAGATTACACATATATTTTTTGAATGCTCTTATAGTTTTATTTTAGACATTTATATCTTTAATCTACCTTGAATATATGTTGTTTTTGTCTTGGCACCAAGTTAGGAATCTAACAATTTTTTTCACCTCCATTTGTTCAGTCCTATTCTCAATAGTTTGGCAGGCCCCACACCATGGATTCTGTTCTCCTCCATTTCCGTATGTATATGAATGTATCAGTGTCATACAATTCTAATTGTTATATTTTTATAGCATACTTTGAAATCTGATAGCATAAATTCTCCATCTTTTTCCTTCTTTCCTTAAATTTTTTTGGCTACTTTTGCATCTTTTCTGAGAATTGGACTGTCAAGTTTCATTTAAAAATCTTGTTAGTTTTTTTGATATTGAGCTGCAGGAGCTGCTTGTAAATTTTGCAGATTAATCCTTTGTCAGTTGCTTCATTTGCAAATATTTTCTCCCATTCTGAGGGTTGTCTTTTGGTCTTGTTTATGGTTTCCTTTGCTGTGCAAAAGTTTTTCAGTTTCATTAGGTCCCATTTGTTTATTTTTGTTTTTATTTCCATTTCTCAAAAATGGGCAGAAGACCTAAATAGACATTTCTCCAAAGAAGATATACAGATTGCCAACAAACACATGAAAGAACGCTCAACATCATTAATCATTAGAGAAATGCAAATCAAAACTACAATGAGATATCATCTCACACCGGTCAGAATGGCCATCATCAAAAAATCTACAAACAATAAATGCTGGAGAGGGTGTGGAGAAAAGGGAACCCTCTTGCACTGTTGGTGGGAATGTAAATTGATACAACCACTATGGAGAACAGTATGGAGGTTCCTTAAAAAACTAAAAATAGAACTACCATACGACCCAGCAATCCCACTACTGGGCATATGCCCTGAGAAAACCATAATTCAAGAAGAGTCATGTACCACAATGTTCACTGCAGCTCTATTTACAATAGCCAGGACATGGAAGCAACCTAAGTGTCCAACGACAGATGAATGGATAAAGAAGATGTGGTACATATATACAATGGAATATTACTCAGCCATAAAAAGAAACGAAATTGAGTTATTTGTAGTGAGGTGGATGGACATAGAGTCTGTCATACAGAGTGAAGTAAGTCAGAAAGAGAAAAACAAATACCGTATGCTAACACATATATATGGAATCTAAAAAAAAAAAAAAAAAAAAAAAGAGTGGTCATGAAGAACCTAGGGACAAGACAGGAATAAAGACACAGACCTACTAGAGAATGGACTTGAGGATACAGGGAGGGGTAAGGGTAAGCTGGGACAAAGTGAGAGAGTGTCATGGACATATACACACTACCAAACGTAAAACAGATAGCTAGTGGGAAGCAGCCGCATAGCACAGGGAGATCAGCTTGCTGCTTTGTGACCAGCTAGAGGGGTGGGATAGGGAGGGTGGGAGAGAGGGAGACGCAAGAGGGAAGAGATATGGGGACATATGTATATGTATAACTGATTCACTTTGTTATAAAGCAGAAACTCACACACCATTGTAAGCAATTATACTCCAATAAAGATATTAAAAAAAAAAATCTTGTTAGGCTTTGAATTGGGATTGCATTTATTTTGCAACTTACTTAGTGGAGAATGTCTATCTTTACTATATTTTATTTCTGTTTGGAATTAATTAATAGATTAATTAATCTATTTAATTATATCTTCTTTTATGTCCTATGGTAATGTTTTTATTATAGATATTGCACATTTGCATTAGTTTTATTTCTAGATATTTTCTTTAATTTTCTGTCATTTTCATTTATGATTAGGGCTTTTTTTAATTTACATTTTCTAATTTTCCATTGCTGATGTTTTGATAGATATGCCTCATCAAGTCAGGAAAGTTTCTTCTTGTACTACATACCTGCCAAATAAAAAGTATCATAAATAGGAGAGGAACCAAGATGGCAGAGTAGAAGGACATGCTCTCACTCCCTCGTGCGAGAACACCAGAATCACAACTAGCTGCTGGACAATCATCAACAGGAAGACACTGGAACTCACCAAAAAAGATGCCCCACATCCAAAGACAAAGGAGAAGCCACAATGAGATGGTAGGAGGGGCGCAATCACAGTAAAGTCAAATCCCATAACTGCTGGGTGGGTGACTCACAGACTGGAGAACACTTATACCACAGACGTCCACCCACTGGAGTGAAGGTTCTGAGCCCCACGTCAGGCTTCCCAACCTGGGGGTCCGGCAACAGAAGGAGGAATTCCTAGAGAATCAGACTTTGAAGCCTAGTGGGAATTGATTGCAGGACTTCGACAGGACTGGGGGAAACAGAGACTCCACTCTTGGAGGGCACACACAAAGTAGTGTGTGCATCAGGACCCAGGGGAAGGAGCAGTGACCCCAGGGGAGACTGAACCAGACCTACCTGCTAGTGTTGGAGGGTCTCCTGCAGAGGCGGGGGAAGGGGGCTGTGGCTCACCGTGGGGACAACAAGGACACTGACAGCAGAAGTTCTGGGAAGTACTCCTTGGCGTGAGCCCTCCCAGAGTCTGTCATTAGCCCCACCAAAGAACCCAGGTGGGCTCCAGTGTTGAGTCACCTCAGGCCAAACAACCAACAGGGAGGGAACCCAGCCCCACCCAGCAACAGTCAAGTGGAATAAACTTTTACTGAGCTCTGCCCACCAGAGCAACAGTCAGCTGTACCCACCACCAGTTCCCCTGATCAAGTCTCTTAGATAGCCTCATCCACCAGAGGGCAGACAGCAGAAGCAAGAAAAACTATAATCCTGCAGCCTGTGGAACAAAAACCACATTCACAGAAAGATAGACAAGATGAAAAGGCAGAGAGCTATGTACCAGATGAAGGAACAAGATAAAACCCCAGAAAAACAACTAAATGAAGTGGAGATAGGCAACCTTCCAGAAAAAGAATTCAGAATAATGATAGTGAAGATGATCCAGGACCTCGCAAAAAGAATGGAGGCAAAGATCGAGAAGATGCAAGAAATGTTTAACAAAGACCTAGAAGAATTAAAGATCAAACAAACAGAGATGAACAATACAATAACTGAAATGAAAACTACACTAGAAGGAATCAATAGCAGAATAACTGAGGCAGAAGAACAGATAAGTGACCTGGAAGACAGAATGGTGGAATTCACTGCTGCGGAACAGAATAAAGAAAAAAGAATGAAAAGAAATGAAGACAGCCTAAGAGACATCTGGGACAACATTAAACGCAAGAACGTTCGCATTATAGGGGTCCCAGAAGGAGAAGAGAGAGAGAAAGGACCCGAGAAAATATTTGAAGAGATTATAGTCGAAAACTTCCCTAACATGGGAAAGGAAATAGCCACCCAAGTCCAGGAAGCGCAGCAAGTCCCATACAGGATAAACCCAAGGAGAAACACGCTGAGACACAGAGTAATCAAATTGGCAAAAATTAAAGACAAAGAAAAATTATTGAAAGCAGCAAGGGAAAAATGACAACATACAAGGGAACTCCCATAAGGTTAACAGCTGATTTCTCAGCAGAAACTCTACAAGCCAGAAGGGAGTGGCATGATATACTTAAAGTGATGAAAGGGAAGAACCTACAACCAAGATTACTCTACCTGGCAAGGATCTCATTCAGATTCGATGGAGAAATCAAAAGCTTTACAGACAAGCAAAAGCTAAGAGAATTCAGCACCACCAAACTAGCTCTACGACAAATGCTAAAGGAACTTCTGTAAATGGGAAACACAAGAGAAGAAAAGGATCTACAAAAACAAACGCAAAACAATTAAGAAAATGGTAATAGGAACATACATATCGATAATTACCTTAAACGTGAATAGATTAAATGCTCCAACCAAAAGACACAGGCTTGCTGAATGGATACAAAAACAAGACCCATATATATGCTGTCTACAAGAGACCCACTTCAGACCTAGGGACACATACAGACTGAAAGTGAGGGGATGGAAAAAGACATTCCATGCAAATGGAAATCAAAAGAAAGCTGGAGTAGCTATACTCATATCAGATAAAATAGACTTTAAAATAAAGAATGTTACAAGAGACAAGGAAGGACACTACATAATGATCAAGGGATCAATCCAAGAAGAAGATATAACAATTATAAATATATATGCACCCAACATAGGAGCACCTCAATACATAAGGCAACTGCTAACAGCTATAAAAGAGGAAATTGACAGTAACACAATAATAGTGGGGGACTTTAACGCCTCACTTACACCAATGGACAGATCATCCAAAATGAAAACAAATAAGGAAACAGAAGCTTTAAATGACACAATAGAACAGATAAATTTAATTGATATTTATAGAACATTCCATCCAAAAACAGCAGATTACACTTTCTTCTCAAGTGCGCACGGAACATTCTCCAGGACAGATTACATCTTGGGTCACAAATCAAGCCTCAGTAAATTTAAGAAAATTGAAGTCATATCAAGCATCTTTTCTGATCACAATGCTATGAGATTAGAAATGAATTACAGGGGAAAAAACGTAAAAAACACAAACACATGGAGGCTAAACAATACATTACTAAATAACCGAGAGATCACTGAAGAAATCAAGAGGAAATCAAAAAATACCTAGAGACAAATGACAATGAAAACACGACAATCCAAAACCTATGGGATGGAGCAAAAGCAGTTGTAAGAGGGAAGTTTATAGCTATACAAGCCTACCTCAAGAAACAAGAAAAATCTCAAGTAAACAATCTAACCTTACACCTAAAGGAACTAGAGAAAGAAGAACAAACAGAACCCAAAGTTGGCAGAAGGAAAGAAATCATAAAGATCAGAGCAGAAATAAATGAAATAGAAACAAAGAAAACAATAGCAAAGATCAATAAAACTAAAAGCCGGTTCTTTGAGAAGATAAACAAAATTGATAAACCATTAGCCAGACTCATCAAGAAAAAGAGGGAGAGGACTCAAATCAATAAAATTAGAAATGAAAAAGGAGAAGTTACAAGAGACACCGCAGAAATACAAAGCATCCTAAGAGACTACTACAATCAACTCTATGCCAATAAAATGGACAACCTGGAAGAAATGGACAAATTCTTAGAAAGGTATAACCTTCCAAGACTGAACCAGGAAGAAACAGAAAACATGAACGGACCAATCACAAGTAATGAAATTGAAACTGTGATTAAAAATCTTCTAACAAACAAAAGTCCAGGACCAGATGGCTTCACAGGTGAATTCTATCAAACATTTAGAGAAGAGCTAACATCTACCCTTCTCAAACTCTTCCAAAAATTGCAGAGGAAGGAACACTCCCAAACTCATTCTATGAGGCCACCATCACCCTGATACCAAAACCAAACAAAGGTACTACAAAAAAAGAAAATTACAGACCAATATCACTGATGAATATAGATGCCAAAATCCTCAACAAAATACTAGCAAACAGAATCCAACAACACAGTAAAAGGATCATACACCACGATCAAGTGGGATTTATCCCAGGGATGCAAGGATTCTTCAATATACGCAAATCAAGCAATGTGATACTCCATATTAACAAATTGAAGAATAAAAACCATATGATCATCTCAATAGATGCAGAAAAAGCTTTTGACAAAATTCAACACCCATTTATGATAAAAACTCTCCAGAAAGTGGGCATAGAGGGAACCTACCTCAACGTAATAAAGGTCATATATGACAAACCCACAGCAAACATCATTCTCAATGGTGAAAAACTGAAAGCATTTCCTATAAGATCAGGAAAGAGACAAGGATGTCCACTCTCACCACTGTTATTCAACATAGTTTTGGAAGTCCTAGCCACGGCAATCAGAGAAGAAAAAGAAATAAAAGGAATACAAATTGGAAAAGAAGAAGTAAAACTGTCACTCTTTGCAGATGCCATGATACTATACATAGAGAATCCGAAAAATGCCACCAGAAAACTACTGGAGCTAATCAATGAATTTGGTAAAGTAGCAGGATACAAAATTAATGCACAGAAATCTCTTGCATTCCTATACACTAATGATGAAAAATCTGAAAGAGAAATTATGGAAACACTCCCATTTACTATTGAAACAAAAAGAATAAAATACCTAGGAATAAACCTACCTAGGGAAACAAAAGACCTGTATGCAGAAAACTATAAGACACTGATGAAAGAAATTAAAGATGACACCAACAGATGGAGAGATATACCATGTTCTTGGATTGGAAGAATCAATATTGTGAAAATGACTATACTACCCAAAGCAATCTACAGATTCAATGCAATCCCTATCAAATTACCAATAGCATTTTTTACGGAACTAGAACAAATCATCTTAAAATTTGTATGGAGACACAAAAGACCCCGAATAGCCAAAGCAGTCTTGAGGGAAAAAAACGGAGCTGGAGGAATCAGACTCCCTGACTTCAGACTATACTACAAAGCTACAGTAATCAAGACAATATGGTACTGGCACAAAAACAGAAACGTAGATCAATGGAACAAGATAGAAAGCCCAGAGATAAACCCACGCACCTCTGGTCAACTAATCTATGACAAAGGAGGCAAAGATATACAATGGAGAAAAGACAGTCTCTTCAATAAGTGGTGCTGGGAAAACTGTACAGCTACATGTAAAAGAATGAAATTAGTAGAACACTCTCTAACACCATACACAAAAATAAACTCAAAATGGATTCGAGACCTAAATGTAAGACCGGACACTATAAAACTCTTAGAGGAAAACATAGGAAGAACACTCTTTGACATAAATCACAGCAAGATCTTTTTTGATGCACCTCCTAGAGTAATGGAAAGAAAGACAAAAATAAACAAATGGGACCTAATGAAACTTGAAAGCTTTTGCACAGCAAAGGAAACCATAAACAAGACAAAAAGACAACCCTCAGAGTGGGAGAAAATATTCGTAAACGAATGAACGGACAAAGGATTAATCTCCAAAATATATAAACAGCTCATGCAGCTCAATATTAAAGAAACAAACAACCCAATCCAAAAATGGGCTGAAGACCTAAATAGACATTTCTCCAAAGAAGGCATACAGATGGCCAAGAAGCACATGAAAAGCTGCTCAACATCACTAATTATTAGAGAAATGCATATCAAAACTACAATGACGTATCACCTCACACCAGTTAGAATGGGCATCATCAGAAAATCTACAAACAGCAAATGCTGGAGAGGGTGTGGAGAAAAGGGAACCCTCTTGCACTGTTGGTGGGAATGTAAATTGATACAGCCACTATGGAGAACAGTATGGAGGTTCCTTAAAAAACTAAAAATAGAATTACCATATGATCCAGCAATCCCACTACTGGGCATATACCCTGAGAAAACCATAATTTGAAAAGAGTCATGTACCACAATGTTCGTTGCAGCACTATTTACAATAGCCAGGTCATGGAAGCAACCTAAATGCCCATCGACAGACGAATGGATAAAGAAGTTGTGGTACATATATACAATGGAATATTACTCAGCCATAAAAAGGAATGAAATTGGGTCATTTGTTGAGACGTGGTTGGATCTAGAGACTGTCATACAGAGTGAAGTAAGTCAGAAAGAGAAAAACAAATATCGTATATTAACGCATGTATGTGGAACCTAGAAAAATGGTACAGATGAACCGGTTTGCAGGGCAGAAGTTGAGACACAGATGTAGAGAACAAACGTATGGACACCAAGGAGGGAAAAACGCGGTGGGGTGGGGATGGTGGTGTGCTGAATTGGGCGATTGGGATTGATATGTATACACTGATGTGTATAAAATTGATGACTAATAAGAACCTGCAGTATAAAAAAACAAAAACAAACAAACAAACAAAAACAACTAATACTAAACTTTCTTTGGGTTATTTGTATGGAAATATGTTAATATAAATGTTTCAGACATTACATGAAATTTCTAAAAATCTTATATGTTCTGGTATAATGTTATAAGTCATAATTCTAGCTATTACTTTAAAATGTATATCTCAGAAATAAAAAAAATGAAATAAAATAAAATTATTATAGAATTTACCCATAAAAAGACCAAAAAAAATCATAAATAGATGTCACTTTTAATAAATGGGTCTTTTGCATTTATTGAAATGATTTTGTGTTTTTTCTCTTTCTTCTTTTAAAAAATAAATCCCATTAAAACATTTTATAGTGTTGAATCTTCCTTGCATTACTGTTATCAAGCAACTCTTTTTTTTAACATCTTTATTAGAGTATAATTGCTTTACAATGGTGTGTTAGTTTCTGCTGTATAACAAAGTGAATCAGCTACACATTATCAAGCAACTTTTAATACACTGCTGTATTTAACCTATTAACTTTTTATAGAAGTTTTGCAGCTATACTTAAATGTAAACTTGGCCTATGGTTTTACTTTTCAGAATTGTTCCATTGTCTTTTAATATCCATTTTTACCAAAGAGAAGTCTATTATATTAATCTCATTCCCTTGTAATTAAATTTTTTACTTCTGTCTCTTTAAGTTTCAAGGATTTTCAAATTATCTTTTCTCTTTTGCAGTTTTCCAAGTGTTTTCAGGTGGTTGTCCTTTTTATTTATCCTGCTTAGCACTGGATGGTCTGTTCTAAACAGAAAAACACCTATATTTCTTCAGCTTTGATAATCCCCTACTCCATTTTATATTTTGACTATTTCCTTTTATCAGTCCTTTCAAAAACTCTCATTGGTTGAATGTTGGACCTTCTGGGTCTCTCTTCCATGTTTCTCTCCCCGCCACCCACCCAAGTCTGTTTGTCTCTTTGTGCTGTGTGGCAGGCGAAGCGATTGCTGTAACAGGCTAGCTCTCTAATTTACTTTTCAGGTGTAATCATTCTACTATTCAGCCCATGAATCCTTGTTTTTAGTACTCATGACCACATATTTTTTATCTTCAGAATTTAAAATTCAGCCTGTTTTTTTTTTTCATGGATGAGATAGCTCCCTGAAAATATTTTTGTTCCTTTAAACTATTTGTGGCTTCCTTTCATAATGGTTTTCCTTCAAATGTTTTGTGATTTTTTTATAGTATTCACATCTGTGTATTTGGGAAGACCTGTCTGTGAAACTAATGTTGATTACCATTGCCTGCATTTAGAAGCAGAGGGGTGTGTGTGTGTGTGTGTGTGTTTGTGTGTGTGTGTGTGTGTTTGTGTGTGTGTGTGTGTGCGTGCGCGCGCATGTCCAGATTTATTGCTTTAGCTGTGGATAAATACTTTTTCTCTTACGGCCTAGCACAAGAAGCGTAGGTGGAAGGCATCATCACCCTGACAGGCATCTTTACATCTTCATAATTGTCTTGCCTTCCTCTCTTAGGCTGGCTATTGATGCTTCTATGTTTGGAGCAGCACCCTTCTCTGGTTTGATTTTTCCTGCCATAACTGGCTTGATGTAGCCTAACCTTGATTCACCTTCTGGGGCTTGGATATGTTACCACCAGAAGAAAATCAGGGGTTTTTAACAAAAAGGATCCAGGAGAATGCTGGCTAAATAACCTACAAGGTGTCCCATATAAAGCTAATGTTATCTGAAAATTTCACTAATGTTTGATATTTATTTGATATTTTAGTTTCCTAAATGCAAAAAATTATTTTTTAAACTGATAAAATGCACATGATTTAAAATTCAAGAGTTGCAAAAGTGTGTGCAGTGAAAAGTGTGTCCCTCCTAACCTATTTCCTAACCATCTGGCCACCTAGCTCTCCTCCCCAGATCAACCTCCTTACCAGTCTTTCAACTCCTCGTTTTTTGATCAGGCTAGATAACAAAAGTATACTATATTCGTCATTCAATTATACAACAACAACTTTTCAACTCACTGCATATGCAGGGTTTTATGTCCTGCTTTAGGCATGTGAATTCCTAAATCACATGAGATATTTAGTATTTGTTGACCAATACCCATGGACCCTGGAATACTGATTCCACAGCTATAATAGTTAATAAGGTACACTTTCCTTGTTGATTATAAAACCAGCCATGTATTCCCTTGCTTTCATTTCCTTACATACTCCAAAGAAATGGGATGAATGTTTCCTAGTGTAGTGAAGAAGTACCCCTCTTTCTCCAAAGCCCAGTATGGGCTCCCCCAGTTGTAAGGGAAGGAGTACGGTAATTGTTGCAATCCCCACCCAACTCCCTGTCACCTTCCCTAGATTCTTCCTGGCTGATGTGGCCTCTCTGTACTTCTGGCCCTCAGAGGAGTCTGTAATACCCAAGACTTTATCTGGCCCAGGATCTTCTCTGATTAAGATCTGCTCTTAAGACCAAAGTGTAACTAGGTCAGCCTCCAAAGAGGTTCCATGGAGGTGTTCCTTTTGCAGTGGGTTTCAAGTCTTTTTTTAAGACTGTGATCTACAGAAAGAAGTACATTTCCTATCTTTCTCACACATACATATTTGAAACAAAATTTTAAAAATTCTTACCCCTACTCTCTGTGATGCACTGTCCTATTTTCCATTATTTTTCATTTAAAAAATGTTATGATCCATGCAAATGGATTTCACGATCCACTAATGTAAGGCTTCCTGAAATTTGAAAACTACTGTATAATGACAATCCGCACATTGTCAAAGATGTTCCTTCTGTAGCCATAAAAGAGAAATGTCTACCATTTCATGTAATCTACTGCAAAATAGATGTTTTATAAAGTGAATCTTGTTTTCAATTATTTTAATTCATACCTATACTTTTCTGGAATAATATTACTCCAGTTGACAATCTGGTCACTGCTGGTGTACCAGCGGTTCCAGTATTTACTAATCCTAAACCAGGTCCAGTCTTTACCTGTGCTGGTGAGAGCAGAAATCTCCACCAAATCACTCCCTGCCCTCACCCTCGCTTTTCTTTTCTTTTTTTTTTGCAGTCCAGTGATACTTTTTCATCATTTTCTTTACACTTGGATTTTGGTTGTTTTTACTCACATTCATGTTCTCTCAAGACTACATAGCTTTTGCTTTTGCCCAAAACTGGAATCTCTTTTACATATTTGTAGATAGTTCCCTCAGTTCTCTCCCTCGGCCCTCACCATCTATGCTTAATAGGGCTTCGTTGCAATGTTATATTTTGCCAGTAGGTGTATTTAACACATGATGAAACCATTCAGAAAGTTCCTTAAGTTTTAGACTTCGGTTTATCCTGTAAAATATTTTCTTTATAGTTTCTGTGATTAAAAAAAACTTTTTTTAAGTTCACTTTGAGAACTTCAGCATGTACCTGTTTAAAAAATATTTAATTTTCAAGTCCAAACTTTTAAAATCAGGGCTTTCCAAAGTTATTAGCACTAGTAGTATATCCCTGTCCAGTGGAACAGATGTTGCCTGTATCTACAAATATTTCAAAAACAGATGAAGGCATGCAATACGCAATTCCTTTTGGCACGATTCAGGGACATTTTGCCAGAAAATGTTTGAACAGATTTTAAATCTTTCTCCTCATTATCTTTGAAAAATATACAAACTCACACACATTTTTGCAAGGTGTCTGTTATGAGTTACATGCTGTGAAGAGTACCTCTTAACCAATATGCCTCTCAACATCAAAAAATTTGACTGTATAAAAATTGGAAAGATGAGGAAAAGGTCATGTGTACCGTAATTATTAATAGCAGCATCACACAAGTGTATCTTAACCAAAAATATTTAGCCTGGTAGGTGCATAAAATTATACTCCTTGAGAAAAATTAAAAGCACCTATATTCTAATACATTTCAAAGAGGCAGTACTTTTTTCAAGAACCATAGCTGTGAGCAATCCTTATTTTTCACGTCTTATCGTGTATTTCTGCTTTGGAGTCCAGTTAAATTGTTATCTCTTGACTTTTCCCAATGCCTTCATCTCTACATCTCTCTTCAGACTGTTTATTCCACCTGGAATTTCTTTTTTTCTCACATCTCCATTTAGCATGTGCGGCATTTGGGGAAGTTTCATGTGGTTCATTGAAACCGAGCAACAGGGTCCACTTGAGGGCCTCTGAGGAGATAAAGCTGGGAAGGAGGACTGGAGCCAGACAACTGTAGAGATTTGTATACAAACTCCTAACTTTAGGAGTTCGCAATTAGCACTGGAGATTGGAGGATTTTAATCAGGGAGATGAATGACAGGATTGGAACTGCATTTTATATAATCTAATCCAGATGCATCCAAAAAATAAAAAATAAATTTAAAAGAGCAAAGCTGGAAGCAGAGTGGCCAGACAGGAGTTTATTACAATAGTTTAGGCATGAAATGTTTAAAATTAGAGTCGGTGAATCCCACCATGCCTCAGGTCGGTGTCATTTATGGTCATTGCCCCTAATTTAAAGCCTTCCACTGTGTGTTGTTTTCCGTATTCTCACCCTCACGTTGAAGGGGCTTCTCTGCCCCACCATTCCCCTCCCCCACTTCCCAGACTTTCCCACACCACCCTCTGCAATGCCTAGCTTATGTTAAGCTACCTCTCCCACATCTTTACCATCTACATAGACAGTTGATCCTACCTCTTGACCTTCACTGAAAAGTGGCTTCTCCAGCATCTGTCTCAAATGGATGCCACCTATCTTCCCATGTCAAGCTGGGGAGTTGGGTGTAGACTCAAAATTCTCATGCCTCAATGCCACATCCAGACTTTTTATGATTCTTCACCTCTCTCCTCCTTGGAGGTTCATGACACTTTTACAGTATATATTATGCTCTCATAAACTTTCCAGTCACTACCTTTCATTCATTATGTATGTTGGCACCCGATGCATCGTTCTTTCTAATCCTATTCCTGTCGTTATCTGGGGTAACTGCAGTGATCACTGGGTCTTTCAGAGAACAGCCTCACTTCTTGTTAGATTGTTTTTTTCTATGCCAATGATCTTCACATACATCCCATGCCCCCGACTCAGACCATGCTTCTTCAGACAGCGCTCCATTTCTGAAACATTCACAACTTGCTCTCACATCACGAACTCTTACCCTTCTGGTTCTTCTCACCACTTTTTCACAATCTCGTCAGGATCTACAATTTCTTGCTCCCTTTATTTTTATCCAGGGTTCCCTCCTTTCCTCACTTTCTTCTCTGTCCATGCTCCAACATTTGAACCCTTTTGGTAACCAGATAGGGTTAGGGGTCTCCGGAAACAGAGAACCAGGCATGGCTTTCTTGATATAAGAGAAGCCATTTTTTGGCCTAAGTCATTTTGTGATCTAAGCCTGGCCACAATACTTGCTCGTGAAGAGGTCTCAGTAATTAACAATCTTAAGGGAACAAAAGAATGCAGAAACAAATGACTGTTGTCAGGCAAGAGAAGTAACAATAGCAAAGAGACTATGTTGGTTGTAAAGGCTCCCAGTTCTGTTTCCATGGTAAAGATTAGCCTGAAGTGCTCAACCACCAGATCAACTGGAACCTAAGGGATGATGTTGACTTTTTCTGACCCTCGCGATGTCAATCAACTAAAGCTTGGACTCTGTTGTCTGCCCAAGCCCCTGCATGAATATGCATGCACCCTTAGCTTAAAACTTCCCCAATTTTGCTATTCTGAGAGGCACTGCTTACTTGCTGCAAATAATAAATCCTTTCTTCTCCCATGTTTTGGCTTGGTTGTGCCTTTTGGCTTGACACCCACCAAGAGTCAAATCCAGTTTTTAGCAACACTTTCTTGCCATTTCTCTCAACTCTTGCCACTTTCCTTTCCCCTGTATCCACGGGCAAAACCAAAGTTTCACAGCCTATTTAATTGCCCACTTTCTCCATTCTCCTTCCTGGGCTACTAAGTACTGCTGGAGCAAATTAGCACAAACAATAGATTGATGATCTGACAAATTAACAGTTTTAAGAAGAACTGGGTCCTGAAATCTACCTGGATCATTTTCTGAGTTCCTCTAGTTGGTTCCCTCTTTTAATTTCCATAGTACTTTTTTCAACTTTTCCTTCTCCTCAAAGCTCTGATCTCTCTGTCTCACTCTTCACTCAAAGCAGACACTTTACAGAGAAACTAGACAATATCAGAGGGAACTTTCCTCCAAATCCTCCCACTGAATTTGCAAACCTCCCAGCTCCTGCCACTTTCTCTTGCCTTCCTTCCCTGCAGTCACTGTGGAGTAGATGCTCCTTCTTCTGACCCAGGACCTTCCTGCTTCTGTACTGGATCCAACTTCTCCCACTTCATCTTTAACTCTTTACTATCAGCTATCTTTTCTCTTCAATAGCTACAACCACCCTCACACACAAGGTTTCTTCCCACCAGCATTTACACGGGCAAGTCTCTATTATTTTATTTATAGCCAGCCTTCCTTCTTCCTCCATCTATCTTTCTCCATCATCTTTCTCTTTTTACACTCAGTGACTTCATTTTTCTCAACTTCTATTCCTTCCTCAGCCTAATGTAATCTGGCTTTTGTTTCTAGAACACCAAAGAATCTGTGCTTATTAAGATAGTTTGATGCTAAATGAGTCCCTATTTACTTGCCTCTATCACTGCATTTTAGACTGTTGTCTACTTCTTCTTCTTGAAATGCTCCTTCCTTCCCTCCCCGTCCCCCCCTTAGCCTAGGTGACATTACATTTTCCTGATCTTCTTCCTAACCTTGTTTTCATCCTTGACTCCCCTCAATCCTTACCTCTTATATCTAGTTAATTACCAAGTCTCCTTATTTTTACTTGTTTGACTTCTGGAATCTAATTACTTCCCTTCATTTCCACTGTCCAGATTATAAAACAATTTGGGGTTCTCTGCTTCCAGTGTCTCTGCCATTCTAATCTGCTCTTCATACTGCAGCCTAACTCCATTTTCTAAAGTGCAAGTTTGATCACATCAACCCCTATCTTTAATACCTTTTGTGGCTTGTCACAGACCTCCAAACTCCTTATGATGCCATGAAAGGCCTTATGACCTGCCTTCTGCTTACTGTTTGAGTCTAACTTTCTACAATTACCTCCCCCAAACTCTGTAATCCAGCCATATTGAATTACTAGCATTTCCTTAAATTTGCTGAAATATGCTGTTCTTTCTCTTGATTCTGACCTTCTGCAGATTGTGAAATAATCTAACCTATGTCTAAAATGTTCATCATTCTCGTCTTTACTTCATAAGTTAGCATTCAGCTTATACAACATCCGATACAATGAGTGGTTTCTAATAACTCAAAACCTGGGTAGGGCCCTTTAAAGTTTGTCCCCAGAATCTTGTGTTTATCTCTACTTCAGCACATACCATAGTCTGTTGTAAGTACCCATCTACTGTTTGCTCCTTTGAGGTATAAGCAATTTGAGGGTAGGGCTTGTATTTACTCTGAACCTGCAGTGTACAGCACTATGTCTAGCATACATCAAGTGATCAACAAATATTTACTGAATTAAGGAATTAATAACTGTCTAAAAGTATCATGCTAAAAAATGGAAGCCATCTGTTGTACCTCGCAACTGGTAATCTCTGCCAGAACAGCTTCATTAGGGTTGAGCAGGTAAGAAAGGAAGGGAAACAAGGAAACAGAAGGTTAGACTTCTCTTTTGAGAAACTTAGTTATTAAACAATTTAATTCATAAGAGCAATGATAAATAAATAACACAGAGGAATAACCTCTCCAGACTCATGCAGGGCATACAGGAAGAAAGTGAAGAATCTTGACTGGAGGGTATAAAATAAGAGATGAACACATGGTGAGATGTACCATATTTCTGGCTAGGAAAACAATATTATCAGATAGAATTATTTTCCTAAATTAATTTATAGTTTCAGTGCAATGTAGTACAGATATTTCATTGAATTTTTTATTAATAATTTTTTATTATAAAAATAGTTCATGTTTGTGGGGAAAAATCAAGTCTCTCATTCTCTTACTTTCTCTTTTGTGTGTGTATGTATTCACACATGAATATATGTTTATACACACATACATATACATAATAGTCTTTTTTTTTTTAACACATATGGACTCTTTCTTTATGTACACTCCAGCAACTATTTTATTTAACTTAGCAGCATAACTTGGATATCTTTCTACATCAATACATATGGATCTACCTTATACATTTTTAAACTTCTAAAATGGAAAGTTATCACACTTACAAAAGAGTGCAGAAATCATGCCTCCCTCATGTCCCTTTCCAATCATAATTCCCCAAAGGTAAATACTATTGTGATTTTTTTTCAGAATTGGTTAATATTACTCATTTTTGAACTTTATACAAATGGAATCAAGCAGTATGCTATTATTGTGTCTGGTTTCTTATACTCAACATTACATTTGAGTCATTCAGTAATTTGGCTTTTCATTGCTATATTACATTACACGAATATGATTCAATTTGTACATTCCTCTTTTAGTGGATATTTGGGTTGTTCCCAGACAGAGAATATTATGAATAGGGGCTGTGGGAACATTCTTGTGCACGTCTGTTTGTGAACATATGTACATATTTCTGTTGGGTATACACCTAGAATTGGAACAGCTAGGTGATAGGGTATTCATATATTTAGTTTTAGTAGATGCTGCCAAAGAGTTTTCAAAATAATTATAGCAATTTATACTCCTATAGCAGTGTATGTAACATATTCTTTTTAAAGCCCTAGAGTATCACATTGTATAAATATATTGTAAATTTGGTTACTTTCAGTTTTTTATTTTTACTAGTACAGCAGTCCTTCAATAAACATTTCATAGGTATTTTTGTTTACTCATGTGAGTGTATTGTTAAGCATGTCAATGGGATAAAATGCAAAAAAGTTGACAAAATAATTTTAAAGTTCACTTGGAAAAATTAGTTTTTTCAAAACAAAATTAGGCAATAACATTTTTTAAAAGACAATCATTAAAATTGTAGCCCTAGTACACATACATCAATGAATAGGAAAGATAGCTACATCAGTTAGGTTCCAAAGAGGAACCGAACTGAATGTTTAAAGCAGAGGGAACTTTATGCATATAATGGGTTACACAGATGAGAGAAAAGACTGAGAAGCCACCCAAAGATTAATACTACAGCTGCAGCTGCTGTACACCTAGGCTGGAGGAACAAAGGCAGGGAGTGAAGTTCCCAGAGCTCAGGGGCGGGGTCAACTAGGGAACTAGGTAGAATCATGAGGTGCCTGTCCAAGCAGGGACGAAGTGCCAGAGAAGTGCAACCTCTGCCCAAGACACCACCTGAAGCAGAAAGAGGGGAGAAATACTTTGGCTCCTCACTTCCTCCCATCAGTGCCTCTTACCTGTTGAGGGAGTGCAGAAAAAATCTATGTAGGTCAGCCTGCTCAGAATACATAGAGCAGAACAGCAGCAGGGCAAGAAAGGGCTAACAGAACGGCAAATAGAATATATGATAAAAATGACATCACAAATCAGAGGGGACAGGAATGATGATTTAATAAGTGCTACTGGCATCAGTGTTACCTATATTATGAAAAATATCAAGTTAAATTGGGTTTTCACCTCATACTGTAGCTCCAAATAAATGTCAGGGGTGTGAAAGAGTTAAATGTAAACAATTGAAGCTCTGTGAGAAAGAAAGATTTTTAGAAGGGGGGATGATTTATTGTGCATAAAAGCAACGGAAAAAATCTGAAAAAAACTTTGATAATTTAAATGTAAAATAACACCATAAAAAATTAAGACACATAACAAAGTGAGAAAAATATTAGTAAACATATGAAAAAGGGTTAGTACTCTAAAATTAAAAAAAAAAGTTTCATAAATAAATAGAAAAGTGAGCAAAAACACCAACAGATATTTCATAAAGAAAGATAAAATGGCCACAGATAATACCCAAATTACCAGTAATCAAATTAATACACATTTAAATAAATATATATTTGTCCATTAAACTGACAAATATTATAAAATATTTGTTAATGCCACAGTGTGGGAAAAATAGATGCATGCTACAGCAATAAATGGACTCATATGCTGCCGTTAAAATTATTTTTCAAGAAATATTTGGTGACATTCTTGATATAATAAGGTGAAAACATTAGGATTTAAGCTACATTAAAATTAAGTTAAAATTGTGTTAAAAAATAAAACAATCCAAACATACAAATGCACAGAATAAAATACTCAAAGGAATATACCAATACATTAAACAGTTAACTAAAATGATTATTTCTGGACAAATTTTATTTCATTATACATTTCTGAAACTTTCAAATATTCTATAGAGAACCTTTATAATCTGAAAAAAGGATTGACGTGAAGTCAAAAGATCTAGAGGCACAGTGTTACGGAAGGTTGTTTGCAAAGAGGGAGAGATTTACACAGGTTTGCAGGCTGAAAGGAAAGAGGCAGTGGAGAAGAACCAACTGAAGATGAAAAGGACTAAAAATTGCTGAAGAGAGGTCTTGGAGGAGACTGGTTGAGCTCTAGAGCACTGATGGGGAAATTAGGCCTGAATAGGAAAGTATGAGGAATAAATACAAAGCCTTAGGAAGCAAGGATGAGAACCAGAACCTGAGGGAATTTGTACTCTATGACCTTGATTTTCTTTCTGTGTTTTCAGGCAACCCTTGCTGAGGGTGAGGAGTTGAATAGTAGATTTATAGAGACTACTGGTGGTTCTGGATATTTGCTGAAGAAAATAAGAGGGGAGAAGTTGCTGAGGAAAATCAAAGAATTAACAAGTTGTCCTGAAGGCTTCTTTGAGGTCAGATATCTCAACTTTGTAATGGCGGCATCATTCTCTGCAATTATGTGCATTTCTCCATCAAGAGTGCCTATTTTTATACAACAAACACATGAATATAACATAAAAGAAACAGACTCACAGATGAAGAGAACCAACTAGTGGTTACCAGTGGGAAGAGGGAGGGGGGAGGGGCAAGAAAGGGGTAGCTTATTTTATACATAATAGTTAGTACCTATTGAGGGTATTAAGAGGTATAAACTATTATGCATAGTTTATTATGTATAGTAAGTTTAACTTATTATGCAAAGTAAGTTATAGGGATATATTGTACAACACAGGGAATATAGCCAATATTTTATAATAACTATACATGGAGTATTACTTTTAAAAATTATGAATCACCATATTGTATACCTGTAACTTATAATGTTGTACATCAACTATACTTCAATCAAGAAAACAAGATTACCTATTTTTAATAATAGAGGCACTGGAAGTTTAGAATGTTCTCTAGTTGAGAATTTGCAGAGTGGACATAATAATGAGATTAAAAGGTTAAGAAATTGATGGTACAGAGAAACCGAAGTCTGGGCTGGGATCGATGCTGGGCAGGAAAGGAATGAGTCCTGGACCGGCGGGTGGTGGGGGACAGAGCAGGTCACTGGAAGCAGATTATTACTGCATTGGGTGAAAGAGAAGTAAAAATATGTTCTCTGCCTTTACTGAACACCCATAGCCTTTGAATCTAACTTTTGGCATTCACTACAATCTGTGTCGTGTTTTAGTTGATTGTATTTTTTTTTTTAAACATCTTTATTGGAGTATAATTGCTTACTTTTTTTTTTTTAACCACACCCAGCTCTTGCCTGCATCTGTGTATTCCTGAGGTACCCCACCCGAGCGCTCTGCATTTGGCAGTTGTCCAAGTACTTTTGTTGGAAGAGTGAAGGCAACCAAACATGTTAGTTTTTGGCATCATGGAAAGTGCTTTGGTTAAATTGAGAGCGACTCTTTTGGAGATTGTGTAGTCAAAAGTATTAATTAAATTGACAACAGTGCCTGCCAGTGACATCAATATGGTGCTTCTTGGGGAGAAGCCAGTTGAAGGTGTTACTAGGACTGAGTGAGCTCAGGGCATCAAATTTAACTGCACTTAAGGAAGTACCATCTTTTAAAGCTGCAAACTAATGGTGAAAAGACCTGATTCATAAGCAGGCACAGTTTGCTCTGTGAACTGGGATTGACTGTCTGTGCCTGCAGGAATAATAACTTTGGATATTGCTCAACTAGTACCTACTCAAGAGGGTGGCAGGAACCTCCTGCTTCTCCCTAAAAGCTTGGTTTCAGAAAGTGAATTCGTCTGATACTATACCACCAGGGCATACTCTTCTTAAATTATACACTCCAAAACTTGTCCTGTCAATTTTTCATTATTTCAGTAGAAACTCACAAGAATTCAAGGCATTATTTTAGAGGAGGAGTAAAGATAGAGAGTATATTACTCTCTGATAGTGATGAGGCCTGGGGGTTGGGAGGAAGAAGAATTACAATTTTTCCTTTTGGTAACTTTAACTGTGGTTCTGTACATGTGCATACACACACACACACACACACACACCCCAAAACACACTCATACATACTCATCACTCACTCGGTAACTTGCTCACTCACTCAGGCAAACCTTCTTTCCAATCTTATTCTTTTCAGTTGGTTGTTAAAATCCCAACTCTGGTATTTTAGTGTTTTCAAGGCTCTTTCTTATATATTCATGAATCTAGTAGACCTCATCCCAGTGAACAGTCTTAATTATAGTCAATTGCCCCAAATTGGCTTTCTTGAATTTAAATGCATTTGCCATTTCATTTTTCAAGATGAATCTGATCGAATGTCCTGTAGTGATTGATGCAAGCTCATTCAGAATATGTGAATAATAAATTTATTGCTCTCTAGAAATAAGTCATAGATCAAAAAATCTCTTTGGCTTAGTATTTTACTGTTAAAGATTAAACAGTTCTTCTAAATAACTTAGCAACCCTTTCAAACTCAAACTGTTTAGCTCTATGTTTAAGGAAACTATTGAAATTGTTCAGTTCCCTTGGGTACAGTTGTGCAATTTGGATTTAGCTGGTCTGCAGATTGTACTCATCTATGTTAATGTCTCTGTAATGAGAATGATCCAACTGTGTCATAACCTTTTGGGTCTTAACCTCCTTCATTTACATAAACTTCTACTTCTCCTTCACGTTAGCCTTGCCATTTTAGGATGAATGCATCAGTCTCTTTCCTCTTTCTCCTACGACCTGATTTTTGTTGCTAAAAAAATCAATTGGCTTTTCTTACATTTGAAAAAAAAATGTTCACAGTAGATTTCTAAACATTTGAAAGATGCTAGGTGTTATAACAAAGGGAAGCAAGTTAGAAGGACTTCAGCAATATTACCATGATTTTAAGAGAAAAACTCAGTAACTTACTTTACTCTTAAAAATATGTTAAATTTGAACATATTAAAAATATAAATAGACTGTTAAATAAGTGACTTATATGTATATTCAGTCTCTTGCTTCAAATGGAACATGTTATTATTTAGAATAGTGCTACTACCTAATATCCTAAAAATATATGTGTTAAAAGCATATATGCATTATGGTTTCTTATATTTAAAATTATACCCATTTATATAAATTATTATATATACACATATATTCACAAGTATTGATTTTTAATAAAATAAAATATTATAAAAGTTGGACTTGCTCACCTAAAAATATAATTAACAGGTGATGGTGTCTTAAAAAATTAATAACAGTATTTGTTTAAATAGAAAATATGATACGTATGGAATGATTTGTTTTAAAAATCCTATTTACATGCAAGTGTTTTTATGCTTATTATTAACTATTCTATTCTATTTGTGATACTCTGAAGGAGAAAGACCAGGTGAGTAATAGGAAAACCAGATGTAATCTGGGGCACTGGTAGGGAGCTTCCTGAAGGAAATGTCATTTGAGCTGAGTTCCAAAGGGTGAGTAGAAACTAAAAGACAAGGAGGCCGAGGGTCTGGGGAGGAGTAATCTTTTAGCATAATCTTTTAACCTGACCTATGAGTCCTGCATACCTTCCTAAAACCCTACAATTGCTTTCTCAAATCCTCACCATGACTTGCACACTCTTCATGAACTGGCCCACTTCTGCCTGCTTTTTCCCAATAGCACTCATCCCATTTGTAATTTTTTGTTTAGGGGCTATATTCCTGGAGGATGAGCATGGACCTTGTATCCTAAGAATCTAGATCACTGTTACATTGTAGGGACCAAGCAAATATTCGGTGATTAAATGAGTGCACATAAAACTTTACATTTTAAAGGTAATGTCTTATTAGTCATTATAAGAAATGTAGCTGAGCATTTACTGAGCATATGTGTTAAGCACAGAGCAAGAAGCCAAATATGATAGATATCAACCCCATATTAGCGATGAAAAAACTGAGGCTTAGAAGTCAGTAAACTGCCCAGAGTCAGACTATGATTTGCTCTATGATGTTTAATAAAGATAGAATCACTAAATTATCTCACTATCATCAGGAGAGAGGAAACACTACTTTTTGATGGCAGTCTTGATGTATTTCACCCAAAATTTTAATACTTTTGTTTAAATTTTCTTTAAAATTTTGTTTAAATTTTGTTTAAATTTTCTTTTGTTTAAATTTTCTTTAAAATTTAATTGTTTAAATTAAATTTTTGTTTAAATTTTGTTTAAAATTTTCTTTAAAATTTAATTGTTTATATATTAAGTTTATTCTCATTTTAAAGCATTCAATTCATCAGCACTGTCAGAATGTACTATATATAAATGAGCAAAATAGTGATATGACATATATGGTTTTACCCACCTATGGTTATGAGTGAGGTTATAATTTGAGTTGGGGGAGAAACTTAGGGAAAAGCATATATGTTATAGTAGGTAGCCACTAAGTCCTAAGGGTCATAGAGTTATGCATAGTTAACATATTTAAAGAGTGCCTAATATGACCTACATGTTGTTCTAGGCACTAGGCATAAAGTAGTGAATAAAATAAAAAGGGTCCTTGGTCTCATGAAAAATATACTCTAGAGATGAGACATTAAATTTGATTGGGGATGCCTAATAAGGCAGAACTTACTAGAGAGAGTGATATTTTAACTGAGTCTCAAAAGATGAGTAAATAGTGTCATGCACTGATAAGGAGTGTATTAGCCTGGGGAGTATATTAGTGTATCAGGATTAGATTCATCTTTGAGTACTAAAAAACACCAAATAACATTGGTACAACAAGCTAGGAAATTGTCTCCCCCTCCCATAAAAGTAATCCGGATATAATTAGCCTAGTGCTAGTATAGTGCTTGGGGATAGGAATCCAGGGTGCTCCCTCTCTGTTGTTTTTCTGCCTATCTCCTGCATGGAGCTTCCAGTTCAGGCTCTAAGATGGCTGCTTGATTTCCAGCCATCTTATCTGCATTCCAGCCAGCACTAAGGGAGGAGGCAGTAGAGAAGAAGAGCATGCCCCCTTTATTGCTGGACATTTACCAAAAGTTGGATACACTGATTTTGCTTATTTTCATAATCAACCACAGAGAGGTGGAAAAATGATGTGTCTTGCTAAAAACTAAGGATTTTATTACTGAAGAAGATGTGGAAAATGAGTATTGGGGATATATACCACAAGAAAAAAGGCAAGGAGGTATCACAGCAAAGGATTCAGAAAAATAACTTGGAAAATTTTGTTGTGTGATTTGGCCGGAATTTTATGTGTATGGAACAATATAGAAGGGAATACGACTATAAAGCAAGGTTAATAAAAACATATAGGGCTTCCCTGGTGGCGCAGTGGTTAAGAATCCACCTGCCAATGCAGGGGACACGGGTTTGATCCCTGGCCCAGGAAGATGCCACATTCCACGGAGCATCTAAGCCCGTGCGCCACAACTACTGAGCCTGCGCTCTAGAGCCCGCGAACCACAACTACTAAGCCCATGTGCCACAACTACTGAAGCCCGCATGCCTAGAGCCTGTGCTCCGCAGCAAGAGAAGCCACGACAATGAGAAGCCCGCGCACTGCAACGAAGGGTAGCCCCCGCTCGCCACAACTAGAGAAAGTCCGTGCGCAGCAACGAAGACCCAACACAGCCAAAAATAAAAACAAATAAATAAATAAATTTATTTTAAAAAAATAATAAAAAGAAATAAATATGAACATTTATTTGCCATGCTCTGAAATATTATTATGTAGGAATATATAATTACATATCTTTTTTCTATATTATACTTATATATTTTATAATTTACAAGTCATTTTTCATATATTATCTCAATACTTAACAATAATCCCACAGAATAGTTATTATTACCCTTGTTTAGCTAGTTAAATAACTAAGGTCCACATGTGTTTTCTATTCTACCTAAAGTATCTAATATAGTCAGAGAGATTCAAAAAGATATTACATTCTTAATGCAAGAACAGAAAAGCAATGCAAAGGAATTACAAGCAGATTAAAAAAAAAAAAAAAACTCCCAGAAATGTGACCAAAATTAGAAAGTAATGTAAATGTTAGTGAAAAGATGAGGCAGTCAGGGGATTCAAATATGGAATGTTTACATTTTGATTAATTAGAGTTTTAGAAAGACAGGACAAAAAATTGTGTGTGTGTGTGCGTGTTTGTTGGTGGTAATGGAAGAGGGAGAATTATCAAACATAAAAAAAGAAGGAAATTATCCCAAACTGAAAAAGACATGAGCCTTTATATTAAGACTCACCAACTTCCAGAACTCCATAAAAGACCCCCACAAAGATATACTGTAATGAAATTTTATAGAGCACCAAGGATAAAAGGCACTAAAAACTTATATAAAGAAGTTCTTCAAAGTTCTGAGGGGAAAAAATATCTTATGTTCAACAAAAATCAGGGGTGTTTGAAGACATATATAGACATGCAAAGATTCAAAAGACTCATTCTTCATCAACCCTTTCTCCAAGTGACTACAGGATATACTCCAGCAATACAGGAAAGTACACAAAGAAAGGAGATAGGGGATCCAGGAAACAGTCAATCTAACTTGGTAAAAAAGTCAGTGAAATCTCAGAACTACACCTTTGCACAATTCTGCATTCACACTGAAAAGAAAGGACTCTAGGAAGTAGATCTCTGGGAGGGGAAAAAGGAACTTTGTGGACAATATGATCGAGGAGGTAGAAAAATGTGAGTATGGTAAAGTCACAAATTCAAGGAACCAAGAAATGCAATGAGAAATTTCAGGAAAAAATATGAAGCAAGCTAAGATGTGATACAATTTTAAGCAGTTGTAGAATGTTTAAAAAAAAAGAAAATTCATTTGAAATGAATGTTGGAAACAATATTTATATCAGTCGTATACACACACGCAGTTGTAGAAGCTGTTTACATAAGGCAACTGGCATCTGATGTCTGAGGCTTTAAGAAGTCTGCAGGACATTCAATGGAGAAGGAAAGATAAATAAAATAGTGAAGAGTAAGCATATCAGAACCAATGAACACTAGCTGAGATCTATAAGAGCAGACTGAAATCTGTGCCAATTTCTCACCACCTCCAACTTGGATAATGTGTGTGTTCTGCAGGATAAGCTGGCTCCTTTTGTCATGGAATTAAACATCCACCTGGCCCAGAAGTCAAAGAAACTGAAAAATCTAGGGAGAGATGCAGCCACTGCAGGCTGAGCTTTGCTCCTTGCCAACAAGATGAACCAGTAAATAAGCAAAAATGTGTGAGAGTTTGACACCTCCTGTTGCCCCTGCCTCAAACTGCTGAGCATAAAAACAACGTGACTACTTCTTCACTTTGGCCTTCAAAATCTCACACAAAATTTGCCGGCCCACTCTAACTTGAATCATGTGGGGAAGGCAATCCTGGGAAATGTAGTTCAGCCCAGCTGATCACATTTACACATTGACATTACAAAGCCACCACAATCTCCTTTGAGTGTCCCTGGAGGTTGTAACTTTAGAACTACAGAAAAAAGTAATACAATTTTAGTATAGTACTTGGTCCAACTTTGAACAACATTTATATAATAATGATAATGTAAATGCTGTTTCTGGGTCACTACATTTAGAGTTAATCTGTGGAAAAGAATAGAAAGTTGGGCTGTGGTTGCACGAAAGAAGGTGAATGTTAACAGCCTTGAAAACACAAAAATAAGAGCTAAGTGGTAGAAGGTGGGATGTGGAAGGGATATGGAGATGGAAGAAAAGTGGAAGGAAGGGTATGAAGCCAAATATCTTAATTTTTTAAGTGGAGAGTTAAGGGATCCTGCCTAAAATTAATAGAACAAGAGACAGAAGTTTAAGGATATTACTTAATGTGACAAATGTAAGCAATAGGAGTATTAAAGATAATGATCTAACTATTAACATTGGGAGAAGGAAGCAGAGGTGGGAAAAAGAGAAAGTATAAATACGCTAAATCTCAAAATTCATAGTGCTGAATCAATAGATAGTATCGAGTCGTCAAATCAATAAACTGAAGTATATAGAAGCGTACTATTTAGTTATTAAAATTGAAATTGTTAAAAGTTGTTTCTGAGGAATAGAAGTGGGATTGGTAGAAAAGTAGAGGGATACTGTTGTTTGCCATCACATTTTTTGGTAGTATTTGAGTAGCTGTAATAAGCATGCATTATTTTGATTGCAATAATTTATTTTAAAGGAGAGAAAACAGAAGAGGCCAGAGAATAGGAACTTGGCCAAATCTTGCATTAAAGGCGCAGATGTGAGAAAAGAAGCAAGAAAAGAAGATAAAGTGCATTTAAACCTTTAAGATGAATGTTATACAACAGCATATTACTCTTTTGACGGATTTAAACACCAGAAATCTTATCTTCACTGCAACTTTAGAATGGATTTGGCTACTGGTCTACAATGATAGTAGAAATAGCTGTCAAACCATTCTTTTTTTCACTTGGAAAGAAGAAACCATTCTGATGAAAATTTATGGCAAAATCCACCAACTAAAATTTTATAAAACATAAAACTGTAGTATTATTATATTACTTTGTTTATGTATATACTCTATTATACTTTACGATTATATTATACCAAAAAATCAGTCATACCAATGCCCCTAAATATTTGAATGCTTGGTATTTTGTAGAATAGACTAAATTGAAAAAAAATTTATTTGTAAATATAACATAACATTTTTGTAAACTCAAAATAGAAATAAAATTATTCTTCTGAATAGAAACCTAATCTACACTTAAAACAAATTACAGGGATATCACATGGATATAATATTTAGGATTAGAGTTTTACCTGCCAATTTATAATTTCTTATAATTATATTCAACAGCATTGGTCGCTATTGGAGGTTCTAATTTTTTCTTGTTGTTGCTTACTATGTGTTTTCTGGACTAGTTACATCACTAAAATATAGAAGAATCATGTTAATGTCATTAACATTAATATTAGTATATTTCTAACCTTGTCTATGAATTATTCTCAAGTTTGTTACTATTAACCTCAACAAGTTATGTTAGTTTAAATCATTTATTCTGCTAAAGTACTATATTACATAACCAATTTCAGCAAATCTGTTAGTGATTTGAACTAATTTGTTCTTTAGAAACTATGCTAGAATAATTATGCTTTGATCTTGTAAATTAGCCAAATGGAATGTTGTTTATAATATAATTTAAATGAAAACTGCCGTTACATACATAGTGTTTCTTGCCTCATTGCTTCATGGATCTCAGGTAACGTGCTGTTCATGGGGAAACAGCGGAACCAGATGCACTAAGGTTAACAGGATAAGAGAGGCACAACTGTCCTCACCAGTGTTTTCATTACATAGGAAATAATAAAAACCAAATCAATCTATTTTCAACACAAATTTCAGAGTGTTATTTAAGAATTTACTGATATAAGGTGGAGTTACGTTGTAGCTGCATGATGCTTACATTAGTGAAAAGCAAAAATGTTGAAACGGACTCTTTTGGGACCTGTCCCAGAAGCCTCACAGTGCTGGGCTTCCACGAACGTCAGTGACCACCGTACTCATGCATGTTACCTACCCATGGAACCCTGGGTCCCCATTCTGCACCTTTTTATTCCCTGGGACTGTTCCATCCTTGAAATCGTAAACTTTAACATTCCATTCTCTGAGCAATTTCAGATTCTTTCAATCCTCTCAGTTATGTTCCTGCCAAGCATGTCTTAACTTCATCAGAGCTTTGATCTCCTTGACCTCTCCATTTTCTTTCCACCAACTTATTCAATAAAAATTACAATTTACTGTGTACTTACATTGTCCTAAGTGCTTTACCCCATTATCTCACATAAACCATATGGCAAGCTTATGAAGTAGGAATTATTATCCCACTTCACACATAAGGAAATTGAGGCTTAAGGGAAGGGGGCGGGCAGTGATTCAAATTCAGGTCTAGTTGCTGTGTAGCCCACCCCATACAGCTCTTACGTTTCCACTCCCTTCCATATTCAAACTTTACCTCCTAACACCTCACTTCAACCTCTCTCTCTCTCTCTCTCTGATTCCATTAGATGAATCATCCACCTTCTCTGTTCCTATATTCGGGTTGTCGGGCACTACTGGAGAGATCACATGTCCACGAGGACTGGTGACACTACCCATTCATTGTCTCTAGTCCAGCTGGGTCTTGAGCACTTTAGCTATGTGTCCTTTGTCACCTCCCTTCTCTGTTCCAAATTTTTTTCCTTATACCTCCTGCTCCATTATTTCCTAGTCACTGAGCTAACCTAAAGAATTTGATTATCAAATTGGCTCACATAAATGAGAGATCTTCTCCAGTATCAAGCTTTACTAAAAACATTCAAGAATACAAGCAATCAAGAGGCACAGGGGAAGCCTGGAGAGGTCTAAGACGCCTTGCAAAGCTCTCATGGTCCATCATTCCCACATTAGCCATGCACTGAGTGGTCCGGAGTAATAGATGAAGTCTCTAAGAAATGCTCATGGGTTATTACTTTATGAAGCGGGAGCATTTAGGTTATGAAATATCTCCATTTTGGACCCCAAATAGTCACTTAGCTTGTGTGACATTTTCCAGAGAGCCATGCACCATAAATCCTTATGACCTAGGTCTGTTTATCATGAGCAATCCTAAAATAGGAACATCCTGTTAAAAGAATTCCAAGGATAAGGGCTCTCCTTCCAGCAAATATCATCAGTCTATTTACAGGGTGTTCAACTATCAACATGTCTACACGGATCTCCTAATTTTTTTCCTTCCCCAGAAGGTTCCTCCATCCCCAACTACAAATACACACAGGCCAACTGCTCTAACTCCTTCTGCCATCTCATATTTAGTCAAGAATCCTCCTTTCTATTTTATAAATTATAAAGCATCTTTTAGGTAGGAAAGTCCTTTGACTTCCTATTTTCAATGATAAACGTTAGCATATACCCATCCCATAATATTTCCTCCAGCCTCAGTGGAAAAAGTATCCTTTATGTTGTCCAAAGCTGAGCCTCTTCTCAATGACTTGTTTCTCCTTGCTTTCTCTCAGAGACTCTGGATGTTTTATTAACCAATTGCAAGTCTATTTAATTACATTCTTAACTAGTCAACACATCTTTCTGGCAATAATTTATTTTTTATCTATAACTTTTATAGTATTTGTTATGTGCCAGTCACTTCACTAATATCAACTCATTTAATCTTCATAACAACCAAGGGAAGTATATGCCTATAGTATTCCCAGCTTACATATAAGGAATATGATACCAGAGAGGTTAAGTAACTTTCTCAAATTCACACAGCTAGTAAGGATTTGAACACAATTGAACGAATTTGAACACAGCAGCTTATACCATGCTGGAAGGCTATTTTTAAAAACTTATGAACACATTTTAGACTCATAAAAAAAGTGCAAAAATAGGTCAAAGGAGGAACTTATAACTCTAATCCCCCTTTCCTCTAATGTTAACTAATCTGACCTTACCATAGTACAATTATCAAGAACAGGAATGGAACTTTGGGACAATATTATTAACTAAACTAAATTTTATTTTTATTTTTAAAAATTAATTAATTAATTATATTTACCAGCTTTTCACTAATGTCCTTTTTCTAATCCAGAATCTCCCTTGAAGTTGGGAGTGATTTCTCCTCACTTGTCTCTGGCCTTTAATATTTCCTCAATCTTTTCTTGTCTTTCATGACTTTCACGAAATCTTATTTTTTGTCACTCTTACTACTTTTTCTTCATACTTTAGAATCTCATTTGTTCATGCACCCATCTACTCAGTTTTTTGCTTCAGTTATTTTATTTTTTATTGTTGTAGAAAATATATAACATAAAATTTATCATCTTAACCATTTTTAAGTGTACAGTTCAGTAGTGTTAAATATATTTACATCGCTGTGAAACAGATCTCCAGAGCTTTTTCACCTTGCAAAACTGAAACTCTATACCCATTAAACAATAAAACAGCTCCCCTTTTTACTACCCATCCCCACCCCCAGTCCTGGGAACCACCATTCTACTTTCTATTTATATAAATTTGACTAGATACCTGATATAAGTGGAATCATACAGTATTTGTCTTCATGACACACATAGTAAATAATCTTATTTTTTTCAGTCATTGTTTCACATGCCCATTCAGGGAGATTCTCTGAGAGTAGAGATCATGACACAATTCTTTCTACTTTACATGACAATGGGCACAATTCTGAACATGTAGTACATACCTCAAGGGTAATTAATTTGGGGGGTCATTACGGATTAAATTGCGTCCCCCCCTTAAATTCATATGTTAAAGTTCTAACCCCTAGTATTTCAGAATGTGACCTTATTTGGAAATAGGGGCATTGCAGAAGTAATTAGTTAAGATGAGGTCTTAGTGAAGTAGGTGGGCCTCTAATCCATTATGACTGGTGTCATAAAAAGGGGAAATTTGGAGATAGATGGCATATAAGAAAAACGCCATGTGAAGATGAAGGAAGAGATTGGGTGATGCTTCTACATGCCAAGAAATGCCAAACGATCGCCAGCAAACCACTAGAAGCTAGGGGAGAGGCATGGAATAGTTTCTCCCTCACAGCTTTCAAAGGAATTAATCCTGCTGACACTTTGATCTTGGACTTCTAGTTTCCAGACTTTGAGAAAATAAATTTCTGTTATTTAAGCCACCTAGTTTGTAGGACTTTGTTATGACAGCCCTAGCAAACTAATACAGGGCTACTGACTCTTGTGTGGTCAATGGTGGATCCATAAAATTGTATGTAAAATTGTGTGTGTTTGCATCTATTGGTACACATTTTTTTTCTCTTTTGCACAATTTCACAATTTCCTCTTCTAACAACCCACTTTTCATGATTAGTGGCAGGCGCATAATCAAGAGAGATGGAAAAAATGAGCCTCCAATGTGACATTTATCCCTATTTTAATTTTGGGGTTCTCATGATATCTTCAGCTCATGCATGTTTATCATCTTATGACACAAGAGCACGTAAACTTTGATTTTCCAGATTCATCTGAGCTTTCTTTAGTCAGCATCTTGAATCCAAGGGTATGTCTTGGATCTTTCCCCATAGTAAGCATTAAAAATGTGATTAAAAATGACAAATAAATCAATCTTAAATGAAAACCAAGGAAAGGTGAGGTAACGTTATTCTGAGACAAAAGGAGAACAGGCTATCCCTTAGCAGCTGCTCTGTTTTACAGATTTGGAAATGCAGAATGAGAGAGAACTCTGTATCAGTTTCCTAGGTTTGCCATAATAAATTACCACAAACTGGGTAGCTTACAACAACAGAAATTTAATCTCTCACAGTTCTGGAGTCCAGAAGTCTGAAATAAAATTACATTCCCTCTGAGGGTTTTAGGGGAGAAATCTTTCTTGCCTCTTCCAGCTTCTGGCGGCTCCAGGCTTTCCTTGGCTTGTGGCTGCCTCTAATTTCTGCCCCTGTCTTCTCATGGCGTTCTCTGTGTCTTCTCTTCTCTCCATGTGTCTCTCCTCTGTGTGTCCCTTATAAGGACACTGTTCATTAGATTTAGGGCCCACTCTAAATTTTGGCTGCTCTCAACTCAAGATCCTTAACTTAATTACATCTGCAAAATCCCCTTTTCCAAAGGAGACACATTCACAGGTGTCAGGGGTTAGGATGAGTACCAATCTTTTGGGGGGCCACCATTTAACCCAATAAAGGGTCTAATATTATTGAATTCTGAAAATAAAGGAGGAACAAAATTAGCCCAAATAGATTTGATTTCTGTAACTCCATTTCTTAAGGGAGAGGCCAAGAATAAACTCTTAATTGTGAATGAACCAGTCACTAACAAAAAGACCTGAAGATCTTCAGACCCTGGAAATGAAAACTGGAAACTTAGGGGTGTAGACTGAGTCCAACTTCTTTGTGAAGATAATAAATTCAATATTTCAGAAACTGACTAAATTATTTTTCAGGGGAGGGGTGATACAATTGCTATCTTCTCATTTTTATGGAATGCCATGTAGGAAAAGGATTAGATGTATTCTGTGAAGCTCTCTGGGGCAGATCCAAAAGTTTCAGGAAGGCACATTTGAACCTAATTAAATCCAAACAATTCCATTAGCAAAGATGTATACAAATAGAGTGAGTGATGTAAGTTGTGAGTGCTTTGTACAAAAGTCTCTAGGAGGCTGAGCTAGAATATTTTCAAGGCCCCATTGAAGTCTGTATTTTATGATTCTACAATTTTCTTTCCCTATACACAAGTAAAAATTATGTATAGATATTTTTCAAGTCTAAGGACACTGGTTAACAGTGTTTTGTTTAACAATATTGCTCATAAATTCCTGGTAGAAACAGTTGAGTATATAGAATAAGACTAAATATAAGCTGGAGGAGGGCTCCAGAGTGTTTGAAAGGAAGATGCAATAATTATAGAACTCTGACTGACAAGGATTACAAGGGGTTTTTAATATGCACATGTTGTTCTATATATGTCTTTAATGACCATGATCATCTGCTATGAGTTCAGGTAATGAGCCATTTCATTTTTCATAAAAAAAGCATCTTTAAATCTGTTTTCCTTCATTTTTTTGTTATTATACAAGTATTGTTCTTTCCTGAAAACCATTTGATAACAGTGAGTAGGTGATTATTAGACTGATACTATGTTCCACATAACTTCAAAATTATTCCATGAGTCATGGGGATAAGAGATTGGGGGAAGAGAAAGCATATTATAACAAGTAATAGTTTCATATATTTTTTCTCTGCTTGCCAGCACTTTTTACAGATGGGGGTTTGAAGTTGGATAAGATTTAAATGATTTGGAGTAATAAATAATGCCAGGTGCAGATCAGGTTCAATTTCTTTTTAAAAATGTTGACACCAACATTTCAAATAACCAAAATATGTTAAAGCTGGAAACAGATCAGAATAGTTGGCTAAGGCAGATACTCCGAAGTAACTGATGAAGCTCCATATAACCAGAGCTTTTTTGGCATGAGGTTAGAAAGATAGCATAACACAAACTCTAAAATGATCTTCATCACTTATGGCAACTGGCAAGTAACTAGGAAGGGTCAATGATTATGAAAAATGTTGCAATTTTCAATGTACTAAGGTCCACTGAACTTGGAGGTTTTACTTGGGTAATAATAATAATCGCTCACAATATGTCAGGTGTTATTTCAACTGCTTCCTTTATGGTGTCTTATTTAATTCTCACCTCAACCCAATGAGGGGATTATTTTTCCCATTTTTCAGATGAGAAAGTTGAGTTTCAGAAACTAACTTTTTTAGGGTCCTACAGCTAATACATAGGTCAGCCTGGATTCCAACCCAATCAGCCTGTCTCCCTGGGCTCCACTCTTAGCTACTGGGTCATTAAGAGTTCTGTCTTAATTACAGGGTATATCTCCTTACTCTGAAACTGTAGCCAATTAGTTTGCCTTAGCGAACTTGATAATTTATACTTTTACCTCATCTGCTGAAAAAGAATTCATATGAATCATGAAACAAAATATTTCATATAAAATATACTTGACCTTTTTGAAAAGTTGAAAATGATAGAATAAAATATTTATTCAAAACATTAATTTGTACAACCAATATTAATGGACTACTTGCTACATGCCAGATACTATGAAATGCGCAGGGAGGGAAAGACCTGTCCACTACCCTCAAGATGTATATAGTCCTGTGGTGAGGGTGATAGATATTAAATAAATAAAGGTTTTACATTTTGCTAAGTATTGAGGGGGGAGTACTCATGTAGGCTGAGATTTGATGGTTGAGGAGTAACTAGCCATGAGAAGGGAAGGAAGGGAAGAGCAAGGACATTCTAAGCAAAGAAAACAGGGTGTGCAAAGATCCTGAGGTGGGAAAGAGCTTGGGCGTGCTCAAGAACCTGAAATGTCAGTGAGTCCAGGAGACAGAAAACAAGGGAGAATTGGTTAGAGGTGAGATTTCAGGGGCAGAAGGCAGAGAGGACTGCAGGTTCTGGTGTGCTGTTTGAATTATGTTCTAAGTGGCATAAGAAGACACTGGAAGGTTTAAGAAAGGGGAAGTACATGATCCAATTTGTGTTTTAGAAAGTTCACTTTGGTTCCCATGTGAAAAATGGATTTGGACATAGATTTTATATTCTGGGCTGAGATTTTCAAACTCAGGCATCTAAAGCACTTTTCAGGAGCGATTAGAAAAAAAAAAAGTTGAAAATTATTTCTATGGGTTGATTTCCTTTTTGTTTAATTCCAAAGGACTCCAGCTGTGCTAGATTTTTGTTTTATTTTACTTGTCATAAAGCAATATTGACGGCTATGTTATTTATTATATTTGGCCTGCGATTTTAACCTCTTCATGTTGCCATCTCCGTCTACAAATCAGAGATTTATTTCAATGACTACGATTTTCCCTAAGTAAGGTATCGTTCTTAAAGTCATTCTGTACCTTTCCAAAAATATAGATACCATGTTAACAGAACATCTGTTAGTTTATCGCTTCTTTCACATTTTAACCAGCAGTTTAGTGTCATGTCATTTATAAAATGTGTATAAATAGATTGTTTGAGGTTTCATTGAAATTCCAGTTGACTAAAATGATATTTTGAAAACTGCCTTTCATCTAAGACATTCCAACGCATTGCAGTCATTTAAATTAGCCTTTAAAATGCACACAGGGTCCAGGGCTCAGAACGTAATCAGGTGAGCCTAAAAGAGGAAGCTTTTCTATCTCTTGCTCTTGTCTTCATCTTTTATATATTTTAGAGAAGAAGAGGGAACAGGAATGCCATAAATATTTTTCTCTTACTTTCTTTTTGTTTCGGTTCGGCATCTAATATCTGCCTTTCTTTTTAGGAAGACTGTAATTGGGGGTATATCAGTGGAATCTGGTGCCCCACTTCTGTTATGGAGCCTGAATGGGAAAATTCCTCTCTCTCCCTACCTCTTGGCAGACAGAACTAAGCATTCTAGAGCTTTGAATGAAGGTGTGGTGAGCTGTAGCAATGAGTGTCCAATTGTTGTGTGCAGTGTTAGTATCTTGGCCAGAAAATCCATGCTGCCTAACTTCCAGAATCCCTTTGGGTCTCACACATTGTCCAGGACAAGTCCCTCCAATTTGCAGACTTTGTATTTTTCTAATAATTCCCTTTTCACTCCTGACAGCCAGTTGGTTCTGTTGCTTGCACCAAGAGCCTTACAATCCTTAACCTGCATCTATGGGAAAGCAGCTAATATGGCACTGTGGAAATTTGACTGACCTGCTTTGTGTGGGTCGTGTACCTGATTCTCATCAGAACAAAGAATACAATTCCACTCCCTCCTCCAACCCTTGACTACCATGATCAAACAAAATAGATATGTAAATATTTGTTACAAATCTATTTCTAAAATTTCAAAACATTCAGACAGTTTTGAAATCACTGATGAAACAAACCTCTATTACTAAAGTTCAGAAGGAACTATGGTCCCTGTCACCAAACATGTATATTGTTATGTTGTATTTCTGTGTTCTGAAGGAACTATCTTATATGAGGATAGTATTAAGACAGGTGACTTTCAATTCTTGGTCTCCTCTCCATACTTGTGTTATCTTTTAAACAATCTTTCATTGTAAACAACAGCAAAATCAAACTATTCAAACTGCCATGGTTTCTGCAAAATGGCTTTTTTTTTTCTTTTCCCTTTGTCTTCTGGGAAACTGAAATACAATTTGGAAACAAATGACAGCTTAGGACTCAATTTTCTGTCTCTAAAAGGAACTTGGAACAACAAATTTTTAAGTTCCGGCTGAAGCATTTAGGTTTGATTTCAAAGGGAGTTCTGAATTTGTCATAATATCTTCTTTTGTAATGAAAACAGGCATTGAATTATACAAAGAGATATGCTAGCATCTTTCATCATCCTCATATATTATACTTTCTGTTCTGTGTTAGTTTTGTTTTCCCAAGAACTCCTGTGTATTTTTCTTTTGTTTTTCTCTTATCATGGGGAAAATTCAGCATATTGCCTACTACTGTTATTTACATCTAAGTTGGATGACGTAAATTCAATAGTTTTTAAACCAGTAAAGAACCGATGAGGACTAGAGAACCAAAGACTGCTGTTTTTTAGAAAGGATTTGACCTTTCCTTCTTCCTGCACTGAAGACTCCATTAATGTTCATTATTGTCAGTGCTTATTTTCTACATGGAGATGGAGACTAAATCTTCATCTACGTGGAAAATTGTTTTGACTACAGGATCTGGCTAGATATTTGAGTTACTCAGACAAATGGCCAATTTATTTCAGTAAGTAGTTTGACCAATCTCATTCTCAATTAATTTAGTAAATTCATTTAAAATGATTAACTTGTTGATGTTGACATATTATAGTTTATTTATTTAATCAGAAAACATTTATGGCCTGCCAGGCACTGGGCTAGGCATTAACCTATACGATAACTTCTTTATCATTTAGTATTTTGATAAATTACTCTATTATCTTCAAAGCTAAACTGAGATAATACTATGGTGTTATTCATTTTACATTCAAATTGCATTAATTAAAATTATGCTGGACTGATCGGAGTCATGCTCTAGGAGTTGTTAAATTCAAGTAAAACTAATCTTATTTTTGAAAAGAATACATTTTTTAATTCATAAAAGAGAAGTGAGTGATTTTTAGGCCAATTTAGGGAAAATCTGGGCAAACACCTTGATAAGAATTATATTGTGAAAGTCATCTTTCAAAACTGGGCTTCCATCAAAACAATCAAAGTGTTAGCCCAAAAGAATTGTTTTTTAAAAAATAATTTTCATATTCATACCAGGCAGAGATCATTCTAGAATAAGGAGTCTTTGGTAAGTATAAAATACTAATAAATTACAAGAATATATTATTTACTCAGTGATTATCCTCAAACAATCTTTGCTCTTTATTCTTGATTGGGGGTCAAATGCCATCCTGTGAATCTTTTCTTAATCCCTGTGGTAAGAATTAATTACTCTCTCCATTGTGTTCCCACAGCATTTTTATACCCTTATTACAGTGCTTAACATATTGTATCTTCATTATTTTTTAACCTGTCTTCCACTTCAGAGTGTTAGTTCTGAGGTAACGTTTTATTCACAGCTGTTTTCCCACAGAGACAGTCACAGAGTGGGCAATCAATAAATGTTGGATGAATGAGTACAACATTCACCTAAGCAAATATTTTACTGGTTTTCCATTTCCCTATTCTATTTTTGTTGTTGTTATTATTTCCTAATGCTTATCTTTTCCTGTCTTCTCACTGCATTTACCACTTTTTGCCAATGTTCACCTTATTGCCTGCTTACTGTCACTTTCAAAAATTTCCCTGGCTTTCTGGAATTTTCCTGTCTCTATTCCTTATTTTAAATGCTCCACACTAGCTCTTGTCTGAGACTGGAAAATCTCTTCATGAAGTCACACCACTTACTTTGGAATCTAAAATCTCCATCATCAAAGCATTCCCTGAAATAATGATTATTGAACACAGTTTATTATCTTAAGGGTGTTGGCAACATTTTATACTACTGGAATCCAAAAAGATAGTTTCATGAAGGAATTAAGAATTAAGGTTTTGGGGACTTCCCTGGTGGTCCAGTGGCTAAGACTCCGTGCTCCCAATGCAGGGGGCCTGGGTTCAATCCCTGGTCAGGGAACTAGATCCCATATGCCACAACTAAAAGATCCTGCATGCAGCAACTAATAGATCCCGCACGCGGCAACAAAGATCTCACATGCTACAACTAAGACCCGGCGCAGCCAAATAAATAAATAAATACTAAAAAAAAAAAAAAAAAAAAAAAAAAAAGAATTAAGGTTTTGAACAAAAGCTTATTTTAGGAAACTACTGCCTTGTTTAGTAGTAAGATAGAACTACGGTGATACCCCCAAAGATCAGAGATTCTACCACTTAAATTATGCCAGAGGCTCATTGTTTGGGGCACTCTCAACACATTCGCTTCAAGGTTGCTGGACTTCACATAAGTGGCAGCCCCTGAGTCCTGGGGCCTGGGAGGGAAATGTCCGCAGTCTATTGTTAGGTTTTTGCCCCCTTGTTTGGATCAAAACAGGAGAGTGTAGAATGACTGTCATATGGCAGAACTTGGATGTTCTGGGAACTCCATAGATTTAAGAGAGAAAACAAATTTATGCACATGTTATAAATTGATAATAACTGGACTAACTTAATTAGAAAATGATAGATATTTAAAGGTCTGCATTTTTAAATTTTTACATTTTCTTTTCTCTCTCTTCCTCCCTCCTTCTTCCCTTTCCTTCCTTCTCAGCTAAAGAGTGTGGAGTCGTTCTTTTCAGTTCATGGCCTGGTATCAGCACTGTCCCACAAGACCCCTCTCTTGTTTTGTTAACATATTTCTTCTCATGTTATTATCCTTCAATTGCTCTCCCCTGTATGGACAATGATTTTAATATATAAAATATATAGTAAATTTTTGCATATATTTTAAATTTACATAAAGTTAATTTCATCATAGATCCCATTTTGGTTTTCACTTTTTTCTACACTATGTTTTCAAGATACATCTTTGTTCTTAGGTCACATCTTAAGAAGCTTAATACTTCTAATCTGAATAATATTCCATAGTACGCATCCACCCCCTTTACCCTGCCCATTTCCCCTCAGTGAGGGACGGCTAGATGCCCTCAAGTCCCCCTGCAATATGCATACTCTGGCATGTACCCTAGTTGAGAATTTCTCTGGAGAGGAAATTCCAGTAGAAGGGTTGCTGGGCGTAGGGTGTACTTTTCTTTAATATTACTAATAACTGCCACATTGCTCTCCAGAGTAGCTACACTACTCTAGGAAGCACCAGTTGAACCATGGTGGTTTCTGTTTCCCCATATCCTTGTCCATTTTCTAATTTTTTTCAGTCTTTTAAGGTTTAAAGTGGGATCCATTTGTTTTGATTTACTTTAGTCTCATTACAAATTGAAATTGAGTATTTCTTCGTATAATTATTTAACATTTGTGCTTCCCCCTTTCCTAAATGCGTGTTTTTCAAGTTCTCTTTTTCTTATTTTCCTGAAGTATTAGTTCCTCCTAACCCCCACTGTATATCATTCCTTTGTCAGTTTTAGGTGTTGCAAAGTTCTTCTCCTATAGTGTCATTGCTCATTAGCTTTGTCTAGGATATTCTTTTTTTGAACAAATATCCTTATTTTGGTGCATTCAAACCCATTAATTTATATGCTTTTACTTAAAGATTATGCTTCTTTGCGACGACCTAGAGGGGTGGGCTAGGGAGGGTGGGAGGGAGGCTCAAGAGGGAGGGGGTATGGGGATGTATGTATGCATGTGGCTGATTCACTTTGTTGTACAACAGAAACCAACACAGCATTGTGAAGCAATTATACTCCAATAAAGATGTATAAAAAAGAAAGAAAAGAAAAAAAAATGAAGATTATGCTTCTGTTCTCTCTTTTAAGACTATTAGTATGTTTGAATGTTGGTAGGCTAGATGCCAAACCTCTCTTCCCAGTTTTGCAGATTTTTTTAAAAAAGTTAACATAGTTATTCACTGATCTGTAATCTGTTAATTTGCTCTTATAATAAACATGTTGTATCCTTCGGAAAAATTCTGGCTAGATTTTAATTGTGATTGCATTGCTTTTACACATTATTTGTGGAGAAAAGACATCTTAATAATATTAAGTCATCCTTTACACAAGCACAGGGTATCTTTTCACTTAGAATTTTATGTCTTTCGATTGAGTTTTGATGTCTTTCGATTGAGTTTTGCAATTTTCTTCAAGAGGTCTTGTAAATTCTTTAATCCTCTGTAGTGTAGAGTGTTGGGTGTTATTGAAAATGGTATGCTTTCTATTTGCTGTTTGTAAAAAGTACCATAGAATTTGTAAGTTTATCTTGCATTACTCTGACAAGGTATTGCTGGATACTGCTTTTTAAATCTAATCTGATCGTCTGGCTTTTTATTGGAGATTTGAATTTATTTATAGTTATTATACTTGTTTCTATATTGAGGTTTTTAAAATTCTATCTTATTTTATATTTTCTCTTTACTGTACACATTTTTGTTTTTCATTCTTTCCTGTTTTGCATTAGATAAACCAAATTTTTCACTGATTAAAATGCAATATACATATTTATTTCTCTTTTTCCATTGTTGTCACTAACATTTTAAGGCACACGTAAGGTTAATTTTTCTTGCCAATTTTATGAATTTACCAATATCTATATATTCCTTCACACAGGATAAATATTTTATACCTTTTCACCTCTCCACCTTTTGGTTCTGCTACTGTATTGGTAGCATATAAGTTCCAGAATGTCAGTTTTGTGTTGAAATGGATTTCCTTTTTCTCTTTTTTTGACTTCTATTTTTTTTCTTGCTTGCTTTTTCTTTTTAATTTTGGTTCTTGCTATTCCATGCCACAATAACATTACTAAGTTACTTGTTCATCAATTCTCTTCATATTTCTAGTAGTATTCTACTTTTTACTGTAGTACTTCCTCAAAGAGTATTTTTAGAGGATCACTGTTACACAAAACCTCTGATACCTTGAATGCATGAGAATGTCTTAATTTCACTTTTACATTTAAATGACAGTCTAGGAAGATATATTCTAAAATCAGAGTTCTTTTTCTTCTATATTTTGAAAATATTCCTCCATTGTCTTATTTCCAGGGGTTTTGTTGGGGAGTCAGATGTCAATCTGATTAACATTCTTTTCTTGATGAGTGATCTGCTCTTTCTCTTTGGAAGCTTTTAGAAATTTTTCTTTGTCTTTGATAATCCTGAATTTCACTATAATGAGTCAGGAACAGGACACTTGTTATCTATTATTTTTGTCATCCTAAGAATCCATTCAATCTTTTTTAATCTTTATTTGTTTTCCCTCTTCTCTGGAAACTCCTGTTTCCCAGATATTAGAACTTTCTGTCTCTGGTGGAATTTTTCAACCCCATCTTCCAGGAGCTTACTATTTCGATATTTGCCAATACAAATTCTGCTATCTATGGCTTTCATTGTGTTTTCCTTCTTCAAGTTTACATATTATTTAGCTTTAAAATAAAAATTACATGTATACACAGTTAAGTAGAATTCAATAGCACCACAGATTCTGTTATGAAAAACAGTAGTCCCCAAGCCTTCTTTCTTCCTTACTGGAAACTTTCACACTCAATTCTTAACTGATTATTTTTACTTATCTCTATATTTCTAAATAAAATGTGTCAGTTCTTGTTTTGAGTTTTAGGCACTGTCTATTGACTTGACAATTTGGAAGATAAAAATTTAGTGCTCTTTTACCCTTCTGTCCCATAACCCTTCCCTCTTCAACACACATGTTCTATCCCCATCCCATCAATATGGTTATACAGTAATTTTGGTTATAAAATATGCATTATTTACATTATTGCATCTTTAAAAGCTGGACCATGTAATATACTATGACTACATTTGCTGCATAACAACTGTATTTTCTATGAGATTGATAACTGTATTTATTTTATTTACTTAATTTTCCATGTCCTGTCAATAACCAGCTATGTGGGGGCATCCCTCAGCCCAGTCCAGTTGACACATACTACTAACCATCACAGGTACTAAAGCCTTCAACAATCCTTATTTCTTTACTTTGCTAAGACCTGCTAAGTTTCAACATAGACCCCAAATGGTCTGTGGATCACCACTAAGTGAGCTCACCTACTTTTAAGGCTTTCACTAATTTCTATAAATTGGCAACTATTGAATCTCTATCTTTAGCCCAGCCCTGTTTCTTAAATTTAAGACTCACATCCAGCAAGCCACCTACCGATAGTTACGTTCTCTAAGTATCTCAAACCGACATCTTCCCCATCAGAGCTATGCTTTTTTATTTTCCATGGCAACAGGCCATGGGACATGCCTATTGTCACCTGTGACTTGTGAAAGGCAGCCTAGATTAGTGGTTAGAAATATGGATTCATGAGCCAGATTGCCTGGGTGGAGTTCCAGTATTAACACTTAATAGCTCTGTGACCTTGGGGAAGTTACTTGACCTTTCATTCACAGATAGGGATAAAATAGCGGTAGGGTTGTTATGGAGGGTTCAATGAATTAATAAGTGCTTATAACGGAGCCTAGCATGTATTAAATATAAATAAATGAATAACCAAATAAACAAGCCCATGTTAGAACCTTGAAAGCAATTGTTTGTGTGTTCTTCAACTTTAAACTCTCACTCATTGATTATATAACCCAGCTATTGATAGCTACCAATAACTATCAATTTTGTCTTCTATTTATTTGTTAAAGAATTTTCTAGACTACAAACTCCCTAAAGACAATGACCGTGTATGTTTACTTGTGATGTTACTTCTAGTTCTTTGAATACCCACTACCAGGCATACATAGTGAGTGTTCGATATAATTTTGTTGAATGGTTTAATGAGTTATACATACCATATTGTATTATAATTTTTCTGTTAATATAGATCCCCCACTAGACTGAATTTCTTAAATACTAGTACCTTTCTATATCACAGTGCCTGGGATATATTAGATATAATAATAATAAATATCTGTTACATCAATGAATGAATGATTGAATGAAGCATTTGGATAGGAGAGAAGGATTCAAGTCTAATAAGTTAGATTTCATAGTGGCACTGTTGCTCTGAGAAACACTTAAACTGTTGATGTTAATAAGGTAGAACTTAATGTTATGTTGGCTTTACTTGGTGCCAGTTTTTAAAAAAATAACAAGCATTTTACTCAGACAGACCGTTGAAAGTAACTAAGACATCTCAGGCACACTAAAGTAAAGCCAATTACCCTGACAACTAGGGGTACTTTCTGTTCGCTAGGCATTAATTCCCAGAGCTGTGGATGTATTTTTAGTAACAATTCAGATGGTAACACTTCTGGATCCTTCCATATAACCTGAAGAACCCTTCTCCAAAAATAAAATGTTATAATATTCCTTAACATTCCTGACCAAGAGGATCCACACTGTTATAATATTTATACAGTTATGTTAACTTATAAAATTAAAGTACTAATGAGGAATAAAGTAAGACTATAAGCTTTCTAGGTGATTAAACTATTGTATTACTGAATATAACAGATAAATATCTTGTTCTCAATAATGTACATGCTTGAGTGTATCTAAATATTATTATAACTTATAATAAGTGACTGGTAATTGGAGTATCTATAAAGTGAAAGAAATATTTTTATTTTAAATCTTAATTAACTCTGTGCTATATGATGAGCAAAGCACATATGGCATGTGCATTGTTCCAATAAAACAACAATTGACTGATCTACTTTACAGAGAGAAGCCAAATAAATAGAGCAGAGTAACTGACACGAATGATGACAAACATATAGAGATAATGCAGGTAACAGATATACTGATTTACTTCTGTTATCTAACACATAAAATCACTCTAGGTTAGTAGTCACAGCAAACTATTTTATTTGTATTTTCCGTCATATTACCCAAGAAAAATTATACTTAACATTGCCAAGGATTAGCATTCCAAATCTGTCACCAAGTATTTCTTAAATGTTTTAATTTTATGAAAATATTCCAGATGATATAAAGCTGGGCACCTCCTTTTGCTATGTTCATTACAGTTGTATGAAATAGGTAACTATTTTCACATTGCAACATTTCCATACCATTTGCAATGCCATATTTTAAGTCCTTTTAAAAAGTCCAAGAAACTGTTATTTCTCTGTAGGAAATGATGATCCAGAATAAAAAATCATGCATTAAACAGTTAAAAAAAAAAGCTACTTAATTTAATAAATTTATTTATTGCTCACTCACTCTGTGCCAGGAAATCTGTGAGGAGATAAAAAATGGACAAATATCAGCCGAACACACACACAATCACACATAGGGGTGTCTAATCTCTTGGTGCCATAAAAGAGGTTCAGTGGTGGTGGGAGTGTTTTTAGAGAAAGTGGTGGCAACTTTTAGTTTATAAGGAGAGAAATACCTCAGAGAGAAAGAGCCAGGTGAAGAATGGACAAACACTTGACAGGCAGAGATGATGGGGAACTAGGGTCCTAGTGGAGGAAGTTCCACTGGGTAAAGCACAGAGGCAGGAACTGTGAGCATGTAATAGGGAAAAACAAATCTGACTCCATATTGGATCTGTTTCTTGTACTTTAACCTTTGTACTCTCTTGCTTCTGCTACAGGTTAAGAAAGTAGACTATAGTCTGAAATATACAGGATAGCCCATTCTCAAGGCTCTGACTTTTAAAGGTATAACACTTTCCCATTTGTACAGAGATAAAGTTGCAGAACAGAGAATAACAGTCGTCTTGCTGGAGGTTTACAGGAATACAGTGATGTTACCTACCCTGACAGCTGCAAGAGCAAAGCCTTCTGACACCAAAAAGTTAGCAACAACCAACCACACCCTTCCCCTTTTAATATAAAAGAAGTTTGGATTCTAACTCGTGTAAGAAGGTTCTTTGGGACCCTAGCCCACCATCTTGTCTTTCTGCTGGCTTTCTGAATAAAGTTGCTATTCCTTGCCCCAATACCTCGTCTCTCGATTTACTGGCCTGTCGTTCGGTGAGCAGTACAAGCTTGGACTCGGTAACAAGATCAGTAGCTCAGTTGGGGTGGACAATAAGGGCTGGATGTATGGGAAAGCAGTGGTAGGTAAGCCAGATGCATATTACTGACAGTCTTAAAGGCCAGCCTAAGGAGTTTGCAATTGGATGACAAGCAAAGAGGAGCTGCTATAAGTTAGAAAATGTTTGAGTTCAAATATTTATTCAAAGCTTGGGCATTGTACTAAGTTTTTCAAAAGATAATTTTTTAGAGCAGTTTTAGGTTCACAGCAAAACTGAGAAAGGTATACATATATCCCGTATTGTGTCTGCCTCCCCCACCCCGCCAATGCACAGCCTCCCTCGTTATCAGCATCCCCCACCAGAATGGTACATTTGTTACAACTGATGAAACTACCTTGACACATCATAATTACCCTAAGTCTGTACTTTATATTACAGTTCACTCTGGGTGTTGTACATTCAATGTGTTTAAACAAATGTATAATGACATGTATCTACCATTATAGAATCTCACAGAGTATTTTCACTGCCATAAAATCTTCTGTGCTCCACATTTTCCCCCTAACCTCTAGCAACCACTGATCTTTTTACTGTTTCCATAGTTTTGCCATTTCCAGAATGTCATATAGTTGGAATTACACAGTATATAGCCTTTTCAGATTAGCTTCTTTCACTTAGTAGTATGCACTAAAGATTCCTCCATGTCTTTCATGACTTGATGCTTACTTCGAGTGCGGAATAATATTCCATTGTCTGGATGTACCATAGTTTATTTATCCATCCACCTACTGAAGGACATCTTAGTTGTTTCCAAGTTTTGGCAATTATGAATAAAGCTGCTATAAACATCTGTGTGTAGGTTTTAAAAAAATTTTTATTTATTTATTTATGTATATATGTATGTATGTATGTATGGCTGCACTGGGTCTTCATTGCTGCACGCAGGCTTTCTCTAGTTGTGGCGAGCGGGAGCTACTCTTCGCTGTGGTGCGCAGGCTTCTCATTGCGGTGGCTTCTCTTGCTGTGGAGCACGGGCTTTAGGCACACAGGCTCAGTAGTTGTGGCTTGCGGGCTCTAGAGCACAGGCTCAGTAGTTGTGGTGCACGGGCTTAGTTGTTCCACGGCATGTGCGATCTTCCCAGACCAGGGCTCGAACCCATGTTCCCTGCATTGGCAGGCATATTCTTAACCACTGCACCACCAGGGAAGTCCTGTGTGTAGGTTTTTGTGTGCACACACATTTTCTACTCCTTTGGATAAATACAAGAAAATGTGGGAGCTGGATCACATGGCAAGAGTATGTTTAGTTTTATAAGAAACTGACAAACTGTCTTCCAAAATGGCTGTACCATTTTGCATTTTTACCAACAATGCATGACATTCCTGGCTCCACATCTTCTCAAGCATTTGCTGTTGTCAGTGTTCCAGATTTTGGCCATTCTAATAGGTGTGTAGTGGTATCTCATTGTTGTTTTAATTCGTATTTCCCTGATGACATTTGATGTGGAACATCTTTTCACATGCTTATTTGCCATCTGTATTTCTTCTTTGATGAGGTGTCTGTTAAGGTCTTTGGCCCATTTTTTAATTGGGTCATTTGCTTTCTTATTGTTGAGTTTTAAGAGTTCTTTGTGTATTTTGAGTAACAGTCCTTTATCAGATAGGTTTTCTGCAAATATTTTCTCCTAGTCTGTGGCTTGTCTTCTCACTATCTTGACAGAGTCCTTCATAGAACAGAATTTTTTTATTTTAACGAAGTCCAGCTTATCAATTATTTCTTTTATAGATCATGTCTTTGGTGTTGTATCTAAAAAGGCATTGCCATACCCAAAGTTATCTAGGTTTTCTCCTATGTTATCTTCTAGGAGTTTTATAGTTTTATATCTATAATCATGAAGGATATTGGTCTACAGGTTTTGTTTTTGTTTTTGTTGTACTCTCTTTAGCTGGTTTTGGTATCAGGTTAGATAAGATTCAAAAAATGAGTTAGGAAATAGTTCCTTCTCTTCTATTTTTTGGAAGAGATTGTGTCGAATTGGTGTTACTTCTTTAAATGTTTGGTAGAATTTCTCGGCAAAACTATCTGGGCATGGGAATTTCTTTTTGGGGGGCTTATAAAACTATAAATTCAATTTCCTTAATAGTTACATGGCTATTCAGACAATCTGCTGTATATTGGATGAGTTGTAGCTGTTTGTGTTATTTAAGGAGTTGGTCAATTTTGTCTAAGTGGTCAAATGTATGTGCTGAGACTTGTTTGCAGTATTTCTTTATTATTTTTTTGATATCTGGGGGGTCCACAGTGATAGTCCCTATTTCATTCCAGATGTTGGTAATTTCAGTCTTCTCTCTGTCTCTTTCTCTCTCTCTGTCTTTCTCTTTTGACAGTCTTGCTAGAGATTTGTCAACTTTATTGATCTTTTCAAAAACCTGCTCTCTATTTCTCTACTATTTTTCTGTTTGCACAGAATGCTTTTTAAATTATTGTTTAACCATTTCACACTAATTCAAAATGTACAAACAAGCACAGTATCATGAACACCTGTATATCCATCATCTACATTTAACTAATGTCAATGTTTGGCCAGATTTGCTGATCTTCTATATTTAATCAAATGTTCAGGTAAGGTTTTAGTCCACTCTAATCAAATTCACTCCCTCCTCCTTCAGAAATAGACAATTTCCTTAAGATATATATCCTTCCTATCCATGTTTTCAACAATTTTACAATTTGTGTAATATAATAATTTGTGTAAATGTTTACAGATAATATGTTGTGTTAGTTTTTGTGTTTTAAAACTTTATATCAAAAGCCTTCTCCCTGTATCTTTTGATGGAGGCACGGATAAAGAAAAACACTTGTATATTATAAGAAAAACTCTACCAAAATGATATAAAATAGCAACTGATATTTGGCCTTCATTTTGGAGATACAGAAGGGTAGGATGGGGACCAAGGTGAACGTGAAAGCATGTGTTCTCTCTAAAAGGGAGCCACTTCCAAGTTTCAGCAAGCTGTTGCCTACTGTAGGGGAGGAATTACAAGCCTTTTTCTTTCATTTTTGTTAAAGAGTCTGAAAACTCTTCCTTGAAGAACCTTAAAATTTTGAAAAATTTTACTTAAAAATAATTTTTCTGAGTTGTAGTCATGTTTATGCATTTACTTCCAAATCATTAACTTTATTGCTCAATAGTATTCCTTGGTATAAACATACAATTTGTTTATTTATTTTCCTATTGATGGATGTCAAAGTTGTTTCTAAGTTTTAAATATTATGAATAATACCTTAACAATTATCCTTACTTATTTCTCCCTATGTGCATAAGAGAGAGTTTCCACATACTGAGAGAGCTCTATATCCCTAGAAGTAGAATTATTGGATTACAATGTATGTATGTCTTCACATTTATTAGATATTTTTAAATTGCTCCCCAAAGTGATTTTTAACTAATTTACATTTCCAAAGCAGTATAGCAGAGTTCACTCTCTTCCTTAATCTTTGACAAAACTGGGTATTGTAAAGCTTCTTAAATGTTGTCAATTTCATGGTTATAAAATGGTATTTCATTGTATTAATGCGCATTTTGTTGATTACTGGCGAGGCTGAGCATCTTTTTGTATAGTTACAGGCCATTCAGTCATTTGCTGTTAACTTACTGATTTGGAAGAACTTTTTATGGATTCCAGGCACTTAACTTTATCAAAAGTCACATTTTAATATCTTCTCCCATACTGCAGGTTGTCTTACAATATATCTCCGTAATGTGGCTTACTTTTATTAAAATTTAAATATAGATAAATGTGCAAATATTTTCTGTTACAGTCGTGGTCTTCCTGTCTTAAGAAATTCTTTCTTATCTTGATAGCTTCTAAAAGTTTTAGCTTTCGCTGCAAAGAAGTTTAGTTTTAATGCACTGGCAATTTATTTTTGATATGCTATGAGATGAGTACCTATTTTTTTCTCCTGTATGATAGTCAGTTATTAACTTGGTCATGTGTCAAACTTCTGCACATGCATGTGCCTTTCTGGGCTTTCTATCTTGCTCATTAGATTATTTGTCCATCTTTGCCCTGATAAATAATACATGCTGTTTTCTTTATTATACTTTTATTATAGATCTTGATGTCTGGCAAAGCAAGTTTTCTCTTTTCATTTTCCACAAAATTGTTTGGCCAATTCTTGGAACTTTAGTCTTTCATATGAATTTTAGACTCAATTTACCTGGTTGCATATAGAATTCTGTGGGATTTTTATTTTATTGCATTACATTTTTATATGAGTTAGTGTAGAATTAACTTAATTTCAATATGGAGTCACCCCATCAGTGAACTTACTGCATCTTGACATTTAGTCAGATCTTCTTTTATGTCCTTCAACAATGGGTGCAATTTTCTCAACAAAAGTCTTGCTCATCTTCTGGTAGGTTCCTTTTGATTGTTGTTACTATTATATTTTCTAATTAGTTTCTACTTGTGTACTGGAAAGCTATTAATTTTTGAAAGTTGGTCTTGCATCCAAGAACATTATTGTCCTCTCTTATTAATAGAAGTTTATGAACACCTTTTGATTTTTTTCTTCATTCAATCATGTTGCCTGAACACAAAATTTTTGCCTCTTTTATTTTTTTTAATACTTTTTTTTCTCCTTATCTTGTCTTATTGTAAGAACCTCCGGTACAATACATATTGTACTGGACCTAACAGTCATAGTTCTCTTCCTCTTGACTTTGATAGGACTGCTTCTAAAATTTTACTGTTTACTATGGAGTTTACTATAGGTTTTTGCTAAATATACTTTATAAGGTTAGGGCAATTTTCTTCTATTTCTTGTTTTCTTGATTTTATTTTTAAAATCATAGTTGAATATCTATTACATCAAATCCTTTTTTCTGCATCTTATGAAATGCTAACACAATTTTTCTCCTTGATCCGTTAATGCAGTTAATTACATTGATAAATCTTCTGATAGTTAACTATTCTTTCATGCCAGCACTTTGTTTTGTTTTAAATACACGGTTGGAAATTAGAGTGCTTTTAACTCAAGATTATGTGCATTTCATGTGTTCTACAAGAGATATAATCATTTTCTCAGGCTCAGAACTTTGTGATTGCTGTAATTAGGCAAGATTATGAAACTTTCACTGTTACATCAGTGATTTGAATGAAAGTGGTTTTATTTATATCAATATAATTTAATGAAAAACACATATTTTAATTTTAGTTTAGGTTAAATGTTTCCCCTATTGCTAATATTTGGTTTTAAAATTACTCAGTTAGGCTCTTTTTATATAGGAGATTGCATTAAACACACATACACATATACAATATTTAAATATAATTTATTGTCATTTTACCATCTATCTTGTCTGCTAAAATAACATTTAAATCATCAGAATCTCTAGCTCAAGACTCAAGTTAACTCTTTCTTCACATATGATGCTGGGTTATCTAGATCCTGGGAGAAGCAGGATATCAGTAATATTCCTCTCTTCTCATGTTTTTCTCAATAAAATGGCACAGAGGTTTCCTTTGACTGCTTGAAAACTGAAAACATATAAACAGTTTTCCAGAGTTTACCAAGCTGTATTAATTTTAGTGTAAATCCCTGTTATTAAAATTCTAAATAATAAGTTTATAAATTTTTATAAAGGGAGGTTTCCTTCAGGATTCTGTAGCATTTCTAAATACATTCTTTCTATTAAGTTGAACAAAAATATAATTTGATCTACAGAAAGATTAAAACACAGGATTAATATTAAGAAGTGATCAATGTCATGTAAAATCTCTAAGTGTAAAATAGTAGATATTCCATTTTACCCTTATTTTACAGTATCAGAAATTATTTAAATTAAATTATTTTAAAGCAGTCATTATTACTATCAGTATGAATCATCGGCCTATGATTAGAATGAATAGGAAAAAAGATGCCTGGAACCATCACTGATTTCAACTTTTATTCTTGCTGAATTATATGAGTAATGACTACTGAATTTGGCCCAAGAAATGGAAATCATAGACGTATTAAAGAAAATTAGTAAATAGTTTTGCAGTCTGCAAAACAAAGCATCATGAGATAAAATTATCCATATTCTGATTTTTATTGGGCTTTGGTCAAGAGTAGTGACTTGTGAATTGATAAAATACCATTTATTTTCTAATATCATTAATATTATAAATAATTCTCACTCAAAATCAAAACAATTTTAAGAAATCTTAAGGATGAATAAAGCACATTCTACACATCTTAATCTAAAGAATAAGTAGAGAATGTTTTACGTACTTAAAACATAGGTAAATGTGAAGCATACTGAAATTCTCTGCTCCATGAATTAAGGGTGTTGAGCTTGCTCTCTTGTATGATATCTGTCCAATCTAATATTGCTTAAGCTCTGGATAAGATCAAATTTATCTTTAATATTTGAAAAGAGGAAGAAGTACGACCGACATGACAGAAATCTAGAACAGCGCTGTCAAGTAGAATTTTCTGCAGTGATGGAAATGTTCTATATCTGCCCTGTCCAATACAAGAGCCACCAACGACATGAAGATATTGAGCACTAGAAATGTGGCTAGTATAATAAAGGACTGCATTTTACATTTTATTTAATTTTAATTAACTTAATCTTATGTACAAATATTACATGTTGACTAGGGTTTAGTATTTTGGACAGTGCAGGCCAAGAACCTTAGGTTTTCCAAATTTGTTATTGAAGCCATAATCTGTTTTTATAATTTCAATATAACTCTTGCTTCTATAAAATGGGTATCAAACTTGAAGTTCAAATATTATCTATTATTAAAACTTACCAAGTAAACTTTTCACATGTATGAATTAACTTCACCTTTTAACTAGCATCTGGTCCCAAACTAGAAAGATTCTGGACAGAGCAAATGATGATTTTTATTCTACATAGAAAAAGCTGGGAAATAACTAGTGTATTTGAAGGATATGCTTCTACTAGTTTCCATGCCAACAGAATTTTGATTTTTGTGATATTTGATGGTAATTAAAATAATGAAACAAATATGGGATACCCATTCTAAAAGCATTTTTATTTTCTGGTAATGTGAAAAATCCCCAACTAGGATTGTTTGTTGGTAACTTCCTTTAAATAAAATTTTCACCAGGCCAACATATAAGAGAACTCAGAAGACCAGAAATATAACTTTATATTTAAAACATATTAATTTCTTTTTAATTTGGACTCTTCACTGAGCTCCGTATTTTCAAGGAAATTAAACTGTCCTGTAAAATTACACAGCTATGTATTACATTAACATTTTAAGAGCTAGAAATAATAAGAAACCACATTTTTACCCTGCAAATGACTAGTTATAAAATCTTTTATGTAAATCTCTTCATTGCTTAGTATTTAAATTATAAATTAAAAATTGATGAAACATTATTGCATATACTCTATATAGAGGGTAAAAGAGAACAAGAAGTAATTTTCTCAGACCCCAAACTCAAAAGCTAGATTCTACATTTTAGTTTTTCAAAAATATTTCTATAAATATTTTTATCCCAGAATAAGAAATAGTATATAATTACGTAATTTATTATGTTTAGCAGTTTTTTGGCAACTGAATTTCAGACATTAAGTATTGTCTAGACTTTCTCTAATATTTCTTAATATTTCTAACGTATATATGTATGTACATATATATACACACACATAATTACATATATAATTAAGACCAACATAGAATCCCTTTATTAATATTGCTTAAATGACATCATTAGTCATTTCATGCACACACATATACACACATACACATGGCTAAAATATTTTGGAATGCCAAAATATAATTTTCAAAAATTTAAAAACATGACTCATACAAATATAAAATGAACACATGTCAAAGATTTTTTAACCCATTAAAGAGTAAAACAGCAGAACAGTAAGCTGATTAAGTGGTGAATTTTATGAACAGCAGTTTACATCATCAGTAAGGAAAGGAGCTCTGAAGTAAGTGAAATAAGTTGGATAAGTTAGAGACAAAACTGATGAATGTCCTATAGAACAATAAAACATAATCTTTGTGGCTACCTTTTCTACTGTAAAGAAGTGATTTGCATCTCTATCGGATAAAAATATACAATTTCACCGTTAACTTACAAAGCTGGGCCTTAATCAACCGTAAATAGTAAGTGCAACAAAAGTACATCCCCTACAGCAGGGGTCCCCAACCTCCAGGCTGCAAGGTTAGGAACTGGGCCGCAGAGCAGGAGGTGAGCAGCAGGTGGATGAGTGAGTGAAGCTTCATCTGCCACTCCCCATCGCTCCCCAATGCTCGCATTACCGCCTGAACCATCCCCCTCACCGCCCCCCCCACCCCCCCACCCCCCGTCTGTGGAAGAACTGTCTTCCACAAAACCAGTCCCTGGTGCCAAAAAGGTTGGGGAGCACTGCCCTACAGAATTAAATAGTCCTTGGATGCCATTGAAAGGACATGCAGCCATTCTTTTTCTTATTCTCAAGTTTTGGATACTTTTTTTTTTTTTTAAACAGAAAGGAAGTATTACATTTTAGATTTTTTTTTAAAGTAGAACTCTTTATTATAATAAAAAGTAATAGATTATTTCTTTGGGAGCTCTTGGGAGATAAATAAGTTCATTTTGTAATTTATGAGGTAAGTTTTTACTGAAGCTGATTACCTTGGGAAGCAGAATTCTGTATATTTCAATATCGTAAAAGAAAGAATTCGGGAATCCTTTCATTTATTAGTGTTGATAAAACTAGCAGTCAAGTCTGTATACACACAATGTAGAACACGATCCTTCCAGTTTTCTGCCAGTGATACAAATACCCTTGTAGAGACCACTCTGCTGCCACGTGTCAGACTAAGACTCTCTAAAAACTAAAAAGATTATTTGGCAAATTTCAATTTCTTGGGTGCAAAATTTAAAACTGGAATGTACCCATAATATTAGAAGAACCAACCTCCGTCTCTTCCTTTCTCCCTCCCTCGCTCCTTCTTCTTTCCTTTCTTTTTCTTCCTTCATTCCTTCCTTTTTCCCTCCCTCCCTCCCTTCCTGAACACTCCCACTACAGAACTTTTTGGTACTGTGGCAAAAGAGCACAGGTATCTAACTCCCTTGCACCTCCTGTTCTATCCAGCAATCCCAGGGAAATGTCCAATAGAATAATAAAAACAAATAAAGAAACAAACAAGTAAAAAAGTGGAGAAACCTGGGTATTAGTTTCCATTGCTGCTGTAACAAATTAGCACAAACTTAAGTGGCTTAAAATAACATAAACTTAATTATCCACAGTTCTGCAAATCAGAAATCTAATACAGGTTTCACTGAGCTAAAATCAAGATGTCGGCAGGGCTGCATTTCTTCCTGGAGACTCTGAGAGAATTCAATTCCTTGCCTTTTTCTGGCTTTTCTGATTAAAGCACCTTTCCTTTCTACCAACACTTGCCTCTTGAATTATTGGCTTTTGAGCGGTGAGCAGCCGAACCTGAGTTCGGTAACAACAGCTTCTTTACTTTTAAGCACCCATGTGATTAAATTGGAGCCACCTGGATAATCCAGGATAATTTCCCAATCTCAAGGTTCCAAACTTAATCAGATCTTCAAAGTGTCTTTTGCCATGCAAGGTAACATAGTCACAGGTTCCTGGTACCTGAACACCTTTGAGGGACCATTATTGTGCCAACCATGACCTACATCCATGCTGAAAAGATTGAAGGTTACTATCTCCAGACCCTAAACTTCAGGGACTTTCTGCTAGAGCTATGCAGGGGCACCCAGATTAAAGAGGTTTATGTTCTCCTTCTTGTGAAAATGTGGGGTGCTTGGGAAATAATTTGAGGAAACCCGAACAGCCCATAATTTGGTGAAGGGAGGGCAAAGTCATTGAGCAGGGGCCACAACAAGCAACTCAGCAAACAAATGAAAAACACAATGGCAGGTGTTTCTCCAAGAAGAAACCCTGTATAGGCCGAGTTTCTTTCTGAAGTGGGAAGTTGAAGGAACAGAAAACCCCCAGGAAGGGTTTTTTCCCATATTGGATGGTGGCACAAAGTTCTCTCACGAATTATTCCAGAGATGCAATGCAATTCCATTTAAAGTAATGAGGGATGTATCTGCAATATTAGATATTAAAACATATTGTAAACTTAAAAGAGTGAAAACAAGACATGGAAGGAGGCGAGAATAGTCAGAAGGCCAACAAGAATTCGGCATAAGAAAAATGGTATGTTTAAAAAAAATTGTGCTAACACTATTAAGATTTGGGCCTATTTCAATTTTCTTCCTTTATGATTGTTTCTCTTTTCTATATTTTTAAGAATAAATCTGAATTATAATGTAACATATATAGCATACTTTATCAAAGTGCAAAATCATATGGCAACCATATCTACACACATCACAAACATACATACACAAATGTTATACCCTACACTTTGATTAAAGAATTTAAGTAGGGTTTTCTTAGACGTCACTTGTCAAATTTAAAGAATATTGAGGTATGTAAAACATAAAAAAGGCAAGAAACAAAGCCTCCCATGGCTCAGAAGACTGGATTGTAGAAAGATTACTTTACCATATACTGCCCAACATTTTAGGTTTCTCTGTTTTTCATCAAAGCAGATCTGGCAGAGAAACACATGTTTTCAGTTTTGCTCTGTGAAAAGATAATCTTCACTTTGGTATTCATTATGCACGATGTATGCAAAATGCAGTGAGCCAACTGACTCACACTTTGGTGTCATGCAAATAAAACCTAAACACAAGAAAGTGTAACATCTAGTAAAATGTGCATAAAACCACAAAGGCTAAGATAAGAAAATGGAGAGCTAAGAAATGCAATTAGCACATTCACTGAGGGCAACTAGTGGGATTTGGAGATGAGCCTTACAAATATAAATTTATGCTTTTGGCTAGGAATGTCACATTTATAGGCAAATATAGGTTCACATTTGCAGAGCAGTTTCTGTACTTGATTAAAAAAATGAAAGTGAAAGCTCCTATGAAAATAGGTGGATGGCAGGTGTATAAGTTCGTCAAAATGTGATCCCAAAAAAGTGGAGCATGTGCTTCATGATTTTTTGATGTTTCAAATAGTGTTTAGGATCTTTTCTAATATTTGAGAAAATATTATTCAATCATTCAACATTTAATAATTTAGGTAAGAATCATGTTTTCTTCATAAAAATATAGAGATTGATTGTTTTTTCCCCAAAATAGTAGATGATTGAATATATGTGTGTGATATACACATGGTTATTTATGGATTGATCATTTTTGTCGCTTGGATGGGTAGGCATCTTTTAATCAATGGCAGTGTGTAGGCATGCAACATCAGTTTGACTATTTTGTCTAAGTGACAAATTAGAATTGATTATGAAACCCACAGACCTCAGATATTTAGATTACTAATGCTAGCAGACTATTAGGTAGTCAATTATTCCAAGCAGTTAAACTGGCTTGGGTTGCTGAGACATAACCAGAAACTAGTATGACAATGAAGATTACTATTTCGGAGCTCAGACTCAAGGGTGGTGGAGTAGTGGGAACATGGAAAATTCCAGGGTAGGAAGAGCGCACTGGTTTTCTGAAGGATAAGAAAGTCGCTGGAAGGAAAAGGATGGAAGATAATTTTTTCTAAAGTCAGGCCTATATGCAAAAAAGTCAGTCTATTTCAGCAGGTCTTGAACTTTTTGGATTTGTTTCACTACTTAGAGTGATTACCACATGATCACATTCACAGTGTAACATTTCCCAGTCTACAAATGCAGCCATAGTCATCCCGGGATTCAAGAGGTTGACCTTTAGCACTGAGTCTCTGCTTGAGAATAACTGATAATTCCAGATAAATGCTTTCTTAAAACCCCAAGTGACAAAAATCTGGAATTTACAAAGGAACCCCCCATGTTACTTTGAAGCCAGTTTGAAAACACACTGACCAGCTTTTACTTCTTCCCCTCCCCTCAGAAAGTCCTAACCTACTCCAGAGCAAAGTACAGAACTTTCTTTGTTCCGTATTCCATCTGACAGACATCTCAGGGACCATATGCATCCTTAGCTGTAACCAAACACATTATACCTTTCACACATTGCTGAAAATTTGGCAGCACACTCAGGAAACATTTGTGGTACATCCCCAAATGCCCCAGCATGCCAGTGGAGGGCAACTGATTCATTTGATCATTTCAGTCACATAAGAGGCAAACAAAAATGTTTGACAAATAGGACCTGAAATGTAGTTAAGAAAGAAAGAAAGAAAGGAAAGAAAGGAAGGAAAGAAAGGAAGGAAAGAAAGAAAGGAAAGAAAGGAAAGAAAGAAAGGAAGGAAGGAAGGAAGGAAGGAAGGAAGGAAGGAAGGAAGAAAGAAAGAATGAAAGAAAGAAAGAAAGAAAGAAAGAAAGAAAGAAAGAAAGAAAGAAAGAAAGAAAGAAAGAGAAAGAGTGAACAAGTAACCGCTAGCTGACACAAGTTTGGAGGAGGAAAAGGCATTGGTGGGGGCAATAATGAAACATGATTTTGAATTTGAAATGCTCCCGTAGAGTTCTCTATTCTGTAATTTCTTTTAATTGACACTGGAGCATATCCAAGTGTTTGTTGTTGATGTGTTTTTATATGGTAGAAGGGTGCAATCTGTGAGCTACGAGAGGATCGTGACAGCTGGTAATTTATTTCCAGCTTATTAATATTTTCCAAGTATATCTTTGAAAATTATTTGTTTAGGAGGAATTGAGTAGTTAGATAAAATTTCCTATTTAGAGCTTTGTACTCAATGTGAGTTTGAGTTCTAGTTCTACAAGGGACTAGCTGTGTACCCTTGGGCATGATACTTAGAATCTAGGCCTTAGCTTTCATTTTTGTAAGATGTGGTTAATTAAGACCTACTTTACAGGGATACTGAGAAGATTAAGGAAAATCATACATGGAAAGGACTCAGCACAGTACCTGCAAATAATAAGTGCTCAACAAATGTAACCTGCTATTATTATTCAGCCTAGTTTGACTACATTCAGATATTTAAATGCTCACGAGGTAAAGGAAATATAAATATCATTCTGACATCATATGATGACCAAATTCAGGATGTCACAGGTCCCAAGAAGGTTAAATTAACAGAGCAATGGTAAGCAACTATTAGGACACAGTCTGAGAAAGAAAAACATGTAAACAAAAATTATTTTGTATAAAAGACATCTATCATTTAATCTAGGATTTATGAGAGCCCAGGCACATACATCTGTTCTTTCAGTTCTTCCCTGCAACGTTTCCATATATCCTAAGCAGTGAGGAAAGGCCATGGGAATTTCACGATTATGTGAAGCAAAATGAAGAATGTAAGAATAATTATTGCTTTTCATTACTGACTAACTGTTGAATCCATTTGGCAGGTATCTGTTTCCTGCATCCATAAGTATTCAGAAAGTAGTTCCATATTTCATACATGAAAAAGTCTAGGAACACAAACAGATGTTTCTGAAGAACAGGGTTCTTTTGCAAAGACATGTTGAAATAAAGGGTAAGGACTTGGAATACTTGAGAAAATGAAGTAGGATAAACAGGTCCTTGTGAGAGAAGAGGGGCTAAGCATGACATAACTAGGATCCAGAAAGCCACTATGGACAGCAACACAATGGAGAGTGGAACACAATGGAAAGTGACCACCAAGGTCACTGGTCATTCCAGCAGGTGTAAGACTGGCCCAAGGATAAGCTTTCTTTAGACTCCAGATGTGATAGAGTCCTCTCTCAGGTCACTGACTGCTAGCTTTTTTTTTTTTTTAAACATCTTTATTGGAGTATAATTGCCTTACAATGGTGTGTTAGTTTCTGCTTTATAACAAAGTGAATCAGCTATACATATACACATATCCCCATATATCCTCCCTCTTGCATCTCCCTCCTACCCCTCTAGGTGGTCACAAAGCAGTGAGCTGATCTCCCTGTGCTATATGGCTGCTTCCCACTAGCTATATATTTTACATTTGGTAGTGTATATATGTCCAGGCCACTCTCTCACTTCGTCCCAGCTTACCCTTCCCCCTCCCCATGTCCTCAAGTCCATTCTCTACATCTGCATCTTTATTCCTGTCCTGCCCCTAGGTTCTTCAGAACCATTTTTTTTTTAGATTCCATATGTATGTGTTAGCATACGGTATTTGTTTTCCTCTTTCTGGCTTACTTCACTCTGTATGACAGACTCTAGGCCCATCCACCTCACTACAAATAACTCAATTTCGTTTCTTTTTATGGCTGAGTAATATTCTATTGTATATATGTGCCACATCTTCTTTATCCATTCATCTGTCGATGGACACTTAGGTTGCTTCCATGTCCTGGCTATTGTAAATAGAGCTGCAATGAACACTGTGGTACATGACTCTTTTTGAATTATGGTTTTCTCAGGGTATATGCCCAGTAGTGGGGTTGCTGGGTCATATGGTAGTTATATTTTTAGTTTTTTAAGGAACCTTCATACTGTTCTCCATAGTGGCTGTATCAATTTACATTCCCACCAACAGTGCAAGAGGGTTCCCTTTTCTCCACACCCTCTCCAGCATTTATTGTTTGTAGATTTTTTGATGATGGCCATTCTGACGGGTGTGAGGTGATACCTCATTGTAGTTTTGATTTGCATTTCTCTAATGATTAGTGATGTTGAGCATCCTTTCATGTGTTTGTTGGCAATCTGTATATCTTCTTTGGAGAAATGTCTATTTAGGTCTTCTGCCCATTTTTGGATTGGGTTGTTTGTTTTTTTGATATTGAGCTACATGAGCTGCCTGTAAATTTTGGAGATTAACCCTTTGTCAGTTGCTTCATTTGAAAATATTTTTTCCCATTCTGAGGGTTGTCTTTTTGTCTTGTTTATGGTTTCCTTTGCTGTGCAAAAGCTTTTAGGTTTCATTAAGTCCCATTTGTTTATTTTTGTTTTTATTTCCATTTCTCTAGGAGATGGGTCAAAAAGGATCTTGCTGTGATTTATGTCATAGAGTGTTCTGCCTATGTTTTCCTCTAAGAGTTTGATAGTGTCTGGCCTTACATTTAGGTCTTTAATCCATTTTGAGTTTATTTTTGTGTGTGGTGTTAAGGAGTGTTCTAATTTCAATCTTTTACATGTAGCTGTCCAGTTTTCCCAGCACCACTTATTGAAGAGGCTGTCTTTTCTCCAGTGTATACTCTTGCCTCCTTTATCAAAAATAAGGTGACCATATGTGCGTGGGTTTATCTCTGGGCTTTCTATCCTGTTCCATTGATCTATATTTCTGTTTTTGTGCCAGTACCATACTGTCTTGATTACTGTAGCTTTGTAGTATAGTCTGAAGTCAGGGAGCCTGATTCCTCCAGCTCCGTTTTTCTTTCTCAAGATTGCTTAGGCTCTTTGGGGTCTTTTGTGTTTCCATACAAATTGTGAAATTTTTTGTTCTAGTTCTGTGAAAAATGCCATTGGTAGTTTGATAGGGATTGCATTGAATCTGTAGATTGCTTTGGGTAGTATAGTCATTTTCACAATGTTGGTTCTTCCAATCCAAGAACATGGTATATCTCTCCATCTGTTTGGATCATCTTTAATTTCTTTCGTCAGTGTCTTATAGTTTTCTGCATACAGGTCTTTTGTCTCCTTAGGTAGGTTTATCCCTAGGTATTTTATTCTTTTTGTTTCAATGGTAAATGGGAATGTTTCCTTAATTTCTCTGTCAGATTTTTCATCATTAGTGTATAGGAATGCAAGAGATTTCTGTGCATTAACTTTGTATCCTGCTACTTTACCAAATTCATGGATTAGCTCTAGTAGTTTTCTGGTAGCATCTCTAGGATTCTCTATGTATAGTATCATATCATCTGCAAACAGTGACAGCTTTACTTCTTCTTTTCTGATTTGGATTCCTTTTATTTCTTTTTCTTCTCTGATTGCTGTGGCTAAAACTTCTAAAACTATGTTGAATAATAGTGGTGAGAGTGGACAACCTTGTCTTGTTCCTGATCTTAGTGGAAATGGTTTCAGTTTTTTACCATTGAGAATGATGTTGGCTCTCGGTTTGTCATATATGGCCTTTATTAAATTGAGACTGTGATTAAAAATCTTCCAACAAACAAAAGCCCAGGACCAGATGGCTTCACAAGCGAATTCTATCAAACATTTAGAGAAGAGCTAACACCTATCCTTCTCAAACTCTTCCAAAATATAGCAGAGGGAGGAACACTCCCTAACTCATTCTATGAGGCCACCATCACCCTGATACCAAAACCAGGCAAAGATGTCACAAAGAAAGAAAACTACAGGCCAATATCACTGATGAATATAGATGCAAAAATCCTCAACAAAATACTAGGAAACAGAATCCAACAGCACATTAAAAGGATCATACACCATGATCAAGTGGGGTTTATCCCAGGAAAGCAAGGATTCTTCAATATACGCAAATCAATCAATGTGATACACCATATTAACAAATTGAAGGATAAAAATCATATGATCATCTCAAAAGATGCAGAAAAAGCTTTCAAAAAAATTCAACACCAATTTATGATAAAAACCCTCCAGAAAGTAGGCATACTGGGTTCTTCTTTTACTTATCTATCTTCTACTCACAGGCTATGGGAAAATATCAACTTCAAAGCTGATCTTTCATTTTCCAAGGAAGATTGAAGCTTAGAAAATAAAATGCCACAGTCTCCCATGTTCAGTGACAACACCTTTCAAAGGATGAGTTCTGTTAGTTGAGTAGCTCCTTTCTGTGCCTGTAGCTTCTTAAACATCATGAAGTTGTTGTTGTTGTGCTTATTTTTAAAGAAGCTAACTTAAGAAAACTGGAAGGCATAGTTCTTCTTCATTTTAAAAATAAAAGTGTATTTTAAAATAACAAAATTCATGTATTTCTGATTAATTTACATAAAGGAATTCATAGCCATGTAAAGTTTAAAGACTTTTAAGGACCTTTTAACAATTCTGACAGGTTGTTTTTTCATTGTAAAGTCCGTTTCATCCTACAAATTAGTCCAACCTTAACTCTCATGCCAAAGAGGGAAAGATCTATCTTAACACATCAACCAACTGTTACTCCCAGGGTCCAGCTCCTTGCCTTCCAATAAAAGAATAGTGCTTCAAGCAAATTAGCAATTCTTTTAAATCAAAACAGGACTTTACTGCGTTTCTTATTATATCAACATTAGGAATCACTGCAATACACTTTCCAAGCTGGATATTTAAGTTTAAAACCTAAAATATAATAGAAATACACACATTCTTTCTGATATTCTATCCTGACCTAAATGAAAAGTTATTTTTAAAACACTGTTAGCCTAAAATTAACCTAAAGCTAATTTTCAAATGCAAAAAAAGTGCAAATAATCTTGCATATTCTAGTTTCTAGAATCTAGAAGCAAATCTTTCTCTTTGGTCTTAATAATAATAATTTATGTAAATTGTACAATAACTGTCAATACTTTTTGGTAGAGTCACAGAAATTAAAATTTTAGGGTTAGAGAGATTCCTTAAAAAACACTAAATGCAACCTTCCTCTGTGATAAGCAAGGTAAGAGAGTTGCAGGCAGTAAGGGCAGTGCCTGGATCTCGACTTATTCCATGTTTCAGTCATTTATTTACCTTTTGCTCAATTTCCAAAAGTGTAATTAATCCTTCAGCATGAATAACACGATAAAAATTATATTTTACTGACAATAATGCACTACGATTAGAAACTGAACTATATTTATGGAAAACTAGGTCCATAGGCAAGAGAGAGGGGAAAGAGAGACTGAGCTTTATCAAGCTATTTTATTGCTATATTACCAACACTGTTGGTCAGCCAAGCTGTTTTGAATACTGTCATTTGTCTTTCCTTCATAAGCCAAATAAGCAGTAGGTTCTACATGGACCAAACCACAGGTAGGATGTTGACTTATTTGATATAGGAATGATTTTTTCAAGAAGGTTGAGTAGTCACTACATGTCATGGATTAGTGAATAACATATAAGCAAGTACAAATTCTATAGAGTTACATAAGTCCAGGTATAGGTAATTAAAATGACTTAAAATGAATTGAGCTGCCAGGAAGAAAGTAAGCCTTTCTGGGTCCAGATGAGATTTCTAATTCAGCTGTATAGTTACATATGGTCTTAGGTTGGGTTCTGCTGGAACTCTGAGACTAGAATTTGAGGTGCAGGTAGCTTATCTGGGAAGTGATCCTAGGAAGCATCAGTCCAGAAGTGGGTAAGTGAGACAGGGAAAGCAAGACAATCTATGATGTGCTTAATAAGCAGGTTACTGCTCTGGTCAATTGTGACTCAATCCCACTGGAGACTTTCGGGGGATGATGTTGTCATATCTGGGGATGGGGGAGCTGGAGTTTGTCTGTCATTGGCTGTGAGCTGCTCCCATAGTTATTAGCTCCTCGGCACTTCTGGACTTCCCTCCTCTTGGCTGTGACTAGAGAAAATCCTAATGGATGTGGGTGGCACACGCTTGGTTGTACTACACATTTGTGTATGTGGCAGTGTCTGATTAATTAACACCTTTAGACGAGCAATAATGCAATGGGGATGTCTGTATTTACCAGGTTCTACCCGTAGCAACAAAAAAGATAAGATAGCAAGATAGTCTCAGAATGTGGGAATAAAGTGACTGTGAGGATGATATTATGGAAAATTATAGTGGGCAATAATAGGTTCCTCCAATCCATTTACTAGGGTGTAGCTTGAGGTGAAGCACGGAATCAGTCAAATTGAGGTGTTTAGCACACAAAAAAATTGAAGCACAGTGTGGAAGGAGAAGTAGTTGGCAGTGCTCCCGTGATACTCTACCTTGCCTGAGGCTGGAATTCCTGCCAGTAATGATGCAGGTCAAATTGCAAGCTCCTCTTGCTCTAATCCACGCTCACCAAATAACATTCTGAGTTTAATCTGGCTTCCCAGATAGACTGTACTCCAAAGAGAAGAGGTACTAGGCAGAGGATATGGATGCCTGACAATTTTGTTTTTCATTACAAATAAGTGAATTTTTAAGAACTAATCTGATCCTGACCTTTGGGATTGATAGTATGATATTGGTCATGACAAAGTCAAGTTTCTGGGCCTGTATCATGGCGACTTCATCAATATATTGTGAGACCTCCTGGCATTAGCCTCTGTGGGACTATCTGGTCTGCATTTCTCTGGCATAACCTCTATAACTCTCAGCAATGGAGACCTGGTTGCAGGAACCAAACTGCAGAACAATGATGTCTCTACTTGAATTTCTATAAACCCTTTATTCATTTGTAGAAAATCAGATTTCAACAGTGGCCACTGTAGCAAGGTCTAGAATAGAATGTGCAGTTCAGTTTAACTCTAAGTCTAAATCAATTGAGAAGACATCCAATTACTTATGTGTTCCTCAGAATTCTTAGTCCATCAAAGTGGAATTCTTAGTCCATCAGAGTGCTTTGTGAGTTTCCAGGTCTAAAAGTTTGGAAACATCACACATTCTATTTCTATTTAGAGATTCGTAATGTATTAGCGTTTTAAAATTCTACAAGAAGGATACCTCTTTAACTTTATTTAACACAGCATTTTCCCTCTCTTCCCTATCCCCTCCTTACTTTGTTTGACCAAACATTTATTAATATCCTTTAGAGTACATATGTGGATTATCATTACCATCAATCTCTTATCCTATTTTACGTTTTAAAAGTAATTCAATATTATTAAAGTTTGTAATTGGGAAAATTAATCTGGTTTTGCACATTTATAAAGGTTGAATACATCAGGATTGTTTACTTTACCCTGCAATAATATTCAAATCACTTTCTGCTTATCTCCCTTTCACATAAGGTTTGTCCTCTTAATAACATTCAGTTTACCAAATATGGCAAAAACGCATTTTCATTTCTCACATAGCTAGAAAATCTTTGCAGTATCTGTGCAAATAATTTTCTTCCCGCATCTCCTAGTGTATATCTATTTGCATTGCTCTGTCAATATGCTTGAGTTGCAAATGTAAACATTGAAATGATCTGAAATTCCCTCTAACAGAGAGGTTTCCACCACTGATATTCATTTCTCATTGTATGTTTTGCTGTGTGAACAATTCCCTTCTTTGTCATACATTAAGGTTTTGCCAGAGGCAGACATTTATGGCATTAATATACAGAATGTTGTACGTATCTCTTTCAGTATCTGGAAGGAGAGCAGATAAAACACAACACTGAATTCTAAAGGCATAAGCAAACAAAAAAGATTCCAAAGAGTGAGTGGTAGCTGAGGTTTTCTTCAAGTTCAATATACAGCCATCTAACACTGGGAGTGGGGTGTTTGTGTCTGTGTGGGCACATGTGCCTGTGCATTTGTGTCTATCAGACAGAGACAAAGAAAGGTTTTACTCATAGCCTTGTTTCAAATGCTACCCTTCTTCTTGCCTCTAAAGAGAGACTAGAAAGACAATTTTGTAATATACTTACTAATACAAAATATAATTTTGAAATATCACAGCGAGTCCATCATTACAGATACAGGAGTGTTTAATAAGTTTATATTCAGGGGAAAAAATAATAATAAGAAGAGAAAAACATTGGGCTGCATAAAACTATTTTTGTGAAAATCCTAAATAAATTTGGGGGTATCCGGATTAAGCAAAGAAACCAAAAGAAGCACTACTATTATCAGACTCTCCCAGAGGTTGTGTGATGAGTGGATTAGGCACTTTCATTAATGAGGCTCAGGCTTAATCGCAGCTTTAAAAGGAACTTGTGTAATTTGTAATAACTCTCCCTAATGTCCATAACACTCTCTTTCTCCATTTAGCTTTTTTTTTTTTTCATTAGGCATGTCTATAATGAACACTTATATGGATCACATAATTTCTATTTAGCCACATCTCTGAGGAACTCAGAACTGTGTGAATATTTCCAGCCTCCATTATTGATCTCATTTATCAATACGAAGGAGGGAGCAGCCAGGAAATATCATTCCCATTTTCCAGATAAGAGAATAGAAATTGATTTGTTCAAGTTCATAGAGAAGACCTGGAGTGAACACAGGTGGATAAATACGTAAATTTTGTGACTTGATTAGCCAAAGCTCACCCTTGCACCTGTGAAACCTAGACGCTGGAAAATAAACTGGAAAATAAACACACTGGTGATGTGTTTTTGGAGGCGGGAGGTCAGGGGCTGGATAGAGGAAGAAAAAGGGAACATAAGGAGTCAGTTTCTTCCAATATGGTAGCGCCGCCTACCATATTGCACCGAGGTAGTCCTACATCTTGAACTGTGAATTCTAGACGTGAAGTAGAGCCCAGAAGGATTGACAGTCAATGAGTGGAGTTAATCCAATAAGCAAGTTGGATTAACTTGGCAGTTTATTTGTTTCCCACACACTCCTCCTGAGACAAGGGCAGCCTTTCCCTCCTGGTCATGACAGGATAAGACAATGGAAACTCTGGGGGAGGCACACGGATGCTTTTCTGCTTCTCTATACCACATGAAAGCCATGAAAGGAAAAGAAAGAATTAGCTATTGCTACATTAAGAAAATAAGGTGCCAAGTGAAACCCCAAATCTCACTTTTATAGCTGCCAAGAAGTTACAGTTCAGGACTCATGCTGGGAAGCAAGCTGCAAATCACATAAAATTCATGGCCCATATCACAGGACAGCACCATCCACACTTCTCAGTCCACTGCTGCACTTGGCTCAGCGTGAGACACTTGAAAATCAGAAGAGTCCACATTTCATTTTTTAAAAGCAGCTTGACTGAAGTATAACTGATATACAATAAATGGGAAATATTTAAAGTGTACCACTGATATCTTTCAACAAATGTATACATTCCTGGAACCATCGACATGATTAAGAGAGTGACATATTTATCACCCTCAAAAGTATCCTCGTTTCATGAATTCCTGTCCAGAGAATTCTCTCCCATCTCTGCAGTGCACGTCTCAGTGGTGAAATAGCCCTAGCAAAGTAGCCGGAAAGCCACCAGACTCTATGGAAAAGGCTTAGCCCAATTGTACTCAGAAAGTTTCTGACTTTCCTGTGAATTGCTGGGAATCACATAGCAGAGAACATCACACTGGCCCTCTCTGTCATTCTGCTCTTGTATTAGTTTCCGATGGCTGCTGTAACAAACTACCACAACCTTGGTGGCTTAAACAACGTAAATGTATTATGTCACCGTTCTGGAGGTCAAAGCTCGGAAATGAGTTGCACTGGGCTGAAGTCAAGGTGTCAGCTGGGCTGTGTTCTTTTCTGGAGGCTTTAAGGGAGGGAGAATCCATTCCTCCTCCTTTTCAGCTTCTAGAGGCTGCCGGCAATCATTGGCAGCAGAGTCAGCAGCGGCAGGTCGAGTCCTTCCCGTACGGCAACAACCCACTCTCCTCTTCTGTCATCACATCTCCTTCTCTGACTCTTGACTTGCCTTCTGTCTCTCTCTTCCGCTTTTAAAGACCCGTGTGATTCCAGGGGCCTACACAGAAACATCCGGTATCATCTCCTTATGTGAAGGACATAGAGTTGCTGATAAGCAACTCTAATTCCATCTGCATCTTAATTCCCCCGTGCCATGTACCCTAACATGTTCCTAAACCCTGTGATTAGGATGGGGACCTCTTTGGGAGATCTTTATTCTGCTTAACATAGTTCTATAGCCACCCATGTCCCCATCCACTGCCATGTTGCCTCTATAGAGCCATGGGTGTTCATACTATGTGAAGGTTAATTTATACCTGGGTTTACTTTTGCTTTTTTGTGTTTATCAAGTATTTTCACACATACTGCCTCTCTTGATTCTTAAAAAAAAGTATGACAAATCCTCATTTTACAGATGGAAAATGAGGCAAAGAGAGGCTAAGTGACTCTGCCATATTTTATGTGAATTGGTGGCGGAGGTGATATTGAAGTCCAGTTTGACTGTCTCTAGATTTGATGTTACTTTTGCTATGTAATTCTACCTTTCATGTAGCTACACATATAATAATCATCTATATAAGTACAAACACGTTTATTTTCACATATTTTAAGTGCATATACACCTCCTTGGTCTCTCTGTTCATTGATCAAGTGGGGACAGTGCTACTTCCTTAGCGCCATTGATAGAATTAAAGAGAGAAGATATTTAGTGCCAGCCTCTTAGATTAGACCAAGAAACTATTGTCTTTATGGCTGAAACTTCCATATCTCCCCTCATCCTCCCTAAAGTGTTTGGTTTAGCTAAAACAATGTTTAAAAATTAGGATCTCTAGGACACATCAATCTCTAGTGTTTTATACCAAGCTAGAATCATGACTTTTTATTACCTGCTTGGGCCGTGAGGCATATAACTTTGTATCCCTGAAATAAGTCAGCAAGGAAAAATTTAAAAAACATGAATATTCTGAGACATCAATTCTTTCTTAACACATATGAACATCCAGCCTCATTGGTAAGGAACAGCACATTAGATTATGCTTCTTTTCTTCAGGCAAATCAGACGCCAGTTAGCAGAAAGAAATAATAAATAGAGAAACCAAAAACACCATGAGTTTGTTTTGGGGGGAGAGAGGCATGTAACTGAAAATTCTTTCTTTAAATGCTGAAATATACAATCCGTTCTTCCACTGAGAGCAGATTCTCAGACACAGTGATCTTTAGCATCAAACTATACATCAAACTATTCTCTACTTCATTGTTTTTCTCCTGCTAACTAAAATTTAAAATACTGCTCTATCGCATCTAGCTGATCTTCCAGAACCATAGGTCATACTTCTTTGACAGAGGAAATTCCCTTGACCTTATCATCTCTGCTGATGAGGTCGAGGTCAGACATGGATAAAGAACTGACATAACATTAGGACAGAGGATTCTGGTACTTAGAATGAAAGGAAATTAATTATCCCTTCCTGTACATATCTTTTATAATGTAAATGATTCCAGAACTGATGGAGAAATGTGTAACTTGAAAACGAATAAATGACACTACATGCGGTAATCTGCATATAATTCTTCTGCAAATAATATATCCGTTTTAGTACTAAAATGAAGAGAAGGCTGCCAAAAACGACTTGAAATTGATGCACAAAACATTTTCACCTAGAGTTCAACATCAGCTGGAGTAGCAGCAATTATTCTGTGATGCTGACTGATCGGATGCTGACTGACTCTGTATGAAGAGCTTTGCTTCTGACGTTTGTAACTAATCTCTTCCGCAGATAATGTGCCTTAGTTTGGGCTATTTTCCTCTAAAGAGACATTCGTGTGTGTGTGTTTCGATTCAAAACAAGGAATACATTTTAGAAATAGTGATAGTCATTGTTATAGAAGAGTGGATTATTTTTAAAAACAATGCATTCCCAAATTGTTCAGAAAGGATAACTCGTTTGAACAATAAAATGCTTATTTCCAGGCAAGTTAAAATAAAATCTAATGAAAAATCTCAGAAAGCATTAGAAATTAGGAACAATATTTAGGAAAATGAATTGATTATATTAAAAAGTCATTTGAAATTCTGTCTTAAAACAACATCCCTCTTACAGGTTTTGACACATCTTCTGATTTCCCACTAAGAAGAGATGGAAACTCAATAATACTAAAAACCAAAGCTGTCTGACATGCTGTTAATGGAACTTGGGGATAAGATCCACTAGGCATGAGATTAATGGCTAGCCTATATTTGCCTTGTGTGACCCAGCAGAGTCACCTGCTTGGAAAAAAAGTGGCAGGGGGCTGGCATTTTATTTATTCCTTATTCTCTGACCTATAGCTTATGAATTGAGAATTTGAACCATGTACAAAACTGAATAACAGTATCCTCACTCAACCATAAGAGCAGGAAATGGACCTGTTTTTGCTGACACTTCCTAATCCAGGACCTACTACAGTGATAGGAATATAGAGACTGAATAATTTTTGAATGAACGAACAGAAGTAGCTAGTAAGAACTGAAATCCAATAATTGGAGGAACACTGAAGAAAATTAAAATCAAGCAAAGAAAAGTTCTTGGGCTAAAGTAAGCTTTACGGATGTGGATTGAAAGCTGTATGCTAGTTTGATCCAAAATCAGGAGACTCATACCTACAGATATACCAGGATTTTCTCTTAATTCCAAGAATAAAAAATATTTATAAGCATTTCAAAAATGCGTCCTTTTTACAACTTGCCTATACAGAAGGACACTGCAGAGGAGCATCCTAGGACTGGACCTGCTTTGGAAAGGTAGCTAAACTTAACTTGTCAGGCATAGGAGTGGGACATTTACTCTGAGAGCTATCCTATAGTCACATGATGGCAGTTTGGTCACAAAGAGACTCCTGGCCTACGAATCAGTGGATTGTGTACTTGCTCAGCTAAGCACTTACTAAGTATGTCATTTCTTGGACCTCAGTTTTTTTACTTGCACATTGAAGAGTTTAGATTCTTAAGGGTGTCAATTAGTAACCTGTGAGCTGAATCCAGCCTGCATATGTGTCTTGTTTGGAAAGGAACATAAAACTGTCTTTATTTGTAGAAGAAGATTTGATTATGTACAGAGAAAATCCAGATGAATCTATAAGCAAACTATTAGAACTAATAAGTGAGTTTAGTAAGGTTGTATGAGACAAGGTCCACTTACAAAAATAAATAGTATTTTATCTTCTCGCATTGGCCAATTTAAGATTAAAAAAAACAACAGCATTAAAAAAAAACCTCCATCAAACTCTTAGGAATAAATTTAATGAAAAATTTATAAGACTTGTACATTGAAAATTGCTAAATGTTACTTAGAGAAATTAAAGAAGATCTAAATAAGTGCAGAGATATATTATATTCATAGATTGAAAAAGCTCAGTATTTTTAGATGTTAATTATCCCCAAATTTATTCATTCTAAATCCTAGCAGCCTGTTTTTCAGAAGACAAGCTCATTCTAAAATTCATATGGAAATTCAAAAGAACTAGAATAGTAAAGGAAATCTTGAAGAAGAGAAATAGTTGGAAGACAACTAAATTTTGAGATAAACAATGAAGCCACAAACATTAAATTAGTGTAGTATTAACATAAAAACATACAAATCAGCAGACAGAATAGAGTTCAGAAATAGATTCACCCACATATGGCAAACTGAGTTTCAATAAAGGTACCAAAGAAATTAAGCAAGAAAGGAAAATATTTTCAACAAATGTTGCTGGAAAAACTGGATGTTCTATAGAAAAACAAAACCCAAACCTCGACACCTTTCCTAACACCATATATAAAAGTTAATTCAAAGTAGCTCATAGACCTAAATGTAAAATCTAAAAGGATATAGCTTCTGGAAGAAAAGATAAGAGGATATCTTCCTCACTATAGAATAGGCAACAATTTCTTCGGGTACAGAAATCATCAACCACAAAAAAATAAATTGATAAATAGGATTTTATCAAAATCAAAAAATCTTCTCATCCAAAAATACTCTTAAGAATATGTAAAGGCAAGTCACAGATTGGGGAATATATTCACAATACATGTATCTGACAAATGACTTTCATCCAAAATATAAAGTGAACTGCTAAAAATAGAATTTAAAAGGACTAACAGTAAACACACGCTTCACAAAAGGCATATGATTGGTTAATAAGCACATAGAAACGAGCCCAGCATCATTACTATTTAGAAAAATGTTATTAAACCTTCAAGAAGATACCCACTCCTATGGGTATAGAATGGCTTAGATTAAAAAGACTGATCATATTAAGTATTGATAACGATTTGGATCAACTAGAACTCTAATGCATTGACACTGACAGTGTAAAATGATACAATCAGTTTTGGCAAATGAGATCTTTAAAATACAGTTAAACATATATCTTCCCCATGACTCAGAAGTTATGCTCCAAAAAAGGAAAAGCACATGTCTACAAAGAATTGTACAAGAATGTTCATAATAACTTTGTCCCTAATAACCAAAAACTGAAAACAGCTCAAATGTTCATCAACAGAAAATGAATAACCAAATTGTAGAATAGTCACATAATGGGATTTACTTAGTAATTAAAAGAACTATTGATGTACACAACAATATGGATATATCTCTAAAATATTATGTTGAACGAAGGAAACCAGATGGAGTATAAATTTATGATTCCCTGTATTTCAGTTCAAGAATAGTAATACCACACTAGGGCAAGGATTGGCAAACTTTTTCTGTAAAGTGCCAGATAATAAATATTTCAGGCTTTGTGGAGATAAATTTTTAGTATCTATATTCATTTGTTTTGTCCTGAAAGCAAACAATAAGTTTCTGAATAAAGGCAGACTATTATAGCTTACAGCAGTCATTGCATAGGTTCCCTACTCCGTGTTCTCTCCCTTCAGGGCAATGGGATAAAAGCCAGAAGTTCAGGCCTGCAGTACGAAAAGGAAGTTTTGTACCACAGGAGAGGGACCCCAGAATTATGAATCTGGGAGTTTATATGGGAACTGCTATTCAGCTGCCCTTCACTTCTCCTGAGAAAAGGACCTATATCTTATCTCTCTAATGTAAATAAATCTTCACTGGGGAAGAAAAAGAAGGCCCCTATTTTACATTCCTTTGAAATGAAAACAAATGGTTCCCAGTTTCGTTCCCCTTTGAAATGTAAATTCATACCCTTCAAATGTGAAGTACAAATGTTTCTAGGAGACAAATGGAAGTATTCTCTATCTTATGACGTGTCAATTTTTATAGCTCAGGAGGCTGGGTCTCTGCAGGAACACTGAAAAATCCAGAAAAGACTGACTTCCCCAGTGTGGGCCATAATGTCTCAGTCTCAAGTACTCAACCTTGCCCTTGTGATGGGAAAGCAGCAGCACATTAAAAAATGGGTGTGGCTCTGTTCCATTAAAACCTTATTTACACAAACAAGTGGTAGGCCAGATTTAACTGGTCTGAGTTGTGGTTTGCCAACCCTGTTCTAGCATGATAGAAACCTTCACAATGCTTTCCGAAGGTGTCCTGCTTTCTGACTGACAAGGAAGTCAAGTGAACTTTCAAGAGTGAGGGAAATATTCTTCATTTTCATTTGGGCAATGGTTAGATGGGTGTATATATTTGTCAAAACTCATCAAAATGTGCTGCCCAGACCTGTGCATTTAACTTTTGCAAAATTTACTTGTTTAAAAAGAATCACTACAGATTTCTGCAGCCAATAAAAAGATAATAAGGAAATACCATGAACAATTTTATGCTCGTTTATTAAACAATGTAGAAGAAATGGACCACTTCCTTGAAAACCACAAACTTCCAAAATTCAACTAATACAAAATAATCTGAATAGCCATATAACCATTAAAGAAATTGAATTCATAGTTTAAGAGCTCCTGAAGAAGATATCTTCAGGACAAAATGGTTTCACTGGAGAATTCTATTAGATACTTAAAGAAGAATTAACATAAATTCTACGCAACCTCTTTCAGAATACAGAAGAGTAGGGAACACTTCCCAACTTGTTTTATGAGGCCAGTGTTAATTAACCTCATACCAAATCAGTGGAAGACCGTACAAAACAAAACAAAGCAAAACTATAGACCAAATGTCCCTTAGAGACAAAAATCCTTAACAAAATATTAGCAAATAGAATTCAGAATTATCTAAAAAGTATTACACCCCACGACCAAGTAGGATGCAAGGCTGGCTTAACATTGAAAATCTATTAATATAATCCACTCATATCAACAAAATCCTAGATCTTATAAAACTTTTAGGTTATCTACAAAGCAGTGAAAATCAATCTGCCCTCAGATTTTACTTTCCAAAACTAAATGATGAATTCTCTTACGTTTAAATGGTAAAAAGATATTACGTTCCTAATTTGAATTCTTACAGACAACACAAACATCCATATTCATGTATGCACATCCCAACACACATATCTACTTCCACACACAGATTAAAAAAAAGAAAAGAAAGGCTATATTTTTTAAATTGTGGTGTTTTTAGGTAGTAGAATTACATGTGGATTGTGTTTTCATTTTAAAAGATACATTCTACAATGGGCCTGAATATTTAGATCTAGGTATAAAGTAAAAGAAAGTAATCTGAAGAGAGAGATGCATTGTTATTTCCCCTAAGTAATTTTACTCATCTTCTTTTTTTTAATCTTGAAAATTATTTCAAATGTCAATATAAACAATTCTATAATTCCAAGAAACGCTATTCTCACAGATAATTCCCCTCAATGTCTTTATATGTATGTATGTATGTATGTATGACAATGTGTAAGACATTTGACAATTACAGCTTTAACGACTGAGCACCAAACCAGGCTTAAAGAGATTTCAAAATGGATTAACACTGACATATTGAAAAAAATAATACGATTTCCCAACATGAACTATTATGGTCAAGTCATAAGGAATTACCCTTTTAAACTGCACCTTAAAAACACCAACTTTCCATTATGACAAATTAGCTGCTTTCCATAGATAGATACTATTGTGAAAATACAAATGAAAAGTACATCGGTGGCCATTATTATACTAATAGTCCAGCATTAATATAATATACAAGAATCAGATGTAATTACAGTGAAAGCCCCATGGCTTAGATCTGCCACAGGTTTCTTAAATAATCAATCTGAAAAGCTGAAATGGTGAGTCTGGGGACATCTTTACCAAATGAAAAATTACATTTTCATTAACAAATAACACATCAGTTTCTATTTTAAATGGACATTAATGAATAAAATATGTATTTAATGTTACAGCATAGAACCCCAGATATCTCTCTTTCCTGGTTAATATGTTATATATTTTGAAACAATTACAATTCCCACAGTTTAAAAATTATAGATGTGACCTTTATTCCTTGAATGAAGGAAGGTGTAGAGACTAACAGAAAAATAACTCTAAATCTTTCTTTTGTAGATCCAAAGGAAGTGCACACACATGCACATGCACACACACACATATGGGGTATGAGTGTTAGCATTTATCTCCATTCATCCACAGTAGAGGGGGAGCTGGAAAGGAAGAGGGAACAAAGGGAAAGACAAAGAGTCTGAGTTGACACACACCTCCCTTACCTTTTCTTTCTGCTTTGAACTCTTATTTATTCTACTCCAGGAAATCTACCCATAGTCTAGTTAATAAAAAATGACATTAACATAGGTTAAAGTTCTTCTAGGTTCTCCACTGTACCGCAGGGAGTAACATCTAGAAACTGTTCTACAGATTCCCTTGCCAGCAGGATTCTAGTTAGAAACTATCAATGAAAGGTACTTGCATTAGATTTGTAAGGAGATGAAAAGGAAAAGCCATTAATGCTTTAGCTTTAGACAGACCTTAGGTAGATGGTACAGGTAAAGTTTTACCTTTGGCATTTTGATATCCTCCTAAGTATCAGCCACTTTGATGCTGCAGGTATCGAAGATCTTTGGTGTTGGCTTACCTTCAATTCTTGCATATTCAGATTTCTCAAAAGAGGCCTTCCTGGCCTTCACTCCTACCTTGTCACAGTTGTATGAATCTTTATCTCTGTGTTTGATCCATAAACCAGCAATTTCATATGGCTGAACCTAAAAACAATATAACATTTGAAACTATTTTTAGTAAAAATAACACTGTCAATCACCCAAATGGGTCACATTCCCATTTTAAACAAAAAATGGGCTGGGAAAGTATGTGCCTTTTCCACATGGAAAAGTATGTCTATGAAAGGTGTAATTCCAACATTCTACACATATCCCCTGTTAGTGCAGCACTTCTCCTTACTTGGCTTCCCCTGCTCTTGATGAGCTTGGATCATTCATCTCCTACTTTCATGTTCAGTCTCACCTGGATTCTAGAATAGCCCAGGCTTGATAAAAGATGTGCTTATGTTACTTTTCAGTCACACACAGGTACCCCTCTGCACAGATCCCACTCTGCACTTCACATTCTGAGCCAGGGACTAGTGTCCCACTTTTTTCTTTATTGCCTTCTCTAATAAATCTGGAACCCTGTCACTTGTTGAGGATCACATGGTTTCTGTCTACAACTAGTAGGACCTCAGCGACTGTCATTTTGCTCTGCTTGCCTATCAGGACATGGGTTTTTTTCTGGTTTTTGTTTTGTTTTGTTTTTTCCTTTTGAATCCCATGGTGTTGATGGATGTATTGAATAGTGACTAAATATTGCTATGCTATTGTGCACAGTGCCTAGCATACTACATTCATATTAAGTGAAAGAATAAATGAAAAAAAAAAGGTTGTTTGGAGCAGGCCCAGGTTAATGGGAACCCAGAGTAGGACCTTGAAATACCTAGAAAGAGCCCTTTATACAAATTTACCTAAGGGATTCAGGTCATGCAGGCACTTGGTTGAGGTTAAAAGCAAATCTTTGCCTGCTTGGTCAAAACTGACTCAAGAGAAAGGCTAATTTTTTCCATGAAACAATATGGTCTTAGGCAGACAATCTGAAGTAGACAGGTATGATCTTTGTCCACATGACTGAAGCTGTCTCAGCATTCTCTAGTTCCCTTTGAAGCTTGCAGGAAAGAGGAAAGAAATGGGAGGCAACCAGCTTATTCTTTTGGACAACTTGACCCAGAAGTTGCATATATATCACTTCTGCTCATCTCCCAATGCCCAACATCATACGACCATACTCATCCTCAAGGGAGTAATTTCTAGTGGTAATACCATGTGCTAAGCTAAAACTCAGGAGTTTTATTACAAAGATGAAGAAAGATAAATGGTTACTGGGGGACAATTAGTAGAGTCTGGACACACATGGAATTTGAATTCAGCCCTAGGTGAAACCAAAGGCTCACTTGTTTGTTCCACTGTGCTTTGCTATTTCTCCATCTTCTAGGTTATAAGAGATATAAAAATTTTAAGCAGAGATGCAATATGATCAGATTTGCATTTTTGAATAAGCACTTTGGAGAAATTGGAAAAAGGGCAGGATATATTAGAAAACAGTTGTAAAAGTTAAAGCAACAAATGATGGTTTAAAGCAGCTGTTCTCAATCTTTTTTGGTTTCAGGACCATTTTATACTCTTAAAAATCCTAGAGAACCTCAAAGAACTTATGGTTATATAGGTTCTATCTATTGATCTTTACTATATTAGAAACAAAAAGTGAGGAAATTTTAAAGCGCAGGAGCAAACACATATTTTAGTCATCAGAGTAAAGATGTCATTACATGTCATGTAGCTTCCAGAAAATTCTGCTAAATATTTGGGAAACAGTGAGACAGGTAAATAATATCTTAATATTATAATGAAATTATTTTGACTGCATGGACCCCTCGAAAGAGTCTTGGGGACTCCCAGGGATCCCCGGATTATACTTTGAGAGCCACTGCCTTAAACTAAGGTCATGTTAGCAGAGATGTCAAGGGGGAAGAAGTTTAAGGACCTTAAAGGAGTAGAAGTGACAGGATTTAGTGACCTCCTTCAATAAGATATAATTTACAGAGCCTCCCTTCAACATTAGTTGTTATTGATTTGAAGCTAACCTTTAAGGAGCACTGTGCTAAGTGCTTTAAAAAGTTAATTTTATTTAATCCTTAACCTAAACTCCATGATATCGTGTCATTACATTTTTTTTACAGCTAATATGTATAATGAATAATGTATAATTGTGGTAGTGAACAGTGTACAGTTTCCTAGCCACCCAGAACCACAGTTCTTTTAAGGCAAGTGAAGTTTTGAAGAAAAGCCTCTGGCCAATGTTCTTCAAAAATTACCCTGTGCCTCCAGGGAAGTTTTATTCACAACAAGCCTGTAAGATTCTGATCTCTGTTGCTTCTTCAGAGAATTGATTTCTGTATTTTTCTTGGTTCTGGTTGTGATACGGCTCCTGTTCTGGTTATTCACCACTGCTTACCGCTCAACTTTTGTTCCATCTGTTATCCTGACTCTATCTTTAACCTGGATTCCATTCTTATTACTCAGCTAAACTTAGCTTCTCAGCACCTGTTCCAACTTTCCTCCTGTTTGTAACCACCCCATTCTGGTATGTAAACTGATTTTCCTATATCCCAATGGCAATCTGGACCTACTACTCTCAGATATTCTGGAGTTTTCTCTGGTCGTTATTTGCAAGGTAACACCACAACCATTCTCTGCTCACAGTCTTCCTAGAGTTAAAAGCTTTGGGTTTTGGCATCAGTCCTTCTGGGTCTGACTGTCGAGATGCGATACTACAGGAGAAAATGTGGCAAGGCCAAGAGGCACGTGCTCCATAGAAGAAAAAAATTGTTTATTTTGATCTGTAGGAATAACCAATAGAGTATCTGAGGTTTTTCTTTGCTTGTTTGCAAAGTACATTAACCATAATTATATGCTATAACTGTGAAGTGTATTATGAAGATCAGATTGTGCTGAGTGCTTAAATTGATGGTGTTAGTTGGAGAAAGGGTTCCAGAAGCTGTGTCCTTACATATAAATTTAAGAAAAGCAGCCATATCATTAGATTGCTACAGAAGGGAGGTTATTTAGAGTACTTGCATTTTTTTTTTTTTGGTCAATGGAAAATGTGCAGGGCTCTTGAAAAAAAAGTAACCAAAATATCATTACCACAAATAAAAAGATGAACAATAGATCAATAAACAAATATTCAGCTAGTATTCACATTTCTCTGGTTATCACCTTATAAGTGACTACATTTTTTGCTTTACATATTTTGTTTGTTTGAAGCAAGATGCAAATAAGTCCATATATTGCAACTGTTTAACATGTTTCTTAAGTCTCTTTAGGTCTATAGCGTTTACCTTTTTTCTTACATTCTTTGTTCAAAAAAACAGGAGGTTTTCTTATAGATTTCCCACTTCCTGGGTTGTGTTGGTTGCATTCCTGTGATGTCCCAGGTATTTTGTGTGTATTGATTGTTAGATCAAAATGCAGTATCAGACTACTTTAGAGGTGGTGGTGTGTACGTCCTCAGGAGTTATATACTATCTGACTGCAAGTTGTTTTATAATCTTAGCTATTGATGATCATTTTCCAGATTGATTAATTAGGAATGTAAAAGAGTAATATTCTAGTTCTAAAAGCTTTATTTATTAGTAAGAACACTTCCATAAAGAGAAGTTTCCCAACATAAAGTAACTGCTTACACTGAGGTACAGTTAAAGAAAGGCAGAATAAATGCATGATTCCCTCCTCTCCACCCCCCTTTGCCAGTGGGAGACTATTCAAGTTGTCCCCTGAATCCTTTTACTGGACTTAGTAGTCATTGATAGCTTCTTTACTTGCTGGTATAACAAGAAGTCCAGGCTACCTTGGCGTTTCCTACCCTGGACCTGGAGGCATCTATTTCTCCAAGGATCCTTGGCTCCTTTTAGAAAGAATTCATAGTAGTGAACACAATGTGGACAATAGGGATGCTCAGGGCTACTGAACTGGTCATTGTCTCTAGGTTTTTTCAGTGTACAGAATTAGGAAGTATGTTTTTCTTTGTTGGTTTTCAAGATATAACAAATCGGGAAACTAGAAAAATAAGAGAAATTTAAACCCAAAGTAAACAAAAGAAAAGTAGTACTAAGAATTAGAGTGGAAATCAATGAAACTGAAAACTAAATCAATAGAGAAAAATCAATAAAACCAAAATATAGTTCTTTGAAAAAAATTTAAAAATTGATAAATCTCTAGCCAGACTAATTAAGAAAAAAGGGAGAGGACACAAATTACTAATATCAGAAATGAAAGTGTGGACATCACTACAGATCCCATGGATGTTAAAAAGATAATAAGGGAATACTCTGAACAACTCTATGTCCACAAATTTAATAACCTAGGTGAAATGGACCAATTCCTTGAAAGACACCATTTGCCAAAACTCTCAAAAGAAGAAATAGACCATCTGAACAAGCCTATATCTATTAATGAAATAGAATCATTAATTAATAATCTTCCAAAAAAGAAAGCACTAGGCCCAGATGGGTTTCTGGTAAATTTCACCAAACATTTAAGGAAGAAATTATGCCAATTCTCTACAATCTCTTTCAGAAGATAGAAGCAGAAGGAATACTTCCTAATTCATGAGACCAAAATTACCCTGATACCAAAACCAGACAAAGACATTACAATAAAGCAAAATGACAGGCTATCACCTCCTATGAACAGAGATGCTAAAATCCTCAAAGAAATATTAGCAAATGGAATCCCCAAAAGCATAAGGATAATTATACACCATGACCAAGTGGGATTTACCCCAGATGTGCAAGGCTGGTTCAACATTTGAAAATCAACTAATGTAACCCATCACATCAACAGAAAAAAAAGAAAAATCACATAATCATACCAATAGATGAAGAGAAAGCACTTGACAAAATCCAATATCCATTAATGATAATTTAGAAATCAAGGAGAACTTTCTCAACTCAACAGACTATCTTCAAAAACCCCGCATCTAACATTATACTTAATAATGAGAGACTAGAAGCTATCCCACTAGATTATGTACAAGGCAAGGATGTCCCCTCTCACCACTCCTTCTCAACAATGTATTGGAAGTTCTAGTTAATGTAATAAGTAAGAAAAGGTATACAGATTGGGAAGGAAGACATAAAACTTGTCTTTGTTCACTGATGACACAATCATTTATGTAGAAAATCTGAAAGAATCAACAAAAAACTTCTAGAACTCATAAGCAAATACAGCAAGTTTGCAGGATAAAAGGTTAATATACAAAAATCAACCACTTTCTTATATACCAGCAATGAACAAGTGGAATTGGAAATAAAAAACACAATGCCATTTACATTAGCACCCAAGAAGAGTAAATACTTTGGTATATATCTAACAAAATATGTATAAGATCTATTTGAGGAAAACCACAAAACTCTGATAAGTGAAATCAAAGAACCAGAAAAATGGAGAAATATTACATGTTCATGGATAGGAAAACTCAATACTGACAAGATGTCAGTTCTTCCCAACTTGAGCTATAGATTCAGCACAATTCAAATCAAAATCTCAGTAAGTTAATTTGTAGGTGTCAACATACTGATCCTAAAGTTTGTATGGAGAGGTGAAAGACCCAGAATAGCCAACACAATATTGAAAGAGAAGAACAAAGTTGGGGGATGGATAATACCCAATTTCAAGACTTACTATAAATCTGTAGTAAACAAGAGAGTGTGGCGAAAGAATAGATAAACAGATCAATGGAACAGAATAGAGAGCCCAGAAAGACTCACATAAATATGGTCAACTGATCTTGGACAAAGGAGCAAAGGCAATACAATGGAGTATAGATAGTTTTTCAGTAAATGGTTCTGGCACAACTTTAGAGGCACAATCCATGAAATAAATAATTGATAAGCTAGACTTCACTAAAATTAAACTATTTGCTCTGCAAAAGACAATTATCAAGAGAATGAGAAAACAAACCACAGATTGGGAGATAATATTTGCAAAAGGTACATCTGAATAAAGGACTATTATTCAAAATATGCAAAGAACTCTTGAGACTCAAAAAAAAAAAAAAGACCTGATTAAAAAATGGACCAGAGACCTTAACAGACACCTAACCAAAGAAATACAGATGGAAACAGCATCTACACACCTATTAAAATGGCCAAAATCTGGAATACTGACAACACCAAATGCTGGCAAGGATGTGGAGCCACAGGAACTCTCATTCACTGCTGGTAGGAATAGAGAATGGTACAGCCACTGTGGAAGACAGTTTGACAGTTTCTTACAAAACTAAATATACCCTTATTATATGATCCAGCAATGGGTACTCCCTGTATTTACCCAAGGAAGCTGAAAACCTATGTCTACATAAAAACCTGCACACAGACATTTATATCTCTTTTATTTATAATTGCCAAAACTTGGAAGCAATCAAGATGCCCTTCAGTAGGTTAATGGTAAATAAACAGTGGTACATCCGAACAACAGAAAATTATTCAGTGCTTAAAAGAAATGAGCTAACAAGACACTAAAAGACATGAAGGAATGTTAAATATATATTACTATGTGAAATAAGCCAATATGAGAAGGCTACATAACATATAATTCCAGCTATTTGACATTCTGGAAATAGCAAAGCTATGGAGACAGTAAAAAGATCAGTGGTTGCCAGGTGTGGGGTTGGGAGGGATGTATAGGTAGAGAACAGAGAATTTTTATAGCAGTGAAAATACTCTATATGATATTATAATGACGAAAACATGTCATTGTACAATACATTTGTCCCAACTCACAGAATGGATAACACCAAGAGTAAACCCTAGTATAAACTATAGGTTTGGGTGATTACGATTTGTCAATGCGGGTTCATCAATTACAGCCAATATTCCACTCTGGTAGTGATGTTGATAATAGTGGAGGGTGTGCATGTGTGGAGGCAGGGAGTATATGGGAAATGTCTGTATTTTCCTCTCAATTTTGCTATGAACCTATAGTTGCTCTAAAAAAATAAAGTCCTTTAAATATATATACATATATACACATACACATTATATACATATATATAACATATATCCTGAGTTCACACTGGAGCTTTTTATTCAAACTGAGAGCTATTAAATATTTACTGAAGCTTACATCTCTATCGTCTTTTCTCTCGTGCTGAAAATCCTGGTGCTTAATGACATAAGTGCAATTATTCATTTGCTTTATTCTGTACTACATACAAAGCTATCTTAGAGTAATACCAATAGTATCAACAATACAACTATATAATTTGTGAAAAGTTTGGCATGTTTGCAATTCTTCTTCTTTCTTGTCCCACTAAGAAACTATTCTTGCATTTTTATGTCATTCTAAATTGTTTCTGTATAGTTATGCTACCTAATAAACATACCTTTAGCTTTATTGATTTCATTTAACACTTAATATAAAATATTAATATGTTTTCAATGTTAAATTGACAACATAAACTGTGTTTAAGTAATCAAACATCTGTCTCTGCTCTTCCCACACTTATTTCTTCATTCTCACTGGTCCATTCTACCTTTTCTCCCCTTCCATCCCCTTATATGACCATAACATTTTGGTCTAAATTGAGACACTTTTAAGAGTGAAAAGGAATTGTATTAATAACTACACCTTGGATACAAGTATAAATTGGGACTATTTAGGGCAAATTTATAGTACTAAGGATCAACACTTTTTTACTATGATAGTTTATGCCTACCTGTATAGTCAGAATAAAGGTAACTTTAGAACAATAGACAGGACTTTCCAATTGCAGACTCAAGGTTGCAAGTTTATAGACATATAGGCTCACAAATCTCTAGAGGAAGATGTAGAAAAATAAAAACTTACTGAAGTAAAGCAATGTGCATCCTACATTATTATGGCAACAAATCGATAATGGTATTACAATAAAATCTGGTGTAATCACATTTTCCTTCTTTGGTATTGCAGCATTAATCTCTGTCTCATGGGGGATGGGATGAATCACAGGATATATAACGGGATGCAGAATATTTTGCCAGTTATAGTCAAGACAGTGGGACTGGTAATTACTGAAAGTTTTCATTAATTAACAATTGCTTGTTGCTTTTTTCAGCCCCTTGAACAGCTTAAGTATTCACACCTCAGAGCCCCCAAACCCACACCCGTGCTATTGATATCGTACATTCCAAAAATTTTCCTTCATCCTTTCCTTGTGCCTTGCTACTGGCTGAAAGGCTTGGAGCATCCAGGCATGGCTTTGACGTTGAAATAATCGAACCAACAAAAACTGGTACCGCCCAAGTGCCAGACTGAGGGATCAAAAATGGGCTGGAAGCGACTCTCTTGTCACCTCAGTAAAAGTGTGGGAGAAGAGAAGCACATACAGCGGGTTTCCCTAGATTTATTCTTCTATAATCAAGAAAGAATCCATTAATTTACAGAGGAATAAAAGGCAAATGGCTTTTTTCAAAAAATCAAATCTAGCTAAAGTTTTATTTTAATACCTCCCAACTGCCTTGGGGTAAGTTCAGTAGCTCTTGTTATGCTGTTAAACTTATTATTCTCTATACAGTCTATAAGATGGATTTCCAATTTTCTCTTGAAAAACTGTTGATTGTAATTTGCAGAAATAATGGCTCTAAATATGCAAAGATCTTTATGAGTAAACACTTCACCAGCAAGAAATATCTCTAAAAGGTACATATAATGTTTTGTCACTGCATGCCTATTTATTTTTATTATGAGTATATCATGGCCTTGTGTTCAAAAACACATATTGCAAAAATGAGACTGTATAACCATACAAGTAAACTCTCACATTATAATCAGCACAAACATTCACTAAGGAGAAACACGCAAAGAATTTTTCAAATGAATATTCCAGCTGAGAGCTGGAGCTCGAGAACTAGATATACTGCTAAGCATTCAAGCAGTAGTCAGTCTTATCAACCAGTTGTTTTGTGATTCTAGGAAAGAATAAAGAATATCTGTAATATCTGGAGAGAACCCAAATCGCCAAATGATACTAAATAACCGCATAAACAACATCTGATTTCTAGAAGCAATGGAAAGAAACCCAGGCGAGCAGTTAGTTTAACATCCATTTTAAGCCTTCTGTAAACAATTTCCGTAATCTTCCCTGAACCTGCTTCTGCAGCATTCATTAGTATTCTTTTGCTGTCAGGCATCTGGTGCCTCTGTGATAGATATTAAATACCTTAAGGGAGACAGATCTCACTAGTATGCAGCAAGCAGATGCAGTGGCTCACATAAGCCAAAGCCCTGTTGAGAAACCTGCAGGCAAAGCCTCAAGAATGATGGGTCATAGCTGCTGTCTGAGGACAGACTCTTGGTGAAAGTAAGGCCCAATGTTAGTCTTTTATCCCCACTCAAACACATGGGCCACACAATCCTTAAGATGACAAGGCTGGATTCCCAAGTACTTACCCTAACTCCAAACGGGAGTCTGCAATTGTCAATGCCTTGCACATTTCAGATGCTTAGGCTATACAATATCCAGGTAAGCATATTGGGTGGGTACGTGCACATGATACTTGTATGAGGAAACAGTATTCATCTATCCACTTAACACACTGATTTGTTATTTAGTTATTGAGCATCCTACGTGCCACTGTCTCATTCCCAAATTACCACACATTCAATCCCTCTTCTGAATCTTCTGGTTTCTAAACTTTGCGGAGGGGAACTACAACTTCAGTGGTGTTCAATTCCTTGTCATCAGATGTAAGTCTAGAAAAAAACTGTACTTTATAAGCCTAGGAAAGCTTTGGAAATTCTTAGATAAAGAATCTTCATTCCTGGCTTGTTGGGAAAAAATGTTAGCAGTTTATTTATCTGAAGATGGAAAAGGTCCTGTCACATTTCTATTAATTTATTGTAGGATGTTCTTGGTGAGATGCACAGTTTTGTGTGTGTCTTTGCTATCTAGAGTCCCTACTCTGAGCTATTTACATGTAAAAAGTTAATATTCAGGATAGTGATAAAGTATCAAAGCAATTGTCCTGCTTGAGATATAACTTGGCACCCTTGGAATAATCAACTCTTTATAAAGTACGCTAATAAAGCAATACACTTTGTACTTTAATAAAGCATACATTGGATAATAATAATTCATATATTATATTGCACATAATAAATTGTATATTACATAAAGCAATTGAAAAGCTTTAGCTTACATATGAGGATGTTTCCTTAGTGAATGGGTGAGAATAACCATTTTTTTGAGACATATTGCATCTCAATCAGCTGTAACGTATCATAAGTAATTAATTACTGATAGTAGACAAAATACCAAAATATGTGGAAGACTTGCCTTTATAATAAATTACAGTTGATTCAAGGTTATCTCCACATTAACAAATTCTCAAATTTGTCTTGGCATATGCTTTCTTGAGTGTGAGAGAAAGGGGTTAAAGGAACTGGACAGAGAATGTGACATGCATGTGACTTTCATTCTCATTTGTGTCATGAGGTAAAGGCTTGAGAATTGCTTGTTTAAGCAAAATGAGAAATAGTCTAATATAATTAGGGTAGCCATGTAATTTATCAAACAAACTGGGACACTTCTGAGAATAAAAGGGGGAGCTATTTTTAATTATACTTGGTCATAAATGGCTAAGTACTTGAGCTGCGAAGTTAGAGAAAACAAGATTCAATCCCAGTTCTTCCACACATTAGCTATATGATATTGGAAAAGTTATTCTCTCAGCCTGTTTTCTATCAATAAAATGGGCTTACTAATTGCTACCTCATGAAGGCACTCTGTCAGTGAGATTCCAGGCAGGAGACAGAAACCTCATAATTATTTGAACAAGAATTATTAGCCTTAACAGGGGGTTGGAGGTAACAGAGGGCTAGCAAGAAGTAAAGAGAACTCCACAGAATGCAGCAATAGCGGTTCCTAAGGAGCAGTTACTACCTGAAGGCTCAGATACAGCACCCAGGGCAGAACAATGGAATGTGCTGGCTGCAAATTGGCCTGAGAAGATACCAGGGGAAGTCATCCCTAGGGAGATGCTTCCACCATGGCGCTTGGCTGTGAAGATGACTTAGGGGGCCTTGGGGGAAGATTCTGGCCACTGGTTCTGCAAGCTGCTGCATGCGGCAGGAGCCAGGAGAAAGTATGCTCACTGCAGGAGCATGGCAAGGGGAGCACACCAGACTCAGGAAGAGAAACAGCCCTTCTTCCCTCAGTGTACCCCAACACCCTTTATGGATGATGCTTAACCTTGTGCCACTTTGCAAAGGAAAAATATTTAAAGGGTTCAGCTCTATTTTTTCAGAACAGGGAATGAAAGGTAGATTTGGAGTTGAGAGGCAATGAATTGATAAAAAACACAATCACACAGAGTCACATGAGTTATTGTAATGAACAGGCTTAATATGCTAACATTGAACATGTTTAGCCTAGTGGCTGGAACATGGTAAGTGATTAATATATGTTATACAATTATTATATTTTTTATATATCACACATTCTAGTTTTATTATATTTATTTGTATAGAGATGTGAAGCAATGAATAATATACAGAAAGATGAGAAAGTATCTTCCACTCTCTGTAGAACTTAAAAAAAAAAAGGACGATTACTTCTTATTTGCCTCATATAGGGTAGGTTAGGGAGAATCCTGACCTGGGATTATTTTTTGAAATAGAAGTGTAAGCTCCTAAAATAGCAGCAAGACTATTTTTCTGGGACTCCAGTAAGGGAAATTCCAAGCTTATAATTTTCAATGTTCAAACAAAACATATTTCCCCATTAATAAAGGCACTTTTCCATTGAAGCTTCATCACCTTCCTTTTGTATCAGATGGAACTGTGTTGTCATCTCATTAATCCTCAGTGCTCTTAGGAGGCAAAAGTATAGAATTATCCATTCCATTTTATATTGCCTTTACTTCTCATAATTGGTTTAATATCATGTTGTCAAAACCAAGTTCCTTACCTTTTATTTTTCTTATTGCTAGCAACAGACTAGCAATTTTTGATCCTGAATCATATTTTGTTAATTTGGTACATGGCTTTTTATGCTATTTTATTTGTGCTTTTCATACCTGTCATAGTATGTTTCAGCCTCCCAGATCACCGATTTAAACATTAGGGTTTTATATTTGTTTCATTTGTCACATCTATACCTGTATTCCTTACTGTTTTCTAAATCCAATCTTCATTTGCTGTAATAGTTGACTCTCACATATGTTTATTTAATGTTTCTCTTCAGAATGTCTTTTATGCGAAGTTACATCTTGACCTCTCATTAAATTAGATTTATAACCTTCCACATTTTTTCCTTTTAATGATTTAAGTTTTACCTGTTTTCTACTACTTTTGAACATATATAATGACTACTTTAGATAACAATTGTCAGTAGCCCATTCTTTTATTCTAGAAAATTTATTTTCTTGGATATAACAGTTATATAATGCAAAGTTTAAGAGCCTCCCTTTGTTATATTTCTTGAACCATGAGGATGATCTTTAAATCTTTTCTCCATCATTAGCTCAATTCTTTTTTATATAAACAGCTATTTTTTATTTCTGTTTTAGGTATTTCTATCATGTCAATGAAGAGATTAAAAAATTGAAATTAAAAGTATGAAACTAATATCTTAGGACAGATGAGATATCAACTAAATGTACCTTTTCCTAAATTATACTGTTTCATTGCATTTCTGTCTTGAGTGAAATATCTATTAAATACAATCTTATTGGGAAATAGTTAATTTGAGAAAGAATTTGGTATTTCATATTTTATTTTATCATGACTCTTTTATTTATTGTTATTCTAAAAATGTTCTGAGGGGAAAGTAACAGTTAACAATAAATACCAAAATCAGTTCTAGGTCTGGACATTGGGACTTAGTAGTGCATAATTCAAAACCTTTCTATATAATTTCCAGTCTTTTTTTTTTTTTTAAAGGAAGATTGTCTTAAACACTCTTCCGAAGTGTAAGGAATCCTTCTCCTGCATCTAGCGTTAGACACAGCAACATTTGAGTATTTACTCTCCCTGAATCAATTATCCTGTTTCCACTTCTTTTGGCTCTTGCCCTTCTCTGAAAAAACCTTCCACACTCTCCGGCTAATTCCCCAATTCCCAGTTACACTTATGATTTAGTTCAATCCTCCTGTTTCTTTAAAGCCTTCTCTGATCTCCTAGTTGACTGTCTTCTAGACTCTCATATAGCTTACTGTTCTTATTGTTGGTTTTAGTTATTTTACAAATGACATTTTCTGCCTTATACTCTCAGGTGTCATTTCACGATATAGTGCCCCAAATTAAAATTAGTAAGTCCAGAACACTTATTATTATGGTTCGTGGTTGGTGGTCAATAGTTATGTGTTGATTCATTAAAACAAATGTTTGTTGAATTTGTTTTGGTTTGGGAGAAAGAAGACACTAAGCTTAAGCAAGTGTTCCTTGTGGAACTCTCTGCCTAGTAGTGAGAAATATGCAAATAAGTATGTGAAATAGCAGAGCCCAGTCTAGACCCAATGTTCTGGAGAAGAGGGCAGTTTTGCGGTGCAAATCAGGGAAGGTTTGGTAGATGACCTAACATTTGAGTTGAATCCTAACATAATGGCACAGGAAATAAATTCCAGGCAGAGGTAAAGGGTGTGAAGATATTTGTTGCCTCAAAGGCCATACCTCATTTGTAACAAAGAATGAATCTTAGAATCGTAAAAGATTTTAGCTTTTATGAGATTGAAACCTAAAGACCAGTGCATTTAGCATGCTTTCCTAGAATTGGGAAGCCGCTGTATCCTCATCTGAAACCAGCTTGATCCTAAATGTGTGTAAACCCTGTGAGAATTCTTACAGGTACATGGTATCATTACAGTAGAAATAAGCTAATGCAGAATAACCTAAAATATCTTCCTCCAGGCAAACACAATAAAATCTTTTCCAAGATTTTGTAAGGCTTAACACTAGAAAGTAAAGTGTATTTTAGTGTCAAAATATTTTCAGATATCTATTAAGGCTAAATAGATCTTCAAAGCTTTTAATCTCAAGTTAAATTGGAGTAAGGTTTTATTTTTCCTTAATAAACATTAGAGCTCTTGGTACTGTGATATAAGCTCTTAATAAATGCCATGACTGCAAGTGGAAATTTGAGGCATAGTATCCCTAAACAACTTGCCACACAGGCACTCCTGATACAGTATTTGTAAACGCAGCTCTTCATGTAAATGCTAGATTAGACTGAATGATGAATTTAAAACAAGTGGGTGCACTCACTGTGGCCCAAATTAAGCCTGTTCTAAAGTTGCTATAGCAACATTATCTGTACCAAATGTCCTGCTCTAAAAAATAATTGGAAACATTTCCTGTTATTTAGGGATAAAAATAAAATCACTATTAATTTTTTTATATCCTATTATACACAATGCATTATTCTCATGCATTTTTTTAAAGTCAGCAAAATTCATGAATGGATATATGTAATTTTTATATAATTATAACAGCAAAATCAAAAAGAATAAGAATAAAATTAGTTTGCAGGCTTAATATGATATACTTAGGAGTTAAATAAAATATTTGTATAAAGATACTTTTATTCTTTCTTTCTTGAATAACACTTAATATCAGAGGGCTATGAATAGTTCCTTTGGGCTTTGTATATATGAATTGTTTACCTACTGGATCATGAGCAAATTTCTTCAATATTTGGAAAAAGTTAAGGAACAGCTGAAGTTTTCAGGTTATTGATAGGATAGAAAATAAATTCAAACGAAAACATAAAAAACACATAACAATTCAAGAAGCAGAGATGTCTGAAATGTTTTATGAGGGTAACTCAAAGGAACATACATTTAGAATTTGACCACAATAGCTACCTGATACAATGAAACTCTAGGCTCAGGTATATTTCTTTCTGAAAATAATTTTAAATCACATATATTAATAAATTGTTCTCATAAGAAATTATTAAGAAATATTACAACCTTTAGGAAAAGCAAAGACTCACATAAACTGGAAGGAAAATAACCCCTGCAAACAACATACTATTTATTGGCTAATAACCTGTAAGAGTATACTCTATGTAGTTTTGTTTAACATTTCAATACTTTTTTTTTTTTTTCTTGAGTTTGGAAAGGCACTTTCCCTCAATGTAATTGTAATTCTAAAGTGCCATTTCATGCTTCATTATCTCTGAGTGGGAGTTGTAGTTTGCAGTTGGCCCTCAGCTTCCTTTGTGAATCATGGGTTGTATAGCTAAGTATATTTTTCTAAGCATTTGAGTGAGGTGAATAATACTCTTTCCTACATATTAATTAGGCTTTCTTATTTAACAACACTAGACTTCAAAATGAAAGTGGCATATTCTTGGAAACAAGATAAAAATATATAAGGTACAACATTTTGGAGAATGCTTAAATCAATTTATTTGCAAAATGAAAACATTTTGTTTCTTCAACTCTTGCCCCTACTCTTGCACCTAATTCTTACTGCTCTTTCCACCAGGTATCCGCCATGCTGAATATTACGGCACAGCTTAAAGCAAACATGAATAAAGATTAAGAGTCCGAATTACTGGGTTTTGGGTCTATGTGTAAGTGCATTCATCAGCCCTCCAAAGAACTTAAATTTGGCATGGAAACTGGGTAAAACTAGGACTGAAACTTTCCCACCAAAGGGTTATGTTGTGTCTGTTCAATATCAATTCCATTATAATTATAATTAAGCTTTCCTTGTCCTCCACTTCATAAATCCAGCTTCTTTCTAGTTCTGTGTGTACACCTGGTCTGGAATGTTTTCTTTTAAACTTTTGCCTGTATACAAATCATTCACTTCTTCTCCAAGAAGTCTTCCTTGGCTGATGCCAAACCTCATCATCTTTAACTATCTACTGTCACTTGCTTTAGTTGAAATGTTAGCAAAGCAGAGTATTTAAGAGCTTGAGTTCTGGAGCCAAGTTCAACTCAAGTTCAAATCCTGGCACAGGTGCTTAGTAAAACAAATTAATTGAACAAATTATTTATGAGCGCCAGCTGTGGGCCAGATGCTATTATAGGCGCTGAGGTACAGTAGTGAGTAAGACAGACAAGAAACCTATTCTTTTCAAGCTCACATTCTAACAATGGTGGAAGAGAGTGGAACATGGGCGGACAACTAAAAATAGTATAGATTGTGATAAGTTCTGTAAGGAAGTAAGCAAAGTCACATGATACAGAGTTAACTGGGGGCTCCTACTTCAGTTGGGCTAGGGGATGATATTTGAGTTGAGACCTGAAGACAGAGGAGTCAGCTGTGCAAGATCAGGGGAAATAAGTGTACACCAGTCAGAAGGAAAAGCAAGTACTGGTGTCCTGAGTAGGAAACAACATTCAATGACTAGAAAGGGCAGTGTGGCCAGAATATGGGATGGGGGAGTGGGGAGCAGGGGCTATACTTGATAACACTGAAGACTATTAAAGGCGTTTGGGTTTTATTCTAATACTGAGATCAAAACAGATGACTTGATTTAGCTGTCATACAGATTTGTAGAAAACTGAATTGGATGTAAACAATCAAAATTTATGAAATGTTGCATAAAATCCCAATATATTATGCATGTACCTATATGCGCTATACATGAATTATTAAAAAACAGTTGTGCTCATTCACAATTTTCTTATCCCCTCTAGTTGAACATGAATATCCTGGGTGATGATTAGAGTAAGAAAAGCAGTTTCCATTGATACCATACTAAGCAGAAGCACCAGGAGAGTAAACTTTTGCCTTTTCCATACCAAAAATCTCCTCTACATGATGGTGTTGACCAGATGATAAACATGAAACATAGATTTCTGAGCCTGGAGCACCACGGAGATGTCAGGGCTGGTATTCTAGATTTGGGCATCATCATGATATAGATGCTTGCAAATCAAGGGAATGAAATCATTTAAGGAGACAGTATACATGGAATAGGGCCCCAAAGGGAGCCCTGGGTCATTCCGACATTTAAAAGTAAGTTTAGGTAAAGGAACAGATATCATCAAAAGAGACTAATTAGGATCAGCAAGTAGCATAAAAAAATCAGAAGAGAAAAAACTGTTTAAAGAAGGAGGACATGATAAACTGTGAGATGGAGTATAATGAAAACGGAAGAACTGTTGCTGGATTTGGCAACATGAAGGCAGTTGGAGACCTTGACAAGAACCATTTGGACAGAAAGGTGTAGATAAGTAAGTTAGAGTGGGCAAAGGAACGTGTGAGAAGCGAGGAGGTGGAGATGAGGGATGTAGTCAACTTGGAGAAATTTTTCTGTGAAGTTGGCTGTGAGGCAGCATAGAAAAATAGGTTGGTGGCTAGAAAAAGATAAGGGATTCAAGGATTGTTTAAAAGTTAATCATTAATGAATTAGTTATACATCTTTGTTAAAATTTTTGTATCTGTTTTCTCATCTGCCAAGGACGCAAAAGTAACAATAAAACTTCCAACGGTTGCTATGAGAAGTAAGAGGTTTTCCAGGTGAAGGACTAGTACCATACTTGGTGCTTCATATATTCTCAGTAAATGGTCACAGTTATTATCACGTAGAATTCCCTTTACTTAGCACATTTACTCAAATCACTTTTCCTTTTCACTCTTCACTGCCCTGTGTTTAAGTAGTTATCTTTATATGATGTGCTATGGAAGTGAAGTTTAAGGAAGAGATTAGACAATAAATTGCTACTAGAATTAAATAATTCAACGATGTGTACTAAACTCTGTTAGGTGCTATGGTTATGTATGTGTATAAATATGACACAGTCCAGTCCTGTCCCTTTATTAGCATATCCAGAGTCCCCAAGACTATCCTTACTTCTCACACTAGTGGGAAGTTCAGGGTCCCCAAGACCACTCTCAAGTTGGATAATTTACTAGCAGAATTCACTGAACTCAGGTAACAGTTAAACTCATGATTACAGTTTATTACTGCAATAAAACCAAACGATATAGATTAAAATCAGCAGAGGGAAGAGGTGCGTAGGGCTGAGCCCAGGAGATACCAAGGCTGTGGGACGTCTAGTTGTCTTCCCCCATAGAGTCACGTACCTATTTCTCCCAGCAACAGCATGTGAAAATACACGTGGAATATTGCCAACCAGGGAAGCTCACCTGAGCCTTGGCGTCTGCAGTTTTTTCTGAGGTCTGGTCATCACCCACGTAGCTGAACTTAGTTTCTAGTCCCTCCAGAGGTTGAGCTGAAACCATGTGGCCCTAGGCCCCTCACCATACATCACACTATTAGCATAGATTATCAGGTTTAGCCCAAAGTCCCAGGTAAATGAAAACACTCTAATCAAGCAGGATATTCCAAAGGTTTAGAGGTTACCTCCCAGGAGCCAAGGGCAAAGGCCAAACCTCTCTTTGGCAAGGTTAATCTCTACTGCACAATTTATAAACTAATTGAGGAGATAATATTATAAAGGCGTAACATTTAAATAACCATATTATGATTTAACTCATAGTTCAAGTCAACAAAGAGTGTCATAATGCTAAGACATGTTTACATAATTAATAGTTTGTTCAAATAGTGCTTACTATAGATATTCAGAGAAAATACCTGCAAAATCTGACTTTGAGCTGAGTGACGAGGCGGTTTTATAGAAAAAGTCCTATTTAAACTGGACCTTGAGGGATGACTTGGATGTGAACTGGCTGAAAGAAAGGGGAAGGCACTTCCAAGAGGGTGAACAGAGGAAGGCAAAATGTGGAGGCTGCTTCCTGAGGAGACAGTAAGGATAAGGGAGTAAAGTGAGGTAAGACTGGAAAGGTATTATAGTATTTTTCTAGGGCTACTGTAACAAGTTACCACAAACTAGGTAGCTTAAAACAACAGAAATTTATTCTTTCACAGTTCTAGAAGCCAGAAGTCCAAAGTCAAGGAGTCAGCATGGTTAGTTCCTGGTAGAGACTATGAGGGAGGATCCATCTCATGTCTCTTCCTAGCTTCAAAGGATGCCAGCAATTCTTAGTATTCCTTGTCTTGTAGATGCATCACGATATATCTACTTCCATCATCACACAGCTTTCTCCCTTTGTGTGTGCATCTCATCTCTATGCTTCGATTTTCTCTTCTTATAAGGACATTAGTCATTGGATTGGAGCCCACTCTGATATGGTAAGACCTGTGACCTCATTTTAACTAATTAAATCTGTAAATACCTTACTTCCAAATAAAGTCTCATTCTGAGGTTCTACGTAGACAGGAATTTGGGGGGAAACCATTCTATCCAGATAGACTGGGGAAAATATTGATTAAGGCAGATTATAGCTTTCAAAAATTGTTACAAAGGCATGAACAATACCTGAATACCTCTCAGACACAATTCACTAAACAAGGTCTTTCACACCTTTTCAATTGTTTTTTTCCAAACACTAGAATACCTTCTTTCACTGCCAGATACAGTAGCCCTCAAGAGTAGAATATGCGTAAGTGGAGTAAGGGGGTCCTCCATCTGATTTCAAAGAGACTTAAAGAACAATTTGGTTAAAGCAAGGACAGCTAAAATTCACGGGGCAGAGTCCTTGGCTAGGAAGCTTTGGTGCCAAATCTTCAGAAGAAGGAGAACAGGGGTGAGGTGGAGAGGGCATGTGAGAAGACTTCTTCGTCTATTCTATCTGAATGTCTTATTTTATTTTATTTTATTTTCCTTCTACTGTCATTGATAAAAAGCGTTTTTCTCAAAGTTTACTCTGCTGAACTACTACATCATGAGTATCTGTGGTCTGTGTTGAAAAGGTGAACTCTTGGACCCTCCTTCAGACCTACTGAATCACAATGTCTGTGGGGGAATCCTGGGAATCTGATTTTGGACAATTTCTCCAAGTGATTCTTAAACATAGTAACATTTAAGAACCAATACATTAGAGTTTGGTTTGGACTTAAGGTGCATATAGTTTTTTAGGAAGATTAAAGGGATATTATGCCACAGATCAGTTTTATTAGAAGAATGAAGATTATGATTTTGGAGTGTGTGGCTACCTGAGCCCCAAATTACTGGGGTCCAAGACAAGTCCTGGCAGGATCCCATGTGAGGCAGAATGTGGGCATAGAGTCTCTAGGTGTCTGGACAGAGGAGAACTAGGATGTGGTTAAGGCAATGAGAAAAAAAGAACTAGCAATGTCAAAGGAAATCTCTGCCTAAACAACAACTTTATATAAAGGTAGGTTTGTGCCTAAGAAGGAATCACTTGTCCTCTTCTCCCTCCTTCCAGCTTCTAGCATTTGCACACTGGATATTAATGACTAGGCTTCTGTAGGCTAGTAATCTTGCCTTTTAGAGGAATTCGGAAAATGTATATATATATGTTTTATGTTGGGTACATACTCCTCAAAATCTGAGATTGAGCTGTGAAGAAAGAGCATAGCATTCACGTTGTTTGTACCATCCTATAATACCTTTGCTAAAATCTTGGAACTAATTTTTAGTCATTTTGAGAATGTGTAACTTACATCTAGCTACTCAACATTTTAAAATAATGGAAACATTTTTTGAATCAATATTTGAAATCCATTATTTGAAAAAGATGTTGATGTTGCTTTCAAGTACTTGGTGACAGTGGCTTCTATAGGTTGGAAAGAGAATTATTGTAATTTTCAGAGTATTGATGGCCAATGGAGAGAAGGAATAGAGCATCTGAACTTTAGGAAGTTTTAGAAAAACCCAAAGAATTCTCTTACTGATTCTCAGAAAGAATAATGATAACTGACTTGGAAAGATAAAATGGATTGCATTAGATAATATATTCAGTTTCATAATATTGTTAGATAATTGATCAAGTTCTGGAACTGCAGTGAATTTTTTTCCTATTCAGTTGAATTTTTATGCCATTCTACTAAAGGAATTGAATGCAAAACAAATAAGAAAGGCAACTTTACAAAGTCCTATCTTCATCATAAATTTATTACATTTACCTAATAAGAACCTCCTCTAACTCAACTGAGGATTTCAAAAGATTTTTTCTTCTCAGGGAAAAGAAAAGAGAAAAACTTGATATGTATGCAAAACCATGGTGTTTTCTTTATTAGAGAACATATTTACATTAGCATTTGACTAGTTTCAACTTCTAATTTCTACCCTAGAGTAAAAAAAGGTAAGCTAAGACTGTATTTAAAAGATGGTATGTTTATTATTGTCATAATCAATACGTCTCCAGTACTGTAAAACTCATCAGTAAAACTGTCAGTGTTCCTTCTTCACATTTGATGATTCCTTTCCATTCTGCTTTTGAGCATTAATATGCCAAGAAAACTGAAGTTTTCACTAATAAAGTCTACTCAAGTAGAGTCAGCACCAGATGAATAGTTTACATCCATGATGAGGGCTTCACTTTCACAGGGAAGTAACACATGCAGAAAAGCCCACAGGTTGTGGAGTCACTAGGATGAGGTGTGGGTTCAAATTCTGGCTCCCCCACTTGCCTGGGGGAGTGACCCTGGGCAAATAACTTCTCCAAGCTTCAGAGTCCTTATCTACACAATGTAGCATTGTTGTTAAAACTTAGCAAGGTAGTTCAACATCTGCAAATCAATCAATGTGATATACCTACCACACTAACGTGATGAAGGACAAAAATCATATGATCATCTCAATAGATGCAGAAAAGGCATTTGACAAAATTCAATATCTATTTATGATAAAAACTCTCAACAAAGTGGGTACAGAGGGAACATATCTCAACATAATAAAGGCCATATATAACAAGCTCACAGCTAACATCATACTCAATGGTTATAAGATCAGGAACAAGACAAGAATGCCCACTCTCACCACTTTTATTCAACATAGTATTGGAAGTCCGGGACACAGTAATCAGGCAAGAAAAAGAAATAAAAGGAGTCCAAATCAGAAAGGAAGAAGTAAGACTGTCACTATTTGCAGATGATATGATATTATATATACAAAACCCTAAAGATGCCACCAAAAAACTATTAGAACTAATCAATGAAATCAGTAAAGTTGCAGTATACAAAGCCAATATACAAAAATCTGTTGCATTTCTGTACACTAAAAATGAACTATCAGAAAGAGAAATTAAGAAAATAATCCTATTTACAACTGCATAACAAAGGCATAAAATACCTAGGAATAAATTTAATCAAGGAGGTAAAAGACCTATACACTGAAAACTATAAGACACTGATGAAAGAAACTGAAGAAAACACAAATAAATGGAAAGATATTTCATGTTTGCAGATGAGAAGAATATTATTAAAATGTCCATACTACCCAAAGCAAGCTACAGATTCAGTGCAACCCCTATCAAAATTCCAAAGGTACTTTTCACAGAAACAGAACAAACAATCCTAAAATTTGTATGGAACCACAAAATACCTCAGATAGCCAAAGCAATCTTGAGAAAGAAGAACAATGCTGGAAGCATCATGCTCCCGTATTTCAAACTATGGTACAAAGCTATACTAATTAAAACAGCATGGTATCGGCATAAAAACAGACATAGATGAATGGAACAGAATAGAAAACCCAGGGAAAAAAACCCACACATATATGGTCAATTTATGACAAAGGAGCCAAGAATATACAATGGGGGAAGGGGCAGTCTGTTCAATAAACAGTGTTGGGAAAACTGGATATCCACATGCAAAAGAATGAAACTGAACCACTATCTTACAACATACACAAAAATTAACTCAAAATGGATTAAAGAGTTAAACATAACACCTGAAACCATAAAACTCCTAAGAGAAAACATAGGTGGTAAACTCCTTGATACTGGTATTGGTAATGATTTTTTGGATTTGACACCAAAAGCAAAAATAAACAAGTGGGATTACATGAAACTAAACAGCTTCTGCACAGCAAAGGAAACCTCAACACAGTGAGAAGGTAACCTATAGAAATAGCTGTAGAAAATATTCACAAATCGTATATCTGAGGAAGATATCTGCAAATCATATATCTGATGAGGGGTTAATATCCAAAATATATAAAGAATTCACACAACTCAGTAGCAGAAAGCAAACAATCCCACTAAGAAATGGGCAGAGGATCTGCATAGAATTTTTTCAAAGAAGATATTCAAATGGCCAACAGGTACTGAAAAGGTACTCAACGTCATTAATCATCAAGGAAGTGCAAATCAAAACCACAATGAGATATCACCTCATACCTGTTAGAATGGCTATTATCAAAAAGACAAGAGATGACAAGTGTTGGCAAGGATGTGGAGAAAAGGGAACACTTGTGCACTGTTAGTGGGAATGTTAATTGGTGCAGCCACTATGGAAAACAGTATGGAGGTTCCTCAAAACATTAAAAATTGACTACCATATGATCCAGCAATTCCATCTCTGGGTATTTGTCTGAAAAAAATGAAAACAATAACTGGAAAAGATTTATGTGCCCCCATGTTCATTGCAGCATTAGTTACAATAGCCAAGATATGGAAACAACCTAAGTGACCATCAGTGGATAAATGGATAAAAACAATGTGTGCGTGTGTGTGTGTGTGTGTGTGTGTGTGTGTGTGTGTGTGAATACTATTTAACCATAAAAAAGAAGAAAATCTTGCCATTTGCTACAGCATATATGGACCCTAAGGGCATTATGCTAAGTGAAATAAGTCATATAGAGAAAGACAAATACTATGTGGTATCACATGGTATCACTTATATATGGATTCTAAAACAAAAACCAAAACCAAGTTCACAGACACAGAAAAAAGATTGGTGGTTGCCAGAGGGGGTGGGTAAAATGGGTGAAGGGTGGTCAAATGGTACAAACTTCCAGTTATAAGATAAATGAGTCCTGGGGATGTAAGGTACAGCATGGTGACTACAGTTAATAGTACTGTATTGCATATTTGAAAGTTGCTAAGAGAGTAGATCTTAAAAGTTCTTATCACAAGAAAAAAATTTGTAACTATTTATGGTGACAGACATTAACTAGTCTTATTGTGGTGATCATTTTGAAAAATATACAAATATCAAATCATTATATTGCCCACCTGAAATTAACATAATGTTATATGTCAGTTATACCTCAACAATAATATAAAAACATAACAAACTATTTTCTGAAATATGCCTGCTATATAATAGGCACTTAATAATTATTTGTTCCTTCCTCTCTTTCCAATCCCTGAGCACCTCTCTCAAACTGACATACCAGCTGCCATGGGCATCACAAACATCTGAAGATTACAAATTGGCCAGAATTGGTTGGCGCCTATGCTAAGGGTAATGAGGAGCCTACAGTGAAACTTCTCAATGAATCAGCAGCCAAAACAAAGTGATAGGAAAAGAAATTATCATCTGGTCATTTGTGATTAAACCCACAGATGGAAAAAAAATACCCAGTATTTATTGAGGATAGGTATGGTCTTGGCACTTTTACTTATTCATTTAATTCCTATGTCAACCTTATGAAATGATATCAATAATCCTTTATAGAAAGGGAAACTGAAGTTCAGAAAGAGGATGTAACTTTCCTAAGGCCACATACAGTATACTGCAGTGTAGGAACAACACACTGATGTTTGATATAACTTTGTCTAACTCAGTGACTCACTCTGGTGAATATCAGTAAGTTGTTCTTCATGTCAAAGAATGGCAAGATCAGACACTCTGACTCATGAATCATCCTTCAATCTATGGCAAGCACAGATATCTAAAGGGATATAGATATTATAACAAAGTAGTAACAACATTAACTTTACAGTCAGGTAGCTGTGGGTTTGAATCCTGGCTCTGTCACTTATTATTATCTAGGCGTCATTCGGAAAATTATTAAACTTCTTAAGCTTCACTTCCTCATCCAAAAATGAAGATAATAATGGCCCTACTTCATAGAGTTGTTTAAGGATTATCTGAAATAATGGCTGTAAAATACTTAATACGGTTCCTGGCATGTAATTATGAATTTATTTTTAGTTTTAATAAGACACTGCAGTCTCAAAGTGTTTCTCAAAGCTTGAATTAATAACTTCTTGCATCAGAATCCCTCGGGATCTTATTAAAGAAGAAGGTTTCTGGGCCTCATGAATCAGAATACCTGAGCAGTGGGAATTTGCTTTTTAACAAGTGGCCCAGACATAGTTGAAATCAGCTACTGATGCTATCCATCATTCATTCATTTCTCTCCTGGTAACCATAGATGGATTTCCATTTGGGGGATTATACCTGCCCCCCATGCCACTTTTGCTTCTCTGGTGGAGCACCTGACCTGTCCCTGGTGCCTGACTGACATTCCCCTGGCTACAGAAACTGGGACCAATCTGTCCCAATCAGAATTGATGTGAAGTATTTAGGCTTTTCCTGGAATGCGAGGACAAAGATCTCTCCTGTTAGATATGGACCTGTAAGGATGTAGCTCTGGCAATGCTGGCAGCCATTTTGTGATGGTGATGCAAGGTGGCTATCTGAGAGGGGAGCCAGGGGAAACAGAGCCAAAAGATGGAGACAGAAGTCTCATGCCCATGGTGTCATTTGAGCCTCCGGTCTAGCTACACCAGATAGCTAGCTAAAGCCAGACTCACTCCTGTACTTTTCAGTTATGGAACCAACAGAACCTCTTTTTGGTTAGACCATTTTGGATTACGTGTGTTTTTGTTACGTGCCACTAAAGGCTATAACAAATCAGATAATACATGTGCAATTCTTTTGTCAAATGCACACTAGCTAGGTCTTAATTCCACCCCTTGCATTTGACACATTGGATTAGACCACATGTGGCCCTTCAGGATTCTTTTTGTCCAAGGTTGAGGCAAGGTAAGCAGCCTCCTAGATTTCTTTTTTTTTTTTTTTTTTAATTTATTTATTTATTTATTTTTTTAAACATCTTTATTGAAGTATAATTGCTTTACAATGGTGTGCTAGCTTCTGCTTTACAACAAAGTGAATCAGTTACACATATACATATGTTGCCATATCTCTTCCCTCTTGCATCTCCCTCCCTCCCACCCTCCCTATCCCACCCCTCTAGGTGGTCACAAAGCACCGAGCTGATCTCCCTGTGCTATGCGGCTGCTTCCCACTAGTTATCTATTTTACATTTGGTAGTGTATATATGTCCATGACACTCTCTTACCCTGTCACATCTCACCCCTCCCCCTCCCCATATCCTCAAGTCCATTCTCTAGTAGGTCTGTGTCTTTATTCCCATCTTGCCACTAGGTTCTTAATGACCTTTTTTTTTTTTCCTTAGATTCCATATTTATGTGTTAGCATACTGTATTTCTTTTTCTCTTTCTGACTTACTTCACTCTGTATGACAGACTCTAACTCCATCCACCTCATTACAAACACCTCCATTTCATTTCTTTTTATGGCTGAGTAATATTCCATTGTATATATGTGCCACATCTTCTTTATCCATTCATCCGATGATGGACACCTAGGTTGCTTCCATGTCCTGGCTATCGTAAACAGAGCTGCAATGAATATTTTGGTACATGACTCTTTCTGAATTATGGTTTTCTCAGGGTATATGCCCAGTAGTGGGATTGCTGGGTCATATGGTAGTTCTATTTTTAGTTTTTTAAGGAACCTCCATACTGTTCTCCATAGTGGCTGTATCAATTTACATTCCCACCAACAGTGCAAGAGTGTTCCCTTTTCTCCACACCCTCTCCAGCATTTATTGTTTCTAGATTTTTTGATGATGGCCATTCTGACCGGTGTGAGATGATATCTCATTGTAGTTTTGATTTGCATTTCTCTAATGATTAATGATGTTGAGCATTCTTTCATGTGTCTGTTGGCAATCTGTATCTCTTCTTTGGAGAAATGTCTATTTAGGTCTTCTGCCCATTTTTGGATTGGGTTGTTTGTTTTTTTGTTATTGAGCTGCATGAGCTGCTTGTAAATCTTGGAGATTAATCCTTTGTCCGTTGCTTCATTTGCAAATATTTTCTCCCATTCTGAGGGTTGTCTTTTGGTCTTGTTTATGGTTTCCTTTGCTGTGCAAAAGCTTTTAAGTTTCATTAGGTCCCATTTGTTTATTTGTGTTTTTATTTCCATTTCTCTAGGACCTGGGTCAAAAAGGATCTTGCTGTGACTTATGTCATAGAGTGTTCTGCCTATGTTTTCCTCTAAGAGTTTGATAGTGTCTGGCCTTACACTTAGGTCTTTAATCCATTTTGAGTTTATTTTTGTGTATGGTGTTAGGGAGTGTTCTAATTTCATACTTTTACATGTACCTGTCCAATTTTCCCAGCACCACTTATTGAAGAGGCTGTCTTTTCTCCACTGTATATGCTTGCCTCCTTTATCAAAGATAAGGTGACCATATGTGCGTGGGCTTATCTCTGGGCTTTCTATCCTGTTCCATTGATCTATATTTCTGTTTTTGTGCCAGTACCAAACTGTCTTGATTACTGTAGCTTTGTAATATAGTCTGAAGTCAGGGAGCCTGATTCCTCCAGCTCCATTTTTCGTTCTCAAGATTGCTTTGGCTATTCGGGGTCTTTTGTGTTTCCATACAAATTGTGAAATTTTTTGTTCTAGTTCTGTGAAAAATGCCAGTGGTAGTTTGATAGGGATTGCATTGAATCTGTAGATTGCTTTGGGTAGCAGAGTCATTTTCACAATGTTGATTCTTCCAATCCAAGAACATGGTATATCTCTCCATCTGTTTGTATCATCTTTAATTTCTTTCATCAGTGTCCTATAATTTTCTGCATACAGGTCTTTTGTCTCCTTAGGTAGGTTTATTCCTAGGTATTTTATTCTTTTTGTTGCAATGGTAAACGGGAGTGTTTTCTTAATTTCACTTTCAGATTTTTCATCATTAGTATACAGGAATGCAAGAGATTTCTGTGCATTAATTTTGTATCCTGCTACTTTACCAAATTCATTGATTAGCTCTAGTAGTTTTCTGGTAGCATCTTTTGGATTCTCTATGTATAGTATCATGTCATCTGCAAACAGTGACAGCTTTACTTCTTCTTTTCCGATTTGTATTCCTTTTATTTCTTTTTCGTCTCTGATTGCTGTGGCTAACACTTCCAAAACTATGTTGAATAATAGTGGTGAGAGTGGGCAACCTTGTCTTGTTCCTGATCTTAGTGGAAATGGTTTCAGTTTTTCACCATTGAGGACAATGTTGGCTGTGGGTTTGTCATATATGGCCTTTATTATGTTGAGGAAAGTTCCCTCTATGCCTACTTTCTGCAGGACTTTTATCATAAATGGGTGTTGAATTTTGTCGAAAGCTTTCTCTGCATCTATTGAGATGATCATATGGTTTTTCTCCTTCAATTTGTTAATATGATGTATCACGTTGATTGATTTGCGTATATTGAAGAATCCTTGCATTCCTGGAATAAACCCCACTTGATCATGGTGTATGATCCTTTTAATGTGCTGTTGGATTCTGTTTGCTAGTATTTTGTTGAGGATTTTTGCATCTATGTTCATCAGTGATATTGGCCTGTAGTTTTCTTTCTTTGTGACATCTTTGCCTGGTTTTGGTATCAGGGTGATGGTGGCCTCGTAGAATGAGTTGGGGAGTGTTCCTCCCTCTGCAATATTTTGGAAGAGTTTGAGAAGGATAGGTGTTAGCTCTTCTCTAAATGTTTGATAGAATTCGCCTGTGAAGCCATCTGGTCCTGGGCTTTTGTGTGTTGGAAGATTTTTAATCACAGTTTCAATTTCAGTGCTTGTGATTGGTCTGTTCATATTTTCTATGTCTTCCTGGTTCAGTCTCGGCAGGTTGTGCATTTCTAAGAATCTGTCCATTTCTTCCAGGTTGTCCATTTTATTAGCATAGAGTTGCTTGTAGTAATCTCTTATGATCGTTTGTATTTCTGCAGTGTCAGTGGTTACTTCTCCTTTTTCATTTCTAATTCTATTAATTTGAGTCTTCTCCTTTTTTCTCTTGATGAGTCTGGCTAATGGTTTATCAATTTTGTTTATCTTCTCAAAGAACCAGCTTTTAGTTTCATTGATTTTTGCTATTGTTTCCTTCATTTCTTTTTCATTTATTTCTGATCTGATCTTTATGATTTCTTTCCTTCTGCTAGCTTTGGGGTTTTTTTGTTCTTCTTTCTCTAATTGCTTTAGGTGCAAGGTTAGGTTGTTTATTCGAGATGTTTCCTGTTTCTTGATGTAGGCTTGTATTGCTATAAACTTCCCTCTTAGAACTGCTTTTGCTGCATCCCATAGGTTTTGGATCGTCGTGTCTCCATTGTCATTTGTTTCTAGGTATTTTTTGATTTCCCCTTTGATGTCTTCAGTGATCACTTCGTTATTAAGTAGTGTATTGTGTAGCCTCCATGTGTTTGTATTTTTTACAGATCTTTTCCTGTAATTGATATCTAGTCTCATAGCGTTGTGGTCGGAAAAGATACTTGATACGATTTCAATTTTTTTAAATTTACCAAGGCTTGATTTGTGACCCAAGATATGATCTATCCTGGAGAATGTTCCATGAGCACTTGAGAAAAATGTGTATTCTGTTGTTTTTGGGTGGAATGTCCTATAAATATCAATTAAGTCCATCTTGTTTAATGTATCATTTAAAGCTTGTGTTTCCTTATTTATTTTCATTTTGGATGATCTGTCCATTGGTGAAAGTGGGGTGTTAAAGTCCCCTACTATGATTGTGTTACTGTCGATTTCCCCTTTTATGGCTGTTAGTATTTGCCTTATGTATTGAGGTGCTCCTATGTTGGGTGCATAAATATTTACAATTGTTATACCTTCCTCTTGGATCGATCCCTTGATCATTATATAGTGTCCGTCTTTGTCTCTTGTAATTGTCTTTATTTTAGAGTCTATTTTGTCTGATATGAGAATTGCTACTCCAGCTTTCTTTTGATTTCCATTTGCATGGAATATCTTTTTCCATCCCCTCACTTTCAGTCTGTATGTGTCTCTAGGTCTGAAGTGGGTCTCTTGTAGACAGCATATATATGGGTCTTGTTTTTGTATCCATTCAGCCAGTCTGTGTCTTTTGGTGGGAGCATTTAATCCATTTACATTTAAGGTAATTATCGATATGTATGTTCCTATTCCCATTTTCTTAAATGTTTTGGGTTTGTTATTGTAGGTGTTTTCCTTCTCTTGTGTTTCTTGCCTAGAGAAGTTCCTTTAGCATTTGTTGTAAAGCTGGTTTGGTGGTGCTGAACTCTCTCAGCTTTTGCTTGTCTGTAAAGGTTTTAATTTCTCCATCAAATCTGAATGAGATCCTTGCTGGGTAGAGTAATCTTGGTTGTAGGTTTTTCTCCTTCATCACTTTAAGTATATCCTGCCACTCCCTTCTGGCTTGCAGCGTTTCTGCTGAAAGATCAGCTGTTAACCTTATGGGGATGCCCTTGTGTGTTATCTGTTGTTTTTCCCTTGCTGCTTTTAATATGTTTTCTTTATATTTAATTTTTGATAGTTTGATTAATATGTGTCTTGGTGTGTTTCTCCTTGGATTTATCCTGTATGGGACTCTCTGTGCTTCCAGGACTTGATTAACTATTTCCTTTCCCATATTAGGGAAGTTTTCAACTATAATCTCTTCAAATATTTTCTCAGTTCCTTTCTTTTTCTCTTCTTCTTCTGGGACCCCTATAATTCGAATGTTGGTGCGTTTAATGTTGTCCCAGAGGTCTCTGAGACTGTCCTCAGTTCTTTTCATTCTTTTTTCTTTATTCTGGTCTGCAGTAGTTATTTCCACCATTTTATCTTCCAGGTCACTTATCCGTTCTTCTGCCTCAGTTATTCTGCTATTGATCCCATCTAGAGTATTTTTAATTTCATTTATTGTGCTTGTCATCGTTTCTTGATTCCTCTTTAGTTCTTCTACGTCCTTGTTAAATGTTTCTTGCATTTTGTCTATTCTATTTCCAAGACTTTGGATCATCCTTACTATCATTATTCGGAATTCTTTTTCAGGTAGACTACCTATTTCCTCTTCATTTGTTAGGTCTGGTGTGTTTTGACCCTGCTCCTTCATCTGCTGTGTGTTTTTCTGTCTTCTCATTTTGCTTATCTTACTGTGTTTGGGGTCTCCTTTTCACAGGCTACAGGTTCGTAGTTCCCGTTGTTTTTGGTATCTGTCCCCAGTGGCTAAGGTTGGTTCAGTGGGTTGTGTAGGTTTCCTGGTGGAGGGAACTAGTGCCTGTGTTCTGGTGGATGAGGCTGGATGTTGTCTTTCTGGTGGGTTCGTCCACGTCTGGTGGTGTGTTTTGGGGTGTCTGTGGCCTTATTATGATTTTAGGCAGCCTCTCTGTTAATGGATGGGGCTGTGTTCCTCTCTTGCTAGTTGTTTGGCATAGGGTGTCCAGCACTGTAGCTTGCTGGTCGTTGAGTGAAGCTGGGTCTTGATGTTGAGATGGAGATCTGTGAGAGATTTTCGCCGTTTGGTATTACGTGGAGCTGGGAGGTCTCTTGTGGACCAGTGTCCTGAAGTTGGCTCTCCCACCTCAGAGGCACAGCCCTGATGCCTGGCTGGAGCACCAAGAGCCTTTCATCCACACGGCTCAGAATAAAAGGGAGAAAAAATGGAAAGAAAGAAAAAAAGAGGATAAAATAAAATAAAATAAAGCAATTATAATAAAAAATAAGAAAAAAAATTATTAAGAGTAAATTTATTAAGAAAAAAAAATTTTTTTAATTTTTAAAAATAGATTTATTAATTTTTTATACTAAAAATAAGAAAAAAATTATTTAGAAAAAATTTATTAAGAAAAAAAAATTTTTTAATTTTTTAAAATAAAAAATATGAAAAAACTTATTAAAAATTTTTTTAAAAATAGAAAATAAGGAAAAAATTATTAAGAAAACATTTATTAGGGAAAAAAAATTTTTTTTAAGCCAAAAAAAAAAAAAAAAAAAAAAAAAACGGACGGACCTAACCCTAGGACTAACGGTGAGAGCAAAGCTATACAGACAAAATCTCACCCAGAAGCATACACATCTACACTCACAAAAAAAAGGAAAAGGGGAAAAGTTAATATATCCTGCTCCCAAAGTCCACCTCCTAAATTTGGGATGATTCGTTGTCTATTCAGGTATTCAACAGATGCAGGCACATCAAGTTGTTTGTGGAGCTTTAATCCGCTGCTTCTGAGGCTGCTGGGAGAGATTTCCCTTTCTCTTCTTTGTTCGTACAGCTCCCGGGGTTCAGCTTTGGATTTGGACCCGCCTCTGCATGTAGGTCCCCTGAGGGCGTCTGTTCCCCACCCAGACAGAACGGGGTTAAAGGAGCAGCTGATTCGGGGGCTCTGGCTCAGTCAGGCCGGGGGGAGGGAGCGGTACAGAGGAGGCGGGGCGAGCCTGCAGCGGCAGAAGCCGGCTTGACGTTGCAGCAGCCCGAGGCGCGCCGTGCGCTCTCCCGGGGAAGTTGTCCCCGGATTACGGGAGCCTGGCCGTGGCGGGCTGCACAGGCTCCCGGGAGGGGCGGTGTGGAGAATGACCTGTGCTCGCCCACAGGCTGTTTGGTGGCGGCAGCAGCAGCCTCAGCGTCTCATGCCCGTCTCTGGGGTCCGCGCTGATAGCCGCGGCTCGCGCCCGTCTCTGGAGTTCGTTTAAGTGGCGCTCTGAATCCCCTCTCCTTGCACGCCGCGAAACAAAGAGGCAAGAAAAAGTCTCCTGCCTCTTCGGCAGCTGCAGACCTTTTCTCGTGCCCCCTCCCGGCTAGTTGTGGTGCGCTAGACCCTTCAGGCTGTGTTCACGCAGCCAACCCCAGTCCTCTCCCTGGGATCCGACCGAAGCCCGCGCCTCAGCTCCCAGCCCCCGCCCGCCCCGGCGGGTGAGCAGACAAGCCTCTCGGGCTGGTGAGTGCTGCTCGGCGCCGAGCCTCTGTGCGGGAATCTCTCCGTTTTTCCCTCTGCGTCCCTGTTGCTGTGGGATCCGCGCTGATAGCCGCGGCTCGCGCCCGTCTCTGGAGCTCGTTTAGGCGGCGCTCTGAATCCCCTCTCCTTGCGCGCCGCGAAACAAAGAGGCAAGGAAAATTCTCTTGCCTCTTTGGCAGCTGTAGTCTTTTTCCCGGACTCCCTCCCGGCCAGCACCGAAGCCCGAGCCCCAGCTCCCAGGCCCCGCCCGCCCCGGCGGCTGAGCAGACAAGCCTCTCGGGCTGGTGAGTGCTGGTCGGCACCGCTCCTCTGTGCGGGAATCTCCGCTTTGCCCTCCGCACCACTGTGGCTGCGCTCTCCTCCGTGGCTCCGAAGCTTCCCCCCTCTGCTACCCGCAGTCTCTGCCCACGAAGGGGCTTCCTAGTGTGTGGAAACCTTTCCTCCTTCACAGCTCCCTCCCACTGGTGCAGGTCCCGTCCCTATTCTTTTGTCTCTGTTATTTCTTTTTTCTTTTGCCCTACCCAAGTACGTGGGGATTTTCTTGCCTTTTGGGAGGTCTGACGTCTTCTGCCAGCGTTCAGTGGGTGTTCTGTAGGAGCAGTTCCACGTGTAGATGTATTTCTCATGTATCTGTGGGGAGGAAGGTGATCTCCGCGTCTTACTCTTCCGCCATCTTGCCCCTCCCCCTAGATTTCTTTCCTTTAAACTGATACCTGGATCTTGGCCTTCTAGGGCATGCAAAATATGTCCAAGAATACCCTATCTAACTTTGATGGTTTGACTAAAACTTGATTCTACTAGCCAGAGGCTACAAATTAAAATATCTAAAGCGGCCAGGCAGGAAAAAATGATTAAGTAAAACAGGCTGGGAGTCCAAGGAAAACATCAAGGCTAACCTGATATTAAATGCCCGGCCTCATTGTTAACAAGACAATGGGGAGCAGAGAGACTAGAGAATTCTTGTGCTCTTGCCTCCTTTAAAGGGAGCAGCTGCTACTCAGCTCCAGCCAAAAGTTGCCATAGGGGAAACGCAGACCCAGGATTACCAGAGCAGTCAGGCATCCCGAATTCTATATGAAGTCTCCTGAATTTTAAACATTAGCAACCGATTCAAATTTTTGAAACAGGCTGCGCAGGCTGACACGCTGAGGACCAAACTATGTGTACACTTGAGACACCTTGTCATCTCCATGGTAGACCTCCCAAGAGGTGGCAGAGGGGAGAGTTACTGGGGAGACTTTCACAAACAGGAGATTGCTCCAGGCCCATCTACAGACACACAGAAGAGAAGAAAGAGAAAAGATCCATAACCAAAAATGACAAGCAGAAGAGAAATATCTTCACTTTATCCATAGACTAGCTTGGTGACTGGCATTTGGGCTCCTTATGAGTGCGTTATGATTTCTTTTTTTTTTTTAAAGATTTATTGATTTATTGATTGATTGATTGCTATATTGGGTCTTCGTTTCTGTGCTAGGGCTTTCTCCAGTTGTGGCAAGCGGGGGCCACTCTTCATCGTGGTGCGCGGGCCTCTCACTATCGTGGCCTCTCTTGTTGCGGAGCACAGGCTCCAGACGCGCAGGCTCAGTAGTTGTGGCTCACGGGCCCAGTTGCTCCGCGGCATGTGGGATCTTCCCAGACCAGGGCTCGAACTCGTGTCCCCTGCATTGGCAGGCAGACTCTCAACCACTGCGCCACCAGGGAAGCCCTATGATCTTAACTCACATGAGATCTTCCTCCTCTCAGGGGACAGGAAGCCTTTATTTTGTTTTGTTTTTGTTTTGGTATTTATTTATTTTTCTCTCTCTTTTTTTGGCGAAACAGAAATATTTATTCTTATTAGTCCCTCAATTCTAAAGCACCACTGCTAGTAAAAAATGATTTAATAAAACTTTTAGAGAATGCATTGATTATAATATGGTTCCCAATTAGAGAAAAAATTTAAATATGAAAATAAAGTGCTGCTTGGAGTTGAGGAGATGAATTATTGATTTTGTCTTGTTTTGTTGTGTTTTTCTTCCAGTTTTTATTGAGATATAATTGACACAGAGCAGTATATAAGTTTAAGGTATATAGCATAATAATTTGACTTACATATATAATGAAATGATTATCACAATAAGTTTAGTGAACATGCATCATCTCATATAGACAGAAAATAAAAGAGCAAGAAAAAAATATTCTTTCCTTGTGATGAGAACTCTTAGGATTTCCTCTCTTAACAACTTTCATACATAACATACAGCAGTGTTCATTATATTAATCATGTTGTACACTACATCTCTAGTACTTATTTACCTTATAACTGGAAGTTTACCTTTTGACCAAAGGAAGCCTTTATTTTTTTTTCCAGAAATTAGGTTGTGTTGCTAACAGTCTCCACGCACCCATTTCCTTACATTTCTCTTTTTAAAGCTGGTAGGGTCTTCTGGCTTCTTTCTCTTCAGGAGACGTGATTAGCCAGACATCTGGCCTCAAGCAAGTACTGAATTAACCTTAAAATCCCAAGAAGGGATGACTAAGAGTGACTAAGTCACTAAGACAATGACGAAGAGTCCATTTGATTCACAAATTATGTTTATATGTGCTTGCAACATGGGCTCATCTGAACTGTATTAATCTCTTATCCAACACATATTCATTCCTCTTTAGATTTTTCAGATATCTGAACAGGGTACAGAGGATCATTGATACGTGGCCTTCTTCTCAACATTTGCAGGTAGGAGCTTGCTAAAATGAATCTCCGAGGCAGCCGAGAAAGGAAAAGGAAGACTCTAAGATGGTTAACATAAAACCTTCCAGCTGTGAATTGGTGGTTCCCTCTTTTGTGTTCATAGTAGTCAGGAAGGCTGGAGATCTAGCTCATGTATTCCTGGCCCCCAATAATCCATTCCCACCCTATCTCCTATCCCAGTCTTGTGTATATGGTGAAGACTATCTCAGTCTTCACCATATACACAAAGTATTCAGGGTCTGAGCTATTGCCTGGATTTCTAATTTGTGGACTACTGTTCTGGTTCCATTCATCCTAGGGAAATCAGGAGAATTGGGGAACTATTAGAAAGCTATTGTTTGGATGATCAGAGAAGGTACTTATTCCAGGAGTAAATATTCTGCTCTATTTTCTTGACTGGCTAATGAGGTACTGAGGGAAAAAAAAAATCTCCATATAAACTGAAGATGTAAGGAAGATGGGACGGAACCATAACCAGAGTTCACTGGATTGCTGGCCAAATGTGTATGACATCAATAATCCCTGAGAAGGACACCTTCCAAACTAAATAAACAGAAGTTCGAATTCTGTGCTACAAAGTAGATAGTTTTGTCTTACTAAAGATAACTAGTTCATCTGAAAGGGTGTGGTAGACCTTTCTAGTGTTCCAATATCTGATTCTTCTTTCATTCCTATTACAAGAGAGACTGTACCTGCCTTGCAGTTAGGTAGGGTCATGTGACTAGCTCTGAGCAATGGAATGAAGATAGAAGGTCTTTATGTACTTTCTTCTCTTAAAAGAAGAAGACCACATATCCCAAATTATACAGTTCTGATCAATGGAGCTGCCGTCAGCCAGGGATCCTGAGTGACCACATGGAGGAGAGCCCATGTTCTCATATGGGCTCAAAAATGAAAATGTAACATAAGCAAAGAATAAGCTTTAGCTATGTTAAGGCCATGGGATTTCAGAGTGAGTTTTTATTGCAGCATAGCATTGTCTACCCCAACTAATAAAAAAGGATGATGAGAAGGCAAGGAGATTGCCTTCTTTCTGGAGCTAGGGGAAAGAAGTTAGAAGCAGGGAAGCAGCTAATGGTAAGCTCTTCTATCTTCCTTCTGTTTTCCTGCCTTCCTCCAATCCTTATTCTCCACACATACACAATGCACCCATTCTGTCAATTTTCAGTTCTATATTCACACATATGCCCACTTTATAAAACAAAAATAACTGGAAAAACATGTAAAGTACACATCTTAGTGTTGTGCATAATTTAAACATTTAAAAATTTTATATATTCAAATGCATTCACGAAAGGAAACATTAGCATGAAAGGCAGATGAGAAGTTGGTTTTCATTTCTCCTAGTTTTACTATTTTTTTGCCAAACATTCTCTTGGTGGCACATACCTATCTTCTTCTCTTCCAAAGATATCCAGAACCCTAGGAACTTTTTCTACACTCAAAAAACACTGAATTAAACTCATTCATTCACTTAGTCTTTGACACACATCTTCTTCGTGGCAGATGTTATATCTGTATCTACCCTGACGGGAGCTCCCAGCTTAAAGGGAAAGCACATCTGTAAATAAATGCTTGATGTGAAGTGTGTTGCATGGACATCTGAACAAATGCAGGGAAGCAGAAGCAAGCTGTAATATGTATGTTGTAGTGGTGGTGGGATGTCAAGAGAAGATTTACTGAGAAGGACATGGTGACTTCTATTCTTTAGAAGATTATTCAGGTGACATTATAGTGGATGGTTGGAAAAGGCTGAGATTGGAGGCAGAGAACCACATTAGCCAAGAGGCAATGGAGTCATAATCTAGGGCAGATAGCAAGGGGAATGGAGAAAGAGCACTTGTGGCAGAGATATTAGGAGGCAGACACTAAATTAGATTTGAGGAATGAAGAAGAGAGAGGAGTCTAGGAATATTCTAGATATATAGGGGTCAGTGAGTTTTTTCTATAATGGGCTAGCTAGTAAATATTTTAGACTCTGTGAGTCACATACAGTCTCTGTTGTATAGTCTTTGCTTTTTATAATCTTTTAAAAATGTAAAAGCCATTCTTAGTTAGAGACATGGATTTGGCTCACAGGCCACCGTTTGTGCCAACCCATGTTCTAGATTAAGACACCTCCCTTGGGTTAGATAAGAGGAGAGAAGTTTCAGCCTGCAAAGAAAACTGAAAAGTCCTGGCTGATGCTATTAATCAGTTCACTGTTTTATCACAAACAGAAAAGCTCTATTTCAATAAGATTGAAATTTTGGCACATTGATCAAATTGCCCTTTATTGTAAAATCTGTTTTTATAGCATGCTGTTTTAGAAAATAAACCTTTGATTCATTACCCTGCATTGTTTTTATTCTAAATGCTATATGCCTAGTATGTTTTGTGTTGCACTTGTCAGTTTTTGCTTATAATGTCCTAAATACTTGGCATTAAGAATATAGATTTCTTATTACAAAGCCATAACCCATTATATAGTGGATGGTTTTTGGCTTGATGTATAACAGGTGCTCAATACATGTTATTTGAGTCAATTAACAATAATGATAAAATATCCATTGAAAAGTAAATTTTTGTTCACTTAGAAAATAATCACCAGGTTCAGAAGGCTTAAAAATGTCAACTTTGGGAGCATAGAAAGCAGTTAGTAGGGATACTTTTCAATACACTTTGTATTTTCACATGTGGATTAAAAGATGAGGATCAAGAAATGTTTCTGTTATATCCTAAATAGAATTTCTGGGCCTTCAAGTGTGGAAAATTGCTCCTTTTGTTTCTAATTATGATGCATTAAAATGCACACACACGTGCACATACAATTAATTCCTGATTATCTGAGGGTGGATAAACTGGTCTATGGAGGAATGGGTTTGTGGATTAGCACGTTTTCAGATGGAGGTGTTTAAGGTGCAGCAGAGATTTGGGATTAGGTCACTTTGCTCACAGGGCATGTAATCAAGCCCTGGGGCATAAGCCCTGATTATCAGCTCTGCAGTGGCGGGGGACAGGATTCCAGGTCTGGAGTCCTGAAGTCTGGCACACTTGATCCACTCTATTAACAGCCCTACCCAGAGTCTGGCTCCTCAGTTGCTGCATCTGGGAGAGCTGCCCTTCAACTCCAATTTCGTCATTACCTAATTGTTCAGCCTCGCTAAGAAATGAAATCTTCCTAGATCCCGACTCTAGTTTATTCAGCGTTTGATCGATCTGCAAACTGGGTTACCTGCTTTGAGGTCATGAAGCATTGACTGTGGTTTTATTTGAACTGTGTGTGGTTTTGGGTTACCTGTAACCTACTTTATTTCCACCCATTCTCCAAAATTATTTCTGATAATCAAGTATGGACTGTAATTGTGTACTATTCCCCAAATTTCTCTAAAAATTTAAATTTCATAGCATTCTAACAAATGCATTTACCTAGTTAGTTGGTATCAGTTTGCATGTACCGTGTTATATCTGGTACCATGTTACTAAATCTAAATCAGATGGCTCAGTGAGTCTAGTTTACCTCTGGGATACCTCTAGCTCCTTGTTCACTGCTAACATTTTGTTTTCCTCCTCAATCCCTTAAATTTAAATGTTTAAACAATATAGTGAAATGAAAATGACTGAAACAGGGTAGATAATCAATAACTGTAATTCTTCTTCCTCTGCTCCTTTATCCCCTTTTCCAGCACTTTTATCTTTCAGGCTTCATCTCAGATGCCCAGAGCTCCAAAGATGTTATTCTGTGGGACCTAGGATACTCGCCACACTGAAGGCCCCTACCTATCTTCCCCTCAACTTCAGAACTTGCATGTCCCTGGAAGTCATTAAAGCTCTACGGATATTCCAGTTCTCTGCCTCCCAGCTGTGTCTGTCTCCTTGCACTTGAATAAGTTCCCATGACAAATTCTGATCATCAAGTTGGGAGTAGAAGAAACAATATCTCTTCTAGATCAAGGCATTAAATGAATAGTGCAAGACCCTCTAGAATGTTTTTTTCCCTGGGAGATAGTGGCTTCTCTATTAGCCTAATCCCAGAATGAAGAGATGTGGAGCAAAGCCCGGACTCACTTGCAAAGGGCATGAAGTGACAGTGAGAGATAAAGCGTTGTTTTCCAAAGCCAGGAAGTTTGGGGGATATATTTTTCCATAGCATAACCTAGCCTATACCCTGACTAATACACCATCCAATACTTCTCCCCCCTCATCAGTATACATGAAAATACAGACTCATTAAGAGTAGAGACTTAATCCATGTTGTGATGTTCTCTTATGTACCTTCAGGGCCTTCACAGTGCCTAGAGCATGGGCAATAATCACTCAGTAAGTATTTGTTTATTCTAAAAATAAATGAAAGATTATACTTTTTGTTATGGTGACAATAGGTTGTAATCAGGGTAAACAAGTGCGGTTACTCATGCAAATGGATCGCAGCTCTACTGGATAAGTAAGTCATTGATTTTTATTCCCAACATTACTTAATGTTGACTGTAGATACATTGTAAGGCTGGCATATGAGAGGATTTTAGTAAGACCTGGGCTTCTTCAGAAAATGTCAACTGGGCAGCTACCTGACCAGCTTCATGAATAGAAAGGCTCCAAACCTGCCTAAGATTAGATATGAGTTATTGAGGAGGCTAATTGGCACAGCTGAGAGGAAGAAAAAAAAAAGACTGAGTCTTGACAGTTGTGTTAAATAAGGCCTAGCTGATGAATTTATCATTCTATATATAGTTATCAGTCTTGTAACAACTTAATTGTAACCTAGTTAGTTGAATTTTAGGAGAGAGTCTAGCAGTAGAATTATTAAGGATATTTCAGTTTCTTTAACCAAAAAAGAAATCATTTTGCTTTATGAGTTTTAAGCAGATAGGAAAGGTTCATTTCTTTTGTCATCTAGAATTTACTTCTTCAAAACACTTTCTGAAATGCCTGCAAATAGTAAGATTTTCTATAACAGACATGCTACTGTGTGATTATAGTCCCTGTACGCTAAAAGCAATTACAATAAAAGTATAAACACCTTTTGCCAAGAGCCATGTTGGGCACTCCATGGCAGGCTGGTACCGAAAGAGGGAAGCTAGAAATACATGACAACATTTCTCAGAGACCTAATCAGGCTGTAAGAGCTAGACTTTGAGAGTCACCCAATTATAACATTCAAAGGTCATATCAAATGGGCTCTAGCCAGGCCACCTTCAGTGGGTGAGGGTAGCGTTAGTGTAAGGGGGTGATCATTAATGCTCAGGCGAGTGGGTGACAGTGTTGGGGTCCTAAGTGGTGTCTTGATTTGTATACAAACAGCAACTATCTAACAGTATCTAAATAGACTCTTGGTACAGAAAACAGAAATGGAGGCCATGAGGAGGAGTGGGGACCTTGGGCCCTATAAAGCATTGGGTTTTGGAACCCATGTTCAAGTGGGGCACCAAGCAAAAAGCTCTGATAATGACAGTAAGACAATAAAAATAAATAGACATAGATAATCATCCTATGGGAAAGTTACATTAAATGATTTTTAACATAATCATTTATTTTCTTACCACTGAAAAGATAAAAATGGCGGGAGGTAGGATGGGGAAATTGGTGGCAGACAGTGGGCAGAAGAGGTTTCTTTCCAGACAGTGATAGTTTTGTGTGACCACTTAACACTATGGAAGTTATCAGGTCTTAAAATTGTCTTAAGTTTAAATTTTTAGTATTATTAGTTTCCTTTCTTCTTAAAATTTGGCTTCTTCATAAATTGGCAAAAACAAAGAGAACCTAGATAGTGTAAGTATTGAACCATTTGTTACAAACTAATATAAAATATTTAAAATCAAATTATTGTAATTAGTTATACCTTACTTCATAACTAAAAACTGTTAGAAGGGCAACATCTAATTTATAAAGTTATAATTTATTAACAATCTATTCTTTCAAGCTTTCAAACCAAACATGGTAAATTTGTAAGCAAATAAGTTATTTATCATATATTTAAATGTGAAAAGCAATGCACTTTCAAGTTTATTATAAGTGATAAAATGTTTAGTCCTTGACCCACTGATCTCTTTTCATCCTCATCTTGGGCGATATCATCGCCACTCATGAGTTTTAGCCTATGGTATTATGACTAGGATAAAATTTTGAGTACAATTGGAGGCTATGGGTTCAGACTGCCTGGAGTTTTAATCCTGGCTCCTGTGTGATCCAATTAACTTACTAACTGTGACACTTATGCCTGATCTTCTACATCTGTAAAGTTGATCGTAATAATTTATGCCTCATAAGGTCACTTTGGCCATTAAATGGAGTTACAAATGTAAAGTCCTTGATCTCATTGAATGATCTGTAAATAGTAGGTATTATTTACTATCTACATGAGTAAGCATCAGACCTGTATGTAACTGCCTATTGGTAAAGTCCATGGCGATGTTGCAGATGCACGTTCAGGCCTTTCAAAAATAAAAGTAACCATCTTCACTTCTATGCTGACTTTCTTCCTGAAATCTCTGCCTAGTTGCTTTGAATCTTATCTCCTGGATCTAACCAATTACCCAGACCTACTGATTTTACTTCCTGTGTATCTACCATTGCCTTAGGCTAGTCCCTCCCCCTTGGTCAGTCATTGCACTTTTGTATCAGCCCCCTACTTTGTCTCCTTTCCTCTATTCTGCTCCTATGTCCCCTCTCCCACCCCTTGTATCCACCCTCCATAAAGCAGTCAGAGTAATCCATCTAAAACACAAACCTAATTCGGTAACTCCCTTAGAAAGTCCCAATGGCTTCCCATCACTTACAGAAAAAAGTCAGCTCATAGCATGACGTACATGCTTTAGGTTTCAGGTGGTGCTCTACTTCTAGTTATTCTCATCTGGGGCATCCAAGCTTTCACTATTGTTATTCCCATTTCCTCCAAGAAGGTGTCTTTGTATCCCAGGTTAGGTTAAATACCACACAGTTTGCTCAAATAAAACTTGTGCTTACCTCTCATTAACCTTCTATAGCATATCAAATCATTCTTGGGACAGTCTTCTCCGCTAAACTACAATCTTCTCAATTGCTACAGTTATGGCTTTTTTCATCTTTGTGCCATAAGGGCCTGGCTCATAGTGGATTCTTAATGTTTCATGAAACTGTTGAACTCCATTTTAATTTTCCCAATATTTCTCACCTCCCCTCTACCTCAAGGAAAAAGAAAGAAAAACAGATTCTTTTCCTCTTAGTTTCCACATGTCTGGAAATGCTATAGCTCTACTTTCATCATATTCCAGCCTGGCTTTTATGCCAGGAATTGAGATAAAAAAGCATACAAGTGTCCCACAGTGCAAACATTTATGAAAACTGGTCAAGTCTGTAGAACATTCTGAAGATGCAGGACCAAACTTACAAAGAATTGAGCAAGCTCAGGGGATTTGGATTTTCCTGGCCAAAAAAAAAAAAAAAGAAAAAAAAAACAAACAGGTAGGGAAGAGAGCAAAATGTGGTCCTTTCCAAGGCTATACCAATTCAGACCACCTTTAGAGCTGCGCTGCCAATATGGCAGCCATCACCACATGTGACTATGGACCACTTGAAAGGTGACTGGTACTGAAATGAGATGTACTTCAACTGTAAAATACACACCATATTTCAAGGACTTTGTACAAACAAAAGAATGTAAAATATCTCATTAATAATACGTATTTCATGTTGAAATGACAATATTGTGAATATAAATAAAATATATGATTAAAATTAATTTTACCTATTTATTTTCAATCTTCTTAATATAGTACTAGAAAATTTTAAATTATATATGTGGTTTACATTATATTTCTATTGAATAGTACTAGAGGATGGAATAACACCCCATAATTACTTATTTTTTCCTTCAGTTGGAACCCCTGAGATGCTCCTTTGTGGAATACGATATCCTATCTGGGCAGGGCCATTGCAGAACCAATGTGTATACTCAGGAGTCCCGAGGGCTGGTTGTAAACAAAAACAGAGCCCTCCTCATCCCTCAGAAGTCAGATGTAAATCTAAGTAGGTGTTCTTAGGCAGAACTACTTCTCACCTCTACACCTAGGGTGACCTGGGACTCAGCTGAACCAGTCACATGTTCTCCATGGTTGAGTCACTTCCAATGGGGCATAAACAATGGTTGGGTACCTACCTACTGAATGTCTGCTGAGCCAGCATGTGGCTAATCGGCCATATGCCTGGATTGTTACCGCTCCCTTTGGGTCAGTCACAGTCATGGTTCTTGAGTGAATAACTGCTCACCTATCCGAGGTGAATTAACTCTTTCAGGGCACCAGGGTACCATTTAGCACACTGAAAAAACTAATTTATTTGATGGCTCCCTAAGGATGTACTGGAGTGCAGAGAAGAAGCACAGAAATTCCAAGCTCACACAAAAAGCCTGCAAAGCCAGTTAGGAGAGCAAGACAAATTAGATGGAAGTGTGCTCTGTCCAAATGAGATATAAAGACAGTTTATATGAACAGGATGTAATTGCCTAAGTGGGAATCTGGCTAAGAACATGAAAAGGATTTTGGAAGAAAAAAGTAAAGCTTGGCTAAGACTTCAGTTCTATACAAAAGCAGACTGTATGCTTGTGCACTGTAAAAATGATAGGACTATCTTGTTTTATTGTGCTTTGCATATATTGTGTTTTTTACACATTGAAGGTTTGTGACAAGCCTGTGTAGACCAAGTCTATCTGTGCCATTTTTCCAATAGAATTTGCTCGCTTCGTATCTCCATGTCACACGTTGGTAATTCTCCCAACTTCAAACTTTTTCATTATTATCATATTTGTTTTGGTGATCTGTGATCAGTGATCTTTGATGTTACTATTGTAAATGTTTTGGGGTACCACAAACAGTGCCCATGTAAGATGGCAAACTTCATTTATAAGTGTTGTTTGTATTCTGTCTGCTTCACCGAACAGCCATTCCCCTGTCTCTCTCCCTTTCCTCAGGGCTCCCTATTCTCTGAGACAAAACAGTAATGAAATTAAGCCAATTAATAACCCCACAATGGGCTTTGAGTGTTCAAGCGAAAGGAAGAGTCATACGTCTCTCACTTTAAATCAAAAGCAAGAAATGTTTAAGCTTTGAGAAATATCTGAGGAAGGCATATTGAAAACCTAGATAGGCTGAAAGTTAGGCCTCTTCAGCCAAACAGTTAGCAAAGTTGTGAATGCAAAGAAAAGGTTCTGGAAGGAAATTAAAAGTGCTACTCCAGTGAACACATGAATGATAAGAAAGTGAAACAGCCTTATTGCTGATATGGAGAAAGTTCTAGTAGTCTGGATAGAAGATCAAACCAGCTGCAACATTCCCTTAAGCCAAAGCCTAATCCAGAGCAAGGCCCCAACTCTCTTCAATTCTATTAAGACTAAGAGAGGTTAGGAAGGTGCAGAAGAAAAGTTTGAAGCTAGCAGAGATTGGCTCATGACATTTAAGAAAAGAAGCTGTCTCTATAACATCAAAGTGCAAGGTGAAGCAGCAAGTGCTGATGTGTAAGCTGCAGCCAGTTATCCAGAAGATCTAGCTAAGATAATCAATGAAGGTGGCTACAATAAGCAACAGATTTTTGATGTCTATGAAACAGCCTTCCACTTGAAGAAGATGCCATCTAGGCCTTTCATAGCTAGAGAGGAGAAGTCAATGTCTGGCTGCAAAGGACAGGCTGGCTCTCTTTTTAGGGGTAACTTAAAGTTGAAGCCAATGCTCCTTTACCACTTGGAATATCCTAGGGCCCTTCAGAATGATGCTAAATCTACTCTGCCTTGCTCTATAAATAGAACAGCAAAGCCTGGATGACAGTACATCTGTTTATAACATGGTTTACTGGATATTTTAAGCCCACTGTTGAGACCCACTGCTCAAAAAGATTTCTTTCAAAATATTACTGCTCACTGGCAATGCACCTGGTCACCCGAGAGCTCTGATGGAGATGTACAAGATTAATGTTATGTTCATGCCTGCTAACACAACATCCAACCCACAACCCATGGATTAAAGAGTAATTCTGACTTTCAAGTTTTATTCTTTAAGAAATGCATTTTGTAAGGATATAGCTGCCAAAGATAGTGATTCCTCTGATGCACCTGGGCAAACTAAATTGAAAATCTTCTGGAAAGGATTCACCTTTCTAGATGTCATTTAGAACATTTATGATTCATGGGAAGAAGTCAAAATATCAACATTAACAGGAGTTTTGAAGAAGGTGATTCCAAACCTTATGGATGACTGAGGGGTTGAAGGTTTCAGTGGAAGGAAGTAACTGCAGAGGTGGTGGAAATAGCAAGAGAACTAGAATTAGAAGTGGAGCCTGAAGATGTGACTGAATTGTTGCAATCTCATGATAAAACTTGAACAAACAAGGAGTTTCTACTTATGGATGAGTAAAGAAAGTGGTTTCTTAAGATGGAATCTACTCCTGGTGAAGATGCTGTGAAGATTGTTAAAATGACAACAAAGGATTTAAAATATTGCATAAACTTAGTTGATAAAGCAGTGGCAGTGTTTGAGAAGATTTACTCCAGTTTTGAAGGAAGTTTTATTGTGGGTAAAATGCCATCAAAAAGCATTACTTGCTACAGAAAAATTATTTGTAAAAGGAAGGGTCGATAGATGTGTCAAACTTCATTGCTGTCCCATTTTAAGAAATGACCACAGCCAGTCCAACCCTCAGGAAACACCACCCTGAGCAGTCAGCAGGCATAAAAATCGACGCAAAATCCTTCACCAGCAAAAAGATTACAACTCACTGAAGGCTCAGATGATGGTTACCATTTTTTTAAATTAATTAATTAATTAATTAATTAATTAATTAATTTATGGCTGTGTTGGGTCTTCGTGTCTGTGCGAGGGCTTCCTCTAGCTGCGGCGAGCGGGGGCCACTCTTCATCGCGGTGCGCGGGCCTCTCACTATCGCGGCCTCTCTTGTTGCGGAGCACAGGCTCCAGACGCGCAGGCTCAGTAATTGTGGCTCACGGGCCCAGTTGCTCCGCGGCATGTGGGATCTTCCCAGACCAGGGCTCGAACCCGTGCCGCCTGCATTGGCAGGCGGATTCTCAACCACTGAGCCACCAGGGAAGCCCAATGGTTACCATTTTGTAGTAATAAAGTATTTTGAATGAAGGTATGTACATTTGGCTTTTTAGACATAATGCTATTATACACTTAACAGACTACAGCAGAGTATAAACATAACTTTTATATGTACTAGAAAACCGAAAATTTGTGTGAGTCCCTTTATCGCAATATTTGCTTTATTGCCATGGTCTGGAACTGAACTCACAATATCTCTGAGGTAGGCCTGTATATTTCAAGTTGTTGGAAGTTTTCTGTATTTTGTCCATCTTATTATAACTATTTAATCAAATTTTTGAACACTAAAATGGGAGTCAGGAAACTTGACTTCAAGCCACAGGGCTACCACTAACTACCATGTAACCCTGGGCAGGTTACTTTTTCTCAATGGACCTATTTCTTAACATCATTAGGTGACGTTAGGGATTGTGTTGGGATTGGGGTGTTTTTAGATGGGATTTGTGAAAGGATTTAGGAGTGTCCAAATCCTACTCCAGACCACAACCAAATGGAAGATATAGCTACAAGCAAGGAATGATAGTCCAAGTAAGCAGATTATCACTTCACTGTTAGCTGGGCTCCTATCCTGAAGTCCAAGCAATGCTCTGGTAAACTGGACTGTAGCACATAGCCCAAGGGCCTTTATTTTCGCTATGCCTAACGCCCTGAAGCAGGATTTCACCATACTTTGGTTGGCTGCAGAAAGGACAGAAGAATCTCTAGATCCATCCATGTTGCTGCAAATGGCATCATTTCATTCTTTCTTATGGTTGAGTAATACGCCACTGTATATGTATACATATGATATATGTACATATCATATGTATATGGACCTAGAGATTATTATATGGACCTAGAGATTATCATACTAAGTGAAGTAAGTCAAAGACAAATATCATATGATATCACTTACATGTGGAATCTAAAAAATATTATACAAAAGAACTTATTTACAAAACAGAAACAGACTCACAGACATAGAAAACAGACTTATGGTTACCAAAGGGGAAAGGAGCAGGGGAGGGATAAATCTGGAATTTGGGATTAACAGATACTGACTACTATATATAAAATAGATAAACAACAAGGACCTACTGTATAGCACAGGGGACTATATTCAATATCTTGTAATAACCTATAATGGAAAAGAATCTGAAAAAGAATATATATTTAAAAATATATATATATATATCTGAATCACTTTGCTGTACACCTGAAAGATTGTAAATCAACTATACTTCAAAAAAAATAAAATAAAATAAAAATAAGCAGAAAAAAATGCAGGGACTGAAGAAGAGAATGCAAGTGATGGTTTTGCTTCAAGAAAATAGGTTCTGGACCAGCCCCTTCCTTGTGCTACAAGAGGAAGCCAATGAGCAGTGGTCCCATTTCCCCTTCCCCCACTGATAAAGATGGCCTCAGTAAATTCCTCAACTCTGAGCCCTTAGATTTCTTTCTAGAAGAGGAGTGAGGAAAGGGTGGAAGACTTCCTCAGGGAGGAGAGGGATGAAGAGTTTTCCTTCTTTGGCAGACTCCTCCTGCTTCTCCTACTCCTACCATTGTTTCATTATGCTATCTGAATGGGAGTCAGGCCTTTAGCACTGACTTGCCATAACTGTTTCAGCACGCTGCTACTTTGCATCGCTAAGGGAAAAAAATTTTTTCTGTTGATTACTTGCCTTGCCTACCTAGAGTTCTTTGGGATCTTTGGAGAAAGCTTATTAAAGACCCTAATCTTGATGATTTAGATTAATAGCTCCTCTGACAATCAAGCAATAATAGTGGTATTAATCACCATCATTCATGCCGTGCTTATTATGTGTCAGGTGCTGTTCTAAGTGGCATGATCTATCAATGCATTTCATTTGTACAACAAGCCTAGAAAGTGTTTTCACTATAGTTGGCACTCCTATTTTATTGATATGAAAACTGAGGGACAGACAGGTGAAACAACTTGTTCCTGGTGTCATGGCTAATAGGTGGCAGGGCAAGGAGTTGAACCCAGGTCAAGGCACTTAGAGCCACCAGGTTATACTGCGGTGCAATGTCAGTTTTATCCCTTTTACTGTCCATATAATAATTTCCATTCGTAGAAAAAGCAAACTTAAAAGTTTGAAATCCCACTTTTATCTTAATTTAATTCATATAAAGTGCTTCTAGTTGTATGTAAACTATTTATACACAAGTGAACAGTGATTATGAAAGTGCTCTAATCAAGAACACATAGAAATATTTATGTTTGTTGTAGCTAATGTTGTAATTGCATAATAAAATTTTGCTAATACACTGTAGTAATTATGAGACATCAGAAAGTTTCATTCCATTTTACGCAAAAATGTAATATAATTGTGGAGTTCTAATAATGTTTGGTGCCTCCACTCTCATCGCCTTTTTATTCAGATAGGTGGAGGTGTAACATGCAAATCAAACTCTTAATCAGAATTAAGCATAATTCTGAAACATAAGCATGTACCATTGACCTATGCCATCATCTCGTCATTCATTAACTTGTAAAATTTAGCAACTTACAATGAGCATTACTGTTATTGTGGTAGTGACTTAATATGATTTGTGAAAAAGATCATCCCTTAGATGTCTAGCAGGGGGAGGACACACCTCAGGGACTAGTCTTCGTAAAGGATTTTCATTGATTATACCTCCTAAGGGAGAAATTCTGAAGCTCTTACATCAGTCAGCGGCAGCTTGGCACACAAAAGGGCAGAAGTTGGAGTCCCAAGTGTTCTAAATAATGCAGCAGGTAACTACCTCATCAGGGGTTTAAAATCCCCTAATGCTTATTTGAATTTTCCTCTACGAACACCTACCTAATAAAAACCCTCCATTTTTGTCACAATTAAATGCAAAGAGCTTGTGATTTGGATTCTGAAATCAGAACCTAGCTTTCTTCAACCACAGTTTTACAAACACTGAACATTGTTTCCACCTTCTCTGACTTGTGAGATTATTCTGAATAGGAGTAGAAATGTAAGGCCTCTGCCTTACATAATGGCTTTGGAAAAATATCTGCAACTTCCTTTCCCCCATGTGACTAGATTACATGCTATTTTGTCATCTAGGTTGAATGTGTGCTTTAGGTGTAGAAATAAGCATCCTGACATAAGCAAAGAGCTCATTTTCAAACACCATCTTTTTCTTATTTTCTATATAATGTTTTTGTCACTCCTGGGTCTCCATTTTTATTTTTACTTTTTCTTTTCTTGTCTCACATTTTTTCTCTCTTTAAAATCTTATTTCAGCCTTTCTCCTCTGTTTTCCCTTATTTCTACAATTCATCACCTTAGAGGCATACAATATGTGATGAGGGGTTGAGAGGACTTCAGGGTGGAATGGGAGATTGTCACAGCTAGATAGAGGGAGGTAGCAATATCCTCTAATTGTCACTGCCTTGAGGAAGCAGTGGAGCTTTACCTTCTCTTCCTGACTGCTGAAATGCTGCACGACCAAAAGAAATCCAGACCGCAAAACTGCAGCTAAAACTGCGACACCTGCACTGTTTCCTACCTGAAGACATTTCATAAATGCAACAATGTAAGTGAAGCTCCCAGCATGTGATAGGTACAAAATAAATGCTTGATGAATCATCATTTCACTGCAGCTCACCAAGGCAGCACACAGGGCTTATTTCATAGGCTTGAATTTATATTCTACTGGTAGGGACTAAATTCTCCCCTTTATCCCCATGTCTGTGTTCAAATTTCTCTAATGGAGTATTTAAGGAATCACTGCACATAATTGCTTTTGCAATACTAGGAACTTGGTACATATTTGCTTGTAATTACAGACTATTACTCTCAAGGCACAGGAAGTTACATCAGCCTAGGAATGATTATTATGTACAATAGAACCAAGAGAAGACTCAGGTTAATGAACATGCTCTGTTTTTCTTCCTTTAGGTTATCACTGCTTGTCCTGGTTAAACCTGCAGACACCCATCTGTCAATGTATATTACAACTGTAATAGAGAAGAACAAACCTGACTCCATATTGGAAATATTCCTTTAGCCCTAACCTTTGTGCTCTGTTGCCTGTGCTTAGTCTTGCTGGCTCTGTGCCTTTGTCTCCAACAGTAAAAGAATGTTGCCTATAGCCTGAAATATACATAATAGCCCTTTCTCAAGGCTCTGCCTTCCAGGGTTGACCTTTAAAGGTATAACACTTTTCATCCATATAGAGATAAAAAGTTGCAGAACAGAGAATAACCTTTGTTTTGCTGGAGGTTTACAGGAACATCTTGACCAGGCCTAGGTGGATAGCTGCAAGGATAATGATATCCCCTCTGGGGTCTGGCCCGCAACAGGAACCATCCACACCCTCTCCCTTTCAGTATAAAAGAAGTGTGAATTCTAAGTTGAGTAAGATGGTTCTTTGGGACACTAGCCCACCATCTTCTCAGTCTGCTGGCTTTCCAAATAAAGTCACTATTCCTTGCCCCAGCACCCTGTTTCTTAATTATTGGCCTGTTGTGAAGGAAGCAGTATATGGGCTTGGATTCAGTAACGCTATGTCTGACTAATGGGCTCAGCTTCCAAACTCCAGCTCCTTCTGTCAACTGCTAGCTCCATTAGGTTTAGAGTCTCAGCCTGGGATAGAGTGAAGCAACTTTATGTGGTACCATGGGGTCAGTTCATCCCACTCTGCCTCATTTCAGTCATCCCTGATCACCCATCCCAAATGAAAACCTCTACTTATCTCTCTATATCTTCCTCTGCTCACATGTACATTCTCTGCTCTTTCCCTACTGACCTCCCAAATGTGCCACAGCAGCCTAAAAAAGCCTTGTTTCATGTGGAACTACCTTTCATTCCTCAACCACTCTATGAATACTGCCTCCATCTCTCTGCCTGGCTCTTTCTGGTGGCATCTGCTTCTCTTGATTCATCCCAGGTAGAAGCTGGTCATTCTCCTAAACTCTACATGGCACAGATCCTAGAAACTAAATAGCCTTTCCCAGTTCCCAACAACATGGCTACTTAGGGAGCACATTCTATGTGCCAGGAACTAACTAAGCACCTTATATAGACAATATAATTTATTCCCCTTATGATTTACATATAAAAAATTTATCGAGTGCTTATTATTTGCCAGGCATTATGCGCCTTATTTATTTTAGTTTGAGCTTCCCCAGAAACCAAACCTGCAAAAAGGATCTGAATAAAAATTGTTTATTTGGAATGTGATTCCAGGAAACATTAGTGGGGAGTGGGGAAGTGACACAGGAAAGGGGACACATGCATTAAAGCATGTGTTATCAAACAAGTTACCACTGTAGGTAAAATCTGGGTAAAATGGAAAAATCTAAGAGTCAGTGCAGAATATTATCCTCAGAGTTATTCCACTCAGGGGTTAAGGGACCTGACTAAAGACACACAAGTGGATTTTCAGGCAGTGCTGAGATCTGGCTGGAGTTAGAGACCATTCACTTGCAATAACACCAATCTATTCACTACTGTGTGATTTGCCCCAGCCCACCCCCACCCAATGCCTCAATCCTCCTAACTTTTAAACTTGTCTGCATCCAAATCTCTTCTTCCCCCTTTGTTCCTTGCAGTGGTAGCTCTGCCTCTTCCTTCCCTGGGTAGCACCATTACCTGCCTACTCAGAGACTGAGCCATCACCATCTTCTCTTTTGGTTCTGTCTTCAACCTCTGTCATGTTTTCATTTCATTTCATTTTCATTCTCAAAATATAAACTTGTTCAAACCTCTCTCTTCTTAAAAATAGAAACATCCCTTGGTCCTACCTCCTTCTGTAACTGCTACACTTTCCTGCTCTTGCTTGCTTACACTTACTGGTATAATTTTCTCTTCTCCTTTTCCTTCTCCAGCCCATTGCCATCAGGTCTCCCCAACCCCATCCTCTCTTGAAACTTCTTCTTTATTCCAATGAACTTTCTTCAATCCTTATGTTAATTTACTTCACTGCAAACCTTAAATAATTAAATGACTTTGAATTTCTTGAAATTCTTTCAAGCATTTTTCCTTTTCTTGGGCTTTTCTGGATGTCTTTTTTAAAGTCTGCTCTATAGATTTGCATTTCTTCAATAGTACTTATGTTTTTATTTTCCCCTCATAGTCCTGCCTTGAGCTGTTTTTCTTCTCCGTGTATTTTCCCTAAATATCTTGCACATACATAAGTTTAATGATCTTCTTTATTCCAATGACTTAAAAATCTATATCCCAGCCCAAATCTCTCCAATGAGCTCCAGATTTGCATTAAACACAATATAAGTATCATCTTTCTCCCCAAACTTGCCCCTCCTCTTTCTTATTTTTTGGTTACTGTCAATGTTACCCTCTAGTTATCTCTCACACACATACACAGCCCAAACTGGACTTTGTACTTAAGTCCTACCTCTCACTCATCTGTCACATAGAACCCACCTTGAGTTGAACTTGATTCTACCACTTTAATATCTGTCAAATCTCTCTCTTCTACTGTGAATGACTTAGTTTACATCTTGACTTTTACTACAACCCCTTGTAATGTATCTCCCTGCCTCCATTTTTTTTTTTTTTTTTTTTTAACCCATCTCAATTCTTCACTTCTCTTCCTAAAAGACAAATATAATCATGTTGCTGACTTGCTTGAGAGCCTTCTATAGTTCCTCAGGACCCTCAGAATTAGTCCTGGGTTCTTTGGCAAAGCCTGTGAGTCCTTCATGCTGTGACATCTGCTTACCCACTCCCACCCTGCTCTGTCTCACCTCTCCCCATCTGCTCTCTACTCTCCCACCGCACTAGGTCCTACCCTATCTGGAGGACATGCTCATATACCCATGCTTCTTTCTAAGCCTTATTTCCTGCCTGGAATACCCTCTAGACACATTGTCCCTTGGCCCTAAACAGATACACACTACTATTAACCTGAAAAACAACTAACTATTTGTTCTTCCAGCTCAACTCAGGCTTCGGGAGATCTCTCTAAACTGCCAGATCTGGTTTGGATGCCCTCTTAGATGATTCAGTAATGCCAAGTTATCTCCAATAATAAATATGAATTTGTTAAATTAAAGGACCATGTTGTATGCAATTTTGCATTTCAAGCACCTAGCACCATGCTTGGCATATAGCAGGTGCTCAGTACCTGTGTGTGGGACATAAATTTTATAAAATTTCTGCCCTCACACACACACCCAGTCCATCTTTTTAAGAAAAACATTTAATGGCATCATTTCTTAGATAATATTTTCTTTCCTTTTAGAACTTGTATTTGGCTGGACTTTCTCATTCTACCCTCCATGTCGCTTATATATTTAAAAATATTTTTGATGTGAAGTTAAATAAAATTAGAAGGATGAACTTTTAATTTCTTAAAGTAAACTTACAAGATGGATGATTACAAAGACGTATCTTTAGAGACAACTAAACTTCATCAATTTAATGTAAGTGTGAAATGTCTGCTAGCTTCCATCATGACGAAATATCTCGAATAGCTATTTTCTTAAGTAAGTTTTTAAAAAATGTGTACTTCATTTACGTGTCAGGAAAATGCACCATTTCATTTGATTAGTGTAAATCAAATTGCTACAAACTGCTCTCTGAACCAACACTACGCTGTTTCAGATGTGCATTAAGTAGTAAATCAACTTTATTGGAAAACGCTGGGTCATCTTTTCAGCGCAAATGCTGTGTACGTATTTCAGAGGTGCAATAATTCTTTTACATTTCTGGAGTCTCTTTAGTAAATTGCTCCTATTTAGTAAATTATCACTGCACTAAGTAGCCCAAAGTAATGATAGTATTAAAAAATGTCCAAAAGTTACATCCCTGTGGTATTCCTGAGCTTTTAGCTGAATGCATTTAGCCTTCTCTCCTTGTCCTTTCAGGAATTTCTCAATACTTCTGGCAAACTTTTGACAAAGATTTGCAGCATCCATTGGCGGGGCATAATATTTTATGACCTACTTCTAGGGAGCTTTGGGACTAAAAGACATTCAATAATTAGAGCACAGTGAGGTGCTTAACAAAAGAATGTAATGCTGCCTATGAGAGATGAAAGCTATTGTTTGTGGCCAACATCACACTTATGTCCATCTGTTAAATTAATTCATCTTCTATGGCTTTTTGATAGAGAATTTGTCAGCAGCTTAAAAGAGTAAGACTGGTTCAGTTTCACATTTAAATGTGTTGCATTCGAGTGCTGTGAAGTGTGATTTTAAGTACTGCTCAGAAAACAGTATCTATAATACTAAAAAAAAAGCTTTGCCCAGCAAAAAAAGGTGCATTTTGGATATGAAGAGGTTCCTTGCTGGGCAGTATAAAATATGCGAGAGGGAAGCCTTCCTCTTCTATTAAAGCAATTTAACCTGGCCCTTTCAACATAATATGATTTCTTACTTCTCTTTTACTGAAAATGCACATGCATTGAATCTGCTCAGATATGACAGCCAGTGTTTTCCAATCTCTGGTCATACACATATTAAGTTAACACATTTTAACTGCCTTGTAGGATGACATTTTAGCCCACATGGTTTTAGAAACAGTCCTTGCTACATGCTTCATCAGTTGCAACTGTGGATTGAACGGTCCTTTGAAGGCACTGCCATAAATATTTCTGCAAATGAGTGATCTGTTCCCATTACATCTGCTAATGCTATCGTATGGCAGAGCACACAAATAGTTCAGACATCACATCACTGCACACAGGAACACTCAGGGGCACTCTGGCGGGGTGTAGCACATCACTGAGAATTGCATCACTGATTGTCTCTAAAAGCTAACCTGTCTTTTCAGAGACACGTTTTTTGACAGCCTGTCACAGGGAGAGCTGTGGATGTTCAGTGAACAAAGAATAATGCTAACACTGTACATGCTTAATAGCTGCAAACTTTAATCTCAATAGTTTCTGACAAAATGTAAACATCTTTTTAGGGCCAATAAAATTTTGGAGAAAAGTCGTAAAAGATGAACACATTGTAAACAACAAAAAAATTTGCATCTAACTGAAAATATTACTTAACAATACATTTCGAAAAAGAAGTCTTAAAATAATGTTTTGCAAATTTATTTTATTTCTTGAGTTCAAACATGTGTCATCAGTTTTACCCTGATAATTTTACACTTATTCCTGTGAAAAAATTATCAGAAATTGTTTATACCTTTTCTTAGTCCCAAAATTATTATTTTTATTTGTGAAATAAAGGCGAGTTGAATTATTTTCCATTTTGATAGCAATTGAAATGTTCTTCTGCATGAATGGTTAAAACTGGCTGACCTTTTAAGATCTGTTTTTGCCTAAAACGATTACTTATTGCAATTCTCAAAGAAAAGAAACTTAAACGGGGAAAACATCTATATATATGTCTTTCAAGGCAGCTCAACAAAGTATGCGCGATCAACCAGATAATATTTTTTATGATCAGTTATATCATGTTACATCATCTTCAGAATGAGGTGATCACAGCAGCAGATACAATATCTGTAAGAATCAAGTCTCTCATCTCTATATCACAGCCCGTAATCTGCCAATGACAAGGCCATTTAGTACCCTTTTATTTGTCTAGGACGCTAACGCTTCTGCTTGGCAGCTTGCAATAAAAAGTTTCATTTAAAAAATCCAATAATGAGCTTTAATATTCACACAAGTCAACAAATTCTAGAAGTTTTACAATGTGCTAGCGTTTGCTTGCCATCTTCCCCATGAGCTAAATAACCTGTTTATTTCTCAGCTTTATTTTTCTGCCTTCTGTCTTTGAGGTTTCTGAGATGTGTTATCATAAATGAATACAACAAGAAATTAAAGAGATTACTCTGTTAACAGAACTTTCTTGTTCCAAGATGTGCACAGAGAATGGCTTAACTAGTTTACTTTTTAGTGCTTTGTGAAGAAAAAATGTATTCAAGAAACTGGTTGTGTTGTAATAAGAAAGTTTTAAAAAGTGTTTTAGGAGGAGAACACTAAGGCATAGAGAAGTTCTGTAATTTCTCCAAATGCACAGCTCAGTGAGACTAGGACAGAGACCTTTTGATTCCCAAACTCATGCTTTTACCTATTCCTGTATCTCCCTTAGCAGTTATATAGACTGTGGCAAAACTAGCTCCCACTGTGCTGCAATGAACAAATCATCTTGGGTGGCCTCTGCTAAACTTTTGGTCATTTTCCTTTTTTTTTCCTTTTCTCCTCAACATAGTACAAATATATTACAGAATAACTGACAGTCTTAGAGCACAAAGTACAGCTATTATTAAATCATTATTCTGTTTTGAGAATTTACTGTGGTATAAAATAAAAATGGTTGGATAACAAATATTCATAGGAATTTACTGTATGCAAGAGAAATACTACCAACATTGCCCAATGGACTTAAGATAAACATTTACATGTCATAAACCAAATATAAACAACAACAACAAAAACAACTACAATGAAACAGCCATGAGGTGGTGACTTCCCAAGCCTCTAATGTGCATTGAGAGATTCTCACCAGCATCTACACAGTCAGCCCTGTTTCCTAGACTTCTATTCAGACTTTTAACTAGGTCAGAGTTTCATTAGTGAATATTCTTTGGGGAGAAAAAAAAATACAGAAAGGCACAAGTCACAAAGTCTTGGTAACCATCTTTTGAAAAGCTAGCACGGTTATCATTACAGGTACATTTCATAGGCCCTTACTGTATGCAGAACACCGTTGTAGTAGTTAAGGAATAACGGAATTGGGGAAAGACGTATCCTCTTTCTTCCTCAAGGAGCTTTCAATCACCTAATCAGGAGTTTTTGCCACACAGCCTGCGTGGGGTTCCCGCAGAAGAAACTAGTCCAACCGGTGGTGATTCGGGGCACTCCTGTGACTAATTTATATCCTCACACAGTTGAGGGGAAGCCCACCCTGAGGACTCTAAATGATCCACTGAAAAGCAATATCTTTGCCGTCGAGTTGCTTCCCCTCAGAGTCAGCGAGAAACAAGGGGCTGAAATCCAATAGAACTCCATCTAAATGTACTGCCCATAGCCCATGTGTTTTGACTTAGTCCCAGTGCCACCCAGGGATTCAGAGACTGTTAGTGGTTTACTGTTAAGCAGTAATATCATAACAGGGAATACTTTCCTTAGCTATTGGCCCACATTTTGAAATATTATATAAAATACCTACAAGCACTCTACCTGATGACTTGAAACACAGAAGCAAACTATCCTTTTTATAAATAACACAGACACACACACACAATAATAGAGAAGAAAACAATGTCTGTCTCATATCAACATCTTATGTTGTATCACTTCCCAAGGGCCTAATGATTAAAGCTAAATAAGTACAAGCTGTGTGAATACCCATAAACAATCTATGATCCAGGGACTATGTACATTTACAAATAATTCATGGCCAGAATGCCCTTCTATATATACTTAGGAAGGAAGAGAGGGAGGGAGGGAGGGAAGAAAAGAGATTGTATTTTCTTACCAAGTTAAACTTCATTCATAAAAGCAAAGAACCCAGAGATAACATTTTGGTTAATTTCATAAATCATAATGAACAATGTTCAATTACATTTTGGCATCAAATAAAAAGTGTTGAATGTAACTTTAAGGTTGACTGAGCCCCAACGTTCCCTTTCCCGTGGCTGGTGAGTCATACTGCAACCCCCCTTGATCAATTTTCTATTTGTTCAGTAGTCAGCCATACACAATCACTTAGCTATCTGTATCACACAATTGGTATATTTCACTAACTTTGATGTCCTTTTACACCCTTGTGCTCTGAGTCTTCCTATATGACTCTGAGGCAACTGAGAGAAGAGACCATCCTTTGCTGTCTCCACCGTGGGGGTCAGACTGTATCTACTACCTCCATCAAAGCCAGGTATGTAGACAGCTGTTCAGAATAGAACTTACTACAGAAAGACCTTTAAATACAGAACACAGTTTAACAAAAGCATGTTATATCCTAGTTATGACATTACCAATAGAGGGGGTTTTAGGACAATTTTAGGTTCTCTTGGGCTGTTGATTATTTCTGATTTGAAAATTTTCTAGGTAATAATCATCCTGTCTACAAAAACCTTCAAGACCTTTTTCACAAGCTGAAGGTGGGTAGTGCCATTTTCTGAGAAACTTACAGATGCTTTAGAGACATTCTTGTGGCCTCTCTTTCTAGACAGCTAGCCATTATTCTGAAACCATCTCTGAGGTAGACTTGACACGATTTGGGGGCCAGTTAGAGAAGGAACAGAAGGTGGCAGACTGGAATGAAATAGCTTTACCAATGCTAGATGGCAGGACAATATGCTTAAAAAAAAAAAAAAGCCCACAGACCCATAACAATAAATAGAGTTCAGTGAGGTATTTGACAAAAAAATGAATATTGCATTAGAGGGACGAAAATTGTTTTTGTGATAAAATTAGACTTACATCCACCTATTTAATTCTTTCATCAACTATAACTATTCCTTTGGCACAAATTGATATTGGTTAGCGATGTAAAAATTAAGATTTAATGTGTTGCAACAAGGCTGCTGTATGTTCTTTTCACTATTACTCAGAAACAAAATGATAATGTTAAAAGACTCTGTGTGTGTTTGGGGGATGGCTTTGTGTAAGGACTCTTGTATTGAAAACTCTTATTACTTGATTTGGATGAGTTTTAACCCTTCATACAAAAGTTCCTGTATTGTTTCTGGACATAAGTCTATTGTTTTAGCTAGAAATGATTTTTTAAAAGAAATGAAAATTATATAGACCATTTATATGTATGAACAAAACGGGAAAAGTAGGCAAAAGCACAGGTATCCTTAGGAAGCCCTGATCCCATAATATTTTATGCTACCATCTCCGTTACTCCTAATGTAATCATTTCAATCGTCTCATGGTCCTAATCCCAATCCTTCCCCAAACTACCATTACTAACGTTCATGCTATTCAAGACTGAAAGAGAATATTTGGGAGGCCCAGAGTACTCATACCGGGAACATCTTCTGAAAGGTTAAGGAAGGGCAAGATTGTGGCTGGTCATAAGACCTGGCAAGGAACTGGACTTTAAATGGGGCAACTACTGAAAGAATCCACAAAGAGAGGTAAGATGGTAAGAGCAGTGGTTTAGGTAGATGAGCTGAACAGTGGTATGCAAGATGGGCTCCAAACCAGGAGTGAAAGGTAGTTTCCTAGAGGAACAGAGACATAGAAACAGTAAAAATGGCAAGGGATTCACCCCTCCAATGTTGCAAAGAAGGAATAGCAGGACTTAGGGAATATTTAAAGGTGGGAAAGATTCTAAGATAACCCGAAGTTTTTATCATACCTAGGTAAGACAATAATGGAAAACTACTAGTATATGTAGTACAAGGAAAAATAACCAGTTCTGGGTGGTAAGCTATTAAATGTGCTTTCAGACTTATGAAATTGTAGGTAACAATGAAACACCCACATTAAATAAAAAATAAGTTAAAACCTTTACCTTTGCATAAAGATTTGTATTTTCAAGGTATTTTCTCATGTTATTTTGTTAGATCCTAACAACTTTAGGCACTATTATTAGGCCTATTTTACAAATAATAAACTGAAGTTCAAATAATTTGAATGAAATATCTGTAGACGAGCAGCTTATAAGTTGCAGAACTAAAATTCCAACACACATCTCCTGATTTCTAAATCCAGAATAATTATGTTTATATTTGAGACTTGGAGACAGAGGATTAGAATTTGTCCCTGAGATTTTGGAAGTTACTAGGTAAGAGAAAATAATGAAAGCCAAGACTAGGTAGTCCAGGAGAAATCTCAAGACAGCAGACAGATACATGGCTTACCATAATTTATTCATCCATTTTTCTTGGGTTGAACCATTATCTGTCTTGATTTCTCTTTTCTGTCTAGCAAAACAACCTTTAAGACAATGTGAAATCTATTCTTTTCCTTGGTCAGTTCCCATACCATTGTTTCCTCCCTCTGTCTACCCTTTCCCATGGTAATTTTCTTTCCTTTTGTTTCTTTTTAAAGGCCATGGCAGAGCCTCTATGATTTACCCTGCTTTCCTTGCCTCCATTGCCACATTCTTACTTCTGACTTTTCTCTTTTGCTGTGGGCATCATGCTCAACAGAAAATCTGTAAGTTGCAATCTGGTTTCAAGTCTCATAAGTCTCCTCAACTTTGCTTTAAGAGTAAAACCACAAACTCAAGCAAATAATCCTAAAGTAAAGGTACCCTTCAAATGAGGGAAGAAGAGGGATTAGTCAAATGAGCAGCATCCTGTCTAAGTAAGTAACCTCCCTGGACATGCCTATCATCTCTCTATTTTCAAACATATTTCTTATTTGGAAATTCCAAATGAAAACTCAATTTATCTGGAAAGTCTATTTATTCTGAACACATTATTCCACAAATATGGGAAAAATAATGTATTGTTTTAAGGGGTATTTTTAGGAATGTAAAGTAAATCAAAGAATGGATCCCTTTTTCAAGAAGTATTCCATATTTTGGGGTGTAAATTATCTGTACGTGTATTGTGTGTGTGTGCCATATAAGATGGTCTAGGTGAAATAATATAAATTAAATAGCTATTAAAATTAAAAATAATAGCATGGTGATATTTGAGAAGATTCTCTGGAGGTTTGAAGGGTGGGTTAGGCACTAAAGGAAGGTCTAGATCTGGACAGTGGAAATAAGCTGGGTGCTTTTCAGATTTTCAATAGTTTCCCTGGCTTTGGAATAGATGATGAGTTGGTGAGAGTTTGGGTTGCAGAGATGCCTCAGAGTTCTTAAAAGGTATCTGAACAGATACCTTTTTCGGTTGTTCTTGGTCCTCAGCAATAACAATGGCTCTTAGGAGATTACTTTTCCCTCCTGCTGGTGCTAGATCAGAAAAAAAAAAAAAAAAGTAAAAAAAAAAAAATCGCTGTGTAACAGCAATCCTAGTTCCCCTTCTCTGGTCTTAGTATCATTAATATTACTTTTCTGTGGTTAGAAAAGTAACTCCAAGGAGTGGTGGGCTCAGGCCACCCTTCCGCAGCTCCACTCTCCAACTAGAGGATATTAGAAAGATTTCTTTTTCCTGAATTACTTCCACGTTCCCCTATTGTCTTCTCCTTTCTTGCATTGCTCTGTCAAGAATTGATTTCATCCTGTAATTTGATCTAAATTGCATTATGCAATGGGATGAATACATTTATATTACTAGAATCACACTCCAAAAAGTTGTTGAGGGGGCTTGGAAGAAACGTTTGATGAGCAATTTGGGATAAGGAGGTGAGATGGCAATGGGCAGGCACAAGTAAAAATAGATGACCGTAGATGGCCTTCCAACAGGGGTGGTTTCTGTTAGTGGTGGGACCATTACCAGAACCTGTGGGGTATGCAAGTTTGGTGGATAGTAGAGAAGAATTTCTATACTTGAGAGAGAGCCAGCATGGCTGAGCCTCTAACAGTCAGCCAGCTCTCAGCCCTTACAGAGACTCCCATTTTCCTGGGGATCTCAGAAACACTCAGCTGCACTTCCTATACCATTCTGGGGTCTTTGGGTTCTGCAATCTGAGTGGCTCTCAGAAGGTCCATCTGCCTGGTTACCTGCCTCAGTCATTCCTCATCTACTGCCCAGGATTCCCTAGGGAGCCTGCAGTCTCCAGGCTGACACCTTGAGAAGCCCAACACTGAGAACATTTGAATGAGCCACAAGAGGGAGAAAATGCATTGAGGCAGTAGATTCTGGTGACTGTGGATATGCAATATTCTAGAATTTGGTGGCTTTAAAGAATTTCTCTTAGGCTTTCCTCCTTACCCTTTCAAAAAAGAAAAAAAAAAAAGAAACCTGAAAAGTCTCAAAGTTTAACTTGGGCCAGTTTCTCCCACTGAACTCAGGAAAATAAATCTCAGATGATTACTATATAACACAAAAACTTTGCATTGTAGATGAACACAAATACAAAGTGTGAGAAGACAGACATCAAGTGTGAGAAGACGGGCTGTTGTGTGCTGTACTTCACTGGTGACTAAACTGTGACTATGCCCACATGCTATGGTAGAAACCTATGACGGTGCTTCTTACGCACCTTGTTATCCCGAGCAACAGCATTTTCGTAAATAACTAAAAAGGAAGTTTTATTTTTCATGAGTGTAATGCAAATTAAGGTAACCACCCAAAATGACTATTTTAAGCTTTATCAAGGTCACTCACAAGGGAAAATAATTATTGCAAACGCACAGTTAAGGAAAGTTCTCTAGGCATAAGGCATAAGGTGAAGAGGGTGCAGCATGTCCTTTCAGTGTCACACTGGGGCATTTTTAGTGGGACCAAATGTCCCAGGTTGCCCAGGACTTTCCTGGTTTTAGCTCTAAAAGTCCCATGTCTGGGGAACACCTCAGTTCTTAGAAAACCAGGACAGGTGGTCACCCTGTATACCTCAAGATTCTTTAACTGCCTAGGAGATATACCTGTTTGGTACTGCTTGTGACCTAAGAATAGTTTTACATTTTTAAATGAGAGGAAAGAAACAAAAAAGATTATGCAGCAGAGACCATTTGTGGCCCCGAAGTCTAAACTGTTTACTATTCTGCCCTTTACAGAAAATGTTTAGCCAAACCCTGCTTTAGATCTATGATCACAAGCCCAATTATAAGAGCCTTCTAGAACAAGTGTCAAGAGACTTTTTCTGTAAAAGGTCAAAGAGTAAATATTTTAGGTGTTCTGGGCCATATGGTCTTTATTACAACTAACTACTCAATTCTACTGTTATGATGTGAAAGCAGCCATAGACAATAAGTAAATGAATAAGTGTTACTGTGTTCCTTTAAAATTTTATTTGCAGGGGCTTCCCTGGTGGCGCAGTGGTTAAGTATCTGCCTGCCAATGCAGGGGTCACGGGTTCGAGCCCTGGTCTGGGAAGATCCCACATGCCGCGGAGCAGCTGGGCCCGTGAGCCACAATTACTGAGCCTGCGCGTCTGGAGCCTGTGCTCCGCAACAAGAGAGGCCGCGACAGTGAGAGGCCCGCGCACCGCAATGAAGAGTGGCCCCTGCTTGCCACAACTAGAGAAAGCCCTCGCACAGAAACGAAGACCCAACACAGCCACAAATAAATAAATAAATAAATAAATAAATAAATAAATAAAAATTAAAAAAAAAGCAAACTAGTTGTCATCATCTACACCAGCTTGTCTCCATCCATCATCCACTAATTAAAAAAAAAAAAAATTTATTTGCAAAAACAGCAGGCCAGATTTGGCCTATGGTCACAATTTGCCCACCCCTGTTCTAGAAGACTGCTCTTACATCTGAACTTGGCCTCTGAACTTGATTCCTTATTATATTATTGTTTGGGTCTCTCTGGACTCAGTTCATTTATGGCATTTTTTAACCCATCTGTTACCTTCTCCAAGTACCATGATTTAGCTCCCTATATGGACTTTCATTTTTCTAGATTTCCAGACTTCTTCACCTCTTGTTTACCTGTATTCATATTACCTGTCAGATCATGCCTTATATTTCTTTACCTATCTGTTTTGGAGTCCAAGCCCCAGAGCAATGATCACCCGCCACACACATAACACACATTTTTTTTTTTTTAACTTAGACGAAGTTATTGCGAACAATGCTAGTCTTAAAAGAATCCTTATTCCCACATAGGAGGCAGTTTGAGACAGTTGAACTTGAACTTGACCTAGAACAAAGTTTCTTTCGAGCCTTTCTTCCCCCAATCTTAATACATATACTTTAGGCTTTTTCTGAGGATTGAACGTGTAAATGTATGTAAAATGTCTGGCATGTTATAGGCATCAGCCAGTATCTCTTTGATGATGATAACCCAAAATAACTGTTGCTGTAAATGTCTCCTAGAATGATTTTGCTTTTAGTCTTCTCCCTTTCATCTGTTATGCACACAAATGTTAATCTTTCTGATATCTTTTTCAAAATGTCTCCTGAATTAAAATGATTACTAAATGATTTCCAGTTGTGCAGATGGGATATAATATTCTAATGACCTGAATCTATAGATGGCGTTGGGACAAAGTTTTCTCTGTTGGAGTCATCCAGAAATAGGGGTAAAGTTTACCTTGAACCATAATAAATTTAACTCTTTCACATAAATGTTCTACTAAGTTCTACACAGCATTCATTCATGCACTTGCACACACACAACCCAGGTAACAAAAATGATTCAAATGTGGCATATCCAGCAAACTCTGTACCTATATTTATGCTTCTTTTTTATCTAAGTTATATTGAAAATTTACCTGATTGTTTATTACTTAACTCTTGTATGATAGATATTTAAAATGTAATGGTAAAGACATGACCCTACCTCTAAAGTATCTTGAAGACTCATAGGGGAGTATCAGTAGGGCCCGTTTGGAAGCAGATGCCAAGACAGAGTTAGGAACAGAAAAGGGTTATTGGAAGTAAGGGTTGTAGGTGATAAAAAGAGCAGGAGGAAGAGGACTGAGCGGGGAGAGCTTTCAAGTCACGACCCAGATGTGACAAAATCTTGGTCCGTGCATTGGGGAGCTCCAGAGCAAACGCTGTCTGTGAGAGGAATCCTGCACTGGCAGAGACAGCCAGGCCCCGGTACCCCTGCAGAGCTAGATCACTAGGTGCTGCCCAGGAAAGGCCTGGCCTTCCTTGAAAGCTCAGGCACATCCTGAAGTTGTAACAGCTGGAGGCTGTCAGCTCACTACACTCCTTACAGCTGAGTAAGTTTTTCTTGCAGGAACAACTGAGCAGCAGACTTTCATAGCATCCATTGGGAGACAAAGGCAAAAAGAAAAAAGTACAATTCCTGTGCCATATAAAATAGTAGAACTACATATAAGTTAAATTAATGAATCAATGCTAAGAAATATAGCACTGAGCACAAGTCAATTTGCATCTCATTAGAACTTCCAAGAGTGAAAAATCAAGTAGTTCACGAGGATGGTTCAATGATGCACATTTTTTAAGAGGCAATTTTAAAATTTTTTTAAATTATTGTTCTTAAACCTTAAACTTCTGATTCCATAAATGTAATTTTTTGACTGAGTGGCTGCATGATTGACTTAACATGTTGTTAGGTTATATAAAAAATATAAATTCATTCATAATCTCTCAAAAGGGAATTCCATGGATGGCAGTAACACAGAATATTAACCTATATGTATTAAAATTATTTTCCATTTTCAAACTCATTAGGGAAAAATGGGATAAACAAGATAGACACAGATCTTTACTGCAAAATTTCTCAAGGACTTTGATGTGCAAATATACACTATAATCTCAAATGGTAGAAGGGGCAGGGTAAACAGTGTATACGGAATTTCTCACACTTAATGGAATGTAGGAGAAAAACTAGTTTGGGAATTGCTGCACGAATGAACTTGAAGTTTATCCATGTGAAGTAATTTAGTTCATCATTCCAATTTTTTAAAATATCCAAAAAATAGACTAATTATTTTATCTGCATGTGTGACATTAGATTAAGTCCAATTTTCTGTTTCATTGTTAAAGGAAAATGTTCTTTCTGAAATAAATCACATATTTTGAAACCATTAGTTAATAACACTAACTAGAGGCTAAAGGCAGCTATAATTATTTATATCATCATCTGGAATTGGCTTTCCTTTTAATAGAGCCCATTTGCACTATAATAAAAAGCGTGATAGGAACTGATTGAAGCTGGCTGGAGCAGTTTTCATTTAAGAATTTCTCTTCCTGTGTTAGCCAGTGTTTCTCTCTTAATGTTATTTTAATGCAGTCATCTTATGTTTGAAAATGAAGGCAACCATGTCAGTCCACAAGCTGGCAAAAGACAGTTATTGATTTTTACAAATCAGTCACCTTTAAAAACCCATATGAGATGAATATTTATTATTTTGCAAGTATAACTCAGTTTCTCTAGAAATAAGAATAGATGCACAATAAAGCAATGCATTTTGAAAGGATGGAAATGTGAGAAATAGCTTGCTTTAATGTGTTCCCTGCATTGTGTCATTGTAATAAACATTCCTCATTGATTATTTCTCCCACAGTATCAGCAATTTTCATTAGCTTGCAACGTGCCAAATGCAAAAACTGACAAACTCTAAAAATGACACACTCCGGAACCACCTTTTGCTCATTGAATTACTGCAACTCACATGTAACAAATTTGTCTAACTTCACCAACAGAAGTGTTCCTGTAACCCTATGCAGAAATGATCTGGGGAAATTGAATCATAATATACTTATATGGGGCAATGGTTTTCCAACTTGTGTTCTACAGAGCCTCTGGGGAAGGATACAGAGAAGAATTGCCTTAGAGGTTGCCCCAGGAGTGGGGAGCAAGGAAAGGAATATTGGATGGGTGTCGAACTTCTCCCACACCCCTCTTTCTACCAGGGAAGTTACATATTAGAGTTCTATGTTATAATTCATTTATGGCTAACATAAAACAAAACAAAATATAATGCCAAATGAACAAATTTTACTAGGCATACTTTCATTTTTAAATATGTATCATCACAAACCCTTTAAAAATAAGCAACAAATTATATAAAAAACATGAGCTTTTTACATAAAACAAATGTTCACCCAGAATTTCTTGAATAAAGTAAACTTGTGTATAGCATAAAGATGAGAAAATATCCTTGGATAATCAAAGGCCCTTACTAAGATTTGAAAGCTTTTTTCTTCCTTTCATTTCCTTTCATATCCTTAATGTCAGAAGGGAGCTAGGGGTCGAAAATGGTTCAGCAAGTCTATGCTAAAGGCTAAAGTTTGACGAAAAGGATTATTTATTTTTTTTACCAAGCTCAAGATAGCCAACCTAAGGCAGAAGGGCAAACTATTATTCAATCAGTGGTGTTGACTGCCATGTTAGAAATATGTATGAAGTTTCCTCCAGATTCTACCCTTGCACTACATTTCATCCCTAGAGGAAAGCAATTCTTTCACTTCTCACTAGCTCCAGGTCATGCCCTCCTAGAACCTCTGCCAGTCTTGGCATTTAGCTCCCCAGAAATAACTTGACAGAACAAATAAAAGTTAAAAGATCTTCAAAGTGTGACCAGACATCCAAACAGGTAGCACGCACTCTGACAGCAGGTTATGGACATGTTAAGGCAAATCACATCCAATTTAGTAGGGGCCTGAGTCCCAACTAGAGGAAACAGATTCCTATTATCGGAGCTGAGGAACTTGGAGCAGGTTTCCTTAAGGCTGACAGAAAAAGGTGTGGCCCACTCACTCATTTCTCAGCCAAAATGTCTTGTTGTTAGGGCTACAACAAGAACAAGAAGTCTGTAACCTTGAACATAAGGAAATGAATTTTCAGAACGTAGATCTCTTCCAGACATGTTTAAAAGGCTCATTCACCCAACATGTTGAATTTTTAGCTTAATGATCTCAACCTCCCATATTTTAGGGAAGCCTCTCAATCATTCAGAAATAAAACAATATAGTCAAAGTATTGTGTGTGTGTGCATGTGTGTATGTCCTTGGCATTGGTAAAAAGCCCTGCTTCCGGTTATGTAGCTCGTCCCCTGAATCACCTAATCATTTCAGCCATCCCCAAGTAAGGAATGCCCCATCATTTTCTAGGAGCAGGGGAGCCTGTTGGCTTCCAGCATTAAGCCTACTGCCCGGGAGTAGAGCTTATTATTAAATTCGAGGGTGGAATAAGAATAATTGTGGACCATCCTAGGGTAACTGGAGTTGGACCATGGCCAAAGGAACTCCATGATCAGAGGCAATGCTGCTTCTACTGGGTGGAAGATGAGAGCAGATGGGTTGGGGCAGGTCCTTTTGGATCAGGGAGAACACTATAAAAGTTTGGAATCAACATCGTGGACTCAGTCTGCAAGTCAGTTAAGTTGTGCTAGAGTGATTTTAATAGCCTTGGTTCTCTTTTGAAGAGATAGAAAACCCCAGCTTTGGTTGCTGCCCTGTGTACTTAGATTTTTTTTCAGGTAGACAGACAGAGACCAGAATCAACTTATCATTATTATTTTTTTAATGGAGTGGAGTTAGTAGGTGGGGAGGTTAGGCTCTTATAGTGCTATAAGTCCTATAACTCTACACAATAAGGATCCTGGCAAATGAGGAAAAAACTCAGAAAAGCCATTACCTGAGGTCATCTCTAAAAATCCTTTAAAATTGGTAATGTTTGTTAAATGTTTCGAGGAGAACTGGGAGATAAGACAGAGTGGTAAGAGGACTTCATTTTAGGGTGTTCTGAATCTTTTTTAAATAAAGATTGATTGATTGATTGCTGTGTTGGGTCTTCATTGCCGTGCGCGGGCTTTCTCTAGTTGCAGCGAGCGGGGGCTGCTCTTCCTTGTGGTGCGCGCGCTTCTCACTGCGGTGGCTTCTCTTGTTGCGGAGCACGGGCTCTAGGCTCACGGGCTTCAGTAGTTGTGGCTCGCGGGCTCTAGAGTGCAGGCTCAGCAGTTGTGGTGCGTGGGCTTAGTTGCTCCGCAGCATGTGGGATCGCCCAGGACCAGGGCTCGAACCCATGTCCCCTGCATTGGCAGGTGGATTTTTAACCACTGCGCCACCAGGGAAGCCCCAGGGTATTCTGAATCTTGATGTATGTGAATATACTAACTATCTCCCCCCCAAAAAATAAAGATTAAATTAAAAGTAAACTTCTTTGGGGAGGAATGAGTTTTAACCATAAAGAAATAGCGAACAGCGTTCTCTTCCTGAATTGCTTTACATTTTCTAGCCAACTTAATCTTCACAGCACCCCTATGATGTATATACTATCGCCATAACCCCATTTTACAGAATAGGAAACCAAGGCACACAGAGGTTAAGTACCTTGCCCAGGGACACAGATCTAATAAACAGCAGGCTGGAATTCTGATCCAGCTCCAACTGTCTGGCTCCCATATCTGTGTTCTAAACCTTTCAGCTTTGGCTTCACCTGGGAGAAATGCAGATTCTCGGGCCCCACCCAGACCCAGAATCAGAATCTTCAGGGTAGCAAGGCCCCCAGATGTTTCCTGTGCACATGAAAGGCTGGGAAGACTGAAGCCTGAACCACCAGGCACACAACATCACCTCATGACACCACACTGAGAACAGCACATCTGTTCTCTGTCAGAAGAGAACTCTTGAATTCACTGCTCCACATTATGGATCAAAACTCAGTTACTGGGAAGAATATTTAGGAAAAAATTTACTGAAAAATTGTAGTTTATTCACCGGGGGGCATTGGGATTTTGTCAAACCTTCCAAGGTCCTTTTTCATGTATCCAGGGTTTCTAAACATGAGTCTAGAAACCAGATATTCTAAATTTTGTTTTTGATTAAAGCTCTGTGAACTATTTTTCTTCCTGAAAATTCATTTCATGAAGACTGACTCGCTTTGGGATTGAAAATGTCCAATCTATACCAATAATCAGAGCTCCAAACTTCATTCAAATAAAAGTTTCTGCCTTCACCCCCACCCCCTACCCACCCCTTGGGATGCAAGGTTTAATGTCTGGAAGGCAGTTGATCCTTTTTGCCGACAGACTCTTAGATCATTTCCTGCATGGATGGTCCAGTAGCTCACTTTAAAATGTGGAGGTACTCAGTCTTGGCCTTTGGACCTTAGAGGAAATTGACTTAGAAAGAGTTCCATTTTAACATCTTGATATACACCAGACCATCTAAATATTCATCTCCCGCGAGACCATGAGAGGCACTGTATCATCTAAATATCTCTCACCAAGACAAGACCATGTCTTTAGTCATCATTGTGTTTCTAGTGCCTGAATATGTTTTGAATGTATAAGACCTGATCCTTTTCTTCACCTTCGTTATCCTGTCAAATTTCTATTTATCCTTAAAGTTTTAACTCAAACATCATTTCCTTTACAAGTCCTCCCTGACCCCATTCAAAAGAATCAAATGTGTTCCCTATCTTTGTACCTCCTATAGAACTTTACTTGTCCTCTATTTTATTGCTTATCCCCAGTCATGCTTTTATAGATAATCAGCATGTCACCTGTCTCTTTTAATGCCAGATGCAGAGAAGAGTACTTTGTCCCCGATGTCCTCCTCTGTCCCTGAATCTAGCATAGTGCCTTGTATATACTAGGTGATCAAAACCAATTTCTCCCCCCTTATGTTTGTTTCTTTTTAATTTAACTTTGCTAGCTAAGGATCACCAACAGGTATCACGTTGAACGTTAATGAGGGGAGTTTTCTGTGTCATGGGATGGAAAGTGGACTTATCTTCCAAAATGGGACTTAAGGGTCTAAAACTCTTCCATTAGGGATAAAAAAGCTCCTATTCCACCTGAACAGGCTGACCACTGGATGCTATGTGTTACTGCGTATCTTAGAGGAATTTCTGCCATGCAACCAAGACCATGGGAATCAGAATGACGTGGCTTAGACTTAGCTGGCTGTCAGTTAATTTCTCTGAAACTCAATCTACTCATCTATAAACAGGGATGTAAAAGTGTGTGTCAGGAGGTTTATAGAAAACACATTTGTGTGTATCACCTGGCTCATTACAGGTACTTCTTTAGTAGCTATTACTATTAAAATTTATACTGCCCATTCATTTGGTGCCACCTACATGCCAGACCTGCTCATGGGGACCTATGTACCTTCTTACTTCATATAATTAGGAGTCACTACCCTTCCTTGAAATATATCAGAAATATAAGTGTGGACTTTAAATAGTGAGCTTCATGGTGTTTGAAGCTTATATTATCTGGGGCAAGGAATATTAAACTTGAGTCAAAGACCATTTTTAAAAAACTGCATGATTAACACTAAGCAAGTGATAGAACCCCCAGCCCCTTTGTGACTTTTTTTATGAAGAACACAAGCAGATGCTTTGAGAAATCTATGTATGTGAGAAAGAGTATTCATTCTGAAAACAAAAATTGCTACCCTTATTGAGACCTCTATCCCTTATTTGGCCGGCTACTTTGTAGACCCAAGAACACTTCCTGGGTGATCTGTATCTTCTCCTAAAGTAATGGAGTCGTGTATTCCAACACCTGGTACCACCTGCTCCCGGTAAGCGAAATGGCTTTGCAGCCTCCTTGACTTTCAATGAGAAGATGAAATGATCATGTGCAGCTAGGAGAGCATCTTATGGGGACGCAGTAGCAGGAAGAGGAATAAATTAAAGCAGTCCTTCTCTATGCCCTTAGGTAAAAACAGATTTAAGAGATTTAAAATGTTGAACTTTGGGTCAGCTGGGCAATCAAATAAGCAGCTGAAAGGATCTAGAGGGAATCTGATGACAGATATTTGAAGCTCAACTGTCAAGAGGGTTTAGATACTTTACCATAAGGCCAGGGTCAGAATGGTTTACAGTGAATATTCCTGATAACCCAAAGGATTCTTTTAATTTATCAGTAAAAAGTAAATATAATTTTAAAATTAGGCCTATTTCCTTCTTCACTTGGTTTTTATTTAAATACATATCTTAGAAGATGAAAAACAGACTTTAAGGTTGAAATGCTCTCTTACAGAATATGTCTTGTTTCTTTGGCTAAAATATTAATTTCACAGTGGACAAGGCAGAGAGGTCAAACGAAAATATCTAGTATATAGTAGTAAAAGTAGACATGAACTTTATGAGTACTCTCAACTTTGGGGCATTCTGTTCAGATAGAAGACACTCTGCAACTTAAGCTCTTTTCATTGTGTCACTACATATTTTTATACCCTCAAAGAGAGAGAGATGCTTGAAAGGTAGCAAGTTGTTGTTAAACATGAAGGACTGGAGTGGCTACCTGAGATCAAATACTGATTCTATCACTTTTTAGCTGTGTGAATTCTCTGCCTCATTTTTCCCATCTGTAAAATGGAAATAATAATAGTACCTTGTTCATAAGGTTCTTGATAACACTGAAATAGCTAATTCATGTAAAGCACTCAGAACAATGCATGGCACATAGTAGGTGTTCAGCATACATTTGTTGACAACTTTAAAAAGTATACACATCTATTTCTATTTTGATTCTTTTTTTTTTGGAAATTTTGCGTTGATGTTACTCCCTTTAGTTGTTTCTTCCTTTAAAATCCTTTCAGTTTTTTTTGCCTGGCGCTTAGCATTCATCATAACAACTACATCGATGATGACAATAGCTCTATTTATTGGGCTCTTATATCTCACAGCCTTTGCATCTGTCATCTCATTTATTGTTTGGCTAGAAGAGTCCAGAATTCTTAACATACCTTGTAGCACCTTCATGGTTTTCCCTTCCTTCTCATCTCTCATTGATGTAAGACATGTCTGACTTGTGTTGTCCGAACAACTCGGGTGATTTCCAACTGCATACAGTAGGCTCTTTTTTAAAATTAATTTTTATTGGATATAGTTGATTTACAATGTTGTGTTAGTTTCTGCTGTACACCAAAGTGAATCAGTTATACATATACATATATCCACTTTTTTAGATTCTATTCCCATATAGGTCATTACAAAGTACTGAGTAGAGTTCCCTATGCTATACAGTAGGTTCTTATTAGTTATCTATTTTACATATAGTGGTGTGTATATGTCAATCCCAATCTCCCAATTTATCCCTCCTCCCGTTTCCCGCTTGGTAACCATAAGTTTGTTTTCTACATCTGTGACTCCATTTCTGTTTTGTAAATAGGTTCATTTGTACCCTCTTTTTTTTTTAGATTCCACATATAAGCAATATCATATGATATTTATCTTTCTCTGTTCGACTTACTTCACTCAGTATGACAATCTCTAGGTCCATGTGTGTTGCTGCAAATGGCATTATTTCATTCTTTATCATGGCTGAGTAATATTTCATTGTATGTATGCACCACATCTTCTTCATGCATTCCTCCATTGATGGGCATTTAGGTTGCTTCCATGTCTTCGCCATTGTAAATAGTGCTGCAATGAACACTGGGGTACATGTATCTTTTCAAATTATGGTTTTCTCCAGATATATGCCCAGGAGTGGGATTGCCAGATCATATGGTAGCTCTATTTTTAAGGAACCTCCATACTGTTCTCCATAGTGGCTCTACCAATTTACATTCTCACCAACAGTGTAGGAGGGTTCCCTTTTCTCCACACCCTTTCCAGAGTTTGTTGTTTGTAGATTTTTTGATGATGGTCATTCTGACCGGTGTGAGGTGATACCTCATTGTAGTTTTGATTTGCATTTCTCTAATAATTAGTGATGTTGAGCAGCTTTTCATGTGCCTCTTGGCCATGTGTATTGTCTTCCTTGGAGAAATGTCTATTTAGATCATCTGCCCATTTTTGGATTGGGTTGTTTGTTTTTTGATATTGAGCTGCATGAGCTGTTTGTATATTTTGGAGAGTAATCCTTTGTCCATTGATTTGTTTGCAAATATTTTCTCCCATTCTGAGGGTTGTCTTTTCGTCTTGTTTATGGTTTACTTTGCTGTGCAAAAGCTTTTAAGTTTCATTAGGTCCCATTTGTTTATTTTTGTTTTTATTTTCATTACTCTAGGAGGTGGATCAAAAAAGATCTTGCTGCTATTTATGTCAGAGAGTGTTCCACCTACGTTTTCCTCTAGGAGTTTTATAGTATCCGGCCTTACATTTAGGTCTTTAATTCATTTTGAGTTTATTTTTGTGTATGGTGTTAGAGAATGGTCTAATTTCATTCTTCTACATGTAGCTGTCCAGTTTTCCCTGCACCACTTATTGAAGAGACTGTCTTTTCTCCATTGTATATTCTTGCCTCCTTTGTTATAGATTTGGTGATCATAGGTGCGTGGGTTTATCTCTGGACTTTCTATCCTGTTCCATTGATCTATTAGAATGCAGAAACTGCCACTGTCTATTGACAAACACATATTTGTACTTTAAGATTCAGGTCAATTATCTGCTATTTCAAAATCCTGTACTCTATGCACTAGCAGGTTGTTTTTCACAGCAGTTATTACGGTGCTGTGCAAAAATCAAGCACCAATGTAATCATCTCAGAGTTTTATTGTGCTCCCCAACTTGCCTCTTTTATGACTCCCTGGTCTTCTTCTATAAACCTGTCGTAATTATGATACAAACTCTTCTAAATTTGTTGTGCCATTATTATCATTAAATAAGCCCTCTCGTGAAGCACTGTCTCTTGGTGATGAAGACCCTGGGCTCTGGAGTCAGTATGTCTGGATATAGATCCTAGCGCCAGCATGGTGTCACCCTGGGCAACTTGCTTTCTTTTTCTAAGCCTCAGTTTTCTCATCTTAAAAACAGGATAATTATATAAACTCTTTTATAGCATTTTCTGGAGGATTAGATGAGACAATGTTTTTAAAATGCTTACTCTGGTCCCTGCCCTAGTGGGAAGCAGCTGCATAGCACAGGGAGATCAGCTGGGTGCTTTGTGACAACCAAGAGGGGTGGGATAGGGAGGGTGGGAGGGAGATGCAAGAGGGAGGAGATATGGGGATATATGTATACGTAGAGCTGATTCACTTTGTTATACAGCAGAAACTAACACACCATTGTAAAGCAATTATACTCCAATAAAGATGTTAAAAAAATATATTATCTATGGTTAATCATGAAATAAAACAGGCCAAACTCCTCTCTCTCTCTATGCGTGTGCACCCACGGAAGTAAAAGACATAATTATCAAAGGGATTACCACACACACTATCTAAATGCATATATTACGACATTTAATAAACATTTGTTGAAGGAATAACTCTTATGCACAATATATTTTAAAAACACAAAAGCATGTCTCAAACATGACATGACCGAGTAAAGGGATTATTTCCACAAATCCCCCATTAATGAAACAGAGAAAGATGAGAATACGAAGAAAACCACAATTCCTTGGGAATCCCTAACATATTTTTGCTCTGTTCCTTCATTCATTACAAAATTATTGAACGTCTGTTGCACAACTAGCAACAAATCCTTTACTAGATGAGCTATACAATAGCCTTTGGCTAAAAGCAATAGAATTCTAACCAATCAATTCAATTGTCTATGTGTAGTTGAATTTTACCTTTTTTTTTTTTTTCCTTTTGTGATTCTTACCTTTAGTGTAGGTGCATAGGCAGTATACTAAATTCAGTTATGCAGAAGCAGCAAATGGTTTGGCAGATTATTCATGGCTGCACATAGGCAAGTAGATGCTTGCCTAGCAAGAAATCTATGGTTTAAACTGACATCTCTTTTTCCCCCCAAATGCTTAAAAGGGAACAGACACTAGATTTTTCAGTGTTAAGGTAAGCAAACTATCAGTTTATTCTATTTAGATGTGTCTTAATAACTAAATTGCTAATATCTTTAGAAAATTATTTTAGTTTTCCTTTCCTTTCATTAACTTGTTTTCACAGTAGACAATTTTTTTTTTTTTCTGAAGGATAAATCTGTGTACTATTATAGCCAGAGGGGCATTTAAGATACTGCTTTGCACCTGGGAAACCCATTTAATTACTCAAGCTGACAAAATGTTTTATTGTAAACAGCTTTTCTGATGGATCCTGTTTCCCTCCTATGAACTATCTTCCCCAGAAGACGGTCCTCTTTTCAGAGGAGCTTAAAGTACAGGTGTCATAATTTAGAGGAATGAAGTTTTTATGTCTGAAAACACCCCATCCTTCTTCTCATGTCCGATTGAGAAATATTGCATGTTCGTTTTTTTCTAGTTTATGTGCATCATAAAACACTATCAAATTAAAAAGATTTTAAAAATTAAATAGAATAAACTGTCGAAACTGCAGGTAAAAGGTTTTATCTGAGATGAAAAATAAGATATTTGAAGTTGTATATATCTAATAAATCTATTTAGGATGCAATCTAACAACATAAAAAAAGAGGCCTAGATGTTATAAGATTTTACAATTCATTTAAATACACTGAATATCACATAAATAAACTCAGGAACCAAAGAAAGTTTCTGTGATACACAGATGTCTTTTCACACAACACAGCTGAGGTTAAGGAGCTTTTGTCTTGTCTGGCTTTGATTGGGAGTAACATTCCATATCTGTTAAATCCCTTCTTTTTTGGAAAACTTACTCTAATTCCAGGGCCTGCCTTGGCTTGGAGTACACCAAGAACATTAACAACTAAGGAAAGTTTTTCCCCTTTATGCAGAGAGGCAGGACTTAAGTACCATTAAGTCTCAATTCTGGAGTTTCTCATACAAATGCAAGGGTGGTTGGTTAGATGGAGAAATCCAGTGAGGACTCTATTATGAATTTTTAAAGGCTATTAGCAACTAATGGCCATAATTAGAAAAGAATTATTAGCACATTCACTTAAATTAAGCTCCTAGTAACAGTCCTATTGTGATAGGTAATCTTCCTACACCCTTATGCATTGATAACTGTCATGTGAAAATATGGACTGAACCTAACGAGTCCTATGAAATACGTGTGAAATTCAAACAAGTGATCTCTTATTATTGCATAGGATAATCCATAAACTAAGGAGACCCCAAATGCAGTTAGTATATTAAAATAGTTCCAAATAGAACTCTAAACTCAATCTTAAAGAATGGTGTTAATAGTCCTCCTCTACTAAATATTCAAATATTCACACACACTTTGTCACATGAATGTGGGCATTGAACCGTCTATGCTGTTAGTACAGTTCAAAATATACTATCATGTTGCTCAAAGATACTGCCTTGGAACTCTATCAAACAGCACATGGGCTTGCTCCCTACTCTAGGCTCTACTCAGCCCACACATCACACATACACACATTCTTCCTTGCTGTTTTAAGAATTAGGATTATGGTCTTTATAAGCAACAATCCAGGTTCTAACTAAAAAGAGCAAGGCCAGGGATGACTGGTCATGAAGAAGAGCAAGAAGGTCCCTAGAGCTTTACCACTATGCCTGGGGAAGAGAAAAAAACGTCCCCCAGACATCTCTGGGCCAGGGGAACGTCACCCTGGGTTGACCTAGAGAGTTCCATGGGAGAAGGGACTGTTGCCTGATGTTCCCTTACTATTCTCTCCGGTATATCCCTACTTCTTTCTGTCCAGCTGAATTTTTTAAACTTGGCCTGCTTCTGAGGTTGGTTTCTTTTCTACCGTACGAAGGGTTAAAGCTGCTACTTTTTTTGCTCCCTTTTCTTACTTTTTCCCAAAATTCCTACTCTAACTGAAAGATCAAAAACTGAATTTTAAGCTGATTTCACTCCTCACTGAGTTTGAGATTTTTCTTTCAAAGCCCCAACAATAGTTGTCAGTTCATACGACCAATTCAGAAGGCTTTTCACCTTTACTAAGCTACTCCCTTCTCCTTTTGTGCAAACCTGGTGTTTGGAGTCAAATGTGTTCCAGGCATGGATCTTTTTATTTCCTCCTAAATCTTTGAGTACAGGGTAATTCCACTGAGACCTACTTCCATTTCCACCCAAGTTTATGATTCATACTCAGTATAATAAGGGCCTTATCCCCCTTATTTGTTCAATATTTAACTCTGCCACACTATAGGTTTCTGAAGTCCACAAATACAATAAAGAATTTAGCTAGTGGTCTCGAGGTCCCTGATCAGGAAGAAAGCGACATAAGAACCTGTCTGGTGGGTGTGGGTGTGGGGGTGTGTGTGTGTGTGTGTGTGTGTGTGCTCTTTTAGTTTCACTTCAACTCTCCTATATGCAACCTTCTGCAGACAATGATTTATATAATGAATAAATTGAGAACACATGGTTGGAGTGATTCAGATTGGCTGAAAAAAAATCCCTAAGAGTCCCCTGAGGAGAATCTGGCATGGTTGCCTCTGACCAAAAATGGTAAAAGAGCCCAGAGAAAGGTAAAGAATGACAGAATCTAGGGCAACCAACGAGGTAGTAACTTCCAGTGCTTGACACTAGAATTGCAGAAACAAAGCAGAAAATAAACTTACACTATACAGCTGTGCTTGTTTTGTGGCGAGCTTCACCAGGTTAGTGGGGGAATTTTGCATTTCTTAGTTTGCCTGGAATATCCATTTCAGCTGTGCTGGCAACTGGAGGCTCACTCTAAAGCAGTGGTTCTAATTGTATAGTCTAAAGACCAGCGGCATCACCTGGAAGCTTGTTAGACATAACAGATTCTCGAGCCCCTCCCACACCTACTGAATCAGAAGCTTTGCAGGTGGAGCCCAGCAGACTGTGTTTAACAAGCCCTGCCACTGATTTCCGATGGATGAGAACCACCGCCCTAAACGCTAATGATCTCTTCTAACATGAGTCCTCTGAGCCTAGATTGTGGCATTAGGTCCCAGTTCTGACATTCATGCCCATTGTATTTCTTCTGAGCCCAGAGAGAGAAATACTGGCGCCAAGGACAATGCAGAACAAAGAGACACAGATAGCCATTACTAGCTGGGGCTTTCACTGCAAACCCGAGGCTATTTCCATGGTCCCTATATTCCTGGAAGGAGTCACAGGGGAGCTGGAGGGATGGCCAAGACCTCCTCTGAGACAGCAGTCTGAGCCCTCTGGCCGCTCCCATCAGAGGGAAACATTTTAGAAACATTTACCTCCACTAGCTTATAACGCTACAGAGAACTCCATAACCTACCCGGCAAAATGTCCTGGGGTTTGACTATTACGTGAGCAGCATTTCTAACCTTTGAGTGACTAATAAGAAAACCAAGAGCATGACTCCCCTCGGAGCAGTGATTCCCTGGCTTTGGGTTGCGCAGGGAACCACAGGGTCATGTAAAATACAGATATTCAAGCCTAAGGGGTTCTGACGCAGACGGTCTAAGGTATAGAGCCCAAGAGTCAATATTTTAATAAGAATCCCCAGATGATCCTGCCATTGCTTCTGTAAGAAATTTAAAGAACTACTACTGCCTTATACACAATTGATACAGCACTTTTAGCCTGTACATTATATCCATTTCCCGAACTTCTTACGTGGAGATTTCAAGGCCTTCTCTCAGTTAAAAATATGAACAGATAGCTTTGTAATGATAATGTTCCCATATGTTCATATGGCACTTGTACACTTTTAAAAGTTCCTTCACATGCACCATCTCAAAATAGCGAGGGCACAAAATGGTATTGCTTGGAGAATGTTGCTTCCTTGATCCAAGCAGTTATTTAGAGAGAAGAGAGGAGTTTATGAATATATATATTGGTGGCCGTATACAATGTGCAGGGATTAATGCCATGGATGAAATCAGGCACTGTGGAGAACGCGCATCCAAGGGAAATCCAAAAGAGGATATCTTTTTTCTTAGTGAGAATTAAATTAAGGTGATTTTTAGAGCAATTGCACTAGAGTCCCAGCTGTTTCCAAGGCTGTGGTCTAAAATATTGGATTATGTACTTTTTTCCATACTTGAAAAATTTGCAGTACAGCTTCCACAGAATACTGCCAAATAAATACTAAGGATGTCGATGTTTATTCTTCTGGAACAGAGACACAAAAATCAACCAAGAACTCTATTTACGAGTGGAGGGAGACCCCTGAAGGACACGTTTTCATTATGTAAGAGTAAAGGATCAGGACAGCTCTCAGGGATTTCCTACTGGGCTCTACGGCTTACTTTTGTTAAAGAAGAGCGCCAATGCAGCCAAGGTTGCAGGTTTGATACCCACATAAGAGGAAAACCATTCTCTGGTTACAGACCGCACCTTGATCAGCTGCCCTGCAAGTGTATGCCATTGACCAGTAAAGAGCTCAAGAAAAATTGGGAAGCTGTTAATACCACACAAGACACCAAAGCTCCTTTCAAACTGGTATATGCAGCTGGGGCTTCATCTCTGTTTTATCTATTATTTAATTGGATTTTAAAGCATCTACTACTTTAAGAACCTCATCATCTTCCTGTACACAACAGTTTTAACCATGCAACACATTAGGGGAATCCAAGACAGAATCTCTCAAATATTACGTAGATAACAATATGCAGAACAATACCTGTGATTAATCCTGACAATTTCATCTGATTACCTCTATTTTATAGGCACGTTACTTACTTGCAGTTTTCTTACAAACTTTTTGTTTTAACAGTTGCTACATTGGTCTCTGCTTTGATATCACTATAACTTCATTTGGTTCTGCTCAAGTTTTTTTCTCACATGATTTAAGTTTTAGGTAAGTATGAACTAATTCTAACTTGGAGAGTTCATTCTAATGAAAATGACTCCTGGAAGATTATATATAGTTTCACAGTGTATGGGATGTAGAGTGAGGGTGTGAAATGCACACACAGTAAACACACAGAATCACATCTGTGTCAAATTTCTCCAAAGAGAGAAGGACAAAACCAAACAGCTAAGGAAGGGTCTACCTGACTACTCTTTTCTTAGTTCTCACGTATTTTCTGTTCTGACTTTTCTTCTTCCAAACAACAATAAGGAGGGTACAAAAAAGGTAAAAATCTTTGTTCCAAGGAGAACTTTGTTAAAGTAAGCTTTAAGGACTGGAGCCAAAGGCCTTTTCCCATGAGCTTCTGGAGCAAAACACAAATGGAAACACAGGTCCGCAGATAACAAGCAGTGCTGGTCCCTGGGGCCGAGCTTCTCAGCCTGCAGCTGAGTTACATTCCCCCGCTGCTGGGGACTGTTAATGCCTCTGGCCCAGGATCAAGGAATAGTTATAGGGAAAGCACGGCTGTGTTCCAAACGTTATCTAGGCTGTAAGCATTACTAACTGAGTTTAAACTACAAACATCACTAAATGAATTTGTACTTGAACAGAAACACTCAATTAATTTTAGCTATAACTGTTATTCTACAGTTGGACAGGACCTTAGAAATTCTCTGACGAGATCCAAATCCCTCAGTTTCCAGGTAAGGGGACGACCAATTAAGGTAAAAAGACTTATCCAAGGACACACAGCTGGTTAGACACAGTATCCTTGGCTATTAAAGGAAATGATCACATTTTGACACCAATGACATTTTCACTGCTTTCATACTTAAAAAGATGAAGCAAGTGATGCCTGTCATAGTGTGCCCGACTCCCACCTGATCCCCTATCCTTATTTCCTCTTTGAATATCACATCTTCCTCTTTCTCCATGAGCTTCCCCTTCTCTGATTTTACCTCCTTTTTCTAAACCATCGCTGACTCTCCTCCTTGCACTGTATCCCTCTACTTCTCCCCATTCCTGAGCCATAAGATAGTACAGAGTCAGGAATAATGAAGGGGTGCTTGCTTCGGCAGCACATATCCTAAAACTGGAATGATACAGGGAAGATTAGCATGGCCCCTGCGCAAGGAATAATGAAGGGAATCAAGAATATCTATTGCTTATATCACTTTGTAAGCTTTGTCAAAGGTTTTACATCTTGACAGGACATTTCAATATCCCTACTAAAGTGTCTCCATCAAAATGTCCAGCTTTGCAGTAAAGATGAGCCATCAAAAAATCCAGGAAGACTAGAGAAGAAATTTCACATTTTAACTTCTGACTGCCCCATTATCTGTCTGCTTGGTACCTCTCCATTCTCTTGGCCACCACTGTCTCTTGTTCTGGAACCACTGCAGGGCCCAGCTCTGAGTGGGCTCCAGCGAACCTCACACACGCGCAATCTGCTGACGGCACTGGGCAGGGTACCCGATGTTCTCTCTCTTTACTGGCTTCCCTACTGCTGTGGATGGGGAAGCCCTCAAAGAACCAAGCATGCACAACTCAGAAGTGGGAAATGGAAGTTACTACAAACTTATTTATCTGCCTCCCTCCCCAATCCACAGGGAAGGTCCTGAGATACAGTTGATACGGCTCTTTGGGGCTAGGTCTCCCGGATCAGGTGTCTGGCCAGCTTGTTTAGATATCCTCTTATCCATTCTCTCTTCTCCCTGTTTCACCACCCTTGTATCTCTCACTTCTTTCCTCTGGATTTGCACTCTCTAACTAAGGCACTGAAGCCTGCTTTCTAGGTAACCCAGGCTAAGGGAATGTACTTTGGTATACAAACTTAACATTCCAATCAAAACTCAAAATGACATTGGCCAATATCTTACAATATAAGATTTAGCATTTACCAATTATGTGACTACATCTAATGTATTCAAAAAATTTTAAGACCAACACAATCAAGTATTGGGGTGTTAATGACTTCCCCAGACTCAGTCTTAAAAGGGATTCTACTTTATATTTAAACTTTACTTGCTTTTGTATAAGGAGGGTGTATGTGAATTAGAGTAGGGAAAGAAAGAAAAAGTAACATTAAAAATGCATTATAAATGTAGATTCCCTATGTTTTCCATGTAACTCAAAGAGTTGAGTTCATTTGTGATAAAAGCAAGACATTGATAGGTGCTAAATTAAAAAACAAATGGGTGTTTGACCAAATAGCTTTGGGAAATTCTGAGTTAAACAAAGTTAATCAATTTTTTTTCCTTACTGTACAACTTCTCACATCCTTTGATATGTAAAACTATAAGATTAACTGATTGGTCTGTGTTAATTTATCAATTATTACATGCTGGATAAATTACATGGGGATCCGATGGTGGACAAAAATAAAAACAATGTTTGCCCTCATGTAGTTTTCAGCCCACTGAAGGGAGACCAACATCTATAGAAATGATTATGTAAATAAATGTAAACTTGCAAACAAGAGAAATGCATGAGAGTTTGTAATAAAATTCCAATGAGAATTGTGAATATCTAAGGAGGGTAAAGTATATACTGTTTACAAACATAATTTGATAACTGCTCATTTTTCAGGGAAAGTTTTTTTGGGCAGGGAGGATGAAATGCTGTATTAAGTGTATAGCTGAGGTTGAGAAACAGTATTGAGACATCGTTGAGAAACAATGTTCAAAGAATTGTCTTTGAGGAAGATTCTTAACCTCTGTCTTCTCATCCAAAAATGAGAAGTTTTAACTCACTGACATTCAGTGACTTTTCTAGTTACATACTGTATGATTAAATAACTCTAACTAAAATATTTAGAAATTTGAGAATATTGTTTGTGATTTCTCCAGGACCCACTGCTGTCCCTTCTCTCTTTGCTGCTAACCTAATTGGTAATTACTCCCTTCATTTGAGTGATAATATGGTAAATGGAAACCATAAAATCTACATTAGGAAATTTTGCTACTTATTGCCAGGAAGTAGATTAAAGCTATTGTACTCTTCAGCCTAAAGATATGGCAAAATGTGACAAAAGACACCCTCTTTACTCAAAGAATAAGGTTTAATGTCAATAAAACATTTGGGATGGAGAATTGGTCCACATTTTCTTTGGTGAGTACTATAGACAATAATTGTGTTGAATTTTATATATAAAAACTTCTATAATCTACTAGGAGTTCAAATAACCTCAAAATATTGAAATGATTTTTTTAAAAATCAATGAAAATTAACACAGATTTCTGTTTTAAATGCCATTTTCCAGTTAATCTCTATAAAAAACAGTTGTCTGTTTCCCATTTGTCTCCTCCTTAAAATAGCTTTACTGTGTGCCATGTATGTCTAATCCTTCTCGGGTAATATGGATTTAATAAGACATATGTCCTTATGTGTAGTACTTGGAAAGCCCTTTTCACAATTTGCTGTTTTAGGTCACACACATCTGGTGCTATTTTGACCTGGCAATTACATATAGTTCCTTCCTTTATTTCTTGGGAAAAAATAATAACATGACAAATTGGGAGTATGTTCAAATTAGCTTTTAAGTTTCTCCCAGTTGGGTGGACTGAGCAAGAACTTCTCTAAGCATTTCCTTCTTAGAGCTACATAAAACTTTCTCACCCATTTTTCATTGTCAAGAAATGTCTTTTTAAATATCCAAAAGTCAAGTTTAATGGTAGCATTCTAACATTAGTTCAATAAGCCACTCTACAAGTTGAGGCAAATATATTTCTCCCTGACTATTATGTGTCAGAAGGTCTATCACTTAGCCCTGGCTCTACCACATACAAACTTTGGAACTTTTGTCAATTCATCCCATTGCTATTAGTTTCTTTGTGTATTTTTATGTGGAAATTAAATTATGTGGTCTTCACACTTCACAAGATTACTTTAAGAATCAAATGAAACATATGTGGAAGTGTTCTTTTATGTGGAAGTGTTTTGAAATATAAAAATAATTTTACAAATAAGAGATACTATTTGTTGATCTCTGAAGATTCACCTTATTAAACTAAACGTCTATAAATCAACAGGACCTTATTAGATACTATGGAAGATATGAAACGTGTATAATGCAGTGTTTTTCAGTTATAAAAGATGACCTTAAAACACTTCAACCAATTAAGAATATACTACTACAAATTAAATACTATATACTATAAGCAAGAAGTAGAATAGTTGCTTAAAGAAGAAAATAATCAGTGTAAACTGGAATAATGACATACTAAATAGTAACTGAGTAATCAGAGAGGATTTGAATAAGTGCAAAGCAAAAGAGCAAGACAGAGAAAACCTTCAGAGGGGCAAGAGTAGGCACAAAAAAGTGAAATGTCAGAATGAATGAACCACTTCTCAGGTGACATGGTCAGATCCTTTAAAAAAAAAAAAAAAGATCTCATTCTGGTCTTTTGTACAAATTTGAATCTCTTCTACCCAAAAGGAATATATGCAGAAATTCAGGACCAACAAATCATTAGGAACACTTTGTTCTCATACACCTAACACCTCCTGTCTCTCATTATTCTTCTTCCACCAAAACAGTGTGGACCATTTTTGGCAGCCTGTCAACATGCAACCTGTCACCACACTAATTAATGTGTCGACAGCTAGAAAAGCAATGATAAAAAACGACAATCTGATGTTTCAAATTTAATGTCTGACAGCCACTTTCCCAAATACAACCTGTGGAATTTATAAATCAAGAGGAAAATCTGTTCATGTTTTCAAATCAAGGACAATATGGTGACTCTTTGCTTTGCCTGACACATATAGCACCGTATCACCGGCTAGGGCAGCTCTGGTATTAGAGTAAGGGAAGCAAGGTCCCAGGGATAAGAGAAACATAAAGTGTATGTTTCGTCATGGTGATGTTTGGGATTATCATATAACTGGGGGCAATCATAAAATCACATTTTGTCCATAAATTTTGTTACGGTTATCTCAGAAACCTAGAAAGAATATACATGTGGCATGTTGGAATCCCTTTATAATGTGCTCTTGGGCACGCTTTTCCCCAGTGGAGGAAAGCTCACACGTGCTGCTCTTCCTCACCCAAGGGAGCTCAATAATTCCTAGGAGGTAGTCTCATCACTGCAGGACAAATCACAGAGTAGTTTTGTGATGCTACTGAATCACTTTTGTGCTGCCTCTGTTTCCCTACTGGTTTCAAGCTACAACTAAGTTACTTATGAAGCAAAAACTTTATCTTGAACCAATTTCACCTTTATAATCCCTCCAACGCAGCACCCCTTGATATGTTTATTTAACAAAATTTATATAGTACCCTTGATGTTAGAGGTGCTTTCTGGGGACTGATGATCCAAAGACCTATCATGCCTGGTCCTGAAAATTATTTATCAAGGTCACTGTGCACTTGCAATATTATTTTATTTACCACTATGTCAAGGCATCTTGTTTTGTTTGCCACCTCCTTACCTTCTAAAAGCACTAAATTTTGTTTAGAGACTCCCTTTCACTGATAGTACAGTCAGAAAGAGCTACCAAAGTCCCTCACCATGGACCTCACGCCATTTCAAGGTTTGGCACGGAATGGTGGGGATAGGTGTGGAGATGGGAGGATGCAGGACCTAGTAGCTGCCACCTACCATGCTGCCCAACTGAGGAGAAATGAGTGAAGACTGGTGTTATGCCTTCCAGGGACCCATAACAACTGCACATGACTAATGGATTAGCCATCGGCACCAGCTTCCTCATCAGCTGCAAACAGTATTTTACTCAATGAATGAGTAGAACAGTTCCTCACCACAAAGAGATTCTGCCTCTGAATGCAGTGGCGATTTTGCCTTTGAAGCCATGATAGTACAATATTGAATCTTCACTAAATGCAATTTACCTTATAATAAGTAACAGCCCCATGGAAGAGCACTGCTGTAAGAAGGGAATTATTATTCCAGCTTTATAAGGTATTTGTCTGAGCTGTAAAAAAATGGTTGAATCTTAGTCAAGCTATGAGCACGATAGCAATTTCACTCTTTCATGCCTTTGCACGTGATGTTTTCTTTGCCTCGAAATACCACTTCTCTCTGGTTGGAGAACCCAGCTTAAATGTAACCTTCTGGGTGAAGTTTCTTCTGACCCCTCTAAGGTAGAGAATACTCTTCCCTCTTCTGTTCTTTCATGACGTATCTTCACTGAACAGACTTATATTAGAACACTGATTATTTGTTTTAATGGTCATCTCAACTCAGCGCTAAACTCCTTGAAAACAAAGACATGTTTATATTTGTTTCCTCCGTGCCAGGCTAATAGCAGAGACTCAGTACTTGTCTGTGAAATAAGCATTGTCATGGTCACATGAAGTAAGTGGCAAACATTAAATGGACAAGGGACAAGAACCCATAACCATTTGTCCATGTCCCTCTTGACTGCCCCAGCTGTGAAAAGGTGGCGGTAACCACCACTATTTATATTATTCAGGTTGATAATATCAGTTCTGGAGAAAGTGGATGTCAAGGGCAGCCTTAAAATGAAAAAGTATCCATTCATTCAGAGAGGCATTCAGTACACATTTACCAATTAATTACTATGCGCTATGAAAGGCAAGATAAATGGCATGGTCCCTACTCTCAAGAAGACAAGAAAATAAATCTTCACAATACAGGGTATTAAGTGTTGAGCACTGTGATAAGAAAGGCACCTACTCTACACTAGGTGAGTCAGGGAGGGATTCTCCGGAGGGTTATGACCAATGCCCTTGAAAGACCAATGGGACTTAAGTGTGACGAAAGTATAGAAAGCATTCTGAGTAAATGGAAAAGCCATGTGAATGTTCAGTGTTGGGAAAGAGGCTAGCATGTTTGGGGAGTAGAAGTAGTGTGGCCTGGGAGGTAAAGAAAGAAGAGGGAAAAGGGGACTTCTACCTGGTTACAAGCTAGTGACATAGATGTTTAAAAATAATATTAAAAATTTTTCTTTTAAGTCTAGAATAAAGGTAAATAATCAACTGATTCTAACACATCACCATGGCTAGTTTGGTAAAATGGACTCTATACAGCAATTTTTGAACACTTTATATTGACCAGATGTGGATGAGTGACTTAGAACAAAATTAAAATGTCCGTAAGAATCTTCAATAGTAATTTCCTGGGCTGATCTTAGTTCAACTTCAACTTTCTATAAGAAATGCGACATTTCTGCTAACTCTAATTCCAATCTTTGTCTCTGAATCCCCAAATCAGCTTTACCTCCCTCTAGCATACAGCTGTCATTTTACTAAATCGATGGGCAGGAGACCTACTCCCTTCTCGGAGAAAATCAGGGGACACAGAAACAGTCTTATTTCCAAAACAATACCGAAAGAGCAGAATGTAGAACTTCCAAGGGACATTATAATTGTTTAAAAGGCAGAAAAGCCTCATATATCAGTTCCAGTGGTAGAACAATCAACTACATTGTACATACACAGTCAGACTCATTCATAATCTGTGCTAGTATTTCCAAAAGTCTCAAAACCATGTTTGAAAATTTTTAATGGATCATAAAATAAAGCAAATTGTGTGCATTCATTTAAATCAAGCGAATCTGAACATTTGAGGCATGATCCTAGCGCAAAACTCAGTGCTTGGCCTCAAGTAGTATACGGAGATGACCCAAGTACAGGTCCCATTCCCAAGAACTTTCAGTGTATAAGAGCTGATAGAACTCTCCCTCTCTGAATATCCCTTCATTTTAAATGTAAAATGCTTATTCATTGAATAGGTACTCCAAAACCCCATGTCAAGTTTGTAAATATTTTAAGGCTTTTGGAAAGACAACAAGTTAACAGTGGTGAACTAGGATTGAGATATGCTGACCAGTTGCTTCTGAAGTTCATTAGAATGTCTTTCAGGAATTTTCTTGGCAGGCAAAAAAAAAAAAAAGCCAACACGTCTATCAGTACATTAAGACTATTGGGAGAAAATGCAGGAGAGGGAGAGGAAAGTACAAATAAAAGAATACATTTCTCAATTTAAAGGTTTCTGACTGAAAGTCCCAGATTGATAAACATATAAAAATATCTTGCAGGGAAAAATGTTGTACATGTCTAGATCTCAAGATATTTCCGAAATATTAATTCTCTCCACACATCTGAGACGAGCAGGCATCATTCCTGCTACTGGTGAAGAAAAGAGCCAAGTTGCCTAGGGCTCTGCAGCTTGTTGCGGTGTGAACCAGAACTAAAATAGGATTCTTGGCTCTCTGGATTTCTGATATCCAATTCAGCAGACTTCAACTTTCCACTAGACACTCTTGCAAGTTAAGCAGTTCTCATGTCAGCTTGTAACCAGCTGCTTAAATATCCTGTCAACCCTTCAAGTGTTATAAGTGTTAAGTGCCTAGCAACCTAGTATGTCCTGAGGACTAGTACCTACCTTGCTATATTGTTTGAATTTAGGTAGTAGTAAGAGTTCAAGAAGCCATCACTTCTATAAGTACTGCATATTAAAGTTCTAATGCTAATATCTTATGGAAAGAAGACTTAACTGGATAAAGGCTGAGCAGCCTCAATTATTTCCTTAAATAGGAAACCAAATTTCTAATGTTGATAAAGTGAATTATTATTTACAAATATCAATACAGTTTGTTTCAAGAAAGTGAAAGAAAAAAAATAATTGGAGGGGAGTAGGCATGTATGCATATGTGTGCTTAGGTTGAAGCAGAATTTTCTACATATGTCGCATAACCAGTTTATTTTCTATGAAACTGACTGGTTATTTGACGTTGAATACATACAATATATAAAAGTGCCTCATATTTAGATTTTTTTGGTATTAAGTAAAAAAATCGCTTAGAAACATGTTTCTTATTGGCATAACTGAAAAATCTGGAAGTTAATAGAAGACGGAAAATTGAACACAAGGAAAGTAATGTAAGGAATGTAGAGGGATGGGAGGAAGAAAGTGACATAATGAGGAAGATGAGGTTAATGTGTGTTATTTTAAAAGTACCATTCATTTCACAACCACTATTGAGAAATTACTATTCCTAGGCACTTAACAAAATATCACAGAGCTGAAATTCCAGTGGAGAAAGAAAATAGACATCAGATGTATAGTGTGTCAGGAGGGGATGAAAGTTAGCTATACTGACATTTTAAATAGAATTAGTTTAAAATTTTAAATAATAGATTAAAATTAAAAAGTTTTTTGGACAGCTTAAAATAGAAATTGTTCATGCATAGTCACATATCTATACAGTATATATAGTTCATAATAGAAAGGATTTCCATTAGGTGTTCTTTTTAGTGTCATGCCTTTACATCCTAAGAAACAACCTAAAACAATGCTTCTTTTATAATGAACTGCTACCAAGATAACCCACTGATTTATAGGGAGACCTCTCTCTATATAATCTTTGAAGTAATAACTGTGGCCTTCCCTTCTTACCTCCAAACCCCAATTTTCAAAGCCTTGTGCTTTGGGTCTTAACTGCAGTGTTAAGCAGGGTCTACTTGGATAAGCTCAGACTCCAGAATTAGTTTGATAGCTTTATATTCACTCCATAGAGCCCTGGAGCTCTGTGACAATTGATTAAAGAGTGAACAGGTAAAGGTAATGAAATGACACCACAAAGGGGACCTCACCAGGGGAAGATGACATACAACTCAGTGGACCATTAAATTACCTCTCTTGATTTGTTCCAACAAGATACATACAGTCTTAGTCTGCATGTTTTGTATTACTACCATGTATCTGAAGCTCATTCATGGTTATTTTATTTATTTCTTTTTAAAATCTCCAACTTTGCTTCAAACTCTCTTCAAGCAAAATAATGTGCGTAGTGGAGTCTTTTGCATGATCACATCCTTTCGTACTTTAAACCAAAACGTCTTCCAAATTTACATAGATAGCATTTTGAATCCCCAATATTTGAATTGGCAGAACTGCTGCACAATCACTCATCCATTTATATAATCATTCATTCAGTCATATAACAATATATATTGAGCCTTTATAACAATATTAAGGCACTGTGCTAATATATATATAGAAATAAAAGACCCATTCTCTCTAAATCTTGAAGAAAGATAGATAAGGTTGAAGACCTTAATAATTAAGCACTTAATAATTAAGTGGTCTTATAGAAATATGCACAGAGTGAAGAGAGGCTGGCACCTAATTCGCCCTTGGTGTAGGTTACTGGACAAGAGTTCCTAGAGGAGATGACACTTGTCTTGAGTCTTGAAGATTAAGTCATATGGAAACAGTAGGAAGAGCGGGGGGAGGAAAAACATCTTAAGAACCCTTCCTGGTTCCCAAAAGAATTAAAGATGTTTGGCAGGAATCTAGGCCCGGGACCCCAGGTCAATCTTATGGTTATTCCTGAGTCATAAATTCTGCCTTTCTGTTTCTATATCTAGAATCATCTGTTAATGGGTATATTTATGTGGGCTCAGAAGTGGCAATTGGGGTACAGTCAGTGTAGGGAGCAAGAATGAGTTTTCCAGAAGACAGCTGGGTTATGGGCTTCCACTCAGGGAGCCAGGTCAGTAACTGTCATTAACAATTGCTTTCTGTTAACAAAAAGCCTTTTGATATATACTCATTGTGCTGCTTGATGTGGGAGGCCTCATGGGTTACAAGGCCTTCTAACTAGCACTCCTCTGTGAGCTAAGATAAGGCAAAAAGCTGGATTTGTCAGAATAGCTCCTGGTTCTTCAAAGCCATCTGAGGCCCCAGAGTGCACTGTTACCTCCACGTAGTGTGAGAAACCCATGATCTGCCTTTCTAGGGGAATGAAGGACATCCTCCCACATTTATTCCTTCCATGCTGGAAGTCTAGGGTGTTGGCATGAGTGCAAGGTGGGATGGATACCCCTCTGCTGAGGAGCCAAGTGATTTGGGGTGGAGGCTATGTCTCCAAGTTCCAGTATCTGTAGACAAAGTGGATTACCCTGGCATAAGCCCAACTTTCAGGGGGGCATTGGGTGGTCCAGGGCAATATTCTCCAGTGAAAAAAGTCCCTGTGCAATCCACTGAACTTCTCAGCACCTTTGCAGGCCATTACTGGAGCACTTCTGAATTTCTTGTGTGCAACATGCATCATGCAGAGCCAAAGGTGCTGCCTCAGGCTTGCTGCTCACTCAACTCCTGCTGCCACTGCTGCACTGTCTCCCTGCACCATATTGTAAGTGGTCACTTGCAGAGCTTCTCTGGTAATACAAGAAAGTGTGCCGCTAGCTAATCCCCCTTCCTCCAGGGTGGTGTGGGGAGGGAAAAAGGAGGGTGTGGATTTCTTTTTTAACTTCTCACACAGTATATATAGACAGTTCTATTCAAAGAGAAGGGAAAAGCAATGGTTCTCGCTGCTGCTATCTTTAACTGTGCTGTCTCCCTTCTACTTTCCATCAAGAAAGAAGGGGAGGCTTTCCACTTCTTCTTATATGGCTGGACCTTTGCTTAGACAAAACTTAATGACCGAGTCCTCCAGGTTCAGCACTTGTTATGTAGAAGGAAGAGCCTTGAAATTGAGAAATGTCTTTTCTAATTCCATAAAGCTTGGCTTTTTTCAAGACTACTGTCTTGCTACACTTGACAGTAAATTCTTCGTTCTGTAGGTACTCAGTGGTGCCCTCCCTGGGGAAATACACATCACGGCCCAGCATGAGAGGTAGAAGGCAACAAGAGAACATGATACACAGGAGAAATAAAAATATATTCATTTAATATTTGCAAAAGATCAGCCCTATATCACTGGGAAGGAATGAGGCCCAAAGATTCAAATGTATGATAAATCAACAGGAAAATGAGAAGAAACCTAGATATGTGGGTTTATAGGTATAGAGCCGCTATATCACCAGGCTTAATAGGTCAGGTGGTTTTCGATGGGGTCTTGAGCAAGTATATTTCAGGAATGTAGAGAAGCGCCAAGTATCACAAAGCTTTGGGAATTAATTATCTATAGGTAAGGAAGGGGCTCTCTGCAAGGTGTGTGTAATTAATTACCTGTTTTTGCAGGTGTGGAAGTCAGGCATCATCCTGGCAGGATGTTTATGAGAAGGTGTGTAAGTTCAGTTGGGCGCAGAGAAAACACTATTATAACCTCAAAAAGAGAAGCAGCTCACTAAATAATGTGCTTTCTGACAGAAAAAGGTGAGCCTTCTTAGGTATTAATAAAGGAGTTATCTAAAATAAATGAAGGAAACAACTGTATGTATTAGGCCACACTAAATAATTGGAATAATTTCTACTACTCCATGATTTGGATTTTCTTTCAAATGCTTAATGGTTTATTCCTATATCTCAAACCATCTGGGAATATGTGAGTTCGATTAGAAATCAAAGAGTCAAATGCACACTGTTTTTAGTCAGATGCATGTTGGAACATTTGGAGGTCATGGGAAAAATGAGTATAATGAAGAAAAGGGAATGTTGCCATTATAAAAACTAATGATTTGTTGCCATAAGTATAAGGACTTCTGAAATCAAAGGTACTGAATTAATTATAATATCTCATGGCTTGAAGAGCTCAGAACATTCATTGATAGTTCATGATGATCTTACTTCATGTTATAAGATTATAATTAAAGAAAAATAAATATTTTGAACTAAGAAAACTATGATTGGTCTGATTTTTGCTCCTACCCTCAGTATGGAAGAGATGTAGGCAAGGTAAAATGAACACAGAGAATTTCTCACAAATACTACTACTACTGCTACTACTATAAAATTGTTGCACATATGCTTTTTTTTGTAGCAAACCTGAAAGGGTCTTGTCTCTACCTTCAAATTTCTTCAAACTGAGAGGAAGTTTACCTTTTGGTCCTCACTCCTCTCTTATACATGAGATTTTAATTATCATTATTATTATTATTATATTGAGGAGAAAGAATCACCTCTTACTCCTTTGCTCCTACTTCTAACCAAGATATTATTGCCTTATCCTTAAATCATCTTCCTCTGGACTTAGCCTGAGGAACTCCCTGGCTGTCTGACTCCTGCTGGCCACAGTCTGCCCTGCAGGTAACTGATTCAAGACCAAACAGCTGTTTCTGTACAGGGAAAGGAAATGGGAAGACAGCAGGGACCACTATGGACTGAAAGTCTACATGTTGAAATCCTAATGCCCAATGTGATGGTATTTGGAGTTGGGGCCTTTGGGAGGTGATTTGGTCATGAGAGTGGAGCCCTTATGAATGGGATTAGTGCCCTTATTAAAGAGCTCCTAGAAAACTGTTCCTGATACAGTGAGAAGTCAGTAATCTATGAACCAGAAAGCAGGTCCTCACCAGACACCAAATCTGCCAGCGCCTTGATCTGGGACTTCCCAGCCTCTAGAACTGTGAGAGGGATCAAATAAAGGCATCAATATTCCAACACATTATTCTGCCATGCTATGGTATATACAGTGTTTATAGGCACAATGTGGGGAGAAAGGCCTTTGAAAAAAGATACCACGTAGAGATTGAAGGAAAGGGAGAGAGTAAAATGGTAGCATAGAGGATGAGAACTGCAAGTTGTCAAATGTTCCTCGCTCCTTTCCCTTTTTGCTGTGCCCTGCCCATTGTATCTCTAGTGGTTTGTGTAATTGGGGCTGACATCACTCGTCCTTTATAGCATTGCACTCTCCGGCACGCGTGCATTAAACAGAACATCAGATTAGGTCTATGAACATTGCCAAAAAAATGAGAAAAGAAACAGCTTAGAAAACATAGTGATACATGTTATTTTTTTCTCTCTTTTTCTTTTCAGTCAATAGATTTATTTGGGTCTGCCCATACTTTGGCAAGAAAGCTTATTTTTGTGCCACATGAGTCAGTTAAGATGAGAACAGCAATTTGTTTGAGCAGACACGGGAATGCATTGCTTTGGAAGCAAGGTGCCTATCTATGTACTAGAGGACACCATTACAACAAGACGACATGAACATTTATAGACAGAAGGTATATATCTGGACTGATGAATTGAGACGGAAACTCTTTCAGATGTCTGTTCCAAATCCTAAGTGAAAGAGATATAGAGATAGAGATGGACATAGTGATAGAGAGAGGCAGAGGGAGGGAGAGAATAAATATAAAGAAGGACCTAACAGTCCTGTTGTGGAGAATGTGTGATGAGAATGAAGGATGGGACCAACGTTAGCATCAGCACCAGTAGTGCTGATGGCTTAGGCTCAGAGCATGAGCCTAAGCTCCAGCATTAGTCAAGGAGCAGCTGAGTTCTCTGCCAGCAGTGGGAGTCAACAGTGTAACGTGGGCTATAAGATCCAGAAAGGCTGTGGGCCAAGCAGAAGGAGACAGAGACCTGAGACCTTCAAAAGACACAGAGAGATACTGACAATCTCAAAACTTACTGAGAAAGATCATAGATCTGAATAGAAAAATCTCATAAAGGATCCATGTTAAAGAGGCAACCCACCTCATCGTAAAGTTTAAAAAGAGGTGATGGGGTAGAGATATCTGGAATTTATAAGAAAAACAATTCTTAAAGAACAAACAAAAAACACCTTTACCACTGGAAGGCAGAGAAACAGGTTTTATTTTTGATGTCTTTAATCTTCTTTCTCTCTGTCCCTGTGCATATTTTTCTCTGTCAGCATCTGGCCTCACATAAAACAGCTGTTCACATGAGACGTCTGGATTGTAAATCTTTTTTTACTGAGGACCCTGCAGCTTGCTGCTCAGAACTAGGTAGCAAGGTTAAGTAATAGTAGGAAGGATCACCGTAAACAAACAAATAAAGTAACACCTTGGTGTGGTGGTTACAGTGTTGCTCTAAGTACCCCCAAGATGCCCTTCTGTGGGCTTTCTGGTTTTCTGACTAGTCCCCAAGTATCTTCCCCCAGTTTGGTTTAATACTAGGAAGTAAATGGGAAGACCACCTTTGGGAGTTGGCCTGTCTTAATCTTCAGAGTCTCAAACATTCAGAGTGTCCCTGTTTTATTTTCCAGGGAAGAGTCACAGTTACAATTTAACACTTCAGCCTGACCATGATGGATATGGCCAGCCAGCCAGTGCTCTGAAGATGTTAAGGATATAAAATCCAAGCAGCAGATGTAGCCCTGAAATGCTACTCAAAATCCTCTTTCTAGTCATCTTCACATTTCCTGCTTCTAGCCCGTGTTTCCTGACCCCTTCTCTCTTTCTGGAGTTTTACCCTAGATTTTAATTTTTTTCCCCTGTAATCTCAGTTTGAGACATATGATCATAGTACCATTTTCTTGGGCTTCCTGCTCAAATCTTGGTACTGTACACTCTTGATTTTGGAATTCCATCAACTCTGGATTAAAGACACAGCATTAGCATCAGCACCAGTAGTCAGAGGAAGAACTGGTCAAGCCAGGCAGAACCTGCAGTTTTGCCAGGGATGACGGATTGAGAAAGATATTAATCAAACTAGTACCAATTTCAAATCTGCGCCCAAGTGTGCCTCAGCCATGGAAGCGCGCAATCAGCTTCCAGAGGCACCCCTTTCCCCTTCCCAAGTAGAGCCTGGGTACAGAATGTCACCACCCTTTGCCTGACTTCATCAAACAAGCCTTCTGACAGGTCTCCCATCCTCTAGCTTTCTCCTGGCTTCAGTCCATCTTCTCCAGGATGACCCAGCCATGTGGCTGACAGGGTCTCTGTGCTCTGGCCAGGTGTCAGGCCTGAGCCTGTGAGGCGGGAGAGCCGAGTTCAGGACACTGGACCACCAGAGACCTCCAGGCCCCTTGTAATACCAATCGGTGAGAGCTCTCCGAGAGACCTCCATCTCAATGCTAAGACACAGCTCCACTCAACGACCAGCAAGCTACAGTGCTGGACACCCCATGCCAAACAACTAGCAAGACAGGAACACAACCCCACCCCTTAGCAGCGAGGCCGCCTAAAATCATAATAAATTCACAGACACCTCAAAACACACCACCGGCCACAGTCCTGCCCACCAGAAAGACAAGATGCAGCCTCATCCACCAGAACACAGGCACCAGTCCCCTCCACCAGGAAGCCTACACAACCCACTGAACGAAACTTACTCACTGGGGGCAGACACCAAAAACAATGGGACCTACGAACCTGCAACCTGTGAAAAGGAGACCCCAAACACAGTAAATTAAGCAAAATGAGAAGACAGAGAAATACACAGCAGATGAAGGAGCAAGGTAAAAACCCACCAGACCAAACAAATGAGGAGGAAATAGGCAGTCTACCTGAAAAAGAATTCAGAGTAATGATAGTCAAGATGATCCAAAATCTTGGAAATAGAAGGTTGAAAATACAAGAAACGTTTAACAAGGACCTAGAAGAACTAAAGAGCAAACACAATGATGAACAACACAATAAATGAAATTAAAAATTCTCTAGAAGGAATCAATAGCAGAATAACTGAGGCAGAAGAACAGATAAGTGACCTGGAATATAAAATAGTGGAAATAACTATCACAGAGCAGAAAAAAGAAAAACAAATAAAAAGAATTGAGGACAGTCTCAGAGACCTCTGGGACAACATTAAACACACCAACATTCGAATTATATGGGTCCTAGAAGAAGAAGAGAAAAAGAAAGGAACTGAGAAAATATTTGAAGAGATCATCATTGAAAATTTCCCTAATATAGGAAAGGAAATAGTCAATCAAGTCCAGGAAGCGCAGAGAGTCCCATACAGGATAAATCCAAGGAAAAACATGCCAAGACACATATTAATCAAACTATCAAAATTTAAATATAAAGAAAAAATATTAAAAGCAGCAAGGGTAAAGCAACAAATAACATACAAGGGAATCCCCATAAGGTTAACAGCGGATCTTTCAGCAGAAACTCTGCAAGCCAGAAGGGAGTGGCAGGACATATTTAAAGTGATGAAAGGGAAAAAGCTACAACCAAGAGTACTCCACCCAGCAAGGATCGCATTCAGATTTGATGGAGAAATTAAAACTTTTACAGACAAGCAAAAGCTAAGAGAATTCAGCACCACCAAACCAGCTTTACAACAAATGCTAAAGGAACTTCTCTAGGCAGGAAACACAAGAGAAGGAAAAGACCTACAATAACAAACCCAAAACAATTAAGAAATGGTAATAGGAACATACATATCGATAATTACCTTAAATGTAAATGGATTAAATGCTCCCACCAAAAGACATAGACTGGCTGAATGGATACAACAACAAGACCCATATATATGTTGCCTACAAGAGACCCACTTCAGACCAAGGGACACACACAGACTGAAAGTGAGGGGACGGAAAAAGATATTCCATGCCAATGGAAATCAAAAGAAAGCTGGAGTAGCAATTCTCATATCAGACAAAATAGACTTTAAAACAAAGACTATTACAACAGACAAAGAAGGACACCAAATAATGATCAAGGGATCAATCCAAGAAGAAGATATAACAATTGTAAATATTTATGCACCCAACATAGGAGCACCTCAATACATAGGCAAATGCTAACAGCCATAAAAGGGGAAATTGACAGTAACACAATCGTAGTAGGGGACTTTAACACCCCACTTTCACCAATGGACAAATCATCCAAAATGAAAATAAATAAGGAAACACAAGCTTTAAATGACACATTAAACCAGATGGACTTAACTGATATTTATAGGAGATTCCATCCAAAAACAACAGAATACACTTTCTTCTCAAGTGCTCATGGAACACTCTCCAGGAGAGATCATATCTTGGGTCACAAATCAAGCCTTGGTAAACTTAAGAAAACTGAAATCATATTAAGTATCTTTTCCAACCACAACACTATAAGACTAGATATAAATTACAGGAAAAAAACTGTAAAAAATACAAACACATGGAGGCTAAACAATACACTACTAAATAACCAAGAGATCGCTGAAGAAATCAAATAGGAAATCAAAAAATACCTAGAAAAAAATGACAATGAAAACACGATGACCCAAAACCAATGGGATGCAGCAAAAGCACTTCTAAGAGGGAAGTTTATAGCAATACAATCCTACCTCAAGAAACAAGAAACATCTCAAATAAACAACCTAACCTTACACCTAAAGCAATTATAGAAAGAACAACAAAAAATCCCAAAGTTAGCAGAAGGAAAGAAATCATAAAGATCAGATCAGAAATAAATGAAAAAGAAATGAAGGAAACGATAGCAAAGATCAATAAAACTAAAAGCTGGTTCTTTGAGAAGAAAAACAAAATTGATAAACCATTAGCCAGACGCATCAAGAAAAAAAGGGAGAAGACTCAAATCAATAGAATTAGAAATGAAAAAGGAGAAGTAACAACTGACACTGCAAAAATACAAAGCACTGTAAGAGACTACTACAAGCAACTATATGCCTTAAAATGGATAACCTGGAAGAAATGGACAAATTCTTAGAAAAGCACAACCTTCAGAGACTGAACCAGGAAGAAATAGAAAATATAAACAGACCAATCACAAGCACTGAAATTGAAACTGTGATTAAAAATCTTCCAACAAACAAAAGCCCAGGACCAGATGGCTCCACAGGTAAATTCTATCAAACATTTAGAGAAGAGCTAACACCTACCCTTCTCAAACTCTTCTAAAATATAGCAGAGGGAGGAACACTCCCAAACTCATTCTACGTGGCCACCATCACCCTGATACCAAAACCAGACAAAGATGTCACAAAGAAAGAAAACTACAGGCCAATATCACTGATGAACATAGATGCAAAAATCCTCAACAAAATACTAGCAAACAGAATGCAACAGCACATTAAAAGGATCATACACCATGATCAAGTGGGGCTTATCCCAGGTATGCAAGGATTCTTCAATATATGCAACTCAATCAATGTGATACACCATATTAACAAATTGAAGGATAAAAACCATATGATCATCTCAATAGATGCAGAAGCTTTCAACAAAATTCAACACCCATTTATGATAAAAGCCTTCCAGAAAGTAGGCATAGAGGGAACTTACCTCAACATAATAAAGGCCATATATGACAAACCCATAGCCAAAATTGTCCTCAACGGTGAAAAACTGAAACCGTTTCCACTAAGATCAGGAACAAGACAAGGTTGCCCACTCTCACCACTGTTATTCAACATAGTTTTGGAAGTTTTAGCCACAGCAATCAGAGAAGAAAAAGAAATAAAAGGAATCCAAATCGGAAAAGAAGAAGTAGAACAGTCACTGTTTGCAGATGACATGATACTATACACAGAGAATCTTAAAGATGCTACCAGAAAACTACTAGAGCTAATCAATGAATTTGGTAAAGTAGCAGGATACAAAATTAATGCACAGAAATCTCTTGCATTCCTATACATTAATGATGAAAAATCTGAAAGAGAAATTAAGGAAACACTCTTATTTACCATTGCAACAAAAAGAATAAAATACCTAGGAATAAACCTACCTAAGGAGACACAAGACCTGTATGCAGAAAACTATAAGACACTGATGAAAGAAATTAAAGATGATACAAACAGATGGAGAGATATACCATGTTCCTGGATTGGAAGAATCAACGTTGTGAAAATGACTATACTACCCAAAGCAATCTACAGATTCAATGCAATTCCTATCAAACTACCAATGGCATTTTTCACAGAACTAGAACAAAAAATTTCACAATTCGTATGGAAACACAAAAGACCCCGAATAGCCAAAGCATTCTTGAGAACAAAAACGGAGCTGGAGGAATCAGACTCCCTGACTTCAGACTATACTACAAAGCTACAGTAATCAAGACAGTATGGTACTGGCACAAAAACAGAAATATAGATCAATGGAACAGGACAGAAAGCCCAGAGATAAACCCACGCACATATATTCACCTTATCTTTGACACAGGAGGCAAGAATATACAATGGAGAAAAGACAGCCTCTTCAATAAGTGGTCCTGGGAAAACTGGACAGCTACATGTAAAAGAATGAAATTAGAACACTTTCTAACACCATACACAGAAATAAACTCAAAATGGATTAAAGACCTAAATGTAAGGCCACACACTATCAAACTCTTAGAGGAAAACATAGGCAGAACACTCTATGACATAAATCACAGCAAGATCCATTTTGACCCACCTCCTAGAGAAATGGAAATAAAAACAAAAATAAACAAATGGGGCCTAATGAAACTTAAAAGCTTTTGCACAGCAAAGGAAACCTTAAACAAGATGGAAAAACAACCCTCAGGATGGGAGAAAATATTTGCAAAAGAAGCAACTGACAAAGGATTAATCTCCAAAATATACAAGCAGCTCATGCAGCTCAACATCAAAAAAACAAACAACCCAATCCAAAAATGGGCAGAAGACTTGAATAGACATTTCTCCAAAGAAGATATACAGATTGCCAACAAACACATGAAAGCATGCTCAACATCAGTAATCATTAGAGAAATGCAAATCAAAACCACAATGAGGTATCACCTCACACCAGTCAGAATGGCCATCATCAAAAAGTCTACAAACGATAAATGCTGGCGAGGGTGTGGAGAAAGGGAATCCTATTGTACTGTTGGTGGGAATGCAAATTGATACAGCCACTATGGAGAACAGTATGGAGGTTCCTTAAAAAACTAAAACTAGAACTACCATATGACCCAGCAATCCCACTACTGGGCATATACCCTGAGAAAACCATAATTCAAAAACAGTCATGTACCACAGTGTTCATTGCAGCTCTATTTACAATAGCCAGGACATGGAAGCAACTTAAGTGTCCATCGACAGATGAATGGATAAAGAAGATGTGGCACATATATACATGTTATATATGTTATGGCTGTTACTCAGCCATAAAAAGAAACGAAATTGAGTTATTTGTAGTGAGGTGGATGGACCTATAGTCTGTCATACAGTGAAGTAAGTCAGAAAGAGAAAAACAAATATTGTATGCTAACACATATATATGGAATCTAAAAAGAAACAAAAAATGGTTCTGAAGAACCTAGGGGCAGTACAGTAATAAAGATGCAGATGTAGAGAAGGGACTTGAGGACATGGGAAGGGGAAAGGGTAAGCTGGGACGAAGTGAGAGAGTGGCATGGACATATATACACTACCAAATGTAAAACAGATAGCTAGTGGGAAGCATCCGCATAGCACAGGGAGATCAGCTCGGTGCTTTGTGACCACCTAGAGGGGTGGGATAGGGAGAGTGGGAGGGAGATGCAAGAGGGAGGGGATATGGGGATATATGTATACGTATAGCTGATTCACTTTGTGATACAGCAGAAACTAACACACCTTTGTAAAGCAATTATACTCCAATAAAGATGTTAAAAAAAACAACAGAAAAAGAAAGTAGTACCAATTTCAATAAATGCATCTATTCTTGATAAGAGCCCTAGGAGGCTAAAAAAAAAATAAAAGTTAAACAAAATACATTTAATCCAAAAACAAAGAGAGAATTTTGCTTTCATGATTATGAAAATAATTTTCATAATGCCCTGCTAGTAATTAAACATGTATTCTTTTCTCCTCTGCAGCAAAAGAGACACCTTAGAATAAATGCAAGCAACTGTCATTTCCTTCCCTAGAGGGGTGGGTCTAGAGATCCTGAAACTTCCTGGGGACTTTGCCTCAGAAAGCAAATCACTTTAGATCCATTGAAAATACTCTCAGAGGGTTGATGGGAGTGCTGCCAGAATTACTGATGGTCACTTACTTTAGGAGGAATTAAAGGGACTTTCACTAGAGCCTAAGTGTTTTGAGGGTTTAACAGGAAATTTGTCTTAGGTAGGTCCCATGGGAAGATAGACCAATGACAGTTTCAAGTCCCTGAGATGGAGGACACTAGAATTCCCTGCTTAGTGCTCCTGAAGCGAACTGGTGTCCATGAGAGTGACTGTGTATGAGAACCAAAAGAAATGCAAGCTGAAGTTTGCAAATTTAGAAATCAGAGCACTGTCACAAGGTGAGTTGGCTCCTGATGGAAGAGGCCTATGCAGGTACCTGCACCATCAAGACATGACTGCACCAGTCCACCAGCAGGACCAGATTTTGTGTCAAGGTCAGGTGGCACCAAGCAGCAATGGTACACGGATCAGACTCCCCTTTTAAAGCTTCACTTAGGTGTGGAAGCTAGATTGACCCGCCGCCCCATAGACTATAAAAGCCTCCACTCTAATGAGTATGAAAAGTTTCTTTCTTAGTTTTTTAAATTAAATATTTCAAACCTATAGAGAAGAAAAAATAGAATAAATGCCTGTTTACCCACCACTCAGATTTATCAAACTGTAACATTCACAGCGTTTTGATGCAATATTCCTTAAGTCATTACCCACATATTTCAAGCCTCCTTTGGAACCACCCCTAATTCCATTCCTTCCTCTTTTCCCCATGTTTGTCATTCCCCTATATTTTTACATTTCTGTCTTCATAAATAATATACAATATTGTTTTTAATGCTTAAAAATGTGTTTTTTAAGCATTAAAATATTTTGCTGGAAATACCACATTTATCTGTGTATATATCACTCCTCAATTAACTTTTTGTTACTCTCCCTTGTTTTGAGATTTATTCATGTTAATTTATGTAGCGTTCTAATAATTTGTTAACATTTGTAATAAAGAGCCTCACTTCATTTTCCATGTTTTACCAAGAGTTTTCCAGCCCCACCACTCTCCCTTCTCCGTCTGTCCCACATCCGGGCAATCTTACGAGAAAGGCCAGCGCTCACTCCTTTGGCATTGCGGGGAAGTTCAGGCTATGCAAGCCCCAGCCTTAGTGTGTGCGTGAAAACACTGACCCCCCAAGGTGGGTTAAGGGTTAGGAGTTAACCGCCATGGAAATCCCAAGCCAGTCTCCTTTCCCTATACTCTCAAGCCATTTTTTTGACCAGCTTGGGACTCTTTCCTGTTCCCTGCAGAGAGCCACATTATATAGTGACTAATAAACCTTTAGAGACCCTCCTGATGTGTCTGACACCATAGGTCTAGATACCTGAACCAGATTTTGAGTGAAGTCTATCTAAACCTCAACAAAATGTCTAGACATGTGCAGTAATAAGTCTAGTCATCTTTGAGTCATATAAAAACCCAAAAAGTTTACAAAGAATCTCCAATTTTGTCTTAATGAAAGTATATTTGTCAATATATGAGAACAGAATATATTCTATTTAATAGCTTGTGTAATAAATATTTAGACATATGGTACATGTGTCTGTTTTTGTACTTTTGTCCTGAGTCCTGAAAGATTAGGTGCAGGTTTAACCTTGTAGAGGTCAAGTTCTCTGTAAAAGGTCATTGTGGAGTTGCTCCTTCAGAGTATTTATCACGTTTTCAATTATTCATCTGTTGGTGTAATTTTGGCTGAATCCTCTATTGGACTCTAAGCTCCATGGTGGCAGGGACTGTGTCTATGGTTGTATCAATTCTCCAGAAGGTACGTGGCTGAGAGTAGGCGCTTACTAGATATTTGTTGAGTGAATAACTGATGGGTGCTTGTCTACTCCTGTGGTGAGGTGATTGCTAGACTAGGTCCCTGCTGGCACCACAGTGGCACCCCATGCCTATGCTCCAAGATCATGGCTCTCTTTTACCTTATATTCATATACTTGAGTATCCTTCCCACAGAAAGATTACAAAGCTAAGGTGACTGAATTGGGAGGGAGCTCCAACCTCAGTCATTTGTCTTGTTAGAACCATTTCTTTCCCCAGACCCATCAAGTTAGTATTGAGCCCACCACCAACCTCGAATCCCCCTCTTGATACCAGAACTTAAGTGCTACTTCATCTCCCCTGGCAGCTTTCCTAATTTTGACTCTCACAGTGGGGTTTGTACTAAGCATTGTTAACGTTTACCAAGGTCCAATGCTCTCTTTGTGGGTACTTGGAGAATTAAGCCTCCCTACCTCCTAGACATCAGACACAGCCATGTGACTACATGACTAGTCGCAGCTAATGAAACGTGGGCAAAAGTGACCTACATCACTTCAGGGTCAAAGCATTTAATTGCTGGTGCTCAACAGCCCTTTCTTCTCTTGCTAAGAGGATTGTAGAAGCTTGTGGTGACATGGTCACATCTTAAGATGATAGAGCATCACCAAATAAAATTTAAATCTTAAAGGAAAATGCATATGCTTAGCTTTCAAACTAGTGAAATACTTCTTATACTTCAGAGTAAGAGATAAATTGCACCAAGGATGTTTAAAATAAACATTAGATGGAAGTGGGCTTATTTATAAATTTGGAATAGTCATTAGGTAAGCTCAAATATGTGGATTGGAGAAAAAGATTAAGTAGCTCTTAAAATGTAGGTAGAGCAGAAGTCTAGAAGATGTTTCACATATTTAGCCCACATATGCATTTATATACATAAAATTTTGCAGTCTTAATCCTTAGGATGACATATGCACAATGCTTTGAAAACTAGTACGTATTTATATTAGTTTGCTAGGGCTGCCATAACAAAATACCACAGACTGGGTGGCTTAAACGACAGAAGCTGTCTCCCAGTTCTGCAGTTTAGAAGTCCAAAATCAAGGTGTCAGCTGGGTTGGCTGCTTCTGAGGGCTCAAAGGTAAGGATCTGTTCCAGGCTTCTCTCCTTGGCTTGCAGATGGCCATCTTCTCCCTGTGTCCCTTCACATCATCTTCCTTCTATGCATGTCTCTCTGTGTCCACATTCTCCCTTTTTATGAGGATACTACTTATATTGGATTAGGAGATATATATGTATATACATGGAGAACCCTGACCCCTAACTAATACAGGTGAATTTTATATAATCAGAAAGTTCAGGGGATGGTTTCCTTGAGAAAGTGGCTTGCACTGAGACAATATCCATGAGCATCTAAGTATTTTTCAGATTAAAGAAGAAGCATGTATAAATGCTTTGTGATCATCTGGAACACAGTGAGCAAAGAAGCCTAACTAGAAGCCAGTGTAGGTGGGAGAGAATGAGGTTGATGATGGTGTGAGATAATGCTGGAGATGGGAAGGGAGGGGCGGGCAGACCACATAAAACCTTGCATGTTTTTCATCCTAATAAGGGATCTTAAACATGGTCATTTGTCATTTCAAGATGATTTCTCTGACTTCAGTAGGAACAGGTATAAAGGAGGACACAAGAAAACCCGAAGTAAGAGTATGGTATTCCAGTTCTGACACCAGTTCTAATGTGTGTGTGTGTGTGTGTGTGTGTGTGTGTGTGTGTGTGCGCGTTTCCACACCACCAGGCAATTAACTCCATCCTGATGCTACCTACCTGGAGAGAACATCAGATCCCACAGGGTAAGGGCTCAGTTCTACTAGACTGAACCACCTCCCACCCGCTCCTGCCCTCGCCCCGCGCCCTGTGCTTCAGATGCCAATTGAAAGTCCAGATTGTCACCTGTGCTACTGACTGACTGGCCACAGGTTGGAGGTTGCCGTGATTTCCTCCCCCAGTTTAATTTGCCGGAGCAGCTCACAGAACTCAGAGAAACATCTTACTTACTAGATTACTGGCTTTTTACAAAAGGATAGAACTCAGGAACAGTCAAATGAAAGAGATGCATAGGGCAAGGTATATGGGAAGGGGCACAGAGCTTCCATGTCCTCTCTGAGAGAACCACTCTCCCCACATCTCCATGTGTTCACCAACCTGGAAGCGCTCTGAACCCTGGCCTTTTAGGTTTTTATGAGGCCTCGTTACACAGCATGGCTGATTAAATCACTGGCCACTGGCGAGTGATTCAACCTCCAGCCCCCCTCCTCTTCCCAGATGTCAGAAGGGTGGGACTGAAAGTTTGGTTGGTTTCCCTGGCATCCAGCCCCCATCCTTAGGTGCTTTACAGAAGTCACCTCATTAACATAAACTCAGGTGTGGCTGACAGGGGTGTATTATGATACCAAGACACCTGTATTGCTTTTATCACCTAGAAAATCCCAAGCGTTGTAGGAGTTCTGTGTCAGAATATATATATTTCTTATTATAAATCACAATATTACAGATATTGATCCAGATGAGAGTCATTAAGCCAGGACTAGATTGATGGCAGTAGAGATGGGCAAAGAGACATTTAAGATATAAAAATGACAGGACTTGATATTGGATCAGAAAAGAAGATAACAAGATTGTATAAATAGATAAATGGCGGTGCCATTCTCTGAGCTAGGAAACTCTGATTTGAGAGGAAATATCAATTCAATTTGAGATTTGTTGAATATGAGGTAATTTTGACAGTCCAAGAGGAGATGTCAATTAGACAGTTGGATATATGGTTCCAGAGGAGAGAGTATCATAAAAGTGAGGAGACAGCCTAGGATTGAAAATTGAAGAATTTCACCTTTAATGATCTGTTCATATAGAATGAACTAGAGGAGAAATGTCCAGCAGTGTAGAAGAAAAACCAGCTGATTGCTTTTTCAAGGAAACAAAGGGAAGAAAGTGCTTCATGTAGGAGTGAGTGGTCAAGAACATATTGCTGCTGGGACCTGTCTAAGAACATAAGTTTCACTGGGCAGGGATCTTTGTTTTCTTCTCTAATATGGCCCAAGTGTTCAGAACGTCCCTAGAACACAGTAGGTGCTCAATAAATAATTATCAAATGTTGGATAAAGTAAGATTAAGACCAAAAAGTCTCTTTTGGATTCAACTATGAGGTTATGAGTGAATTTTGCCATTACTCTTTTGATGGAGTGATAGATGAGGGAGTGGAATTGGAGTGGTTGAGGAGGGTGTGGGATAGGAGGAAATAAAGTGATATGAGCGTAGACAACTCTTCTGGGAAAGCTGGCTGTGATGGGGGAAAAGGGAATGTGGGGTCCAGGGAAGGTTTTAATTTTGCTTAGTTTAGTTTTTTAATAGGAGAATGTCCAAAAACTTGAAAGGACTGGGTTGAGAGTGGGAGTTGAACGTTCCACAGAGGGAAGGGAAAACCAACAGTGTGGATTCTTGAAAAAGCAGAGTGGTAGAGGTCTAAGCACAGATGGAGTCATTGGCCTTAGGTAGCTGGAGGGAAATGTCCTTAACTGTAATAGGAGGAAGGGAAATAAAACAGGTGCTGATGTAGTTAGATTGTATGTTTGAAAATGAAGGAATGAATACCCATCAAGTAGCTCAATATGGTCTTTGTAAAAGAGGTGGTGAGATTATTTGCTAAGATAATAGAGAGAGGTGAGACAGAGACAGGGGTTGGATGTTTGAGGAAAGGGCAATCAGTTCAAATAGCTGATATAAAAAGGGGAAAAGTTGACTAGGACATAAGAGTAATTGAATAGTACTGAAGGCTCATTTGAGATTGGTCATTATTAATTTATAGAAAAATACATCTACTTTGTCTTGTAAGGATGATGAGGGTACCATCCTAAAAATTTTTGCTTCACAGCTACAGAAACAAGATGAATTAGAAAACACCAGCTCTGCCATTTATGCTGGGCACAAATGAAATAGACTTGTTTACCTATGTGTCCCTAGAGACTTAGTACATTTCCCCAGGCAAAAATGGTAACTCATTCAATTTGAAAATGAATTTTAAATGTCCAAAATCCTCTTAATGAATTCATTTACAGTACATTGATATAAATATATGTTTATCTTTGTAATATTGGTAAATTGATTTATTTGACCATGTGTTTATGTGAGTTTAAATTCACTGATGCTAACAACAAACATGGATTTGAAGCAACAAAATGCTTTTGTTTTTGTCAATATGACCACTCTTTAAATGTATGTACTCCAACATGCTGGAGTTAATTTGACTTGGAAACTGACTTGTTAAAGATTAAATTACTAAATCCATCAAATCCATATCTAGACCTTTAACAAAATTTATAGCTCTATTGGACATAAAATCACAGGGTAGAGCAAACTAAGAGAAACTAAACACAGTATTATGCAAATAAGTTAGGATGTTTTAACAACTGACATTCATTATTCATTTTTGATAGGTGATAATCAGCTAAATTGGCATGCCACTTTTAACTTTTAATCATGGTAAAATTACTTTTAATTTGATAATACTTTGATAATACTTTTAGTTTGATAATATTCAGCTCCATTTACAAAGTAAAGGTAGAATAATGTTAACATTTGGTCAATTCAGATTTTCATTATGTTAATTGTACACTGTATTCTTTACAGAAAACACATGCTTGAGTACATGCAATATTTTGATTATGCATCAAAATGAAAGAATAAAAAATATAACCATATTGTAATCATTTTTCTTTTTTATAATTGATCTTCACATTTTAAAATCAGGCAATTTGAATTCTTCACAGATATAGTGTTAAGAAATTGATTATGTTTGTGTTTGTGGAAAAGAAACTGCATATAAACTATGTTTACTATTCTTGAAGGAAATGTCTCTTCCAGGGGATTTATTTTCCAATGACAATTGAATTGAAGATAACTAACAAAGAATTGTTAACTAAATCAATTTTAGGGCTTTACATTTCACTAATAATTTAGGTCATTATTAGGTTTTTATGAGGCTCTTCCAATTCCTATTTCTCTGTATTATAATTTAGGGGAATTATAAATAGCATAGACTACAGAATGCAAAGTTTAGGAAATATCCTAGATAATTTAATCCAAAATAAATTGGAAAAAGCCATAATTTAGCTATGTTTGTGGAGGCCTCCAGTGGTTGTTTATCTATTGATAAATGCTTATGATTAGATCTCACAAAGAATTGTTTGGAAGTCAACCATGATGAAATTTCACTTTAGCAAACATTGTGTCAACAGAGAATGGTAATTTAATAGACTCCCTTGGATAATAACCAGCGACACAATCTGCTTCTCTGAGGTCCACTTATCAGACAGGATGAATCATTTTGAAACAAAATGAAAAGATGTTTCTATAATTGCCATTATTCTTGTTTTTCTAATGCAGCTTGTGTTTATATAGACACATTTAAAGTAAATACCCTAGTAATTGCTGTGATTGAAAGAATTACCTACTCTGCCAGGGATGTAGATTCCAGGTATATAGTAAGTGGCATAGTATTTGAGACTTAATTTTGAAAACAGGGCTGGAACTAAAGGTTTAAGGAGAGGAGAAATGGGTCAGCACTTGAAGAAATGTAATATGAGAAATAACAACTTAATGAACCTGAAGTCATGTCAGAACTTAATACTCATCAATTTAAGGCCTTTATGGTTCTGCCCATCACAGAAATAAGTTAGCACCCAGATCCTACCTCTTTATCATGAGTGGTGTACAATGAAGAATGCCCATACTCCTACATCCAGATTATGGAAATTTGCTTTGTTTCCTCATAGAGGGTATTTTAAAATCTATGCATGTTTTTCTTAATTTCCCTCCAAAACATCCCCAAACACATGGTATTTTATAAGTTATTCTCTCTGCTTGAAATGTCTTTCCTTACTCCACTGCCTTGCCCCAAACTCCTTCCAACTTCTTGTCTGCTCAGTTTCTTCTTCCTTTACCTTTTGGAGATCACTGATGTTTTTCTTTCTGGGCAACATCATCCCTCACTTTTTGCTTTCTTCTCCACATCACATCTCACTGACCCCTATTCAGATTTGGCCCTCCCATTTCTATGTAACCATAAAAATCTGTTCACAACTTCATTATAATGATTCACTTTATCTTTTAACTGTTTGCTTATTCAAACATTCCACTATTGGATTATGGGCCTCTGGATGGCAGTAATTCTGCCCTATTTTTCTTTGTATTTCCAGTGCATAACACATTTCTTCTCTGTATATTGATACCTTGTCTACATAAGTCGTGTATGAAATAGAGAACTGAGAGTTTCCTTATTTATTCACTGGAATTCTTTGTATATATTGCAAATATTTTCTCTTGATGTTTCATTTGTCTTTTGTTTTGGGTGTTTCTTGCTGTACAGAAAATGTTAATATTCATGATGTCAAATCTGCCAATATTTTCCACGATGGCTTGTGTTTCATTTTTCATTTAGGAAGATTGTTCCTATATGAAAATTGTGAACATGTTTTTCTGTATTTTCTTTCAATACTTTTATTATTTTTGTTTTTCAGTCTTCTTAAGAACAGTACATTGTTTAATGGCCATTTCGATTAAAGTAACATTGGAGAATTTTATAATCATCACTGTTTAGGGAAAAGAAGCTGAAACCTCTGACCTTTATAGGGACAATTTCAGTTTTCCATGACTCAGAACTTCTGGAAGAATGAAGGCCTAGTGAATTAATGGCAATATGTAATGTAGGACTGCTACTAGAACTATGAAATGCCCCCCAAAAAGCAGGATTCAAGGAAGTATTTTTTGGCTAATGGGATACAGTTCATACATAGGAAATAATGGTTTAATTAATTTTTCCTAGGTTTTAATGATTTGGGGGGTTATTGAAATGTCACTGTTTGAAAATGTACACTTTTTATTCATTGCTGGCATACAGAATGTATTAGTTTGCTAGGGATGCCATAGCAAAGTTGCAAAGACTGGCTGGCTTAAACAACAAAAAAGTATTTTCTCACAATTCTGGAAGCTAGAAGTATGATACTGAGGTGTCACAGGGTTGGTCTCTTCTGAGATTTCTCTCCTTGACTTGTAGTTGGCTGGCTTCTCACTATGTCTTCACATGGTCTTCCCTGTGTGTGTCTCTGTGTCCTAATCTCCTCTTCTTATAAGGATACCAGTCGTATTGGATTAGGACTGACCTTAATGACATAATTTCAACTCAATTACCCTTTAAAGACTCCATCTCCAAATAAAGTCACATTCTGAGGTATTGGGGGGTTAGCACTACAACACATGAATTTGGCGGGGGACACAATTCATCCCATAATCTAAGAATTCATTGATAAACCTTGTATCCCGCAAGTTGCTAATTTTATTGTTTCTAACTCCATTCTGCTTTTCAGTGGTTTTCTGCTTAGCTTCTTAGCCACTTTCTCTGAGAAGCTTAAAAATAGGATAAATGTCTAGAGGAGAAAAGCACTGAGAACTGGAGTTATTGCTCTGTGTCTCCCATCTCACATGGATCTTGGTCCCTTTAATCACAGGGTCCTGGACTCCTGACATTTGTCTCTCTAGTCTTGTGAGATTGTGCTCCGCTGGCATCTCTACCTCTTCACCATGACCTTCTGCCGGGTTTCAGTCTCTGAATCAAAGCCAAGATACACAAATGCTTATGGGGAAGAAGTAACTCACAGAATATTGGTTCACCTTTCCGTGGTGAAAGGTGATCTTCTGGGATCTCAGTTTTTCAAGACCTGGTTGCCTCAGCAGCCCTGCGATGCCTCAAATATATAAATTTATAGATAGATAAATCTGGCTATTCTGGTGATTTTGGTAGACATATTGTCTTCCCCAGCTAGTCTATTCCAGCTTGAAGCAGAAGTTTTCCATGAGAGAATCCATTTGTCTCTGGAAATCTGCCATCATTTAAAATACCAACTCTCAGTTAACCTAAAAACATCAACTTCCTAACGTAAATTGGACATGAAGCTAAGATAATTTCCTTAATTGCCAAGTTAAATGTCAGTTCAATTATATTATTCTTAAGAGATTTAGTTGATAGCACCATTGTAGAACATATGAACATTTTATTCTATTTAAAAGGAAATCATAAGTTCCTGTGCTTTCTTCAAGCAATTAAATTAGTTTTTAGTATGTATACTAAGAAAAAAGGAAGTAAAAAATAATTTTTTTTCTACAAGAAAAATGTCTAAAATGCAATTAAACAATTTCTCTTGAATAATGTTTTTAGAGCAGGATATTTACTATATCCAGCACATATTTAGTAATAAATATTAGCCCTTTTATCATTATATATCAGGGCTAACCAGATGAAAAACTGTGCATATAATGACTAAAATAGGTTTTGTAATTTAATGTTTAACATAATCTTTGTTCAGTAATAGAAAATACCAGTTTTGTTTACTTATTAATAGAAGTCACAATTTTATTCCACTTTCCATTGCTGACACTGATTAATGACCACTATTAACACAACTGAATTTATATGTAAAACTAATTTTCCATGGATCATTTAGGACCTTGACCAGTCATCTTGCATAACTCTGAGATTAACCAGTTATATTTATACTAGTAAATTACCACATGAATAGTATTGTTTTTCTATTAAGAACGGCATATTCTACATTAAGAAAGAAGTTTTAAAAAATGTTTTTCTTTTAAAAAATGATTTTCCTTCGACTCCTTGTTCATTCTATCTACTCAAGTTGCTTCAGTTTGCCGTTGTTTTAAAGATGTGTTAGAAGTCAGAAAAAAGAATATTACCTTAAAGCTTTAACAATGATAATTCAAAAGGTATCAAAACTGACTGCTCATATTAGGGTTGATTAAGCATGCAAGTTCTAGAATTAGAATGCCTGTGTTTCAGTCCTGGTTCTACAACTTATTAGATGTCTGACTTGTGCAAGTTTCTTAACCTTTCTATCTTAGTACCTGATCTATGATTTAGAGATATGAATACTACCCAATATTTCTCAAGGGGTTATTTGAGTTAACACATTCTTGGTACTTAGAACAGTGTCTGGTACACAGTAAGCACTAAATAAATGTTAGCTACTATCATTTTTATACAGGTGAAATTAAATTAAAATAGATGGAGACAGTCTAGAAAGGTAAATCCAGAGGGTAAATTAGAATTTGGGAGTTGGAGATAGAAGCGAGTCCCACATATTTTGATTTGGTGATAATTTGACCAAATATTTGCATTCCATAGCCAGCTTACTGAGCTACTATATTTTCAGCAACCTTTTCTGTGTTTTCTATTTCTCTCCTTCCCTCTTTCATACTGCTTCATTAAACATTCCAGCTTTCTGTCATCTTCTATCCCTACTCTGGCACTTACCTTTACTTATTTGATAAAAATCCTAATTGTATCTTATTTATCTTAAAATTCACCAACCTAACAAAAAAGGCATTCCTAGTATCATCTTAGATTCTCTCCTCAATTATGTTTTTACCACCAAGCATCTCAAAAATGTTAGTTACACTGGCTGATTCTCTCTCTCTCTCTCTCTCTCATACACACATACACACACACACACACACACACACACATTTACTCACACATGCTAAAGAGGTTATGATGAAAAACTTTAAGCTAGAAAGGCAGAAAGTATGCAAAAATACAGAAGAGATAAGGTGCATATTTCTGGAGCATCCGTTTTGCTCGGTGGCATATAATTAAAACAGTGAGAGTGCTCTATTTAAAAAGGGCATATATTAAGAGTAGAATGTACTAATTATGTGAAAAATTTAAGATAAATAATAAGAGTTTAAAAAATTGAATTTAAGATGTTGGCTTAAGTTTTCTCTCCAGACCTCCAGAGGTATATAATATCTGGATAAAATCTGGTCCTCCCACACTTAGTAGATGCTATGATTGAAAAGTGGATGCAGGGGATGACACCCTGATCTTTCAACTGTAGAATTCAGTATTAAACCTTATTCTAATGGTTTCATGCAATGATGATTTTACTCTGAATCATTTTCTTGAGGAATTATCAAATGGTGATTCAGTTATTTGCTTTGCATTTTTTAGTCATAACTGTTCTGTTAAATAATAATACTCTACCTTGATTTTTGTCATTTAACAATGCCTAGGAGATCTTCCTTATTCCTTTTCTGTGGCTGCATTATATTTTATTGTGATAATGTACCATAGTTTATTGAATGAGTTTTCTATGGAAGAACAATGGAATCATATCCATTTTTTTGCTATTATAAATAATATCAGAGTAAATAACCTTGAGTATGAGTAATTTTAAAAATTTTGCAATATATTTTTTGAGATAGATTCCTAGAATTGACAATGCAAGGTCAAAGGATAAATGTATATTTTATAAGATAAAAATTTGGCTTTCTTATACTTTACATCCTCTTGCCCAATTATCCCAATGTTTATAATATTTTGACAATATCAATAATATGACAGCTTAGCAAAATAACATGATTACATTTCCTTTGTTGTATTTTGTTTTACTTTTTCTGAAATTAAAAATGTCTTTTCATTATTTTCAATTATATTATTTTCCACAAGGCCAAATTAGTTAGATAATCAATCAGTCCTGTTTTAATCCTGGATCCCTCTGTCCTCATTCTTGAATCTATGCACAGCTCTTGCCCTAAGGTTTTCCCTTGTCATTTCCTGGAAAATCCCTTTGGTTTTTGTTGTGTAGGAACCTCTGTTACTTAGATCCTGAAACTTGTTCTTTCTTGGAGTATATCGTCCAGCTTCCTGAGAAAGGGTTCACGCAAGGTAAAAATTTTGAGGGCTTACACTTCTGAAAATGTCTTTTTCTTCTACTCTCACACTTTATTGCCTGTCACACTGGATATAAAACTTAGGTTAGAAGGTAATCTCCCTCAGAACTTTGAAGATTTTATTTCAATTCCTTTTTCTTTCCAACATTGTTTTTGAGATGTATGATGCTATTTGAGTTCCTGTGTCTTCATCTGTTTGGAAGACCATGACCAGATCAGATGCTGGCTTAATGAGGAACAAGAAACAGAACACAAAAGTATGGGACTGTGGCACAGCAAGGCTTCCATCATGTGTTATTAGTTATTAATTATAAACCTTTCAGTGCTAATGTAGCCCTATTCTACCCAGTGTTGCAAAATCAATGAGCCTGTACTTTTTGACCTCCTCTCACCTGCTTACTCCTTACTCCTCATGAACTGCCTTGACCATGTAACTTCCAGTACACCCCTGTGAAGAGCCAAGAAGCCATATTTGTTTATTTGCATCCATGTATTTCTTTTTTTTGGCCTATATTAATATTTTTCTTTTTTACTGAAGTATAGTTGATGTACAAAATTATATAACTTACAGGTGTATAACATAGTGATTCATAATTTTTAAAGATTATTATAGTTATTATAAAATATTGGCTATATTCCCTGTATTGTACAATACTTTCTTGAAGTTTATTTTTCATATAATAGTTTATTCACCTTAATCCCCTACCCCTATCTTACCTCCTGCCTCTCTTCCCTTTCCCTACTGGTAATCACTAGTTTGTTTTCTATATCCATGAGTCTGTTTCTTTTTTCGTTATATTCATTAGTTAATTTTTTAGATTCCACATACCAGTGGTATCATACAGTATTTTTCTTTCTCTATATGACTTATTTTATTTAGTATAATAGCTTCCAAGTCCATCCATGTTGTGGCAAATGGCAAAGTCTCATTCTTTTTATGGCTGAGTAGTATTCCATTATACACATGTATGTATGTATGTGTGTGTGTGTATATATATATATATATATGCCACAGCTTCTTGATTCATTCATCTGTTGATGGACACTTAAGTTAATTCTATATCTTGGCAATTGTAAATAATACTGCTATGAACATTACGGTTACTATTTCTTTTCAAATTAGTGTTTTTATTTTTCTCGGATATATACCCAGGGGTGGAATTGCTGGATCATATGGTAGTTCTATTCTCAGTTTTTTGAGAACCCTTCATACTGTTTTCCACAGTGGCTGCACTAATTTACATTCCCACCAACAGTGTACATGGGTTCCCTTTTCTCCACAACCTCGCCCACATTTGTTGTTTGTGCTCTTTTTGATGATAGCCAAACTGACAGGTGTGAGATGATATCTCATTGTGGTTTTGATTTGCATTTTTCTGATGATTAATGATGTTGAGCATCTTTTCATGTGCCTGCTGGCCATCTGCATTTCCTCTTTGGAAAAATGTCTAGTATTCAGTTCTGCCAATTTTTAAAATCAGGTTGTTCGGTTTTTTTTTGATGTTGAGTTGTATGAGCTGTTTATATATTTTGGATATTAACCCCTTATTGGTCATATCATTTGCAAATATTTTCTCCCATTTAATAGGTTTTCTGTTTGTTTTGTAGATGGTTTCCTTTGCTGTGCAAAAGCTTTTAAGTTTAATTAGGCCCCATTTGTTTATTTTTTCTTGTATTTTCTTTGCTTTAGGAGACAGATACAAAAAAATATTGCTACAACGTATGTCAAAGAGTGTTCTGCCTACATTTTTCTATAGGAGTTTTATGGTTTCCGGTCTTACATATAGGTCTTTAATCCTCAGTGAGTTTATTTTTGTATATGGTGTTAGAGAATGTTCTAATTTCATTCTTTTACACAATCTGGCTGTCCAATTTTCTCAGCACCACTTACCGAAGAGATTGTCTTTTCTCCATCGTATATTCTTGCCTACTTTGTTGTAGACTAATTGACTGTAAGTTCATGGGTTTATTTCTGGGCTCTCTATTCTGTTTCACTGGTCTATGTGTCTATTTTTGTGCCAGTACCATACTGTTTTGATTACTGTAGGTTTGAGTATAGTATGAAGTCAGGGAGTGTGATTCCTCCAGCTCTCTTCTCCTTTCTCATGATTGTTTCAGCTACTCAGGGTCTTTTGTGTTTCCATACAAATTTAAAAAATTATTTGTTCTAGTTCTGTGAAAAATGTCATTGATATTTTGATAGAGGTTGCATTGAATGTGTAGATTGCCTTGGGTAGTAGGACCATTTTAACAATATTGATTCTTCCAATCCAAGAAAATGGTATATTTTTCCATCTGTTTGTATCGTCTTCAATTTCTTTCATCAGTGTATTATAGTTTTCTGAGTACAGGTCTTTTACTGCCTTAGGTGGGTTTATTCCTAGGTGTTTCATTCTTTTTGACTGTTTCCTTAATTTCTCTTTCTGCTGTTTCATTGTTAGTGTAAAGAAATGCAACAGATTTCTGTATGTTAATTTTGTATGATCATGGTGTATCATCCCTTTAATGTATTGCTGGATTCGGTGTGTTACAATTTTGTTGATGATTTTTGCATGTATGTTCATCAGTGATATTGGCCGTAATTTTCTTTGTTTGTGATGTCTTTGCCTGCTTTTGGTTTCAAAGTGATGCTGGCCTCATAGAATGAGTTCAAAAGTGTTCCTTCCTCTGCAATTTTTTGGAATAGTTTCAGAAGAATTTAACTCTTCTCTAAATGTTTGGTAGAATTCACATGTAAAGCCATCTGGTCCTGGACTTTTCTTTCTTGGGAGATTTTAAATTACTGATTCAATTTAATTATTGGTAATAGGTCTGTTCACATTTTTAAAATTTCTTTCTGGTCTGGTATTGGGAGGTTGTACATTTCTAAAAAATTTTTTCATTTCTTCTAGCCTGTCCATTTTATTGGCATATTGCTGTTTGTAGTAGTCTCTTATGATCTTTTGTATTTCTGTGGTGTCTCTGTTTTCCATAATCTGATTTTATTTATTTGGACCCTCTCTTTTTTTTCTTGATGAGTCTGGCTAAATGTTTATCAATTTTGTTTATCTTTTTAAAGAACCAGGTTTTAGTTTCACTGATCTTTTTCTGTTTCTATTTAGTCTCCATTTGATTTATTTCTACACTGATCTTTATGATTTCTTTCCTTCTACTAACTTTGGGTTTTGTTTGTTCTTTCTCTAGTTCCTTTAGGTCTAAGTTTAGGTTGTTTGAGATTTTTCTTGTTTCCTGAGGTAAGCTTGTATTGCTATAAACTTCCCTCTTATAACTGCTTTTGCTGCGTCCCATAGATTTTGGATCATCATGTTTTCATTTTTTCGTTTGTCTCTAAGTATTCTTTGATTTGCTCTTTGATGTCTTCAGTGACCCACTGGTTGTTTTGTAGCATACTGTTTAGCCTCCACGTGTTTGTGTTTTTTACAGTTTTTTTCTTGGAGTTATGTCTAGTCTCATAGTGTTGTGGTCGGAAAAGATGCTTGATATGATTTCAATTTTCTTAAATTTACTGAGGCTTGTTTTGTGACCTAGCATGTGAATGTTCCATGCACACTTTAAAAGAATGTATTCTGAAGCTTTCAGATGGGATGCTCTACATATTTCAATTAAGTCGTTTAAGGCCAGTGTTTCTTTATTGATTTTCTGTCTGGATGATCTGTCCAGTGATGTTAAGTGGGGTGTTAAAGTCTCCTACTACTATTGTGTTACTGTCAATTTCTCCCTTCAGGTCTCTTAATATTTGCTTCATGTTTTTAGATGCTCCTATGTTGGGTGCACATATATTTACAATTGTTATGTCTTCTTCTTGGATTGATCCCTTGATCATTATGAAGTGTCCTTCTTTGTCTCTTGTAGTAGTTTTTACTTTAAAGTTAATTTTGTTTTATGTAAATATCTCACCCAGCTTTCTTTTGATTTCCATTTGCATGGAATACCTTTTTCCATCCTCTCACTTTCAGTCTGTGTGTGTCTATATATCTGAAGTGAGTCTCTTGTAGGCAGCATACCTACATGTATTGTTTTTGCATCCATTCAGTCACTCTTTGACTTTTGATTGGAGCATTTATTCCTTTACTCTTGAGGTAATTATTGAGATGTACGTTCTTATTGCTGTTTTGTTAATTGTTTTGGGATTGCTTTTGTAGGTCTTTTTTTGTTCCCCTTTCTTTTTCTTTTGTTCTCTTTTTTTGTGTGTGTGATTTGATGACTATCTTTAGTGTTATTTTTGGATTCCTTTTTCTTTTTTTGTGTGTATATCTATCATAGATTTTTGGTTTGTGGTTACCATGAGGTTTTTATATAGCTATATATATACACACACATACATATATACATATATACTCTATTGTTTTAAAGTTGTTGATCTCTTAATTTCACATGCATTTTTACAACCCTGCGTTTGTAGTCTCCTCCCCTCACAATTACTGTTTTTAATATCATATTTTACATCTAATTGTTTTATTTATCCCTTAACTGCTTGTTGTGGATATAGATGATTTTACTACTTTTGTCTTTTAAACTTTCTACTAGTTTTCTGTGTGGATGATTTCCTATATTTATTGCATGTTATCCCTTACTGATGAGATTTTTCATGCTGTAATTTTCTTGTTTCTAGTTGTGTTCTTTTCTATTTTACCTGCAGAAGTTCCTTTAACATTTGTTGTAAAGCTGGTTTGGTGGTGCTAAATTATTTTAGCTTTTGCTTGTCTGTAAAGCTTTTGATTTCTCTGTAAAATCTGAACAAGAGCCTTGCTGGATATTCTTGGTTGTAGGTTTTCCCCTTCCATCACTTTACATGTATGGTGCCACTCCCTGCTGGCCTGCAGAGTTTTTGCTGAAAAATCAGCTGATAGCCTTATGAGAGTTCCCTTGCATGTTATTTGTTGTTTTTCCCTTGCTGTTTCTAATATTCTCTCTTTATTTTTTGTCATTTTAATTACAGTGTGTGTTGGTGTGTACCTTTTGAGTTCATCCTGTATGGGATTCTCTGTGCTTCCTGGACTTGCACAACTGTTTCCTTTCCCAGGTTAGGGATGTTTTCAGCTATTAGGTCTTCAAATATATTCTCAGCCCCTTTCTCTATCTCTCTCTTCTCCTTCTGGGACCCCTATAGTGCAAATATTAGTGTGCTTGATGTTGTCCCAGAGGTCTCTTAACCTGTCTTCGTTTTTTTCATTCTTTTTCTTTCTTCTGTTCACCATCAGTGATTTCCACTACTCTGTCTTCCAGCTCACTGATCCATTCCTCTATATTATTTAGTCTACTGTTGATTCCTTCTAGTGTATTTTTAATTTCAGTCATTGTATTCTTCATCTCTGTTTGGTTGTTCTTTATATTTTCTAAATCTATGTTAAAAACCTCTACTTCTTGCTCTGTGCATCCATTCTTCTCCTGAGTTCTTGGATCATCTTTATAATCACTATCCTGAACTCTTTCTTAGGTAGATTGCCTATCTCCACTTGACTTAGTTCTTCTTCTGGAGTTTTACCTTGTTCCTTCATCTGGAACATGTTCCTCTGTTGTGTCATTTTGCCCAAGTTGTTGTTCGTATTTTTATTTCACTAGTAGGTTGGTTATGTTTCTCCACCTTGGAGAAGTGGCCTTCTGTAGGAGATGTCCTATGCATCCCAGCAGTGCACTTTCCTCTCATTACCCAGGCTATATGCTCCCCCTATGAGGGCTGCATACATCCTTCCATTGTGGTGGGCTGACTATGTGGGCAGTCTGGTAGACTTGGTTGGCCCCTGATCCATTTGTTTGCCAGGCCCGTCTTGTGCAGAGGCTGCCAGCTGCTGCTTGGCAGGGCCAGAGAACCCCAGGTAGCCCTGGGGCTAGTGCTGGCTCACTAGTGGGCAGAGTCAGGGTCCAGAAGACTTGGGGCTGTTGCCTGCTCTCTGGTGGTTGAATCCGGGTCCTGGGGTTACTGTCAGACTACTGGTAGACAGAACTGGGTCCTGGAGCCTGGTTGCAGGGTTCAGGGATACCAGAGCTGGTGTCAGATCACTGGATATGGGGGTCAGTTCCTGACATAGTTGGTCCGGGGTATCCTGAAAATTGTGTTGACCTGCTAGTGGGCAGGGCCAGGGCATAGCTGGTTTCAGGAAAGGGTCTGGATTGCTGTGGGTAGGATGGGTCCACAGGCTGTGGGATTCTGGTTTTCTTATATCTGGTATCTGCCTCTTGGTTGGGGAGGCTGCTTCAGAGGCTAGAGCAGGCTTCCTGGAGGGCCAGGGCCCAGGGGATTCTCAGGCTGGTGCCTGCCCACCGGTGGTTGGCGCTGGGTCCTAGGCCCTCTGGTGGGTAGGTCCTGTCTAGAGGTGGCTGTGGGCTCAGGATGTCTTTAGGTAGCCTGTTTGCTGATGGGTAGGGCTGTGTCCCCACCCAGTTAGTTGCTCAGCACTAGCACCTACAGGCTGTTGGGTGGATCCAGGTCTTGGCACTAATGATCTAGAGGGAGGATTCAACAATGGCGCCCACCAACACCAATGTCCATGTGGTAGAAGGAGCATCTAAGAATGGGTGTCACCAGTGTGTATGTCCCCAGGGTAAGCTGCAGTTCCTTCCTGTCTCTCCAGGAACCTCTCCAAGACCAGCAGGTAGGTCTTGCCCAGGCTCTTACCGAATTACTGCTTTTTCCCTGGGTCCTGGATCACGTGAGATTTTGTGTGAAGCCTTTAAGAGTGAAGTCTCTATTTCCCCCAGTCTTGTGGGACTCTCAAAATTAAGCCTCTCTGACTTCAAAGCCAAATGCTCTGGGGGCTTGTTTTCCAAGTGCAGGAGCCCTGGGCTGGAAAGCACGATGTGGGGCTCAGAACTCTCACTCCTGTGGGAGAAGCTCTGCAATGTAATTATTTTCCAGTTTGTGGGTTGCCCACCCTGGGGTATAGGGCTTTATGTGTTGCCCACTGCGGAGTATAAGACTTGACTATATCATGAGTCCACCCTCCCTACCCATCTTGCTGTGGTTCCTTATTTCTTTAGTTGTAGAAAATCTTTTCTGGTAGGTTCCAGTCTTTTTCATCAATGATTGGTCTGTAAATAGCTTTGATTTTGGTGTACTCCTGAGAGGAGGTGAGCTCAGGGTCTTTCTATGCCACCATCTACCTGGGCTATCTATCCTCGTCTTTTATATATGTTTGCACTGCTTGTTTATTGGTTAGTTCAAGAAATAAAGTGAGGGTAACCTTAAATCATGAGTCATCATTCTTGGCAAGCTGGACCAATCCTTTGTGATCTGGCTTTTATGAACTTTTCTTATTCCCAGTATTCTGAAATTACAAAGAACTTTATTTTAAAACCTATCCCCCACTCCTAGACCCCCCTACCCCCCCAGCATTTGGTGTACCACTTCACCTTGGCAGCTCACGTTCTTTTGTTTCAAAAGACAGTTTTGCGGTATTGTATTATTTCTTTGATAATTTCTGCCCTTCCAATTTCTCTGTTCTCTCTTTCTGGAACTCCTCTTGGACAGATGTTAGTCTTTCTTGGATTACTTCTCTAATTTAATCTTTTCTCATTTATTGTCCATAGGTTTGTCTTCTTACTCTAGAGTTGGGGAGATTTCTTTGACTTTATTTTCCAAAAGTTTTATTGAATTTTTCAGTTTGGATATCATGCTTTTCATTACCTGATGCACTGATGTTCCTTGAATTCTTTTCTCATTTCCTATATGCAACATCATATTCTCCCTGGTGGTGGGATGAATTGGGAGATTGGGATTGACATATATACACTAATATGTATAAAATAGATAACTAATAAGAAACTGCTATATAAAAAATACATAAATAAAATAAAATTCAAATAAAAAACCCCATCATATTCTCCCTTTGAAGTAACTAATTAGATAATTTTCTAAAACATTTTCTTATGTTGCCTGCTTTGTTTCTGTTTCCTATGAATGCCTTTGTTTGTTCTTTGTCTTTCATTTTATAGACATTCCTTAATTATTTGGTTATTCTTGATTATCCATCAAACTTAAGACTAAGGCATCAAAAAGCTGATTAGAATCTACGTATTCATGAATGTGAATTCTTGGCTCCCGAGCTTTCAGCAGCATGACTGTGTAGAGACAAAGCTCTTTTATTCAGGAATCCAAACAGGTCCATCTATGCAGGCTTTTTGCGTGGAGCTCATCAGTTTCTCTAGAATAGAACACTCCGACCTTTTGCCTGGTGGGTATTCTATTCTATCCACTTCTGTTATATTCACTCTGGGAGCTGAATATAACAAAGAGGCATAGGGTTCTCAAAATTCCATATGGAGATTCTTACTTACTCCTTCCATTATCAGTGCAGTGCCTCATCTCTGATCTCTCCTGTTTGGTATTTCTGAGTCTAGAAACTTTCTGATTTGATCTATCCAGATAATATCCCTGTGGTTACATCTGAAGGTAGAGAGAGGCTTCATCATCTGGTAGTTCAATGTGCATGGGGTAGAGAAGTGGTATCTGGGTTGTCCAACATCTTTTTTATACAGACTTTTGATAATCCCACTATTTTCAGACCCTCACCTGCTCCCATGATACTTGGTACCTCCAATTTTCAGACTTTCTGGATTTCTGCAGGTGCAAATTAGCATACTTTCTTTGGTATTCCTCTCATAGATCTTAGGTGATAGAAATCCCTGCTCCACTAAGACAGATTCTACTCATTCAGTTTACTTTTGATCCCCGAATGCTTGGTTTAACTCTCTAGACTACTGTTGATTTATGTCCTATTCTCTTTGTTCCTATGTGTTTATTCTCTTTGTTCCTATGTGTTTGAATGAGAATTTTGGGAGCTGGAGAAGAGATACATGCATATGCTTTTCACTGTGTTAAACTATGAATCCATCTTCATGTTATTTAACTTGATGTTTCACCATTGAATTGTACGTGAGTAGGTAAAAAAGATCACAAAGGAAAAATACTGGTGGTGATAGTGTTCTTAATGGAGTGGTATTTGAGCTGAGATCTGATAAATAAGTAGAAGTAAATCAACTGAAAGTAAGGCACTGGACATGGCAGAAAGCACTCCATCCAGGCCAGGGAGAAGGATATGCAGAGAATCTATGAAGCTAGAGGGAGAATGGCACATTTGAGAACTTGAATGAAAGCTTCACCCAAGGCGGTGAGGAAAGTCCACTTCGAGACCAGGTTGCAGAACTAGGCAGAGGTTGTATTATGAAAGACTTTGGACACTTATTTAGAAATGTGGACTTAATTCTGATGGCCTTTGGAAGGTTTACGCAAGGAGGTTACACGATAAGATTCAGTTTAGAGAAATCATTCCCATTGAAGTATGGGGAATAAATTGGAAAGAGACAAAAACTGACACACAAAAAATAATGTATTGCAGTGGTCCATATGAAAGAAATGGTAATGAGGGTTGGTGATCAGGCAACATGAGGAGAAATGGATAAATATATATCAGAGATTTTTAATAGTAAAGTTGGATTATTGGAATTGTTGGTAAATTTATTACGGCATGTAATGAGAGGTAGGTATTCAAGATGATTCCTAGGTTTCAGATTTGCAAGACTAGATGGATATTCGTGCCATCTATTGAGATAGGAAATACAGGAGGAAGGCCAGGTTTGGGGGAAAAGATTACAAATTCTGTTTTAGATAGTTTTCATTTGGTACATGAGATATCAAGTAGGCAGCTGAAATATGGCCTGGACCTCTGAAGAGAGTTCTAGGTTGGAGAAACAAATTTACAAGCTATGTGGATGATAATAAACGTCATGGGTATGGTTTGAATCACCTCAGAAGAGAGGAGAGAATGAAGAGAGAAAATGCCTATACTCTTCAAGAAGAAAGGCTCACCAATACAAAACTTGTAATTCAATAAAGGTAAACTCTATATAAGGATAAGAGTATAAACTTCTCGCCTCTACTATAGAGCCTGGCACATAATTCAGCATATGTGATTGAACTGAACAACAAAAACAACAAAGACAACAATTACTAATCGTAAAGCTCTTTAAAACTCATCATTCTAGGTCAGATAGCTAGTGGGAAGCAGTTGCATAGCACAGGGAGATCAGCTTAGTGCTTTGTGACCACCTAGAGGGGTGGGATAGGGAGGGTGGGAGGGAGATGCAAGAGGGAGGAGATATGGGGATATATTTATATGTATATATATAGCTGATTCACTTTGTTATACAGCAGAAACTAATGCACCATTGTAAAGCAATTATACTCCAGTAAAGATGTTAAAAACAAAAAATTCATCATTCTCACTTGGTTTGCAGAGAATTACCGCCAACAACCTCTTTTCCTATCCAAGTCTTAGCTACTGTTCATGATTATTAAATAGCATAATTGTTATGAAATCTCATATCACTTCCAAGAAATGGTTACTTAGTCCTTAAAATCACAGTACCTTGTTGGTATCTGTTGTGATACTTCTATTTTCTTTTTAATTTAGTAATTTACGTACAAGTCTTACCTTTCCTTCTATTTCATAACTTCCTTGAGGTCAAGAGTTAAGTCTTTTTTATATTTTATATTCTACACATCTGTCTAGCACAAAGGTTGACACATAGTAGATAAGTGCTTATTTAATAAATACATGAATGTGTCATTAAGCTCAGACATCAGTTGTTGTAACAAATCAGTTGTGAAATCCCAGGTCCCGGGATAATAGCCTTGTCGTATCCTAGGAGCAGTGATGCACAAATTTTGAGAATCTCACATTCTTTTATATTTCTATGATTACATTATATATAGCTTATCACATTTCTTACCTAGAAGAAGATAGGTTCATGCACTTATATTTCACATTGGATTTATATCTAAATAAATATACCATAAGCCAAAATTAGATTTTTATTTTCTTTAAATTATCAAGCAACACTAGAGGGAAAGAGACATTTAGAGCTGTTATTCATGCTTGGGGGCTCCAGATGTTTCATGCCAATGTTTTATTTACATACATATTATTTTTAAAGATATCTAGAGATAAAAATTTCATAGCTTTCTGCAGGAGATTATGTACTATTAACCACGTTTATGATTAGTAAGCTCCTTGTGTTAAACTAATGTTTTTAATGTAATTTTGCTCAAATCCATGGTAAATATTCAAAACTACATGTCAGCACTTTCCTTATTTCCATTTTTCGATTATTTGGAGACAGTTATTAATTTGTCCCTAGTTAACTTACGTGAAGATTACACAGCTTCAAATTTTCTCATTATGTGCACCTTATTTTCCACCTTATTATTTAATAAGTCCACTGTTGACCATTTCCAGTTTTTACTTATCCTTCTTAATCTATTTCAAGAATATTTTATTATAGTTCATTAAATAATTATTCAGCACCAGTATTAGCTCATATTTTCCTTTCAAATTTTCTAGGAATATTTAATAATTAACATAATTATGTTATAAATTTTAAAGGCAAAGTTTTATTAAAATAATTTTTGATTTTTGATTTGTCTATTCCTAAACCAAAATGTTAGATAGAAGAGAGCTATAGTATTTACCTTATAAAAAGATTTTTAATAAAAAAACATTCAAACAGTGATTCATAATAGCGGTTAATTAAAACTTATTATTTTTCCCTTAGCTATCAACAACTAGTTTTGGCATAGATTATTGGATTTATAATTAGATGTAATTTGACTCAATTAGTTGGCTATAGCTCTTAATTATGGTATACCTTTTCCCATTATGGACACTGTAATAGTAGCTTAGGATAAACATTGATGATCCCTCTTGCCAGTGGGACTAGCTCTATCCCTTGGGTTATTTGTGTGATAATGAGAATGAGATTTCAGGAGCATGACAGACGATCTAGGCATGAAATACTGTACTGGCACAGCTCCTTTGGTTGCCTTTCAAAAATGGCAGCTTATTCCACCAAAAAAAGAAGTTTCATGTGGATTGTTATTGTTTTGGTGTGGTTTTCTATTGGGGGGAGTCAAAAGGAGACTTAGGCAAACATTACAAAAATTGAGAAAGCTAAGTTTTCATTAGAAATTTCCTGAAATCTAAAATATTAATATGAGTTACCTAAATTTGCTTTGATGAATAAAATAAGTTACACATATCCTTTGAATTCCTTTGTTTGGAAGTTCCATGCTTTTCCAGCCTCACCCACAAAATCTATTCTTAAAAGGGTGACTATGAAAGAATGTAGTATATCTTGGAGCTAAAAGAAAGCACTTTTGTATGTTTACTATGAATAAAGGTAAAGTGATACCAGTTTCAAAGAAAACATTTTCAAAGGAGTTAGACAAGAATGGTCCTTAGCTGTTGAATACTCAAACATGTTATATATGGGGTACAGATCCTACATGCCACAAAAATAGTCTTGTGTTGAAAATAAAAAAAATATTCACACAGATTATATGGTAATTTTGTACTACTTCTCTTATTTGCAGACCAAATCATTCTGAGTCCCTTTCATAATAGCCAATTACAGGTTACTCAAGGGACATGGATCATGCAAATCAGCTCATATTTCACTGAGTGACTGTTTCTCGTGTGTTTTGAGCTATTATCTTCATTACAGTGCGGCACATGAATCCAACTCATCTGTACTGTAATTGCTATAAATCAAGCATTCATTTGCCATTATTTATTGCCTACTATAAAGAGTTTTAATAATACTTAGAGGGCACTGCAATAAAAGCAATCATTTATTGTGTCTGTTACAGGGTCACTCAAGGTTTTCAACAAAAGCCAATGTCATTTCCTAATCTTTTAATATTCATAAGGTAACATCACTTGCAAATGGTACATTACGATTTATAAACATTTCCTGGCCAGGAACATAAAAGCATCATTATAATTCCTTCCCAGGAAAAGCAGTGAGATTCCGTGGGGCAAAGAGCATCATGGGATACCAGAGCCCTGCGTTCTTAACCGGATCCTGTTTCTCATTGTCAATGTGCTCTTGATCATACCACTTAAATTTGTTCTCAGGTATAAATTACAGAGGGCTTGGCAGCATTCTTCTGCAAGGGAGGGTCTGCATTAGTATTTTAAAAGGAGGTTGTGTTTCTCCCCTCTCATCTCAGTAATAACAGAAGTGGCATGGTGCAGTAGACAGCTCTGGAGAAAGAGGCACAGAGACCTGGGTTCAAGATCTATTTACATCAATTAGTACATGTGTGACCTTTGGCAAATGAGTAAACCTCTACAAGCATCTGTCTTCTTTCATGTAAAACAGTAATAATAATACTTGGTCTGCCTATTCAAAGGATCTCTGCAAGGATTATGCAAAAACAACTTGTAAGGTATAAAGCAATCCAACTCTTAGTTGAAAACACAACCTCCTTGTGAGAAAGGTAGAGTTAATTTTCCTACAGAAAACTCTTTGTAAAATTATAAGGGACTGAAGACATATATTTCTTTGTACTTATCTAGAAAACTCATAGAATCTCAGTTCTCAGGCACTCATATCAACCATACATATTACTGTTAAATTTTGTCTCCTACACCCTCAGACTTTGCTTGGGCACCTCCAATGATGGGCAGCTCACTGCTCCTGACAGTAACATACTAAATCTGATAGTTCTCTCTAATTCAGTGCTAAAATCTTTTTTTTTTTTTTTTTTCTTCTTCAGGACAGACACATCAAGCCCAGTGTCTCTTTTCTTTATCAGTCTCTATGATATTGGAAGACAAGTCCTCCCCAAGTCTTGCCTTTTTCATATAAAATGTTTCCAATTCCTTCAACAATTCTTTACGAGACCTGATTTCAAGTTACTGGTATATCTGGGTCGCTATACCAAACAATAATTCAGTTTGAGTAAACTGAATTCAATTCTATTACGAAGTATTACATATCTACTAGTGTCAGAGATGTGCTAGTACCAGAGATACAATGAGTGCCCTCAAGGAGCTCCTATACTAGTCAAGCCAACCTTTATTTTTATGACTATAGTACCACACTGTCAACTGAAATGTTGAACATATATTGAACATACTCTATGGCACACTCCTTGTCATGGGCTGGGAATTCAGCAGTGAGCCAGGCAGGAAGAGTTTTTGCCTTCACTGAGCTTTCATTTTTGTGGGGAATAAAGACAGGTTAAAGAGCCATTTGCATTCAAGCACATTCGGTGAGAAAGGAAAGAAAGAAGGGAGAGTGTTATGCTCCTGAAGGCCGAGACCATTCTTACCGTGTTCCCTTGTGAGTCCCCAGTACCTAGCGAAGTGCTTAGCATATAGTATGTATTCTGCAAATACTGAATAATGAGAGGAACAGCAAGCAGGTAAGAATTCCTAGAGCATGTGGCATAGAAAAAAGTGAGGCTAGGGCATAAGAAGGGACCTGCAGCAGATACTGTGAGAACCACCCACATCCCTTTAGGATAAACCCTTTAGATCTTTCTCAGGCAAATAGTACCGAAGCCACTTTGCCTGTTCCTGAAGCAGATCAGAAGTGCTGGGAAATTAACCCTCCCTTCTCCCACAAGAGAACCCCTCAACCAAAGACCGATGAGAGTTGATATATAAGTACCTCAGCTCCCTTGCCCCTCTAGTAGGATAGTTCTGTAGCACATGTTCTAAAATGGCCCCCAGATTTTTCCTCAGTGGACTAAGCTTTAGTTGCCTTCAGTGGTCACTGCCTTGATGAGATAGCCCTTACTGACTTCTCTTCTACGTCTTATTTGCCCACTTCTCCTCCAGTGCTGTCTTCACTCACCAAATGAACTGCTCAGATCCTTATTTCAGTGTCTACTTCTGGCGAACCCACTCTAAGACAGGGCCATGCAATAAAAATCCTAATAAGCCATATTAAAGAGTCTAAAGTCTATCAAAATACAATTTAAAGTGCTATGTTAACAGTATAATTAAAGTATTGGGAGGACATTTTTCCATAGCATTTTCAGGACTCTTATTTAGCAGAGGCCAGGCTCTGGGTAGAACCTCACTCCCTGCTCACCTACTAGAAACATGAAAGGGGAGATGAATCCATTTCTAGTATCCTCTCTTGGATAACAGTTGCATTCCCAACTAGAGAAATCAGTTTCTGCATACACCAGAGAGGAGGTTTGGGAGTAAAAGAAAGATGTGGGTGACACCCTTACTTCCTGGACAGTTCTCCTAACTCAACAGTCAAGATATACTGAGTACTCTAGAGACAGTTAGAGCTTGTCCTGGGACTCCTGAACAGTCCCAGGCGCATGAACAGAGACTGACATACTGGCCACAGGACATGCAAGCTACTATGGACACTGATGGCTCAGAGGAGGACCGGTCTGGACACTAATGCAGGAACTACTCTAGACACATGGGCAGACACAACCTGACTGCTTTGGAGTTTCCTAACATGCTGGTCACAATCACAACTCTCAACATACCAGCTCTCTTAGAGAGATAAACCATTCTAGAGCTTCCACCATGGATGGCCAACAGACCGCTGTAAACTGTGCATCATCCAGTCTGACTGACCAGTCCCAGTACTCCAGGCATCCTAGGGAGGTCAGGATGAAGTCAAATGCAGGGCCCAGAGCACTACCTTCTATCTAGATATATAATATGCTTCCATCTTATATAACACTGGCTCTCTAAGGATCAATAGAATATTATTTGCAAGTTATAACTTGCCAATAAATGTGCCATCATCTAATGATTATGCAGCCATCACCTACTCTTAATTTCTAGTTAATGGCAATAACCCAAGACCTTTTGATTGTGACTAATGAGAATGTATGTGTTTCTTAGTATTTCTTTATTTATTCTTTCTAAAACTGATCTCAGCATGAAAACAAGGTGTAACATTTAAAAAATTCCTCTATTTTTAACTTAATATCACACATGAGTATGTATAAGAATTCTAATTGAATTCTTCTGAAACTGTCACAAAGACTTTTTTTTTTTTTTCCACACACACTGTATTTTATTTTTACAAGAGATAAATAGACTGACACCAAGCATTGTACATGGATGACCACAACAAAAGCAACAATGATTGCAATTACCAAACATGAAACACACTCATACTATGTCATAATATTGACATTCAGTCCAGTAATCCTCCACTGCAACAGCTCCTTTACTTTGCAGTGAAAATTGATTTGTATATTCTTTGCCTCTGAGTTCTTGTGGGATTTTTTCTTTTTTTAAATTCAACCAGAAAGTCACAAAAATTATACTCATCCTCATCAGTTCACTCAGTCCCATGTAATTAATTTTTTTTTTTTCATCTTGATCTTTTGTTAGCACTTTTATGAGCTCATCAGTTTTTCATTAGAGTTCTGAAAATGCTTATTCATTCAGTTCAGCAGTACAGTCAGGTACCAGAAACCTGTACTTGTCAGAGTCTTTTCCATGAATTTCCTGAAGATGAAACCCTTTTATAGGAACATATTTACAAAAGCATCAGAGTACACCCAGAACTGTCTGTAAATGACAAAAGACTTAAAAATGACCACGGTTAAAGATTGGATGAAAGTTCATAATAATGCAGTTGACAAGAAAATTAGTTATTTCTGAGATATACATTTTAAAGTAATAACTAGGATTATGACTTATAACATTATACCAGAACATATAAGATTTTTAGAAATTTCATGTAATGTCTGAAACATTTATATTAACATATTTCCATACAAATAACCCAATGAAAGTTTAGTATTAGTTGTTTTGTTTGTTTGTTTATACTGCAGGTTCTTATTAGTCATCAATTTTATACACATCAGTGTATACATGTCAATCCCAATCGCCCAATTCAGCACACCACTATCCCCACCCCACTGCAGTTTTCCCCCCTTGGTGTCCATATGTCTGTTCTCTACATCTGTGTCTCAACTTCTGCCCTGCAAACCGGCTTATCTGTACCATTTTTCTAGGTTCCACATACATGCGTTAATATACAATATTTGTTTTTCTCTTTCTGACTTACTTCACTCTGTATGACAGTCTCTAGATCCATCCACGTCTCAACAAATGACTCAATTTCGTTCCTTTTTATGGCTGAGTAATATTCCATTGTATATATGTACCACAACTTCTTTATCCATTCGTCTGTTGATGGGCATTTAGGTTGCTTCCATGACCTGGCTATTGTAAATAGTGCTGCAATGAACATTCGGGTGCATGTGTCTTTTTGAATTACGGTTTTCTCTGGGTATATGCCCAGTAGTGGGATTGCTGGGTCATATGGTAATTCTATTTTTAGTTTTTTAAGGAACCTCCATATTGTTCTCCATAGTGGCTGTATCAATTTACATTCCCACCAACAGTGCAAGAGGGTTCCCTTTTCTCCACACCCTCTCCAGCGTTTGTTGTTTGTAGATTTTCTGATGATGCCCATTCTAATTGGTGTGAGGTGATACCTCATTGTAGTTTTGACTTGCATTTCTCTAATAATTAGTGATGTTGAGCATCTTTTCATGTGCTTCTTGGCCATCTGTATGTCTTCTTTGGAGAAATGTCTATTTAGGTCTTCTGCCCATTTTTGGATTGGGGTGTTTGTTTCTTTAATATTGAGCTGCATGAGCTGTTTATATATTTTGGAGATTAATCCTTTGTCCGTTGATTTGTTTGCAAATATTTTCTCCCATTCTGAGGGTTGTCTTTTGGTCTTGTTTATGGTTCCCTTTGCTGTGCAAAAGCTTTGAAGTTTCATTAGGTCCCATTTGTTTATTTTTGTTTTTATTTCCATTACTCTAGGAGGTGGATCAAAAAAGATCTTGCTGTGGTTTATGTCAAAGAGTGTTCTTCCTATGTTTTCCTCTAAGAGTTTTATAGTGTCCAGTCTTACATTTAGGTCTGTAATCCATTTTGAGTTTATTTTTGTGTATGGTGTTAGGGAGTATTCTAATTTCATTCTTTTACATGTACCTGTCCAGTTTTCCCAGCACCACTTATTGAAAAGACTGTCTTTTCTCCATCGTATATCTTTGCCTCCTTTGTCATAGATTAGTTGACCATAGGTGCGTGGGTTTATCTCTGGGCTTTCTATCTTGTTCCATTGATCTATGTTTCTGTTTTTGTGCCAGTACCATATTGTCTTGATGACTGTAGCTTTGTAGTATAGTCTGAAGTCAGGGAGTCTGATTCCTCCAGCTCCGTTTTTTTCCCTCAAGACTGCTTTGGCTATTCGGGGTCTTTTGTGTCTCCATACAAATTTTAAGATGATTTTTTCTAGCTCCGTAAAAAATGCCATTGGTAATTTGATAGGGATTGCATTGAATCTGTAGATTGCTTTGGGTAGTATAGTCATTTTCACAATATTGATTCTTCCAATCCAAGAACATGGTATATCTCTCCATCTGTTGGTATCATCTTTAATTTCTTTCATCAGTGTCTTATAGTTTTCTGCATACAGGTCTTTTGTCTCCCTAGGTAGGTTTATTCCTAGGTATTTTATTCTTTTTGTTGCAATGGTAAATGGGAGTGTTTCCATAATTTCAGATTTTTCATCATTAGTGTATAGGAATGCAAGAGATTTCTGTGCATTAATTTTGTATCCTGCAACTTTACCATATTCATTAATTAGCTCTAGCAGTTTTCTGGTGGCAGTTTTAGGATTCTCTATGTATAGTATCATGTCATCTGCAAACAGTGACAGTTTTACTTCTTCTTTTCCAATTTGTATTCCTTTTATTTCTTTTTCTTCTCTGATTGCCGTGGCTAGGACTTCCAGAACTATGTTGAATAATAGTGGTGAGAGTGGACATCCTTGTCTCGTTCCTGATCTTAGAGGAAATGCTTTCAGTTTTTCACCGTTGAGAATGATGTTTGCTGTGGGTTTGTCATATATGGCCTTTATTATGTTGAGGTAGGTTCCCTCTATACCTACTTTCTGGAGAGTTTTTATCATAAATGGGTGTTGAATTTTGTCAAAAGCTTTTTCTGCATCTATTGAGATGATCATATGGTTTTTATTCTTCAATTTGTTAATATGGTGTATCACATTGATTGATTTGCGTATATTGAAGAATCCTTGCATCCCTGGGATAAATCCCACTTGATCGTGGTGTATGATCCTTTTAATGTGTTGTTGGATTCTGTTTGCTAGTATTTTGTTGAGGATTTTTGCATCTATATTCATCAGTGATATTGGTCTGTAATTTTCTTTTTTTGTAGTGTCTTTGTCTGGTTTTGGTATCAGGGTGATGGTGGCCTCATAGAATGAGTTTGGGAGTGTTCCTTCCTCTGCAATTTTTTGGAAGAGTTTGAGAAGGATAGGTGTTAGCTCTTCTCTAAATGTTTGATAGAATTCACCTGTGAAGCCATCTGGTCCTGGACTTTTGTTTGTTGGAAGATTTTTAATCACAGTTTCAATTTCATTACTTGTGATTGGTCTGTTCATATTTTCTGCTTCTTCCTGGTTCAGTCTTGGAAGGTTATACCTTTCTAAGAATTTGTCCATTTCTTCCAGGTTGTCCATTTTATTGGCATAAAGTTGCTTGTAGTAGTCTCTTAGGATGCTTTGTATTTCTGCGGTGTCTGTTGTAACTTCTCCTTTTTCATTTCTGATTTTATTGATTTGAGTCCTCTCCCTCTTTTTCTTGATGAGTCTGGCTAATGGCTTATCAATTTTGTTTATCTTCTCAAAGAACCAGCTTTTAGTTTTATTGATCTTTGCTATTGTTTTCTTTGTTTCTATTTCATTTATTTCTGCTCTGATCTTTATGATTTCTTTCCTTCTGCTAACTTTGGGTTTTGTTTGTTCTTCTTTCTCTAGTTTCTTTAGGTGTAAGGTTAGACTGTTTACTTGAGATTTTTCTTGTTTCTTTAGGTAGGCTTGTATAGCTATAAACTTCCCTCTTAGAACTGCTTTTGCTGCATCCCATAGGTTTTGGGTTGTCGTGTTTTCATTGTCATTTGTCTCTAGGTATTTTTTGATTTCCTCTTTGATTTCTTCAGTAATCTCTTGGTTATTTAGTAACGTATTGTTTAGTCTCCATGTGTTTGTGTTTTTTATGCTTTTTCCCCTGTAATTCATTTCTAATCTCATAGCGTTGTGGTCAGAAAAGATGCTTGACATGATTTCAATTTTCTTAAATTTACTGAGGCTTGATTTGTGACCCAAGATGTGATCTATCCTGGAGAATGTTCCGTGCGCACTTGAGAAGAACGTGTAATCTGCTGTTTTGGATGGAATGTCCTATAAATATCAATTAAATCTATCTGCTCTATTGTGGCATTTAAAGCTTCTGTTTCCTTATTTATTTTCATTTTGGATGATCTGTCCATTGGTGTAAGTGAGGTGTTAAAGTCCCCCACTATTATTGTGTTACTATCAATTTCCTCTTTTATAGCTGTTAGCAATTGCCTTATGTAATGAGGTGCTCCTATGTTGGGTGCATATATATTTATAATTGTTATATCTTCTTCTTGGATTGATCCCTTGATCATTATGTAGTGTCCTTCCTTGTCTCTTGTAACATTCTTTATTTTAAAGTCTATTTTATCTGATATGAGTATAGCTACTCCAGCTTTCTTTTGATTTCCATTTGCATGGAATATCTTTTTCCATCCCCTCACTTTCAGTCTGTATGTGTCCCTAAGTCTAAAGTGGGTCTCTTGTAGACAGCATATATACGGGTCTTGTTTTTGTATCCATTCAGCAAGCCTGTGTCTTTTGGCTGGAGCATTTAATCCATTCACGTTTAAGGTAATTATCGATATGTATGTTCCTATGACCATTTTCTTAATTGTTTTGGGTTTGTTTTTGTAGGTCCTTTTCTTCTCTTGTGTTTCCCACTTAGAGAAGTTCCTTTAACATTTGTTGTAGAGCTGGTTTGGTGGTGCTGAATTCTCTTAGCTTTTGCTTGTCTGTAAAGCTTTTGATTTCTCCATCAAATCTAAATGAGATCCTTGCCGGGTAGAGTAATCTTGGTTGTAGGTTCTTCCCTTTCATCACTTGAAGTATATCATGCCACTCCCTTCTGGCTTGTAGAGTTTCTGCTGACAAATCAGCTGTTAACCTTATGGGAGTTCCCTTGTATGTTATTTGTCGTTTTTCCCTTGCTGCTTTCAATAATTTTTCTTTGTCTTTAATTTTTGCCACTTTGATTACTATGTGTCTCAGCGTGCTTCTCCTTGGGTTTATCCTGTATGGGACTCTCTGCGCTTCCTGGACTTGGGTGGCTATTTCCTTTCCCATGTTAGGGAAGTTTTCGACTATAATCTCTTCAAATATTTTCTCTGGTCCTTTCTCTCTCTCTTCTCCTTCTGGGACCCCTATAATGCGAATGTTGTTGCGTTTAATGTTGTCCCAGAGGTCTCTTAGGCTGTCTTCATTTCTTTTCATTCTTTTTTCTTTAGTCTGTTCCGCAGCAGTGAATTCCACCATTCTGTCTTCCAGGTCACTTATCCGTTCTTCTGCCTCAGTTATTCTACTATTGATTCCTTCTAGTGTATTTTTCATTTCAGTTATTGTATTGGTCATCTCTGTTTGTTTGTTCTTTAATTCTTCTAGGTCTTTGTTAATCATTTCTTGCATCTTCTCAATCTTTGCCTCCATTCTTATTCCAAGGTCCTGGATCATCTTCACTATCATTATTCTGAATTCTTTTTCTGGAAGGTTGCCTATCTCCACTTCATTTAGTTGTTTTTCTGGGGTTTTTTCTTGTTCCTTCATCTGGTATATAGCCCTCTGCCTTTTCATCTTGTCTATCTTTCTGTAAATGTGGTTTCTGTTCCACAGGCTGCAGGACTGTAGTTTTTCTTGCTTCTGCTGTCTGCCCTCTGGTGGTTGAGGCTATCTAAGAGGCTTGATGGGAGGCTCTGGAGGTGGGTAGAGCTGACTGTTGCTGTGGCGGTCAGAGCTCTGTAAAACTGTAATCCACTTGACTGTTGCTGGGTGGGGCTGGGTTCCCTCCCTGTTGGTTGTTTTGCCTGAGGCAACCCAACACTGGAGCCTACCCGGGCTCTTTGCTAGGGCTAATGGCAGACTCTGGGAGGGCTCACACCAAGGAGTACTTCCCAGAACCTCCGCTGCCAGTGTCCTTGTCCCCACGGTGAAACAGAGCCAGCCCCCGCCTCTGCAGGAGACCCCCCAACACCAGCAGTTATGTCTGGTTCAGTCTCCCCCAGGGTCACTGCTCCTTCCCCTGGGTCCCGATGCACACACTATTTTGTGTACGCCCTCCAAGAGTGGGTTCTCTGTTTCCCCCAGTCCTGTCGAAGTCCTGCAATCAATTCCCACTAGGCTTCAAAGTCTGATTCTCTATGAATTCCTCCTCCCGTTGCCGGACCCCCAGGTTGGGAAGCCTGACGTGGGGCTCAGAACTTTCACTCCAGTGGGTGGACTTCTGTGGTATAAGTGCTCGCCAGTCTGTGAGTCACCCACCCAGCAGTTATGGGATTTGATTTTACTCTGATTGCGCCCCTCCTACCGTCTCACTGTGGCTTCTCCTCTGTCCTTGGACGTGGGGTATCCTCCTTGGTGAAGTCCAGTGTCTTCCTGTCGATGATTGTCCAGCAGCCAGTTGTGATTCTGGTGCTCTCGCAAGAGGGAGTGAGAGCACGTCCTTCTACTCCGCCATCTTGGTTAATCCCCCCCAAGACAGACTTTTTAATAAAATCAGTTTTTACTTTCGGATATCTGTAGTTGTGGTCAGCTATAAGTTGTTCTCTCAAGAGTGTGATCACTGGACTTCTTTTTAAAATTTTTTTAAATTGGAGTATAACTGATGTACAATTTATGTAAGTTACAGATGTACAATATAGTGATCCACAATTTTTACAGGTTATACTCCATTTATTATCATTATAAAATATTGGCTGCATTCATTCATTGGACTTCTTAGGTGTTATATATAAGAAGAATATTTTCACTGCCCTAAAGTGAAATATTTAAATATATGTAATAATTTAAATATTTAATAGTTTTAAATATGATAACTACCCAAATATGCTAAGTGCTGGAAAAAGTTATGCAACATTAGGTATGGCCGTAAAATATAATTTTCACCAAAAATTGACAAATATTTATAATTTGATAACATATAGTCCTACCCAAGGTTTGAGTGAAACACAATTTTTACAGCAATATACTGATCCACCAATCCCGCATTTGTAAACTTATACTGAAAATTATAAAGAGATATGCAATGCTTTGGCTACAAAGACATTTATAACATTCTTGCTCATAATTTCAAAAATTGGGAAAAGCCTAAATATTTAGGTATATTATTTATAAAATTAATATTGGGGGTTTCTATCAACATTCTCTTCAGCCATTAAGAACAATATTATAGGTGACTTTATTGATATTGGAAAACAATGTATTGCTCATTTCTTAAAAACAGGTTATAAGAAAGAACACAAAGTGAGTTTAAATTTTTATAAAATGTAGTTATAAGATGTAGATACGTATGATTTAGTATAAGATACATAAGATGTAGTTGTAAGATACACATTAAAAGAGTAACATGTCATCTTTTGGTGGTGGATATTATAAGTGGTTTTAAAAATTTTTTTCTTTACCTATTTTTTTACTTTTTTATGATAATGAAGGTCACACTAGAAAAATAGCTAAAGTACAGATTGAAAAGAGTCTTTAATGCCATATGAAAGAGTTAAAATTTTATCCTCGGGGTAACAGGAAAATATCCCAGGTTTTTAAAGCTGGGAAGCAAAACGGTCAGATGAATAGCTGGGAACATACCTTAACAGTTGGTACCAAAGTTTCGTTTATGTAAGAAATGTGCTGAAAAAGGATAAGTAAGCAAAGTAGAAGCAAAACCACTCTGCATAAGAAGTTATCAAGAATGTAAATGTGGGGGAGATCACAAAAGAGAGGAGGGATATTAAGAATAGAGGAGAAAGAGAGAGAAAAGAAAGAGATAAAGACAGAAATATTAGAGTATATGGCAGAAAGCCAGGATTGTAGAAAATCATGCCCAGTGGGAAGTTTCCAGGGGTGGGGAGGCCAAAGCAACTTTAAGCACAGAAATACCAAATACTGCATTCTTAGTTGGTTGCAATGCTATGATACACACCTGCTCCATCACCTCATACCTTCAGCAGAGTCCAATAGTCCATACAGAATAGTATGGAGGTGTTTAAAGAATAAAGTGTTGGAGCCATAAAGGGCAGTGGGTCTGATTCATTGCTCCATTTTTTCCATTCCTCTGGCACCTTGAACAAATTTCTTAATGAGCTGCAGTTTTCTGAGTTAACGTTTAATAATTGCTTTTTAAAAAACTGCTAGCAATTATTATTTATTAACTGCTAAGCAAGTGCCAGGCAGTATTCTATGGGGTTTTACAGGCATTTATTTATTTAATCCTCAGGATAACTCTATGAAGGTATAAACTATTCTATTTACAACCTTAATGTGCCTCAGGTGAAAAAACTAAGCCACACTGAAGTTAAATAGCTTCTTTGAGGTCACACAGCTTGAAAGTGAAGGAGTTGGAATTTAAAGCAAGTATGCTAGTTCCAGAGCATGTACTTTCATCCACCCATGTTATACTGCTCCCCAGAGGTTGGTTACAAGGTTGGGAGAACTAAACAAGATAAAGTACGTTAACACCAAGCACGGTGACTGACACAGAGAGATGCTCAGCAAATTTTAGTTATTTTTTTTTTCTTGAATTCACTCTGTATTTATAAAACTTGTCCACAAAGAGGTCAAAAGAGATTCTACTAAATGCCTCTAAGCTTAGATACAATATTATCTTTTATATTTTCCTGACCAAGAAATAAAAGAATTCTCTGAAACAAGGAAAAGAGATCAGATACCTCTTATGCTAAGCAAACTTTACTGTCTATTTCATTCTAGGATTTTATTTAAGATGGAGACCAAGCTCATTTGTCTGTAGCCTGTTGAGTTTTTAATTCATATGTTTATCAAAGTAGAGTAACATACCTTATTTGACTTGCTTCCCATAGCAAGATTAACAAGAAAGATATTCCTCATTTCTTTGAATGAGGAAACTGAGACTCAGAGAAGTACATGCCTTGTTCAAGACCATGTGTGTAATAAGACAAGGAGTTATATGAAAAGCTGGGATACCTGTTTCTAGTTCAGGGCTTATCTGTCAGGGTCAACATGGTGTTTTACAATTTTCATGATGAGCTATATATGTAGAGAGAGAGATGGCAACAAAACACAATGTGCAACCAAATATTTTTGCTATAGATACGCAGTATATGTGTACCCAAAAAACCAGGAAAATTTTCTAAAAGTACCACATAATATATGTCAAAATCAAATATTTCTGGATTATTTTTATCCAGTTACATCACTGTCACTACTTCCATTCATTAGAAATAATAAAATAATTAAGAAAGATAGCATCTAGAATTTCCCACATGTAATAATTTCCACAGATAAAAGAACTGAATCCTAAAGCAGAAAGAAAATCAAAACTGTGGAAATAAAAAAAGAAATCAAAGGCCTAGACAATCCATTAAATTTAACGATAGTAATTTTTTTCTTCTAACCTCTAATAATTCTGCTGAGCTGAAATCAGAATATATTTAAAATTCTTACTTAAATATAGTTAAAACCATGAACAAATCTCCATAGCAAATAGACTTTCCATGTCTGCAGAGTCAAGAGCTGACAAATAGTTTCTATTAGGCCTTATTTTAATTGGTACTTGAACTTTTTGCTTTAAGCTGACTTGGCTCCTATAATCTTTCCTGTCTTACCAACTGAAATGGCCAACTCCCTTAAAGCTTACTATATCTGCACATGCTTCTCATGTTTATATTTCAGTTTTTTTGACATTTTCCTCCTGTTCTTGACTGAGGTATTGACTGTGATTTGTCACAAATGAATTAGCTTTGAAATTTCCATGTACTAAGACGTTTAGTTTCTTCAATCTTAAAGTCCACTTAATTTCATAAAACCCAGCCCAAGACGACATACAGATGGCCAATAGGCACATGAAAAGATGCTCAACATCGTTAATCATTAGAGACATGTAAATCAAAACCACAATTAGTCATCACCTCCCACCTATCAGAATGGCTATCATCAAAAAGAACACAAATAAGAAATGTTGGCGAGGATGTGGAGAAAAGGAAACACTGGTACACTGTTGGTGGGAATGTAAATTGGTGCAGCCACTGTGGCAAACAATACAGAGGTTTCTCAAAAAACTAAACATAGAACTACCGTATGACCCAGTAATCCCACTCCTGGGTACATATCCGAAAAAAAGAGGAAAACACTAATTCGAAAAGATACATGCACCCTAATGTTCATAGTAGCATTACTTACAATTGCCAAGATATGGGAGCTACCTAAGTGTCCATCAACAGATGAAAGGATAAAGAAGATGTGGTAAATACACATACAATGGAATACTACTCAGCCATAAAAAGAACGAAATTTTGCCATTTGCAACAACATGGATGGACTTGGAGGATATTATGTTAAGCGAAATGAGCCAAACAGAGAAAGACAAACACTGTATGATATCACTTATACGTGGAATCTAACGACTGCAACAAACCAGTGAATATAACAGAACAGAAACAGACTCACAGATATAGAGAACAATCTAGTGGCTACCAGTGGGAAGAGAGAAGACGGGAAGGGCAAGATAGGGGTAGGAGATTAAGAGGTACAAACTACTATGTACAGAACAAATAAACCACAGGGATATATTGTACAACACTGGGAATATAGCCAATATTTTATAACAACTATAAATGGAATATAACCTTTGAAAATTGTGAATCACTATGTGTATACCTGAAACTTATATACTACTCTATAACAACTATACCTCAAAAAAAAAACCAAGAACAAAAACTCAACCCACATATTCCACAACCTGACAGCCAACCAACAAACCAACCAAACTATGGAGTATGATACTTACATATAAAATCATTTTATAGATTTTAAAAGAAGAATAGTCTTCTACTGGCTCTCTAAATTAAACATTCATTTTACCCAGGTTGCAATAAAAGCATGGTGAGTTTATTCCTTTGCCTTCTCAAGCATCTCCAGCTGGTGAATTGCTTAGATTTATGTGCTAGGAGCTATAGAGCAGCCGGCCATTAACTACCTCCAGGGCTGTTACCCCGGCCTCCTTGCTTCAGCTAGTCCATCTCTGTCTTCCCTGCTCAGTGCTGTCAGCCTGCTGCTTTCCATTCTTTTCTTGCAGCAGGCTGAATGACAGTCTCTGCTTTTCTTGCTGGGGAGGCATCCATCAATGCATCCATTTTCTCTTCCGACATATTTACACACTGTGTGTGCTCAGCTGATTGAGACTTTGCCAATAGTTCACAAGGCACTAGGCCCCCAACCTACAGTTGGGTATTGTGGTAAAATATCAAGCTCAGTAAGTGCAAAGCACAAGGTAGAACTGTTAAAAAGACTGGATACAACTGGTACACATGACATCAGGCCAGATGCCAGGGAAACTTTAGACTCCTTGGTTGTAACTTCATGAACCACCTGCTTCCCCAGAATTGGTCAGTTCAGCCAATTCACCTCAGCCTGGAAGAAAAGCTATGGGCTATTGACTCTTTTCTTTTATGGGAGGAAAACGTTTAGCTGATTGGATGAATTAGTTAAAAATATACTCAATTTAGTTAAATAGCATGTTTTAAGTCATTTAAAAAGAATCATCACTGGAAAATACAGTTACATATGTGTACATATATACACGCATACATATATGTATATATACATATGTATTTATATACTGATACTTATATATACTTTGTGAGAATCTTTGTTTTAAAAAAAGTTTAATTTTTCTGGTTATGGGAATCCTAATGTTCAAAAAATTACAATAAGGTTATAAAAACCTAGGCATTCTCTCTCTAAATGCAGGTTCAACAAAAATTAAACTTTGATATACTTAATCAAACGAACATTATTTTTTAAATGTTCAAAACAATAACAACACATCTCATTTAGTACTAAAGTAGAATCAGGTAACTTTTCCAAAATATGCCTTTTAATGCTTTATTTTATGCATTTGTATATATTTTCAATCAGTAAATTTAAAATAATAAAAATAACTAAAAAGAGTTACCAAGTAATTCTAGCCTATCAGGTAGAAGCACATTTGAGTGAGTTAAATAATCCAGTGAAACCTGTAGTGAGTCTCCTGTGTGAAGGGTATTTATTTTTCTTGAGTCCATTTTATATTCTGTACTCAATAACATTTGTAATACATGACTTCCCTGTGCAACAATAATTTAATGATACCTTATTCTCTGCTTGAAAAGCAAAAGAAATATTATCAGGCAGTATTACAATAAGCTAAACCAATTACCTCCTAAAATGATTTTAATGCATGCAAAATACAAGAGTCATCATTTTAGCAGAGTGAGATTTATTAAGACCACAATTCAAAGCAGTAAACTAGACCTCTTTTATGCTACTTCACTTCCTATTGAGTTTCAATTAATATTTGGAAAGTTTGTATTTAATACTGTAAAATTTTAACTGTCATATCTTAGCAGATACAGTATAAAGAAATGAATAATATCTTATAGGCCATTTGGTTGTAGCTGTCATATATACACATTCAAATTCAAGGCATACACTGCCAATGCTACTGCTAAAAGTGACAGACCCACCAAATAGGTTAAAAAATTGCTCCCATGTCCATAATTCAAAAGAGGTGAGAAAAAAGTTAAAGAAAAACTAATATGAATCCCAGACCTTTTGATAAATCCTCACTCAATTTATTAATGTTACATGAAGTCTTGCTAATGTTATGCTAGACATTCTTCTAAGGAGATAAGTAGGTATTGTAAATCAAATACTCCTCCCCGCCCCACCCCCAAGAATAAGAACAGGTCCTGTCCTTAAATTTTGTACACAAAGATCCACTGCAATAAAATGATTATTTTCTCTTGTCATTGCCTGGCTTATATATTAGCAATAGGTGAATTATTTTATCTGAGGAATAAAAGGGAGTTAAAAGCATATATTTCTTCTTCAAGCACTTTTATCTCTTCTCCTTCAGTGGAGTTAGCATCTTTTTGTTTCTTATTGTAATTGTGAGATTAAGTACTTCTTTTTCAGAAAAATCCCAAAGAACTAAAAAAAGATCTTTTTTAAAATAAATAAACTAAAACAATATCTTTTTTAAATGACCTTTCTTTTCTACCCCTATGTTTATTTAACTATGCACTCCAAGTGCTACAGACAACATACAACATGATAGGTTGGTTGAAAAAGAAAAATGCATAAATATGCTACCACACAGAGTAAAGTATAATAAAATACTAAGAAATGCCTACAATTTAACATTTGCGGGAGACTCAATTTTTGGTTTTAAAGTTATAAGGCCTTTAATTTTCTTTTTGGCCTGTTGCATATTCTTTCTACAGTGCATGATTGCTATTTTCTGTATTTTCACAACTGTTACTGGGTAGCTTCAGACTGGCTAGAAATCATTGCTCTCAGGAAAAATAATGTTGCAGCACCAAACACAAAAGGGCAGATGCCAAGATGTCACTCCCAGATGGAAGGTAACATGGTGATCTAGAAGGAGATAATGTGAATTACACACCTTAGGAATTCCCTCCCCATCAACACAAAAGTTTATTTTCACTGTGTGCATTTTATGTACATTGTCTCATTTAATCACCACAAAAATTTCATAAAATACATACTGCTATTAATCCACTTTATGTGAGGAACCTGAGAAGTTGACTTATGTCTTGTACAAAGTCATATATCCGTAATTAGAAAGGCAGTGCTCTAAACTTTATTTTCCTCCTTTCTCCTCTTTACTGTATATGGTAAGCAAATTGGGACATGTACTATAGTACCTGGAAGGGGCAATATACCTGGAAGGGGCAATATATAGTATCTGGAAGGGGGTAACTAAGACCGTAAGCTCTGGAGCTAGGCTTCCTGGGTTCATGTCCCGGCTCTGCTACTTAAGTGGCCAGTAAGTCCTTACCCTCACCTTCTCTTAGGCAGAAGTACAGTCTCTGTCTCGGCTTGTGGCAAAGATTAGACGAAGTAGCATGTGTACAGTGCTTAGAACACTGCCTGGCGTATAGGATGTCCTCAGCAAACTAGGTGATGACACACACATTCATTCCCCAACCATTTGTCAACCCTTTGCTATGTGTAAGGAACCTGCAGGTTGGGAAAATGAGCAACATTCTGTGTTCTCAAAGATATTACACTCTAACAAGGAGACTTGCACATCACTAACTAGATGCCAGTAATGGTCATAAATGTATTGCTAAGGGAATTTAAAGAATTGAAAACATATGAGTGTAGACAAGAGGAAGCTTAATGGATGAGGTGTGTTTAGACATAATTTGGATGGATGGATTTTGGAGAGGCAGAGGAAAGGTGGTGGGAAGTAATTTGTTGACCTGGGTAGATAAAACAGTGGGACAGTCTTAAAATCACTTCCGAGAAATGTAGGGTCTTTCTCTATTCTAGGGTCGGTACACTGCCCATTCTCTGGACAAACACCCAGAGCGTCTCTTTCTAGTCACTAATGAAAATTCTCTCTTAAAGAAGAAAATTGAGGCCAAGCATTTCAATGTCCAAATCTTCCACAAACATCAGATTGTACATTTAATTTTTCATGAAGCAATAAAATTATGATTTCATTTTTTAATAAGGAATGCCTATTGGTGTTCTAAGAACAATCCCAAAGTGTGTGTGTGTGTGTGTGTGTGTGTGTGTGTGTGTGTGTTGGTGGGGGGGCTTCTCCACATACTACCAAGCAATTCTCAGACACCAGCAGGGTGTTCAAGAACTCAACTCTATAACCAGGGGTAGTAACAATCAGATTCTACCAGTTAAGGGTTCAGTCCGACGAGAATGTTTCCCCAACCTTCAGATGCCAGTCAAAAGTGCTTCTGACTGACTGCCTATCGACTGTGGGTTCCAACGACCGCCTCCTTGGACTTTAGATGCAAGGCACAAGTCCAGGTTCTTACCTGTACTTCTGACTTATATATCAGAGGTTTCTACAGTCCCTTCCTAGGGTTTGATTAATTTGCTAGAGAGGCTCACAGAACTCAGAGAAACAATTTACTTACTAGATTACTGGTTTATAATAAAAGGATATAACTTTGGAACAGCCAGAAAGAAGAGGCGCATAGAGCAAGGCATGGGGAAAGGGCACGGCACTTCTATGCTCTCTGAGTGCGCCAGTCTCCCTAAATCTCCACCTGTTTATCAACCCAGAAATTCTCTGAACCCCGTCCTTTTGGGTTTTTATGGAAGCCTCATCACATAGGCATGGCTGATTAAATCACTGACCATTGGTGCCTGAATTCCATCTCCAGCTCTTTCTTCCCTCCTCAAGGTCAGGGTGGGAATGAAAACTCCAACCCCTTACACAGGGTTGGCTCCAGGCAACAACCCCTATCCTCAGCTGCTTTCCCAAAGTCATTAACATAACAAAAGGCACCTTTATCACTCTCAACATTTAGGAAATTCCAAGGGTTTGGGGGGGGTCTCTGCCAGAAACAGTGACAAAGACCAAATATATATTTCTTATTATAAGTCACATTATCACAAGAAAGAAGAAAACCAATAGCTACAATCTGACCTTGGCCTGTATGGAATTTTGTTAGAACCAGCTTAGTCTTATGTAGAGAGAAAGAGCTTGAATGTCATGGATCTTTACATTTTACCTCTAGAATGTCCTGTCGCTATCCCGCCTCCTGGCTCCATTTTTCACGTCAGCTTGGTTTTTAGTTCAGCCATCTAGAGAGGATAATGGGTAGAATGCCTAATTTAATTTATCCAAAACACACCATCCTCCCCACAAACCAGCTGCTCACTCACCCTCCTATTCCTCACACCGGTCAGATTAAAAATTTAAGTGTCATCAACATTTTCCACTCGCTTGTCTCAAAGATCTGGGCCTTGAGATTAAAATTCCACAATGTCACTAAGATTGGTGGCTTCAACCCCTATTACTTTACCACTGGACTGTTGCAATTACTTTGCAATTGGTCTCCCTATTTCCTGTCCATTTCCCTTACAATTCATCCTAAATGTTTTGCCAGGAAAAAAGAAGTCTAAAGAATAATGGTTTCTCTGCTGAAAAAATTTCTAAGTCTTCTTATTTTCCACAGAATGAGGTTTATACTCAGACTGCCACTAAAAGCTTTCTTGCACCGGACCCCAGTTTGCCTTGTCTCCCATTCTTACCCTCTTCTTGCTCTTTTTTGAAGACTTTGACTTAAGAACAGAATAACGTGACCATTCTTTTGAACAGGTTCCCTCTCTCAAATGCTTACACCCTCAAAGATCTTCCTGTTGAAATTCTACACATTTTTGAGAACCAACCTCAATAACTAACTACATCTCTGAATCTCACCCATATCTCCTCCTTTCTCTAAATTCCCATATCATTTTATATATACCTTTTGGTATATTCAGCACATTCTAAATCATGTTATAATCACATACATAACATTTTCAATGAGGAGCCACTTACATTAAAAAGAAATCCACTCCACAGCACCTAGCTTAGTGTCCTTAAAAAGCTCAATAAATGTATATCAGATAAATGAACAAATGAATGAACGAACCATGGAGAATGCAAGGATGAGGATAAGAAAGAAAGAAATTTTTCAATTTGCAAAAACTAGATTTCCAAATAGTTTCACTTACTGAATACAGACTTGAACTCGGTCTTCTGATAATTACATACAAAGTCTTCTGCTCTGTGTAATAGGAGTGGAGCATGTAGGCAGGATTTTATTAAAGCAGGGAAATCCAAGAATCAGCATATTCAGAGAAGAGAATAGGTCTTTGGGTATTGTTGATGTATAATGCAACATCATTAAACTTATCTACCAAGATCAAAATAATATTTCCATGTGGAAATGTTTCCAAATTTATAATGTAACATAACTTGGTAGTAGATTGTGAAGGATACAAAGTTTTAACAAGACAGACGTAAGGATCTTTTAAAATTTATACAGCTTATAAAGACTCCTTCTTGCCTGTCTCTGGAGAGGTACCTGTAATTGTGTCTAGCGGTTAGTTAAGGCTTACTATTAGAGTTAAAAGACTGTGTGGACTCTAGTGTTTCCAGATTCTTCAGCTTATAAAATTTCAGTCACCCTTCAACTTGAACATGCTGTGTAAATTCGAAAGAAAAACCATACATGAATCATGCCATTCTTGTACCAACACTCATGCTTTGTATGACCCAATGCCACACACTGGATTCTAAGGTTACTGAAGGGAAGGGATTATGATTTGGAATTAGATAATTTCATTCCATTTTAACTGTTGCGTGAGCTAAAAGCATCACTCGGAATTTAAATCAAAGCCAGTTTTAAATGAACTAAACCAACCTTGGATGAAAATTCTTCATTTTACTTCAACTCTCAAAGCTGATTATGCATGTATGCTGTTTGCAAAGGTGAAATTCAATTGGCTCACACACTGAAAGCTGTGTTGGAAGTCAGTACTACAGCCACTTGTATTTCAGATGACAAGAGGCATTAGTTTGCTCTGATAAAGTAAATAAGCCGCACTGAAAAGATCACTAACACAAGCAATTTTTTGCTAACAAGATTTGGGGGTGACTTAGTTACTCATTATACACTCATTGAATTAGGACTCAGACTTTGAAAGATAAAGGGAGCTGTGCTTTAAAGTAACAGGGCAAAGAAATCCCTGCCTTTTCCCAGATGACTCACCTACAATCATGGCCTACAAGGTCCTACATGACCTGGGCCCTGCCTTCCCATCAAACTTCATCTTGACCACTCTACTTCTTCCTGACTCTGCTCCAGGCAGAGTACCAAGCCCTTCTCCACTCAGAGCCTTCACACTGGGCTCTTCTCAAGGGCACATGCTTATCCTGGAGAAGTGCTCTGTGCAGTACGGTAGCCACTGGCCCATGTGCTATCAAACACTTAAAATGTGGCTAGTGTGAATTAAGCAGTGCTATGTTAAATACACATTGGATTTTGAAAATTTAGTATATAAAAAAAAGAATGACTTCGTTAATAATTTTTATTGGCCATATGCTGAAGTGATAATATTTTAGGTATGTGGGTTAAAGAAAATATATTATTAAAATTCATTTTACTTGTTTCTTTTCATAATGTGGCTACCAGAAAATTTGAAATTGTACCTGTGGTTTGCATCTGTGGCTTGAGTTATATATTTCAGATGGACCATACTGTTCTCTATATTAATTCACATGTTATTACAGAGAGTTAAATTTGTCAGGAGGCATTTGTTTGTTTTCTCTATTTTATACATTGCTGTATCCAAACCACCTAGACACATGTGAAGCATGAAATAAATATCTGTGGAATGAATGAATGCATTATACATGCAGTAATGAAGAGCTTGGGCTTTGGAATCAAGCTGCCTGGATTTCCACCCTAGTTTGGCTATTCATTAGCTGTATGAACTGGGACAAGGACTTATTCCTCACAGGGTGGTTGTTAAGACAAAATGAATTCTTACATCAGAAGTGTTTAAATCAGCGCCTGATATGTAGCAAGTATCAGCTTACTGATACTATGGATAAATATTAGCTACGAATAAGTATTATCATTCCATTCTGTAGACAAGAACATGAGACACAATGATGCTAATCCTTTGTTTACTGAGATGGTAAATGGCAGAGCCATGATTTAACTCTTGAACTACAAGGCTCCAAGACACATTTTCTGTCTATTACACGTATGTTAAGTCCATAGTTGATGTAAATAAAAACCTGAAGTGATTTTAAGTTGCTTCAATAATGTTAAAGGTAGATATATAATTCATATCTGGCCATTCTGAGTGATATTAGACTTTGGACTCTATACTGAATGTTGTCTGTAAAATGTGATGTGATAACAATTATATTAGCTAATATTTATTTAGTTTTATTAGCAGCAGGCACTCTTCTTACATATTACAGGTATTAAAATATTCAACCCTTACACCAACTCTGAATGTGAACACTGTTCATCATCATCCTTATTTTAAGGATGAGGAAACTGAGGTCCAGAGAGGTCAAGTACCTTGCCCAAGTCACAGAGCTAAGAAGTGAAGGAGGTGACCTCAGAGCCTGTGCTCTCCCCCTTTCTCTGTACCACATTCTCCTCTCACATGTACGCCTGTGGAACAGAAAAGACTGGTGAGCATTCAGCCTTATAGTTGCTGTGACTAACTCAAAGATAGGCACTGGCTTCTGATATTTATCAGTAACAGTACATTTTCTAAGAAAAATAGTTTTTCCAATTCAAACAGTGGAATAGACCGTCAAAAAGTAAATTTCCCTTCCAAAAGTCATCTTTGTAATCCATATAAACATAGACCATCAAAATCTCTGCTGTCCTGGGGATTGTTTTGCCTTAACTGGACTTAAAGCAAGAATAAATTATCCTGCATGTCATAGCACATCAAGCCTAATCAAGCTCAGTAAGTGACTATTTGCTTCTCTCTTCAGAAGCCCAGCATAATAGATCCTATGCTGATGACACTTAACAATATTTAAATAAAACCAGACTAAGTTCATGATTGAAGAAGCCATCACCTTTCATTAGAATGAGAAAATAAATTTTCAGTAGTAGGATACTAACACATTTGAATGGCTCAATTCATTTTCTAGCAGGTCATGGCCAGTACCCACTACAGAGCAGCCCTGTTGAAAACAATTCTCTTAAACAATCTACTCTGTCTTGATGACAAAGAGGTGTGTTCTTCCCTTGACAAGAAATGAAAAAAAAAAAAAAAATCTAAACCCTCTCAATGTTTTTACATTTCAGTGATTTGGTTCTGTGACATTCCATCCTCTGTGAGGGGGAAAAAAGGGAGAAAGGAATAAGGAAAAGGACAGATGATTATCAGTGAGCACTCTTGGGCAGAAGCAACCAAAACCTGGAAAACCCAGCAGCCAGAGGCAGCAAATTAGAGTCTGAAAGGCCAGGCTGTGTTTCAACCCTGTCACTCACTACCTCTGGGTATGTGAGCATCTCACAGGGCTTTTCCAAGCAATAATTTATAAAATGAGAGGGTTCAGTTAACATCACAAGATCATTTTTCAGTCTGTACAAGATCTTTTTCAACCTGCACATATGTCAGAGAATTCCAGAGTCTAGAGTCTTATTAGAATGTGTGAGTCACAGGAAGGTGCTCCCTTCCACAAAACTTGGAGGGGAGGGACATCACGCTCCCTGGTAGATAAAGAAGTAAAATTCACACACTATGGTTGGGCCCAGTCATTAGGGGGAATTAACTGGGAAGATGCATGTGACTCTGTGATCAAAGGGCTTGGGAACACTCACAACTCAGGAGCCCAGAAACGCAACGTGAAGATGTCTAAGTATGGTGAGAGCTAAACACGTGTGTTTACTTTTTTTGGAGAAGGATAATGTAAATGGAGGATGCACAGTCACCCTGGTAAATAGAAAAAGAAAGCCCAAATAGATGTATTTTTATGTATGATTTCCTTACCTATCCAGTTCTGAGTCTGAGAGTGTGCGTGAGAGGCATTCCCTCTGTGGAGATGGGAAAACCAGAGCTCCAGAGCTTGATGCACCTGAGTGTTCCAACGAGCTAACACTCAGTTGCCTTGATCTGATTCTGCACTTCACAGGCAGCCTTTGGCTCACAGGGAGGGAATGCACTGGGAAGACTGACATTGATATCCAATTTGCCTGTGGTGATATGTTTCTTGTTGGAAATAAATCAATCTGCATTCTGATGGGATTTCTATGAGAAACGGACCTCAGGGGGTATACGGATCAACTGGACCATTCAAATGTTCTAGTTTACCTAATAATTGTACTTCTCATTCTAAATTAATTGATTAATTCACATTGTAGTGGAAATATACCAATCTCACTGAGATTTATTAATGGGAATCTGTCCCTGGGAGATGAATCTTTTCTAAAGATTCTGACAAGATGAGATTTAAAACCACATATCCCCAAGTATTCTGGACTTTGGATTCACTCTTTTTTTCTTTTTTTAGATTGAACCATATGAAATTGCCAACTTTTATAGTTTGTTTATTCCTATTGTAGTATAGTTGGTTTACAGTGTTAGATTAGTTTCAGGTGTACAATATAGTGATTCGATATTTTTATAGATTATACTCCATTTAAAGTTATTATAAAATACCAGCTATATTTCTTTCTCTGTACAATATATCCTTGTAGTTTATTTGTTTTACACCTAGTAGTTTGTTACTCTTAATCCTCCTTCCCCTATCTTGCCCCTACCCCCCACCCCTCTCCCCACTGATAACCACTAGTTTTTTCTCTGTATCTTTGAGTCTATTTCTGTTTTGTTATATCTATTTGTTTGTTTTGAGATTCACTCTTTTCAAAATGTAAGTAACAAAAGTTCCAGGCTCTCTGCTGCTTGATTAGTAGGGAATCCTGTCTTTTCACCTCTCTGAGTATCTCTCAGTTTCTTAGGAATATCTACAAGTCCTAAAACCCATCCTGGTTGTCATTTAACATCTCTGTCAACTGTCTTCCTCCCCACCAGCAGATTTCTTTGCCAGTTACTTTTTGCATGTCCTAACCAGTGTTACCATACTTCGGTAGTTTTCCTATATAGCGTCACCACAGACCTGGCATAGGCTTGAAAACAAACCTAGTTTACTTCACTAAAGATGTGGGCTTATAAAAAAGAGTAACTACCAAAAAAAAAAAAGAAAACATTCTTAAAATTGGACAAAGGCATTGCTATTAGATGAAAGTATTGTTATAAATTGTTGAAGATCTAGTCCCCAGTAAAGCAGAATGTGACCTTATTTGGAAATAGGGTTGTTGCAGATGTAATTAGTTAAGTTAAAATGAAGTTACATATGAGTAGGGTGGGCCCCTAATCCGATATGATTGGTGTCCTTATACAAAGGGGAACTTTGGACAGAAAGGCACACACACAGGGAGAATGCCACCTGAAGACTGGAGTTCCTCAAGCCAGGGAACTATAAGAAGCTAGGGTAGAGGCCTGGAACAGATCTTCCCCTAGCGCTTTCAGAGGGTGCATGGCCCTGTTGGCACCTTGATCTTGGACTTCTAGCTTACAGAACTGTGAAACAGTAAACTTCTCTTGTTTAAACCACTTAGTTTATAGTACTTTGTTACAGCAGCTCCTTCAAACTTCAGACTAGGCCCCTGCATGGGTCCTGCTTCATCTTAGGCCCCCACCTGCTGCCACACTGCAGACCCAGATCACCTACAGATAAACATGTAACTCTCTGTAGAAGGGATGCTGGGCTCTCCTTACCTACTGCCTACCCAACAACCAACCTTCTTGTGTCCCCTCTGAAAGATTAAAAGAAAGTAAATATTCTTTCTCTATAGTTTGCGTAAGGTCTGTTTCACAGTCAAGATCAAAATGAGTTCTGCTGAGATGTAATTCTAATCACAATGAGAGAAGTTGTCTCAAACCTCACCATTATAGTATAATGTTTGGCTTTACCTTTGTATAACCAAAGAGGCCTATGAAGCATTTACCCAAAATTTAAAAAAAGAAAGTTTTCTTTCTAAGGTTGAATTCTGCTTATCACTTCAGAAAAGAGGTGTGAAATAGTAGCTTGTCTTCTCTCCAGTCACTTGGGCTTCAGGGTATAAGGCACTCTGTACCCCTGTTTAGTTACTGTGAGACTGATAAACTTTCTGGGGACACAGCGTGAATTCTTAGGTAAATGTCACCTCTGGATGTCCCCTGGCTAGTGCTGTGCAGTGAATTGTGTCCACACCCCACCCACATCCCCGTAACCCCTCCACACTCGCTGTTCTCACACACGCTATGGTTTTTCTTAGCAAGCTCTGCTTGAGGGTTTTGTCTGGCCTCAGTGTTCTTGGCCCACTCTCAAGCCAGGCTGAATTTCCAGAGAGTTAACAGCTCTTGGAGCAGGCCTCAACGGATGCGAAACAGGAGGTGGTGCATAAACGCCTGTTATGGTCAGTGTTATGGGTTGAATTGTGTCCCCTGCAAAAGATACGCTTAAGTCCTAACCCCCAGTACCTGTGAATGTGCCCTTATTTTGGAAATGGGGTCTTTGCAGGTGTAATCAGGTTAAAATTTAGTCACACTGGATTAGGGTGGGCTCTAATGCAACGTGACTGGTGTCCTCATAAGAAGAAGAAATTTTGGATACCAAGAGACAAAGGGGGAAGATGGCCATGCAAAGACAGAGGCAGAGAATGGAGTAATGTTATCATAAGCCAAAGAATAGCTGAGGCTGCCAGAAACTGGAAAAGACAAGGAAGAATCCTCCCCTAGAATCTTTGGAGGGAATATGGCCCTGCCAACACCTTGATTTCAGTCTTATAGCTTCCAGAACTGTGAAATTTCAGTTGTTTTAAGCCATCCAGTTTGTGATGCTTTATTACAACAGCCCTAGGAAACTAGTACAGTCAGTTTGGTTGGACTATAGTACCAGTTATTAGTCACACACTAATCTAGGTGTTGCTGTGAAGGTATTTTGTAGATGTGGTTAACTTTAAGCAAAGGAGATTTCCTTTAATAATAGGAGTGAATTCACCTAATTAGTTGAATGCCTTAAGAGCAAAAACTGAAGTTTCCGAGAGAGGAAGAGTTTCTGCCTCAAAACTATACCATCTTATACTTTGAAACAAACAAATATACAAACAAACTCACAGAAAAAGAGATCACCACCCAGAGGCCATGGGGGGGGGGAGGGGGAGGGGAAATTGTTTAAAGGCAGTCAAAAGGTACTACAAATTTCTAGTTATCAGGTAAATAAGTACTAGGGATGTAATGTACTACGTGATAAATATAATTAACACTGCTGTATGTTATATATAAAGGTTGTTAAGGGGGTAAATCCTAAAACTTCTCATCACAAACTTTTTTCTCTTTCTTTAATTTTGTAGATATAAAATATGAGGTGATGAATGTTCACTAAACTTATTGTGATAATCACTCCATAATGTATATGTCATTTTGCTGTACAACTTAAACTTACACAGGGCTGTATGTTAATTATATCTCAATAAAACTGGAAGCAAAAAAAAAAAAAAAAAACTACACCATCAACTCCTGCCTGAGTTGCCAGCCTGTCAGCCTACCCTGTTGCCAACCCCACCCACTGCATGAGCCAATTCCTGTGTGTATATACACACATACATACATATATAATATTTATATATATATACATATACCGTATATGTAGATGGTATTCTCACCCTTTTGTGATCCTGCCCCCTTGAGTGTGAGCAGGATCTGACACTTGTAACTAATAGAGGTGATGGGATATATGCCATTGCATACATATTATATGTATATACTATATATACATATAATTATATTACATAAGATTACAGTCTTATTGAGAGAGTCTCTCTCTTGCTGGCTTTGAGGAAGCAAATGGCTGTGATGGGAAAGCCCACCTAGCAAGGAACTGAGAGCAACCTCTGACGGACGGCCAATAAGAAACTGAGGGCCTCAGTCTGCCAAACTACAAGGAACTGAGTGTTGCCAACAACCATGTTAGCTTCGAAGTGGGGACTTCCCCCTTGAACCTCACATGAATAAGACTGCAGCCCCACATGACACTTTGCAGCCTTTGAGACCCAGAAGCATATTACTTAGAAATTTCAAAAAATTATGGTGACATACTAAATGAAAAAAAAAAGAAACTAGAACTTGGTCCATCAGACTCCTAGTTCAAAGCCCTTTTTGTTCTATCCCTCTGGCGCTCACAAGAACACAAATGCTGCATACAAATCTCTGGTGCCAAGGAAAGGCTCTAATATCCTTCGTACAAGAGTGAGCACGTAGGTGTGAGTGTGGGTGTGTGTGTGTCTGTCTTTTGTGATTTGTAAGAATTTGATTTATATATCAGCACCTCCATTCATCCACACAAACCCCTATTTGCAATTCAGAGCAACTTGACGGTAACGAGCATTAAAGGTAATCATTTCATATGAGGAAATAGACGGTGATTCAACTATTAGCACTCAGGAAGATTTGCCCTCTTGGCCTCCCGCTTCCTGACTGACATTGATTCAATTGGAAAACTGCAGAGATATGGCTGTTTCACCTCCATTTAAAGTAATTAGAATTAGTGAGAGAATGTCTTATTGTGATACCTATTGCTAGTTTTCACAATTATCATGAACTTCTGGGAAGGGATAAAGGAGAAACCCATATTGACCTCCAGCAGACCAGAATAGATGGATGTGCTCACCTTGTTTGTGCCTTGTACCCAGGTATGAAATTATCTTCTTTTTGCTTGCTTTTATTATATGAATTTTCTAAAATTAATATGTGTTACTTGATTAGTTTTAAAGTTATTTAAAGGCAGCTTTAAAACAATGTGGATAGACTGTACAACAACTATACTTCAACTAAAAAAAAAAACAAACAAACCAACCAATGTGGATAGAAGGACCCCAAGTTTGATTTGGTATCTATATGTACCATGTACAAACCAGTTTAGTTGTCTTTGGTTGGTGAGATGATTTTTTGCTTACATGTATTTTAAATTTATAATCAGAATAATGCCAATACTTAAAATTTTAAGAGTGTCCTCATACTTGGAAATATTAGGAATCACAGTGTAGGCGCCGATCACTCAAAGTATACATCACAGACCAGCAGTGTCGACATCACCTGGGCAGTGCAGAAACTCAGGCTCCACCCCGTCACTCATTCAGTATCTGCCTTTCCGTAAGATCTCAGGGGATTTGTATGAACATTAAAGTTTTACAGGTACTTGTGTGGTTGACAATTCACTACCCAGAGATTCTTTTTCATCCATATTATCAAGACTTTTTAGTTCGTCTCTTAAGTATTCTGAATGGCAATAAATTATGCTATAACTAGAAGGGACTGAAGTCCAATGACAGACATTTGGTTACTCCAGGGAATTTTGAATAGGATTTATTCTCTGTGACATTTTGATTAAAAATACATATACATTAGAAGAACATAAATAACTTATTTGGAGGATGGAGTAGACAGAGGGAAGTCTGAGACAGGTGTGAGGAAGAAGAAACGTGGGCTATAATTAACCCTCAGTGGCAGTGGAAAAAGGAAGTACTCAGAAAAGTCACGATGGGGGTTAAGAGGTAGATATGTTTTTCTTAATTTTGTTCACCACTAATTATCTGATTATGAAATGATTTATTCATAACTTACACCTACATGTAGCTTTTGATTTTATAAATATCTAATTTTATCTTTACCACCACCCAGTATGATAAGGATTTTAATTAAAAGCACTGTGATTCAGAGAAGTTAACGTCTGGCTAAATCTTGGAGAGCTAATCAGTGATGAGACTATGGGTCAAAGCTTCCTTCTGCACTAATAGCCAAGATGAAGCCAGGAAGAACCATTCTTATGACTTCCCTCCTTGCAGGGTCTCCATCTCTTGTTCCAATCCCATTCACCTACCCATGTGTCCATCTCACCTACCTAAGCCTGGGACTGTGCGGGGCTCCAGGCAGAAAACAGAAACGTAACACGCGTCCTCACCGACAAGGAGCTCACAGTCTAGACAGACTGTTCTTTCCACATTTTATTTTTATTTAGTTCAATATGTCACGCTATCACTCTTATGAACATGACATACCCCACACAGGGTGAGGGCTCATTTCTGGGAATCACTTTTCCTTAACCTCTGCTCAATAACTTATTCTGTGATGGGCCCAGGGACTTGCTCTGTATATAAGCCACTATGTTTATATTAAAATAAGTGAGTCTGTTTTCATCAGAACACTTCTTCCCTTTTCATTGTGATATCAACACTTATCCACAGAAAGCAGGAATGATATTTCCCAGACTAACAACCCCAGGTCATTTCACTGTTTCAAATGGAAATCCCTCCTGATTATGTGCCTTGTCTCTGTTCAGAAGGGCTGCACCCCAGAGAGCAAGAGAATGGCATTAGCCTGCCAGCGCTGCTGTTACCAGTGAGAAATGACTGCTCAGTATTGCCACCAAAGGAGCAGGTTTTACTGCTATGTTTACTTGCTACTTGGTTGCTGGACTCATTAAGATCACTGAGAGGTTTTAGTTAAAAAACAGCAACAACAAAAACAGTGCCTTTAATAATGAATGCTTTAATGAAAATAACAATTTGGGTTTTCATAAATGCTAATTAGAAAATATTATTAAAGTCTTGCCTTAGAACTAAGCACCCTACACACACACAAGTTTTTCCAACATCATCTGCATGCATTTACTCATCCTGGTTGCTGGCCCCAGATAAGAGGCTTATAGGTAGCAAAGCAGTGTGGTTAGAATGTGGAGTCTGGAACTGTATCTCCTGACTCTGAACTGAGATTCTGCCAAGTGTTAGCTGTGTGCTCTCAGGCAAGTTACTTAACCTCACTGTGATTCAGCTCACTCATCTGTAAAATGGGAATAATGATAGGATCTCAAAGTGTTGCCATGAGGACTAAATGAGATCATCGATCACTGGGGCTCAGGACAGTGCCTAGCATATATTACACTTAGCGCCATATATGCATTAGCTATTGTTAAGTTGTGCCTTTTCTGGAACTGGAGTCCAAGCATCTTCTCTCAGCAGGAGGAAAAGATTTTCATACTATCATGTGACAGTACACATCTTTACTCCTACAGAAAAGGATGACACAGTAGAAATAGTACCGAACACGGAATTAGGAGATATGTGTTGGCAGTACTAATACCCTTAACTAGCTTGGGGATCTTGGGTAATTTTCTTAGCCTTTCTGAGACACAGTTCCTCGTATGGAAAAAAAAAAGAGGTTAGAGTAGGTAATCTCACAATTCCCTTTCAGCTCTCAGTTTCAATGATTTTGATTTTTTGTTTAGGGTTCTATTCAGTATGAGAGGGGAGGGTTAGTATGACTCCTAATAGCTAATAACTGCATGTATAATAATTGATATCTGAAGCTGAAAGAAAAACCACTTTAATCTGACTTAGCTAACAGCTAAGAGCTATTCTTTACCAAAGTCTATTCTGATTATTTGGTACTTAGATCACCGGGCAGAGTTCACTTGATTTGAGCTAACTGGATCTCTTATAAAACTCACTCCAGGGAATGGATATCTATGTTGTGAACCACACACTTCTAGGAAAATGTCTAAAATAACTCTAGGAATCTGACCCTGGAATGCCAGGCCAGAACTGTAACAATTTCACAGCTCTGGGGTCCAGTTGCAGGCCAGAGCAGTCCATCTATGGGAGACTGAATCATGGCCAACATCACATTCTCCTGCTGGAGAAAGGGGACTGGAACTGAGACAACTTGCTGCTCGGGAGTCTTTGAAGACCCACTGAGCCCCAACATGGTGTATTCAGCACATGCTTTAGTTTGCGGGACAATGGGTTGTGTACGTAAATCTAATAAAATCACTCCTGACTTTTATCAGGGCAGAAAGTCTTAAAAATCTGCCATCCATGAGTTACAATAATAATGGAGGGTAAAGTCATAACCAAGCTAAATATGAAATATAAGAGGTCGTTTTTGTGATGTTGATATGGTTCCTGGCCCTCCTGGTGCATTCATCCAGGGATACCAGTTCATCTGAAACTCCTTGTGATATTTGCATGGGAGATAGCCTATTAACATTTGAGGAAAGACTATCATGGTTTATAATTCACAGACCACCCTCCCTCCAACCCACATAACCCCGTATAAAACAGTGGGAAAATAACAAATCCTTATTGAGATGTGATGCTAAGTGACCAGCACTGCAAAATTACACATTGAACATTCGGGTGTTCTTGAAACAGGCCTAACTATGAATGCTAAATTCTGTCATTTAATTACTTTAACAGGGAAGATTTTGCTAATGGTAAGAAAAAAAAAAATTATGAGAAGAGTTGGGAAAAGTTCTCAGATCAGCACTGCCCAGTAAAATTTTCTGCAAAGATGGCAAGATTCTAGATCTGTGTGCTGTCCAATACTGTAGCCACTATGGCTATTAAACACTTGAGATATGACCAGGATGACTGAGAAACTAAATTTTAAATTTTATTTAATTTTAATTAATTTAAATAATGTGACTAGTGGTTACCATTTTGGACAGTGCAGCTACAGATCCTACAAGTTAGGAACCTTGAATTGTTATCATTTAGTAAATAACTCTAACCCAAGCCATTATTTCCACTGACTTTTCTCAAAACCACTTGAGAAAGAAACTTACATTCTAATTTTCAAATTTGGTATTGAGCAGTCTTGTGTAAATCTAGCTCCAAGGAAAGTTATAAGGTAGATGATGTCTGCTGTAGTTCTGTGGCTTTTCTTACCATCAATCTTCTCCTTTGATACCATTTACCTTTTTCTAACCATCAAGCACTATCTCCAGTCACATCCCCTCTATATTTTGCTCTAAACTGTTTGTTTATAATGTCCCCTAGAGGAATTCTCATTGCAATGTATGACTACCGAAGACCAACTATGTCTTTGAATCCCAAAGTCAATGCTTTTCATAGTATGATCTGAGAACCTCCAGCACTAGAGCCATCTGGGAACTGGGGGAATTGCATGTTGAAATTTAGGATTCGTGGGCCCCACCCCAGACTCTCTGATTCCAAAATCTCAGGGAAAGGGAAAAAAGAATCTTCTAGGGACCAGCAGAATGGGTAAAAGCACAGACCCTGGAAGCAGGCTGTCTTCATCTGAATTCTAGTTCCAGGCTTTTTACTAAGTGTTAAACTTGGAACGACTGACAAAACCTTTTTGTAGTTCCACATTCTTTCCTGTGAAATGGCATAACCATAATATTTAATTTAGAGTTGTTCTGAGGAAAAAATCAGTTGATATATGTGAGGTGCTTAAAAGAATACCTGGTACATATTAAGTACTACATTAACTATCATTCCTATTATTTTTAGCAAGCAACCTGAATGAGTTCTACATACACTGAAGTTTGAGAATTCCAGTCCAAGGAAAAGAGTGAAAACAGTAGAAATATAGGGAGCCCAGATTGCGTAGTAGTTGTTCCTATCTTGTGTCTCTGAGTTTTCAGCTGTAAAATAAGATGGTGATATTTGCTCAGAGTTAAATGGATACAGAAAACAAATGTGAAAGCCTTTTACAGTTTATGTACAGCTGCACTATGGTTTACACATGAGAATACCAGACTGGGGTTTTAAATGGAATGAGATGCTTAGGGACTATCAAATAGAGTATCATATTGGGGAACTGCAAGAAGGAAGAATCAAAACCCCACATACAGGAGGGAGGTGTGGTATCCCCACGTGAGTGCAACTGACAAATAGTTGTGCTTGTAACATCCAAAGACTTTCAGCGGAACCATCATGCATGCCCAGTTATACAGCCTTCCATTTCACAAGTCACATACACCTCGCAACTGGGACGGGCCTTTCCCCTTGTCAGCAAGCTGGAGGGAAAGCTTTGCTGATCAACATCCTACAGCTAAAAAAATGGATCTCGCCATCAATTTATTCTGGAAGTGAGAAGCTCCTTGCCGCTAGGAGAGATTGTAAGATGGAGTCATTTTACTCCTGACATCTTCAGAGTCAGTTACTCATTTTGGGGCAACTCAAGATCCACGTTCTGTGTCTTTGGCAAGAAAACATTTTCTACAAGCTACAGGCTAACACCTCACAGAGGAGTTTTATTTAAGGTCCATGTGAGACCAGAAACCCAAAGCCAGTAAATTGACACTTTCTAGAGAACACAAAACATCTCAAGGCTGAAACTGGCAGACTTTTTAAAAATTTCAGTATTATAAATCACTATTGTTTTAAGTGAATGACTGAATTATGAAAGTAGCATATGGCACATGTTAACATTTTCTAACCTTTCATTTTCTGAAATAGATACAGAAACTAGATCGTCTCTCATTTTACTTAGACAGCACTGTACTCTAACTTTGATAGGACATACATTTTTAAAAGTCTTACATGTCTATCATATAAGTATTTTTCTATGAAATATGTTCATGCTTTAGAGCTTACTTCAGAAGAGCAAAGGTTGATCTAATTCCCCAATTTATTTATCTGTTTCCAGAGGCCAATTCAGTTCAGGCTTCCCTTGAGCATGGATGATCTGGCTGCTGTAAAAAGGGCTTTGGGAACCAGGGGTACCCCTGGTACAAAGGAGCCCTGAGAGGCCGGGTCAGGTCTGAAGTTGAGCCAAGTTGAGCCTCTGACATCTTGGAGAGGTTGTTATCTAAGCTTCATCACAGAGTATTCTATTTGCCGGAAAGAAGTGTCAGAAGTTTTTTCAACAGCCCTCATCCTCCTGAGAGCCTATGAATGGAAAATCCACCAGATTCTGACCAGAGTGAATAGGGTCACTGGGGCACTCAGCTCCTGGGGCTGGTACATGACTGCACAGGCTTTAGGGCATGGAGAGCCTGCCATTGAACATATGGCTATTTATCTCCTCTTCTTCATACCAGGTTGACATTGTCTTAAATTTTTTTTTTTCAATTTGCAGTTAACTTCCATTGTTTGAGCACTGAAATAAATGAACTCAATTATATAAGCTATTGAGATAAAATCCTTTATTTAACCCTCCTTCCTCTACCCCTATCATATTTTCAAACTAACTTGTTCTCCACTGCTCCAGGAAAAGAAATACCCGCACCAAAAGTGAAGAGAAATAAAAAATGTTAATTCTTGGCTTTTGAGCTTCTATTGGCTCAGTCTAAACATGAGAGTCATTTAAGAAAATTTCAGAGGTAAATCACTATACACCATTGTTTTGCATTACTGGCTCCCTTTAGCACCTAAGCCCTCAGGTAACTTTTGACTCTTAAAGTGGTTCTTCACCTCGTGGGAACTCATAGACACCTTTGAGACTCTAATGAAAGCAATGGACTCAATCCAAGGTAAAAATATCTCGTATGTACAAATACAAAATTTTGGACACATTTTCAGAAGGTTCTTGAACACCATGAAGTCCATCCACCCAGAACAAACATAACTTAAACCAAAACACTAAATTACAATATAGCCTAAAAGGAAAAGACTTTGGAATCTGACAGCCTACGTTTGCACCTTAGTTCTGTTACTACCTATGTGAAGTAGTTTATCTAGACTTCAATTCTCTCATCAGTAAAATGAAAATAATAAAAGCACCTATTTCTTAGAATGTTTGTGAGGATGAGATGATGCAATGCATGGAAAAACACTTAGCACAGGCCTGGCACATAGAGAGCATTCAATTAAATTTGGTACTATTTTGATATCCATCATTTGAAAACAAATATGTATGGGATTCAACAAAACTGAGCATTAGCCTAGATGTTGGCATTCTCCTCTCCTTTTATCACAGAAGTTGTCCTAGAGGAAAAACAAAGTGAATATGAAGGAAAAAAACAGACAAAGATGGAGAGAAGTGCTTGAAAATTTGGCGGATGTGGCCGAGGAACAAGGTACCACAGTGGGGGAATAAGATGGGGAGGGCTTTTAAGCTGTATTTTTAAAATTTATATATTTATTTTTATTCTTTTTTTAAATTAAATGATTCTTTAAATTTTACAGTGCTTTACAATTTTCAAAAATTTCACACACATTATTTTATATAATCCCATAATAACCCCCCTTTTTCTCCCTTACCCCTATATTGCCTCTCCTCCCTTCCCTTGCCCCACTGGTAACCATTAGTTTGTATTCTCTATATCTATGCATCTGTAAAGCTCTATTTTTTTTTTTTTTTAATTATACTGGCCACATGATAACTCATGGGACAGAAAAACAGCACTGCCTACCCAGTGTCACTGGATCAGCAGATAACACCCAGGCTGCACAGGAGCCTCACACAGGCTAAGATGGATAACAAAAGGGCTGGTGAGTACAGCAAACCCCACAGCATCACCAAACCCATCCCCAGCATTAACCTACTACAACCAAGCAGTGAAGATCATCTGGTGAGGAGAGAGCAAAGAAGCATGGCCAAGCCCAGTGTGTAGCATGGTGGGCTCTCTGCCCCAGATCATCATCCCGCCACCCACCTTCAGCCCTCAGGAGCAGCACAAGCTAGAACCTGGGCCTCCCTGTTGACAAAACCAGCCAGAGGGAAACAAGCTCAAAGGCAAAAATAACTAGACATCCGAGGAGGAGCATTAATAACCGCTACAAAACAAAGACAACAAACCCAACTGCAAATACTGGGTGAAGCAGTTCTTATCATTTATTTACTTACTATCTTATTTGTTACTCAAAATAAAACTAATAAAACTAATTTTCAACAAATTAAGAGAGAATAAGTTGGAATATGAAGCAGAACAAGTGCTTTTTTTTTTTGTTAAACATATTTTATTAATCTACTCATTTAAAAAATATATTTGTGCAATTCTTGGAAATGCTGAGTTTCAGTCTTCTTTGGTCTTGATAAGGCATACTACATCTCCCCTGAGGCTGGTCCTGACAAATCCCGAGACACATTTAGCCTTTAAAGTCGATTCCACCTCATTCATTTCTCATTGTATCAGAGCAAACAAGAGACACAGAAGTGTTGTGCATCTTTGGGATTACAGATTATGATTTAAAATGTGCTGATAAACCCAGAAGTCTTAAATTTAAATTAGTCACCACACATGAGAGCAATTTCCTGGCATTCTGTGTTCTTCAACTCAAGGGTTAGAACAAGCACTTCTAAACAAGAACCAGGCAGGCATACTTGGCATGAAAAACATGTGAGTTTAAATAAATTATGAATGCAATGGATAAATAACTAAAAGGATCCAGGAAAAGAATGAAACAGGGTACTGGAAACTAGCCTACAGTATTTTCCCAAAAAGCAATTGGAAAGAAGAAAGAGAAAGGGTAAACAGGTCAAGAGATATGGAATCAGCAATAGAAATATCAATATATACATAAAAAGAAGTCCTGGGCTTCCCTGGTGGCGCAGTGGTTAGGGATCCGCCTGCCAATGCAGGGGACACGGGTTCGTGCCCTGGTCCGGGAAGATCCCACATGCCGCGGAGCGGCTAGGCCCGTGAGCCACAACTACTGAGCCTGCACGTCTGGAGCCTGTGCTCCGCAATGGGAGAGGCCGCGACAGTGAAAGGCCCGCGTACCGCGATGAAGAGTGGCCCCTGCTCGCCGCAACTGGAGAGAGCCCTTGCACAGAAACTAAGACCCAACACAGCCAAAAATAAATTAAAAAATAAATAAAATAAAATGACTTAAGTCTATGAATCTCTTTAAAAAGAAAAAAGAAAAAAAGAAGTCCCATTTGGAGAGGAAATATGTATGTAGGCACAGAAGAGGAACTAGTTCAAGAAATGATGTCCAAGAATTTCCCTAACTGAAAGAGGATGGAAAACTTCAGATTGAAAGGGCTTCAGAGTGATAAAGCATGGAGAATAAGAAAGCCAAGCCTAGAAACATTATGGTAAAATGCATGGATATTAAAGACAAAGAGAAAAAATTTGAAAGTTTCTAGAGAGAAGAGTGGACCACCATAGAGGGGAAAAAGTCAGACTTTATAAAAGTACACTTGAGTGTAGAAAAGAGTAGAATAATATTTTCCAAAGGTTTAAGGAAATAGCTTCCTGATTTTAAATAACAATCAAAATGTAGCAATATGCTGCCATATATGGTCCTTAAGAGACATATTTACAAGTAGATCTTTGAAGAGGAACTTGGAAAACTCATATTAAAATTTATATAGAAGAATAAAGGTACATAAATAGCTAAGTCAGATTTGAAAGACAAAATAAAGGGTGCATAAAAGGGTGGGAGGGGAGGAACTTTCTCTAACAGATATGAAGACAGGACCAAAACTATAGTGATAAAAAATTTGATACTGTATTAACACTGGAACAGAAAAGCAAACAAATGGACAGGAATAGAAAATGGAAGGAAAATATAGCACTACAAAGCAATGGGGAAAAGGATTGTTTATAAATGGTATTCGGAAAACAGGTTCACTATATGAAGAAAAGTAAAGCTAAACTTTCACGTTACCATAGCATAGATGGCAGACAGATTAAAAATGTATGTGTTAAAATTAAAAAGATTTTTAAAAATGCAGAACAACTTTTTTGTGATCTAGGCATAGAAAAAAACTTCTTAAATAAAACCCCAAACATACAAACTATTAGGCAATAAATAAATAAATAAAAAGTAAAAGTGGATTTTACTACATTAAAATTAAACATTTCTTAAATAAGTAAAAAATAAAAATAAAAAAATAAACATTTCTATCTAATGAAAAACAACATAGACAAAGTCAACAGACAGATGGCATACTAAGAAAAATATTTATAAATTGACAAGAAAAAGACAGGAATCTCAATAGAAAAAATGAGCAAAATAGATGAATAAGCAATTTATAGAAAGAAGATGCAATGGCTAACAAGAACATACATGAGTGAATGTTCAATGCTACTATTAATCAGATAAAGGCAAAATTAGACAATAATGAGATATCACTTTACATCAGTTAGAAAGGCAAAAATAAGAAAAGCATTTAATAATGAATGTTGACAAAGATGAGAAAAAAGAGAAACTCTCATATACTGCTGTTAAGAATACTATAAATTGGTATAGCTATTTCTGAAAGAAAACTGGTATTATATATACTGGGATAAATTATCCATTTGCCTTATAACCCATGGGTCCCAATCCTAGATATATATAACCAGAGAAGTTCTCACACAGCTTCCTAAGGAAACATGTATAACAATGTTCACTGCAGCACTGTTAGTGATGGCAGGAAGCTAGAAACAACCTGGGTTGTTGCTAACCAAGGATGTGTAAAATATAAACCATGCAGATAATGGAAAAACCATCTACAATGAAAAAAAAAATAAAAGAAAGTGAATGTACATACCACAGAGTGGTGAGATTTCAAATGTGTTAAAGTATGAAAAGTAGAACACAGAGAAGCTTAACAGCAAAATATCCTATATATAAATTTAAAAATACCCTCCCACAAAACAATACTACAGGGATACGTGCATATTTAAGACCTGTATCACAAATAGGATGATGCCCATGAGCATGAGGGGAATGGGAAAGGGTATTGGGAAAAAGGAAAAAAAATACAGTAGACAAGTTTGAAGCCTTGAATTGACTGAAATGAATGATGACAATGTGCAAAGATCTGAGGAGTAAGAAACTCAACTCTGCACCTGAGATCTACTTAAAAATACAAACAAACTCATATATTTTTAAGGCTTAAAGCAAATTAGCAAATAAGAACAGGAGAACTAAATAGAAAATATTAAAGAAACCAAAACAAAACTTGTTAATTGGGCTAGATTTAAATATCTTAATATGGAAGAAAATGTTAAGAAATATTTTCTTCAAATCTCCCATACTACAATATAGTGTTCTATTTTAGGGATATTTTTCTTGAATATAGTTCACTTATTCTTCCTTATTTTCAAAGGATCACACATTTGATGTGAAATTAAAATCACAAGTCAAAAGATAATAGAACCAGTCATACCTAAAAAGATAAAACTTCACAAAGTATTGAGAAGTCACCTAATATTTAGTGATGATGATATAAATAATAACATCATCAATATCTTGAATTAATATACCCTCTTATTTCCTAGGTGCTCAAAGAACTGTGACTAGCTCACAAAATATTGGACACAAATATTACTCTGTCATCATTTTTCATAAGTTATTACATCAGTTCCATGAACTGATACCTGGTAGTGTCTGATCTTCTCCTCCAGCATCAGAAGGATTTGTGATCACATTCTTATCATGAAGAGTAAGACTGGGCTGGTAGAACTAGCCTAAGGTGGTTATGCTGATAACGGAAAGGAGCCATACAAGAGACATGGAGACTGAAAAGAAATGACTGAAACAATCAGGGTGGAAAGAGTTTCAGAAATTGGATAAAGCACTATTGGAATCTCTATATTCACGTAATAGATATTTCTGTTGCCTCCATATGCCGCCTATACACTGATCACTTACTTTATTTATTTTTAATTTTATTTATTTTTGGCTGTGTTGAGTCTTCATTGCTGCGCGCAGGCTTTCTCTAGTTGTGGTGAGCGGGGGCTACTCTTCGTTGCGGTGCATGGGCTTCTCATTGCGGTGGCTTCTCTTTGTTGCGGAGCACGCACTCTAGGCACGTGGGCTTCAGTAGTTGTGGCACGCAGGCTCAGTAGTTGTGGCTCGCAGGCTCTAGAGCACAAGCTCAGCAGTTGTGGCACATGGGCTTAGCTGCTCCGCGGCATGTGGGATCTTCCCGGACCAGGGCTCTTACCTGTGTCCCCTGCATTGGCAGGAGGATTCTTAACCACTGCACCACCAGGGAAGTCCCCTGATCACCTACTTTAAATGTTCTTGTATCTGTTTTTACCATGATATCTAATTTCTATGATACGAAATCCCTATCCTTTTCTAGAGCCAAGCCTAATCATTTGGTAAACTCAATTCTACTCTCTCCTTGTACATGACTAGTGTGAACTAACATGAAATACTGATATTTTACTGATCCCCTCCAGAGACCCTCTTTATTCCAATAATCCTCCATACTAAGAAACACATCATTCTGAAATAAATTCTTCCTACTGCTTGAAATTAGTTCTATATTGTGATTTCAGTGCCTTGAGCATGTCAATCATTGTTACAATTCCATATAGACAACTGAAAACTAAACATTGTTACATAACTTGCTGAATCATGTTGGCCATTTTATAAGCAACCATCAAAATTTTATGGATGCAAAGATTCAAAAGACTATTTTTCTTCTAAAAGGAAATGCCTCCTGGTCAAACTCCAAATAAATAGGTTGGGCATTGACCAAGCATTTCATCATAATAACAAAATATTCTATGAAAGAAGCAAAATCTCAATGTAATAATTACCCAGAACTCTGTGATTCTGTGTCTACTCATGTCAGCTGAGAATTAAGAGAGGAAATCTCAGTAGTTTAATGACATGGCTACAAATTACATATGGTTCAGATGCTAAGGCCCAGCAGGAAAAAGCCTCAGAGTTTATAGAATAGTTTATACTGTTGAAGAGTGTTATTTCTCCATTAGATAAAAACATACAAGATCTTTGAAACCGTGAATGAAGAAAGGGAATCCTTCATACTCAGTAGAATACTGAAAAATCCTTCCCCGAGGGAAAGTAATAAAATAAACTTATGATGCTATTATTAACAAATGTAACCTTTATACTCTCAGGCAATTTATCTAGTTCCGGCAAATATATACCATCATTAGTGTATTCTCTGCTGCCTCATGATTTTTGCTTAATAATAAAGTATATGGTGCTCTCATAAACCGCAGATGTTTATGTAGAGGTTTATTACTTTCCTTCATGTAAAGCTTAAGTGTATTTGCTAAATTTCTTCTCCTTCCCCCTTTCATTTTCCTAATTAACAATTTTCAGCATCCCCAGGCTGGGTTGCATCTGCTTTGTAGCTAAAAGATCAAATACTTAATTTGAACTGTATAAATCAGTAAGGAAATAGAGTACCAAAGAAAGTGCTCAGTGCCCTCTTGCAACTTCTTGACAGAGATGTTTACTTTACAACAGAAATATCCTTCAGGAGTCTGTAATTGGTGGGGGGAGAGGGAGGAAAGAGAGGAGGGGGGAAGAGAGAGACTAGGAGACACTGATATAATTGGGTCTTTACTCGTCTCAGATATTTAATCTGACAATTTATTAACCACCATTTTGTTGATATATCTAGTCCTTAAAAATCACTGTCCCTTTTATTTTATAACTTTGCTTAATTAAAGCCACCCCTTTATTTGGAAGCCTCTGGGCCCAGTTACAGAAGTGTCACACACCGGGAAAATCAAATCCAGGGTGTGGCTTACTTCAAGAGCTGATGCGCAAAATAACCAAATTTATAAAGAGGATGACTTTTTTTTTTTTTTTTAAACGCATTGTTTACTTTGTTTATTTATTTATTTATTTATTTATTTATTTTTGGCTGTGTTGGGTCTTCGTTTCTGTGCGAGGGCTTTCTCTAGTCGCGGCAAGCGGGGGCCACTCTTCATCGCAGTGCGCGGGCCTCTCACTATCGCGGCCTCTCTTGTTGCGGAGCACAGGCTCCAGACGCGCAGGCTCAGTAATTGTGGCTCACGGGCCTAGTTGCTCCGTGGCATGTGGGATCTTCCCAGACCAGGGCTCGAACCCCTGTACCCTGCATTGGCAGGCGGATTCTCAACCACTGCGCCACCAGGGAAGCCCGAGGATGACTTTTTTATTGAGATATAATTCACATGTATAATATTCACCCCTTTAAAATGTAAAGTTCAGCAATTTTTAGTCTATTCACAAAGCGTGCAACTCTCACCCTTAATTCCAGAACGTTTTCACCACTCCTGAAGAAACTCTATACCCTTTAGCACTTACTCCCCATTCCCCCCTCCTTCCGGGCCCTGGGAACCACCAACCTACTTTCTGTCTCTATACTTTTGCCTATTCTGGATATATCATATAAACGGAATCATATAATATTTGTCCTTTCGTGTATGGCTTCTTTCACTTAGTATGATGTTTTCAAAATTTATCCTTGTTGTAGCATGAATCAATACTTCAATCTTTTTATGGTTGAATGATATTCTATTGTGTACATATAGCATACATGATTTGATTACACATCCATCAGTTGATGGACATTTGGGTTGCTTCCACTTTTGGGCCATTATGAACATGTTTTGACTTCTATGAACAATCACATACATGTTCTTATGTGGACATATGTTTTCAGCTCTCCTGGACATATACCTAGGAGTGGAAATACTGGGTCATAGGGTAACTATGTTTAACTTTTTAAAAGAAACTGCAAAACCATTTTGCAAAGTAGCTGTACCATTCTGTATTCCCAAGAGTTCCAATTTCTCCATATCCTCACCAAAACTTGTTTGTTGTCTGTCTTATAGCCATCCTAATGTGAGTGAAGTGGTAAAGTCAATTAGTTTTAAAGAAATTCACGTTAAGTAAATCTTTCACCATAGGATTTCTTTAAATGATGAATTCTCTTGTTCATTTAAATTATGTCAATCTGTTACAATCTATTACAATCAATTTTGGCAAAACTGTAAAGGTTTCTTAACTATAAGAAAGTGATCCCCAGCCGAACACCACGCACGTTCAAGGCCAGGTGACGCCCACCTAGTTCTCTGAGCACGGACACCCAGGCCCACCGGCTGCCTTCCCTGCTGGAGAAGGCAAAAACAAACAAACAAACAAACACTGGACTCTTGCAGAAGCTTCACTGGTGGGACCAAACAACAAACAATCATGAAAACATAATATATCCCTTGGATACATTTAAAAAGAATGATAAGGGGAACTCCCTGGCGGTCCAGTGGTTCAGACTTGGCACTTTCACTGCCGAGGGCCCGGGTTCAATCCCTGGTTGGGGAGCTAAGATCCCACAAGCCAAGCTATGTGGCAAAAAAAAAAGAATGATATGGAGTTTTGGAGAGGGAGATCAAGATGGCAGGATAGGAGAACGCTGAGCTCATCTCCCTCACAAACACATCAAAAATACATCAACCTGTGGAGCAACTCTTGCTGAAAACTGACAGTAAGGCTCTTCTACAACCAAGCCTAGAAAGATCCACGCGGGACTGGACAGACAGGGAGGGGAAGCAATTGGGTCAGGACCCACAACTCCAGCAGGGGACACAGAGTGGAGGGGGATATCAAGGGCTTGGGGATCCTCCCTTGGAAGTAAGGGGTTTGAGCCAGGTATTGGGCAACTCAGCCTTGGGGTCTGACACCAGGAAGATGAGTCCTCTTAGCTGGTTTGAAAACCAGTGGAACTTACTAGAGGGCTAAAGAAACTGAAACTCCACTCCTGAAGAGCACACGCAGACCCTTGCTTACTCCTGGAAACAAGGTGGATGAAAAAGACTGAAAACAGCCTGGGGCTTTGGCCAGTTTCCTGTGACCACCCCAGCATGTACCTCAGCCCACACTAGGCACTTGCACCAGCCGCTCTTACTCCGGTGAGCTCTTCGCTAGGGTGAAGGCTGCATCTGCTGAGGGGAGTGTGCACACTTAAGGAACTGAGCCGGCTCAAACCTGGCACTGCATCTGAACAGCCACTGCCATTGCAGGCACGGAGGCAGCAGACTAAAAGCTGCCTGGGGCAGTAACTGACTTGTCAGGACCATCCCAGTGGGCCCCAGCCCATGCCAGGGACCTGCTCCAGCCCTTTTTGCTCTGGTGCTGTTCTCCAGTAGTGTGGAGGAGCCACTGCTGGAGGGAGAGAGCACATTTCGAGAGAAGGAAACCAGCTCAGACCTGACTCTTTGCACTTCTGCTTTAGCACCTTGGGCCCCAACCCCATGGCCAATAAGGCAGTGATGGCCACTGAGCACAGAAGAAGCCCAGGCTCACACCTGGCTCTGGCTCTAGCCCTTCCATTTCCAGCCCTAACTCCCACCAAGGTAAAAGCTGCCAGCACACCCCAGGGAAGACGTGCCCTGTGCTCACTTCTATATCTCTATCTCTATCTCTGTCTCTATCTCTATCTACAATGGAATATTACTAGGCCATAAAAAAGAATGAACTTTTGCCATTTATAGCAACATGGACAGACCTGGAGTGTATTACACTTAGTGAAATAAGTCAGACAAAGACAACTACTCTATGTTATCACATATGTGTGGAATCTAAAAAATAAAGCAAATGACAGAATATAACAAAATAGAAATAGACCCACAGATATAGAGAACATACTAATTGTTACCACTAGGGATAGAGGAGTAAGAGGTACAAACTGATATGTTGAAATAAATAAATTAGATGGATAAATTGTACAGCACAGGAAATGTAGCCAATATTTTGCAATAACTTTAAATGAAGTATAATCTATAAAAATATTGAATCACTATGTCATATGCCTGAAACTAATATTTGTAATCAACTATACTTGAAGAAAAAAAAAGTTTTTAAAAGATGATGCCCTGAATGCTCCTTTTAACTGAAGTGATCTTATAACTAAGAAAAGTTTCAAGTATGTGAGGAAGATTGTTAGAAGACTGATATTGTTATAATAGCAACTTGCTTATTTGGCATCATTGGGGAATGAGATGGTCTCTTTAGCGGAATTGCTGGACATATCACCTTTTAAATTTCTAATACTAAGTCTTTTTTGATGAAACCCTTATTAAATTAAGTGCCTTCTTAGAAACTCCAAAGATGATTTAGCTATTCTTTATAACTCAGAGAATGTGCTGTGAACATCTTTCATAACACTCTGTTTAGATCCAATTAAACAATTATGGATTTCTCACATGAGATATATAGAGCCATTTGCCACTGCAGTAAATTCCATGTATTTTGAGATCTTGTGATTATTTTATAACTTTTTTTTTAAAACTCTTCCTTTGTTAATAGGCTACATTTCTTGATACTGTCAGTGAGAATTCTTCTGAATACTTTTTATTAATTCTCATCTTGGTGATTCTTAAGCTAGAATGAAACAACGTTTTTCAGAGCATCTCGGAATTGCCCAAACGTATACACAAAACTTTATACTTATATACGTATATGCATTTCCTGGAGAGATTTTTTAAAATTTTAAATCAGAAATCAAGAAAGGAATGCATGTTGCCAAAAGGTAATAAATCTCTGTCCTAGATAAAATACAGTATCACTGCTTGTTGAAACTGATTACCTAAATTCTGGGTACATATGATCCTAATGTAACTATTTATTCCTTGTAAATATTATTGAATCATCCATCTTTATTTTGAAGACTACCTGCAGCATACATATTTGGTAGATCCTCTCCCTCCAAATCACCCCAATTTTGACATGATTCAATTTGAGCGTAATAGCAGGCTCTGCTGTTTTAGACACTAATCCAAAAGATCTTTATGTCTTACATTGGTTATGTCTCAGAAATGGATCCATCCAGCCCCCTCTTACCACTTAACCTCTGTTTTAAACTAACTCTTCCAAAATTTATTTTCAGACCAGTTAGTTTAAATGCAATAAAACTACTTAACTCTATGCATTTACTTATGATGCATAAAATAGGCTAAATTTATTTTATCTACAGAGTCCTTAGTTGGGAACTATCTACAGAGTTCTATCTACTATCTAGGTGTGGTTCATTCTTAAACCATACCTTCCTTTCCTAACTCTGCTAGAAAATGTATTCTCTCATAGTTGCCAGGAGAGTTCTGTCAATAAGTCAAACTGAGATCCTATTCTTTGACTTCAGGAAAATCATTATGTCCAACACTAGGATATTAGTTACATAAGTTATGATCCATTCATGTGATGGAATATCATGCTGCCATTAAAAATATGAATCACAAAGCATTTTAATGGCATAAGGGAATTCAAACAAGATTAGAAGGAAACATAATTGCTAAAAGGATTAGAAGGAAACAATTATTAAACATGTTTGCCTCTGCATTTTGAGATTATGTATGATTCATGGTAAGAAATTTGGATTTTATTCTGAGAATAAAAAATTAAGATTTTTAAGCAGGGACTCTGATTATGATTAAAACAACACTTTGGTTGACAAATAGGTAATTATTAAGGGGTAAGGAAATCATTAGGAATCTACTGCTATAATGAAGATGTAAGCTTTAAGAGATTCAAATCAGGGTGATGGCGAGGGGTGATAAGAAGCGATAGGATTTATGATATATTTTAAAGCTAAATATGACAGGACCTAGGTTTTTAAACTAAACAACTGGGTAGATACTAGTGCTATTTACAGGTAGGTGAAATATTTGAGGATGAATAAATTTGGGGCAGAATAGGGAGTGGTGAATATTAATTACTTTATTTTCACTATACTAAATTTGAGATAGTTATTAGATAGCTAAGTCAAAGTTTAAGGTAAATTGAATCTAAGAATCTGCAGCTCAGTGGGGAGACCAGGGCTACAATTACACATTTGGGAGTTATCAGGATATTGCATAAGCTTGCCAAGGAAGAACATGCTGATAGAGAAAAGAAAATGACAAGGGCTAAGCTTAAAACATTCTAAGAGGAAGAACTGGCGACTGAGAAGTGGCAAGAATTGTGAAAGGTCTGAGATTTTGCCCTTCTTTCAAGCTAACAAATTAGCTTGCTAAAGTTTCATGAATCTTAGCAGAAGACAGGTTCCTAGATCAGAGGCAAAGAATTTTATTACTCATAGCATAACAGGTAAAATGAGCATCAGCATGTTACACCATGCTTATATCCCAGTTTCCATGGTGGGTGACACAGAGGGGTCTGGTAGATACTGTACATGCAGTGGGTTTGTGCCCTAAAGAACTGTGAACTTAGGAAACTTCAATCTTTCTAATAGACAGTTAGCCTTTTCCACTTTTGCTCCAAGGGAGACATTATTTTATTATACTGGGCAGTAAACAAACCTACCCTTTGTACTGGGGAGGGACACTACCTATATCCTCCAAGGCTATCTGCTACACAAAAAGCCTTGAAAAGATGGTATGGACCAAAGACAGACAGTGCCTCTGATTGCAAGATGTGCAGAAAATAGCAAGAGACCCATGGAGAATGTTTCCCAACTGGAAATAAATAATAAAAGTATATTAGAAGACGTGAGTAAATTTATAGTAAGTACTACTGAGTGTAGTGGAAGAAAATCCTATAAAATTAAGAGTTTGAAGATAAAAGGAGAAGCCAACCATGTCAACTGCAGCTGTGATGACCTTTATTAGATTTATTTCAGGGGTGGGTTTGAAAACTTGATTAAAGAGAGTTGAAGAAAGAATTGAAAATGAGGAAGTAGATTCAGTGAGTATAGACAGTGAATATATACAGTGAATACAGGGCATAGTTGGAGGTAGACCTTCCTGGTGTCTAGAGAAAAGTTTTAAGTCATCTTTGTGTACTGATGGGGGTGATCTAGGTGAGAGTGAGAAATTGATACAGGAGATAATGGGGGAAATTCCAGGAATAAAAACTGAGAAAAAATAAAAATGGTTAAACTCTGTAAAGCACTTGCTATGCCAAGCTCTGATCTGGTTAGTCTGTACTTACTAATTACTCCTCATTCACACTGAGTGAGGTACTCTTATTATTCCCCGGGTTATAGATGAAAAAAGTAAGGCACACAAGTAACTTATCTTCACTGTTAATGACTGCATGGTACTATCCCACAGAACCGAATGGAGGTTATCCAGAACACTAATGGAGGGTTAACTTTAGAAAGGAAGAGAGATTTTTTTTTCTATTTCAATGGCAATGTGGATGTAGATGTAGGGTGGTTGGTGAATTTGGTTGTGGGGAAGGGGAGTAATTCTAATCTGATAGCATCAATTTTCTCTCTAAATATGAGACAGTAATTGGCCAAGATGGGTATAGGGACATGTGTTAGAAACTCAAAGAAGAAAGGAATAGGTCTGAAGTATTCATTTCACAGACTAGGGAAGGCAGTTTATTCGAGAGGTATAATATTATTACCTGGCAGTATATGAGTGGCCACTAAGATTCATGGATATAGGTAAGGAATAAGAGAATTGAGGGATTTATAGAGAGGCAAAGGTGTTGAGGGGAAGGTTGTGTTGATTTTGATAGACCCAGAATCTTAAGTGGGGACACGGAGGTGACTGAGGGTGAAAAACAGTGGAGTGAACAGACTGCAGGTCCTAAGGTGGTATAGAGTCACAGAACTGAAAAGACTGGAGGTCAGAGAGGGAGATGGCTGACACTGAAATTTTTCAAGGCAGCGCAGATAAGGAGAAAAAGATCTTTTGCAGGGGAAGTGCCAATGAACTGGGATGCCAGGAGTGGGGGTCATTGTTGTAGACAATAAATCACTAGAATGAAGAAGAGTACAGTGACCCACGTATTAAAGTAACCAGTAACTATAAGATCCACGTGGGGAGGACAGTTTCCTGGCATTGGTAGATGATAGTAAAAAGGAAAAAGAAAAACTGATAATAAAAAAAAAGAAAAACTGATAAAATGCACTTCAAAGAAGCAGGCAGTGCTGAAGGAGAAATGGTTTAGAAGCAAAAATGAGGAAAAAGGAGGACACCTACTCTATGTAACTAAAACTAATTCTGCCTCCTATAAATAGGAGTTTAAGTTTACTGAAATCCATGCATTTATGTCAATGAAATAAAGTACAGACTTAGAGAAATTAAACTCATAGTATATCACATTAGACAGCTTTGAGAGCACTAAAAGGCAAATGCTTACCTAAATATAACATGGCAATCAAGCAAAACAACATCTGAAATATTTCATTTTAAGTCTTAGGAATAACTATTCCTGTAAGGAATAAATGATGAAGATGTGGGAGAATTAATTCGATTGACCAATGTGCTTCTACATAGAAACAAATCTAATGTGAAATTGGCAAAATAACAAGGAATGAAATGAGTGCATTCATTTTTAGGTAACCAATACTTATTCTAAGTTTTGTTGTTTTAAAGTTTATATTTACACTGGAAACAAATATAATGAACAGTTGCATAGGTTGGATAGCATTTAAATATAAATCATCTAATTAGCTAGTCACTTGAAAGCAAAAACGGAAATTTGAATCTGTTGTTTAATTGCCACATTTTAAGAACACATTTTAGCCAGTTGCATCAAAAAAGAAATAATAATGTGAGTGCATGACAGTGTCTCATAGAAATGAGCAGGCTCTGGTCTCTATTTATTGCATATACGATGGACACTGACAAGAGTTTTGGAAAAATGAGTAAGGCTCGTAGAATAGCTAGCATAGAGATGGGAAGACAGGTCAATACTAACACTATCTCCTGGGAAGAAGACAGACTTTCTTAAAGATATATGTGCCTCAGAATTATATGGTTTTAAATAGTCATCTTTGGACCAAATTCCATTTCTAGCCACATGCATTCACAGGAGGGTAAACACATTGGCTTATTAAGGACTCATCTGTTATATCAACCACTATTGAGTCGATATCCTAGCCACCCCTGAAACAAGTCTTCCTTACACATGATGGGAGAAGGTTCCAATGCCTGAAATTCTTTCTTTGCAGTTTCCTTTTGTGTTAAACATTGCTTTTTCCACATCCAAAATAAAGAAGTGTCAGCAAAAAAAAAAAAAAAAAAAAAAATATATATATATATATATATATATATATATATATATATATCAAGTCTCTAATACTTTAAGGTATACAAATATTATAACAGGTTTTTTTCCCTCTAGGCACCTATATGTGGTAATGGGGATGAGAAAGAAAAAAATGGAAATAAATTGTGAGAAAAATGAGAGATTCCAAAAATAAAATTTAACTGACTTGTATCTTTCCCTGTTTTCTTTTTCATAGAAGGTTGTTTATGCTCCATTGGTCAGGCTAACATCACTGGTGGAATTACTTTCTATTGTGCCATATACCTGATGTAGAAGAGGATGAAATGATATGGAAAATGTTTCTGATATGATGGTAAGCGGGGAAAAAATAAGCAACAAGAATATAAGATAATTATACAACCCAAAAGCTAAAGGCCTTGCAGTGGCTCACAAAGTCCTCCCCGACCCCTCCCCTACCAGCTGTCTCTCTTCATCCCCTACCATTCTCCACATTGGTCCCTGCACTCCAGTCATGCTGGCCTCCATTCCTGCTCCCCCTAGGGCCTCAGCCTGGCTCTGGCCCCTGTCTGGACATCCACAAGGCTAACCACTTCACCTCCTTTAAGTCTTTGTTCCAGTGTCGCCTTTTCAAGGAGACCTACTCAGTTTAGACTAGTATTTATCACGGCAATGCACTTTCCCCTACCCTTGCACTACCGACCCCCCCCATATCTTCTCTATTTTTTAACCAAAGTATTTATCACTTTCTAACAGTAATATAACGTACTTTTTTTTTTATCATCTGTCTTCAATACCCTGGAATTTAATCTTCAAGAAAGCAGAGATTTTTTTTGGTCTGCTATATCTGAAGCTCCTAAAATAATGTTGGCACTTAATAAATATTTGGTGAATGAATGAATAAACAGTTTTGTCACTATGTTTACTACTATGTCAAAAATTTTATAGACAGATTGTCAAGGCTTCAAAAGGATAATAGAAAACTTAAAATTTGATTGTGGATGTGACAAGATTGTGAACAAATGCTGTCCTTTTATTTGGTGTTTAATTATAATTTCTAAAATATTTGTATAATAAGAAATAAAAATAAGTGAAAGTTTGGGGAGAGAGTTTTTCTTCCCATTCATGCAAAGCAGTAATATTATAAACAGGACAGCGAAATCAGTTACTTACTCTGAAATAGTGAAATGGCCCAATTCACACTAGTCAATATTAAATGTATTTACCTCCCTTTGAGCAGATTTCAGCCTGCATCAACCAAAGCATATGGCATAGAGGGCTTCATGCATGAGAACACATATATTCTCTTAGAAATACACTTTAACTCTAAATTCGTACAATGATTTGTTACCCCAAATATGTGTCTAGAAGGAAATTCTATACAAAGAATTGCTTTATTTCCAAAAATGCTCCTTTATCTATTTCAATGAGCAGTATTATCTGAGATGTCTTTTTTTCAATTAATACTAGATGGTGAATAAATCACAGTCAACTCATTAAAATGATGCTAAGTATTACAGCCTTAACACTTAAAGGATAAGCTAACATTTCTCACTTCTCTCTAATTCATGGTAATGAGTTTTATAGCATATTGATTGTGGGTTATTGTATGAGATAAGTGAGTTATCAATGTACTTCATGAAAAAAAAAAAGCAATTCTAAGTCCCAGCATCATTTCTGACACTCCTTCACTCCTTCTCATTCCATACAACAGCATGCTGTCAAAAGCATTGTATAGAAAAAGTTTTATTTACCCTAATTTTAAAATGATGGTTAGACTAACAATTGTCCTTACCAAGTAATAGAACAAGAACAAAAACATCATTTACTTCACTGCGAATTTCTGAAATAGTTTTTGAAACAAACAAAATTGTTGTATGTTCATGATTTCACCTACTTCTTTACAGATTTATCATGAAAAGAAAGGGAATTCAGAATTTTAAAAAAAGTAGAAAAAGCTTTCTTAAATAATACTTTAATTGGGCCATTAAGGTAGTATTTTATGTCAATGAAAATATTTACTGGAAAAAATCAATATGTCACACACAACTCACATTATACTTAAAAGAAAATGAAAAGAAAAAGGTATATCTAGATAGTAGCCCTCAAACAGTGTCACTTACATAGCAAACATTCAAAAAATATTTGAGGAAATAAATAAATTTGTTCTTATTTTGCTTGAATGTAGGGTGACAATTTTTTTTTTTTGAGGTTAGATTCACTGAGGTATAATTTACATACAATATTCACCTTTTTTAGTGTATAGATCTATGAGTTTTGACAAATGTATAAACTCATGTAACTGCCACAACCATCAAGATATGTAAAGTTTCATCCCTAGTAAAAGTTATTTCAGGCCCCTTTGTAGTCAGTTTCTACCCCAAGCCCCAGCCCAGCCCCTGGCAACCACTGATTGGTTTTTCATCAACATAGCTTTGCCTTTTGATTCATTTTGAAATGTTGAATTAGGCTTGCATTCTTGGGGCAAATCTCACTTGATCCTGTCACCTAAAAAAAAATATGTGTGTGTGTGTATATATATATTCATGAAGGCTAGTCTATAGTTTTCTTTTCTTGTACTCTAACTGGTTTTGATATCAGGGTAATACTGGCCTCATAAAACAAGAGTGTTCTTTTAACTTCTATTTCTTTGAAAAGTTTTGTAGAATTGTTGTAATTTTTTCCTTAAATGTATGATAGAATTTATAAGTGAGAACATCTAGGTGTGGAGTCTTATTATTTAGAAACTTCTTAAGTACAAATTTAATTTCTTTAATAGATGTCAGACTAATCAGATTATCTGTTTCTTCCTCGGTGTGCTCTGGTAGTTTGTGTCTTGTAAGGGATTTGTTCATTTCTTTTAAGCTGTCAAATTTAAGGACATAAAACTGATAGCCTGTTAATATCCTTTTAATATCTATAGGTTCTACAGTGATGTTCCTTACTCATTCCAGGTGTTGGTTATTTGTGTCTTCTCTCTTTTTTTCCTGATCAGCCTGGCTTGAGTTTTATCATTTTTATTGAGCTGTCAAAAAAACACCCAGTTTTTAATTTCATTCTATTGTTTTTATGCTTTTGATTAAACGTAATTTTCTCCCCTTTTTCCTTAGGCTTAATTTGCTCTTATTTTCATAATTTATTAAGGTAGAAACCTAGATAATAGATTTAAGACCTTCCCTCTTTCCTAATGTAAGCATTTGATGTCTAGATTTTTCTCTAAGCACTACTTAAGCAACATCTCACAACATTTGATGTGATGTTTTGATTTTTATTCAACTCAAAGTATTTTGTGATTTCCCTTGTGACTTCTTTGCCTCATGAGTTGTTTAAAACAATGTATTACCTAATTTCTAGATGTTAGGATATTTTGCAAATGTCTTTACTGATTTCTAGTTGACTTCTGTTATGGATAACATGTTATATGATTTAAATTCTTTTAAAATTGTTAATATTTGATTTATGTATCAGAATATGGTGAATGTTCCATGAGTACTTGAAACAAATGTGTACTCTGCTAATGTTATTGCTAAGCATTCTATAAATGTTAATTAGATGAAGTTAGGTGATAGTGTTTTTCAAATCTTCTGTATCTTTACAGTTTCTTTGTCTACTTTTCTATTGACTTTTGAGAGAGAAGCATTGAAGTCTCCAAAACTAATTGTGGATTTGTCTATTTCTCCTTTTAATTCTATCAGTTTTTGCTTCATGTAATTTGGGGTTTTGTTGTTAAATGCATACACATTTAGGAATGCTATGTCTTATTACTTAATTGCACCCTTTATCATGATGTAATGTCCTTCTTTTGTTCCTGGTAGTATTCTTTGATCTGAAGTCTATTTTGTCTGATATTAATATAGTCACTCTAGCTTTCTTTTCATTAGTGTTGGCACAGCATATACTTTTGCATTCTTTGGCTTTTAATCTACATATCTCTTTATATTTAAATGTTTTCATCTAGACAGAATAAAGTTGGGTCTTGCTTTTTATCTACTATAAATTGAATGTGCCACCTCCCACCCTCTAATTCATATGTTGAAATCCTAACCCTCAATGTGACGGTATTAGGAGGCAGGGCCTTAGGTGATTAGGTCATGAGGCCAGAGCCCTCATGAATAAGATTAGTGCCCTCATAAAAGAGACCCCAGAGAACTCACTCACCCCCTCCGCCATGTGAGGACATAGTGAGAAGACAACTATCTAGGAATCAGGAAGCGGGCTCTCACCAGACACTAAATCTGTCAGTGCCGTGATCTTGAACTCCCAGTCTCCAGAACGGTGAGAAATAAATTTCTGTTTTATATAAGCCACCTGGTCTATGGTATTTTGTTATAGCAGCCTGAACAGACTAAGATATTATCCAATCTGACAGTCTCTGTCTTTTAATTGGTGTATTTAAGCCATTTTTTAAAAGACTAAATACTGATACAGTTTAATTAAAATCTACCATCTTGCTATTTGTTTTCCATTTGTTCCATCTGTTCTTTGTTCTTGTCTCTTTTTCATGGCTTACTTTTGATTAATTTACACAATTCTATTTTATCTCCATGATTAGCTTATTATATATACCTCTTTTAAAAAATGTAGTGGTTGCCCCTGGGCTTTCAATGTACATCATTAATTAATAACAGTGTACTCCAAATATTATGCTGCCTTATTTAGAGTGTAATTCTTAAAACAGCATACTGCCAATGATGTAAATGATGTCATCCATGATACATTTATATATGCCATAAACCCTAATGCATAACTACTAGTTTTTCTTTAGACATTCAGTTATTTTCTGGAGCAAATACAAGTGAGGAAAAATGTTTTTTATATTTACCTGCACTTTAACTGCTCCTAGAATTCTTCATTTACACATATTTGTATAGATCCATGTTTCTGTCCAGTATCATATTCCTTTTGCCTAAAGACCTGTGGATTGTTTTTTTTTTAATTTCCTGTGGTGTAGGTCTGCTGATATTAAATTCTCTTATTTTCATTCATTCATTCATTCATTCACTCATTCTTTAGTCTCAAAAATTCTATTTCATTTTTGGAAGGTATTTCTAGAATTTCTATTTGACTATTTCTTATAGCTTACATCTTTTTTGTTAAATTCCATATTTGTTCAGGCCTGTTGACTATGTTTTCCACTATAATAATAATTTATTATTTATAAATGATAGTATTTAAAATTCCCCGTTTGATATTTCCAATGATTGGGTCATTTCTGAGTCTGGCTCTGTTACTTGCTTTGTCTCTTGACAGTGGGTTCTTTTTTCTTGCTTGTGTCTCATTTTTTTTTTTTTTTTTTGAATGCCCATAGTGTGTAGCATAAGTAGGAACTGAGTCACATAATATTTATGCCTGGGAATGGGTATGCCTCTTCTGTTAGACCAGTAGTGTGGGAGGTTGTATCACTTTATGCAGTCTCTGAGCTGGTTTGATTTTTGCTGCTGCTACTGTCCCCTTCAGAGTTATCTCGTGTTAATCTTGGGAGCTGTGTAGCCAGAGGTTTTTCCTCAATGCTCTTGTCTCACCTTCAGCTCTCAGCCTTCCCTTTGTGCTTGTATCTCAATTTTCTTAGCTCTTTCTCAGGGACAGATATGTGTTGCTTGTTATTTGGTACTTTCTAACCTTATGACAACAGTGGTAGGGGGATTCTCTGTTGTCCTGCTCCAGCTTCATTCTTAAGCAAGGTTGTCCCTGGCCTTAGAATTGGAGAGTTGTCAATGATACTGCCCCTTACCATGTTTTCTTTTCTTATTTCATAAATAAACTTCTATTTTGGGGGCCTTAAAAAATAATTCATCAGAATGATTCCCTGTTTTTCCAGACAACTGAGTCCTTTCACAGGTCTGATAGTTTTCTTATGATTTGAAAGGGAGCTCTATCTTTGTACTATTTGTGATATTTTCCCCCCGTATCCTAAGAATCCTATTTTCTAAGATCTCCTCATATCACAAGGCTTGTGGTCTATAAACCACATACCCCCCAGCCTCATGTACCTATAGGGAGTTGAAGGCTGGAGTCTAGAACAGGCCCACAGATTTTTTTTTTTTGCTTACAGCCTTTTTTAATATATAAGGTTGGCCTATAACTGATTTTGTGCTACAGCAGCAGAGGTGAGTATTTGTAACAGAAGCCATATGGCCTACAAAGCCTAAATATTTGCTATCTGGTCCTTTATAGAAAGTTTGTCGACCCTGGTCTTGAAATTGTAGAGTATAGAAATTGCAGGGTCTAGAAAGGTAGAGACTGGGTCTGAAGTGGCAATTAGGAGGTACCTAACCCAGAGGGCAACATGGAATAAGTCTGCTCCATGTTCTTCTTAGACTTATTTTTTTGAAATGAAACTTTTCCCACTCATTCACCCATTTGTTTTACGGCATGGTTCCCACCACCTCAATTACAACTACCTGGGAGTTCATTCATATCGTTCTTAAAATGTGGTTTTGAATTTAATAGATCTAGTTATATACTTCATTCAAATATATGTAATAGTTTAAAATTCCTGCCAATACTTTCCTTGTATAGTTACTTTTTTAAAATTCAGAAGCCTGGGTATAATCTGATCAAAATTTCCAGTTTAGAAATAATGTCGCAAATTTTTCCCATGTTGGAAAGGAAGCAGGCAAGCAGAGTTCTCATTCGTGCCTAAACCCCTCCTGCCAATTTATTTCAATTTGCTTTTCAGACAACTGGCAGGAATGTCTTGCCTATGAATTTTCTTTTAATGAATCAATGTCCAACAAAAACATCAACAGATTTAGGTTACAAATAATGACCTCCTTTAACAGGCAGACATTAACACTACTTTTAAAAAACTGGATTGGAAATATCTACTGTAATCCCATTTTTCTTTCATCACTTAAAAAGAATTCAGGGTTTTAGCCAAAGCAGGTTTTCAAGCGTAACTTATATTTACATTCCTCTTAGTTCTACCCTTTGCGCAACAGCGTGTAAAAATTGCTTCAAGTAACAGCTTCTCTGAGGTGAAAGCTTATTTAGTCCTTGATAACTTACAGATATGGTGTATGCGTATCTACGTACACATATGTGTAAATATATATGTATATGTCTATATTCTATATGCATATAAACTTTGTCTATCACTTTATAGTTTTAAAAATCATGACTTCATGCTTCAAATATAGACCAAACAAAAAAAAATCTAAGAATCATCTTGTAATTTATATTTAGTTTATATTTTATATATGAGTTTGTATTACTCTCCTCATATTCTAAAGTTTGGCTCTCCTGAATGTCTTCATTTTTCTGTAAGTATATCAACCCCCATCTCCCTTCTTTCACACACCCATCCAAGGGTGGAACAGTGGAGATAATAAGCATTTTAATTGTATCTCTATCTGTAGATTTTACATAGGAGTGTAATATTATATAATGCACTCCCATAGAGCGGTCCTATACTCACTCCAACTCAGAAGAAGAAACTAAAATCAGTGTCAGATTTCAAAAGCCAAAGATAGGAATTTAGAAGTCTGTTTGCAAAATCAAGAATAGCAACATTTAAGGCCAGAGTCAAAAGAAATATATGAGGAAAACACATAATCATGAAACCTTAGAACAAGAGTTAAAATACTAATTTTTACAGTAATTTCAGAATATGTTTGATGTTTACATTGTTTTATTACCATGTGATAGGCAGAAAATTCCCCTCCCCTCCAATTAGAACAAATTCCTGGAAACTGTGAATATGTTACCTTACATGGCAAAAGGGACTTCGTAGATGTAATTTAGTTAAGGAACTTGAGACGGCAAGATTTTCCTGGTTATCCTTGTGGGCCCAATCTAATCACAAGCGTCCTTAAAAAGAGGGTGGCATAAGAAGAGAGTCAGAGGGAGATGTGACTATAGAAGAATGGTCCAAACAATGCAACGTTGCTGGCTTTAAAGATGGAGGAAGGAGACCATCAGCTAAAGAATGTCGACAGCCTCTAAAAGCTGGAAAAGGCAAGGAAACAAACTTCCCCTAGAGTCTTCTGAAAGGAATGCAGCACCGCTGACACCTTGATATTAGCCCAAAGACACACGTGTCAGACTTTTAACCATTGCAGAATTGTAAAAAAATAAATTTGTGTTGTTTAAGCTACTAAGTTTGTGGTGATTTGTTACTGCAGTAGAAAAATGAATGCATTATAGTTATCACAACATTTATGTTCCACTGGTTTTGTTGTACATTAATAATTTTCTTAATGTTACTAGCTCCCTGTTCCTGTGTTTTCTATTTTGATTAAAATCTTAGCCTAAAGAACTGATTGAGAGTTTTTGTTTTTTTTTTCTTTTTAGGAAGGGCCCTTTTGTGTGATTTTCTAGATCCTTCCATATATGAGAAAAACTTTCAGTTACCCCTGTTCATAAACAGCAACTTGACAGTTCAAGTCACAGTCTTTTATTTGTTTCACCCTCTAGATTGTTATTAATGATCTTTCCCCTCTCTCTTTCTCTCTGCTAGACTATCCTTTTTTGTTTGTTTGTTCGTTTTTGGTAGGAAATCTTTGTTTCCTGTCTATAACTTTTCTAATTCTTTTGCCTTGAAGATACAAATCATTTTTAAGGAAAACTTTCTTCTTATTATTTATTGTTGTTTTCTCTATCTGTTCAGTTCTTTACTCCTTAGATTCCTATTTTGTATGTTACATCTCTCAGATCTGTTCTTTGGGTCTCTTATCTTTTCTCTCATTATTTTACTTCTTTTCCTAAATTTTGGGAGAATTCTTACACTTATTTTCTATAGTATTGGTTTAATTTTATCTAACCTAATGTGTCCTGCCTCCATTGTGTTTTCATTTAGCAATCTTTTTTCATTTACAATCTCCCAAGACTGAACCAGCAAAAAATAGAAAATATGAATAGATCAATTACCAGTACTGAAATTGAATAAGTAATTAAAAAACTCCCAACAAGCAAAAGTCCAGGACCAGATGGCTTCACAGGTGAATTGTACCAAAAATTTAGAGAAGAGTTAACACCTATCATAAAGCTATTCTAAAAAAATTGCAGAGGAAGGAACACTTCCAAACTCATTCAGTGAGGCCACCATCACCCTGATACCAAAGCCAGACGAAAATGCCATAGAAAAAGAAAATTACAGGCATATATCACTAATGAACACAGACACAAAAATCCTCAACAAAATACTAGCAAACTGACTCCAACAATACATTAAAAAAAAATCATACACCATGATCAAGTGGGATTTATCCCAGGCATGCAAGGATTTTTCAATATCCACAAATCAATCAATGTGATACACCATATTAACAAACTGAAGAAGACCATATGATCATCCCAATAGATGCAGGAAAAGGTTTTCATAAAATTCAACATCCATTTATGATAAAAACTCTTCAGAAAGTGGGTATAGAGGGAACATACTTCAACATAATAAAGGCCATATATATGAACCCACAGCTAACATCATACTCAATGGTGAAAAGCTGAAAGCATTTCCTCCAAGATCAGGAACAAGACAAGGATGCCCACTCTCACCACTTTTATTCGACAAAGTTTTGGAAGTCCTAGCCATAGCAATCAGAGAAGAAAAAGAAATAAAGGGAATCCAAGTTGGAAAAGAAGTAAAACTGTCACTGTCTGCAGATGACATATTACTACTATACATAGAAAATCCTAAAGACTACCAGAAAACTATTAGAGCTCATCAATGAATTTGGTAAAGTTGCAGGATACAAAATTAATATACAGAAATCTGTTGCATTTCTATACACAAACAATGAAATATCAGAAAGAGAAATTAAGGAAACAATCCCATTTACCACTGCATCAAAAAAGAATGAAATACCTAGGAATAAACCTACCTAAGGAGGCAAAAGACCTGTACTCCAAAAACTATAAGATGCTGATGAAAGAAACTGAAGATGACACAAACAGATGGAAAGATATACCATGTTCTTGGATTGGAAGAATCAATATTGTTAAAATGACTATACTACCCAAGGTAATCTACAGATTCAATGCAATCCCTATCAAATTACCAATGGCATTTTTCACAGAACTAGAGCAAAAAATTTTTAAATTCGTATGGAAGCAATCTTTTTATTTCTTTTAAACTACATTCAGGCCTTTCAGATCTTAGATTAGTCTCATTTCATGTTTGCTTCCTCTAACTTTATAAACGTAGTATCCTTTAAAGAACGTGAGTTAGAGATTTTTCAAACTTCTGTATTCTTCATTCTCTTGTTTGCTCTGATTTCTCAGAGTAGATACCTACCGTCTCTTAAATTCATCAACGTTTCTCTGTTTTCTCACCCTAAATTCAAATCCTAACTCAGTTTCTCTCTAGATAAACAAGCTTGGGCAAGTTAGTAAGTCTCTCTAAGCTCAGAGTCCTCATTTATAAAATATTCCCAATAATGGCATGTACTATAAAAAGTATGATTATGAGCATTAAAAATATGATTATTTATTAAATTCAGTTATAATTAACTGATTTAATACCAGAAAGAGTTTAGCACAGTGTCATGCACATGGTAATTGCTTAATGAATGGCAGTTGCCATTATAGTCATTGTTCTCATCACCATCATAATCAACATCATTACAATTAGTACAGAGGAAGTTCCATTATTGTCTAGGCAGGAGCTGAGACTGGTTTTGTAAGAGTGCTTGGATTCCTACTCTAACCTGACAGGTCTAGATAAAAGAAGAAAAAGAAAATTCAGAATTGCTATAGTGTTACTTTGCTATTTCAGAATCTCCCTTCTCTGGGACCAGTCTGGAAGGCACCTGAGGCTGAGGCAGCAGCAGCAGAAAACTTTACTTTTGGTTGAAGGTGTCTTTCTCTTCTTAGATATGGCAGCCAGAAATGTGCCGGAGTATTCTGCTCCAACCCTCATTTCTCCTGTATGCTAAACCTTGTCCACTTCCTCTTAATGCAAGGTGACCACGGCCAAATGCCAGCTCTCTGCCTGACTTGGTAGTCCACATCAAGTGTGTTTGTATGCGGGGTGGATGAGTGAGCATCACCAAGGCTTCCCCAGCTAATGTGGACACAGCCACATGGGGGTTTGCCTCCAGCCTTTGCCCCTATGAGTTAGGGATGACCGTGTGGCACTGGCGTGGGGTGGGGTAGGAGGATGTTGGAATCTCTTGTACTTACGTCATGACTTCATAGGTGGGGATTTACAAATTGTCCTTCCCTTTCTTAGCTACATTATGTCTGTACTTACCTTGCAGAAATTGCTCAAAGTTTCTGGGCATGAATATCTCATTCTCCTAATTTCCACTTGATAAAGCTTTCCCCATCCTTATATTCTATTTTCCATTTCACTAGTCAACTGGGAGGGAGGGTGCTAGATATGGATGCTCATATTAATGTTACAGAAAATCAGGTATTACTCTTGAAATAAGTTTTCTTTGTCGAGCTCAGCTTATACTCATAAAGGGTTTACTGTTTAAAAATCATAATAAGCCAAATTTTTTTCTAATGCTTGCTTTCACATTATGACAAAGCTGTAAATGTGAATCTTTTCCCATTTTTTTCAAGTTCTCAAATCTTATTTCTACTGTTTTAGAACCTATTTAAGGTCCAGTAGTTTCTAAAAATACTTTGCTCTATTAACCTAAAATGATCTAGCATTACTCCATTACAATAGCAATGAAAACTAAGCCAGGTTTTTATATCTATTGAATTTTCTGTATTTTCAGCTATAGCCCAATCCCCCTGTAAAGCTGTTCCTCACATTCAATAGGTAGTTATATATAGTGGAAATGGAGTCTCTCGATGATATGAAGCAATCTAAAAGGCATAAAAAATACTTTCAAGGAGCTCTCTTTCCAATTGAGGTTAAACAGATGTTGAATATGTTTTCTGGTTTAAACACTGTCAGTACAGTGTGTTCAACTTTTTCCCATCTAGCTAAGAATGAAATTATCAGACTTTTAAGTTTTCCCTTTTAAATCATTGGAGGTAATTGTTCTGTGATATGGAATTTTTATTTTAGATCATACATTGGTTTCCAAGATTTAATCAATTTTTTACATCTCTTAGTTCACTTTTTAAGAATTTCCACTTAAACCGAAAGGATTGAAATGAGCTTTATTGCCAATTCCTTGTTAAAATCAATTATGTTTAGACTATCTAGAACAACACTATAAAACCATTTACAATTGCAAATACAAAGGCAATAAAAGCTTATGGAAGGTTTGGGGTGTTCTCCTGGAAAGACAGCGTTTATGTGTGGTGGAAAGAGAGTAGGCATTCACCCAAGGATTAGGATTTAAGGCTTCCTGAGAGGAATTACCTCATTTGTACTGTAAAAATCTCTCTTCTCCTGACCTGCAGAGGAATATCTAAATTCTAGCATTAGTTATTTACTTATTTGACCTGTGGGCAGATCTTTCTGTCCCTTGCTCCCTCCCTTCCCATCTGTTCCCCTGTAGATAGATATAATCTGGAAGAGCAGATAGTGTTTAGCAAAGGCATTAGATATACTGAATAAACACCTATTGAATTGGATTATTTTGTTTTGTGTTCCTCTCTTAAAATACTCTTGGGAGAGGTGAGATGTTAAGTCTCTGTCACAGTGGTTACCAAAATTTACTGGGCATAAAAATCATCTTGGATGCCTGTTAAAATGCAGATATCCAGCCCTGCCCCTTTGAGACTTTGATGCAGGTAATCCTTGGTCCACATTGACTGAAACCTCTTTGCAACATCTTAGTATGAATTTGGTTTATTACTTTCCTCTGGGAAAAGTTGAGAGTTCCTGAATGGAACCAAGAAAGAACAGGGTAGGTGAGAACGTGAGTTTAACCACTGCCTTTTCCTCCCAGTCTCATTATTCAGAGACGTGGCTAAGAGAGTAAATTTTAGAGTAGATGTGAAAGCGTTTCTTTTACTTCTGTGATTAAGCACATGGTGACCAACCACATAGCTTAGTAAGGTGGCCTTCTTCACTCCTTATACTCCACTCCTTATACCCAAATAGTCAGCGAGTTGTCTGGTTTCCCTTACTCAGTGATGCTATAGTCTTTTCCTTATCTCCATGCCACCACCACTGCTTTTGTTTCTAGTCTTGGCACTGCTGCTAGACTATTGCAACGGAGCAGCCTGCTTGTGGTCTTGCCCTACTCTTCATCCCCAGTCCTCTGTGATGAATCAAACTGCTGATGAATCAGATTTCAAGAAAGCAGATCTGATTAACTCATTCTTCTGCTGTGAGTCCTTATAAAGATCTTCTCTAATTTCAGGATAAAATTTAAATGTCTGAGCCATCTGTGATGGAATACCTGCCTATTGATCCACTTCTCCACTGACCTCCAGCCACCCTGAACCATGTCCACATCCCTGGACAAAACTCATTTCTCCACATCCACAGACCTTGGCTTTCTGCCCTGCTCTTTGCTTGGAGCACCAAACACTCACCAAAGAACACTGACTAATATCCACTCATTCTCTAGAATCATAATCTGGCCATGATGGGGATCAGAGCAGACCACCCCCAATATGCCACTTGGTGTACTGATTAGTTTAAATTAAAGTTACTTAAGAAACAGCCAATGCAAGAAGGATACTGACCCTCCTTTGCCCCCCTGAAAGAAGAAAATAAATCTCCCAAGTGAAAGGTAACTTCCCTGTACCAGGAGGTACAGAGACATCCTTATCACCAGAGATGGGGAATTCAAATCTGAGAAGGCTGTATAAACAAACCTTGTTTCTTGCAAGCCCAAACTTATTTTTCTTGTCAATTCCTCACAGATTTATTGTTTCTTGGTAAAAAAAGGTACCTGCTTTAGTCACTACTTTGAGTCATGTACCTATAAGGCCTTTATACATATGAAATTAATTTTTTCTCCTGTTAATATGCCTTGTGTCAATTTAATTATTAGACTAGCCAAAAGAACCAAGAAGGATAGGGGGAAATTTCCCCTTCCCCAATAGCCTCTAGATTAATACATCAAGGAAATTTCTACGTGAATTAAAAACTATGAACTTAATTCTCAAACCTTCATATGATTCTGTAATCAGAACAGCAAAGAAATATTGCTGCCTTTAGAAAATTTTTAGTGACTGTACAAAATATTAACTCTAAGTCCTGGAATTACAAATTATTATTTCTCCTTTATGATATTCTATATGTTCTAAGTTTTATGGTCTAGACATTTACTAATTTTATGATATAAAAAGTAATTCTTATAATTTTTTGATGAAGGATCTGTCATTCCTATGTCACTTCTTTCATGGGGTTGCAAGTTCATCACACATATTCACTCATTTGTAATTTGACACGTTTCTCAGCTAGGTTGGGAACTGACTTATTCTCACTTCATAGGCACAAAGAATAACTTGATAATAATACATCAGGGCACCCATGGCAGAGTGGTCCTAGGAATGTTTGCCCATCACCCTCTCAACAAACCACTGGCAAAGGTTCTAGAAACTCAATCAGTTATCAAGTTACTACCATTTATTAAGCAAGCCAAGTGGTACAGGTCTCTGGATCAGGATATCCAGGGGTCAAGAGGCCTTTTCAAACTGCAGACATAGTCCCTGCCCATCCACCCTTATCCTCCCACATCACTTAGCAGAGACACCACAGTTAAAACTACATAACCCATTTAAAGTGTTCTAGGCAGTCACGGTTCCTGATTACAAACAACAGAAACAATACTGGCTAAATTGAGCAGAAAAGGAACACATTGGAAAGCTCTTGCATAGCTCACAGAACTCATCAGAAGTGTGAAGAACCAAACTCTGAAAAGAGAACACAGCAGATTCAGACTACAGCCATGATCTGCTTGGGCCACCAACTGGAAATCCTACAATAGCTGCTTCACTGCCCTCTGCCTGCTCTCCATCACAGAGGGAGAACCAAACTCTCTCAGTGTCTGAGTGCCTTCAGGAGTCTAAATGCCCTGAAGTTGAGGACAGTGGGTGAGCTGAGTTCATACGCTCACCACCTCTATGAACAGGGAGCTGGGGATTCTCCTGAAACAGGAAATGAGTTCCAGCGCTAGGTAGAATTAAAAGACAACAATGCTTGCCACACAAAGTACCATGCTGAACCAACAAATGCAGGCGTACAAACTGATAAACTGTAGCCCAGAGCCCAGGGAAAATGATGGCTTGTGATAGGATCTTCCCTCTGGGGTTGATCATCTGCTCAGAGAAGAGATGGTGAAGATGCTTGTGAAACTGTCTCAAGGAAGAATAAGGAATAACAGAAAGAAAGAAAAAAAAAAAAGTAGGAAGGAATGAAGGAAATTTGAATGCCAAAAAATACAGAGAGGGAGAAGTGACAAAGGATAGAATGTAAAGAGACCTGAGATGTAGGAAGAAAGATGCTGGAGGAAGGCATGTGAGGGCAAATGACCAAACAGAATGAAACACACACACACACACACACACACACACACACACACACACACAAGTTGTAGATCCTTGCTCTCTATAGTCATAGTATTATTAGGTTAATTAATGAAGATTCTAAGATCAGAGAATTAGTACTCCTCAGGACGTATTAGGTAGGCACTCAGTAATGCTTGTTAATATGGGGCAAGCTCATTGAATGCAGTGGCAGCTTTCCAGATTGCCGTTTTCTCCTGCAGCAGACCTGGGCCTACGCTCCAGCAACCATGCCTAAGGGACCTGCAGTTGGCATTGATCTTGGCACCACCTATTCTTGTGTGGGTGTCTTCCAGCATGGAAAAGTGGAAATAATTGCCAATGATCAGGGGAACCGAACTACCCCAAGCTATGTCGCCTTTACTGATACCAAACGATTGATCAGTGATGCTGCAAAGAACCAAGTTGCAATGAATCCCACCAACACGGTTTTTGATGCCAAATGCCTCACTGCACGAAGACCTGACGATGCTGTTGTCCAGTCTGATATGAAGCATTGGCCCTTCATGGTGGTGAATGATGCAAGCAGGCTTAAGGTTCAAGTAGAATACAAGGGAGAGACAAAAAGTTTCTATCCAGAGGAGGTGTCATCCATGGTTTTGACAAAGATGAAGGAAATAGCAGAAGCCTACCTTGGGAAGACTGTTACCAATGCTGTTGTCACAGTACCCGCTTACTTTAATGATTCTCAGCGTCAGGCTACCAAAGATGCTGGAACTGTTGCTGGGCTCAATGTACTTAGAATCATCAATGAGCCAACTGCTGCTGCTATTGCCTATGGCTTAGAGGAAAAGGTCGGAGCAGAAAGAAATGTGCTGATCTTTGATTTAGGTGGTGACACTTTTGATGTGTCAATTCTCACTACTGAGGATGGAATCTTTGAGGTCAAATCTACAGATACCCACTTAGGTGGAGAGGACTTTGACAACCGAATGGTTGACCACTTTATTGCAGAGTTCAAGCACAAGCACAAGAAGGACATCAGTGAGAACAAGAGGGCTGTCCGTCGCCTTCATACTGCTTGTGAGCGTGCTAGGCGCACTCTCTCTTCCAGCACCCAGGCCAGTACTGAGACTGAGTCCCTCTATGAAGGAATCGACTTCTATACCTCAATTACCCGTGCCCGATTTGAAGAACTGAATGCTGACCTGTTCCGTGACACACTGGACCCTGTGGAGAAAGCCCTTCGGGATGCCAAGCTAGACAAGTCTCAGATCCATGATATTGTCCTGGTGGGTGGTTCAACCCACATCCCCAAGATTCAGAAACTTCTACAGGACTTCTTCAACGGGAAAGAACTGAATAAGAGCATCAACCCTGACGAGGCTGTTGCTTATGGTGCAGCTGTCCAGGCAGCCATTCTATCTGGACACAAATCAGAAAATGTTCAAGACTTGCTGCTGTTGGATGTCACTCCTCTTTCCCTTGGAATTGAAACTGCTGGTGGAGTCACGACTGTCCTCATCAAGCACAACACCACCATTCCCACCAAGCAGACGCAGATGCAGACCTTCACAACCTACTCTGACAGCCAGCTCGGTGTACTCATTCGGGTTTATGAAGGTGAGCGTGCCATGACCAAGGATAACAACCTGCTTGGCAAGTTTGAACACACAGGCATACCTCCTGCCCCCCATGGTGTTCCTCAGATTGAAGTCACTTTTGATACTGATGCCAATGGCATCCTCAACGTCTCTGCTGTGGATCAGAGCACAGGAAAAGAGAACAAGATTACTATCACTAATGACAAGGGCCATTTGAGCAAGGAAGACATTGAACGCATGGTTCAGGAAGCAGACAAGCACAAAACTGAAGATGAGAAGCAGCGGGATAAGGTGTCTTCGAAGAATTCTCTTGAATCCTACGCTTTCAACGTGAAAGCTACTGTTGAGGATGAGAAACTTCAAGGCAAGATTAATGATGAGGACAAACAGAAGATTCTTGATAAGTGTAATGCAATAATCAACTGGCTTGATAAGAACCAGACTGCAGAGAAGGAAGAATCTGAACATCAGCAGAAGGAGTTGGAAAAAGTCTGCAACCCCATCATTCCCAAGCTGTACCAGAGCGCGGGAGGCATGCCAGGAGGAATGCCAGGAGGGATGCCCGGGGGCTTCCCTGGTGGTGGAGCTCCTCCGTCTGGCGGTGCCTCCTCTGGGCCCACCATTGAAGAGGTTGATTAAGCCAGCCTAGCATAGGTGTAGCATTGTTCCACAAAACACTGAAGGACCCAAATTTGTAGCAAATTCCATGGCAGTTTTAAAGTTGAGCTGCTATAGTAAACTGGGCATTCTTGATGCTTGAACATGGAACGTGTGCACGGGGAAAGGAAATAACATTGCACTTTACAAGCACTGTATTATAAGTGGAAAATACAATGTCTTAAATAAAACTGTATTTAAAATTGGCACCATAAAAAAAAGGGGGCAATTCATAAATATTAGTTATGTAAACATGCTACCCGTTAAATACTAACAAACTCTATTAGTTATTTGTTATTAAAGGAGCAGGATAACCTCCTTTACCTAAAGTCAAGTATTTAAAGATATGAATCATCTCTACAGAAATACCTTCAGGGAACAACTAGATTAGTGTCTGAATGAAAAACTAGCCAAGTGGACATATAAAACTCACCATCACCGACATGCGGTGAATAAAAAAATAAAAAAGCCTTAGCAGAGCTAGAATAACAAGTCAGCAAGGTTGAACACTAAGGCCTCTGCAGAGTGGCAAGGGTGACTCTAGGAACAGAGGAGTGTTTTCTAGATACACAATGTAATTTTAAGGAAGGCAGATCTACTTCGGGATTGGTTTTAAAAAGAGAGTTGCATTTGAGAATCTCATATACTATATCTCTGGTGAGGCATTAGCAACAGAAGCAGACACCACTGACTAGCTTCTCATTACGCTGTGCCCTGTGCTAAGCATAACCTCATTTAGTCTCACAAAACCCCTGTGGGATAAGATCACTAGTGCTTCCTTTTACCACTGAGGAAACCAAAGCATAGAGGGGCCAAGTCTTGTCTAGTAAACTAACATGTGTTGAACACCTGTGATGTGGTAGACACATTGCTGGGGCTTTGCATTACTCTGTGTTTAGTAACCAGAAAGGAATGGATTCAAATACAGGTTTTTCCACTCAAAGCCCATATTTGTTCCACCGCTTGGTAGAATATCAACAATCATTTTTCACTCAGGAGGCTCCTGACAGAAAAGAGGAAGAATTAATACAAAGTGATGATGGGAGGGCAAGGGTATTGCTTATTTGTAACTGGCTAGACAAGAGAGAGGGCAGGTCACTGTGTCAGCTTTCAGGTTACCAAAAATAAACAGAGAATTAAGGAGTGAGCAGTGTGGCTGGCCCCTGAGTAGGGATTTGTATAATGAGGGTAATGTGTGTCTGTGTGTGTGCCAGCATGCAGGTGTGCATATACACATAGTATCGCTTAAGTGAACAATAGGCATCCCCTCACACTACTGCTTTACTAGATAGAATTTAAGTACAGTACAGTATAGTGGTCCCACTTACCCGCAGCAGGGATACGTTCCAAGACCCCCAGTGGATGCCTGAAACAGCGGATAGCACCCAACCATATTTTACTGTGTATTTTCATACACATACCTATGATCAAGTTTATTTATAAATTAGGCACAGTAAGAGATTAACAACAATAACTAATAATAGAAAAAAATATAACAATATATTGTAATAAAAGTTGTGTGAATGTGGTCTCTCTCTCAAAATATTTGAGTGTACAAATTTAAGGCCATTTGCATCTTAACTAAGTACTCATCACGCATTGTGGCTATAACTTTTGCATTTTGAGGTGTGACAGCAAAACTAGTATGAATTTCTCTTCCCTTCTTCACAATTTCATGGATAGAAGATTCTTTTTTTTTTAAATTTTATTTATTTATTTTATTTATTTTTGGCTGTGTCAGGTCTTAGTTGCGGCACGTGGGACCTTTGTTGAGGCATGCGGGATCTTTCATTGAGACGTGCAGGCTTCTCTCTAGTTCTGGCGTGCGGGTTTTCTCTTCTCTAGTTGTGGCACGCAGGCTCCAGGGCGCGTGGGCTCTGTAGTTTGCGGCACACGGTCTCTAGTTGAGGCACACGAGCTCAGTAGTTGTGGGATGCGGGCTTAGTTGCTCCGTGGCATGTGGGATCTTAGTTCCCTGACCAGCAATTGAATCTGTGTCCCCTGCATAGTAAAGCAGATTCTTCAGATTCTTTACCTCTGGACCACCAGGGAAGTCCCAAGAAAATTCATTCTTACAGTAGATCTTAGCAACCTCTGCAAACAATTTTTTTTTCTTTCCTTATTAAGGTTAGAACTTTCACCTTCTCGCTTAGAGGAAGCACTTTACTATGGCTTCTCCTTGGCTTATGTGAATTGCCAGCATCACTACTCTTGAGGCCATTATTTTGTAAAATAATGATGACTTGAACACAAGCACTGGGATACCAAAAATAAGTGGAGAACTAAGGAGTATGCAGTGTATCCCCTGAGGAGGGATTTGTGTGACAGTCCATCCGATAACCACGACGGCTACTAAGTGACCAACAGGCAGGATATACTGGATAAAGGGGTGATTCTCGTCTGGGTGGGATGGATAAGGACAGTGTGAGATATCATCACACTACTAAGAACAGCACACAATTTAAAATTTATGAATCGTTTATTTCTGGTACTTTCCATTCAATATTTTCAGACCTTGGTTGACCAAAACTGGTAACTCAAACAGCAGAAAGAGAAACCACAAATAAAAGGGGACTACTATAGCTAATATATGACAGAGGAGTGATAATAACAATAATAATAGAGGAGTAATTTCTTAACTGTAGTGTCAAAACACATAGGTTTTCCATATTCTTTCATGGAATGTACCACATGTATTGTTACTACAATAAAGTGCTGAGAATTAATTGAATAATTTAGTTTTCTTCTTAAATCAGAGCAGATACAAGGTTATACCTATAATATGGCTCTCTCTGGATTTGGTCAGTCTGAGTTTGGTCAGAAAAACAGAGCCCCTGCAATTATTCTAGGAATAAAGGATTCAATATAGAAATTAAGGTTTATACAAATGTGGCCGGAACTGGACAGCTGTAGGCACTGGAACAAAGAAACAATCACTAGAGATTTCAAAGCCCTGGAATGGCTGGGAAAGTTGGGCTTGTGGTCAGTCTAAGAATATGTCGTGTCTGGCCACCTGGCCTGCAAAGTGGGAGCTGGTGGGAAAGTCTCTGATGCTGCTTCATCTGGTGGCTTCCCAGGATAATGGTTTTCTCTTTCCTTTCTCCCTTTGCCTCCCAAACCTTCCACAAGTACCTTTCTTCAGCAAGCTAACATGAAACCAGACAGGAAAGGGGATCTGGGAAACAAGTTCCCAGTGTCGGAAGGGAATGGTGGGGATGCTGAGTCAACACTCCACTGGGGTTATGATATCTACTTTCTTAAGAGGGAGAGAAAGTGTGAGGTTAAAGCTAAGACACCAAGAATTGCATATGAGGGGGTTATGATATCTACTTTCTTAAGAGGGAGAGAAAGTGTGAGGTTAAAGCTAAGACACCATGAATTGCATACGAGGGGGTATCACCTGTATGAATGTGTCCTTACAAAAAAGGAAAAAAAAAAAAAAGAGTTTGAGACATCTGTGATGAGATGTGTGCCTGAGTGGCCTCTGACTACTGAAGGCTGCTGTAGAGCCATTCGAAATATAGCTGGATCATCTCTTTCCATAGAGTGAGATCACTTTTTTAGTTTTAGTTTTTTCATGCTGGACACCAGAGAGAGGAAAGGAAGGTGATCAAATCAATCTATATGTCTTCTGACAGCAGGCATCAACCTCAGGAGAAAAATAAGAATGACCCATCATATCATCACCTGCAGAAGACTCTATCCCAACAGCCTCACCTGCATAAATTCCCCTTGTGACACTGATGCTGAATAGGCAAGGCTGCTTTTCCACCACTGCTCTGATGGGACACTGAAAAGCTGGGCAATTTAGCTCACTTATAAAACTAGCACTAAAAATTCAGGGTATAGTCCCTCACACAGACGAAAACTTACGACCTTTTAAAATAAGGCAGTATTTACTTTTTAAGTGAGGCGGCATGTGCATTATTATTATTTAATATTTAATGAAGGCCACCAGCGTGCTAGGTGTTATACATCACTCTGCACAAAAAGTTGGGTGTGTATATATAGGAGCCTGGCATCCTATAACTAAAGTCATGCAGCATACAGGAGAATGGACCATACTCCAGAAAGGTCAGATGAACAACACTAATCATAACTGGTTTATATACTTCATTTCCACTAACTGAGGTTTCATCTTTCTTGATACCTTAACATTTATATTACACTTCACTGCTTATATGTGGGACTTATTGAAAATTCTGACTGCCTGGAAAAAAGTTAAGCTTTCTCTGTCCAGTTGTAAATTGCCCTTAAACCAAACTTTCTTTAATATGTGAAATAATCTATCTCTATCTTATGAGTTGTTGACATAGCACAATCTGTTTTAAAGAGGGACAGTAGCTGCATTAGACACAATATTTGTCAAGAAGGAGAGAAAATATTTTAAGTTGAAAAAAAATCTAAAAATAAAAGAAACTAATGAACCATGTGTCAAAAACTGTGCCAGACACTTTCTCAGATGATTTGCCTAACAAGGATAGTTTTTCCATCTTAGAAACACCATATTAAAGATTATGATCAGTTTTAAGTACTGAAAATCAGGATTGCAAACAGAAATAGTATTGGGAGACATGGGTTTTAAAATGATGCACAAATACACCAAAAAAGCTCTTTGTAAATGAAAAAGAGTTCCTTCAAACAGCCATTTCTGTGCCATTCCATGGGAAAATCTGTTTTGTAGGAGAAAATAGTAACAAAATCTCAGTTCATTTGTTCTGAGGCCTAGCTTCAACAAGTTCTTAGAAAATAAGCTAATCTTCAATAAGGATGGTTGAATTTGTATAATTTAAGGTACAGATGAGAAAAACATTCTCAAACTCAGGTGCTTGTAAATTTTTTATAGTACAACAGTTCCCCGTGTACTAATTGATTCACAAGACATTTCTATTACTTCCACAGCTGGGGCTGGATATAATCAAGAAGAAATACTGTGTTACCCAGAAATAAACAAAAGTTAATGGAACTTTTGCTGAGCCACAAAGAGAGTATTTTCAGTGTTTGGCTATGAGTTCAATTTCACACTTGAGAACTTTCTAGTCTGTCCTCTTTTCCCCTGGTCAGTACCACTAACACTTCAAGGAGGGATGGAAAAAACTGAGCCAATCTGACAGGAGCAATGTCTCTCAGGAAAGAAATACAGCTGCCAAAGAAGGCAAATGATAACTTTATACAAGCATAAAGCCAGCAGGGCATCTGGAGACATCACATTTCATTGCTCTTTTCTGTTTACTAGAAGATATAAAAACAATCATTTGCCACCGGGGAGATGTTTCATGAACTGAGTGTTATAATTCTATAATTGGATACTATGTTTTTAGGGGAATAAATAAACTTTTCAGGAAGATTTTTTTTTTCATACTCTGATCATAGAGCAGGTTCTAGTAATCCTTCAATAGGTAAATGTTTATTGTTTAAGTAGCTCCTATTGGTCTTTTCTGACCTGAACAAAGAACTTTACAAATTATCTTCCCTCTGCCAGACAAATTCCATTTAAAAATTAAAGATAGCAAACTATTTTAAAAGTAACAATTCACTTGGTTTAGGTTTTCTTCTCTATCTCTCCCTCTCTCTCATTCTTGCTCACTCACTCTCTCTTTTTCTCTCTCTTGCAAAACAGGTATTTTTTTCCCCTATCCTTTCATAACTTCCCCATATGAGTTCTTTATTTTGATTTGTCTTTCAATTGTCTGGAATACAAGACACAGACATTTTTAAGAAGCATGCTTGAGTTGCACATTTCATAAAATTTTGTATATTTAAGTATCATTTTATTGCTTTGATTCATGAACTTTATGTTCATGAATTTGTCTGGGTAGAGAAATTATTGAATCATACTTTTTTCTCCTTCCAAATAATGTACAAAATGCTCCATTTATACTAGCATCTAATATTCAAAGACGATTGTAACATTTTCCCCTTTAGAGGTGACACATTTCTTTTTCTTACAGATGCTTATAAGCTCCTTTCTTCAGTAAAATATTTAACTAAAAATGGTTACCAGATTATATCTTAAACTAACTGTTTCCTTTATAAAGAAAAATGGAACGGAAAACACTATGACTTTTAAGGCAGATAAAATGGACCTAATATTGATATGCAACACAAACTAAGCTAAATGGTTTTATTATCAGCTCATTCCAACTCATAGTTTGAATAGGCTGTGAGAGAAGACCTCAAACTGAATTAACAGTAATGGTGCACAGCTCTTGTTTTCTGAAGACAAGACAGTGATAGAAAACACTATACCTGTAGTGTCTATCTCTACTGCCAAACAGGAATGACAGCCAGGACTGAAGTAGAAACAGCATCACCAGTGGCATTTTCATTGACTTGGCACCCTAACACTTAAGCACATGCTGAAAATAAAGCTTATAAGAGGCGAAGAAAAGAGATGAAACAATATCCTGCAGCCAACTTTGAATTACAGAAGATTACTATCGTCTGAAAAAAAAAATGTACTGACTTACCAAAGAAAACACCTGGGAGCTTAAAATTTTCACCTGGCCTCTTGCTAATCTGCCTTGCTGGAGCCAAATCATAAAATCAAGCCAAAAGAACACAGGGACAAAGTTCCCAGACTAAGAGTACTCATGGTCCCAGCTTTCACCCTACTCTCCTTGGGCATCCAAAATCCTACCAGAGAAGAAAGAAATTCAACATTCAAATTTTCAACTTCAGCTTTAAGGGAAAAACTTATAAAAGAGCAGATAAAGATGCAGCAGAGTCAAAAGTTCCCACTCAGATTCTTTTGGCAGAAGTAGGAAACTCACGTAGGACTGAATATGTTAAAAATAACTAAGAGAAAAAAAATCAGTATGCTATCTATGAAAAAATTCTGCAACCACAAGGTAAAGAGAGAATATGGCACGCAAAAGACAGTCAAACACACGCTTGGAAAAAAAATTTCTCCAAGGCACTGAAGAACATTTTAAATTCAATGCTTTAGAAAGTGCAAAGAGCAGAATCAACATTGCAAAAAACCAAACATGGAGGGAAAACATGACAAAAATAAGAGCAAGTAGTGAGAAGATGCCATTTATGAAGATAATACTACTCAACTCAGAAGTGTAACTGGTGTGCCTGATGGAAGAAAACAGAAAAAGGAAAAATATTTTAAAAATGTAATGAAACAAATTTTATGAAATTAAGGAAGACGTGAATCTTTAGATATAAAAGGTATTATGGTTATGGACTGAATGTTTGTGTCCCCCCAGCATTTATGTTGCAATCCTCTGTTGGAATCTTAACCCCCAATGCAATGGTGTTAGGAGGAGGTAATTAGGTCATGAGGGATTAGAGCTCTTATAAAAGAGACCTTGGGGGCTCTCTAGCCCTCTTTCCAGCATGTGAAGAGACAGTTAGAGGACCTGGTTCCTATGAACCAGGAAATGGGCCTTCATTAGACACCGAATCTGCCAACTTTGATCGTGGACTTTCCAACCTCCAGAACTGTGAGAAATGTTTGTTGTTTAAGCCTCCCAGTCTATTGTATTGTTGTTATAGCAGCCTGAACTAGGACAAAGGGCAAACTCCATCCAAAGATAATTTATCGAAGCCCCCATGCAGAGACCACAGGGAATATGTACTGATCTCACAAAGCTGGGTCTATTAAATAGCTGAGCAAGGGCAGGTACCACCTCGACAAAGTTGCAGTAGCGTATAATATGCAGAAGATTAGAGAAAGGTACTTATAATGTTTTGGGGCCAGGGTTAGTCATAAGATTATTTTAGGGTAGAAGATAGTAAGCATAGTCTGGGCAGGAAATGGTTAAAATTTGTGAACTAGGTAAGTTCACTAAACTTCTTTCACAGTGCTATCTTGTGTCAAAGTATTCTTTGGGGTCTGTGATTTGAAGTTGGAGCTCTCCATCTGTTTCAATGGAAATTAAGTTTCATTCTTATTTTGTTAATTTGGTGCATTTCAGAAAGTAAAATTGTGCAGACCTTTTCCAAAGGTCTTGTTGACTACTTTAACTATAAGATCATATGCTTGACACTCCTCTTATTCACCACCTAACACCAGGAAAACCTGCCTTAAATCATCAAATCCAAAATTTCTTCCTCTCATTCCCTGTGCAGAGACATAGAAACCACCAGAGGGGAAGAGGACATCATGTCTTAGTGGGTGTCACAAGAGTTATAGCAGGGCTTTCAGTAGACCATGAAGCTCTTGAAAAATATGTGATCACATATGCACGCTCCACAATCTTAAGAAAATTTGTTACTTTTTATACCAAGAAGCAGATGTAAATGTACTTCTTTTAGTTTATTATATGTAATTATATATACATGTGCATATGTTTGTATACAGACACATTGTTTTTAAAACATATATCTTCTGGGTCTGTGCCATATTTTTCCCTTTTAGGAGTCTAAGAAGTTCTTAAACAATGGTCTGAGTAGCAAAGTCCCTAACAGAACTCACTAGTAAGGTCCAGGTATAAGTCTTTGAGACTCTTTCAAATAGTAGGTTCTTTGTACTCTGTTCAATACAAAGGGTTTTTTTTCCTATTTTGGGATACTTCCCATAGCTACATGAAGATCTAATTAGCCTACTAATGTGATTGCACATTGCTGCCACATGGTGCTGCTGTTGGAGCTGATGCTTGCACAGCAAGGTGGACTCTATTCATTCTGCATCAGTCTTCTTGCTAACTGACTCAAGTTCTTGCAAGGGTCATAATGGTGTGCTTGGGCTCCAAGGGTTATCAGTTGTCTTACGTGACATTCACATGCTCAGTACTTTTTTCCCCTGAATACCACACCATGCCAAAGTGGCTGTCTTGAAGGCTGTACTGTAATAAGTCCTCCTCATTAATCTCAAGATCATTTTGTTTCAGTGGCTGCATTGCCTTTCCTGTCACTGGGCCTTTGTTGGGGCCACTTTAGTTTATCTGGACAGGTACTCCTACAAGTTCCTTTCCCTCTAGAAACTATATTTGTAGTGTATTTATGGAAATTGATCTATCTTCTCTCAGCAAGATATAAATGTTGCATATGGGTCTCAGGAAGTAGCAATCTTGATAAAGCCATAAAACTTTCCACCAAATTCTCCCCTATACGTGTATAATCAAAGGACACTGCTCATATGATGCCTGGTTGTTAGTATGTTCAGGAAAGAGCAAGGAGGTCAATGTGGCTGGGCAGGAGTGATTGGCACTGGGTGAGCATGGAGTGGGTGTCAACGATGACTCATAAGGTCTCAGAGATTTAGGTGAAAGGCTTCTGCTGGCCCATATGGCAACTCTATGAGACTTAGAAAAAGGTACACATCAGTCAACGCCAGAACACATGGTTTGATGAGTGGATTTCAGCTTCTATTAGCTGCTTCAGTCTGGGGCACTCATATGCAGTGTAGAGCCTGTCAACCACGTGGAGCACCCCAGGACTTGAAAATCATTATAAGGACACTGGTTTTTACTCTGAGTTAGATGGGAAGTCATTGGAAGCTGTTGAGTAAATCAGTGGCATGACCTGACTTATTTTTTTCAAGAATCCTTTGGGCTGATTTGTGGAGAATAAGGGATAATGGCAGAAGCCAGAAAGCCAGTTAGCGAGCTAGTGCACAATTTGGATGAAAAATGATGACGACTTAGATTAGGGTGTTAGCAGTGGAGGCGAAACTATATGTTTGAGTTCTGGCAATATTTTCATGGTAGGTCTTGTAGGGTTATGATGAAAAGAAAAGGGTCAATGATGGCTACAAGAATGTAGAGTAAAATGTTTCCAGACTTTACAAAATCAGTCACTAAATAGGTAAATTTGAGAAAATAGTTTAATTCCATTATATTTTAGACTCTTTATTTGTTAGATGAGGAGAATAACATTTCCCTAATTACTACACTGGAAGAGTGTGAGATCACATGAAATACTGCATGTCAAAACACTTAGAGATGGTAAACTACAAGACAATATTCATTATTATTTGAAGGCTAACTACGAGGGATGTTTAAGGGCACCTTGAAGTGGCAATCTTGCCACACTCCCACACTGCCATCATCTTCCCTATTGTTTGTCAGAGGCCTATAAGCACACAGTTACAGATTTATTTATTTGGGTCTTGATTTTTTTTTTTTTTTTGAGCATTCAAGAGTCCCTGCTACACACAAATACTGCATTGGAGAACAACTCCTTGAGTGATTGTTAGTCAACACATCAGTAGGAATTAACTGATAACAGTATATGAATTTGGCATGGTGGGCACCAGGTTTCAGTGAAAGACACCAGCATGGGCTGATTTGGAAAAGAGAAGACTCTCAAGTCTAAATTTCGCCTGCTTCACAATTTTTCCCATAAGGTACCATATTTCTATGTCCTATGTTCCACAGGCAGAATTTTTGAATTTTATTTATTTTTTTGTACACCAGGTTCTTATTAGTTATCTATTTTATACATATTAGTGTATACATGTCAATCCCAGTCTCCCAATTCATCCCACCACGACCCCACACACCCCCGCCACATAGGCAGAATTTTCGATAGGAAGAAAGTTATAATTTTACATTTTATAGTTTTTGGACAAAGGTCACAAACAAAGAATGTCAATAATATCCAGGGAAGGCTCAGTCACATTGACTAGATTTAGGAGCAATTTATTTTATATGAATTAAAGAAAAACAAGAAGAGAAATCTATTACTTCTACTGGGAAATTTCCCCCAACAGTATCTAAATTCAACAACCTGTAAGGCCCTTGGCCTAAAATTAACATATATGAGGAAAAACAATCCATATTCATTGAATTTCAGATTTCTTTTTTCCTCAATAAATACCTTTCCCAAACTTTTTCTTACATTTAGAATGTTGATGTGATGATTTCAATAATCTCTATTTGAGAATCAGAATCATATATGGAAAGTGACCTCATTTATAAAGATCAGACATGGGTCCAATATGTGGTATTCATGTCTGCTTACTAATAAAATTAATAGTAATAATACCCAGTATTTATTTAGTGCTAGTCATGTACCTAGAAATATATGATGGTGTTTGACTATGGAACTGAAACTAATTACACTAAGCAGCTCTGGGGCATCGTTATTCCCGTTTTACAGATGAGGAGACTGAGAGGACTATCAGTTGATCTCTCAGTGGAGATGAGTTAACAGGTGCAGAGAAACTTGCCTTGTAAGAGGGTTGGTAGCAAAGGCTGAGGATCAGGGAAACTGTGAAAAGTCACTAAATGGTAGAACTGAGATTGGAACCTAAATCATGTTTACCCTACTTACTACCGACCACTTTGTAATACTGTCTTCAGTGTAACTTCTTTTGATGAGAAATTCTTATAACGTGCTAAACCATAATTTAATAACTTTTCAAGATGACTTTATGTATGATCTTGAAAAATATTCAGAAGAAAGTCAATTTTAACTCCTTTTCCTATAATATACTCTACATTTTTAGTATCAGCATTAAAAGGAAACCCACTGAACATAAAAGTTCTCATTATTTGTAATACCAACAGCAGTTTTAGTGAAAAAAATTTTAAAAAGACAATGTACTGTAACTACTTATTTGTTCAGCAAATATTTATTAAGCACCTACTGTATGACAGATACTGTTCTAGATGTTGGGGATACTGGTAAACGGCCAAAATCCCTGCCTTATGAAGCATCCCTGCTAACTGTGAAAAGCTAAACCATACAAAGACAACACTAAATTCTTGGTAGTATTTGGGAAGGTAAATAGATCTGAAAGCCAAAACAATGTGTAATTGCAGTTAATTAGACTCTAGAGCCTCAATTATGAGCCATCTTTGGCTTCAAAAATTGCTTTAAAAGAAGTGACTGCTCAGCTTCTCCTAGTGGCAAGCTTAGGGCCAAGCATGAGAACTGGGAGAAAATGATGGCAAACGGCTTCGAACAAATATCCAGTTTAAGTTGACTGAAAGATCTGAGGAGTTTCCTGGGAAATGTAAAGAAGGTCTCAGAAGTTTCTGGAGTGATGTCATGGCTGTGCTATGATGCCCATGTGAAGCCCTGTGCTGTGTTGATCTGCACAAATATTCATGGGTCTTCTGGATTCCTTTCTCCCTTGAGTCTGTGCCTCAATAACAGCCCCATTCACTACCCTCAATTGTCTCTGATTTCTCTAAGAGAAAAAAAAAATACCAAGAAAATAAAAATTGTCCTTCATAGAGGGGAATCCAGGTCACCAAATATAATTAGTGATACTACAAAGTGAATATCATCCAAATATTTACTATATAACCATAGAATAAATTTCCACATCTCCAAAATGTGGAAGATTTAAAATGCTTAACTAGCTTTTAGGGTTATTGTGAAAATTCATTATTGGAGAGCCTTGAGGAAAAGTGTTTATAAAGCACTTGAAAAGGATAATTGCAATGAAAAGCACATTTAGCAGGCATGTAGAATGTGGTTTAGTTTCCTTTGGTTATAAAGCTCATCACTGTACATAAAAACCCAGATTTTGCATGAATGGATAAGCCAGCTAGAGGAACTCTTGATAGTCAGTTCTGCAAGATATTATATTCAGTAATTAATTTTATAATAACTGGTTCACACATATAAAGTACTCTATTTGCATAAAAAATTACTGCTTAAATGACAAATCAATTATTGCACACAAAGTCAATTATTACACACTTGTTTAAAACTGAATATCATAATTACAATTTGAGTAATTTGCTGTTTTTCCTACTGCAACACAGTATAGTAATTAGTATTCTAGCTCTGTGAGATTAAGTATCTCCATAAAGTCATTAAAATAAAAATCCCTAAATCCAGTGCATAGTAAATGCATGATAATTATAATATTTCAAAGAAGATTTTTTTTAAATAGAAATGATCATTGAGCCTCCTTTCCTTTCTAAACCTTATGATAGAGTCCACATGGCTACTGGTTATTACTCTTTTTTTCTTAAACAGAGGTGGGGGTAACAACTGAGAATGCAAAGCTGGAGAGTAAGCACCTTTCTGATCAAATCTACCTACATAAAGTAACTGTAATTCTTTTAAAGAGCATCAAAAAGGGATTTATTGGTGAGTTTTCTAATTGGAACATGTAACTCCCAGTGAAATAAACATAAACACTTAGCTTATTTTAATCCCACAGAAATATATGCAAGTGAAAAACATTCAGATGGGAGCAGAATCATCATGGGTGGAGAAAGAGCCTACAAGGAGCTATTAATAAGCTTTCATTCTGAAGAGGCCCACAGACCCACATGGCCATATGGATCAGGCAAGTTGCTGGCACTCACAAATATGTTTCTCTCTAATACTTTTCCGTGAGCAAAGTACACACTGAATGTCAATTCTAGCTTCCAATTTCATCCAGAATCTGACCTTTTTTCACCTCCTCCACCTTGGTCCAAGCCACCATCATCTCTCACTTGAATTAACGTAATAGCTTCTAATTCCCACCCTACTCCTTCTAGTAGTTCAGTAAAATAGCCAACATGGGCTTTTCAAACCATAACTCAGATGAAGTTATAAGCAGATAAGTTATCAGCAGATAAGTTGAGCAGATAACCTCACTCAAACCCCTCTAATGTCTTTGGCATGGGCAACAAGACCCACCTGACCCAGCCTGGTAGTGATAAGAGGCATGAAGAAAAATGAAGCAAGGTAAGGTGTTGCATACTGTCCAAGGTGCTATTTGAAAGGAGGCAGTGAGGGAAGCCCTTTCTGAGGAAGGGCATTTGAGTGGAGCCCTGAGTGGAATGTGAGGTATCTGGGGAAGAGCCGCCAGATGAAAAATACAAGGCAGGCCAAGTGGAGAGTGAGGTTGGCATATTGGAGAAAAGGAGACCAGAGGCCCAGGAAGGGTAAGGGGTGAGTGCTACCCAATGATGTTGGAGAAATAGCCAGGGGCTGGTTTTGTAAGGTGGTTGGATACTTTTTCAGTGTGCTGGAAAGCCATGGGAGAGTTTTTGGTAGAAAGAAGAGTGACTAGATCTGACTCATATTTTACAAAAAAGGATCACCTGGCTTTTTTGTGGAAAACAGACTGGAAAGGGGGTAAATGTAGAAGCTAGGAGAGCAGAGTCTTACAAGGGAGATTTATTCCCAGTGGTTGTGGGATATTACCTAGAGCTCCTTGGTAATATTTGGGAGCTGAGATAGAAGGCCCACACTCACCAATCATCCAGGTAAATATGGGAGCAGAACAACACAGGGCAACACCTCTCAGCCCCACCATCACAGTCATTCTGAAAGCTCAAAACAGATGCCCAGTGTTCAACACACCCAGGATTAGCCTTCCTAATAATGAAAAAGAAAGATAAAAATAAAAATAGTGCAGCAAGAAATACAGTATTTTTCAATCTTTCAACTGTAAAGAGAGTAAAAATAGGATCAGAAGAAATGACACATACAGGCCCACCCCTTTCTCTGGGAAATATGTGGCCAGATAGGCCCCATTTGTCATGTATGTTCACATAAATAAGACATTCATAGAGGAAGTCACCCTTAACCCCAAAGGAACAGTGAAATGAGTAACAGCATTGGTCACTGCAGAAAACTATTTTTTCTTTCACTGTCCTAATGTACATTTTTCTTCTTTTTCCCTACTATTCTATCTGTTAAATATAAGTAACCCAAGGTTTTTGTTTTACAATAAAAAATATGCCATGATACTCTGCATCAACCATACTAATTTCTTCCATCATAGTTAAACATCTGCTCATTTGAATCTATGTCATCTACCAATCTGTGGCATAATCCCACTGACTGTGACCTAGAGAGGAAATGATGAGTTAATAAAATTCATAAGTTCCTTGGACTCACCGGACTAAAGCTATCAAAAAGGGTGGTATTTATGTTTTTGCCCAAAACATAATTTGAAGTCTCTACCTATCTGAAATTCCATGAAGTACTCCCGCTCCAAGTGTTCCTGATTGTTTCTAGAAGGGCCTGTTGTTCTCATATGACTGGAATACTTAATTTGGTAATAGGCTCACTCTCTTCCAGTAAGCACATTCCCTATGGATTGGAATAAGCGTATAGCACAGCAGTTACCAGCTCAGGCTCTGAATTCAGACTGTGTGAATCGGAATTCTAACACTGCCATTTACTAGCTACATGACAGTGGGCAAGTTACTTTATTTCTGTATGCCTGTTTCCTGATTTGTAAAACAGGGATAATATTACCTTCCTACCTCCTAGTAATTACCACTCATAGTAATGTTATGGCTAGTAGGACAATGTCTGACGTCTGATAAATGATTAATAAACGTTAGCCATTATTATCATGTTTTGGGGAGAGGAGATGTTTTCAGCCCCACCACTGCCCATGCTGAGGGTGCCTGTCTGGTGAATGCCAATGTCTAGGCCAAGCACCCTGTATCCAGGTGTCCCACAGCTGCCCTTCTTTAGTGCTGAGATCTGGACAGAGGCAGGAAGATTAACTCTCTCTTTTAAACTCTTGGTTGGGCCTTATCTTCTTGGCTCCAAACAGAACTAATTGGGTCCACCATCTTGTCAAGTTTCTGGCCTGTGGTTTCTGTTAGTTTCTGGTCCTCTCTCCTCCATATATGAGGGTTCAAATCCAGACCTTGTGCCTAAACAGGAAGCAGACCTCACACGGTCGATCCCCTTCATTCTCCTACTGGTTCTTGCCAGTAGGAAGGCAAACTCCTCTCCCTTCCCTTAATTACTAAACAAATGCTCCCGTATTTAACGTTCGCACATGTGGAAGGAAAGGGGGAGAGGAGTATTTTCTACACCATCAATGTCTGGGTCTAGTTCAGCCAGCCAAACATGCTCTATTACGTATGTTGGAGCTTTATCTACTCAGTAGGGTCAGATTCAGATAGCCCAGGGTTACCTGTTTTAAAAGATATATTGTATCATATACCTTTTAAAACAGGTTAAAGTGGATTTAAAAATATAGAGGCCAAATGTATATGGCTCAAATGCAATAAAAACCTTATTTCTTACTCAGGTAACAGTCCAAGGTTGATGTAACTATTGGGCGGTTCTCCTCCACTTAGCAATTCAGGGAGTGACCCAGATTCCTTTCTTTTTGAGGCTCTGGACATTGTTATCGTCTGTATCTACTTCTCTAAAGATAAATGGAGCATAAAGGAGGCATGCTTGCTTCTAAAAGCCTTAGTGCAGAAAAGCCCACATCTCTTCCATTCACGGTCCATTGTGAGTTAATCACATGGTCACACCTAGCTGCAAGGTCTGTCACAGGCATTCCCTGGCCAGGAAGTCACTTCCCAGCTCCACCTGTATACTACGGAATGGGAAAAAACATCTTTTGGTGGGCAGTTAGCCATCTCTACAAATAAAGAAAACAATTTCACATGATCACAGTCATTTGATACTAATCAAAATACATAAACTTTTGAATACTTCTTACTCCAGAACAAAATTAAAGTATATCAGTGAATTATTATCAGGTGAAACAAAGTTTTTTAAAAAGGTGTAGGAGCTTCCCTGGTGGCGCAGTGGTTAAGAATCCACCTGCCAATGCAGGGAACATGGGTTCAAGCCCTGGTCTGGGAAGATCCCGCATGCCGCGGAGCAGCTGGGCCCGTGCGCCACAACTACTGAGCCTGCACTCTGGAGCCTGCGAGCCGCAACTACTGAGCCCGCATGCCTAGAGCCCGTGCTCTGCAACGAGAGAAGCCACCGCGGTGAGAAGCCCCTGCACCACAATGAAGAGTAGCCCCCGCTCAACACAACTAGAGAAGGCCCACACGCAGGCATGAAGACCCAACACAGCCAAAAATAAATAAATAAATAATTTTTTTAAAAAAAGGTGTAATTTTAATCAGTATATGTATTCCTCCTATCACATTCTCTGCAAGGAATTATGGTTCAATTAAGAGAAAATATTTACTGACAAGGATTATTAAATTAAGTCTTCATTCTAGAAATTGCTTCTAGTATGGTTGAAGAATAAAAAAGTAAAAAGTGGAACCTAAACACCTTCCCCCTCCGCCTTTTTTTCTTTTCTACCTTTTCTACTACCCGATATCCAACATAGGATTCACATTAAGAAGTCTCTGGCAAGGATGGAAAAGATACTATGTACCTCATGGTACTCATTAGCAATATTTTAAAGATTTATTTTTAACCTTAATAAGCTAACTCAATTCGTGCTCAGGGAGTTTCTAAAATTACAGGATTTCAAAGTGCTAAACAAATACCCCTGACTCAGGAGGCATCTTTTTCTACGTTACTAATGCATTACACATAAGCTTCCTAACACTGGTGCCACTGTGCAAACAGTACTGTCCCTTAGAACCACGCTCACCTTTTGTAAACAAATGATTCAATTAATAAACCTCACCAGGGAATAGTACTTTTGACTTAAAGGTTGCCTTTCTAAGATTGCTTTATGAAACAGCCTTCACTTTCCTGGAGCTTATGACCTACGTGCATTCAAGGATTTGCTAATGAACTGCTCAGCTGCTGAGTTGAGTAAATAGAAAAGGCCAATTCTCTTTGCTCTTTTCGCACCTTTTAATTGGAAGAAGTACGTTTTGGTCTGATTCATACTTTTACTTGTATGTGTCAGAAACTTGTGTAAATAAGAATTTGGTTAAAATTCTGCAGGCAGTAGAGGTCATATTTTTTTTTTAACATGGGCGGTAGGGTTGCTTTAATTCTACAGGACGAGGATTAATAGATCATGAGTGACATGATGGATGGGTTTGAGCATTACGTTCCAAGCTGTGTGAGTTTTAACTCTCACAATGTGTCTATGTTTCTAAAGCAATTATTTTCCAAGTAGAAAGCACAGGGTGGCCCAAGGAGGTTAGGAGAGATTGTATTAGTCAAGACTCTTTCCAGTTGCAGGTGATAGAAACACTTCTCAAAATGCATTAAGCACAAAATGGAATGTTTCTGCTCATGTATGTGAAATGTCGAGGGTTGGGCTAATTTCAGGCAAGGTTGGTGTATCAGCAGGCGTCTCAAGAGGAAACAGCTGGCACACTTGTATTAGAATAACAAGAATGGTTTATTTATACAAGGACTATCATGAAATTGTGGGAAGAGTGAATGAAAATGATCTAGTACAGTAACCCAGGTTTTGTAGGGGTACAGCTGTTACCACCTCTAGGCCCAATGATATGAGAGAAGGGAGAAGTTACTTGACAAACCAGCCTGAGACAGTTCTGCAGAGAGACCCAAAGTATCTCACCTTACTCAGCTAGTGCTCCCCAGTGCTCCACCCCACCTCAAAGCCAGAAGGCACTCTACGTTGTCTCCACAGGTCAGACACTGGGGTAGGGAGCTAGTGGAGAAAGGTGGAGAGTAGTTCTGAAAAGGCAAACGGAAGCCGGGCAGAAAAGGCAAACAGAAGCATAATTAGGTATGATTCCGTCTGGGATAGGTCTCCATCTACTAGACCTTCTTTATTCTTCATCACCGTTAGACATGCTTTTCTCCCTGGTGGCAAAAAGACCACCAGTAGCTCTATGCCTAAGTCCTACCAGCCTGGCCAGCCCTGAGAGGGTTTCTTGTCCCTGAATGTTGAACATAAGTCCCCAGATGGGCTCACAGATCCTTCCCTGAACCAATCACTGTAGGCAGGAGAGAAAATACACTGACAAGCCAGGTTTGCATTATGTGCCAGACTCTGGAACTGAGGTGGATTCAGCCATACTTGAAACAAATGAATTGAGTTAGAGAAGACTGCATCCTCAAAGGGAAAGGCAGGGGTTATGATCAGAAGATAAAGGGGAAATTGATGTTGAACAGGTAGCTATCCACTGAATAGGTATCTACTTCAGGAACCAAAGCTGGAAGCCGGGTGTGAGCAAATACCCTCACTGCATGTGTCAAGCACATCCCCGGTTATCTTTTTTTTTTTTTTTTTTACCAAGATCCATCCTGAAAAAGATGACTCTTTTCCTGGGATAGACCCACTAGATAATCTGAAGACCTAGTATTTCTTCATCTCTTCTGAGATTCTCTCAGTTCAGCTCTTTAGTAATTATTCTTTCCTTGAAGGGAAAATGATGGTATTTTCCTTCGAGAGGCATATAAATGAGGAGGGGTGATACATTCTTCTGGAATTCTTAACATGGGGTCTTTGGAATTCTAGGGAGTTTAGTTGTAGACTCTATGGTTCTTGTGAACACCTGTAATTATACATAGAACACATTATTTTCCTTTTCTAAGTGGGAGAGTCCATAGCTTTTCTTAGATTCTCAGAGTGGTGACCCCCAAATAGTTAATAGCCCCTGATGTTTCACCCCCTTTCGTGAATTAATATCCTTTCTGATGGCTCGTAGCTCCCACAGAGAGCAGCTATAAGAATGCTGCATCAAGATCTGAGTTCCAGATAATCCAGACTGCTGTTTCATCTGGTTTGTAAGTTGTAAGCAGACAGGCCTACTCTATAAAGAGATAACCATGTGTATAAAAAGAGAAAAAAATATTTAATTTTAAAATACCAAAATAAATAAGTCAGATACTTAATAATGATGTCCCTAAAAGTGATAGTGGCTCTAGTAGTTAGCTATATAATGAAAAGAGGTTCTTATAACTGTCCAGGGTTAATTCTATTTTAAAAATATATTTTTTTCTCTTCCATATTAATTGTCTGTGTTTATAAATATATATTAGCATACTGGAAGTGCTGAGCAGTCCTATAACCAAAACACCTTTTTAATCTTGCTTGAACCAGATTTTTTCAAATTTATTTGATCATGTAAACATTTTTTTCACTAACTCCTATTTATCATCTTGTAGAGCTAGTTCTATGTGCCACACATTTGGGGAAACAATAAGGCAAACATTTATCAGAACCTATTCTAGATTCAAATTTTTGTTGCCTTTCAGGAGAAGAGGAACAGGGAGATTGAGAGGGGAAATGACAATTAAATAATTCAGTTTCTACTTTAATATTTTTAGTCATGGGTTCTGAGCCCAGTTCTGTCTCTGGGAGGTAAACCATATAAGGAAGACTCATAGCTTAGGCAAGGCCCTAGCTTCTACATGGGAGAATTTACTAAAAATATTGTATTATTCATGGCTGAATATCTAAGGGTAAAAGGGACAGAGTACCTGCCACCAGGATGCTAAGCAAATACACAAATGACTTTAATGGAGCATGGAACAAGGTCTCATTAGGAAAGTACAACATGCAAATCAAGTTGCAAGTGCAAAGCAAGGACAGCATACATAGAGGCCTCAACTTTACATGTATTTAATCCTTGGCATAACCTTCTGAAGGCAGTGGTATTATCCCAGTTTCACATGTGATGTTCTAATTCTCTGCAGTAGTTAGCAATAGAGCTGGGACAGGAATCCAGATCTGTGTGTCCCTATAGCTTACATCCTCACCATCACACACCGTTCTGAAAAGATCCTAAAAGAGAGGGATGTCTTGGAGCACGAGTGAAAAGTCCCTCAGGAAGGACAAGGAAAGTGTGGGTTGGTCAAAAAGTCCTGTTCTTGTGTACAACACGTTCCATAACTTTTAGTGGGAATTTGTTGTCATTGTTATTGGTGCTGTTATTTTTAATAAACCTGAAAAATAGAAACTACAAAAATAACCTTCTCAGACCTAAGATTATCTTGAACAATAGAGTCAAAAACTATCACTGAACTCTGCAGTCTGTACCAGATTTATACAGCTGTGCTAATTGGCAAGAAAAAAAAATGAATTAAAAAAATCATATCCCATGGGACAGGCCCAAATGTGGATCTATGCAGTGGTTGGGCCTGATCTTCAAGACGCCTGCTATGTCTTTGACATACCCTTGATGCCACAGCAGATTCTCTGAAACTCATTAATGTCACCAGCCAACCAAAATTAGCATAAAATAGACAATCTGGGATCTCCAAGAAGCTTCTGAAGCCATCAGTCTAAAACAGCAGCCAATGTGGTTATATACCTCTGCTCCATGAGGGGTACAGAATAAACATACAACAGCAGGAGTCCAAATGGCAGCTGAAGAGCAGGTGGAACAGGGAAACTTTCTCAAGACGCTGCAGCCCAATTTCAAGTTGCGTGATAGAGCCGGGAGCGGATTGGAAGCATCCCTGGCAGACAGAACAATATGGCACGGAGTATCACAGATGGGGTAACTTTTTGACTAAAGGTGTCAAACAGACTGTGAGGAAATGAAACAGATTCTTAGATGGTAGCTGCAGATGAAAATGAAACGGCAATCTTTGTGTGTCTGCAGCGGGGAGAACACTGCTTTGCATTTTTCAGCATCAGCAACACCCATACATCCAGATTGTGAGCACTGACAGGGCAGACTTTTTAAGTTTTTGGAAGATCTGACTCACCAGAAAAATCCTTAAAGAATATCGAGCATTCTAGCATTGTGATTTCCTATGGCGTTTTGTGCTCAGTGCGATCTAACCTCCAATTCATAGTTAGTCTAAAGCATGCTATTGTATTAAAAATTTTTATCTTTAATCCACATGGGCTTTTTCTCCGAACCAGAAGAAGATAAATGGGGTAAGATGGGGGAAGGGGGAGAAGTATCTCAAAATGTCATTACATAAAATTTTTAAAGAAGAAACTAGCGGGGTTTAGCTGGAAGAGAAAATAAAGACAGTTGTTAAGGTACATTGAACCCAAATGGGGACACAAGGGTCTTCACATATTGAAAAGGCTATCCTGCAAAAGAAAGATTAGATTGTTCTTGATTCTAAAGATCAGAACAAAAATCAATGGAAAGAAACCACAAAGAAACAGATTGCAGTTCAGTACAATGAAGAACTTCCCAATTATTTTTCAAACTTACGGAAGAAGAGACTGCAGCACTTAGCTGGCAGTGGTCAGCAACTGGAGAGCCATTTGTATGGGATGATATAGAATAATCTCATTACTGAGTTAGACGTTAGAATAAATATTCTTTTTTTTTTTTTTTTTTTGTCTCTTATTCCTCCTACTGTGTTGTATACTCCTTGAAAACAAGAATTGGGTATTCTAAATATTTCTTATTTCCACACCTAACAAAGAATCCTGAACATAACAGGCTCTTAAAATTTATGATTAAATTAATTTTATGATTTACTTCACCTTGAGACTGCTATGACATAAAGAATTCAAAAGTATTCATTTAATTCAATCCAGCTAATTCAGTCCAAAAGTAATCAATCCAACAGCTTTACTCAGACAACTAAATTTTCGAAGGCAATGTGACTCTTGGTCAAGAAAGTGCTTAAAATCAGTTCACATTATGTGTATTAGGACCAATGTCAGATGACTGACTGTATTTCCCACCTTTCAACCTATAATATCAATAGGCTATAACTATTTGCATGAGAGAGTAAAATTTATACATTTAGGGGATTCACAACAGTCAAGTAAAAGTAAAATCAGACCACTGTCAATACTTTCTAAACTTCAGCCACTCCTGCATATCCTATTTTTTTTTAATTCAAATGTATCAAATTATTAGGAGATTCCAGTTATATTCTTTTAACACTTAATATATGTTTGAATGACCCACTTCAAAATGTTATGTTGACCTTTGGAATTTTGCACTTGAGTCCATCTTTAAAAGTACGGCACTGACATTTGTGTCTTAATTGATGTTTCATTAAGGTCACTGCTATATTTGATGCAATAAATAGAGGAGAATTAAGGGCTCATCAGCACTGTCATCGTACAACATGGAATAGACTGAATTATGTGCTTAAGGAGATGAATTGATGATTACTGGCAAACTCCGCTAAGGAAACTGCTGCCTTGAAAAATATCTCAAAGAAAAAGTGTTTCCATGAATAGCTTTCCTCCTCCAGCATACTTTTATTTTGATAAAATATAGCCATAAATTAGGGTTATCTTTTAGAGATTTATACTTGGATTCTGTGATTTAACTACCCTCTAATGAGCTCGCAGGGATCTCTGTCACAGCAGCGATGTCAAAGCATACTCTGTGAAAACCTGTTGTGAGCGCTCACTGAAAATGTGAGCTGTTCCCCTGACCCAAGCGAGTAATCAAATTGCTATCTGGTTTTTTAAAAAAGGAGAAAACTCAAGAAATATTAAAATAATGAGGAAATATGCCATGTGTGTAGTATGGAGGTATACTCAGAGCTATTTAAAATATCCTTTGTGTAAAATGAAACATCAATCTAATTCCAAGTGTGGAGAGCAAGCATGGCAAATCCAATGTAGCTGCAAGGCAGTTTACATTGTATCTTACCAATGTTCAATTTAAGAAAAGATTGAAGAACATCAGGCTGCTATAAAAACAATTTGCGACAGAATAAATTTGGTACTTGCCAACCGTTTCTCAGAGACAGCAGCTTTCCAGCGGAGCCAGGATGTCATGCGACGTGGGTTATTGGTACTCAAGCAGAATGATTATTAGGCATAAAATTAGTTCGAGAAATAGATCTACAAAACTATTAAATGTTTGAAATGAGAGCAATACTCGCCATCTAAATGGTATTTAAATTTTGTTAACTAAGAATAGGTAGTGAGAGAAGTTTGTTTCTTACTGAAGCTTAAAGGGTTTTCTTCTGTCAGATTTTTGCTACAGCAACCTACAAAATAATGGGTTAAGAAAAGACAGTCAACATCTATGAATTAAGCCTGTCTGTGCTCTTTGTAGGGTGTTACATGCTATTCAGGGGCAGGTGGAGTATCAGGAAGGAGAGGGGAACCTGGGGTGGCAGTGGGAATACAAAAAAAGTATATGGAATTATCCCTAATGCTAGGAGGTATTATGCAAATTAAGGGGCACGGAAATTCAGAGAAATTGGTTACAGGGAACTGAAAACATGGCTTTGAGGAGGATGTAGGATTTAAGGTATATCTTTGAAAAAGTATAGCATTCAGTAAAAGTAATAAAGTGCACTTCATTGAAAGCAAGGGCCGTGGGATCAGAATGCCTGGTTTCAATCTGCCACTTAGATTTGTGTCTTTAGGCAAGTCACTTAACCTCTTGGCATCTCCCTTTTCTCATCTATAAAATGGGACTAATGAGAGTATCTGCCTTTTTTGGTTGTTTGAAAGATTAAATGAGATAATACATGTATGTAAAGTTTTTAGAATGGTGCTTGGCATGTAATAGATACTCAGTAAAGTTAGCTATTGCTATTATCAATATTATCATCACCTTCTTCATCGGCATCATCTGGCTTGAAGTTCCTATTATTAATTCTCTTTACCTTCATTTTTATCTCTAGAAATGTGACATATATATTTCTTTTCACAAAGAGTAAACCAAAGGATCTAGATTTGTTGGGAAATCAACATGGACTTTAAAAAAATGCAGTTGCTTTTAAAAAAACTACTTTATGTCAAATTCCTCTTTTCTTTCTCTGGACATATGAACAGAATCCAAAGCTTTCCTGTTCCTTTTAATTAGTAAAAAGTCCAACCCAGTTTAAAAATCAAATCTCACATATAATTCAAAGCTCTCCTCTTCCCCCGACCATGGCTTAGACCTTTGATTGAAGGGTACTGGAGTGCAGAGTCAAGTGTGGTTGCTCTTAATACATCTCTCCTCCTCTACCTTCTAGCTTCTCTAGTGTTGGGAGGTAGCTGGGGAGGATAGAGAGGAGGACAAACATCGCTTTCCCAACTGAATGAGGCCACAGCATTCTGTGCATAAGTTGTTGCTGCTGCTTTGGCTAACACTCACTGATCATCAGCGCTTTCTGTGTGGCTGGTATCAAAATGTTGATTCTCTTATGAGGTACATGTTTGGGTTCTTTGAAGGGCCCTGCTACTGTGTGGTCCACTGTCATGGAAAATTCTGCTTTGGCTGAACCTCTTTCACTCCCACCCCTGTCTTAGTTCTTGTCATCCATGGTCGATCTCACAGCCTGCTACTGCCTGGATCCTCAGGCGTGGTAAACAGCCTTCTGGGGTTAGCTATCTGCTCTGGTAGCTTCTTGATAAAGGGGAAATTCACACAGCCAGACATGGGAGAGCAAACTACTTCTCATTTCTTCTCCAAACCCTACCATGTCTTTTTATTTCTCTTCAAGAGTACACAGACAGATTAGAGAAATGTTGTTTAAAGGTACAAACTTCCAGCTAGTAGATAAATAAGTCCTGGAGATCTAATCCATAGCATAGTGATTATAGTCAACAATAAATAAAAATATTATATAATCAAAAGCATTATAAACGTCAAAGTTGCTAAGAGACTAGATCTTTTATCTCACCACAAAACAGAAATAATAATTATGTGACACAATAGAGGTGTTAGCTATCTCTGCATTAGTAATCATATTGGAATATATAATTGTATCAAATCAACACATTGTACTCCTTAAACTTACACCAAGTTATGTGACAATTTTATATCAGTAAAAGTAAATTACATAGTCAGAGGAGCAGATCTGGAACTCTGCTCCTAAACATATATCTAAAAGGAGACAAGAAGCTGCCCCTTCTTACATATACCCCCAACTCTTCAGAGTGACTCTCTTGGAAGCTGTTCCCTCGCATACCGCGAAGGCAGCCTATATCTCATTTCCAGCCAACATCCCTCCTTTATCCTTCAATCCTCTGCATGTATGTGGCCTGAAGAGGAAGAAAGATAGTGGGATAAGATGAAGGTAGGTGGCTGGTTCTGCTGCCTCTTTGAAAGCTTTGCAGGAAAGTGTTTGGTTGGTGAACTTCTTCAGAATGTGAGGTTCTTGCCCTTACTTTGGGTCTTCCCTGCAATTCTGGGATAACATGAAAAGTCCTCCTGAGCATCCTGTAACACACAGCTAGTGCTCACTATCTGTGATGAACTTAACAGAGACTTTATCTTTGTGTTGCTAAATTCACTTTGCAAATTCCACTTCAAATGGCACCTGTTCAAAAATGCAGCCCTGACTCTAGGTAGTTGAAAATACAGTCTCTCTTATCTAAATTCTCATGGTCCTTTATTTAATAACTCTATGACTCATTACATATTCCTGTGTTTTGTGATTGTCTTCATAATTTTTTTATTAATTTAGGTGATGAGATTCTTGGAAATAAACTTTATACATGAATAACATTTATATTTCCCAGAGTACCACCCAAGCTCTTAGAATGAAATCATTCTTAATATGTAACCAAAGTAATTTTTATAAAGGGAACTAACCTCTATACTTAATACAATGTCTTAGAGTGCATTAATAGGCATTAATTTTAACAAACGGTAGGAAAATTTTGTATCAGCTTAAGTGGTAGAATTGCTTACCAACATAGTAAATTCTGGAAGTATATCTTAAGGAAATAATTCAAGAAGAACAGAAGTGCATAAAGATGCCTCCTCTAGCATGATGTTAGTGAGAATCTGAAAACAACTTAATGGCCAATGGGGGGGATGGCTGCAATTTTTACACGTTAATCAGATCAAAAATTGTGCAACCATTAAAGACAGTCATTTTGAAAAATATAAACTAAGAAGATATGGAAAATATTTGGAAATAATAATTGAAGAAAGAATAAAAATTTGAATAAACATGATTGAAATTGTTAAAACACACAGCATATGAACAAAAATTGGAAGGGAAAATGAATTGAGTGGGGAAGAACTGTGTTATTTCTAATCTATTATAGTTTAATTTTAAAGTTAAAAATATATTTAAAACATGTATTCATGAATAAAATAACCTGATGGATAACACAACAGGAGAAAGTAGTTTCTTTCTGTGCATTTAATAATCAGCCTGGCTTTGTCAGTGGCTGAAAGGTCTCTATATCTTTTTCAAGTGATTATTATACCCCCCAGCTCAGTACCTTCTGTCATATAAAGAGGTGTCACTTTTCTTTGGATCTTATTGTCATTTTCCCTTGGATCTCTATTTACTGTCCATCTAAAGCAGAAGTGTCAAGTGACCTTGACGAGTCATAAATGAGAACTTGGCTAACAGAAAGCTATTTAATTCTGTCAATCCCTAGTAGACACTAATGGCTGTCATGGTATCAATTTGAATCTTTTTTCTTCATTATGTTTTGTCATCAATGTTTCTTTCACTGGTATAAAATTGTGAGTTCTCTCAGAAGAACAAATTTAATAAATCTGAGAATTGGACTAGCTGATACCTAGTCAACTGCTCAATAAATGAAAGCAGCAAAACCTATTAAGAACAAATTGTTGTGGCCAGCCATCTCCACTTCTATCCAGTTTAGTAATTTCTTAAACATACACCATTGTTTCATTTTCTCTAAAATACTAATGTCACAATAATGTAAATGGGGGTATATACAGAAACTTTCCCCACGTAGCTAATTGAGTTTAATGTACTGACCTATGGAAAACAAAATATTGCAGCATTTTAATACCCTCAAATCTTCATGCTTTTAGTTGTTTGTGTTAAGTTCTTCAGACCACTTTGTGATCCTGGGCTCACATTTCTGAGAACACTGACTTAGAGCATGATGAGAATCTGTTGTCATAAACAATTAACAAATCTGTCTGGGAATCAAATCTGTGTCCTTGTCCTTAATTTAGACTAAGCTAACTAGCCACAACCACCAAATTTTAATGTTTTTCTCCTCTTAAAAATATCATCAGGTGTAGTACTGTTCTGGAAAATTACCTTCTCTTAGTAGAGAAGAATCATTTCAATTATATTCCTACGTCTTCACACCACACTAAGCCCTTAAGTTCTCATGTCACTGGTTGTTGTCGTTGTTTGTTTTGAGATAGTTTATTATGCCAGTGAATTTACTTTTGCAAAATAAACCCCATCATGGGATATTATGTCATTATAATCCTTCCTTCAATTAACCTTCTCTCCAGTGGCTAAATTAACACAAATTAGATAGGATGTCATTCCAAGCTATACAACCCTAGTGTTATAGTGTTGGTCATCTCATAAAAGCGGTGTCTCTGTTAGAAAAAAAGAAAATCATTTTGAATGCATTACTGCACATAGATTTCATTTATCTCTTGGTCCTTATTATAAAGTGATATTCCTGGAAATCAGTAGCTACATAATGTCAGTTTATTCTGCTTTTCTCCTCCTCATAAACTGAAATGTTCTAACATAGCCGAAACAGCATTAGGTCTTCCACATTACGTGCATTAGTCATGCAGGAAGTTAATCATCTGACTACAAATGAAAGCTTGTACCGGTTTCAGTAAGGCAATATTTACTTTCTTTTTATCCTTAGAGATATAAAGCCTAATTGGTAGAGGAAATTAAGATTGACAAGCCTTGAGATGGTCTGATTTCTACATAAAATATTTTCCAGTGTAATTTATCAGATAGAGATGTCCAAGCTTTTTATGATAAAAAGGAAGTGAATGTATCCCTCAGTTAAGACTTGGTGAGTCAGGAGGAGGTGATGGTCCATGAGCGAGAAATGGAGAAGAAGAATTTCACATCTCACTTCCAACTCACAGTCACAGTCACAGTCACAATTCTCTCTCCATCTTTCTTTGCAACTTGGAGAGATGTGGAAGGTGAGCCTGACAATTGCCAGTTTGGATTCCCTTCCTTTCCTAGAACCCCCAGTTAGAAATGCGGAAAATCTCTGGGAAAAGAAGATTGACAACCACCGTTAGCCTGAAAATAACTATCTGGTTTCCTTATTGACCTATAGATTGAACCCAAGGGAGAATACCTTTATGTGTAGTAGGTATTACTTGTAAGTCACTGAACAGCAAAAGGCCCATCAAGAGATTCAGGCCCAATTTAGCGATGAGTTGGAAAACTGTTAGGAAATTATATTTTTTAATGACCTTATAGGTTAAGAAATCACTAGAATTTAAGATCAGACTTTTCTAGTAGAAAAGGATATTAAATAGAATCAAAACGTTTAGTGACAATAGTAGTAAACAGATTGTCTGGAAGGTTTCTCTTTCTAAAATGGCTGAGTAAGTAAAAACCTTTACTTTGCTTCTTTTGATAAAGCCCATTAAAGTGAAAGAATATACAAATAAGAATAAATGTGTGACGTCACAGAAATGCTACTGTCAACAGATCTGAAATTAAGAAATTTCTAGAAAGTAGAGAACAGTTGGGAACAGACCAAACATGAAACCCAACAGAGTTGAAGAGAAACAGAGGATCTCTCCCCAAAAGTAAATCTCTCCAACAGAACCAAAGAATAACCCCAAGATCAGGAATGGATATTGGAATAGCAGTAAGCTGTCTAGCAGTAAGCATCATAATTAATTTAAAGGCTGTGGAAGCTTTGTCCCAGTCTTCCCAATTTCAGTTTTTGGTTTCAATGTTTGTCCCCAAGAAAAAACTATTATTAAAGCTCTGTAAATAAAGTGAGATTTCTTGAAGGAAATTCTCAGAATTAAGATGGGAGTAAGAAAAAAAGTAGGGCAGTGCCCACAGGCAGTCATCACGATGGATAAAGGGCAAAGAGGGTAAACTCTCTGGACACCAAAGACCAATACCCTCTGCTCCCACAAACTGAAGCCAGTACTTTTTGTGAGTATTTCTTGCCAGGGGAAGAGAGGTTTCCCTTTGTATTAGGGAGACTGCATCCAGTTAATAGTATTGTAAATATGAGTAAACCCTAGAGATCACCAAGCTTTTGAGGAAAATTAAACAAAATCCCGAGTGAACAAACCCCAAATGAGAATGTTGATGCAACAAGGTAGAAGAGAACTTTAAAATGAGTAATATTACTATCCTCCGAGAAATTCAAAGAGCTATCATATACACACAATAAAAACAGGCTGCCATGAAAAAAGAAGTAATTAAACCTTTGAGATGAGAATCATGATGGTGAAAATTAAAAAAAAAAAAAAAAGTAAAGCAACAGCAGGACTGGATGACAGGATGCTTCTCTCTGTTTTTCTATATAATCTTTCATGATCACTAATGTTTTATCCTCAGGCTCCAAATAGTGGTCCCTCACCCAGCTCCAGGCCTTCCCTTCATGGCCAAAAAATAACTACACCTGCTATAGGTCTCCAATTTTTTTTTCACAAACATCCAGCATGAGAGAGAGAGATCTCTTCTGGTAGCTGTTGCATGAGTCCCAAGGTCCAGTCTCTCACAGGTCTGAGCCATTCAGGACCCGTGGTCTGCCTGTGGTGATAGGGGGTGGGGTCAATCTTACCCAAAACACTTGAAGGAGAATGGGAGTGAGGGGACTTCCCCAGGGAAAAACAATTGGTTCGAAAAAGCAGAAATGGTTGTTGTGGAGCCAATAAACCATACAAATCAAACAAGTTAAAAAAGTAAGAATATAGAGGATCTGAGTAATTTATTTAACATGGTTAATTTTAACAGTCATATGCTTATATGTGTAATCATTAATACCTATTTTAGGTAATACATAACAACTTAGGACATTTCAATATGTAGAATTTACACAGGTCATTTTTCTTTTTACCACAGGCCAGTAAACCTCAATATTAACAACAAAATTATAGAAAAAGGAGTTAAACACTGAATGTAAAGGCATTCCTTTAAAAAGTGTCTAGGGTTAAAGATAAATTCAAAACAGAAATTGCAGATTATTTAGACTATGTGTGTAATGGTAACCTGTTTATGTGGTAACTGAGGTCTGGATATCAGGGAACCCAGACTCTCATTTCCTCTTTTGCTAACCCGCTCAATGACTTTAAGCATGTCACCTAAATCCTCTCAAAATTACTAACTCCCCTTTACAGTCTACTGCTCTATTTGTTAGCTTGGGAAGGAAAGAAAACTGTGCTTTTTAAAATGTTCTAATATCTATCTATCTAGCCATCTACCTACCTACCTACCTACCTAAACATAAGTATATATCGCTATGTATAAGAATATAGACAGATATAGCAATAGCATATGTGTGGATGCCTTGTTGTTTTTAAAATAATCTGATATTGTTGATCCTGAAGACACCAGATGCCATAACTTCTAAATTATATACAATAGCAGTAACCTAAGCAGGGTTTTAGTCTCTGTGTGTTTATATCTTAAGACAGCAATATTCTATATCACACATACAAATGAGGTAGTATGGAGGGCAGAGCACAAATACCAAGCCGTTTGCCTTTTTTTTTTTTTTACAAAAATACAGACTAACAAACTTCACAAATGTATGTAAGTGTCCACAGGAGCCTGCTCACTTGTTTCAAAGAAGAAAGATTTCACCCCAAAAGTCTCCAAACTAATTTTCTTGAAGCTATCTTTGATATCCCAAAAACTTGTCTGGAAAAATCTGTTGGCATCAACTAAACACTGGTAAGAATGATTACAAGTCATCCTTCAGATAGACCAGTTGATTTTTTCTTCGTGAAATTATGTTCAAGGCCCTGGTTCTTAAGAACTTTATCAATTTGAAAAATTTAAAATACTCTAATCTATAACATCCAAAATTATATTAAGTTATAAATATTTGTGGTATATAATTCAGAATAATGTTGGTGTCAGCTCCAAGGAAATGCTATATTTTCAAAACCTCAAATCTATCTGCTAAATATGTCAATTGCCACTGATTTTTTTGTTTGTTTGTTTTTGAAGATTTGAAAATTTGTGTTATCCCTACTATACTAAATTTAGGAAAACTACAAGCATTAGTGCTTAAATATAGCCAAATATAATCTCCTTTTATAAGCAACAATCCTCAGTATGAATCAAAGGGCTTTATGACCAGGATTCATATCCATACAATGTGAATAAAATGATACGATATTTAACAGAACTTTTGCATTATGGAGTTCCTTGATGATGAGGTTAAGGCCATTTCACAGACGGATGAACATAGTTTTGAAGGTCAATGATTGAAGATGAACAATTAGTGCATCTCTCAAATCATAAAACAGAGTTGTTGGACCAAGATTACATTGCTTCCTCTAATCACTGCCCACCCTATCCCCTGCTGCAGCTACGTTTCCACATATTCACAGTGAAGAATGTTCATGCAGCTTCAATGATAGTGAAGAGCTCCAAGCATTAGGAAAAGAGAATTTTTTTCTCATGATAGTTTTAGGCACAGATTGAGCATAAGTAAAGGTTAAGCATAAATTTCCTTCATGCCAGACAACAGAGAAGGAGGACAGTAATTTGATCTTTGGGAAACCGGGAATTCAATATTCTTATTTAAATCTTCTGTTCAGCTTTGACTATATATTTCGATAACGAAATATTATAAAATATCATTTCAATTTCCTCTCCAAGTAATGTTTTAGCAAAGCACTCAGAATGCAAGGTTTCACAAGAATTTCTCAAATGGGATCACTTTTTCCCCCTAACAATTACAAGGGCTATATTAAACAAATTTTCACAGCCTTTAGAGATTGCTGGCATGTTTTATTACCATTTACTCTCATGTACTTCAGTGAGCTGCACTTTCTAAAAAGAATCATCAGTAAAACAATTTAAAATATGTTTTTATGATTTTTATTCAAATAAGAAGGCCATATGGATCACTGCTCAATGCTTATAAACATACAACTTGTTGAGAAATTTTGACTCTATCTTTTGTAATATATATGAGTCTAGATTTGAATCAATCATCATTTTTTTTGGCAACGATCTTCAAAAAGCTGTCACTGTCTTACTGGCAGATCAATAAAGGCGTGTGTTAACTGGTGGGTGTGAAATGTTCTAGACACCCAGGGATGTCTAAGACTCAATAACTGAAATTTAACCTCTGTATATACCTGTCTCTGCAGCCTAATATCTTACATCATCTTAGAATACTAGGGGACAGCTTCAAATGACTCAACTTTGAGAGTGCCCTAATTTCAGTTATGCTGATACATGCTACCTTAAGTTGCAGGTGAAACATAACATATAAAATAATGGACTTTTTAAGACTCAATGTTAGTTATTAGACAATCAAGGTGTAGATTTTTTACATTAAAGTATAACTTAGATACAGTGAAAGAGGAGATCTAATATAAAGTTTGATCAGTTTTGATAAATGTATATGCCAGTGCAACCCAACCCCCTATCAAAATATAAACATTTCCATCATGCCAGAAAGTTCCCATGTGTCACTTCCCAATCTATCTCACCATCTCCCTCCCCACTACTCCACTGCCAGAAGCAATCACTGTTCTGTTCTCTATCACCACAGATGAACTTTGCCAGTTTTAAAACTTCATAAGAATGTATGTAATCTTTGGTGTCTGGCTTCATTCACTGAGCATAATTTTGTTTGAGATCCATCCGTGTTTTCCCATGTGTCACTAATTTATTTCTTCTCGTTGCTGAGTAGTACTCAAGTTTCTGAGCATGCACAGTTTGTTTATTCTTCCTCTCACTGATGGAACATGGGATGTTTTCAGTTTGGGGCTATTGTGAATAGTGATGCTATGCATACACTTGTAGAAAGCTTTCTGTGGACATGTTTTCATTTCTCTTTGACAAATGCCTAGATGGTGAATTGATTAATGATAAGGAAGATGTATGTTTAACTTTTTAAAATAACTTTCAAAGTGTTTTCCAAAGGCTGCACCACTTTACACACCCAGCAAGAACATAAGAGAATTTTGGTTGGTCCATATCCTTCCCAACATTTGCTCCTGTAAATCTTTTTGCATTTAGCCATTCTAGTGAATGTTTACTGGTATCTCCTGTGATACTAATTTGCATTTCCCTGATGACTAGTGATATTCAGCACATCTTCATATGTTATTGACCACATATATATCTTCTTTACTTATATATCTATTCAAGGCTCTTGACTACTTTTAATTAGTTGTTTGTCTTATTTTTTGGTCTGTTTGTTTTAAGATTTTGGGGGGGAGCAGTTTTACATTTACAACAAAATTGAGAAGAAGGTAAAGAGACTCCCATATACTTTTCGTCCCCAGATAGCCTTCCCCATTACTAATATCACTCACCAGAATGGTACATTTTTTTTTTTAACCAAGGATGAACCTACATTGACACATCATAATCACTCAAAGTCCATAGTTTACCTGAGGGTTCACTCCTTTTTTATTAACCTTTATTCAGATTGATTTATTGTTAACCTTTTATTCCATTTTTGTAATTGAAGTACAATTGCCTTACAATATTATATGAGTTTCAGGTGTATAACATAGTGATTCAATATTTTTATACATTATGAAATGATCATCATGATAAGTCTAGTTGCCATCTGTTAGCATACAAAGTTATTACAGTATTATTGACTATATTCCCTATGCTGTAGTTTACATCCCCGTAACTTATTTACTTATTAATTGGAAATTTGCCTCTTAAATCCCTCTTGATGTTGTATATTCTATGGGTTTAGAGAAATGTATAATGGTATATATCTATCATTATACTATCACACAGTATTTTCACTGCCCTAAAAATCCTGTGTGCTCTGTGTATTCATATCTCTACCATCATCATGCTGGCAAACCCTAATCTTTTTATTATCTCCATTGTTTTGCCATTTCCAGAATGCTATATAGTTGGAATGTTAGAGCATTTAGCCTTCTCAAATTGGCTTCTTTCACTTAGTAATATGCATGTAAGGTTCCTCCATGTCTTTTCATGGATTGATAGCTCAGTTCCTTTATGGGCTGAATAATATTCCATTGTCTGGATGTACTACTGTTTATTTATTATATCTATTAGACTACTGAAGGACATCTTGGTTGCTTCAATATTTTGACAATTATAAATAAAGCTTCTATAAACACCTGTGTGGAAGTTTTTGTGTGCACATACACTTTCAACTCCTTTGGGTAAATACTAAGTACCACAATTGGTAGATCATATGGTAGAAGTATGTTTAGTTCCATAAGAAATTGCCAAACTGTCTTCCAAAGTGGCTATACCATTTTGCATACCCACCAGCATTGTATGAAAGTTTTCCTATTGCTCCACATCCTCATAAGCATTTGGTTTTGCAGATTTGGACCATCCTAACAGATGCGTAGTGGTATCCTATTGTTGTTTTAATATGCATTTTCCTGATTACAAATGATGAGGAAAACTTTTTTGTATGCCATTTGCCTTCTGTATTTCTTCTTTGGTGAGGTGTCTGTAAAGGTCATTGGCCCATTTTTAAATTGGGTTGTTTGTTTCTTATTGTTGAGCTTTAAGAGTTCTTTGTATATTTTGGATAAATCCTTTATCAGATGTGTCTTTTGCAAATATTTTCTCCTAGTCTCTGGCTTGTGTTCTAATTCTCTTGATACCATCTTTAGCAGAGGAGAAGTTTTTACTTTTAACAAAGTCCAGTTTATCAATTATTTCTTTCATAGATCATGTTTTTGGTGGTGTCATCACCATACCCAAGGTCATCTAGGTCTTCTCCTATGTTATCTTCTGGGGGTTTTATAGTTTTGCATTTTACATTTAGGTCAATGATACATTTTTGAGTTAATTTTTGTGAAGGTGTGTATTTAGATTCACTTTTTTGCATGTGGATGTCTAGTTGTTCCAGCACCGTATGTTGAACAGACTATTTTTCCTCCATTGTTTTGCCTTTGCTGCTTTGTTGAAAATCAGATGACTATATTCATGTGGGTCTATTTCTGGGCTCTCTAGTCTGTTCCATTGTTCTATTTCTCTTTGTCTCTCTCTGTCTCTGTCTCTCTCTCCGTCTCTCCAAATACCACAGTTTGATTACTGTAGCTTTATAGTAAGTCTTGAGCTTGGGTCATAACAGTTTTTCAACTTTGTTCTTCTTCAATATTGTGTCACCTATTATGAGTCGTATACCTCGCCCTATAAACTTTAGAACATTTCCTTGATATCTATAAAATAATTTACTTTGATTTTGATTGAGATTGCATTTAATCTATAGACCAAATTTGGAAGAACTGACATCTTGACAATATTGAGTCATCCTCACCATGAACATGGAATAGCTCCCCATTTATTTGGTTCATTTTTGATTTCATTCATCAGAGTTTGTAGTTTTCCTCACATAGATCTTGTCTGTATTTTGTTAGGTTTATACCTAAGTATTTAATTTTTTTTTGAAATGTGCTAATGTAAATTGTATTGTATTTTTAATTTCATTACACTTTTCCATTACTGGTATATAGGAGAACAACTGAATTTGTATATTAACCTTGTATCCTGCAATCTTGCTATAATTGCTTATTAGTTCCGGGAGTTTTGTTTGTTTGTTTGGGTTTTTTTCTTTTTTTTTGGTCAAATATTTTGGATTTTCTACATAGATGGTCATGTCTTCCGTGAACAAAAAAAGTTTTAGGTCTTATTTCCCAATATGTATAACTTTTATTTCCTTTTCTTTACCTTTTGCATTAGCTATAACTTTCAGCATAATGTTGAAAAGGAGTGGTGAGAGGGGACATCCTTGCCTTATCTTGATCTTAATGAGAAAGCTTCTAGTCTTTCACCATTAAGTAGAATGTTAGCTGTAGGTTTTTGGTAGATTATCAGGTTGAGAAAGTTCTCCTCTATTACCAGTTAACTGGAAGTTCTTATCATGAATGAGTGATGAATTTTGTTAAATGTTTTTTCTATGTTCAATGATAAGACCATGTGATTTTTAAAATTTTAGTCTGTTGATGTGATGAATTACATTAATTTGATTTTTCAAATATTGAGCCCGATTTGCATACTTGATATAAATCCCACTTGGTTGTGGTATATAATTCTTTTTATACTTCTTTTAGATTCTATTTGCTAATAATTTGTTGAGAATTTTTACATCTATGTTCATGAGAGATATTGGTTTGTAGTTTCTTTTCTTGTAATGTCTTTGTCTAGCTTTAGTGTTAGGATAATGCTGGTCTCATAGAAGGAGTTAGGAAGTATTCTTTTTGCTTCTATCCTCAGAAAGAGATGTAGAGAATTGGTATAATTTCTTACTTAAATGTTTTACAAAATTCACTAGTGAACCTATCTGGGCCTGGTGCTTTATGTTTTAGAAGGTCATTAATTATTAATTTAATTCCTTGAATAGATGTAGGCCTATTCTGATCATCTATTTCTTCTTATGTGAATTTTGGCAGACTGTGTCTTTCAATGAATTCATCCATTTCATGTAGGTTATCAAATTTGTGCCACAAACTGTTCATAGAATTCCTTTCTAATCCTTTTAATTTTCATGAGATCTATAGTGATACCATCTCCGATATTAGTAATTTGTGTTCTTTCCCTTTTTTTTTCCTTAGCTAGCCTGGCTAGAGGGTTAATAATATTCTTAATCTTTTCAAAGAGCCACCTTTTGGTCTTGTTGATTTTCCCTATTAAATTCCTGTTTTCAATTTCACTGATTTCTACTCTAATCCTTATTATTTCTTTTTAATTTGTTCTTCTAGTTTCCTGAGGTGGAAACTTAGATGATTGATTTTAGGTCTTTCTGCTTTTCTTATATGTATATTCAATACTATAAATTTCCTTCTATGCACTGCTTTTGCTGCATCCCACAAATTTTGATTTCTTTTGTTTTCATTTTCACTTAGTTCAAAATATACATATTTTAAAATTTCTCTTTAGATTTCATCTATGACCCATGTGTTATTTAGAAGTGTATTATTAAATCTCCATGTATTTGGGAATTTTCCACTTATCTTTGTTACTGATTTCTACTTTAATTTCCTTGTGTTCTGAGAGCAGATATTGTATGATTTCTATTCTTTTAAATTTGTTAAAATGTGTTTTATGGCCCAGAATGTGTCTACCTTGTTGAATGTTCCATGTGAACTTGAGAAAACATGTGTATTCTGCTGTTGGATGAAGTAGATGTCATATATATAGACATCTATAGATATGATGACATATATAGATGTCATTATAACCAGTTGATTGATGGTGTTGTTGAGTTCAGTAATGTCCTTACTGATTTTCTGCCTACTATATCTGTCAATTTCTGAGAGAGGGTTATTTAAGTTTCCAACTATGATAGTGGATTCATCTATTTCTTCTTTTTTCTATCATTTTTTGCTTCATGTAGTTTGATCCTTCTTTTGTTAGGCATATACATGTTAAGAATTATGTCTTTAAAAATTGACTCTTTTATCATTATGTAATGACCTTCTCTACCCTGATAACTTTCCTTACTTTGAAGTCTGCCCTTTCTGATATAATATAGCTACTCCTGCTTTCTTTTGATTATGTTAGCATGGTATATTTTTTTTCTCCATCCATTTACTTTCTTTTTTTTAAGTTTTTTTTTTTTTTTTTAATATGGACCACTTTTAAAGTCTTTGTTGAATTTGTTACAATACTCCTTCTGTTTTTTGTTTTGGTTTTTTCAGGCACGAGGCATGTGCAATCTTAGCTCCCTGACCAGGGATCGAACCCGTACCCCCTGCATTGGAAGTTGAAGTCTTAACCACTGGACCACCAGGGAAGTCCCATCCATCCATTTACTTTTAATCCATGTGTTCTTTACATGTAAAGGGAGTTTCTTTTAGACGACATATAGTTGACTCATATTTTTTGATCCACTCTAATAATCTCTGTCTTTTAAGTGGTGAATTTAAACCACTGATTTTCAAAGTGATTATTGATATAGCTGAATTGATATCTACCCTATTTGTTACTGTTTTCTATTTGTTGCCCTTGTTCTTTTTTTCATATTTTGGTCTTCTATTCTTTTTCTGCTTTTCTTGGTTTTAACTGAGCATTTTACATGATTACATTTTCTCTTCTTTCTTAGATATCAGCTATACTTTTTTTTTTTTAACTTTTTAGAAGTTTTAATTGAATACCAGACATAGTGGGCTAAAGAACAGTAGAGACTGAAGTAAACTACATTTATGCATAAAAAAGGACGCATATCTCCTTCTCTCTGACCACTAGCATTAACCCAGTCTTTAAAATGTCATGAGTCTGGGTTTTTGTTGTTGATTTACTTTGATTCAGTTCACCATAGGCTTCAAATGATTTGATGGCTGGAACAAATATTTCCTTTATCAGAGCTTGGGGTCTGAGTGCCCGGAGCATTCCTCTCAGGTTTCCTGCCCCTTTCTCAGCCTTTAGCAGGCTCAGTGTACCTGCATCTCAGAAGGGGTTTCTCTTCCGTCCTCACCCCTAGCTACAGATAGTCACTATCTGGTCTCAATGTAAGTCTTGGAGTGCCTATTAGGTTTCCCTCAATTCTTCCTCTGACTTCAGCAAACCTGGTGCCTATACACCTCAGAAAGAGTTTCTTTCAGTTTTCCTGCTCTAACTTCAGTCTTTCTTATGAGTACTTGGTGAAGGAACTTGGAAAAGAGTTGTGGGTAGACTCAATTTTTCTCCAAGGTTCCTGGGTATTCTAAATGATCATGCCTTCCCATTTTCAGCCTTTACAAATTCATCACAAGGTCAACTATTCTATTCTTTCTCACACATAGTTTCCTCCCTTCTCCCACTGCTCTGCCAAGGATGGATGGGGCCATGGGTCTCTTCTTTCCTAGGAGGGATTCATTACTTTCTGAATTTCAGTTCACTAATTTTCTTTACAAACTCACACTTCTGATGGGCATTTTAAAAATGTGATTTTGTAGGTTTTTCAGCTTGTTCTCACTTTTAAGTTGGAATCGATGCTCTGTTGAGACTTCTAAGCAGAAGTGGAAGTGGTCTCAAACTTTATTTTTAAATGAAATACATGTTCAACCTCAACATAAATAATTTATTATGTTTATGGTATATAACATGAAAAGCAACTTAAATTTGCCTTATATGTTCCATATATATTATAAATAACACATAAATATGTGTCAGACCTTCAATTAAGTAAAAGGTTAACACATGTTTTCTTAATTGATCTCCTGAATATTGATCTTGGCAAGAAGATTTTAACAAACTTTTCTCTCAATTCTTTTATGAAAATAATGGAGATCCTTCATTTCCAAATAAAATTTAGTTATAATATTGACTATGATTTTTTAAATTATATTACCTCCACCCTCTACCTACCTGAGAATTCTCATGTGACCCACTGATTAAAAGTTTGGGTTCCCAATATGCTTTTAAAACCTCTACTTGGAAATTCATGAGACACATAACATAATATATCTCATTACTTATTGTCAGACTTTTTTCTTTGTTAAGTAAAATTGAATCTAGCTTGTTTAACCCCAAATGTCAAAAACTTTGAACTTTTATGACTTTCAAGTGTTTCTAAAAACTAAGCTAATTCTTAGCACATTGGCAACAGAGGCATTTCTAGATGAGTAATGGTAAGGTCAGTCCCATGAATGTACTGCTCGAGCACTGCCTTACCTTAATGGGGCATTACAGACCTTCAGTCCTTCTGAATCTTTTTAGAATGCTAAGGTTTAAGAAGATTCGATTATCTATTGAAAGGATTGGTATCACTGTTTATTGAAATCGTTCAAAATATACACTACACCAGAGAGAAATAAACAGCTTTGAAGACAGTTCCAAAATTTGAATTTCAAAACTGAGCAATGGAAACCACTGTAGTTGAGTACTTTGAGTTGAGGATCCTTCATTAGAGTAAGTGATTTAATAAAAAAATATCAGTCACATTTCTTTATAACCACAATTAAGCTATTTCAGTGGTCTCTATCACTGAAAAGAGACTCATGTTTTCCAGGTAGTACAGTGCCATCTGGTCTATTACTTTATTTGCATTTCATCGATAATGTCTTTATATAGAAAATTAAATAAATGAGAAGAAGGTGCAGTAGTGAGTTATTTATGGGATATGGTTACCTGCAATCTGTTACTCTACATTCACCTTTTATCAGGAAGTCATTTATCTAAATTGGAAAATTCCTTTTGTAGTTTAAAAAGTAATCAGAATCCATGGCAACACACTTGTCCGAGAGGCAGTTTAAATTGAAACAAATAACAGAGCATAATCTTGAGAAACTGAAATCCTTAATTTAGGATTTCTTAGAATTTTTTCCAGTTGACATACTTTAGAATTTTAGTATGAATTTAGAATTTAGAATTTTTTCCAGTTGACATACTTCACTGTATTATGCTATATTTTTTAGAATCTACATACTAATTTGTCATATTGTTCATTTAAGTTTTTTTATCTTCATAACTTAATGCATCATCTAATTTGAAAGTAATCTCTACATACTACAAATATGAGAAAGAACAACACTTAAAGTTTGTAGTGTTCACGACTGAAATTTGGCTATCCTCACCCTGAGAACTTGTTCTGAAATGTTGCAAACACATGTACAACAAGGCACATTGTTTTCACCTCTACTAACCTACATGATGGACACATAATATTTTATGTGCACCCACAGCAAACAGTGTTGAAACATACGAATTACACACACACACACACACACACACACACACACACACATATACACAACTAATTCTACACACAATTTTTAAATGCATATATAAGTATTGATGCAGTCATAAAGATATGTTTCTCTACCCTACAGAATATGAATCCGTCTTTCAGGAAATAGGACAACTAAGGTGCAGGGTGCAACAATTACTTGATAGTTTGGGAGGAAAGGTTGTGATAGAAGCACCCTGACCATCATGTTACATGACCATTGATCTTTACTAAGTTACTGAAGTACTTTAAAAATGCACCCAGTTTCCTAGAATGAAATCCTTTAAAAGCAAACCATTCTAAAGGGTTTTCTAAGTAACTATGTCAGAACAAGAAGAATAAAAAATAATGTACATCTTGAGTACAGATAATAAGACAATCATGTCTTGACTTTCTCAACCGTACATTGTCCAAGAGTTATTGGCCCAGTTCACAATACCACAGACATATTTTTATAAAGTTGGATTCAAAATATTTTTCAATATTAATATAACTGAAAGGGTACACACTCAAACACACAAGATTTCAGTGGCATTCATATTTCTAGCCATTTTCCCCCTTTAGCTTTAAAATTAATCACTTTCTGAATAATATCATTACTTTTAAGGTAGAAATATATAATATTCAAATATTTGGACACAGGAGGCACATTCATTCTGTGCCTCCATAGATATAGATATATGCCCTTCATACCAGGTTGTGAAATGGCATTTTATCCATATAACACCCTCCCACCAATATACTGCAAGTTCGAGGGACAGGAGTCATAACTCTTTTAATCACTATTGATCACCTTTGTAGCCACAGGGCTGGTACATATTTCAACAAAAATATATTTTTGTTGAACTTTGATTCGTTCATTAAACAAATACTTATCAAACACATTCTATGGGCTCTGTGATGCAGTGAAGATTCTGACATGAACATAACCAAGAAGCTCATAGTCTAATAGGAGAAATAAATAAAATGCAATGTGACAAGGGCAACAATAAAAGAGTACATCATCTATAAAAGTATCAAAGAAGAAGGAGGGCTTAATTCTCGCTGTTGAAGTCTATAAAAGATTCCTGAAGGAAGTGACACCTGAGCTGGATTTTCAAAGATGAATGGGCTTTTGCTAGACAGATCATGGAGGGAGATGTGACAAAATTCTAAATAAATGGTACACTGTTTGAAAAGGCACATTGGACATGATGATAAAAAATCAACACAACCCATATTCCTAAAACATAAAATAAATCAGTTCTTAGAGTATAAGGCAGTTCTCACACCACAAAGAGTGAATTCTCACTCCAAAAGTCTCATCAACATCTCTGATATTTCTATTGCTTGATCCTTTTATAATATTATCCTTTTATAATATTAACACTATTAGAGTTCCATTCTAATTCAGTCAATATGTCCCACTTACCAGCATGAGGGACAAAATTAAGTCACATTTCTTTCATTCAAATTAAACTTTAAAGGCTCTATTCCATATCTTCAGAATCCTCTCATTACTGATTGCTTTAAGACCCCCAGGGATGATGTCTTAATCCAGAGGGTCCATCTTGGTTACTCTCACCTCAGGGAGAGAATCCAGGAAAGCACGCTCTGTCAGAGGAAGGGCCCTGTTCCTGCCTGCTGTACTCTGGCTGCTTACATTGGACTGCTGCTGTAACCTGGGCAGCCAGCCCAAGCAAACACAGTCCAGGAAGGCAAGGTGTTTCCTGGCAACAATGTACAGCGGCCTGGGCACACACTAAGCCCAATGTTTGGTGAGCCAGCATCCAGGTACAATTCCTGTCCTACTAAATAAAGTATTTCCTGCCTCATTGCCTGGCCCTAGTTGAAGGTATAAACAAGGTAGTTTCATGCTTATGTCTCACGGCTCCATGCAACCTTCTATTTGGGTTCCTGGCATGAAAGTTGTTTAATGACACAAATCTTTTTATTTATACACACATATACTACCCACATTTTATTTATACACCTTTAAAAATATTTTTCAACCCAAACAAGCCCAGATCTAGAGGGGCTTCCTATTTCAGCTACATGCTATGCCATGAACTACCTTTTTGCATAGTTCCCAGTGTGTTGGAGTTCCTGTCTCTTCCAGGCACACTGCTAATCAGTTTCCTATCCTTGGGTAATGATATTTCTATCCGTGAAAATCCTGAATCCAATCCATCCTATACAATGCTTCCCAATTAAATTTCCTAAAGCATAACTTTTATTGTACCAGTTAAAAGTGTTTAATGCTTCTCAATTGCATATCAAACTGTGGCCGTAACCTTAGCCTAGCATCCAAGGGTTTCCATGCTCCAGTTTCATGCCTTTCCACTGATAGCACAGCACTGTATATAATCATAGATTCTGATACTCTTTTATCATAAGGAATTAGGTATCATCTACTTCCAATTCAACCATTTTATTTTACTGACGAGGAAGCAGACATGGAATTTCAAAGGTATAATATGGACTTTGCATGTTCACTATCGTATATTCAATTCTGAGAAAAGTGACATAGAATGTGCTCATTAAATATTTGTTGCATGAAGTTTCAATCCATAAATTTTTCAGTTTACTTCCAAGGTATATGTTGAAGTATATATATAGAATCTGACTCATGACACTCATAGTGAATATTAAAATAAAAATAAAAATTATACATCTATCCATATTCACCCACCTAACACCAAAGTGCTTACATTTCTGACAGCTGTAATTACCATATTACTTCTATTTCAAAAAAAAATTAATATTTCTTGAACACTTTAGCATGTGTCAAGCATTGTTCTAGTACTTTATGTGTATTAACTAATTCAATCTTCAAAACAATCCTATACTAGAGATACTATTATTATATCCATTTTACAAATGAGAAAACTGAGACCCAAAGAAATTATATAACAAGTACACTGAGAGAAGAATGAGGAAACTTTTGGCTTTATCTTGCATCGGAGCAGAGAGTGTCACAGGTAACTGCAAGTTGTCTGGCCTAAGTATCTGATTGGATGAAAATGCCAATAAGAAGGTGGCAAACACTGGATGGACATTTGGATTTGGGAGTGTGCCTGTGTATTTTAAATGTTAGATTTGGATAATTTTTTGTTAGAGGGAGCTCTAAGACATCCAGGAAGAGATATTAGGATGGCAATTGGCTTAGAGGTCAGAAGAGAAGTCTTGAGTGGGGATATAAATCTTGGCGTCACTGACTTACAACTTACATAGTATATAGATATGACATGTACATATACACGCCCACATGCTCATACACACATACATATACACATTCAGATAACGAATACCAGCTTCTGAATTCAGAATACACCATCTTTTGATACTAAAGCTTAAGGATCTGTATAAGTTAGGAATGAGTTTAGCTATTTGTAACAGAAACCAGATTACAAATATTACTTAGGTAACAAGTCTGGAAGTAGGTACTTTGGGGTCAGTGAAACTGTTAAGGGATCTGTTAGGAATTCAGGCTCCTTATAGGTTCCTACTCTTCCATCCTAACAGTGGCATTTGCATTTATTGTGTTGTGCCGTATTCTAGGCAGAGAGAAGAAGAAAGTGAAAAGGAGGAAGGGTAGTGTCTGTATCAGGAAAATAAAGTATTCCATTTTGTTTCCAATTGGCCGGAATGTGTTACATGGTCATCCCTATAAAAAAGGGCAGCTGGGAATCAAGTTCTTATCTGAATATTGTAACCTCAAATAAAATTGAGGTTCTACTTTGTTAAGAAAGAAGGGGAGAATGAATATCAGAAATCAATTGGCATATCTGTCAGAGAGTGGTAGGGTTTTAGATCTTTACTAGAATTTGAAACTGCCTAGTATAAACCCTTCCATCTTCCATATGGAAAAACTAAAGTGATTTTCTCCAGATTATATTGTGAGTAGGCAGAGTTGATAGTAAGTGAAGTTGGTAAGAACAAAACCTAAGTGTTCTGGCTCCTTGTTCAATGGCACATCCATCATACCACCCCATAGTATCAACCACCTACAGGTATATCATACTGGTCTAACCACCTTACCCCAGAGCCTTCCATTTTCCACTCAACTCTCATAGTTCTCTGTGCAAATGGCCATCATAATACTTACCACACTCTACCGCAATTATTTGTTTGTCTATCTATTTGCCCTCTTAACTGGAAACACCCCCTGGAGCAGGCACTGTGACTTACTCATCTTCTTCTCCTTTCCCTTCCCCTCCAGGGTTTCAGAGAACACTCAGCATACTGTAGATAGTTAATAGGTTCTTGTTAAATGAATTAACCTCACACAGAAGAATATAACCTCAGGATGGTATTTTAGTGGTCTCTGATGGAAGGATAATTAAGCATTCTTATGATGTTGCATTTTGCCCCAATAGACCCTGAGCCATTGGTTAAAATCATTATCACAATATTATAATCACAGATCCTAGGGCTGTGAAAATCAGTCCCTATGATCACAAAGTCTCTTGTTTTATCAGAGTTGACTAAGGACCAGAGATGTTACACTGCCCAAGTTTACTGGGTCAGTGGGTGGAAAGGAGGAAATAAAGCCAGGAGTCCTCCTTAGGGCATTTAGTGTTGTTTTTCAGTACATCACATTGCCAAAACTTTAATGTAATGACATATTTCACTTATATATTTTGTATGTTCAAAGTCTAAAATGGTCTATGCAATTTTAGAATACTGTCCCTTTGATATATCTCTAGGTGAAGATGCAAAGATTTTCACATGTATGATATTGTAAATGAACAACAGCAAAGAGAGCCAAAATTTATTATCAAGACTGAACTTGAGATTTTCCACTTGCAGGGATTGATACTCATAATACATTTTTAGCACCCCTCCAGGGCAGCTTAGATATTCTACTTTCTATTTGTAACTGGGAAAATAGAGGTTAAGATAAAGGCCAGAGCAACTGTCAGAAAGCATTAGTTTTGCTACTCTATAAACATAACCATTTGCTTAAATTACACTGGCTCTTAGCATCCACACTTTTGTCACATGCAACATGGCCAACACTATTTTCTCAGCACTCTACTCATTTGAAAATGAAAACATGCATTTTATATTATTAAATAAATTAGACCGGGATAGGAGATGACACACAGCGCTTGTCCTCAAGGCCTAAATGAAATCAGGGAAAACTATTAAAAGCTAGAGAGTGGGCATAAAGACAATCAGGTGTGCAAGTAAACATGAACTCATATATTTATCATGTATCTCTCATATCACACAAAAAATATATCTTATATGTAAATAATATTCTTCATATTTATGTTACATGTAGTCATATGAGCTCTATTCCCCTGGAACATAAATTTCACTTAATATCAATGTGTTGAATAAAAGCGATTTATGTTTCTGCATCAATTTAGTGCAACATACAGAGGGAGGGAAAATTTGGAAGTTGTTTGAACAATGAGAGATAATTGAGTAAATCAAACAGTATCATATGGAATTTGCAATGTCAAGGTTATAGCCCCTGATACAGCTAAAGGGTTAGAGTCTAGGCTTCTGTTTACAAAATATATCTCATTTTCATACTTGAATCAACTTGATCCTTTCCAAAACTTTGTAATGTAAAAAAGAACAAGTTTTCTTACTTCTGGATGAGGAAAATGAGGCTCAGAGAAATTCTGCAGCCTGCCCATATTCTGATAGATACGAAGTCCCAGAGTCAGGAATCAAAGCTCTAAATCCAGGGAGTTCCGCTTCTAAACTCTGGCTTCTTTTACTTCATCCTCTTTTCCTGTTGTTAGAAGTGAAGCAGGCTGGGTGGGTTACACTGGGCAGAGCCAACATGCATTGTAAGAGCCAAGTTGATGTCTTATAGTTTTGTTTTAAAAATTATTTTTCAATCTAGTTTAGTTGCTAAACAACTACACTTGAGACCGGTAATCGTTTGAAACCTCAGTCATTTGATAAAAGTATGAAATACCTGAACAGTAATTAGTTCTACTACATAATTTCCTTGATATACTACATTTAATGATTATTATGCTTTTTAATTCGTAATTGTCTAACATCTATCTACCTACTGCTATGGGACAAAGAGACTCTTGTCTGTGATATGTGTGCCCTGTAATCCTGTCTTTATTGTGCTCCATGAGAAGCTGATTAGGAGTACAGCCCATTAAGGTCTATATTAAAGGAATGGTGGGAAAATAACGAATCAGAAAATTGACACAGGGTGTTAAATGGAAAATAAATCCTTTAACACCTGTTTATTCTTTTTAAAAATGTATGCATTTCCTTTGCAGGAAAGTTTTAGAAGTCAATTAAAAACTTATTTCAAAAAAGATTTATTTTGAATCATTCAGAACCTTCTTCTACTCAGCACTGTACTCTTATAACTAAAGTGCCCTCCAAATAACAGTATTATATATAGTACCATTACCTTTATATTTGTACCTCTTTAGTGCTTTATAGCTGAAAAGATAATTTTCACACATTTTATATCTTTGATCCCTTTATCTGTGTTAGTTTGTGCATCTTCTTCCATCTACATACTTACTATATTTCTCTAATCATCTTCTGTCTAAAATGTTAGCTCAGGAGTTATTCTTGCATCATGGTATCAAGACATGTGTAGGGGTTCAGTTTTGAGAATATATAGGGCATATAAGAACATTAGCTTAGCAAGGAGATAAATGTCCTAAATGTCATGTAATAAATTTCATGACAAAATATTTCATACATCATCTAGTAGCTCCTCATTTTCTTGGATCATAGAGACTTGAGAATTCCAGAAATGCAGTGATACTGTCATTGGACTACAATATTCAAAGATAACTCTATATCCCCATCTCTACCTGAGGTTGCACCTGAAAAATGCTTGGTCCTTCCCACAGACCAGGCCCCATTACTGCTAATGGCTGTCATCGAAAAATCTGGCTTAAATGTGCCTCGATTTCTCATGTCAAAAGTTTTGCTTAAACTTTTGAACTCTATGTGCCAGGTTAGCTGATCTGCTGCCATTTTTCTTCCATCCTATACCTCAGTTCCTCTGTTTAAAATTATGTAACCCTGGAATGTCTGTTCCACACATCCACATTGCTTAGTACTTTGTATGTTTCTGTTCAGCTTCATAAATCTCTTCTACATCTAAACTAAGACCATGTACATAATGATAATGGACCTGGGCATGACAGAGACCCGGATGAAGCCTGACTTTAGGTGTCCCACCCTCCTCAGTGTGCATGATCCCTCTCATGGCAGTATTTGTGACTCACCAATCACTCCTCCAATCAAAATCTGCTTTGAAGAAAGAGTACTATAAACACCAGTTAAACTCTTTTATAAATTTAAGTTACCTTACTGAAAGGTTTTAATATTTAACAAGTAACTCTACTTTTGGAATGAAAGACTATTAAAGATACTTCAGATCAAATGAGGAAGAAAAATTCATAGGAAGGTTGTGAGGAAAACAGTAAAGGGCAGAGATTTTGTTTCTGGAGTATAAATTTGGCTGATTCTTTATCTGGATCAGAATCTGACTTTGTGACCCTAAGAGTAGTTTTCTCTACTCCGATCCTCTGACAGACATTCTAGAAAGATTAAGGATGAGATCTTTGACATTTCAATTTAAACGCAAAGAGTAATATTTGGGTTAAGAAGAATGACATCAAACCCAGTGCCAAAAGCAACACATTTCAACTCTTTTATTTCATCTAACACTTGAAAATATTTTGCAGAAGGAAATATATTCTTGGGGAGGAAAATTTGGGAATGGAGACATCCTTGGGAAAACAGGCAAAATAACTGTTAAAGTACCTAATTTGTAATGACTCAGAAGGCACCAGAGTATTTCCCCCTCTCTATCATTTTGCCTACCTCCTAAAATGAAAGCTTGCCATTTTTATTGTACTTGGAACAACTACTGGATATGTTATTAAAATGTCAGCCTTAAGATAAAAATTGGTCAAAGGCATTGCCTTGATTTTTTATCACCTTATACCTGGAAACTTACAACTTAAAGCTTACATTTAATAATCTTAGTAATGGGCTACAGAAATGCCAAGTATGTATATATCTCTTCAGTGGCAGATTGTATTTTCACAAGAAGGCTGCACCAATATATGTCCCATCTTACATATTCTTCATATAATGTGATAGCAACACCTGCTCAAGAGATGAGGTCTATATTTCCTCTATTCTTTCTCTTTCCCTGCCCTCTCTCTCTGTTTCCAGTCACTGTGGGAAGCGAGCCTCCATGCAGTAAGCAAGCCCATACTAGCCCACATGGAGAGACCATATAGAGAGTTCCACGTGGAGAAAAACTGAGTCCTCTAACAGACAGCTAGTCTCACAACTGCCAGCTATGAGCCTTCAGATGATTCCAGCCCCTAGCCTTGAGTCTCCCAGCTGAGGCCCCAGGCATTGTGGAGCAGAGATAAGCTGTCCCCTTTGTGCCCTGTCTAACTCTTAACTCTCATGATCCATGAGCATATTAAATGCTTGTTTTACTCAAATACATTTGCATAATGTATTATATAGCCACAGTAACTGAAACATCATCATATTTGAAACAGTACCAATGTTTTTGTTTTCTACTCTTGGCTTCTGTCATTAGTGCATTCTTGATTGTTCAGAGAAATGATGAGACAGCGCTGCATCATCCACTCCATTCTTTCAATGTTCCCAAATTTCCTATGCAGGTTCAATACACTTCCAGAGGTAGGACAAGGCACAGCCATATTCAAGATTAAATTAGCAATTTACAAGGCATATGGGAATAACATATTCTTTAGCCCTATCTGTGATGGTATGCAGATGCAGAGATATTTAACTTATTTCAACAGATACATATTGAGTATCTGCATGTGCAAAAGAAAGAGGGAATTAATGTTTATTAAGTAACTTGTACATGACAGGCACTATTAGTTCTTTAACTATTTACAACAACCTTATGAGATAGGACACCACCACAGATAAGATGCAAGAAGGTTAAATAACTTTCCAGATCTAATTGCCAGTGGGTGGTTGAGTCAAGATTCTAGCTTATATCTGCATTATGTCAAATATATGCCTTTTGCAGTCTGCCTTATTTTTATAATGGGAGAGTAATAGTATAACTTCAATGGTTGTCATGCAAATTAAGTAAGACACTTTGTGAAAATTGCCTAGAACATGGTAAACAATATTAAATATTATTATTACTGTTATTATACCATTTTGTCTTAACTTTTGACTTATACTAGATACTGTAAAAATACAAAAATGAATTAAGATATAGTCTTTACCTTCAATAACTTTACATTATAATTTTGGGGTGTTGAGTTGGTGCTCTAGTGATTTAGTTGCTGAGGCAAATACACTAAAAAACTATAATTGATTGAAATAAATTTTAATAAATGACTCAAGAAAGGTATAGGAAAGTGATTACATTCAGTTGAGATATCAAGAAAGGTTTCATGGGACTTTCCTGGTGGCACAACGGTGGCAAGAATCTGCCTGCCAATGCAAGGGACAGAGGTTCGAGCCCTGGTCTGGGAAGATCCCACATGCCACGGGGCAACTAAGCCTGTGCGCCATGACTACTGCGCCTGCGTTCTAGAGCCTGTGAGCCACAACTACTGAGCCCATGTGCCACAACTACTGAAGCCCGCATGCCTAGAGCCTGTGCTCCGCAACAAGAAAAGCCACCGCAATGAGAAGCCCACTCACCGCAAAGAAGAGTAGCCCGCACTCGTTGCAACTAGAGAAAGCCTGCGTGCAGCAACGAAGACCCAATTCAGCCATAAATAAATAAATAAATGAACAAACAAATAAATAAATTTATTAAAAAAAAAAAAGAAAGGTTTCATGGATATGGATACAATGATTCCAACCTTGAAGGTTAAGATTTTATTTTAATGGATAGGAAAAATGGCTAATTCCATTTAGAAGCAACTGTGTAGCAAAAGAATATGAAGGCACTGGGAATATTTAAAAATTCTAAGAAGTTCAGTATTTCCAGAGAAAAGAACTCATTAATTTTTTAAGACGGAAAAATTACATATGTTTATATAGACTTAGGGGAAGGAGTCAAGATTTTAAGGATAGATATAGAAGGATGAAGGCTGTCATGGAAGAGGTGAGAATGAGGTGGGTTGAAGGAGGTGAAAATGGAGTTGGTTATGAACAGAAAGTGGAGCACCTCATTTTCTGGGGAGTAGAGGAAACTATGGCCGTAGATTAGGTGACTGTGCATGAAAAGATGGGGAGTGGAGGAAGGATGCATATGGCAACCTCAGGTTCTCAGTTGGGGAGGAAAGGAGATTATATAAATGGTGGGAGGGAGAAGAGGGCTTGAAGAGGATGGGGGAAAGTTTAGAATGGTTTTGAAAGGGAACAGAAGAAGCAACTGAATAAGGACAAACCCAGGGATTGTTGACAGTGCTGCTCCCACAATAAATATTTACTGGTTCACCTCCCATGCTAGATGCTGAGAGTATAATAATAAACAAAACAGATACTGACTCTGCCTTCAAGACAAAGACTAGGTAAGTAAATGGGAAATTACTATTCGGTGAGATATAGCCAAGGCACAGCTTAGGAGGGACACTGAGCTTCGAATCTGCAAGTTAGAGGAACGCTTTCCAAAGCACATGACATCTAGATTGAAAAGAACAACAATAACAAATCAGTAGGTGTTAACTAAGCAAAGAGAGAGAGGAGTGGGGGGAAGTGTTACAACACATGTACAATGACCCACAATTATAGGAAGTCTGGCATATTTTTCACTGAAAATAGTACCTTCTTTCTTTATACGTTACATCAAGGAATGTGAACTAAACCCCCAAGATATTAGAGATCACCTCAAGTCTACATTCTGGCAAGACGTCTTAGTCAAAGCTCTCGGTGGTAAAAAACTGAATCCCACTTGAGCTGACTTAAGCAACAAGGAGAAAGTTCTTAACTATATACTGTAGTGATTTTCCACCTTTTTTATATCCTGGCACAGAAGGAAAATGATCATCTTTATACAGCACCCTGAGGAAAACAGATGAGGCTGCTTGTGGCAGGAGGCGATCAGCCTGGGGACTCCAGCTGCCCTAAGGGCTCAAGGGGTGAATATCGAAGTACACATCTTCAGCACAGTGGCTGGGGAGCTTAGATCCATTCTATGAAATTACAGAGTCACGGATAAATCATGAACCTGAAAGACTGGCTGAGCCTCATGAGGGGCTGAGGCTAGGAACTCTAAAGCCATCAGAAGTCAAGCTTGCCTCTCTCTCTTTCTGGGGCAATGGAGTATTATCTCTGCTCCTTTCTGTATACAGACTTCTTCCTTCATGAGCTAAAGTCTTCCTTCCTTGTGCACATGGCAGATGATACTGCCTCATAACTACCACATGTGCATGTTCTCCCAGTTAAAATATTTAATAAAAGCTAAATTGACAGCTCTTAGCGTTAACCCCAAGTTCCCACGAAAGAGCATCAGATTAGCCCAGGTGTCAGTCCTATTTGATTTTTGTTGTCGTAAGAGGTGAGAAACATAGGGCCACGGAGGCCCACCATCACGTGGTTGCAGGCAGACATCTCCTGAGAAGGAGCTGCAGAAGCTGATGCTGGAAGGTCCCTCTGACTGGACTATGTCCCGAAGGGAAGGCGATGTGGAAGTCACGGAGAGGCGCTGAGAAGCTGCTGCTTGAGCTAAGAAAGGGTGCAGAATGGTCAGGGCTGGCGTGAGAGCAGCAGTACAGAAGTACAGGGATCTGAGCAACAGTGTAAAGGCAGAACTAGGCTTGGGGTTTGACTACATGTGGGTATGAGAGAAAGGGAGCCAGATTTGTGGCTTGAACCAGGTGAAGAGGATGATATCTTTCACTGAGAAAGGACAAAAGAAGAATAACAAATTTAAGACATGAAAGAGTTTCAGTACTGGACACAAATTTAAAGCTTCCATGGGAAATCCAAGTGGATATATCCAATAGGTGGCTGGTTAGAAGAGACTGGAGTTCAGAAGAGCCATCTAAGAGGCTAGATTTAGGAGTTTATTAGATAATGACTGAAGTTAAAGACGGAAGGGGAGAAAATTGTACAGCTAGAGAGTTTAGGGTGACAAGGTAAGTGATTTAACAGTGGAAAGACCCCTAAGAAAACCCAGATTTTGAGGGTGGTCAGAGTTAAAAAGGTGTCCAAAAAGATGGAGAAAGGACACAAAAATAAACAGGGGGTGGGGGTAGGGGAATGAACGGCAAAAGAAAGGACTCTTTTTCTACAAGTAGGAAGTAGCCAACAGTGCCAAATGCTGCCAAGAAGTAAAACAGAATAGGGAATAAAAAAGGCTCCGTGGAGTTAGCAAAAGGGCCTTGGCAAGAAGGTAGTCTAAACAGTGGGATGAGTACTAAGGCCAAATTAGAAAGCACTTAAGAGTAAATGCGAGGTGAGAAAGTAGAGCATGAATAAGACTTAAAAGAAGTTTGGCTGTGAAGGAGCAGAGAGATATACCAATAAGTATAGAGGGTTATGGGCTGAGGGAGTGTTTTATTTTGTTCTTAAATATGTCACATGCATTCCATATAATGGGGTAGCTGGCTGGCATCCTCAGACTAGAGTGCAATTTGAAATGGTGTCAGTGGCTCAAAAAGAGTGCTGAACCTTTGCTACATGCGCCTAAAAATGCAGAAAATGATGATGAAGTTCACGTCAGGACTTAGAAGTGGATTCTCTGATCACTGGACATTCAGGTGAACAAAGCCTCCAAGATGTTGACAGAGATCACAGTCACATCACCCATATGTGAGCAACCACGGCACATGGAGATGACCCTCACAGAAAAGCAACAGGTTGTTCCCTAAGCCAAAAAATGAGGCTGCTCAGAAGAAAAGATAACCCAAAAGAGACTGACGAAGGAAATTTTAGGGCTATGAAATATACAGCACATGATGCATGCAAATAAAAAGAAAATAAAAGGAGAGAGATAAGGTGGTAACTAAAGGAGCACATAAGATCAAGGAAAGGGGTGTGTGTGTGTGTGTGTGTGTGTGTGTGTGTTTTGTTTTGTTTTTATGAAATGGGAGAGACCTAAGCCTTTAGTATCATATCCAGCACATAGCAGATACTCAATACATATAGTCATGAAGGAAAAAGAGAAGGGGGGATAGAGAGGGAGGGAAAAGGGGGGAAGATGGAGGGAAGGAGGAAAAGTGTCCGAAGGCTCAGTAGAGAGACTCCTTCAAAGTTGGTGTCATTGAAGATATAGAAGAAAGAATAAATGAATGACAGCCCATAGTTCCAGGGAAGTTTGAAAAGGTTGGGGTCCAGAACCCATGGTTTTTTTTTTCAATTGATTGAAATGTGGGTTTTATAAGTAAAAGGTTTTGGAAGAGAATAAAAATAAGGATAGAAATATCTGAAAGAGTAGAACAAAGTCCCAGAAAACAAAGGTTGATAACACCAAAGATAACTGTAGCGTCTTCAAAATGGTGCTTATGGGGTGAGCTGATCTACTCTTCCTTGGCTTTCCTGAACGAGAAAGCAAAAATTTAAACATAAAGCCTAGCATTTGTTGATTATTTACACAAGAAACTAAACTGTAATCTTAGTTTTAGAGAACCAGATGTAACAGGATGTTGCAATGCACTGAAGCCCCCAAATAATTACTACCACATTCTAATTGAGGTACAAGATAAATATGCAAGATTTCAAAGGAGAAGGCCAAGGACCAGTTCTGTGATTATTAATCTCTTCCCACATTTAGCACATAAAACGTTTGGGAGTTTGAGGGGAAGGTTGGAGAAAAAAGAACTCTTGTAGAGAGCTGGTTTTCTCAGATTCCCTCCTAAGTAGAAGTCGGAGTTGCCTCTTGCTCACCTCATGCCTAGGAAGCAGTGCTCCTCAGGCAGCACTCAGAGGGTTTCATGTGTGTCCCTGGAGCCCAGGGAGACTCGGTGGGTTGTTGTCTGCCTCATACCTAAGAAATCAAGGCTCACGACACTGGGGCTGCCCAAAGCCTGGGGAGGAAGCGAGGAGGAAGTGGCTACACTGGGATGGCCTGGCGCCACATGTCTCTCAAGGCAAAGGGGACCAGTTTTTCCAGAGGGCCAAATGTCAGCCTCTTGTAACACAGGTAACAGGAGGCTTATTCAAACCCTGCCTTGAGGGATAAGAAAAGTTGAGCAGAAAGAAGGCGGAAGTGATCTGCTGGAGGCCAAGGAGCTCTAGAAGACATTATAAGGCAGCAGTTTGAGAAAGATGTGTTACCTCTGTCCAGTCCACTGATAATGAGAGATCCCCAAAGATGAGGCATCTCCAGGGAGCTCACAAAAGTAACGTGACAGAAACTGTCACCAGGCCCAGAGAGTGTTGATGTCAAATCTCAAATGCTTTCTTCAAGTAAAACTTTCCTGCCGCCCTTAATTTTACCTCCTCTACCCCCATCCATATTCCAACCATGGAAGGATCAAAAACTCTGTTAGAAAGATGAAAGAGGGGTAGAATTTCTAGACTGAGAGAGAATCTTGCCAAGACTTTCCCCTCATTTCCTACTATAGGAGGCCAGCCTGGATAGGTCCAAGGAGGGAGACAATTAATTTATAAACTTGAAGTGTTAATTATTACGCCAGGCTGGATATGTTAATTATGGAAATGAGACTGATCTGTGCCTTGAAGTGGTTGGGGGAATTTTCACTATCTGTGAGTGACCGTGAAAGTCATGGGTTTGGCCAAGATTTCATCAAGGAGCAGGGTAAATGCTAACCTCATGCAATAGGTCTGAACAGTGAAAAAAAGTTGAGTTGTTTTCTGATTGTCCCACAAGACCCTCTTGTTCATCAAGGTGTTTACACAGGTATTCATAACTACTTGCTCTCTTTCTCCAGGCAACAGAAAAACAGACATTTCTAGTTATCTTGCAATTTTAACCTGTCTTGCAACTTGAAATTTAAAAAAGTAATAAAGGAATGGAAAAATCAGATGGAACCTAAAGTTATTTCACTTCATAAGATGCTGAAACACAGTTTCTTTTCATTTATATGTTGGGAGAAGTGAGTTAGAAGTTTGAAGGAAAATTCCTTTTACCGACACAACATAATCTTCTGTGCTGAATGTGTCCATACATTCCTGGATTAATTTACTCTCTTACTAGTGTTTTAATTCTTATTCTTGAAATATATTTTATTAATTACATGATCCCAGTGAAACATATTTGTTAGGCGAATAATGAAATCTGTGTTAGTGTTAAGGACTATCTCCTTCCTGCCTGATTCTAGTTTGATCGACTGTAGATTATGTGCTCTAGGTAGAGAGCTTCTTCTTGCTTACATTCTGAGAATTCATGACTAAACTGTGGAATGCTTATTTCCACAAGCAACACTTGAAGAAATGAAAGCAATCATTTGGAGGTGAACCAAACTCTATGTCCATGCAAAGCAACCCATAATACACTCAAGCCTAATACTAGAATTTGAGGAATCATCTCTGTCAAAATCACACATTGATTAGCTTAATAGTCACGTAGCGCCTGACCCAGGCATTTTAAAATAAAGCAGGTTTGCACTGACTGAATAATTCTTGCAGTAGAATGTCTCCACAACATATTCTCCACCAAAATCAATTTTTGGTTAACAGCTTGTTGGCATACGGATGATACATTTTTATAGAGGTCTTTTCGAGGCTTTAAATTTGTGAGAAGTAAAAGGTAAGTTTATTTTATCCTGCGACAGGTAGACTTGTTCAATTTTTCATTTGAGGCATAATGTTTTCTTAGTTTTTTCTTAGTTGTTTTAGGATGCTGAAATTTTTGCTGAGTTTGAATGATAAATTGAAAGGGTAAAATATGGTAAAGGTGTTTCATAGAATAGTTTTACTTGAAAAATTCACAATAAATAGAAAATATTATATCTCTTAAAACACAGGTTCACATGCCTTATTAAACATTTCTTTTAATATGTTTCCTTCCAATGGAAATAGTCCTGTAATGCTACAAAATGGAATAAAACAGATATTAACAAGGTCAAAGAGAAATCTGAATCATATGGTAGCTCTATTTTTGTTTTACTAAGTCAGACAGAGAAAGACAAACACTGTATGTTATCACTTATATGTGGAATCTAAAAAATACAACAAACTAGTGAATGTAACAAAAAAGAAACAGACTCACAGATATAGAGAACAAAATAGTGGTTACCAGTGGGGAGAGGGAAGGGGGGAGGGGCAAAATAGGGGTAGGGGATTAAAAGGTCCAAACTACTATGTATAAAATAAATAAGCTACAATGATATATTGTAAAGCACAGGGAATATAGTCAATATTTTATAATAACTATAAATGGAGTATCATCTTTAAAAATTGTGAATTACTGTGTGGTACACCTGAAACTTACATGCTATTGTAAATCAACTATGCCTCAAAGAAAAAAAAATTTTTAAACTAAAAAATTTAAAACAGAGAAATCTGAGAATAGAATTTGTACTAATCTGAATTCAAAAGCCTGATCTAAACTCCAAACAGGTGTTCTTTTTTACAGTCTACTGAATGGAAACTTCTTATTCATCACAAATCTAGAAGTCTCATATTTAGTCTCTAACTCCAAAATCCATTTCTTAACTTGGCACAGGGTCTAGAAAGTACAGAGGCAGTGTTTCATACTAGAGAGCAGTGTCTCTGGGAAGACATTAATAACTGCTTAGTTTGAAGTTTTTACCTTCTGCCAGAGAATGCCTTTGCATGGAAGCAATTTTAAAAACTTCCCGCTGTGATCATTAAAAATAAAATATACACACAGCATTGGAACTCAGAGCCCATTTGTTTACTTCTTCTCATTTTCTCAATTCATATTCCCCAGGAAAAGGGCATATGACTTCTGGAAGGAGAGTACGGCTCATGGCCAAAATGGAGCCAAGGTCCTCCTTCAAGACCAGTGTCATTGCAAAGACAATTGCCTCCTTTGCTCAGTAAGTCATTTCATTCTTAGAATTTTGAGGAAAAAAATTACCTGACATATGCTGATCCACACAAGTGGCATTAGGAGTTTCATGCCAGAAAATTGAGAATACTTTATTTCACATAAAGTTGGAACTCTGACTATGTTCCCAGTATTTTATTGTAATTTATGCCCTGAAAGACTCGGGTTTTTTGAAATTTATTTTATTTATTTATTTTTGGCTGTGTTGGGTCTTCGTTGCTGCATGCGGGCTTTCTCTAGTTGCGGCGAGCAGGGGCTACCCTTCGTTGAGGTGTGCAGGCTTCTCATTGTGGCTTCTCTTGTTGCGGTGCACGGGCTCTAGGCACACAGGCTTCAGTAGTTGTGGTACGCAGGTTCAGTAGTTGTGGCTCGTGGGCTCTAGAGCGCAGGCTCAGCAGTTGTGGTGCACGGGCTTAGTTGCTCCACAGCATGTGGGATCTTCCCGGACCAGGGCTCGAACCAGTGTCCCCTGCATTGGCGGGCAGATTCTTAACCACTGCGCCACCAGGGAAGCCCAAGACTCAGTTTTTAAAACAAAAATTTGATATGGCTGTGACAGTCCTTTGGGCTTCTTCCCTGTCTTTCTGCATAATGCATACCTGTGTAATGCATACCAGAGTGTTCATGGAAAATCTTGAGCCAGCTGTACAATCTACTGTGCTGCCCTAGTTTTCATGCCCACCACCTGTTTGAATCCTGTGGCTTCAACTTGTTCACTGATTTGTTCATATATCCACTCAGTAAAATCAGAGCCACAAAAGCCGAGGTCAACATTATTCCTGGAGCCCTTGATCATAGTAAGGAGTGAAAATTTATCAGTTAATACAAGAGACTTGGGCCCTGCCATCATGCCACTTAAGTCTGAGTAGAAGAGAATGATGGCAAACCACCACTGGCATTACTAGTTACTCCAGTGCAATTGTGATAAGTGCTAGGAATGGCAGTATAGGGAACTGTGAAAAGGCATGATGGGGGAATGTGAACTAATTCAAAGTCTTGAGTATCCAGGAGTTAAGGGGTTAGAGGCTTCCAAGAAGAAGAAATGATAATTGGAGAGCATGAGTGGAGAGAACATGGTGCACACCAGGAAATGAAATAAATCAGGGTAACTAAGGCAGGTTTCTCAACTGACCTTCCATGGAATTCTAGGGTTCTACAAGGTGTCACTAGGGGTTTCACTAGATTGGGGAAAGGGGGGCATATTTTTTTAAACTTCACACACCACACAATGTTAGCACTTGCAGTAATGTCTAGTGATTGAGTGGCCCCAATAGCAATTTCATTAGCAGTCTTGCAGTTCTGTTTGACAGTGTGCAGTAGGAATGTGCCACAGATAGAGTGCATTCTCAGCTTTTCCATGAGCTACAGGAGGTCACTGATAAATGGTGAGCACTGTGGTACCCCAAAGGGAAGGTAGTAGATTGATGGCATCAGCCTCTCCATCCCAAAGCATCTCCCACATCTTCCTCTTTTGTGCCAGTGACTGCTTTATAGGAGTGACCTAGTTCTACTGGTATAATAGAAAATTATAGGGAAATTTTTATTTTAGAGAAGGTATTTTTATGTGTCATGACTCAGTTTCTCTCATGCTGTTTTGCTGTTATTATAAATGTTAGAAAACATGATTGTGTAGGTTAGCAGTGAATGATACTGTGGTTTCATGTTTTTGTGATTTTTATCATTTATTATTCATTATGTCATTCTGACATACTTTATCAGTGTTTATGTTTTCCAAAATGTCTGGTATTCCATCATGGCAATTTTTGAAGACAGACTGAAGTGGAAAAGGAATATTCTAGGCCTAGGTTTATGGATAATTATGATAAGATTAGTGAGAAGAGTTGCAAACTTCTGAGTCACTTCCTTGTCCTAATGTGAGAAGAGCTACAAAATAAGTTGACTTGCACAATAAAAACTGGTTACCAATGAGTTTTGAATGGGTTGGTTATCTAAGTGGTTGTACTGCATTATGCAAATGAATCCATGGCTGCAGGAAAATTAAAAAGGCACATGAGTACAAATCATAGCCATTTAACAAGTGACCGGTTGATTATTTTAGAGTAAAACTTTTGTTAAAAAGGTCACATTTAGTGAAAAGACTCAGGAAAAAAGTTATTTAGTAATAGAACTTATTGCCCAGAAAAATGAAAAAGATCATGCACTTGGTAAGAATCTAATAATACCAGCATATAAATATATAGTGAGGAAAATGCTGACAAGTAGAGAAGTTGAAAAGATTCCATATAATACAATATGATAAGTTGTCATATTGATGACATGTCACACGATGCTGAAGAGCTCTGGGATGATAAACTACAGAACAACAGCTTCCCATTACAGATTGATGAGTCAACAGATTTCATCAGTAAATGTCATATTGTAGCATTTGTATGATTTCTAAATGGTGGTGAATTTCAAGAAAACTTTCTGTTGCATCTAGCCTGCCCAAACAAGCAAAGGCCAAAACTTAGTTAATGTGGTGCCATCATATCTGGAAACAAAAGTCTTGGGGGACTACTGGCATCTGTGTTGATGGGTGTCCCATCAATGATCAACATGAAAGGTTCTGTGTTTATTGTAAAAAAAAAAAAGAAAATTACAATGATGTCAGACGAGTTCACTCAAGAATTTTTCGGGAACCCGGACAGCATAAATCTGTTACCTGCAGAAATCCACATATTTGTTGCATAGGAGGAGATCTATAGGATGTGGGAGCTGAAAGGTAAATTGCAGGAATACTTGAAAGGATACAGAAGGCCAGATTTTATTAAATGCTTGGGTGATAAAGAATAACTACAGACAAACCTGCTTACCAAACATTTTTCATCACATTGAACCAGCTGGACAAGTCTCTGCAAGGCCCTGAAGAAAATGTTTTGACTTCAGGTGACAAGATGTTTGGCTTTAAAAGAAACAGAATCATTGGGAAAAAATCATGTTGCAACAGGAAACTGAAATATTTACCATGCTGCCTGGATTTCAGGGTGAGAAAGATTATTAGCCATCTCTAGTCTTACTGAAATCCACCTGGTGAACTGCAGAAGAAAACTGCAGTTTTTTCCTCCCATTCAACACAAGTATCTGGCCAGGTGAAGGGCCCTTTCTCTGATTGGCTTGCTCAGTCAAAGACCTTCATTTTTTCACATTTATGGAGTGAAAAATAAGCACGTTTCACATTAAAGAGGTGAATTTTATTTTGTTTTTAGTTTATGCATGAACAGGCTTATAAGAGAGATCAAGAAAACAATACATGTGAATAAGAATTTTGTAACTGTTGAGGCCTATATTTGATCCTGATGTGACTCAGCAAGAAAATGTTTTTCAAAGTCTTGTATAAAATCGTGCTTAAGCTATATTTTTCACTCATACTGCTTTAGCTAATGGCTTTGGTAGCTTTATTATTCAACATTGTTAATAAACTTTCATGTTGAAATAACAATTAAAATCAATTTATGACCTTTATTTAAATGAAATATACAGAGCCTATCATTAGAAAAATTAAATTCCATCTTGGTTCAACGCAGTTATTTAAAATAAATTTATTATGTTGCTTTATAATTGTTTTTGAATTTATAAAAAGGAAAGTGATAATTTCAAAAGCAGTAAACAACTGTTTTTTTACGGAAATTTGGATAAAAAGTCATTTTTAGCTTTAAATAAGGAAAAATACAATTGTTCTTGTATGTACCATATATCACATACCAAACCTCATCTGCATTATATATAGTAGAAATTTATAAGATTTCTATTTGAATATCTTTTAAACATAAAATCAAACATAAAAATTTTGAATAAAGGAAGAGCTGGAGTTTCCTTTACCAGCATGTTGACTTACATTAAAGATATGTATATATCATATACAGAACATTCTACCCAGTAGTATTAGGTCGATCTGATCTCATGCATAGTTTAAGCCCAATGTTTCCTTATTGATTTTCTGTCTTGGTGAGCTATCCAGTGTTCAAAGTGGGGTACTGGGGACTTCCCTGGTGGCACAGTGGTTAAGAATCTGCCTGCCATTGCAGGGGACACGGGTTCAAGCCCTGGTCCGGGAAGATCCCACATGCCACGGAGCAACCAAGCCCGTGTGCCACAACTACTGAGCCTGTGCTCTAGAGCTCGCGTGCCACAACTACTGAAGCCCGTGCGCCTAGAGCCCGTGCTCCGCAACAAGAGAAGCCACTGCAATGAGAAGCCCGTGCACCGCAACAAAGAGTAGCCCCCTCTCGCCACAACTAGAGGAAGCCCGTGTGTAGCAATGAAGACCCAACGCAGCCAAAAGTAAATAAATAAATAAATAAATCTATACAAAGTGGGGTACTGAAGTCCCCTAATAGTATTGCATTGCTATTTCTCCCCTCATATGTGTTGATATTTGCTTTATGTATTTAGGTGCTCCTATGTTGAATGCATAAATATTTACAAATGTTACACCCTCTTGATGGCTTGACCATTTTATCATTACATTCTGACCTTCTTTGTCTCTTGTTAAGTCTGTGGCTTAAAGTCTATTTCATCTGATATAAGTATAGCTACCCCAGCTTTCTTTCAGTTTCCATTTTCATGGAGTATCTTTTCCCATCTCTTCACTTTAGTCTGTGTGGGTTCTTAAAACTGTAATGAGTGTTGTAGGTAACATACAGTTGTGTCTTGTTCTTTTTTCTTTTTGTCCAATTAGCCACTCTATATATTTTGATTGGAGAATTTGTCCATCTACATTAAAGTAATTGCTGATAGGTAAAGGACCTACTATTGCCATTTTATAAATTGTTCTTTTTTTTTTTAAAAAAAAATCATTTGTTCCTTTGTCTCTTGCTCTCTCCCCTTGTGATATGATGATTTTCTGTAGTGGTATACTTAGATTCCTTGCTTTTTGTCTTTTGTGTATCTACTGTAGGTTTTGCTTTGTGGTTACTCTGAAGCTTACATAAAACATAACAATCTATTTTAGGTTGATAACAACTTAACTTTAAATACACTCAAAAGCTGTACATTTTTACACCCCCTCTTTACATTTTATGTTTTTGATGTCACAATTTACATCTTTTTACATTATATATCCATTAAAAATTACTGAAGCTATAGTTATTTTCAATACTCTTGTCTTTTAACCTTCATACTTGAGTTACAAGTAATTTAACTACCATTATAATATTAGAATATTCTGAGTTTAACTGTATAGTTACTATTACCAGTGAGTTTCATATTTTTATATGTTTTCCTGTTACTAGTTAGTGTCCTTTAATTCCAGCCTGAAGAATTCCCTTTAACATTTCTTGTAAGGCCCATCTAGTGGTGATGAACTCCTTCAGCTTTTGTTTTTCTGGAAAACTCTTTAGCTTTTCTTCAGTTCCGAAGGACAACTTTGCTGGGTAGAGTAGCCTTTGTTGGCAGGTTTTTTTCTTTTAGCACTTAGAATATATCATGCCACTCCCTTCTGGCCTGCATATTTTTTGCTGAAAAATCTGCTTACAGTCTTATGGGGGCTCCCTTGCATGTAACAAATTGCTACTTTTAAGAGTCTCTTCTTCTCTTTAACTTTTGATAATTATTATGTGTCTTGGTGTGGGTCTCTTTGGAATAAGGTCTGAAGATTTAATATATAACATGGTGACTATAGTTGAGAAATTCTGGTCTAGAGAAGAGGAAGTAAAAGACTGACATACACTGGATGAGGCTGGGGATGTAGGTTAGAACCAGATCTGGAGTGGAGCTTCCATAGACTGTGTCCCCTCAAAATTCGTGTTGAAACCTAATCCCAATGTGATGATATCTGGAGATGGGGGCCTTTGGAAGGGATTAGTGCCCTTACAAAAGAGACCCTAGAGAGCTCCCTTGCCCCTTTCACCATGTGAGGACACATCTAGGAAGCAGGACCTCACCTAACCCTGAATTTGCAAGTGCCTCAACCTTGGACTTCCCAGGCTCCGATAATATTGAATATTGCTAAGAGTACAAGATTAGGTCTGAAGATCATATCCATTGGGTTTTTTAAATAAGAAGTAAGCAATGGGATGAGCAAGAGGAGATTTGTTGAAGTTGTAAGTGCCAAAGCAAAATCAGGTGAGGAGAAAAGTAAATACGGGATGAGCAAATGGGATGTAGCAAGTTAAGAAAACCTTGAGAAGTCTGTTTGTGAAAAAGGGTAGAGGATTAGGGTAATAGCTGGTAAGCCTGTCCTTAACACTGAAGAGCCTGGGGCAAGAGTACCAATGATGGCCCATAGGCCATATGTCCAAATATTTAATGTTATAAGTTAAGCTGACACAATGTTAAATAAAAGATCTATCTTCCTACCTTAAAAAATGTATATTTATAGCCATCAAGAAAACCAAGTTCAAATTTGAAATTTTTGGACTTCTCAGAATTTTGCACTAGAATGTGACAGCATAGAGAGTACCTGTTCCAGGTCTGTATCCCTGTAGTTTGTTCTTCCTTCTCTTTTGGTCTCATGAGGGACGTCACACTACTGTGTGAGGACACCGCAGCCTGGCTGTTCAAGCTCTACCCAAACCTCCTGCAAATTGCCCTCACTTGTCGATATCTTTGACCCAATGTGCAATGTGGCGCATGCCTGGGAGGAGGGACCTGAAGTCCTGAAGGTGGGCTCGGGGTCTCAGGTACTTGAAACACGGTCTAGAAGGAGGGAACATGAGCTCTGTGTAGATACATCTGGTTGCCCTGTGGACTCCTGGCCCTATGAAGTGCAATGCAGTAAAGTCAGATCCAGGTCTTCCAAAGCACAGGGTCCATTTGAGAGGTCCCTCTTCCTTAGTTCTGAGGGTGGTAGTGGTAGCTGGAAAGAGGGTTATTTTGAAAACTCCAGTCACATTTTTTCCTCTTTTGGAATTGAACAGGTAAGTAGAATGGCCTGCTTCTCTTTGAGTCTTTCCTGTTCAACATTATCCAGAGGAGGAAATTGATAAGGCTGTAGTACAGTTTCAAATGAAATAGGCTGGTTACCAAATTCTTGTAAGACATTGATTTGTGAGTTATTTATTCAAGTTCACTGAATAAGCAATTTACAAATCACTTTTCACTGAGCTTGATTCAGCACTCTGAAGTAAATAAACATGGAATCTCTATCAGGCTTTTAGTGCAATGTCAGTCTTGCCTAAATAGACAATGCTGAACTTATGTTATAAATCTAACTCTGATTTGTTATATTTGTGGGTTTTTTTAACATCTTTATTGGAGTATAATTGCTTTACAATGGCGTGTGAGTTTCTGATCTAATTTGTTATATTTGGATTCTATTTGCTGCTGTTGTTGTTGTCCTGAGATTCATATAAAGGTTACATCTACCTTAGCAGAATAAAATGAAAAAGAAAAAAAACTCTGCAACATTATTTGCTGCAACAATATATTTCAAGAAGATGATTTAGCCTTAATTATCCACATAAGCCGATTAATTTTCCTCTTCATTTTAATTGAGTACATCTGTCTAAATATAGAGATTTTTCCTAGTCTTTCTCTTTTTAAAATTTTACAGTAATATCAGATAAAAAGCACTGTCTCTTATATTGTACCTCTAAACCTGAAACTTGCAGCTTTTCATGAAAAATACTTTCATATGATTTATATTTTACCCTATATCAATATAATTAATTCACTACATACTATATTCAATATATTGTTATAAACTGCACAGATTTGGGAAATACCTCATTTGTCATACTAAAAAAGACAATATTAATGTTCTATTATCCTATTTCCTTTCTTTACTTAAAGATTCAAAGAGGGAAATAGATCATCTAGAGAAACTGTATATCAAACTGCTGTTCTATTGTTTAAGAAATTTTTAGAGAATAAGACAACTAGAAGAAATTATCTGGTACTTATCAAATAATTATTTTGATAATTACTAAACTGGAAGAATCAGAGGCTAAAGATCTTTGTTATTTAAAAATAACAAATTGACATAAAAGTTAATCAATGAAATTTATTCCCAGGGATTCTCCTGTTTCATGGATTTATACAACTAGATGATGTGGTATATAAAGGCCTTATGAATTATTCCCACAAGTTTCTTTCTATTTTTCCCATGTTTGATGTAGAGTATAACAAGAGGCCCCAAAGTACCATTTAGAACGCTTATGGGTTGTTTGAAAAACAGAAAGATTTCAACAATTTTGATCACATTAGAAATTGCTTTTCTTTCTTGGGATAAACCCAGCTTTTGAAAAATATTGATACTAAGGCAGTAGGCAGAGGCTGACTCATATAATAACACAGTTACAAGCAAAGGGAGCAAAGGTCCACAGCCAAGGGTCAGGTTTTACTGATGTCTCCCCAGGTTCATGAATACAAATATGCCCACCCACTTTTGGATAAGAAGTAAAAGACAAAGTAAATAAACAGGAAGATGGCAATAGAATCCTAAATTGTGTTAACCCACTATTTTCTTGATGCTGAATAATAGGGGAAATCTGTTTTTATTTTGGACCATAAAGTGATTTTTGCCCACAAAAGACATTTAAAGTTCCCTCACCACTCTCCTGACTGCAGATCCCCAATGGTGCATCCAGAATGCTGATCAGGTAGCAGGAACACTCATCAATGAAAACACAAAGACCCTCCACTGAAAGGGGTAGAGCAGCAACACCAGGCAGCCATTCACACTAAGAATGCACACAAAGCGTTCCGGGGACAAGCAGCATCTTCCATGGAAATCTACCAAGAATGATTTAGTGCTTAAAGTTTTCCTTTGTATGATTCTGTAAGCAAAGATAGAGGGGGGGATAAAAGGTCCCAGTCATAAGAGACTTGAAACTAAAGTACAGACATCATGGCACAAGAGAAGCAGGACACCCACCTAAAGGGGATTCTCTCCTGATCAGAATTTTCATGAATACTTTTGAGGTTATTATATATTCCTAAGCAAAGAGGAAGTGAAAAATAGATGTTGATAGCCAATCCAATACATAGCTTTTGCAAATAACTCTTTTTAATATGTGCACTAGACTGAATAGAGTTCTTATTACAGTGTATTTATTTGGTCACCATAAAAAGAATCCTTTTGTTGTTTTTGCAAAATACTAAGCTAAAATATCCTCTACGTATGGCTATAGTTATATAGCCAAACTAAAATACATCAGGCTGTGGAATTAGGTTTCTAGTGAACAGAGTGGGCAACCCAGGTAATCTGTACTCCATCTGAAAAGAGAACATCTCATAAACACTGCCTTTAATAAAAGGTTCAAAAGTAGGAAAGAAATGGATCAAAAGTAGAAAAGAAAATTCTAAAAGTTTTGCAACAGTCTTTAAGTCTTTTCTAGAACAATTCACAATATATAAATAATTTAGTTAATATGAATCTCAGTATACATGCTTATATGAACTAGAAGTATAACTTTATATTTTATAAACCACTTACATCAATTGCAAGCCTCCCAAGAGAAAAGAAATATAGTCAGTGAGTTTTGGGTTTCATTCTTCCTTCTTAAGATTATATCAAAGTGTCAGAGGGTTTATATGTCTCTAGTTCATAAGAGATGAGAGAAAGGAGCATGAATGCAAGGATCCATGAACCATTTGGGCATAAGGTAAGGTCTAACCTTGAAATAATCCTTAACTCAGTCAATCTGAGGTGTGGGTGTCTCTGAAAAGCTTTCTATGGCTCACAGTTACCTATAAGAAGCTCACAGTTATTTCTTCTCTGAAATAAGATACCTATAATATCTTATAATAATTATAATTGTGATACCTCTGAGCTCTGCCCAAGAGATGGACACAGATGATGCTCTCTCTAAGGCCTATTAACACATCTGTATCTCAATTCTTCTTCGCTAACTCTCCCAATTGTTTTCTAGACTGCAAATTTGGCTTAGGAGACCCTATACTCTTCCCCTTGTTTTTCCCAAGTATCTAATCTATAAAAACTCTTGCTTCTACTAAAGGCTTAGAATTTTAGAAACCACAGTTAGGATAATGCATGGGGTTTCTCTTCTCTCTGTACTGTCACACCTGATCCCTGAGGGATTAAACACAGAGTCCACTAGCTACTTCAGTGGGATATTTCCTTCCAAGAGAAAAAAACTAGAGGGGAGAAAAATAATACTGATTAATAGCTTTAAAAAAAAAAGGTTTTGTGGGGTCTTCCCCCCCCCCAATAGCTTTTATAATGAGATAACCAAAAGACGACCTTTACTTTGAAATCCTCAAACATACGTCTCATAAAATACTGCCACATGTATACTACTACAGCATGATTTTGGCTTTATATCACCAACTGTCACAGGCCATAATATGTAAGTAATGAATAAATGATACCTGGAACAATACTCTGAGTTTAAAAACTTGGTATTTAAGATGTTCCAAGAACGAACATATTTTTAAAACTTTTAAGCTAGACTTCAAGAATCAAAATATTATGATTTCTACTTTTTAAATGTCATCTTGTTCTAAGTCTTTTGCTTTTAATGATGAACAGACATTTCTGAAGATGTCCAGTAGCAGTCATGACATCAGACAGGAAGAGAGAGCCCTCCATATAACACACACCCGGGAGAGATGTCCTGCAGAGGAAATGTCACGAACAATGTTATGCCGGGGATTTCTCTAAACCCATCACTGCCAGGCACCTGTGCTCCAGGGCATCCATCCAATCAACTAGAGAGCAGGAACCTTGCCATTTCAGCAGATGGGTATTAATGTTGAAGGCAAAGGAACCATGTACAGTATATATTTCAATTATGAGTGTGGAGACTTGGAGTCCCAGTTGGAATCATGTCTGTTCCTTTCTTAGCCGGTAACAAACTAGAGATTGTACCATCCAGAATGTGCTTTACACAGAATTAGCTTTCAGAAAAAATACACATTTTCAAAGGGAAGAACATATTTTGTATGACAAGTCGAGAATCAAAGGAAATAAGCGGAGTAACCCTTAAAGAAATTTCCTAGGCTTTTTACTTTTACCAAAACAGCACTGAAAAGGCAGAGGGGAGGGAACATTTTCACCACATAAATATACTGTGGCAGAATTGACAGAATTTTGAAAGCCTATGTATTCCTAAATGACAGTGTGTATTTCAGTTTTTTGAAGTGTTCTAGTTAAACAAACCTCAGAGGTAAAGTGGCTTCTGGGACAGGATCATCTTTCATTTCTGGTCTGCATATTCTAAGACACAGATGTCTAAGTCTATCCTTCTAAGCCATACTGATTTCTACACTGCTACATTTTTAAGGGGTTTCAAGTAGAAATAGCTACGTTCTTATCCTGATTAAAGCTATTCACTAGTCAATTATTATTTCAATTATTGTTAATATGATAACCTAGAATACTGTCTCACTTCCATTTAACTACTTACTTAATTATCATTATCATCAAGAATTACATAAATGCTAACTAATAATTTAATATATTATTCTGGCTAGTAAGCATTACAAAGCAAGTGGCCACACCTGGGTGAATTATCTAAAGAAACATCTTCTAGATTGTTGCCTTGCCTTGGTATAAAAATCCATGGAAGACTTCTTAAGTAAGGATTTTAATCTGTTTTTTCTAACAAGAAAGAGATTTTTCTTACATTGACCAAAACTGTATCTATTATTGCACTTGGTACATCATCAGTTCTTATGCAATTGTTTTATAACACCTGGGGTTAGCATATGGGAAGAAGGTTAGCATATCTTGGGATACCATCTACCCCATGAAATGTCTCTGAATTCTTGCTCAAGAATTCAACTATTTATTTTATTTACCAAAAGTGCTGCAGATATCATCGTCCTGAGAAGCAGTCACAACTCAAGAGCCAAATGGGAATTAAGTATAGTGGTAGGGCTCCTGCTGAACCACTCTGGTGCATTACAGTTGTGTACCAGTTACAGTGGCACAGGCTTCAGTCCACTGCAGTCATTCCAAAAACCGATAGGTCTGCTTGTTTTCTAAAATGCTGCTTAAAGCTTCCTCTCCTTTAATAATTAACTCTGGTAACACAGAAACTGCAACACTAGAGGGAGGGGCACAGGCAACCAGATGGCGGAACCAGTCCGCAGAGAGTAAGAGTAATAGTAGCAACAAATACACCCACCACACTACTGTCTGTCCATTGTGGACTGAGAAGCAGTGTGTTGAATCTAATTCCTAATCTTGCAATCATTTCCTGTCTCCCTCTTCTCTTAGGGTCTCAAGATTAAGTTCAGAACTCCCAGGCTGCTCTCACCATCATCCTGAAATAGAGGTCCCAATGGGTACATGCCCAGCGTGGGGCTGGCCCAGATCTGCATTCCCAGGCAAGAAACAGACTTCCTGGCCTGTGAACGGGCATCTTGTCCTGACTTACACTGGTATCCAATCCCACCAGTGCCACTGCCTCCTAATTATGGTAATAATACCTACTATGCTACTACGTATGAGCACATACTATGTACTAGATATTATGTTAACCACTTACTAACACTGCCTCATCTAATCCTCTCAAGTTGAAAGCACACCCAGCCTTCAGATATAACAACTCCTTTTCAGAACAATATTGTGTCATTCCACATTTACTATCTTGAAACGAAATTCATAGCTGATATAACTTACCTGCACACATAGTTTTTAAAAACTAGTATAATGTTCTAGCTAGAATATAAAGGAGAAGTAAAAAGAAAGTAATTTATATTAAAATAATATTTTACATTAATATACTTCAGTTACTTTATTTGAATGAGGAAATGCCAGGCATAATTATTAGAAGACACAATGAGATAGTCAGTGGTTTACACCCGTAGGTAATAGCACTGTGAATGGAGCCTCCTCAAAAACAGTCTGATAAGGCTGTTTTACTGAAGATCAAATATTATGCAGAGAGTTGCTGCTGGCTATGTGATTTTTTTTTCCAAAAGGGTGAACAACTTTTGATAAGAAAGTACAAACAAAACAAAATATTATCTTCCCTCAATTTACATCATAGTAATTTACATTACTGGAAAAGTCAGTGTATTTTAAAATTGTGCAAAAATATGTTCGTACGCAAAACACAGTTAGGTTCTAGGCTTAGATAATTATGAAGATTTTCACTTACATAAATGTCTTGGGGACATTGAAAATTAGTGCAGGACATGGTACAGTCCTCCATGCTGGGACTGTCTCACACACTGCAAGGGGCCCAGCACCCCTGGCCCCTGCATGGCAATCCTGTGACCACCAAACACTCCCTCCAAGGGAAAGTGCTGCCCCCTCCTCATTTGGGGAACCACCATCCTAAAGAGTAGGCAACATTAGCCCTATTTTATAAATTAAAAACCTGACTCTTGGAAATTTGAATAATTTGCCTAAAGTCAATAGCTAGTAAGTGAGATTCAGACCCATGTCTATTTTATTTCTAAAGAACGGGCTTTTCTCATTACACTACACTGACAGCTTAGGCCAATTATTCCTCCATTTAGAAAATGCACAGGTAACTGAATTAGGTAGGGCTGAAATGAGGACTATACAGTGCCTAGACTCCAGATTCATATTCTAGAAATTTCTATCCACATTTAACCTTGAGTAGGAAAATTCTTTATCTTCTTTAGCACTTCCACTATCTGTTCTTTTCTCACCCAGTTTTTTAATTTCTATTTTGATTTTAAAACACTTTAAATTGACCATAATCCCTTAAAAGTTAAATCGAAGAAAATGAAGAATACAAGCTAGTAAACCAACTATTTTAATTCTATTTTATGTACCGTAAGTGTTGCTTTTGCTACTCTAACATAATTCCAGGGGCAGCCTTCAACAGCAAGGATTCTTCAAACAAACACTGAGCCCTTTGAGATGTAACCATTTACCTTTCTTTCTCCTGAATCTACCCACCCTCAGGTTCTTCTCTTTGGCCCACCCCACAGATGAATATTCACTTGTCAAATTTGCTCTCTCAGTAAAAGACTATAAAGCAGGGATTATCTCATCAATTTAAAGGATTTTCCTCATATAAATTCTACATAACAACCATTAGTCTCTCCAGCCCCCTGTTGCTAGAAACACTAAAGTAGTGGATCCCAAACTTTAGCGTGGATCTGGAATCATCAGGAAAGCTTGTTCAAACACAGCTTGCTGGGCTCCACCCTAGAATTTCTGACTCAGGAGGTCGAGGGTGGGGACCAAGTTCTAACAAGTTCCCAGGCACCTCTGATGCTGCTGATCTGGGAACCACACTTTGAAAACCACTGAAGAAACTTCCCTCCACTCCTATCTGACAAAGGAAATACTACATAGAGTTTACATAATGACTAAGAAACTACATACATATTCTTGTGTATGTTCCAACTAAATGCTGAACAAATTGGTGCTGAAACCTTCATCAAAGTTACTTTTTAAAAAAATCCCTGAACTCCTGTTGTGAGGTGATAGGGAGGTGTGACTATCCAAAGGAAATTCCCATACCTGGAGTCTAGACACTTTAACTAGGAGCCTTATTACCCAGGGAAACTCATGCTATAGTTAAGGTAGCAACATCTAAAATTATAACAATACAATATTGCTAGTAATAACAGCTCATATTTATTTAATATTTACTACAGGCAAGGTACTGTACTATGCACTTTCCCTGAATTATCTCATTTAGTATTAGCCATGTAAGATGCAGTTATTATTACATTCCTATTTTACAGTTGAGCAAATCAAGACATAGAAAGGTCATACCCAAGGTATCAGAGGCAGAGAACTTGCTCTGTCTGGCTCCAAAACATGAGTGTCTACCCACTCTGCTCAGCAGTTCCTCCTACTCTTCCTCCATGCATTAGATGTTGACATTGACTAGAACACTTGAGCCATGAGATACAAGTGCTCATGAACATGACAAATAATACCACATATGGAAAACTTTCTAGTGCCCCACTGGTCCCATTACCAAATGGTTAGTTGCCAGACTGGTGTGATTTTAGGATCCAGAAGATCAAAAGATTATGGATTCTTCCAAATCGGAAAAGAAGAAGTAAAACTGTCACTGTTTGCAGATGACATGATACTATACATAAAGAATCCTAAAGATGCTACCAGGAAACTACTAGAGCTAATCAATGAATTTGGTAAAGTAGCAGGATACAAAATTAATGCACAGAAATCTCTTGCATTCCTATACACTGATGATGAAAAATGTGAAAGAGAAATTAAGGAAACACTTCCATCTACCACTGCAACAAAAAGAATAAAATACCTAGGAATAAACCTACCTAAGAAGACAAAAGACCTGTATGCAAAAAACTATAAGACACTGATGAAAGAAATTAAAGATGATATAAACAGATGGAGACATATACTGTGTTCTTGGATTGGAAGAATCAACACTGTGAAAATGACTCTACTACCCAAAGCAATCTACAGATTCAGTGCAATCCCTATCAAACTACCAATGGCATTTTTCACAGAACTAGGACAAAAAACTGCACAATTTGTATGGAAACACAAAAGACCCCGAACAGCCAAAGCAATCTTGAGAAAGAAAAACGGAGCCAGAGAAATCAGGCTCCTGGACTTCAGAAAGTCTACAAAGCTACAGTAATCAAGACAGTATGGTACTGGCACAAAAACAGAAATATAGATCAGTGGAACAGGATAGAAAGTCCAGAGATAAACCCACGCACATATGGTCACCTTATCTTTGATAAAGGAGGCAAGAATATACAATGGAGAAAAGATAGCCTCTTCAATAAGTGGTGCTGGGAGAACTGGACAGCTACATGTAAAAGAATGAAATTAGAACACTCCCTAACACCATACACAAAAATAAACTCAAAATGGTTTCAAGACCTAAATGTAAGGCCAGACACTATAAAACTCTTAAGAGGAAAACACAGGCAGAACACTCTATGCCATAAATCACACCAAGATCCTTTTTGACCCGCCTCCTAGAGAAATGGAAATAAAAACAAAAATAAACAAATGGGACCTAATGAAACTTAAAACCTTTTGCACAGCAAAGGAAACCATAAAAAAGACAAAAAGACAATGCTCAGAATGGGAGAAAATATTTGCAAAAGAAGCAACTGACAAAGGATTAATTTCCAAAATATACAAGCAGCTCATGCAGCTCAGTATCAAAAAAAACAAACAACCCAATCCAAAAATGGGCAGAAGACCTAAATAGACATTTCTCCAAAGAAGATATACAGATTGCCAACAAACATATGAAAAGATGCTCAACATCACTAATCATTAGAGAAACGCAAATCAAAACCACAATGAGGTATCACCTCACACCAGTCAGAATGGCCATCATCAAAAAATCTACAAACAATAAATGCTGGAGAGGGTGTGGAGAAAAGGGAACCCTCTTGCACTATTGGTGGGAATGTAAATTGATACAGCCACTATGGAGAACAGTATGGAGGTTCCTTAAAAAACTAAAACTAGAACTACCATACGACCCAGCAATCCCACTACTGGGCATATACCCTGAGAAAACCATAATTCAAAAAGAGTCATGTACCACAATGTTCACTGCAGCTCTATGTACAAGAGCCAGGGCATGGAAGCAACCTAAGTGTCCATCAACAGATGAATGGATAAAGAAGATGTGGCACATATATACAATGGAATATTACTCAGCCATAAAAAGAAATGAAATTGAGTTATTTGTAGTGAGGTGGATGGACATAGAGTCTGTCATACAGAGTGAAGTAAGTCAGAAAGAGAAAAACAAATACCATATGCTTACACATACATATGCAATCTAAAAAAAAAAAAAGGTTCTGATGAACCTAAAGGCAGGACAGGAATAAAGACACAGATGTAGAGAATGGACTTGAGGACATGGGGAAGGGGAAGGGGAAGGGGAAGGGGAAGCTGGGATGAAGTGAGAGAGTAGCATTGACATATATACACTACCAAATGTAAAATAGATAGCTAGTGGAAAGCAGCCGCATAGCACAGGGAGATCAGCTTGGTGCTTTGTGACCACCTAGAGGGGTGGGATAGGGAGGGTGGGAGGGAGATGCAACAGGGAGGGGATATGGGGATATATATATGCATATAGCTGATTCACTTTGTTATACAGCAGAAACTAACACAGCACTGTAAAGCAATTATACTCCAATAAAGATGTTAAAAAAAAAAAGATTATGGATTCTTTAATTAGCCTCCTGCTCTTTTATCATATGCAAATTTGACCTTTTAGGCATCATGCTTCAGGAAAAAATATGTTAGTGGTTTGTTAGTATGTCCCATTTCTATGAACTGTAATAAATTCCGAACAATGTTAGCATACTTTATATTAATTCTTGCCATTATTACACAAGCTTGGCTTCAACTTAAATCAGGACTCCGAGTGACCATCATGCAAAGCATGGTTTGAATACTTTAGTAACAGGAGGCTGATGTGGGAGGTGTTTTAAAAGAACCTGAAAATTACAGTGAAAACCTGTCTTTATCTAGTCCCCTCAGCCACATCATGACCTGAAGTGAGGGACTCTAAATAAAGAAAAAGAGTAGTCAGAATAAATCTTTGCTTCACAGTTGAAAAAACAACAACAAAATAAAACTTCTTTTAATAAATGACTGCAAATGTTAATAAAATGTCAGTAGGGTAAGTGATCAACTGTTGTGACATTAAGAATAAGAATTAAGTAATACATATTCTAAAAGGTTAGCCCACAATTGGGGTGTCATTTTACCTCATTCACATCAGAGCCTATAATATAAGTATGTCATCTATAAACACAGCCTACAAACACACAATGATAAATAAACACTACTAATCCTTATATGGTAAAATATTTTTCAAATGAAGCCCTCACCTTTTTATTAAAATAAATCTATAGTGTGACTTGAGATTTTTATGGCAACACTGATGTTTTGTTTTTTAATTAACCATACCTTCTTTACTCCTTAGTATCACAGTTATCTCTAAATATTTAGGTTTCTAAACAACTGGGTCATATAATCTTTTGAAAAGTGTTTTCCTATTATCATTTTTGAGGAATTCACCTTTAATTAATACTGAAAAGAATTTGATTTGCCACTGTGTTTCCCTTGTGAGAATGAAATTTTTACCTAAGCTACAGTTTAAAACAAAATTTTCTTAATTAGTTCATACTGGAGCAGTACACTAAAACATTGCAAGAAAGTCAAAGAATGATTTGCAGTTAATAGCCTCCACACAGCATGACAATCACAGAACACTCACTTCTAAAAAGAAAAAGATAGCATTGAGATTATTTTATCATTTCAGTAGAAATTCAACTAACTTGGATTTAGAAATTTAACAAGTAGAAAAATTGAAACAGTATTTCCCAGCTGTTTTTCTAAGAGCAGGATTAATTTTTCACTATATTTGAGCAAGGTGAAATAAAAATGGATAAAAATGGCAAAAAATGGCATACACATTAGACAAAAATCAAATGTTCTTTTTGCTTTGCCCAAGTTCTACTGGTTTAATTTTAAAGCAAGGATGTGGCAAATACTCTCAGTCTTAGTTTGCCAGTATTTTTGATGTCTGCTTAATCCTGAAAAATTTTGGATTGTGACTGAGGCCAGAAAGGGAGATAGACGATTGAGGGTTAGGAATAGAGTTGGTATTAGGGCTGAGGCCAAAGGAGAAGGAATACAGGGCAGCAGGAGACAGAGAAAAGTCAAAACAAGTTGGGGCTGAAGCCAGAGCAAGACAGAAGACTGTCTAATATAATAGGTTGAAGATGAATTAAAAGTGGAAACAGAAAAGTGAGATCATGACAAACTGCCTTAAGGATTCCAGAGCATCTAATACCTTGATTACTCTCTCTCCAGAATAATCCAGGTAGTAGAGGTGCCAACACATCATTTATAAAGCTCATATTTTAAAGTTCCAGCCAGATAAAAACACATGACAAAAAAAGTTCATTACATCTTCTAATGATTAACTGGAACTGAAAATACTGGAACACATAATACTAATACTTCCAGTAAACTAGAAAGGTATATAAAGCATATTTATCTAACAACCTTTTGAATATCTACTTCTTAAATGCTTAGGAAAAGTGGTCATTTAAAAGTTATGAAAGCAAGTGTGAATTTTCTTCCTTCAACTTCTCAGTAGCTATTATCCACAAAATATTTGTGATACTATCATTTTAAAGCAAGTCACTTACCACATCCAAAAGTATAGCCATCTTTCCCAAACGGCGAATGTCTGCAAAAATGTCACTTCACCATCACATTCAGTAAACAATTTCGTTCCCAATCAGGTTAACCAACTAATCAAACAATGGAGAGAAAATCATACTCAGCAACTCTGCATCTTGTAATTGATGGCTATGTTGACTCCAAGGTAAATCTCAAAATATCAGAAGAATTGGTTTCATAAAGTCTGTCCTCGACATGTTGTGATATTTTAAATTGTATATTTTCCAATACCTATGATTAGCTCTTGTCTGATCACAAAAAGAAAAAACATTTGTATATGCCCTTATACGAGTTGTCTTAGGATTTTTGTGAATTCAGATAAGGGCCAAATATGGACCCAATTCTGCCCTCACAACCTTAGGTAACAGATACAAGCTATTTTCAAAATATTGAAGCAGAACATAAAATCCTTTTATAAAACTTTGATAACTATGATAATTAATATTAATATCTGAAATGATGTACATGCTTGTTAACTAATTTTTTCTTCTCATTTATTTCTATGTCCATTAAACTTTCATAATAAATAATGACTTTTGGCCACAGATCCTAGCTTTGACATGTTGGTTTGCCCGAGGAAACCTTGGTATCTCATTCCCAGTATGCTGAACCACTGAGTAGAAATAGCCTGCAGCTGGTGTCAGATTGGTTCACAGCAGCCCATATGCAACAGGCAACCGGATCACAGTGCTTTACTGAGGTGCATTATTTAGGGCCCTTGGCAACTGCCAGCCACACTACACTGCATTACGCAAGTATTGCATCTGTGGTCCAGGACTGGAGGAGAAATAGATTTTATTAAATACAGGTCATATTCGATAAGGAAAAAAGAAATAAATCCTATGTGCACTCCACAAGAAGAGTACTTTAACATCTATCTAAAAAGCTATTAATAATTATTCCTTTAGTGTTGAAGCAGTTGATGCTATTTTTATGCAAAGTTTTAGATCACAAATCACACTGGAATGGGATTTAGATATTTCTGGTTCTGGCCAGGTCTGAGTCATTTTGTAAAATCCCTAGTAAGAATTGCTTCCACTGCTGGCCCTGGCCATCTGCTGAGATGCCAACCTGGATCAGAGCAGCTCTGTACATGAGTGTGAGGGGTCAGCGGGGTGTGCCTGTGGTAGAGCCGGCGCCCTTCCACAGTTCAAATACTGTGTCCCATGAAACAAATCTTAAAACCCCTCAGGACCTCCGTTAGGAATAGGGTGTTTCTCAGGATACAAATGATGGTAGATCTATACAATTTCTTCTCATTCTAACACTTTTTAATCCTCAATACCTCTAGGCACATCTGCTCAGAAAACAAAATCAGATTCTGCACCCCCTCCAACCTTTACAACTCTTCCCTACTAGAGGTACCAGGCTCTTGAAGTGTTTTGCATGCATATTCTCCTAAAGATCACAATAGTTCAGTGAAGAGTTAATCAGAAGCAGTTACTAGCATAATACCCCTGCCTCTTGTTTCGGTTACTTAGTTTGGTGTTTTTGTGATAGTGTGTACCTAGGCAGGCATATTTTTCTTTAAGCAGATTTTGTGTTTCTTACGGAAAGCTAAAAGAACCCAGAAGGAAACTGGAAGGGAAAAGGAAGAAAAAGGAAAAGAGTAAATACTGTTAAGAAACCATTTAAGTTTTGTTAAGCCAAACACAGTTTTTGCAAGCACAAATCTTATTACAAGCGATTTAAACAAAACATCAAAAAGATCTTACTCTATTTTTCGTCCCCGTGCACTCTCTCCATGCATCTATTACAGGGTACAGCAAAATATACTATAATTCTAAATTTTCATTATCTTCCCCTCTATGAAGACAGGGACCATCCCAATCAATTCTGTATTTATAGTGGCCAGCTTAACGTCCACTGTTTAGTAGATACACAAAATTACTTTTTGAATAAATGCCAATTGAAAGAATGAATCAACAGTCTTAAAGCACCAGTCAATGTTCTCACTATCCTCAAGGAGCTTAGAGTAAGTCCTTGGAAACCCTTCTAGAAAAGAAACATCTTACCAAGGAAGTTCCTTAAAAAAGACTAACATACAAGCATGTGTATTTGGTTGACCCTCCTTACCAGCCTGGGATATAAATTGTCATATCTGTTTTAATACTTAAAAATAATTGCTGGGAAACCTCCTTTGTCAAAAATAGCTGGCCCTCTAGTATCTCTCCCCTCTTCACCCTTCCTTCTACAGCATATCTGGAAGGCTTCCTCAGTTTTCCTTTGAAATAAAAATGAGGTGATTACCTGAGGCTGTAAGAAGTTCCCCAGAAAGCCAGACTGGGAATGATTTGACTTTTTGGCTAGAACTAGATGAGTTGAAAACTTGTTCTACAAAAAAATTTTTAACAACTTTACTGAGATATAATTCAGATATACTATAATTCACCCATTTAAAAAGTGCAATTCAGTGGGTTTCAGTATATTCACAGCGTTGTTGTTCTGCAAATTTTAATGCTTTCCTATCCACTGGCTTCAGAAGTAACCTTGCTGGCCCATATATCTGCACAGATCACAGTGATTTCTTCAGCAAGGAGAATGCAACTTCTAGTGGTACCCAAGGTCAAAGGTGCCCAATGCTTAGGCAACATAGATTGTGACTCCATGCTTTAAACTCATAAGCCCACTGTTTCCAGAATACAACCCTTACCCCAATGCCAGTTTGCCTGAGTGAGAAGTAAATTCAGGTCTTGAAACAACCATCCACCAAGACCTGGCTATTGAACTCTGGTTACAGTGTAGATTCTCTGTGGTATACACTGAGATGCGCAACACAGAGCTCCCTTCAAAGAAAGACAGGCTGCCCAGCTGCAGGCAAGATGGTCAGCAGATGGTTGCCAGCTCTCAGTGCTTCTGGTTGTCTGCCTCGGTTGCGAAGAGTTGCTTAGCCCCAGATCCCGCCCTTCTGGGGGCAACCCACATCCAGTCACTGAGTGAGCCAGGGATATAAAAGCCCAGCATCTGCTCTGATGGGCAATACTCATTCCAGAACTTTCTGCAGGGTGGGCTGAGACTTTGCTGGGCTGATTCACTGTTGGTTGGTTTTTTCTCTTTACAATACTGCTTCTTCTCCCTTCCTTTTACAAGTGTTGATCCCTAATAAACATCTTGCATCTCAGACTCCATCTCAGTGTCTCAGAAGTGACGGCTGTTTTCAGGAGTGGTGTGAGAAAGCAGGCAATAAGATGGTTTCAAAGCTGGATCACTTATGCCCAGCTGGCAATGAATGTCTCATCATTGGTGGAGGTGAAGCACCAATAGCCCCTGGCACAAAGTGGTAGCCCAGTCATTAAAACTTTCACTGGTGGTGAATTAGGTGGGTGTACAAGTGCACTGGGTACAGCCTATCAGGTATTTGAGACATATAGAAGAAATAGTAGCTATAACACAATTAGATGACTATTTCTAAGTGCCACTGATACACTAAAGAAAGATATTATAAAGTGAAGGGTGAGTGACAGCCAATTGAAATCCAGGTATGAAAGGAGTGAACCTCTTCGGTTACATACATACAAAGAAGTTCTCATTATTCACAGGGAAGGGCAGAAAAAAATGAGGATCAAGCCTAGTACTCAATAGTATGAATGACTTTATTTCAAAGAAGGCTAAACACAAAACCAAGGCAGGTCTATTATGTGCAGTTCGGAGAAATGTGTGGGTTTGTTGGAAAAACCCCAAAGTTGCTAGAAGACCTAGTCCATGTGAACTGATAGGAACAAGGAGAATAAGCATGGAAGTGGATCTGAGGTATTTGATCGGGGGACCAGAACATTAAGTTGGATAGGGAAGAGTCTACTGACTTTGGAGCTCTCTATTCAGATACACACTAACAAAAACCCCAAGGAAAAGAGTGACGTCGCTACTAGGATGGATCCTAGAAGCATGGAAAAAGTGATGGCTCATTCTCAGGGAAGTCAATATGTCATCATTGTCATGGCAGACAGTGGAGGAAGGGAATAAAGTGCTCAGGGAAGTGGGCATTTGGGAATGAATATATCATGTGAGGATGGAAGACACACCAAATGATCATGTTCCATGGGAATGCCCAGAAGACACACTATATACCATGGCTATAGGAATGCGATGGCGACAGGGACAACAGCATCACCAAAAAGTTTTGTGGTGGCTCTCAAATTCAAGATTGACAATAGGAAAGTTGTTATATAAATTGGTTTGCTGATAGCAAAAGAGGTAATAGGACCCTACAACCATAGAGCTAGGTAGCAGTGCTTAACCTCCAGAAGTCAAGGAGTTGCAATCATTGTAATGACCAAGCAGGTCAGAGTTGCAGCCAAGAAGACCTGAGCTGCACAGAGTTATAGAGATAGTAACAGAACACAACACCCTAAGGGTCACAAAAATGTGTAGCCAACAAGGGTACTTCTAATTTGTAATAGCAGAAGAACTCAAGCATGAATAACCAGAGGGCCGAAAACTGTTGTCCCAATAAAAAGTTACAATCCTTTATTCATTTTTCAAACCTGAGCTATTTCGCAGACCCGTAACACAATGACTGAAGGGGTGGCTGGATTCTTAGAAGGGAGGACCCTGCACACTACATCAAGTTTACACAATAATGAAAAGAATCACCGTGCTGGTGGGCCTCTTCCATCTCTGGAATCAGTGCATTCCACATCAATATCCAGGATGATAAGACTATCAGCTTTAAGTGAGTTGCAAAGCAGGAAAAAGCTCTGCTGCAGGTCTTGGCTACAGTACAAGCAGCCCTCACACTTGGACCATATTATCTGGTCCACCTTGTGGTGTGGGAGGTATCAGTGGTGGGAAAAGACGGCATATGCCAAGTCCCGATGGGAGAATCATAAAGTGGGTCCTCCGAAGTTTTGGGGCAAGGTATTGCCACTTGCAGTATGAAGTTATACATCTTTTGAAAAATAATTCCTGGCATGTTACTGGGCTTTGGTAAAGATGGAATGTCTGACTATGACTCACAAAGTGAACATATGGCTGGAACTGTCCATAATGAGTTGAGTCTTATAAGATCCACCAAATGACAAGGTACTGTGGACCCAGAAGCAATCCATAATAAAGTGAAATGGTACATCTGCAACTGAGCACAAACAGACCTGGAATCAACCACTGTTACACCATGCCCCTCTCCTTGGGCTCATTCTTACAGCTGTATGGGGAGTCTTGAATGATGAGCTAAAGGAGGAGGAAGATCCTCCAAATGAACAGATAAGGTGCAGTGTACCTTGTCTTCATTTTGGATAAAATGAGTGAGGCTATAATACATTCAGACTTATAGGCAATGGTGAAAGGCCCAACCAACTCTTCAGGGATATGGAAAGAAAAAGATGAGAAGTTTGAGGATAAGGAGGCTGGATTAAACATGTGGATTATGTACGAGATGGACATATGTGAATGGGTATAAAGTGTGAAGATGCCCACTAAAGAACATCTACCACAGAAGATGAAGTAATCAACCAAGTAGGCAAGATAACTTAGCCAATTAATGTCAGCCAGGCTCTGTCATCAGCCACTTCAGTGCTGGCTTGAGGAACAGATGAATAAAGTGGTCACAGTGGCAGAAAAGAACATGAACGTGCCAACATCATGGACTCCCACTTATCAAGGCCAGTTTAGCTACTGATTTCCAACCTGCCAACAATAGACATCAATGTGGAACCCCTGATATGGCATTGTTCAAGGCGCCCATCTAGCTACATGAGCCATCTCCATCCAGAAGGGACCATTAGTTTATGTTCATAGGACAAGATACAACATGTATTCCAGGTACGGGTTTGCTCTTTTTGCCCAGGGCCTCAGGCAGCACTCTATATGAGGGATTATGAAAGGTCTGATCCAAAGTATGGAATCTATAAAAAAAACTAATAAATAAAAACCTCAACTAAACAGAGTTAGGAGACCAGAAGTGGAAGTTCCCTTGCCCCATGGTGACAGCAGAGCCCAACAGGAAGAAGAAAGACTCCTCTTCTTTCCTGGCAAAGACTCGGCCAGTGAAAAGCAATAGACGGTTTACTACAGCCCTCCCAACTTCTTTCTCCTCTCTCTAAAAGCATTCTCCTTACCTTGCCGTGGGGGTTGCATGTGGCTCAACACGGGTGCAGACCCCAAACTGCAATTCTCTGCTGATCCTGTATAACTCCATCTTTGCTGGAGAAATATCTGGCAGCCTATTTGTTTTAGGTCAACATTTTGGTGGGACCAGAGAAAATTCCCGATGGCTCTGGGGCTGGTGAGCAAACAGGTTTGGTATCCACAACTGAGCCCGTTGTCACTCACTGTTTTTCTGTCTGGCCCTGGAATTTGAAGATAGGGCTTTCTCCTAGAATTGAGGCCATGCTCTCCTTGCATTTGAAGCTCTCCAGGCTTTATTCAAGATTTATTTAAAGGTTTCGTCTTTCTGGTTAAGGCCTTGTTCTGTATGTGAGGACTAGTTTGGCACTTCAGTCTGATCTTGAGATCAGACTGTTTCAACTAAAGCTGGCTGAAAATGCCTTCAGCCCAACTCCTTCAGGAAGGGGCTGCTTCAAATTAAACTGTGCCAGTACAGCTGCTGGCCTCTCCTTAGGGAGGGCTATTCTCTGGAAGCTGGCTGATAAAGCCTTTGACATGGCTCCTCCAGAAAAAAGCTATTTCCTTTGAACTGGCTGGTAGTCAGGCTTGCAAGCTGTTTGAACTGAGCTGCTTGTGCTTTAAGCTGTTCAAGCCATTTGAAAATTGTTCTTTACTCTAGAGGAAAAACCTCTAGAAAATGGGATCCCAGTTATCTAAGTATTTTGAGCCACCTACAGGGATTCCAGCCTATTTCGTGTTCAAAAACCCAAACGGACTGACCTGACCAAAGGCAGTTTAGAATACCAATGGCCATTATGGGGAACTTCTGAAATTCCCAAACTTAATTTCCTTGAAACTGAATTGGACTATAATAGCTCAAAAATTTCCAGAACTGAGTGGAATGTTTATTTCAAATGGTAATTTGAGGTTTCTCAACCTTATCAGGAATTTAAATTTGCCCCTCTGCAAAATACTATTTTAAGATTAACTGAGGCAAACAAACAATTGAAAAAAGATAAAATGACTCCTGAAGCCCGAGGCTCTTCTTCCTTGGCTTTTTTGTCTCGGGTTGCACCTCTGGTGCCATCTTGTCTCTCTCCCTTAGCTCCTCGTGGCAAGACTCTGCCTCCATTGCCACCTTCTTCCATTCCTTCTACTCCCGTGTCTCCACTATAACCTCAAGTCCCCATACTAATTATTTCACCAAATTTCCCCTTTTCTCCAAAACTCTCCCCACTCCCTTTTCCTCTGAACTTGTCAGAATCTCTTCCTTTAAAATTAAGCCTTCTGAGGATCCAGAAGCTAAACTCTTAATTTCTTATATTCCCTGGACTAAAGTTGAACTGCAAGCCACCAACAAAGATTCTCCCAAAGTAACCTAAGATCCTCACATATTTTCTGAGGAGTTCAATATAGTCATTCACATTTATCAACCTTGTTTCTCTAACTTATATCAGCTGGTTCATATGCTTGTCAGTGATGGCCAGGCCCAGCATTGGATGAAAACGCTAACTGGGAAAATCCTGAAAGGTATCTAGAATTACAACTGGGAAACCAGCCAGCTAACTTATTATATGATTAGGCTTAGACAATCTCTAGGCGACTTCGAGCAATTCCGAGGGGCTTTCCAAAGCCTGTTGATTAGAACAAACTTCATGCTTGTACACAAAAATCTGATCTGTTCATGATTATCACAGTCGACTTCAGAATGTTTTTAAAGAAAATTCTGATCTTCCTTAAGATGTTGATTCCACCTGGGTAGCTTCTAACTCTTTATTAATAGGCACAACCAGGACCTTTCCCTTTTAATACAAAAGACCACGATGGAATGGGAAACTATGTCCACTTCAGATTTAGTTAATCTGGCATACCAGTTCTCTCATACTCTAAATGAGTTACCTCCAAGGAAGACCGATAAAATTCTTAATCTTCAACTCCAACAAATGAAGGCTTCTAAACGAAACCAAAACCCTCCAAGTTTCTGCTATTATTGCAAAGAGCCAGAATGTTAGAAAAGAGATTGTTACAAATTTAAGAGCTTTAGGTACCTTCAGCCCTCTAACCAGCCTTTTCTTTGTCTTCCCAATTCTCAATGGCAGGGCTCTGAGGAACTATAGGGGCTCTTCCCAATCCTTCCTCTTAATCAGTTTAGAGAAACGCTTCTCCAGATTGGGGATGAATCTCTTCCACTTATAACTGACTAGAGCTACACTCTTGGTGCTCAACCCCACTACTATAAAACAGCCCCTGCCTCGGAGTACTAACTCAGTTCCAATAGTTGGGATTTCTCATGAAACTCAAGAGGTTACTGTCTCTGAATGTATTTCCTTTTTTTTAAGGCCCTTTGAGAGATATACACCCTTTTCTCCTTAGTTCCTCTGCCCTTATCCATTTATTACATCAAGGCTTCTTAGAGAAGTATAATGCTAGAATTTCTTTCTCCCAAAAGGGGGAAGTATTCAATAATTCTAGAATTTGACAGTTGTCATCAAAGTAACCAACCAGGTGAATTAAATGACACTTTGACATCTTTTATTTGTTTCATCTCTGATGGTACTAGAGCAGATTCTGGAAACACTGATCATTTGACCCTATTAAATCAGCTACCACTTTCCTTATGGGCAAAAGCTCCAACTGATGTTGGCAAAATTCACAGTGTACCTCCCATCAAAATTCAAATAGACCCCACAAACCTCTCCCCAGAATTAATCAGTATCCTATAAGTGAAGAAGCCCTTCAAGGCATAAAACTCATAATAAAAGATTACAAGGCTCAAGTCTTCATGATCCCTTTTACTAGCCCCTGGAACACTCTCATTTTACCAGTGAGAAAACCTAAAGGCCAAGGGTGGAGGTTTATCCAGGACCGCCCGATAAACAGCATTGTTATCCCTCAACACCCTGCTGTTCCTAACCCTCACACATTACTAACATCCATTTCTACCGGAAGTAAATTCTTTACTGTAATTGATTTACACAGTGTATTCTTTAGTATTCCAGCTGATGAAGCTAGCCAATACCTTTTTGCCTTCACCTGGGAGGAAAAGCAATTCACCTGGACAGTAATGCCTCAAGGTTATGCTAAGAGTCCTTATTTTTTGCAAATTCTAAAGGCTGAACTGGATGACATAAAGTTCCCTAGAGTTTTACTTTGGTATAATATGTGGATGATTTGCCTTTTTGCTCTTCTTCTCAAGTCTCCTCACAGGAAGACACCATCTACTTGCTAAAGCTTTTAGCCTTAAAGGGACATAAGGTTGCCAAAAAAATTGCTATTTTCCCAAACTCAGGTTTGATATTTAGGGCATCTGATATCAGAACGAGATCTACACCTAGATCCAGATAGACTTCATGGTGTCCTAAGTGTCCCCAAACCCAAAACTTAGCACCAACTGCCAGGTTTTCTCAGGCCAGTTGGTAATTGCTGAACTTGGATTCCAAATTTCTCTCTTACAGCCAAACCTCTGTATCTTTTGCTCAACAACAACAACCCCAGCCTAATTTTACGGGAAGAACTGAATGACATAGCCATCGAGGCCAGGCCTTAAAGGAGAGTGTGATGAAACCACCTTCCCTTAGGCATCCCAAGGGATGTCCCTTTTTGTATATGAAAAGGAAAGGAATGCCCTAGGGGACTCACTCCCAAACATGGGGACCACCACCATTAACAATCAACTGACAACTGAGTCTTCACTGCCCCATTTACAATCATAACCAAAGATCCATGGGGAACTCTGTGCTCCCTGTCCCTTCAACTCTGCACTCTGCAGGGTTAAAAGTCCTGATCTACAAAAGGGTGACAATTTTACCAGAGGAAAACATGCAAGCCTATAAGCTATGACTGCTGTCTAGGGATCTGGGGCAAGCAGAGGAGTCATCATCTTGGCAGGAATAACTGAATTAGATCATCAGGAAGAGGCAGAACTGCTGTTACACAATGGGGGCCGGAAGAGATACCTATAGGACCCAGCTAACCCAGTTGGGGGCCTTGTGGTACTCTCTTGCCAAACTAAGTGTAAATAGACAGATACAGCAATGCAGGTATGAGAAGAACATGGCGACCAAGAGATTGGACCTGTCAAGAATGACAGTCTGGGTAATGCTACCAGATGAGTCACCAAGACCAGCAGAGATGACGGCTAAGGGTGCAAGAAATCTAAAACGAATTGTACAGGGGAGAGAAAGCAGCAATTGTGGCCCTGAGGTCAACTGCAGCAGTGGGGCTGGAGTTGATTCTGCTAACCTCCCTCTTTTAAATTTCAGGCCCACAAAAATCCTGAAGGAGCTGCTCCTCAAACATATACAGAAAAGTGGATACAAGGGACAAATGTGGGGGTCGGGGGGAGGCTATACTGAATATTAAGATGTGCCACTCAGATTCTCCTCCAGGGAAGGACTAGCTGCCTTCAGGGTTTGTCACAGCTGCACGAGCTATCAATTGCTGCTATCAAACTATCTGCCAAACTTAGCAGCTTAAAACAAGAATTTTATCTCAAATTTTTATAGGTCATGAATCAGCATATGGCTTAGCTGGGTACCTCTTGCTCAAGGTCACTCATGAGGTTGTATCAAGCTGTTGACTGGGGCTGCAGTCTCATCTGAAGATTCTACTATGTGGGGGACTTGGAGCATCACTTCCAAGCTTACTGATGTGGTCCCGCAGCCCCTTACCAAGTGAGCCTCTCTGAAGGGCTGTCTCACAACAGGACAGCTGGCTTCCCCAGGGTGAGTGATCCAAGAGAAAGTGTGATAAGGAGCCTCACCCCAGGGCAGCCACACCCAGTGACTGAATGAGGCACAGATTAAAAAGGCCCAACAAATTCACTTTAACATGGGTCGTTGACAGGCAACACTCACCTCCAGGCTCCGTGCCAGGCTCCCTGCCAGGTTGGCCTGGGCATTGTCAGACCTGAATCACAGTTCAAATTTTTCCTCTGCCCACTCCTACTTACCTCTCCTTCCTCTCATAAGAGCTGACCCCTAATAAACATCCTGTACCCCAAACTCCATCATCTGTGTGTGTGTGTGTATGCGTGCGCACGCAGGAGGTGGCATTATTTCCTTTCCTGTTCTTGCTGAGTGTTTTCCTCCCAGGAGACTCCAAGTCCCTTTTCTAATTCACTGCTTCCTCCCCACTGACAAGATCTATAGGACCGTGGACAGGGAAGGTCAGTCACCCCTAAGCCATAATGGTCTTGTAATACTTTTCCCAAGGTAGCAGCTACTGCCTGGTCTTGTATTTAATACGGTTTTGGTTGCAAGGATGGTAGATGAGATGGAGAGAAGTTCTCAGACAATTTTCATGAATTAAGAGGTCTATCCTACACTGAGAAATTTAACCTAAATAGACATAATTAACTTTCAAATGGCGATTTTCTTTAAATTTCACAAAATCTACTTAGTAAACAAATAATGGTATTACCATATGAGAGGTTCTCCTGTAGAGATACATGGAGAGTGGCAAGAGGCACATCAAACAAAGCAAACAACTCAGTTTTGTTTTTACTTTTGTTAACAATCTAGTGGTTTAAAAGTTTTAAAATTTGGAATGTACATACTACTTAGGTTCCATCTCAAGATATATATTCTTCAATGAAATAAGAATTCTCCAATTCTTTTGAGAGTACATAAATGACCAAACATAATACATATAATTTAGAAGCAGAGTTATAATGAAAATGCAAATTAATTCAAAGGTCCATAGTGAGATCATTCGGCCATATGGTCACTAATGAAGTTGCTGATTGTTATAGAGTCAGCACCCCAGTCAGAAGACAAGATGGAAAATATCTGCTGTCTTTTGATTTCCTTATAATATTTTTAAATTTTTAATTAAATTTTAAGAAATAGTTTCCATCTTAGAAATGTTTTTTTACACCATGGAGCACTACAAACTTTGTAACTACGAAATGTTAAAATTTTTTGAATAATTATTTCCCATGTTGTATAATGAAATCAAAATACTACGTTTGTAATTTAGCATACAAAATATATACCAATGGGGATTCATTAATTTATTCATTCATCCAAGACATATTTATTAGCATCCATAATGTGCCAGGAACTGTTCTAGGTCTTGGAGAGATACAGCAGTAACCAAATCAGACAAGATTCCCTGCCTTCGTGGTGTCTGCATTCTACCCTGGGAGACATAAAGTAAAAATAAATAAATAAATAAAATACGTAGTACATTAAATAAGTTAAAAGTTCTAAAAATAAAAGCAGAGAAGAGTGACATGAAATGTGGGTGAAGGGTGGGGAGTGAGAGTTGAAAGTTTAGATTCTGTGTTGAGGAAAGACCTCACTGAGAAAGTGACTTGAGTGAAGACCTAAAGGAAATGAGGAGATGAGCCTCACACACATCTTGGGGGAAGAACACTCTCAAGCAGAGACAGCAATTGCAAAGTCCCTGAGGCAGGAGTCAATCTTGCATGAGTAAGAAACAGCAAGGTGGCCAGCGTTGTGAAGAAGGGCAAGATACCAGAGATGAAGTCTGAGATGGGGAGGCGGGAAGGACACTTTGAGGGTCACAAGGAGTACTAGAGCTTTACTCTGGGGGAGACGAGGTCTTTGGAGGGTTTTGAGTACAAACAACATGGCAGGATCTCACTAAGTTTTAATAGAATCACTCCAGCTGTCCTGGGGAGTGGTAAATGGAGCAAAGTTAGAAATGGGGACCCAAGTTCAGAGCTATATCAAGGAGAGAGGTGATGGGGACTTGTCCAGGATGATGGCAGCAGAGCTAGTAAGAAATGGTCACTTTCTCAGGTAGACCTCTTCATTCAAGGACTTCAAATACTCAGGGCATTTTACTTTACTCTGTAATCCTTGTCATGTACAGAGAGCCACCAAATTGTTTTCTGTTTCAAAACAGACAATACATGGGACAACCTAGGACAACCCTTTGCAAATTAACCCAAGAACCCTTAAATATTCAGTCATTTTCTCCATGCTGCTTCTGCTAATCTCTTAGTCTGTCATGCCTTTTCTGTCCCCTTCCTCTTACTCTATCCTACCCTTGAACTCTATTTACAATGGTTAAATTTATGTGTTAACTTGACTGGGCCAGAAGATGCCCAGATATTTGGTCAAGCGTTATTTTTGGTGTGTCTGTAGGGTGTTTCTGGAAGAGATTAGCACTTGGATTGGTGGACTGAGGAAAGTAGATTGTCCTCCCCAATGTAGGTGGGAATCATCCAACCCATTGAGTGCTCAAATGTAATTAAAAAAGTGAATGCAATTTAATTCTCTCTCTGCCTGACTGTTGAGCTGAGACAATGGTCTTCTGCTCTTAGACTGGTACTCCACTCTTGGTTCTCAGACCTACAGACTCAAACTAGAATTTACATCACTGGCTTTTTTGGGTCTTCAGCTTGCAATGTGGGATTTCTCAGTCTCAATAATTTTATGAGTCAATTCCTTATGATAAATCCCATTTAATATTCTTCTCTCTCTCTCTGTCTCTCTGTCTCTCTCTCTCCCCCCCTTATTGGTTCTTTCTCTGTAGAACCCTGACTGTTAATACACTGTTCAACCCCATGCATCAAGACTCATTGTTGAAGTGATACTTCTTATATTATAGCTTTCTTATTTTTTCCAACTAAAAAGGAATCAGTTCGTCTTTGCTCCAACCACAGTGTCTTCTATTTCTCTCATTTCTGCCTTTGGACTTGTACCATGGTACAATCCTTACCACAGCCATTAGAATACAATCTTTGTGCCTTCTGGTTTCCGGAACAGTGCTGTAAATATTTCTTGAACTTACTTAATACCCAAAGAGCCTTTGTTTATAATTAGACCTAGCTAAAAATGAATGCCACAATTCTTTACACACTTGACATTATGATGGTTGTTAGGGATACTGGTATCAACTGTACTAAGTTAGCTTAGTGATTTTTTTCCTAGGTAAAAAGAGTCAAATTATTAGCACCATAAAATGGCAGGAAAAGAGAAAACTAAAGAGAGAAGAATAAAGTGATGTAGTCATTGGATACCAACCAGGAAAAAGAGTAGGGTCTCCAGACAAGAGCAGAATATAAGATCTGGACTAGATTTAGACACATGGAAGCAAAAATGGGAAAGGACCCTGTCTATAGGACTTAATACCAGAAAAATCAAATAAAATTGAAAAATCAGGGAGGGAAAATGAAAACAATTGAAATTAAAATGATTCTAAAGATTTAAGAAGCTGACACAAACCTACCAAAAAAATAATGGATACAGAGTCCATTAGGAGCAGCTCATTTATTGTTCAAAAAACAACTATGGGAATAACAAACCAAATGTATGTTGGAAACATTTATAATCACTTAATTGCAAAAATGGAACCTATAGATGCCTTTCCCAAAATAGAAATATAATGCCAGTCATGAATAAGTTGAAGTCAAGGTCAAGAATATATCAGTATGACACATTTTGAAAGTAGTCACAAAATTCCTGGAAAAAGTTCATTGTTATTAATGTAGGGCAATCTAAAATGAACCTCTTAAAAGAGAAGTTGAAGAAATGAGCCAGCACAAAGGATCAGATTGTCAAACCAGATTCATATGACACAGATTTTACTCAATATCAAAGCTTACTAAATAATTATAAGAATATTAGGCATTCAAGAGGCTCAGATGAAGCAGAGTGAGTTCTAGGACATCAACAGTGGCTCCCCAGGTCCTTTCTTCCCGCATGGGACATGCACCTCTAGCCCAGGATAATAGATAAGTTCTTAAAGGGAGGCTCTTGGGTTCCTAATGCAGCAAGCCATGTTTAAATTATGAAATGTCTCAGCTTCATACTCAGCAGTGTCCTGTAGCCTATGCAACATTCTCCAAGGAGCCATGTCATTTATCCTGGGTTCCATTTATTGTATGTAATCCTTAGTTAGGGATATCCTACTATGGGCATTCTAGAGATAAGGTCTGTTCCTCCTAGCAAATAGCTAGTCCATTTACCCAGAGGTCCATTTGTTAAGGAGATTAGACTGGGTTATCTGCCTTCTTTTCCTTCCCTAGGGGACTTTCCTCTGGTGAAGGAAGAGAATGAATCCCATGGATCCTGGCCAGCTGCTTTAACATCTTCCTCCCAGGAAGTTTAAGACATTGTTTCTTATGACAATGTAGTGCTTTTTGTAAGAAAATGCAAAGTTAGTTTTGGAAGGGGGTGGGGTGGAATGTATCTTAAAAGATTTAAGGTAAATAAGTGTTTATAAAATCCCTGAGTCTCCAATTTAAAGACAAGGAAGTGAGAACGGTATTTGGAGGAAGGGTAAAATAAATGATAATTCTACTGAGGATACTTTTCACAGCATCTGGGGAAACACAGGGTAATGTGTTTAAAACTACAAAGAATGTGGAATGTTCTCACATTATTGGTAGCAACAATGATTCCCAAGCTGGCTTTAGCCATGAACTAGATCACCTCCCTTCACAAACAACTTACATATGTTGAAAAAATAAAAACCACATGTGACAGAATATTAAAATGAGATTCTTCCTGCTTCCTGCAGCTGAACAAGAAGATAACAGATGCTCTATCCCTAGGTGAGTATTACCCATCATGACCTAGAACCCGTTAGAGGATGTGAGATAACAGGACCCCAACAGCAAAGACTTTGAGGAGTGTCCTGCCAAAAAATCAAGGGTCACTGCAGAAGCTGTAGCAAAGCTGCAGCCTGAGAGAAATGCAGCACCTGCATCCCAGGAAGTTGCAGGGGGATGTTCTTAGTGAGAGTATCTGAGGAAACCCTGAATGTGTTCCCCAGAAAGGGGCAACTTCAAAATCTGCAGGCTCACATAGCACCAAGTGTCTTAGGAAAAAACTAATCAGGTAATAACTTTCCTGTCCTCCTGTCCCTTTCCTTCTCTCCTTCTACCTCCAAATTTTTCCCATTAGCAGCCAGAGAGAAAAGTAGAAACACTCTAACAATGAGGAAACAGAGAGGAAAGATCAATTTTTCTGTATTTAGGTTCTGCCTGCTGTCAGTCTCAAAAGTTTATTATCTGGGACAGGACCTTCTTAATTACGGAGTTGAGATTTGGGGTGTGTGTGTGTGTGTGTGTGTGTGTGTGTGTGTGTGTGAGATTTCTATTACCTAAGAGTAACCAGAAGAAAATTTTATCCAGTTGTCAAGGTGGGGCTAATACCCACTGATTAGATTTAAAGACACTGTGAGAGACAAAATGAAATTGCTTTGCAATTATACCTTGTGAAAACTGCTTGTTCAATGCATTGGTCACATTTATTTACTAACTTTAATCTTAATATCCCTGCAGAAACATAATTAGTAGAGTTAAAAGTACCTTAATTGGGAAAAAAATGGAAGAAATCAAACTGACTCTAAAGGAAGAGAATATGATTTAAACTATTGTTTCTATTTATTAAAATAATGAATCAATAATTGGCATGTAATCAAAAAGTACACATTTGTTATTTTACAAACTGAGGAAATGCATAGAAGCAAAAACAAAAGAAAAATAATTGTATTTTATCTTGCAGCTAATAACCACTATTAAAACTTTGGATTATATCTTTTCAAGTGTTTCATAGATGGGATCCTCTGTGAATATTTTTTCTACTAAAAACGTATCAAAATTCCATGTCAACAAATATAGCTTTTTAAATTTAAGGGTGGTAATATAGCCCATTTTAGTTAACCACTTGCTAATATTAGATATTCTTTATAATTTTACATTATTATAAACATCCCCCTTTATACTCCTTATATATTTCCCCTACTTTTCCACTCATTTTTAGGATGAATTCCTAGCAATAGAACTGGAGGTTCAATATATACGAATTTTATTTATGCCAATAAATATTGTTCCAGATAACTGTTATACTAATTCCCACTTCATCCTCAGCAATTATGAAGGTAATCTTGATATCTACCTGAGAACTGGAAAATGGTACCTTATTACTGTTTGTACTAGGTTCATAGGGCGGCCATAACAAAATACCACAAACTGGGTGACTTAAAAACAACAGAAATTTATTTTCTCACAGTTCTGGAAGCTAGAAGTCTATGTGCCAGCACGGTTAAGTTTCTCTGATATTTACAAGAGAGAAACCTTTCTTGCCCCTTTCTGGTTTTTACTGGTGGTTGGCAATCTTTAGCTGCTCCTTGGCTTTTGCACCCACCTCACTCCAATCTCCTCCTCTGTGGTCACATGGTAATCTCCCTGTGTGTCTCTGTCTGTGTCCAAATTTCCCTTTTCTAGGAACATCAGTCGCACTGGATTAGGACCAACCCTAATGACTTCATCTTACTTGATTATATTTGCAAAAACCCTATTTCCAAATAAGGTCACATTCACAGGACTAGGAGTTTGTACTTCAGCACATCTTTCTGGGAAACACAATTCAACTCACTACATTGTTCTAATCTATATTCCTCTGATTACTAGTAAAGTTGAGACATTTCATATTTTATTTGAAACATTTTGATGCTTGATCCTTTGTCTACTGTTCTAGTAGAGATATGTATTTTAAAAAATTTACTGGCAAAGTCTTTCCATAAATTAGACATGTTAGTTATTTTATAGTTTATATGTTGCAAATGTTTTCCCATTTGCCTTTTAATTTTCCTTACTATTTTTTTCCTTTACTACATAAAAGTTCAAAATGCTTTCTTAAATCTAGCAACACTTCCCTTTGTGAGCTCTGATATGAGTGATAAAAGTCCATCTGAATAAAATATTACATTGATAATCATGTAATTTTATTCTAAGTACATTTTCGATTTCATTTCATTAAATATTTTTAATTTATCTGAAATTTATCTTAAGGAAAGATATTTATATATATAAAGTTCCAACTTTGTACATAGAAACTATGAGATATATAATTATATTGTTAAAGTCTAATCAGCCAAAGACTAGTACAGGAACAAGCTTGTAGTCAAACAAAATCAGATTTATTGACTCAGTGTGACAAGGCACTCCAGAGGAACCATGGAATGCTGCCCTTCACCAGAGAGAGAGAGAAGGAGAGAAAATTCTTTTGTAAGCTTTGAGTTCCTACACAAGTATTCTGAAGAGGAGATAAGGGGCTCTGGGATCAGTTCTGAATTGGTTACTATTTCTGAGGTGGGATTGGAGAAGCTGGATTAATTCGGATTGGGTGCTGTCACCAGACAAGGATGGCTTAGCAATTGTGTATCCCAAGTAGCAGACGGGTGCAGCAAAGTGGTCTGGGGGCATCATTAGTACAAAAATTGTAGTTACACAAAGAGTACTGTTTTGGCATTTTTCAGGTGTTGTATCACCTCAGAAGAAACAGTGGTTCCTGTCAACTTTGGAGCAGGCTTTTTCTGGGTCTGTACCCAAAGCCTGATGAATGGTAGGACTACTTTTTCCTTTTTTTTGTATAAGCTGATTTTCACTCCTTCAGTCCCAGAAAAGTTTCTACTCTTTCAATATATTTATTATATATTTAATATACATATTTATATATTTTATAACAACCCATTGGTCATACTTTAACCCACTAATCTGAACTGCATTATTAATCACATTTCTATATATACTTGAACATTTCTATTCTGTTTATTTCATTCTAAGAAGCTTTCTGATTATAGTGGCTCCAGAATTGTTGTTTTGATTTAAAAAAAAAAAAGAGAGAGAGACATAATATTCTCTTTCTTAATCTAATGTCTGATTCTCATTTTCATTTATCTTGAATTACAAGTTTAATATTAATATTGCAAAATGTACTTATCAGTTAGGATTAACTTCAACTGTAAGTATGAGAAACCCCAAATGACTGTTAAGTGTTTTAGAAGGTTAGTGGTCTAGGACAGATAGGGTGCTCCCCTGTCAGGGAGCCCGTTCCTCCTGTCTTTATTACTAAGTTGTGAGTAGCCTTAAGTTTATGGTCCTGGATAGTAGCAACCATGTTCCCAGCTGTAGAATAGGGAGAGGAATGAAGACTGAGGAAGGGATGAAGAAGAAAGCAAAGAGCACATATATGCTATTTCTTAAGGAAGGCTTTGAGAAGCTGGTATAGGACACTGCTGCTTACATCTCATTGGCCAGAGATGTCACATAGCTATACCTACTAGCATAGGAAGCTGATAAATATGGATTTTATTCTGGGATACTATGAGATTAGCTAAAAATTCCATTATCGTGGAGGAAGAGGAGAGGAGACATATGGGAGCAGCTAGCAGTCCCTACAGTAATGTAACCAGTATCTCTTCTCCAATTCTTTTATAATATTTATTTTTTCCTTTCATTGGTATCAAAATTTTTCTTTTTTATATTTGTTTTTTAATAAATTTTTATTGAAATATAGTTGATTTACAATGTTGTGTTATATTCAGGTGTACAGTAAAATGATTCAGTTTTACATATATATAAATATATATATTCATTATATATATATATTCACTTAGATTCTTTTCCATTATAGATTATTACAAGATATTGAGTATAGTTCCCTGTGCTATACAGTAGGTCCTTGTTGGTTACCTATCTTATATATAGAAGTGTGTATATTTTAATCCCAAACTCCTAATTTATCCCTCCCCCCTTCCCCCTTGGTAACCATAAGTTTGTTTTCTATGTTGGTGAGTCTATTTCTGTTTCGTAAATAAGTTCATTTGCATCATTTTTTTAGATTCCACACATAAGCAATATCATATGACATTTATCTTTCTCTGTCTGACTTACTTCACTTTGTATGATAATCTCTAAAGCTTTTGCACAGCAAAGGAATCTATAAACAAAACAAAAAGACAACCTACGGAATAGGAGAAAATATTTACAAAGGATGCAACCGACAAGGGCTTAATTTCCAGAATATACAAACACCTCATATAGCTCAACATCAAAAAAAACAAACAACCTAATCAAAAAATGGGCAGAAGATCTAAATAGACATTTCCCCAAAGAAGATATACAGATGGCCAACAGGCACATGAAAAGATGCTCAACGTTGCTAAATTATTAGAGAAATGCAAATCAATACTACAATGAGGTACCACCTCACCCAGTCAGAATGGCCATCATCAGAAAGTCTACAAATAATAAATGCTGGAGAGGGTGTGTAGAAAAAGGAACACTCCTACGCTGTTGGTGGGAATGTAAACTGGTGCAGCCACTATGCAGAACAGTACGGAGGTTCCTTAAAAAACTAAAAATAGAGTCACCATATGATCCAGCAATAGCATTCCTGGGCATATAGCTGAAGAAAACTATAATTTGAAAAGATACATGTACCCCTATGTCCATAGCAGCACTATTTACAATAGCCAAGACACAGAAGCAACCTAAGGGTCCATCAATAGATGCATGGATAAAGAAGATGTGGTGTATATACATAATAGAATATTACTCAGCCATAAGCAAGAATGAAATAATGCCATTTGCAGCAACATGGATGGATCTAGAGATTATATTTTTTATATTTGTTATAGAAGAATGTACCAGCAATAATTTTCTAAGTTTTACTACTGTCCCAAGGATTCTCTCTATATCCTCCATAGAGGCAACCACTATCAAATCTTTGAATATTACATTCCAAAAATCATTTTACAAAACATTGTTTATGCTGCCATTTAAAAAATGTTTCTGTTTACTATGGATGATAAGGAGTTAGCCTTTTCACCACCACTCTCCCTCACCCACATATTTCCCATCCATCTAGGATCCAGTTAATTATAATTGGTTAGATCAGCATTCATTTTTAATGTAATTATGATTAGGTAAATGTTAAAAGCTGAGCCATGTAGGATAAACTGATTTCATTTTTTCTTTTATAACCTCTCCCAATTAATTGTTTTGTTTAGTTTTCTAATTCTTCCCTATATTATCTACTATCAGCCATTCTCTCAATTTCATCTTCTTAGACCTCTCTCTATCCCTCTGCTCCAATCTGTAGTGATGTATCACTAGTACACATCTCTCATCCTTGTATTTCCCTTCACTATCACTAAGAGGATTCTCCTTGTCTCTCTCCTGTATAGTATTCTCTGATTCCTGATACCAGGTTCCTCTTTTTGGTTCAATCCCACTTTTTGATGGGATTGAACTCTTCCAGTAGGTAACTAAAATTGCTGTTCAAAAAAAGAAGTTTTTCAGAATTTTCTTTTTTGAAGGTATGATAGAAACTTGTTCTTAATCTTAATTTCATGTTTGAAAATATATGTTGAAATTCTTGATATCTAAAGGATAGAAATAATTTCTGGACTTGTTATATGCTACAAACTCCTTATAAGTCTCTTACTTGGATACAAATATCTCTAAGAATAAATGAAAGGTTTTATCATCTCTAAAATCCTAAAATAGAGATTTTTAAATATCTTGACCTGAATCTACTTTCTAAACAACATATGGAAGTACTTTCAGTCTGTGTGTGATTGAATCTGGTCTCTTTGTTGGCACTTTTACGTCTAAGGTAGAGAGGGCACCAGCTCTCTGGAGAGATAGACTTCAGATTCAGAAAAGCGTTTTCCCATATTCAGGGGAACCCATCAGAAAAAAAAAAAAGAAGTCAGAGAAAAGCCCACCACTGACAGGCTTTCTATTTGGGTTAGCCATGTACTTGATCTTTTTCTGGTGAAACAGCTGAGTGAGTGCTGGTATGGATTTTTGACAGGACAAGGGTCTACACTAGAGGGCTCTTATCCCTCCTATGGACTATATGTGCCTTTCCACGTACAGAGTTTGCTTAGATTTCCATTTCTTACTTCTCTCAACAGCACATGGTTTTACCTGGAAGAAAAACTGGAGTTAAGCTGGTTCCACCTGTATCCACGTAGCCATATTTACTAAAAGTTTACGACACATTATCAGTATTTTTTGCTTGCTTCAGCAATTGGCTTCGATTAATTTTGTTTACCCTGATCCCACCACCCTTTGACAGTTGTACTCTTTTACTGGAGGAAATTTTTAGAAATTTGCTCCTCTTAGAGTTCCCTTTATCTCAATTTTTTTCCCCCTAAGGTAAAGACAGAATACTATCCGTACAATAAACTAGAAATTCATCATTTTGATTTGAAATTTTGGAGAGAAAACACAGCACTATTCTTTAGAAATTAACAGAATGGTAATAGGTTTTTTCCTATTTCACCAGAACTGGTTACTAGGATCCAGAGTTGAGGACAAAAATTTGCCAAGTTTCTGATATGCTCAAGAGAACAAAATTAAAGAGGAAAAAAAAAGCCACTTCAGAATTCATTAGAAGACAGACAAACTCTCTCTATTACCTTCTACTGTTATCCCAGAGCTTCCTAACCCCAGTCTATATACATTGAAAACTAAATAGGAGAGAGGTGTGAGAGGAAGGGAGTCACAGGAGTCCTGAGACATTGGCTGTATTCAGAGGAAGAGTCCATAGAGTTGAGGGAAAGGAGATCCCAAAGAATCACTCACAGAGGTTAAGGATGCCAGTGAGTAAGGAAGACTGGCATTTCATTCCCCATTAGAATACTTCTGCAGCAGCAAATTTTCTGATCTTCTTCTGCATTTATCCGAACTAGTGAGAAAAGAAGTGGAGAGAGACAGCAGGGCAGAGAAGAGTTCAACAGTGTAGCAACCTGCACTTCCATCATGTGGCATGGCAAGTTTGTGGCTCAATTAGATACAATGAAAGTTAGCCTGACCCCTATCCAAGATGACCACCTGCTGGAAAAATAACCCTAGTAACGAGCAGCTATGGGTACCCTGCTGGGGTATACATGAAAAAGCAGAAGTGGAAAAATCTTGGCAGTAATGAGGATGTCCCCATAGAGCACCTGAAGAACTCAACCATGCCTTCAATGAAAATGATAGCATTTGTGTGTCTGGCAAGAGAACATCAACGGCCAGTCAGGATTCTCCAAAAGAACAGCAATATCAGAGAGAAGCCCACAACACTAACTATGAAAGAGACACCTGTCCCTTTCCACCTTTCTTATTCCCTCCTCCCAGACTCCAACCCCAAAAGAGATATTGATCCAGAAGTGAGAGGGGGGAAATGAGTGGAGGAGTAGACTGTGCCTCCTTTCCACTTCAAGATGAAGTTTAGGTATTCCTGGGAAGAGGGGAAGAGATGATAATGAAATTGAATATAAGGTAGATGCTTTTAAACTGGGTTCAACTAAAAATATCTTTTTAATAATGATCAAAGAGTTATGGGATCTGTCTGAGATAGCTTTAGGGGATTATAAAGGGAAAGTCTGCATGGTCCAGTTGGGACAGCAACTGGAGTAAAAGATTAAACAAGCATTGTTATGCTCATATCCTACTGGATTTAGCCTATTAATAGGAATAAATGTAGAAGAAAACAAATATGAAATAATATAACTTTATAAATAAGTCCAAAGAGAAAAGAATATAGATAAATTTTGGTTTTATTTGGAATTATAGGGGTGTGGGCAAGGAGGTCAAAAGAGATGCTGAAGAATTTTAATAATTTACAATTGCCAATGAACAATTTTATGTCATGATTCTTAGAAATCAGCTTTTGGTGGTCATAAAGTGAAAAAAAACCCTCAGAAACATTTTCATGCATTCTTTTCTTCAACTGATCGAACATCTCTATGTACCAAACACTGGCTAACTCACTAAGACACAACAGACCTCCTCCTGCTCTCCTGAAATCTGTGTTTTTTTCTTCTAGATGCTCAGAAGAAAGAGCTTCTTAGGACACTTAAGAAAGGCACAGAAATCCCTATGATCCATGATCTTTCATGTAAGGGAAGAGAGCATTGTCTAAGCACCTGTTATGTGCCAGGTGCTTTTATGATCATTACATAATTTAATCTTTAGTGTAAATATGAAGTATTTGTCCCTATGTGGGGAATGAACAAATTGAGGCTTAGAATCAGTAACTTGCCCAAGTTCACTCAGCCACATAAATGTCAGAGCAGTAATAAGACACCACCTTTATCTGGTTCCAAACCCTGTGCTTTTTCTACTACGATCATGCAGCCTCTCTATGAAATAGCTTCATAGAAACAAACTAAATCTGTAGAAGAGATATTGACAATTTACAATTTGGAGATCAGAGCATTATGGGACCACATTTCTCATGAGCATTATGGAGAAAATTCCATGTAATATGGGGCCACTTTGGATTTTATCCTTAAGGTGTAATTCCCTACTAAAGACCCATAATAAAATGAGTGCACGTGTAACTAAAATCATATAACTTCGACAAAAGCATATTGAATTATTTAGAGGAAATGTCCTTATTATTTTAATAAGAACTTCCATTTATTGTAGAATTTCCTAATATAATTGTTGTGACCCCATGATTTTCAAATATTTACAGAAATTAATTTCCTTTGTTGCATTATCATATTGCCTAGACAATTTACAACTGTTCCCCAAACATGAAAAAGAAGAAAAAAGCAACAATAATCTTCCCAGGGTAAATATTACTATAACCCCCATCATGTAATAACATATACCACCCTTTTGTATTGTCAGAGAAGAACTGTCATAAGGACAAAGTAGTTAGAAAGGCTATATTCTGACCTCTGGTGTATACCAATGTTCCCAATTATTAAATGATGCCAGTGGAAAATGCTTATACAAGTTATTGTTATTCTTATCTATATACATCCTGGCATTTATAACTTTAATTAGGATGTACCCAATTTCAAACATTTATTTATTCATCAAGCATTTATTAGGAAGCTACTCTCACTTGGGTTCTATGAGACATGAGAAATAAGAACAAACAATCTCTACCAGTAGGCGATTAGAATGCAGCAAAGCACATGGAATATATACACAATTTCTATAAGATAAGATATAGTGTGAAAAGTGCAAGAAATAAATGCAGAGATATGAGAGTTCAAAGCAGCGATTACTTTCAGCCAAAGGAATCAAGGATGACTTTTTGAAAGAGGCAGTGTTTGAACTAGGCTTAAAAAAGAACTTTGAAATTTATCACATGCTTTTTAGTATTTAAGTGAGATTAAATTGTTTTTCCTCTTTTGATTAAATTTATATAACTTACTTAATTTCTTAGTAGTAAGTCATCTGTATATTCCTGTAAGGAAAAATACATTTTAAAAAATATTATGTTGGATTCAATTTACTTGTATTTTATTTTGAACTTTTGCACATACTTATTCATGTATATTCCAGGAGACTGATGGGTGGTTTTCTTTCAATGTGCTATGTCTATCAAGTTTTATTATCAGGTTAACATAAATCATGTAGCATCCCATCATTTTGCATATACTGGAAGAATTTATCATGGGAAATCATAGTCCCTTGGAAAATAAGAAAGGATCCTGGTAAACCTATCCTGCTTTGGATCCATTTTTCTTAAGGCAACTGAAAACTGATGGAATTTTCAGTTTCCTCCAAGGCTATGGACACACCAATAGCTCTGTTTATGTTTGTTACTTTTTCCTAAGTTAATTGTAGTAATCAATATTCTCTAGAAAGTTGTCCATTTCATTTTTTTGAGATTTTAGAATTCATTTTCATAGAACTTTATACAGTTTTCTTCCCCCTTACAGTCTTTTAATAGACTTCTGTCGTTGTAACATTGTTCTTTCTCTAATTTTGTTAACTGAGTCTTTTTAAAAGTTCTTGGTTTATTTATTTTCACCAAGAAGGCTGGTCCTCAAGATGACTGAGATTGGGAGGCACAAAGGTGGGCAGGAAAGGATATGCTAATTGGCTGGAATAAAGACATTAGAGGTAGAAAAAAGGAAGATAATATTTTTATTAAATGAAATACTTCTTTAGTAGTAAGAGAAAGAAAAACAAGATTGGGTCTTCCATGGGTAAGAAATATTGTTTGTATTGATAACATAATAATGCTTTTTAAAGTACTATTATCCCCACTTAAATGAGTATTGTATCTTAATAGGCAAGCACATTTATCAAAATAAATGTCTTCAAATATAGGTGGTGTGGGCTAAGGCTTACATTATCCAGAGAAAAGTACACTGAAAATCAAGACATGTGTGGGCTGGTAATGATTATCAGGCTGGGAGAACCGTTTTTAAGTATTTTAACTTCCTCTTACTCATCCTATACCAGTAGGGGATGATACTGGCTCCATCTTTAGCTTCCAAGGGTATTTTGATGATGAGTAAGGAAACACACAAAGTATTCTGAATCTTTATAAATGGGTGGTTAATTAGAAAAATGCAACATTTTCTTTTAAAATATATTTAAAGACATATCTTTCCTGGCTAATGTTAATACGTTTGCATCTTTACCAGAATACTTATCACATGCTTTAATTTCAGTGTTTTTGACCAAATTGAGTGAAATCAAGGTTATTAAAGAACTGCAGCCTCAGTATGAAACATCTCAAAGCAGCACTGTAATTCCTCTCTTAGGTACAGGCAACTGGCAATGTTCAACGTCAGACTGTCTCCATACTGAAATAAGTAGAGCCATTTCCCGAGGAAGCCTCCCTTATTTATATTGTTGGCCCTCTCCCCTTCTATCAGCAAGCACAAGTACAATGAGATCCCGGAACAAATGAGCTTATTAAGATCATGCTTAGACATATCGTTTTTCAAATCACACTCTACAGGACAGATATGCTGGCAAAGCTGTAATAAACATCAAGGCTCAAGGCATCCACCATTCTTTTCAGCAGCCCGATGGCTTGGCTAGAAAAGCTTTTCATAAATTTCAGTGCACACCTGTCAAGTGGCAGGTGTGATAGTCTGCTATTGCGGAACCTAAGCTGTGATTTCTGGGCTGGCAGCGTCGTCATCGTTTTCAGCGCAATCATGTGCTTTTCTCTGTTTGTGACCAATGAAATCTATGTGATCACACTGAGAATCCGCGAGTTTTGGAAGACCTGCCAGTGGTACTCATCACATAGAGATTATTTTAGATTGGCTGCCATGAAGTGTTATTTCCCATTTGTTAACACAATGGGGTTTCATGACGATGACAACTGAAGTACATTCATTTGTATATGGGTCTTGTCCTTGTTGCAGTTACAAACCCATTCCACCTTTCCTGTACTCCTTTAACCTATCACAATCAATCTTCTACATGAAAGGACTGCAGTGCTAATTAAGTCACATTTTACGCTGGGGAAAAATGAGGGGAAAAAACTTTTATTTTAATAAGCTAAATTTGTGAGTTAGAAATAAACTTTTGATCCAAATTATGTGAAATAAAATTGTATGTCATATACGTGTATATATATATGTATATATATGTGTATATATGTGTGTGTGTGTGTGTGTGTGTATATATGTGTGTTGAGAAAATTTCTGAAAGGAAATTCAAACTGTTTATAGTGACACCACTAAAGAGAAAGGAAGATTTGGAGACAGCTGAGTCAAGAATCTTCCATTTCCTTCTCTGTATATTATGGTAATGCTTGGATTTCTATGATAATACACTCATATATTCCTTGTGTAATAAAAAAGTAAATTTTAAAAGAGAAACCTAAATATTGATATCAAGAAGAGAATAGGGCCCCAAAAGACCATACTTAGATCAACAGCGCCATATGTTTATAGAGTGCTTTCATATATATTGTATTGCTACGTCCTCACAGACACTTGGTGGGATGATTGAATAAGATGGTAGCATTCTCATTTACATAGGTAAAATCTGAAACTTAATGAGGCTCAGAGACATGGTTAATTTTCAGTTAAGTTTCTGAGTTGGGAATAAGAACCTGGTTCTTCCAACATCTGGTTGAAGCTTCCATTGCCTCAAGCCCTACCCTCCACTACCTCATTTTCTGCTCTGAAAACAATATCAACAACAAATATATTCTTACTGTCTTTCTATTTGCTATAAAACATTTTTTCCCATTTTTTAAGTACTTCTGACATAGATATATACACTGTGTAGATATTTCAAGTTACCAATAGAGTCACAGTTTTATATTAATCAAACAGATCAATCACTTCATAGAATTGCTTAGACATAAACAGATTCTGGAACATGCACAAAATTTTAATACTAAACTTTCTGAAGAAAAAAATAATTATGTATAGCACAACTTTTTTTTTTTTGCAAAATTATGGCAAATGCAAGGCCTCTGGTTTGTTTAATGGATGTCTGCCATAAATACTATTTAAGAAAATAACTCCTAAGTGGAAATATTAGTTTGCATTGATGGCATAGTCTACTCTACCAGAATTAATAGCAATTCAGCAGTTGAGCACAGGCACATTTTTAAAACATTAATCACTAACAAATAATTACTTAGAGCAAAAGTTTCATGTGAAAATTTTAGGAAAATGCTTACCTTCCCACCCCTTCTGTATCTCCAAGTCTCTGCCCTTTTACGGTAATAAAATAATTTATAATTATTTTGCTTTTCTCAACCCCTTTTGCAAATGATTTAGAAGAGAGAATAGATATTGGGAAAGGCCTCACATTTGTTTTGATACTAAAACATAACAAATATTCCAAGCTATATGCACAAGGACTGCATTCACGTACTATAGATTCCCTGTGACCTAGAAACCTCACCTGCAACCTTGGCACTGAGTTTAGTGATATCCAACTTTGTTCCTGACCCTCTCAGGAGCTACAATTGAGGGTGTGGTTGAGGGAGAAATGTTTGGGGGGGATTAAAAGTCTCCAGACAAAGTAAAGGAAGTCAGCCATGACAACCATCACAACTACCAGAGAGCTGTATCTCACGTGCTTTATCAAAGCACCATGCTGTCTTTTAGCTCTGTCACTGTTTGAAACTGTCCCCTCTGAGCTTTCCTCACAAGATCAAGTGCAAGCAAATACTTGACTTCCCTTTGGGGCTGCTACCTGTGCCTCTGAAGCAGAAACATCAGCTTACTCTCTGCCAACTCATAGGGTACGCTCGGTTCAACATTCACTCTGGCAGACATTGACCAAACTCATTATCTATTGAAGAAAAAGACATAGTGTTTTGCTTTGTAATATTGGAAACACAACTGTAAAGGGGAGATGGTAAGCGACTGCCGTAAAACAGTGGTTGAGAACTACTGCTCCATTCCTTCCCCAAGTGAGCCCACAGCTGCTGCTGGCCCAGTGACTCTTGGGAGTGGCCAAGCATTTCCCACGACTGCCTGCTGAACTGGCACATCCATGCCCTGGAGATGACTGTGATTTCTGCATCCTGTACCTTCCCCTGAAGTCCCTAAATCTGCACTAGCAGTTACCCATCTAGGGCCTTCCTGACTTACTGAATGGAAGAGCTACAAGAGTCCTGTCCCCTGTATCTATGAGTTTAGAGGCAACACAAATTCATCACATTTAACAAGAAATGGCCATTTTGATATTTGTCTTTATTTCCAACATTTTTCTGTCTTGCAATAATTGCTAAGATGTGTTTAATATGTATGAGGTACACTTTTAAGAGCTTTACATTGGTTAATTGAATAATTTAATCCTCAAAACAACCCTAAGAGAAATATACTACTATTATCCACATTTTATAAATGAGCAAATCGAGGCACAGAGAGGCTAGGGAATTTGTCTAAGAGCAGATATATAGTAAGCGTCACCTCGCTCTTGAGTCTGGGGTCTGAACTGCCACGTGATGGTGTTTCATTTTCCGATTTCTCTGCCCACTGGTTCTTCCTCTGCCTGTATTTCCATCTGGACCAGGGCACTCAAAATTTCTAGGTTCCCCAGGCATCTTATATAGCCTCATGTACTGAAAAATAAACTAATTAAACCACTTATCTTGAAATTAAAAGCTTTGAAATTTTATTTTATTGTATTTGAAAACCTAAAAAAGTGACAAAAAGCTGGGCTTAATAATTATGGTATTTTCCCCTAGAATGCTTAGGTGGTATACTCCCAAAGCCAAGCACTTTTTTGAGAAGTGATATATTTTATAAACTATCTTTTACCTCAGAGTCCTAAGAAAATGGGAGAAGGCACATCTAACCTTGAAATCCCTGCTGACCCTCTTAGCTCCTTGTAAGAAATGGTCTAGTTCTGTGCACACGCACCTTTTCTTTCAATAGCTATTGAAGTTGTCACTTGATGAGGGATTGAGAAGGCTTGCGAATAAAGCAGAAAGGACACTTGCACTAATTCCATCTCCAGACAGTGACATTCTACCTCAGATGAAATAATGCATCAAATATGTGTTGATTTTAGAAAAGGTTTAATGGAAGCTCTGGCACTTAAATGAATCTACAGCTTGTTTCCAGCATGAAAGGGATGTTTCAATTAATGTCTTACTCTGCTACATTTTGGTCGAGCATTTTCCTCTTTCCATTTACTCTCCTGGGGCTAGGAGCCCAGCACTGCTCTGGGTACCAAAAGGACAGAAAGAGTGCCTATGGCATTGTCCCTGCTCTCCAGGATTTCAAGTGGTTTCTACGGCGATTTCAGCTCACTGAGACACATGGCTTCCAGGGGCAGCTTTACGTTCATATTTTAGCCTGCCATCTTCCCAAGCTTGAATTTTAAGTCACGTTAATTGTTCCACTGTCCTCTCTAGCTGTCATCCCAATGGCCTCGGAAACAAATACCTACATCTTACCCTAACTGGTGATCAAAAACTGTAAGTAAATGAACAAAGCAGTGGAGACTATCAATCCAAAGGAAATGCTCATTAAATGCTGACAGGGAAACCTTTAATACTTGAATAGTTGCAGGGAGTATAATCAGACTCCTGATTAATTCAAAACTGTGTTCTGCGGGCAGACTATGCAATCCTGAACAAAATGGGGCTTTTCCCAATCTAGCTAGATCCCTATGAGGTAAGGATTTAAAGGAGATATAGGACCTATAAATAGTCCCTCTGCTGCAAGGATCAATAGTTGAGAAATTTAAGCAGACGATAAGTAGCTCAGCTGGTTCATTTCTCTGATGTTCTTGCAATAAAGACTTGGCTGACTGCCGTTTAAAAAATTTTTTAGGGCTTTGTTGCATTCAATTTAACATGAAACTGTAGTTTTTACCTAAGGAAGGTGTGGGATGATTTTTCTTCATTTGTAAAATATAACCACTGTGATAGCTGGTGAATTGTAAACATGCTAATCGTCCCCTAGCTGCATTGCTAGAGGTTTTCCTCACACGTTAAGTCATCTACTGGCTGCAGTTCTAATATCCTTCACTGAAGGTAGGCAACACTAACTATGTAAATACTGCTTTATGGGCACCCCAACGTCCTGATTCCATTGCTATTTGACTGGGCTTGTGTAGGGAAATAATATAAAAATCTAAGATACCTTTATAGACAGCTAGGTGAGCAAAATACTATTTAAAAAAGAGAAAAAAAACAGCTGTCATGTACTGAGCCCGATCACATAGTACATGCTCAGTAGGTGTTCAGTTTCATCGTCAACACCATTATTGACTCTGACAAAACTGTTCTAGTACATTATATATTGATACTTTATGAAAATTACTTTTTACAAATATGTGAGATAAGTACTATTGTTGGTTCCATTTTTACAGATAAGGAAACAGTCTAAGAAAGACCAAATGACTTGTTCAAGTTCACTCAGCTAGTCAGCTATCCAAACAAGATGGGAACTCTGGTCTGTCTGATTCCAAAGCTAAACTCTAATGTGGACCAAGCTGCTACTGACATTGAGATGCTAATTAAGTTGTTAGTTTCGTAGATAGCATGGAAAGTCAATTTGCAGTCACTTTGGAGTTAAATAATGTATTCAAACCTTACTTGCTTATTGTGGCAGCTCACAATAAGGTAATTATATATATATTATGGTTCTTTTTTAAAATAAGAATGGGGTCACTTTTTATATTACATCTGTAATTCTTTTTACTTACTATCTCACACACATCCTTTCAAGTTAGCACATACTGATCAACGTATTATTTCTCATAACTTCATCCCACTTCATAGTAGAATAAACCATCTGCATCTGAACATTCCTCTGTTAGAGGGCATCAGATTGTTTCCAGGTTTTGCTCTGACAAAAAATGCTACTATAAAGAGTCTCTATAACGTGTACATGAGATATATATACAGTAACAGACACACATGTACGTATGTGTGATTATATATATGTGTTTGTATACATACACACACACACACACACACACACACACACACACACACACACACAGATACATTGGAGACTTTATTCCCATTGATAGATTCCAAAAGTAGAATGGCTGGCCAAATAGGTATAAACAGGCACAACTTTTTCTAAACTGTTTAATTACATTTTACATCCACCAGCAATGCATGTGAGTATGTTTCTGCATTTCTTCTCTATATCCAACTTATTACTATTTTTGGTTTTTGACAATCTGATGGTAAAAAAATGATTTCAATATTATTTTTATTTTATATTTCCTGATTAATCAAGATGTAAAGATATTATAGTTACATTTTACTATTTTCTACTAAATATCATTATATTAGTTGTCCATTTTTCTATCTGGCTGTGTTTTTATTAAGTTGTATAAACTCGTGACGTAATACTGCTAGGGGCTCTGAAGATCTGAGGTTTTACCCTACTTGCAACGGAAAGATTAATCTGCTGTAGTTTTGTGGATGCTGGCAGAAGACACAAGATGCCTTGGCCAGAGACAAAGGGCACTATTTCTAATATCACAGGAGGCCTCGTGAGTGTCACCATATTTGTGTCAGTTCTCCTGCCTTCAAGTCCCTCAGGGGTGCCCAGATGATGCCTGCACAGTCAGTGGGTTGTGCTACAAGAAAGAGACCCAGGCCATAAGCATGTCTGCCCTTTGCTCTGGAGGGAGACACTATCTCTATCTTCTTAGGCTATCTGCTAGACATACACCTTTGAAAAGATTAGTCCTGAACAAAGGGCAGTTAATGTCTCATTCATAAGATGTACAGAAATGCAAAAGACCCACGGAGAATTGGCTCCTAGCTATTAGGGAAATCAGCCTTTGATCAAATACATCGCATATGTTTTCTCTTAATCACTACTTATAATAGCATTTCTATTTTGTCCTTGTCTGTCCTCCTTCCTATGGTCCTTGATCTGCTATGTATACTATTCTCGTGTTAGATTTAGTAGAATAACATTGAAATGATTTCTCTAATTTTGGATACAAATTACTGCTTTGTTCCTGATCAAAATGAAAACAGATATTGTCTAATTGCCACTTTATGAAAACTGCCATTTTATATGTCCATTATTTCTGTTCTGTTTTTGCCCTGATAAGTGAGGAATAAAAGGCATAGAAAGGGAAGCCCATGGGGACTTTTGCCCAATAAAAATAAAGACTTAAGGTTCCTAACTATTTTCTATCAACTGAATTGCTGAAAATTCAAAGGATTAGCAATATCAGAAGAAGATATAGATGCTGCATAGAAGATATAGATGCTGGAGCAGATCGATGTTTTGTGGCACTTGAAGCTTCTATAACTTTGCGGGGGGTAGTGTTTGTAATTTTGTATTTTCATACTTCAAACACAACATTGCTCTGGCCTGTACACATTTATATGGGCAGTACAAACATAACGTCCTGAAATGTCAGCCAAGCTTGTTCAGATTCATGGTAAGTCTGCTCTATCTGGTAAAGGATGCAAAAAAGAAGGTTGAAACCAATCACAATATGAAGTTTTTGCTTTTCTAGGCCATAGTGCTGCTTTATAGTTCAGCTCAATATGCAACTTTGGTCCCTCATGGAAAACATTCCACAGCCTCTGTCCTTTCTGACCTTAGATTATGCTGAACTGCAGTTCAAGATGAATGACGTTTTGTGGAGTATATCCACTGAGTGCAAAAATTATCACATCAGATCCAGCAGGATTACCTCAGTACTTGGGGCTGTGGTCGGGGGGAGGGATGGATCCTACAGCAATTCATCCTATCAGGTGCCTTCCTGTGACCTGTCAAAGGTTTGTAAGGTGAAGTCTGTGCTAAATGGATTTGGAAGGCAAAGAAGGCAAGCAAAGAGTTGCAGAAGTACCACAATATAAGGAGTGACATTTAGAAATGTGCATGAAATGAATTGGGATAAAGTATTTTCAGATAGCCTTAGTTCTTCCTGTTTTATCTTTCTGATTGTTTATATATGTCTCATATATATATTTTTAATATAACAACAACTGGCAGAGCTGCCTCTTTTTCTTTGAGTTGCCCTAGTCACTTGGTTCATGTTTCACAATTAGCTTTAAAAAATAAATAATATTAATTGAGTGCCTAATATGCACATGACAGTCTATAAACAATAGACACGTAAAAACTATTACAACACTCCCAACTCTTACAGAGTTTACAGTCTTCTTACAGAAATAAAGCCAGTACACAGATATGTCCAGTGCTGGGTAGACTATGCCTAGTGGCATGAGAGAGCAGCAGACAGTTATTTGAGTTTAAAGGAGAAATTTTTCTTAGAGGGAGTCGCATTTAAGATGATACCTGAATGATGAGGTTGCCTACCATGTAGACACAGAGACAGTGTTCCAGGCAGATGAACGGGCAAAGCCCTGGGGAGCAGAAAATTGCAAGGAACAGGAAATAGTCCCGCTTCAGTTGGAAGACATAGTAAAATTAAAGAGATTGAGCAAGAAAAGTGGTGGCGCTGCATCACTGAGATCTTTGCACTCCTGCCAAGTGTAAAAACACAAAGGCGGTATAGTCAATGGGGGGCCATTTTCTGCAGGGGAACAGACTGAACACAGAAGTAATTTTGGAAAGTTAAACTGAAAGAAGTATGCAGAATAGGGGAAAGAGATGGGAAAGTACTTTGAGGCCAGGTTAAGACCTCAACAGAGTACACAAGGCATTGTATTGGGTATGGAGGTGAAAAGGCCATTTGTAGATCTCCTTACAGAGATTTAATGCCATGACAGGAAAGGGAGGTGCAGGGAGAAAGAGGAGGACAATTTTCCGGGAATCTTGCAGCTCTGAGATCCTAAAGGGCAACTTATTTTATTTGTACGATGTTACCATGTTGACTTATGCATTTTCTCTCTCTTTTCTTTACCACATTATATATACCACTGCCCTAATGCTCTCTTTCTCCCTCCTTCTTCTGTGACTTCACCTATCAGGTGCATCTGCCATCTTACTTAGCTTTGTTAGTGGCAAGGTGGATTAAAGTCCCTGAACAACATAGACACTGTACAATTTCACCAAAGAAAAAGCAAGTCAATTATTCTTAAGGGGTACATGACTTCCTTGAGATTTCATGCTAAGGAAGTAAAAGTGACAAAAACATGCAAACATAAATACCACCAACTGCCTCCATGTGTACAAAAAAAGAGCACCAAGGGATAGCTCCCCAGGGAGGAGGGAAAAAACACAAATGTGGAGAGAATGATGAGGTGGCTGATGGCAGGTGGTGATGCTGTGCAAAACCTTCATGACCAAAAGGAGTCAAAGGGCTGCAGAATTACTATGAGGTTTGGGAAGGTAGGATATTAAAGACGGAGGCATTGGTAGGGGTCATGGTTGACTAAGGAGTTTCACATCAACTACGAATTTCTTGGTCCCCTATTTTCACCTCCATCTTGCTTTCATCATCATAGTCATTCTCACAGGGAAGTGACAGATTCAACAGGAAAGATAATCTAATGTTATAAAATATTATACAACATCATATCCCTTTGAAGTACATCTTTCCGTGCATTTTCGTACCTCTCAGTTCTGTAAGGCAGAATCATGCAATCTTGATTTTGCCTAAAAACTATCAACAGATTCAATTATAATTAGAGACAGTATATAAGTCAAGGGTTCACAATAATTTATTTGTGTGCCATAAAAGTACACACTGAGAATTATGTCTGGAATCATCTGGAAGTGACTTAACATTTTGCCACTAAAACTGGCAGATTTGTTCCAAAATTTCACTGTGCCCTTATGTGGTGGGAATAACCACTTTAGGCTAGGAACTAGGATTCTAGGAGGGCTCCCTACATTACTGAGTTTGTGATATTCTGCAGAGCTGTTTTGAATATCTAGTGAAGCAAAGTAAATGAAAATTTCCATAAACTGTAAAGGCGTATACAAATGAAAGCTCTTATACTATTATTACTAAAGATTCCATCATTTCCTATAGCACTCAAATCCCAGTTTGGTGGAACTTTGGAGAAGGCTGTCAGGAGTGGCTGTTTTTAGAAAATGCCTGAGGCATCTAGATCTTCTCTAGGACCTGGCCACTGTTTACCAGCAGCACATGACTATTCAGGGGCCAGCAGGCAGTTTTCCTTCACAAGAAACTAAGTCAGAAAACTGTTAGAAAATATATCCAAAGGACATACCCAGGTTTTATCTGACCTAACGCTTATAGTTTAGAGACCTTTTTTACAAAAATATATAAATCACAAGTATATACTTTGGTAAAAAATGAACATGCACTGAGAATGAGGAGAGAAATCATAAGGACTCACAAATTTTAAAAGGCTGCTGAATTGCTCAAACATACAAATTCCAGGAAAATAATAAAAATTTAATAAATGCCTGACGCACAATCTCAACTTTTTTTGTAAAATTTCTGGCTCATACTTTTATTACCTTTTCATGTAACCATAATTTTGTGATACCATTTTCCATAGAGAAAGCATAATGACAATTTAGGCTTTTCTCTAATATAGTTGATTGAAAACTATTTTTTACTATTGATAATTGAAATGTATAAAACATGGTTCTTCACATTTAGATGTACTCCTTTTGCTACTTCAGGTTTGTGCTTTCATACTAGGAATTCTAATAAATTTCATGGTCTCTTTAAAATATTATATGCATAGTACATTTGTAAGTATGGGTATTCATTATTGAGAACATTTCTGACAGGAGAGAACTTCTGTTTAGACCCGATGTCAGTAAGAACTGTGTCCTCTGCTTACAATTTCACACATCAGCTTTTTGGAAGGATTTACCACAGATAACTTCTGGCTCTGTACACTTCCACCCTTGTTTCCCTTGTCTGCCCACATACATCCCTTGATGGGTTCTGTGGGACCTGTTCACACTGAGATATGACCTCCAGCCCTACACACTTCTGACATGACACCAGATGAGTTGGCACCGCCGGCAACTTACAGAAGCAAGTCCTACTTTGATTCACAGATGTGACAGCACATCTCTTAAATATATCTCATAAACTGCAAACAACAGAAATATGTCTACCCAAACTAAATGTATCCCTGACTTTACTTGCCTTACCTACATCCCCAAAATTCCTGTAGCCACACAAACACTGTCACACAGGAGGGGACAGAATTAGGATTCTAGTGGAAGGAGAGCATTCTTCATGGGGAGTAGTCAAAATGCCTTTCTTTGCAAATATTTTAAAACCATATGCCATACGAACACACTGCTAAGGTCATCTCTGGTCCTTGGAAGCGGCCCAAGCAAATGAGGAGTCTGAAGCTTAAGCTCAATTAGCCTCATAGTAAGTCTGTCTCTGAATCAATGATGTATGAAACCAAGGAACAAATATTGACTTCATCCGCCTTTTCTATGTGTATCGCAGGAGAATAATGTCAAGTGTAGATTAGTGATAATCAAATTATACTTTTCGAGTTTGAACAAGGATTAGGATGTGAGGTCAAACAGATACAAAAAAAAAGGAAGTTTAACCAGGAAAATAGGATGACAGAATTGAAATTTAATGGAGCTGCAGGGGGTATCAGATGAAAGAGATGGGAATAAGATGGCAAGGATCAGAGTTCAGGATCAGTAAGTGAAACCACAGAAGCAGTTATACCCAGAGATGCCTTCTCCATTGAACACTGGTTTTCTGATAACATCTGGACACGGCCAAAGACATTCAATGTAAGAACCTGTCCACTCCAGGAATATGAAAGGGAAGGCATGCTGGTGTTAGTCTAAGTGGTTAAACAGTGACATACATCTCTAATCACTCTGGTTTGGTTGACACTCCAGTGGCTTTACGAGGAGTTTCTTTCAAATGAGTTACTCTGTGAATGAGTAACCCAGCTGAGGAGACGCTGTGTCATTAGTGCTTGAATGGGACTATTAGTAATGGCACTGACTTATGTTAAGAATTTGTAAACTTTTTTTTTTAGGACTATCAGGTTTTTTTGAGCTTGGGAATTTACAGTCACTTGGGAGGGAGGAACTATCAGAGAGAATTTTTTTATTACCAAAAAATAAACAATCTCCCCTGAACACCCCTCCCACAAAAAAGCACCTCACATTTCCAGAAAAACATCACCATACTCCTTGAGTTTAACGTCAAATCTGGGAAGGGGATACCAGTAGTGAAGTTTAGATCAGAGGCTCAACGCTTAGCGTGGGTAGTCTTAACTGCTATTCTCCTTGAAATATCTTTCCTGGAAAAACTACAAAGATTCACAGGATTCAGGTAGGAGCCAGACAGCAAACTGAATTATACCTTCCAAAACAAGGTTGCCCAAAGGGTGATCCTAGGTCCACCTGTAGTGGAATTCCTAAGGGTGCTTGTTTAAAATGTAGACTCACCAGCCCATGAAGAGACTTAAGGAAATGGAAACTCTGCGTGTGGGTCTCACAAATACGTGTGGCTGACAAGCATCCCAGCGAATTCTTATAACCATGGCACTAACTCCTGAAAAGTGGTAAAGGCTGCCATCAAGAAGTAGGGATGGATTGAAGGAAGGGTCCTTAGCCACCATCAAAACAGTTCAAGGAATTGCCTGAAGTTACAAGGCCAGAGTCACAGAGAATTTCAAACTAAGGACACTCACACATTTGAATCCTCTCTTCCCTCCTCCCTGAGTTATCCTTACTGAAGATGAATGCTTTACTCATTAGAACGCCAATTTAACTTTGCTGTTTCCTATTACTGCTCCCTTGCCTTTTATTCTCTGCTTCTTTTGCCTGATGCAACTTCATTTTGAGTGTTCCCATGACCCTCCTGTTCTTTCTGGACTCACAGGATTGAATGGAATCTCACATCCAACCAATGCTTTGTGATATTCTCTCCCTCTGTGATATTCCTAAAATGCTACCATGTGATTTTGGCTTGACTGACAATTGAAAGGGGACTCTGGGGCCACTTGTTCCATTTTTAGACACTGCTAATCATCAGAACCATGATCCTTATCACAAATCAAACTATGTCTCGCTATAATTAGCACCATTGGTCATAGATCTGCCTTCCGGAAATATACTCCTGGCAATTGAGTTCCTCTTCCACATGACAGCTTTGGCTACATTCTCACTGATGAGTATTAGCTTTGAATGTTTTCTAATGTATCCAGGATGAAGGTATTCTGTGCATGTGAAATGGGAATTAATCGTCTCAGTTGCCATCCCTGTGATTATACCTTCACAGCCATGCCCTCATTAGATAAAAACTCCAACAAAACTGTCCTCAGAAGAATAACCTGTTTCTAGAATAAATCATCCAAAAGCCTTGGGAGACCTTTTTGTTTGCATTGTTTCAGTAGTGGTTCTCAAACCAGGGCAATTTTCTCCCTCACCCCCACCCTGATTGCAGGGAACATTTGGCAACGTCTAGAGACATTGACAGTTGTCACACTTGAGAGAGGGGTGCCACTGCCATTTGTGGACAGATGCCAAACATATAAATATCCTACAATGCCCAGAATAGCTCCTCACCTTCCCCTTCCATCCCTACGCCAAAAAATTATCCAGACTAAAATGTCAAGCGTTGAGGTTAAGAAACATTTGTTAGAGAATCTCAAAGTCAATGTAGAAAAACGTGTACAATGTTTTACTTGCTACTCACTCTTTCTTGAGATTCCTTTCAAAACAGGCGAACTTTTCACACTCCGTGTCACCTTTCACCTGGAAAAGAGTTAAAATATATTTTTACAACTTAGGACTATCATTGCCAAAGTTATCAGCCACTTAGACATTGATCTTAGTGGAAAAGTGGAAAATTCTGGCTATTTGGACATATTTCATTGAATGTTTTGCCTATACATAGTCTCTAACTGGCCTCAATCATTCACCCTCAACTTCTAAAACAAAACAAATGTCAGCACATGAGGGTCTGGCTTTAAGATATTCAAAATCAGCTTTCTATAAACACTATCTTTAACTCTACTCCAATAAAATAAACATTAATATGTTTAAATTACCTATTATGTAAAGAGGAAGCCAAAAGTAATTTTTAAACATTAATGCATTTGCAGTTTACAATCATTCATGAGGTATTTAATGTGTGCCGGGTACTGGATCAGATGCTAATGATATAAAGACAGCGAATATGATGCCTAACTTGACAAAAAGTCTGCTGAGGGAGACACAAATATAAAGTGTTTTCTCAGAGCTGATGACCTTCTTGTTCCATTAACAAAATGAAAGAATCAGAAGAGCCCTTCTTCATCCTCGGCCACCGAATCTTCCAACCCACCAGCACCTGTAACCCTATATGCTTTGCCTCAACACTGACTCAATGGATTCATTGTCCATGTTCTACATGGACCAACTTCTCTCACACACTGGGCCCCCATCTCTGCCTAGTCAAAGACTTTTCTCAGGCAATCATCTCCTTTCTCTTCTCCCTCATCACATCATTTCCTCCTCATTTCTGTATCACTGACATCATCATAAAAGCATGCTATACTATTGATCAGTTAGCCCTAGTTTCATCTCTCTACCCTCACTCCTTTCTGCTCTCCCATCACCCTCTTAGCTCAAACTTGCAGCATCATTCGATACAGCTCATAACCCCCTCATCTTTTAAATCCTTTTTTTTTAACTTGGAATTTAGTACACCATATTCTTCTGATTTTTTTCTTACCCATGTGGTTGCTACTTCTCAGTCTTCTCTGCTGGAGCTGCATCTCCCCAACCTTGAAATGCTATAGCACCCCTTACTCTTAGATGACCCTATCCACCCCAACAGCCCGTCAACACATTCTATATGCTGATGACGCCCAGATTTCTATTTCTAGAATGAACCTTTCCTTTGAATTGTCATACTTTGTTCTAGGATGTCTAATGGGCACTTCAATCCTTGCAAATCCAAAACTGAGCCCTTGATTCTCACCCCTACCCCTTGCCAAACATGTTTTTCTCTAGAGGTTCTTATCACAGCAGTTACTGCCATAAAGCATCTCAGGTCAAAAATCTGGTGTCACACTTGAGTCTTCCTTATTTCTCATAACTTTTCTTCCAATCCATCAAATGAATCCTGATAGAACTACATTTGAATAATATCCTGCCCCAACCTAATCCAAGCCATCTCTGTCTCTCTCCTGGATTCATCACCTGGTGCCCAAAGAAGTCTTCAGCTTCTGCTCTGGTAAATCAACAGCCAGTTCTCCCCACAGTAGCCAGAGTAAATATTTTTAAATGGAAATTATGTCACATCACCCAGCTCCTGGACACCATGTGGTAGTCTTCCAACACTCAGAATAAAATCCTAAATCTTTATTGCAGCCTATTAGATCCTACCTTATCGGGCTCAAGATAAATTCTCACTCCCATTTCCTGTCATTTTCCTCCTTGCTCATGACACTTTGTTGGCCTTTTTGCAAGTCTCAAACACTCTTCTACCTCAGAATCTTTATAATCACTGTAACTACTTCCTGAAACAATCTTCCCCCAGGAAATCACAAGGCTCATCCCCTTACTACATTCATGTTCTGCCCAAATGTCATTTCCTAAGAGACAAGCCTCTCAATAACAACTCTTCTCTAGCCACGTACCTTGCTATAATTTTCTTTCTAGCATTTATTACTACTTGATTTTATATTCTAATTTACTTGTTTGTGTATTTCCTGTTTATTCCACTATTATATAAATGTCATAACCACAGGATTTTTGTTTTGCTGTCAGCTCTATCCCCAGTGTCAAGAACTGTGCTTGGAGTATCATGGGCACTCAAATATTTACTTGACTACTGAATGAACTAGTCTCCATATTAAGCCGGATACCACCTAGAACATGCAATCTTAACTTTTGTAATTACTCATTTCACTTATTTACTGACCTTATACTTTTGGAAGCAGTATACTATCCCTATGTTGTTTACAGTTAACTGAAAATAAGCATTTATTTGTAATACCTCTTGTATTTGGGCACATCTTACCCTGAGGTGGGATCAAACAACATACGACAGAGTGAATACAGTAACCACAGCACATCAGTTAAGTACAAATAAATGATTAAAATAATTACCAATACATCACATTATTTTAAATAATCTCATTTTTAATATTTTCAGTAATTAGCAAAAACATGTTTACAAGAGTTTGTGTATTTTGGGGCTGAAATAGGATGACACCAATATGCCATCTTAAAGATTGGAACAATTTGAGCTCTTCAAAGAGAATTGCAGTATATCTAATGGCCTTAAACAACATTTGATACAAGAAGCAATATCTCTGTCTCTTCTGAATTAGGTTTTGATATGTTCCCTGACATCTAGGATTTGAAGTTCAACAAGCTGACAACACTGGAACTTTACTTTCTCAATAGCAAATGGAAATATATATTTGAAAATCATCCTAGTAACTGTGCAACATAAAAAAAAGTCTGAATAATGGTAGCAAATCATAACAGGCAGAGATAAACAGACTGATGTTCCCACTGTTCCTGAGTAGACTTAGATTAATTGTCAAACTTCCAGAAACACTAAAACTGGGGAGTGAAGAGCTGCTTGCCTCAATCTTGCTGAAAATAAAGATTCTGACACTTCTTATTTGGCATTAGAAAGCTAAATAAACATATTTAATGCAGTATTAAAGCACTGGATTGGGAGGAAGAGGAACTGGCTTCTAGTTTTTGCTCACCCACTGAGTAGTTGTATTGAGGCTCAAGGCCTCAATTTCCTCATTTTTATCATTAATTAATAACAGGGGGGGGGAGTGAGACAAAATAATTCTACTTTGCATCTTCTACCCAGGGCCAATATGTAATCTAAACCACAAAGCCATTTATTGGCCGTTGAAGAGCTGAGATTTGAACTTGTATCTGTCAGGATAGGCAAGCTTATGCTGAGATAACAAACAACCTCCAAGTCACAAGTGGGTTAAGACAATAAAAGTCTATTTCTGACTCATATTACATGTCAGCAGGCACGGTGTGCTCCTGATGATCACTCAGAGACCCAGTTAAAGGAGTCGCCATCTTGACAGTTTCCACAATCACTGAGGCAGGAAGAAGGGAACATGATGCTTAAAGCTTCTGATCAGGAGTAGCACACATCACTTCTCCTGACGTTTCATTGGTCAAAGTCACATAGATGCATTTGGCTTCAAATGGAGTGGGGAAGGAAAATCAGAATATTTTGGGGTAGCTCTAATAACTACCAAAGAAACCAGTCTGGGTTAAGAGAACATATTGTTTATTTGTATGTTAGAGGCAAGCTTGTTAGTAGTCCCTGGTATACATAAGATCAGCAGTGCCTGTTTCTCTAGAAAGTTTAATGGGGAAAATAGATATAAACAAACAGATTATACCGAATGTAAAATCATTTTTGTGCCTTCTACTTAGACACATGATATAAAATATATTCGTGACATAAAACTGTTTCATAAAATCAATGAGAACAATAGGAAAAACCCCTCAAAACAAACTCCTTCAAAACTCTGAAAAATAACCAATGGTATGCAATAATCCAAGGGTATGAAAAAACCCTCGAAATCAACTCCTTCAAAACTATGAAAATTAACCAATGGTCTGCAATAATCCAAGGAGCATTTATTCAACAAAATTGGCTGAATCTTGGTAAAGAGCAGTGAGCTCTGTGGTGTTTTAACTTGGCTTATTCCCATCTGCTCTTATCACCTTTGTGATATCCTTGAAAACCAACAGCCTTGCAATCTACTGTGAAAACCACCAGCTTAGCAGCCACTTGGTGGAGCAGAATGGATTTGGAGCTCCCCAAAAAGTCGGAGAATTATTGTTAGTTAATCTGTCTGACAGCTCCCTGAAAACCACCACTCATAGGACTTGTATTTATTTGACCTGATTCAGAACTTGCTCAATGAGAACAGCCCTTTCTTTGGGGGTATTTGTCTAAAATGATTAGGGGCAACTGTTTAAGATTGCAGCAAGGCAGTGATAACAGTTGGGGCAAACAAGAGGCTCACCAGAAAATATAAAAGGAAACACTAGAAATTAGATGTCCATATGGGGTTCTGATATATTCCTGGAAAAGAAGGCCACCCACAGGTGCAGGGCTGCACTCAGGAAAGACTGTACTCAGGGCTGTGCAAGTGCTGAAGAAAGCCTCAAAAAAGTCCTAAGCTCTCACCTACAGCTCCGCATAATCGGGAAGTGAAGGCTAAGACATAGTGTAAATTGCCAGAGCATTGAAGGTGTGTCCCAATATGCACACAAATCCCCTTAGAAAAGACTAGGAGAATTATTGATTCAATATATTTAAGGAAATCTCTATCCAATCATCAGCTGACCACTGAGCTAACTAAACAGAGACATCAGGGGCTACACATGACAAAGAGTACCGAATTAGTTCAGGACAAACAGAAAAACAATAAACCTTTGTGAAGACAGCAGGGGTGGGTGGGATGTAATTTCCAGAGTAACCACATATTATTAAAGATGTCCAGTTTTCAACAAAAAAATCATGAGATATGAAATGAAACAGTAAAGTATGTCCCATATGCAGGAGCAGTTAATAGAAACTGTCCCTAAGGAAGCCCAGATGTCAGACTTAATAGAAAAAGACATTAAGCCATTTATTATATGTTGAAAGAACAAAAGGGAACTATATCTAAAAAATGAATGGAAATGAGAGAAAGATGTCTCACCAAATAGAAAACAAAAAAGAGATGTAATTTTTTCTTTTAAAAAACAGGATGAAATAGAAATACTGGAGTTGAAAAGTCAAATGACTTAAATGAAAAAATGTACTAGAGAGTATCAAGAGCAGATATGAGCTAGCCAAAGGAAAAATCAGCAAACCTGAAGATAGGTCAATTAAGAATATCTAGTCTGAGGTACAGAAAATAAAAAAGAGTGAAGAAAAATAAGCAGAGACTCAGACTTGCGGGATAACATGTACAAAATGAGAGTTCTGAAGGAGCAGAGACAGAGAAAGGGGCAGAAAGAATAGTTGAAGAAATAGTGGCATAAAACTCCTGAAACTTGATAAAAATATTCACCTACCTATCCAAGAAGCTCAATAAATTCCAAGTAGGATAAACTCAAAGAGATCCACACTTACACACATCACAGTAAACATTCTGAAAGCCTAAGACAAAGAGAAAATCTTGAGTGTAGCAAGAAAGACATGACCAATCATGTATAAGGGACCCTCAATAAAATTAAGAGATGATTTCTCATCTTCAACTATGGAGTCCAAAAGGCAGTGGGACGACATTTTCAAAGTGCTGTCATCAAGAATTCCCTATCCAGCAAAACTATTCTTCAAGAATGAAGAAGTTAAGATATTCACGGATAAACAAAAACAGAGAATTAATTGCTAGCAGATGTGTCCCACAAAAATTAACACACAGAGTCTTTCAGACTGAAATAAAAGGACACTAGCAAGAAACTTGAATCCACACGAAGAAATAAGAGAAAAAGTTACCTATAGAGGTTCAAATAAAAGTGACACTAAGTGTATTTTTTGTTTCTTACTCTTTTATTCTCTTACCTTATTTAACAACAGTTGAATAAAGCAATAATTATAAAACTGTGTTGATGCTTGTAATGCACAAATATGTAACATATAAAAACTTGTAATGTATAAAGATTACAATAATAGTACAAATGAGGAAGAAGGAAATGTAGATATATTAGAGCAAAGTTCCTGCATTCACTTGAAATTAAGTAGTTTTTAAGTTGAACTAGATCATTAGCGTTAACATGCTGATGTAATCCCCAGGGGAACCACTAAGAAAATAACCAAAAATATATTAAAACAAACAAGGGAATGAAAATGATATATTAGAAAATATTTATTTAACACAAAAGAAAAATGAAGGTGCAAAGGAAGAAAAAAGACATATAGCATATAAAAAGTCAAAGAGCAAATCAGTAAAGTAGATAAGACACAATTTCCAACTATATGTTGTTTAAAAGAAACACACTTTAGGGCTTCCCTGGTGGTGCAGCGGTTGAGAGGCCACCTGCCAATGAAGGGGACACAGGTTCGAGCCCTGGTCTGGAAGGATCCCACCTGCCGCGGAGCAGCTAAGCCCGTGTGCCAAAACTGCTGAGGCTGCGCTCTGGAGCCCAAGAGCCACAACTGCTGAGTCTGTGTGCTACAACTACTGAAGCCCGTGCGCCTGGAGCCTGTGCTCCGCAACAATAGAAGCCACCGCAATGAGAAACCCATGCACCGCAATGAAGAGTAGCCTCCGCTCGCCACAACTAGAGAAAGCCTGTGCACAGCAACGAAGACCCAATGCAGCCAAAGCTAAATAAATAAAAAATAAAGTTATAAAAAAAAAAAGAAACACACTTTAAAAGACACAAATGAAAATTATGGAAATTAAAAGGATGGAAAAAGATACCATGCAAACAGTAAAAGAGGTAACATGGCTATGTTACTATCAAACAAAAGAAACTTAAAGACAAAATTGCTACTACAGAAAAAGGAGAATATTTTATAATAACAGGGTCAATATATTAGGAAGGCAAAATTATAACCAATATGCATCTAACAACAGAACCTCAAGATATATGTAACAAAAATGTTTGAACTTAATGAGAGAAATAGACAATTTAACAGGAATAGAGACTTCAAGACTCCATTTTCAATAAGTCTTATACTACATGATTATAACAGAAAAAATAAGGAATAGAAAACTTGAACAACACTACAAATCAACTAAACTTAACAGATAATCTATGTAATACTCCACCCAACAACAGAGTACACATTCTTCTCAAGCACACATGGGCTATTCTCCAGGAGAGAATGTTTATTAGGCCACAAAACAGCCTTAATAAATGTAAAATGTTTAAAATCATTCAAAATATGTTATCTGACTACAAAAATTGAATAAAACTAGAAATCAATATACAAAGAGAACCTAGAGAATTCATGAATATTTGAAAATTAACACTCCTAAATAATCAATGGGTCAAAGAGAAAACCAAAATTAGAAAATACGTAGGAATAAATGAAAATTAAAACACAACATGTTAAACTTAGAGCATGTTGTGAAAGCAGTATTTAGTAGGAAATTTATAGTTGTAATACTCATATTTAAAAACAAGGAAGATGTAAACCAAAATATATACATTATATGGTGCTCCCGTTTCTGTAGTTTCATGAGGATTTATACATCAAATTTATTGTTCTCCATAAATCTGCTTTCATTTTCATTTATTAACCCTTCATTTGAGAGAGTACCAGCAATCGTGATTAACTGTTAACTCTTGTACTAGCTACTGAATTAAGCACAGACTCATCAGATCAATTTTTTTTTTTTTACCATGAATGTGTATGTCTTGTTATAATTCAACAATTTAGCAAGCAAGTGCTAGCTTCACTGCTCAAAAATTGGAGAAGAAATATACAATTTTTAAAATGAACTTTTAATGGCAAAATTGACACACCTATGAGGTGCATTTTGCTGTTGTACCTTTGCAATCACTCCTATAAGAAAGATCACTTTTTATTTACTGTTCTACACTCATAAGTACCCTTCTTGTTAGTTCTGTTAGAATTTAAATCAAGACTGTTTATTTAAAATATATATATATATTTATATATACATATCAGTATTTTTCCATCTTATTTCATTGCAAATATTGAGATTTGTCTTCTCTACCTAGTTAACTGATATTTCATATTTGTTTCTCAAATACTTTGACATGGTGAATAACCATACCTGAGAAGTTGTACTTCATTGTTTCAATAATATAACTTAAGTTTTTCAAACCCCCTTTATCAGATCAAAATTAGCATACTTTCAGTTATTTAAATGTTAAAAATTTGAGTACTTACACTGAGGCCACTTATGGTCATAGCTGATGCAATAATCAGTTCTACTCCTGTATCATTCACACTCACTATATATACTGCCATGATGATAATGTGGAGGAAAAAATACTCCAGGAATCATACACTTGTATAATTTTTTATACTCTGATTCTGTAATAATTGATTTTTTTATAGGAAAAAAAACTGTGATAAAGCAGCAAGACCAACAGTTTTACTATCAGTGTTTAGGGTCATTTAAACTTTGCTGGCCTACCAATTTATATGGCCGAATTAATATATTAGAGTAATAATTTTTCAAAAGCTATTCTTTTCTGTAGTTTTGGTATTAAAGTGACAATACCATGAATAATAAGGGAGAATTATAAAGGAGAAAACCGGCAAGTTTCAGTTGTGTTTGTGTTACCTAAAGAAGCAATGTGGAGGCAGATGCAATCAGCCACCTTTATCACTTGGATAGTGTTGATTTAGAAGCATCCATATTTGCATTTCATGTTTTTCACACATAATTACTAAAGATGAACTATTTCATTATTTAGTTAAATAATACTTTCTCCCAGATATACCAGAAAGTTTCTGTAATATATTGTCTTTTAGTTGCAATAAAAATGACTGAGTTGCATTTATCAAAGAAAAGAATAAGAACAAAATCTTAAATCAATAATCTAAACTTGCACTTTCAGAATCTAGAAAAGGCAGAGGAAACAAAATCCAAAGCAAGCAGAAGGAATGAAGTAATAAAAATTAGGGCAGAGATAAACAGAATAGAGAATAGGAAAACAACAGAGAAAAATCAACAAAACCAAAAGTTGTTTCTTTGAAAAATCAAAATTAACAGTTAACACATTACATAACATAAATAAATTTAAAAGTTCTCATTAAGGGATAGCTATGGACAGATTCAAGAGGAAAGAGAAAATCCCAATAGACCTATTAACAAGTAAAGAGATTAAATAAGTTTAAAAAAAAATCCCACAAAGAAAGCCCGAGCCCAGATAGCTTTAGTGATGAATTCTACCAAACATGTAAAGAATAATTAAAAACAATCCTTCACAAATTCTCCTGAAAAGTAGAAGAAAAGGGAACATTTCCCAATTCATTTTTATGAGGCTAGTATTACAGTGATAACAAAAACAAAGACATCACAAGAAAACTATAGACCAATACCTGTTACAGATGCAACAGTTCTCAAAATACTAACAAACTGAATTCAGAAACATGAAAAAGGATTATACATGATGACCTACTGGGATTTATTCCAGGGCGGCAACATTGGGCTAACATCCAAAATCAATTAATGTAAGTCACCATACCAATAGACTAAAGGGCAAAAGTATATGATAATCTCAGTATCAGTAGAAAAAATATTGTTAAGTATTCAAGTCTCAAATAAATGGAAAGATATCCCATTTTCATGGATCAGAAGAATTAATATTGCTAAGAAGGCAATACTTGCCAAACCTATCTACAGATTCAACACAATTCCCATCAAAATTCCATCTGACTTATTTGTAAACATTGACAACCTGATCCTAAAATTCACATGGAAATTCAAGGGTCAAGGGTAGCCGAAACAATCTTGAAAAATAGAACAAAGTTGGAGAAATCACATATCCTGATTCCAAACCTTACTATAGAAGGACTTCCAGTTTCTGGCTCTGCATGTAAGGAGCTTTAAGTCACCAATCCATGCTAACAAGTAAAATGCTGACCAGAATGAAAAGATCAATAACTCTCCTAGAATCTATAAGAGACGGCAAGACACAGGAAAAACCACTACCCTCAAGATTGGAGAGATGAATAGGCAAAAACAGCAATTATGGCTGATTAGAGCAGAGTCTGATGAGTAGAAACTCCCAAGGGAATCAGTGCTTGGGTAGGAAAAGCTGAACTATAACTTATAAATTGCTTGAACAAGTGAACAAGTCTCAGAGCTAAAAACTCCAGGAGGACCCAATCATGGGGGGCTGGGGGCTCCACAATATTGTGAGATTTATCTCCAGGAGATCAACCAGATTCCCACAATAAATAGCAGAGAAAAAAATTCTCTCCTGCTTCTGGCAGGGGGAGGGGGAAAAGAAAACATTTTAAAATATGCCTGAGCACTCTGCTCTTCTTAACAAGACCTGCCCTCAGGGGAAACTACTTAACCAGAGCTTAACCTGCTGGGGTATTACCAGAGCCTAACTGAGCTAGGGTCGGAAAATACCCAACTCTAGCTCACTACTGCCATCCTGTCCCATCTAAGCTGGGAAGAAGAAATTGAGAAACACTTGCTAAGTTCACAGTTCAAAGGCACAGGCTTCTTAAAAGACTGACCTAATCAAAGACTACAGAATGTTTCCCTTATCCCCATATCTCACCACCATATTAGTAAAAGGCTTATTTACAGCAGTTACTTTTACCTAGTACATAATTTCCACCTATTAAGAAAAAATTTTAAGACACACCAAAAGGCAAAAAAAACGAGTGTCATAGGGAAGAACAAATCTGACTCCACACTAGAAATGTTTTACTTTAACCTTTGTATTTTATTGCTTTTGCTGTAAGTTAAGAATGTTGCCTATAACCTGAAATATACAGGATAGCCCATTCTCAAGGCTCTGACCTTCAAAGGTGTAACACTTTCCCATTCAAATAGACACAAAAAGTTTCAGAACAGAGAATAACATTTGTCTTGTTGGAGGTTTATAGGAACACTGTGATTGGACCTATATGGACAGCTGCAAGAACAAAGGATTCTGGCATCAAGAAGTTTGCAGCAACCAACCGCACCCCCTCCCCTTTTAGTATAAAAAAAGCCTGAATTCTAACTTGGGTAAGATGGTTCTTTGGGACCATACTTCACCATCTTCTCAGTCTGCTGGCTTTCTGAATAAAGTATTCCTTGCCACAACAACTCATCTCTCAATTTATTGGCCTGCCGTGCAGTTGCAGTACAAGCTTAGACTCAGTAACAATAGCAAGCACTGGAACCAGACATGGCAGGGCTAGTGGAATTATCAGACTGGAATTTTAAACAACTATGATTAATATGCTAATGGCTCTAATGGATAAGGTATACAGCAAGCAAGAAAATATGGGCTATTAAGCAGACAGAATGAAAATACTAAGAACAAACTAAAAAAATAATTCTAGTGATTGAAAAGGAAAAGAACGGTACCAGAAAAGGAGAATGCCTTTAATGGACTTATTATACTCTGTATATGGCTAAGGAAAGAATCTTTCAACTAAAAAGGATATATCAATAGAATCCTCAAAAACCAAACAGAAGAAAAGCAGGAGAAAAACACATCAGACTATCCAAGGACTGTGGAACACCTACAAAAGGTGTAACATAATGTGTAATGGGAAGACCAGAGGAGAAGAAAGAGAGAAAAAGAGTATCTGAAACAATGACTAAGACTTTCCCCAAATTAATGTCAGACACCAAACCACAGATCCAGGAAGTTTGAATAGGCCTATATCTATTAAAGAAATTGAATCAATAATTAATAACCTTCCAAAACAGAAAGCACCAGGCACAGATGGGGTCACTGGTGAATTCTGTCAAATATTTAAGGTAGAAATTATACCAATTCTGTACATTCTCTTTCACAGGATAGAGCAGAAGGAATACTTTCAAATTCAGTCTATAAGGCCAGCATTATCCTAATACCAAAGCCAGACAAAGACATTACAAGAAAAGAAACTACAGACCAACACCTCTCAGGAATATAGATTCAAAAATCCTCAACAAATTAGCAAATCAAATCCAAAAACAGTATAAGAAGAATTATATACCACAACCAAGTGGGATTAATCTCAGGTATGGAAGGCTGGTTCAACATTAAAAAATCAATTAATGTAACCCATCACATTAACACACTAAAAATTGAAAATCATATGATCCTATTAATAGATGCAGAGAAAAACAATCAACAAAACCTAACACCCATTCATGATAAAAACTCCAAGTTAAAAGGAATAGAGGAGAATTTTCTCAACTTGATAAAGACTATATACAAAAAACCTACAGCTAACATCATACTCAATGGTGAGAGACTAGAAGCCTTCCCATTAAGATAGGGTATAGGACAAGGAGGTCTCCTTTCACTGCTCCTTTTAACATTGTACTGGAAGTTTTTACTAATGCAACAAGGCAAGAAAAGGAAATAAAAGGTATACAGATGGGGAAAGAAGACACAAAACTATCTTAGTTCACAGGTGACATGGGCAGAAAATACAAAATAATTGACAAAAAACTCCTGGAACTAATAAGCAGTTATAGCAAGACTGCAGGATTCAAGGTTAATATACAAGTCAGTTGCTATGTACCAAAAATGAACAAGTGGAATTTGAATTTAAAACAATACCATTTACATTAGCACCCAAAAATGAAGTACTTAGGTATATATATATATATATATATATATGATTTATATGAAGAAAATTACAAAACTCTGATGAATGAAATCAAAGAACTAAACGGTGAGATATTCCATGTTCATGGATAGGAAGAATCAGTATTTTCAGGATGTTAGCTGTACCCAACTTGATCTATAGATTCAGTGCAATCCCAATAAAAATCCCAGCAAGTAATTTTATAAATAATGACACATCGAATTTAAAGTTTCAGTGAAGAGGCAAAAAGACTCAGAAAAAACACAGTAAGGAAAGAACAAAGTTAGAGTACTGACACTACCCAATTTCAATTATAAAGCTACAGTAATGAAGACAGTTTGACACTGGTGAAAGAACAGACAAATATATCAATGGAACAACAACAACAACAAAAAAGAGCCCAGAAATATGTCCCATAAATATAATCTACTGATATTTGACAAAAGAGCAAAGGTGATACAATGGAGCAAAGACAGTCTCCTCAACAAATTGTGCTAAAACAACAAGATACTCATATGCAAAACATGAATATAGAGACAGATATTACAGCCTTCACAAAACTTAATTCAAAATGTATCACAGACCTAAATGTAAAATGCTAAGCTAAAGAAACTCCCAGAAGATAACATAGGAGAAAATCTAGATGAGCTTGAGTATGGCAATGCCTATTTATATACAACAAAGACACTATGCATGAAAAAAATAATTCATGAGCTGGCCTTCATTAAAACTAAAAACTTTTGCTCTGTAAAAAACTGAGAGAATGAGAAGACAAGTCACAGACTGAGAGAAAATATTTGAAAAAGATACACTTGACAAAGGACAGTTATCCAAAATATACAGAAGATGCTTAAAACTCAACCACAAGAAAACAAACCACCCAATTAAAATATGGCCAACATTAACAACTCACCAAAGATGATATACAGATGGAAAATGAATACGATAACATGTTCCACATAATATGTCATCAGGGAAATGCAAATTAAAACAACAATGAATGGTCAAAATCCAGAACACTGGCAATACTAAATGTTGGTGAGGATTTAGAGCAATGGAAAGTCTCATTCATTGCTGGTAGGAATGCCAAATGGTATAGCCACTTTGGAAGACACTTTGGTGCTTTCTTAAAAAACTAAACATACTCTAACCACGGAATCCAACAATTATGTTCCTTGGTATTTACCCAAAGAAGGTGAAAACTTATGTCCACAAAAAAACCTACACACAAGTGATTATAGTAGTTTTATTCATAATTGCCAAAACTTGAGAGCGACCAAGATGTCCTTCAGTAGGTGAATGGCTAAATAAATTGTGGTACATCTAAGATGATGGAATATTTATTCAGCATGAAAATGAAATGACCTATTAATTCATAAAAAGACATGAAGGAAACTTTAATGAATATTACTAAGTGAAAGAAGCCAGTCTGAAAAAGCTATATACTTGTATGATCCCAACTACAAGACATTCTAGAAATGGCAAAACTATGGAGTAAATAAAAATATCAGTGGTTGCTGGGGCTGGGAGGAGGGGATAAATATGCAGAGCACAGAGATTTTTAGGACAGTGAAAATACTCTGTGTGGTTACGATGGATACATGTCAACAAATGTTTGTCAAAATCTGTATTATGCATAACACCAAGAGTTAACTTTAAAATAAATTATGGACTTTAAGTGATTACAATGTGTTAACATAGGTTTATCCTTGATAACAAATACACCAATCTGATGATTGATGTTGATAATGGGGGTGACTATGCATGTGTGGGGGAAGTGGTTATAGGAAAAATCTCTATACGTTCCTCTCAATTATGTTATGGACCTAAAACTGCTTTAAAAAATAAAGTCTTAAAATATAACTTACTGATATTATAAAACTACAGTAATCAAGATTGTGTTGTACTAGCTTGAGGACAGACATATAGGTCAATAGAATGGAATCAAGAGTGCAGAAATAAACCCTTACATTTATGGTCAACTGATTTCTGAAAAAGGTTCCAAGATAATTCAATGGGTAATGAATGTGTCTTTTCAAGAAATGTTACTGGGACAGCTAGATATCCAGATGCAAACTAATACATTTGGACCCCTACCTCATACCACATACCAAAGTTAACTCAAAATGAATCAACCCAAATGTAGGAGCTAAAATTACAACACTATTAGAGAAAAACATAAAAGTAAATCTTTGTGATCTTGAATGTGGCAATATGATTCTTAGATATGATTCTAGAAGCTCAACAAGCAGTAAGGGAAAAATTACAGCTGACCTTTGAACAATGCTGGTTTAAACTGTGTGGGTTCATTTATATTCAAATATTTTTCAATAGTAAATACTACAGTACCACACAGTCCGTAGTTGGTTGAATCCAAGAGTATGGAAGGACCACAGATACAGAGGATGAACTATAAGTTATGCACAGATTAACACCTACATTTTTCATGGTTGAACTGTAGATGACATGAACTTCATTAAAAGCAAAACTTTTACCAGGGATGCAAGAACAGTTCAACATCCACAAATCAATGAGGTACATAACATTAACAAAATGAAGAATAAAAATCATATGATCTTCTCAATAGATGCAGAAAACGCATTTGACAAAATTTAACATACATTCATGATAAAGAAAACAAAAAACAAAAAAAACCTCTCAGGACTTCCCTGGCAGTCCAGCAGTTGAGACTGTGCTTCCAGTGGAGGGGGCATGGGTTCAATCCCTTGTTGAGGAACTAAGATCCTGCATGCTGCACGGCACAGCCAAAAAGTAAACAAAAAATTTCTCAACAACTCAACAAACTAGGTATAGAAGGAATTTACCTCAACATAATAAAGGCCATATACGACAAGCTGACAGCTGACATTATACTCAATGGTGAAAAGCTGAAAGTTTTTCCCCTAAGATCAGGAAAAAAACAAGGCTGTTCACTCTTCACCACTTTTATTCAACATATTACAAGAAGTACTAGGCAAAACAATTAGGCAAGAAAACAACATAAAAAGCATTGAAATTGGAAGTAAAACTGTTTCTATTTGCAGATGACATGATATTATATACAGAAAAGCCTGAAGACTCCAAACAGAATTAATAAATTCAATAAAGCTGCAGATTATAAAATCAATATACAAAAATCAGTTACATTTCTATACACTAATAACAAACTATCAGAAAGAGAAATTAAGAAAATAATCCCACTTACAACTGCATCAAAATAAATAAATTCCTAGAAATAAATTTAACTGAGGTAAAAAAAAAATCTCTACACTGAAAACTACATGACATTATGAAAGAAACTGAAGATGACACAAATAAATGGAAAGACATTCTGTGCCCATGGATTGAAAGAATTAATATTGTTCAAATGTTCATACTACCCAAAGCAGTCTACAGATTCAATGCAATCCCTATCAAAATTCCAATGGCATTTTCATACAAATAGAAAAAGCAATCCTAAAATTTGTATGAAAACACAAAAGACCCCAAATAGCCAAAGCAATCTTAAGAAAGAATAAAGATAGAGACATCACGCTTTCCAATTTCAAACTATATTACAAAACTACGGTAATCAAAATAGTTGGTATTGGTATAAAAACAGACACATAGATGAAGGATGCAGAACAGAAATCCCAGAAATAAACCCACACATATGTAATCAATGAATTTATGAGAAAGGAGCCAAGAGTATTCAATGGGGAAAGGAAAGCCTCTTCAATAAATAGTGTTGAGAAAACTAGACAGTCACATACAAAATAATGAAACTGGATTGCTATCTTATATTTTACACAAAAATCAACTCAAAATGGATTAAAAACTTGAAGGTAAGACCTGAAGCCACAAAACTCATAGAAGAAAACATAGGGAGTAAGCTCTTTGACATTGGTCTTGGTGACAAGTTTTTGGATTTGAGACCAAAAGGAAAGGCAATAACAGCAAAAGTAATCAAGTGTGACTACATCAAACTAAAAAGCTTCTGCAAAGCAAAAGAAACCAACAAAAAGAAAAGGAAATGTATGGAATGGGAGAAAATATTTGCAAATCATATATCTGATAAGGGGTTAATATTCAGAATAAATACTCATACCACTCAACAAAAACAACATGATTTAAAAATGGGCAGAGGATCTGAATAGACATTTTTCCAAAGAAGACATACAGATGTCCAACAGGCACATGAAAAGATGTTCAACATCACTATTAGGGAAATGCAAATCAAAACCACAATGAGCTATCACTTCACATCTGTTAGAATGGCTATTATCAAAAAGACAAGAGTTAACATGCGTTGGCAAGGATGTGAAGAAAAGGGAACCCTTGGGCACTGTTGGTGGGAATGTACACTGGTACAGCCACTATGGCAAACAGCAGGGAGATTCCACAAAAACATAAAAATACAACCACCATAAATCCCGCAATTCCACTTTAGGGTATTTATCTTAAGGAAATAATTATTATCCCCACGTTCACTGCAGCATTATTTACAACAGCCAGGATGTAAAACAAAGTGTCCTTTGATGGATAAATGGATAATGAAAACGTGATATATCACATTGAGATATATATATATACATATACACACACATATATCACATTTATATATAAATACAAATATGAGTATTATTCAGCCATAAAAAAAGGAAATCTTGCCATTTGTGACAACATAGATGGACTCTGAGGGCACTGTGCTAAGTGAATAAAGTCAAACAGAGAAAAACAAATACTGTATGATCTCACTTATATGTGGAATCTAAAAAAAGAAATCAAACTCATATATAGAGACAACAGATTGTTAGCTGCCAGAGGCAGAGGTAGGGGGTGGGCAAAATGAGTGAAGGGGATCAAAAGGTCCAAACTTCCAGCTGTAAGATAAATATGTCCTGGGAATGCAACATGTATCATGGTGACTATAGCCAACAATACTCTACCATATATTTGAAAGTTTCAAAGAGAGTAAATCTTAAAAGTTCTCATCATGAGAAAAAATAATTTTAACTATTTGGTAAAAAAAGAAAGAAAAATAGTGAGACACTATTGAGTGAAAAAATGTGAAACAGTGGGAACATTTACTTACCATTTAACTCTCGCTCTTTTCTGAAATATATGGAAACTCCAAACATGAGAAATAGTTGTAATTAACCACTGACAAAGGGCAACACAGACAATGGAAGTAATCAACTCTGTCTACTAAGTAAAGCAGTTAAAACTACTAGAATCATCATAGACACTGTTAGACTGGGCAACATTAAGTAAGAGTGGATCCAATGTTTCCAGGAGTGAAGCAGCAGCACTCTGGATTAGATCTTCAATGTTTACTTCTTGGAGATATTTCAGGTACTTCTGCAAACACATTAACTCCTTCTCTTAACAGGAGACAGCATGATTGGAAAGAAAAAGTAAGTCTTTGGAGGCCCCCCACTCCCCCACCCTCCCCACCACACCCCCTTCAGGTTCAAATCCTCACAAACTGGCCCTGGAGCAAGCCACTTAACCTCTCAGAGGCTCAGATTTTTCATCTGCAAAATGCATTTAATAATATATTATTGAGGAGTACATGAAGATTAAATGAGATTTTTTGAGTATGTAAAAGGACCTGGCATCAAATAGGGGTTAAATAAACGTATGTTGAACAGACTTATCTTATTAAATTAAATAAATGATGCCTGGTTTGGTGTATTATTTCAAGATACTAGAATTTATTTTAAAAATTCCAATTCTTATACCAATTCTTGCACTAAACCCTAGTGGTTTGAAAAAGTACATGCTTAATGCAGAGATGTCCAAAGTAGTTTACCTATTGGGACAGCCTAGCTCAGTGACCTGTGAAAGCATTCCACAGTCCTTGCTGAACATTGATGGGTTTTATATCTGTACCTTCACATACAAGAGGTTCTTGAGAATATCAGGTTTGTAGGACACAATCTCCTTCTCGAGGACAAAATGTCAACCTTCCAGAACTAAGTTAAGGTTTCTCCACAATAATGCTATTCCCATTTAAAAGGAGCAACCAAAACAGAGGTATATAGGGACTTCCCTAGTGGTGCAGTGGTTAAGAATCTGCCTGCCAATGCAGGGGACTCAGGTTCGATCCCTGGTTTGGGAAGATCCCACGTGCCGTGGAGCAACCAAGCCTGTGTGCCACAACTACTGAGCCTGCGCACCACGACTACTGAAGCCCACGCACTTTAAGGCCCATGTGCCACAACTACTGAGCCCGCGTGCTGCAACTACTGAAGCCCATGCGCCTAGAGCCCGTGCTCCACAAGAAAAGCCACTGCAATGAGAAGTCCGTGCACCACAAACCGAAGAGTAGCCCGCCCCCACTCACCACAACTAGAGAAAGCTTGCACACAGCAACGAAGACCCAACGCAGCCAAAAAATAAATAAAATTTTTTAAAAAAGAGGTAGATAGAGAATTTACCTATCTTAAATAGGTGTTTTCTGAAATATGTTCAAAGCTTTAAGTATTAATAGATCAGTTAGAAGCTGACCTATGTCCACTTGAGGATTTGTTTCATTATTTGACAAGTCTATTTCAATCTTCCAGATATATTGATATTTCAAATAAAAATTTTAATAAAAAAGAATGAAATATTGCCATTTGCAGCAACATGGATGGACCAGAGATTATCATATTAAGTGAAGTAAGTCAGGCAGAGAAAGACAAAGTATGTGGAATCTAAAAAATATATATACAAATTAACTTATTTACAAATCAGAAACAGACTCACAGACATAGAAAATAAACTTATGGTTACCAAAGGGGAAAGAGGAGGGGGAGAGATAATTTAGGAGCTTGGGATTAACAGGTACACACCACTATATATAAAATATATAAACAACAAGGATTTAGTGTATAGCACAGGGAATTATATTCAATATCTTGTAATAACTATAATGGAAAAGAATCTGAAGCTGTATACCTAAAAATAACATGATACTGTAAATAAACTATTGTTAAATTTTTTAAAAAGCAGAAAGAAAATATCTAATTTACCATAATTTATATTTGACATTGCAGCAAAATGACCAAATATATCAAAAAAAGCTACATGAATGAATGAGAAGAGGATTTTTAAAATATAGGGGTGCTAATCATAGGAAATAAGGTCAATTAATAGAAGCCAGTTAAAAGTTCTCAAAGTTTAATTTAATTTTCATCCAGTCTTAGAGATCTATTATGATCCTCAACTTCAAGTCATTTCAGTTTAACAAATGTTGTAATGCTTACTACGTACAAGGTGCTGGTGCTAGCTGGTTAACTTCTCTCTTCCCCCACTCTGAGTATTGTCAGATGTGGTCCATTTAAAAATGCATTATTGTTTTCCAAAGGAAACAAAAGAAAATAAACAAATGGCACCTAATTAAACATAAAAGCTTTTGCACAGCAAAGGAAATCATTGACAAAACAAAAAGACAACCTACTGAATGGGAGAAAATATTTGCAAGTGATATGATCTATAAGGTGGTAATATCTAAAATATATAAACAGCTCATACAATTCAACATCAGAAAAACAAACAACCTGATTAAAAAACGGGCAGAAGACCTGAACAGACATTTTCTCAAAGACATACAGACAGCCAACAAGCAAATGAAAAGATGCTCAAGATCGTTAATCAGAGAAATGCAAATTAAAACCACAATGAGGTATCAATTCACACCTGTCAGAATGGCAATCATCAAAAAGAACACAAATAACAAATGTTGACAAGGATGTTGAGAAAAGGGAACCCTCGTACACTGTTAGTGGGAATGTAAATTGGTGCAGCCACTGTGGAAAACAGTATGAAAGTTTCTCAAAAAACTAAAAGTAGAACTACCATATAATCGAGCAATTTCACTCCTAGGTATATATTCAAAAACCACAAAAACACTAATTTGAAAAGATACACGCACCCCAATGTTCATAACAGCATTATTTACAATAGCCAAATTATGGAAGCATCCTAAGTATCCATCACCAGATGAACGGATAAAAAATATGTGGTATATTTATACAATGGAATACTACTCAGCCATAAAAAAAAATAAAATTTTGTCATTTGCAACAACATGGATGGACTTGGAGGGTATTATGCTAAGGGAAGTAAGTCAGACAGAGAAAGACAAGTACTGTATGATATCACTTATATGTGGAATCTATTATAAAAATAAAATAAACTAGTGAATATAACCCCCAAAAAAGAGAGAGACTCACAGATATAAAGAACAAACTAGTGATTACCCATGGGGAGAGGGAAGGGGATAGGGGCAAGATAGGAGTAGGGAATTAAGATGTACAAACCACTGTGTATAAAATAAATGAGCTACAAGGATTTATGGTACAGCACAGGAAATATAGCCAATATTTTATAATAACTATAAATGGAGTATAACATTTAAAGTTGTGAATTGCTATATTATCACCTGAAACTTATGTAATATTGTTCATCAACTATACCTCAATAAAAATTTTTTTTAATTTAAAAAAACCATTATGGCTTTTCACTTGCCTCTCAGAAAGTGTTAAAGATAATGAATCATCACATCTAAAAAAAAAACAAAAAGTTTTGTGCTTCAAAAAACATCTTCAAGTAAGTGAAAAAAAATCTATATCTGATAAGGAACCTGAAAAGGGGTTCTTTAAAATATAAAGAACTCTTAAAACAATAAAAAGACAGTCCAATTAAAAGACAGGCAAAAGATTTGCATAGACATTTCTCCAAAGTAGATATATAAATGGTCAATGAACATATGAAAAAATGTTCAACATCATTATCACTTAGGAAATGCAAAAAGAAACACAATGAGATACAACTTCACACTCAGTAAGATGGCCAACATACAAAAGATAGAGAATATCCAGTGTTGGCAAGGATATGGAGAAACTGGAATCCTCAATACACCATTATAAATGTAAAATGGTGCAGCCAGTTTAGAATTCAGTTTGGTGGTCAGTTAAAATGTTGAACAAAAAGTTACTTTATGACCTAGCAATTCCACTCCTAGATATACATCCAAGAGAACAGAAAACATGTCCACACAAAAATCTGTACATGAATGTTCATGGTAACCTTATCCACAATAGCCAAAATGTGGAAACAATCCAAATGTCTACCAACTGGTGAATGCATAAACAAAATAGTATATACATAAATACAATATCATTCAGTCATAAAAATAAATTGTACTGATACATACTATAACATAGATAAACTTTAAAAACATTATGTTAAATGAAAAAAGTCAGACAGAAATGGGCATATGTTGTATGATTCCTTTTATATGAAATTTCAGAATAGACAAATACACAGAAATAGAAAATAGAATAATTTTTGCCAGGGCCTGGGTGACGAAGAATGGGTTACTGTTAATAGTTACAGGAGTTCTTTTTTAGGATGATGAAATGTTTTAAAGTTAGTAGCAACGGTGTACAACTCTGTGAATATCTCTGAGTTACATGCTTCAAAAGCATGAATTTTATGGTATGTGAATTATATTTCAATAAAGCTGTTATTATGGAAAACAGTCTAAGAGTCATCTTTAGCTTCAAATCTACCCTATAAAAATGGACATTTTCTCTCATAACCACACACACACATAACACCCAAGCCCATGGTTTATGAGTATTTGGAAATGTGTATATTTGATTTTTCCACACTGATGAAAAAAATATCCTGGTGTTAAAAATTAGCAAGTCACTTCTATGTACATGTATAGATCCCTGGACTGTCATAAAACTTATTTAACTATTTCCAGTATTTATCCAACATAGTATCATGCATATGGATTATTCCTGGAAAGGTTCACTATACCTTCCTAACTAGGAAGACATTAATAACTTATATTGATTTTTATCAGGACAATACCATTATATTAAAAAAATATGTCAGCCAAAGGCATATCTTTATATCATTTAAAATGTGCCACTAGTTAGATAGCTATGAGAACTGAAAGAAGTTCAAATTAAAATATTTGCACTGTAATTCTTTCCCCCAAAATAACCCAATCTGGACAACAGTATTATCACTTCTGCCAAGCAGTGGATTCATCAATTTATATAGGTCATGCTTATTTTTCTCTTCTACAAATTTCTTATCTATTTCACACAGGCCCTCTGTGAGAAACCACTGGTATGAGAGAGCAACAGATGTGCGAATTTTCTAACACCTCTTTCTGTCCATATTTTCCTTTAAATTCTCCCTTGTTCAATTAAAACTTTGGAGCTCAAGTCATTTTCTAGTCAATAGCTCTTTGTATCTTTTGACTGAACCAAAAAATAAGGAGACTCTAAGGAAAATCAAGTTGTGATTAGCCATTACAAAAGAATCCATTTTAGTCAGAAATATACCAGTTTGTTTCACGTGACAATTAAACTAGTGCAAGACAACTAGATTGTAAATACTGTGATTGACATAGTACACACTGAGAACAACCAATTAAACTGTCAACTTCACATGAGCAAATAGTACACTACTAATTAATATTTAGGATCTTGTGATCCATATCATACAATCCACAATGTATAGCAGAGTAATTTAAAACCTATTTTAATATTGTCTAAAGAATTATTATCAACTTTATTCTAATATTTTCATTATACCCCATAATGAATATTAAGACTCCTCATTGTTATATGAGTGGCAAAACCATAGACTTTATAATAATAATATAGATCACTTTGGGAAATTTTTTATATATATAATTTTTATGCATAGGAGAATCATTATAAAAGTGGATGCATTTAGGACAGTATCATTAGCTAAACTTTTATAAAAGGAAATTAAAATACTAAAACTATGACCTTATTTTCAACATACAATTAACACTTTAAATCAAGTGCTTTAAATACATCCCATCCAAATTGTTCTTTGTAAATGAAATCAACTGACTTATTAGCTGGATATCCTGATTTCCTCCATGTCTTAAATTATTGAGACTCCTATCTTATTCCAATAGGTAAGACTGAGAGTTTTTGTGTACAAAGAATAAAATTCTCCATTTGACCTTTTGAGATGCTCGAAAGACAAAAAGAATTGACTGACTGCCAAAAAAGGGATTTAAGTTGACATTACAATTTTAAGGTTGACCAGCTGTGTGCTAACATATTTGGAAAGTATATCACAACATTCTGAATACCTTTTTTTTTTCCCTATGCTAAGTGCCCTTTGGTTAGTTAAGAGTAAGAGGTGGCAAACTAAAACTGTGGCTACAAAAAATATAACAATAAACTTAACAGAAAAGCGAACATTCCAATAAACAAAAGTCAAAATTTAGAACAAAAGTCATAGGCTGAATCTATAAAGACAAATATTCTCCAAAGAAGTGTTTTTGCCTTATAAAGATTTTTTTCACAATTTTAATTTATCTATAATTAAAAATTGGGATATTTCAGAAAAATTTTTGAATATCTGGCTTTTATTTAAAAAAATCACAATCTGGCAGCCCTAGGTCCATTTTTTTTTTTAACATCTTTATTGGAGTATAATTGCTTTACAATGGTGTATTAGTTTCTGCTTTGTAAACCTAGGTCCATGTTTTACACATAGCAAGAAATTAGAGACGGGTAAAGCATGCTTTTTTAGATGGGGGCATGACAGAAGCATTGTTTTCAGTCTGTTTTTAGGATTTACAGCACTTGTAACTTCTTGGCTTTGCTGATTTATATTACCTACCCCTCTAAGCATCTAAATTTATGACCCCCACCAAAATAGATTTAAATGCTTCTATTAAAAGAACAAACAACAAATAAAATTTAGTTTCAAAAAGTTTAAAGTCCCAGAGTATATCTTCAATACTTTTATTTTGATATAAGTAATGACTTTGATCACTCCTTTTAGAAGTATTGGTACACATAGCTTGTCATATATCTAGCTTTCAAAGCACTATGGAAAGGAAGCCTTAAAAACCTAAGTACATTGTGCTCTCGGCTTGCTAAAAATTCTGCTCCCCTCAATCTCTAGAATCCACCATTATGGCTGATGAAGACTACACACACATGAAAATGAGTGGGGTTAGAGAAGACAGAAAGGGAAGCAGTCCTTTCTAATCAGTTACATACAATATTTGCCCAAAGTCAAAACTGCCTTATTTCAAGATTTAACCTGGGATATAAACTACCTATAACATTAATATATTAAATATTGATATAAATATTGACGAGATGACATGCTGGAAGTTTAATAAAATTTTCCCTAGAACTAAGTTGATTCTTCTCAAAAAGGCATAAACACACCCAGTCTACTTATCTGCCATTCAGAATATCAAATGGTGTAAGCTGAATATTACTAAAAATCTTGGAAAAAATGTATACTCTTGGACCAAGCAATTCCATATGTAGCATAGGACCTCATATCATGGAAACAATCACTGATGCATCCAAAGATTTATATACAAGGAAGTTCTTCATAACCTCATTTGTAATAGCAAAAAGGAGAGGGCAATATAGCAACATATTCACCAAGAGAGTATTGGTTGAATTAACTTGGTACACTGGAAATGTAAGGTGTAGATAATTAGTCAATGCCACAATACAAATTCACAGTATCAAATGAAGTAAGCAGGTCCAAAGTGGTATATGTACCGAGATCCCAATTTCATAATAGATATGAACAAATTAAAAATGAAAAGATGTGCATCAAAATATGAACAGAAATTAGATTTTAGGTATAGTGGATTGAATAGCGTCCCCTCAAAAGTCATATCCACCTGGAACCACAGACTGTGACTTTATTTGGAAATAGGGTCTTTGCATATGTAATTAGTTAAAATGAGGCCAGACTGGATTAGGGTGGGCTGTAAACCCAATGACTAGTGTCCTTAAAAGAAGAAATGACACACAAAGACATGCAGAAGAAGGCCATGTGAAGACAGAGGCAGAGATTGGGGTGATGCAGCTACAAAGGAATGCCAAGGATTGCTGGGATCTACCAGAAGCTAGGAAGAAACAAGGAAGGATCCTTCCCCAGTGCCCTGCTGACTTGGACTTCTCATCTCTAGAACTGTGAGAGGACACATTTTTGTTGTTTTAAGTCACCAAGTTTGAGGTCATTTGTTAAGGCAGCCCTAGGAAACTAAAACAGTAACTGATCTTTATTTTCCTCTTCATGTGTATGGTTTTTGCCCTATTTTATAAATTAATATGTTACTTTCATAATGAGAAAAATGTAATTAAAGACATATTGTGGCCTAATAGTTAAATATCTAATAACTGATAATTATATATTCTTTTCGGAAAAGTTCTAATCCACGTATTTTGTAGAGAAAAATCTGTGTTCAAACACACTCTAAAATACTGATGAGTATCTGAAGCCCCAATACTTTTATTATTTATCTTCTACATTTATGAGATTTGGGGATAAGCAAGGGAGATCTCTCTAAGCATGACCAAACATCACTAAAATTTATAATAATAAAATCAAAGTAAACTAAGCAGCTCTGTAAAAGCAATAAAGAACTTCTGGAACAGCAATCGTGTTTGGCTCATATAATATTGATTTGGTTTCAGTAAATAGAGTTATTTCTCAGGTGGGCATTGAGAGAATTCAATATGGAACAAATATGAGAAAATATACTTGGATAAAAGACAGACACAATCCAAATAAACCTTAGAACTGGAAGATTTAGACTTCATCTAGTACATCTTCCAATAATTCAAGAATCCTTCAAACAACATTCCTGACAGGTGATAACTCATTCAACAGAATGAAATTTTCCAACTACCCATCACTTGCCAAGGATGCATGACTACATCATCCAGTGACCAGTTCCAAAGGCAGCAGCTCACTTCTTCAGAAAGCAGCCTATTCCATTCTTCGACAATTCTAGTTATTAGAAAACTCTTATGTTGAGATAAAATCTTCTTTCTGGGATAACTAAATTATTTTTATTCTCCTTCTATACTTTTTCTTCATTCTTCCATTCATCCTTCATAGCCAACTTGTATCATAACTTCAAGTTATAAATTTTAAAAGTTTTAGAAAGGAAATCAAGAGATTACTAACTTCTCACCAATGACAACATTCTCTTTACAACATTCTTTACCCAACTGCTATCTCCTCTAGTTTTGAACACAATCAATTTAAAAAGAACAAGTTCCCTAATCTATGAGCAGGCAGATCTACTTTAGGCATGTTTCATGTAGAGTTGAACTTTGCCTTTCTATGAATTTCACTGAGTGGTTCTATTCCTTCCTGCCACAGCACAGTGAACTCATCCATGTGAAGGTTACCCAGGCATCAGAAAACCACCATCAGCTCTCCTCTTAGATCTCTACTTAACTAGGTAAAACACTCCTGGTTACCCTTCTTGGTTTTGAGAGTCTTCATTATTCAACCTCCTTCATATTTTTTCTGAATAAATCTCAATACATACATATGTCTGTCTATAGCCTAGTGCCTGGTACTCAATATATTTCAGATACAGTATGGCCATGGAGAGTGGCAGCACTAATATGGCCACTGTGGCAAAAACCACATTAACCAAAGAGGCAACAGTACACTTCCTGTTGATTGGTTAGCTAAAATCCTGGAGTATTTTTCACTAGAATCCCTTTCAATTCTTGTTTTTTTTCCCCATTCCTATCAACAGGAGTTTTTTTTTTTTAATCTTAACTAAAATGCAGAACTTTGTATTTATCCCTATTGAATGTCATTGCATTAGTTTCTACCTTTCTTGCTAGCTTTTCAACGTCTCTCTGAACCCTAATTCTTCAATCCAAATAGTATCCTTTAGAGACATGCACCATTCACAAATTTAACAAGATCTTCCCTGTCTTCCCTTAAGCAGAGGGTTTCAAGCATTTTAACTGTAAAGTTCTGGAGTTCCGTGGAAGCTCTTCAAGTATTAGTCACAATGCTGCTGCTACTGCTAATGATAGCTAATGAGTACCTCTTTCTACGAAACATTGTTCCTAGTAGTGCTTTATTTACATTATCGCATCTAATACTCATAAAAATGTTATGAGATAATGAGTACTGCTACTGTTCATTTTACAGATAAAAACATGGCTAGTGAGTGACAGAGCCTGAGCTGGTTATGAGCCAGTGTGGCTACATCGGCTCTTTACAGGCTCTGTCTATTCTGACTGGGCAATGCCCTGTATTACCAGTTGTTAAATATTTTTAAAATAACTCTTGTGTAGAGCCAGGATTTGGACCCCAGCTGCCTGATTCCAGAGTCCGTCTTCTTAAGCAGATTCCATTCTGGCTCTCCATGACGGATGAAGGCAAAGCCAAATAATCCTGTCTCCTGTGTGTGCTTCAACTACAGATACTCTACTTCTATCTCATTGAGCGTTTTCTCTCTGAGTGTTTTCTCTATAAGTATTTGATGTGAAATTCACTTTAAAAATATCTGCTGCCAGAAGTTTTAAAAGAACTAAAGGATAAATGAAAATACAGTAAATAACTGAACTTAAGATGTATAGCTCCTCCCATACCACTATAAATATCAAATATATCATTTAAAATAATGCTGAAATTACATGCAATACTGTGTGTGTATGTGTGTGTGCATACGTGTGTGTGTGTGTGTATGTAAGTGAGAGAAAGCATTTCTTCTCCCTGTGAGAGGTGTAGCTTTTGTTAGATTCTTAGATGGGTTACAGATATACAAAAGTCAGCATAGTATAGGATCACCTCTGATCAGATGTACAACTAAATTTGTCCTTTTTTTTCCAAGGACATGAAACAATAGAAAAAATTCCTTGTTGAAATCAGATGAATTGTGATTGTAATTCTCAAACTCAAGAATTTGATCTTGAGTAAATTTCACGTTGCCTCTGAGTCTCAGTTTCACATTTGTGAAATGGGGCAAAATAGTACCTACCTTAGATTATTGCAAGAACAAAATGAAATAATATATGTAAAGTACTTGGAACAATTTCTGACAGGCAGCTGGTACTAAATATAAATTAATAAATTTATAAGGAACGTTTTGTGCCAGAATTGTCAAAGCTAAAGGATGAACAAGAAACATCTTCCTGTATGAATTGTACTTGAATTGGGGAAGTTATTTATATAGTAAAACAAATAATTTAGAAAAAAAAATCATCTGCTTGAATATTCAAGACAAAATGGGGGACTTGGAAATTCCTTCCTGAAGCAGACCTCTTTTATTGAAATACCTGAGTAGAAACCTCTGATGAGTACTGGTGTGGGAATTCTCCACTTCAGCAGTTTAATAACACTCTCCAAAAAGGGAAAAACCTCTTCAGTCTAATAATAAAAGGAACTATCTAAGAATGATAAATTTTACTATATAATTTTAAAACTAATTATGGCACTTACTGTCAGAATACAATTATCCATCGGTCCCTCATATTCCTGCATATCTTGGGAACCAAGGTACTGACAAGCTTTTCTGAATTAGCTTTTCAAGGATGTTTATTCAGCAACACCCTCAGAAAACAGAGATAGGGTATGTTTGTCTGCTGTCCAGCATAATAAAGGTAATATCTAGCTCTAGGGCAAATATTGGTCAGAGTTTCTTGCTGGCTATCATAAAATACTGGTGTGTTCTAAGCTTGGGGTTACTATCCTATAATGCAACCCACTGCATGTGAAAACATCACCTGGCCCTTGTAATGTTGCCCTGTGGGAACTGGAGGTTGGAAAATCTGCTTAAGAAAATGCTGACATTCTGGACAAGCTTCTTAGATAGGCTAATTCACCAGAGGGCAGACAGCAGAAGCAAGAAGAACTACAATCCTGCAGCCTGTGGAAGAAAAACTACGTTCACAGAAAGATAGACAAGATGAAAAGGCAGAGGGCTTTGTATCAGATGAAGGAACAAGATAAAACCCCAGAAAAACAACTAAATGAAGTGGAGATAGGCAACCTTCCAGAAAAAGAATTCAGAATAATGATAGTGAAGATGATCCAGGACCTCGGAAAATGAATGGAGGCAAAGATCGAGAAGATGCAAGAAATGATTAACAAAGACCTAGAAGAATTAAAGAACAAACAAACAGAGATGAACAATACAATAAGTAAAATCAAAAATACACTAGAAGGAAATGAACAGCAGAATAACTGAGGCAGAAGAATGGATAAGTGACCTGGAAGACAGAATGGTGGAATTTACTGCTGCAGAACAGAATAAAGAAAAAAGAATGAAAAGAAATGAAGACAGCCTAAGAGACCTCTGGGACAACATTGTAGGGGTCGCAGAAGGAAAAGAGAGAAAGAAAGGACCCGAGAAAATATTTGAAGAGATTATAGTCGAAAACTCCCCTAACATGGGAAACGAAACAGCCACCCAAGTCCAGGAAGCGCAGAGAGTCCCATAAAGGATAAACCCAAGGAGAAATATGCCAAGACACATAGTAATCAAATTGGCAAAAATTAAAGATAAAAAAAACTTACTGAAAGCAGCAAGGGAAAAATGACAAATAACATACAAGGGAACTCCCATAAGGTTAAGAGCTGATTTCTCATCAGAAACTCTACAAGCCAGAAGGGAGTGGCATGACAAATTTAAAGTGATGAAAGGGAAGAATCTACAACCAAGATTAGTCTACCTGGCAAGGATCTCATTCTGATTCGATGGAGAAATCAAAAGCTTTACATACACGCAAAAGCTAAGAGAATTCAGCACCACCAAACCAGCTCTACAACAAATGCTAAAGGAACTTCTCTAAGTGGGAAACACAAGAGAAGAAAAGGATCTACAAAAACAAACGCAAAACAATTAAGAAAATGGTCATAGGAACATACATATCGATAATTACCTTAAACGTGAATGGATTAAATGCTCCAACCAAAAGACACAGGTTCGCTGAATGCATAGAAAAACAAGACCCAACTATATGCTGTCTACAAGAGACCCACTTCAGACCTAAGGACACATACAGACTGAAAGTGAGGGGATGGAAAAAGATATTCCATGCAAATGGAAATCAAAAGAAAGTTGGAGTAGCAATACTCATATCAGATAAAATAGACTTTAAAATAAAGAATGCTACAAGAGACAAGGAAGGACACTACATAATGATCAAGGGATCAATCCAAGAAGAAGATATAACAATTATAAATATATATGCACCCAAAATAGGTGCAGCTCAATACATAAGGCACCTGCTAACAACTATAAAAGAGGAAATCAACAGTAACACAATAATAGTTGGGGACTTTAACACCTCACTTACACCAATGAACAGATCATCCAAACAGAAAATTAATAAGGAAACACAAGCTTTAAATGACACAATAGACCAGAGAGATTTAATTGATATTTATAGGACATTCCATTCAAAAACAGCAGATTACACTTTCTTCTCAAGTGTGCACGGAACATTCTCCAGGATAGATCACATCTTGGGTCACAAATCAAGCCTCATTAAATTTAAGAAAATTGAAATATCAAGCATCTTTTCTGATCACAACGCTATGCGATTAGAAATCAATTACAGGGGAAAAAAACGTAAAAAACACAAACACATGGAGGCTAAACAATACGTTACTAAATAACCAAGAGATCACTGAAGAAATCAAAGAGGAAATCAAAAAATACCTAGAAACAAATGACAATGAAAACACGACAATCCAAAACCTACAGGATGCAGCAAAAGGAGTTCTAAGAGCTAAGTTTATAGCAATACAAGCCTACCTCAAGAAACAAGCAAAATCTCAAATAAACAATCTAACCTTACACATAAAGAAACTACAGAAAGAAGAACAAACAAAACCCAAGGTTAGTAGAAGGAAAGAAATCATAAAGATCAGGGCAGAAATAAATGAAATAGAAACAAAGAAAACAATAGCAAAGATCAATAAAACTAAAAGCTGGTTCTTTGAGAAGTTTAACAAAATTGATAAACCATTAGCCAGCCTCATCAAGAAAAAGAGGGAGAGGACTCAAATCAATAAAATTAGAAATGAAAAAGGAGAAGTTACAACAGGCACTGCAGAAATACAAAGCATCCTAAGAGACTACTACAAGCAACTCTATGCCAATAAAATGGACAACCTGGAAGAAATGGACAAATTCATACAAAGATATAACCTTCCAAGACTAAACCAGGAAGAAATAGAAAATATGAACAGACCAATCACAAGTAATGAAATTGAAACTGTGATTAAAAATCTTCCAACAAACAAAAGTCCAGGACCAGATGGCTTCACAGGTGAATTCTATCAAACATTTAGAGAAGAGCTAACACCCATCCTTCTCAAACTCTTCCAAAAAGTTTCAGAGGAAGGAACACTCCCAAACTCATTCTACGAGGCCACCATCACCCTGATACCAAAACCAGACAAAGATACTGCAAAAAAAGAAAATTACAGACCAATATCACTCATGAATATAGATGCAAAAATCCTCAACAAAATACTAGCAAACAGAATCCAACAGCACAGTAAAAGGATCATACATCATGATCAAGTGGGATTTATCCCAGGGATGCAAGAATTCTTCCATATATGCAAATCAATCAATGTGATACACCATATTAACAAACTGAAGAAGAAAAACCATCTGATCATCTCAATAGATGCAGAGAAAGCTTTTGACAAAATTCAACACCTATTTATGATAAAAACTCTCCAGAAAGTGGGCATAGAGGGAACCTACCTCAACATAATAAAGGCCATATATGACAAACCCACAGCAAACATCATTCTCAAAGATGAAAAACTGAAACCATTTCCTCTAAGACCAGGAACAAGACAAGGATGTCCACTCTCACCACTATTATTCAACATAGTTTTGGAAGTCCTAGCCACAGCAATCAGAGAAGAAAAAGAAATAAAAGGAATACAAATTGGAAAAGAAGAAGTAAAACTGTCACTGTTTGCAGATGACATGATACTATACAAAGAGAATCCCGAAGGTGCCACCAGAAAACTACTAGAGCTAATCAATGAATTTGGTAAAGCTGCAGGATACAAAATTAATGCACAGAAATCTCTTGCATTCCTATATACTAATGATGAAAAATCTGAGCGAAAAATTAAGGATACACTCCCATTTACCACTGCAACAAAAAGAATAAAATACCTAGGAATAAACCCACCTAGGGAGACAAAAGACCTTTATGCAGAAAACTATAAGACACTGATGAAAGAAATTAAGATACCAACAGATGGAGAGATATACCATGTTCTTCGATTAGAAGAATCAATATTGTGAAAATGACTATACTACCCAAAGCAATCTACAGATTCAATGCAATCCCTATCAAATTACCAGTGGCATTTTTTACAGAACTAGAACAAAAAAACTTAAAATTTGTATGGAGACACAAAAGACCCCGAATAGCCAAAGCAGTCTTGAGGGAAAAAAACAGAGATGGAGGAATCAGGCTCCTGGACTTCAGACTATACTACAAAGCTACAGTAATCAAGACAATATGGTACTAGCACAAAAACAGAAATATAGAATGGAACAGGATAGAAAGCCCAGAGATAAACCCATGCACCTATCATCAACTAATCTATGATAAAGGAGGCAAGAATATACAATGGAGAATAGGCAGTCTCTTCAATAAGTGGTGCTGGGAAAATTGGACAGCTACATGTAAAAGAATGAAATTAGAACACTCCCAAACACTATACACAAAAATATACTCTAAATGGATTAGAGACCTAAATGTAAGACCAGACACTATAAAACTCTTAGGGAAAACACAGGAAGAACACTCTTTGACATAAATCACAGCAATATCTTTTTTGATTCACCTCCTCGAGTAATGGAAATAAAAATAAAAATAAACAAATGGGACCTAATGAAACTTAAAAGCTTTCACACAGCAAAGGAAATCATAAACAAGACGAAAAGATCACCCTCAGAATGGGAGAAAATATTTGCAAACAAATCAACGGACAAAGGATTAATCTCCAAAATATATAACTGCTCATACAGCTCAATATTAAAAAAACAAACAACCCAATCCAAAAATGGGCAGAAGACCTAAATAGACATTTCTCCAAAGAAGACATACAGATGGCCAACAAACACATGAAAAGATGCTCAACATCTCTAATTATCAGAGAAATGCAAATCAAAACTACAATGAGGGGGACTTTCCTGGTGGCACAGTGGTTAAGAATCCGCCTGCCAATGCAGGGGACACGGGTTTGAGCCCTGGTCTGGGAGGATCCCACATGCCACAGAGCAACTAAGCCCGTGCACCACAACTACTGAGCCTGCACTCCAGAGCTCACGAGCCACAACTACTGAAGCCCACATGCCACAACTACTGAAGCCCACGCGCCTAGAGCCCGTGCTCCGCAACAAGAGAAGCCACCGCAATGAGAAGCCCGCGCACCGCAAGCAGAGTAGCCCCCACTCGCTGCAACTAGAGAAAGCCTGCACGCAGCAACGAAGACCCAACGCAGCCAAAAATAAATATAAATAAATAAATTTATTAAAAAAAAAAACTACAATGAGGTATCACTTCACACCAGTTAGAATGGCCATCGTCAGAAAATCTACAAACAACAAATGCTATAGAGGGTGTGGAGAAAAGGGAACCCTCTTGCACTGTTGGTGGGAATGTAAACTGATACAGCCACTATGGAGAACAGTATGGAGGTTCCTTTAAAAACTAAAAATAGAACTACCATATGACCCAGCAGTCCCACTACTGGGCATATACCTGGAGAAAACCATAATTCAAAAAGACACATGCACCCCAATGTTCACTGCAGCTCTATTTACAATAGCCAGGTCATGGAAGCAACCTAAATGCCCATTGACAGACAAATGGATAAAGAAGATGTGGTACATATATACAATGGAATATTACTCAGCCATAAAAAGGAACGAAACTGGGTCATTTGTAGAGACGTGGATGAATCTAGAGACTGTCATACAGGGTAAAGTAAGTCAGAAAGAGAAAAACAAATATTGTATACTAACACATATATGTGGAACCTAGAAAAATGGTACAGTTGAACTGGTTTGCAAGGCAGAAACAGAGACACAGATGTAGAGAACAAACGTATGGACACCAAGGGGGGAAAGCGGCGGGGGAGTGGGGGTGGTGGTGTGATGAATTGGGAGATTGGGATTGACATGTATACACTGATGTGTATAAAGTGGATAACTAATAAGAACCTGCTGTGTAAAAAAATAAATAAAATGCAAATATTCAAAAAAAAGAATTAATGCTACATAGGAAATTATTAGTCAACTAAAAAACTGGCATATGGTTGTTTGCTTGAATAAAAATATTGCATCAATATTAAATTTCCTGAAGTTGAAAAAAAAAAAGAAAAGAAAATGCTGACATTCTGGCTACTGCTATTGCTGTAAATATCCAGAAGTCTCGTGTCTTTTGCCAGCATCTATGAAATTGTAGTAAGCTAACTCATTAGCTTCCAAGTAGGATAAAATCTTAGACCCATCAGTTATCTATCTATCTATCTATCTATATATCATAAATAAGTTTGAAACATAAATGATAAACAAGAAGATGCATTTAACTATATAAAAGACAATGGGCTAACAGCTTTTATAAACTTTTTTAAAAACTTCTGAAAAACAGTAAGAAAAAGATGAACATCTGAAAATATGGGCAAACATATGAACATATAATTACCCAAAAAATAAATATAAGATGTGAAAAATATATAAATTTTTAATAATCAAAAAAATATGTACTTAATTACAGAAAAATTTAAACTTGAAAACAACTTCTAACTTCAATGACAACAGTGAATTTAATATAGGTATTCAGAAAATGTCTCCATCATTACCAGCTGGCAGGAGTGTAAGTTGTAAAACATTTTTTCTAGGGAAACCTGTAGTATATGTCATAGTCCCTAAAAAGAATGCATACCCTTTGATACTATGATCCCATTTGAGGAATATATCCTACAGAAATAATTAGATAATATATTTCATCATTTTTCACACTAGGAAACAGCACAGATTTCCGATGACAAATGAATTTTTAACTTTTAATTATGATATAGGAATACAGTATAATATAGTGTGCTACTAATAATTTAAATACACACAAATATGAAAGAAGAGGGCATATATGTATTTTGAAGTGGAAGAAGAAACACTACAGGAAAATTTCTATAGTAGAATCTCAATTTTGATAAAGAAAAATTTGTATGTATAATTTCTCATAAGGAATTTAAAAGCCAATAACCAAAATTGTTAATATTCATTTTCTCTAAACGATAGTAATCAAAGTAATTTTACTTAGACTTTTTTGTGTCTGATGTCTTTGTGACTTTTATAAACTTTTACAATTCTAAAAGAAGAAAAAAAGAAAGTAAGTTACCTTCTCAAGATTCTGTTTTGTCTGTCTTGGCCCTTGTCATCTCTATCTCTTTACTAAGTGGTCTAAATCCATCTGTTAACACAGACCTCTTAGGTCTCGATACACCGTCTTCAGTGTTACTTGTCTGAACAATCTGAAGTTTGCCTTCTCCCACATTTTTTTTTTTAATTTATTTATTTATTTATGGCTGGGTTGGGTCTTCATTGCTGTGGGAGGGTTTTCTCTAGTGGCGGTGTGCGGGCTTCTCATTGCGGTGGCTTCTCTTGTTGCGGAGCACAGGCTCTAGGCGCATGGGCTTCAGTAGTTGTGGCTCGCGGGCTCTAGAGCGCAGGCTCAGTAGTTGTGGTGCACGACCTTAGTTGCTCCGCAGCATGTGGGATCTTCCTGGACCAGGGCTCAAACCCGTGTCCCCTGCATTGGCAGGCAGATTCTTAACCACTGCGCCACCAGGGAAGTCCTCCCACATTTTAAAAAATACATGAGTCTTTATCATTTTATGCTCCTTGGAGTCATAGAGTACAAGTGTACACCCTCAGATGTATAAGAGTTCTTCAAATATTTAAAGGCCTTGCTTATTTCCTTAACCCGTTTCCATCTTCTCTGGTTAAAACATGGCTTTGTCAATCATTCCTTATATGATTTAATTCCTAGGCCCTTCTCCATCGCAGTCACCTGTTCTCACATTTCCTGGAGCTCTGTGGTCAACGTCTTTTTAAAACTTCAGAGAAAACATCCCTCCATACCCAGTTTGACAAACACAGAGTACAAAAGACCACAATTTCCATCATTGGTACATTTCTATTAACATGCCTCTTTCTGCATCTTTTTAAAAGTAGTCATATCGCTCTACTGATGAGTACTGAACTCTTCACTTACTAACACCGTCTTCATAAAAATACTACCAAATTATAGCTCTATCATCTTGCATTTCCTAATTGACTTTGTATGTAGGTATTTGAATTTGTGTATTCATACTTGAGTAAATCTAGGAGTTCACATATCCCCCTATTATATCTCATTTTATTAACTCTGGTTCTTAACCCAACAGAAAACAGGAATACATCTTTTAAGCTTAACAAATCTAGATGAATTTTGTGTGCCTCTAACTGTGCGCCTTTGTATATTTCTCACACACATACATCTTTACAAAATGTAATCAAGTGGTTTGTTTTCTCTCAGAGAGTAAGTTGTCATCTTGAGAGTATCCTAAGTGAAGGGTATTGGAAATTGAAAAGGCTGGGGACAGATCATTTTAACAAGAAAGAGCCTCAAGCCTTTGAGGGTTCTCATACTCAGAAGCAGCTAGTATAAATGAGTGAAGCATCATATGCTGGAGAGCACTTGAGCATCGAGAGGGGCCACTTCTGACCTCTGCCATAGGGGAACATGGCCCATGTTTTGACTTTTCATGAGAATCCAGAAAGCTGAGTTTTTATGGGAATCATCCAATTTTCAAATTGCTTCATTTAATTTTAAAAAAGTTTAACGAGCTCTGTCTTCCAAATTAAATATACCCACAAACCAAATATATTCTGTATGACTGATGGATAACCCTAGAGGGAGTGAAAGCTATGAGAAGGAAGCAAGAGTCTTAGTATCCAACTCCCCATGACTGATGGCATGCCACGATTGGCAATTTCATAGTTTTGTATTTATTAACAGTTCACGAAGAACTCTGGATTCTTTACTGAGCATTAATTGTAAAAGTACTTACTGAACTCCTTCTATACTCTTTAATATTATCAATGAAAAAAAACATCAACATAATCAACTTATTAGCATCTACCGGAAATATAGAATAATTTCAAGAAAGTCAAATTCAGAGTTTCAAATATGAGTCCCTCTAAAAGCCTTAATAAAAATCTTAGGATCAGGATTTAGCATGAAAAATGTTTACTTAGTATCTCATAATCACCATAAGGAATTTTAGACTCATAATAGGAATCTGTCATAATCAGGAGACATTTCAGTGCTTTAGGATTTTTCATGAGACTTTCTGGGAACCACACTTTTGTTAAATATAACTAGCTATACAACCCTTGACACAAAGTCAAAATTCCATGAGCAAAAACGCTCTCTCCTTTGACCTATAGCAACTGTACAATTCTATTCCATGCCTGACAGCTGATTCTCACAAGGCCTCTGACATACCAAACATAATCCATGACAGCTGATTCTAGAGAACAGCAGTCACAGCAGACAATTATTTTTGATTAGTTGTCTGAAAGAAGCAAGAATAAATTATATATTTGATCTGATCATGTATAGAGATAGCCTTTCATCAGATCCAAATCTGGAATTACTAAGTAAACTTTTACTTAGTAAACTGACATAGGCAAATACACAAGGGTGATTTGATGCTTTATATTCCAATACCATTGCTCAGGTTTTCCTCCATCCCTCTCTAGCAGTCATCCTTTAAGATAAAGGGAGCTCTGTTTAACATACAGGTTCACAGGTCAAAAGCCCAAGAGTTTCACTCTTCAATCTACAAGTGGCCCAGGAATCTGCATTTTATTAGGCTCCCTAGGGGATTAGGAAGTGGGACATCTGCAAAGTGTATTTTGAGAGACGCTGCCTAATTCCTATCATTTCCCTAAGTGTTACTCATATCAAAACTGTACCCACCCTCAATTCTCTAACCCCTTGATTTGCACATTACATAATATTCATATCACTTTCAGAAAACATAATATATGGAAGACTGGACAAGACATAGGCACCAATTTGTTTAGTGACTGATAGTCTCTATTAGCCAACCTCCAATTCCTTCTGTTCTCACCTCAGAAACTGACTCCAAAAAAACTGGCCAAACTTTGATTTTTTTCCAACACAAGGGCTTTTTATTTTTAACCAATATATAGAGATATGCAATGAAAGTTGCTACTCTCTCCCATATAAGAGTGGCCTTGAAGCTAGCCCAGGCTTCAGCTCCCACCATACCTGAGGGTACAAAGAGCTCAACTCTCAGTCAGACTCCATGGCCAGATGGCACATTGCCAAGCCTCCAAGAAAGATAGCTCTAAAATGTATTTGTAAGAGTTTTGGCCTTAACCTACCAGACCAATTACTCAAGGTCGGACTTCATGCATGAGTTTCTCTGGCAAATAGTATTGACCAGTTGTGGGCAGTGATTTGACTGTGGATCCAAGTCCCTTTGATTGGATTCCTCCAAAGAAAGTTCAGCACTGGGAATAAGCACCTTTAACTGGAAATGTTGGCTTATCTGCTGGTAAACAGAAAATAGGAGTCAATTATGTAGGTAAGGACATATGTGTGTGTGTGTGTGTGTGTGTGTGTGTGTGTGGACACTGAGCATTATAAACTTCTCTGAAAAACATGTGACCCAGTTATGATACTAACTAGCCATTTTACCTTAGCAAATACTTTAACAAGGGTGTCCACTATCACTGCTCTTATTCAACATAGTACTGGAAGTCCTAGCTAGAGCAATCAAGCAAGATAAAGGAAATAAAAGCAATCAAATCAGAAAGGAAGGAGTAAAATTGCCTTTGTTTGCAGATGGTATGATCTTACATATAGAAGATCCTAAAGACTCAACTAAAAAATTGTTGGAACTAATCAACAAACTCAGTGGAGTTGCAGAATATAAAATCAATATACAGAAATCAATTATATTTCTACACACTAACAATGAAATATCTGAAAAAGAAATAAAACAATCTCATTCAAGATAGCAACAAAGACAATAAAACACTTAGGAATAAATTTATCCAAGGAAGTGAAAGATTTGTAAAATAAAAACTACAAGACTTCGATAAAAGAAATTGATGACACAAACAAATGGAAAGATATCCCATGTTCATGGATCATAAGAACTTGGACTTCCATTTTCTATATAAAGAATGGAATTAGAATCAATGATGGCAAAAGATTCCTCCTCTGATGCTCTGTTTCATTCAAATACAGATTACCTTTCAGTATTATTTAAATATCTCATTAGTGTATTTCAACAACAAAACCGTAAGCTTCAAGATATTATGTCTTATACTTTTTTTTCCTTTATCACATCTGAAAGCACCCTGTTCTTTTCATTCATAGGTTTTAGTGGATAAGTTAAAAATTTCTCTCCTCCTCTGGGGGACACAACTAGATTCTATTTTCTATCCTCCCCTTGATCATGTGACCACATTGTGAACAACAGAATGTGACCAGAAGTGAGGTATGCCATTTCTAAGCCAGGCCCATAAAACCCTCCCACACAGAGTCCTCCACTCTTTTCCCCCCACATTCCAGCTAAAAAAAGAAAACTTGAAGGTCTAGAAAAGAACTGAGCTAAAAGATGAAAGGAACTTCTGTCCCCAAGTTGCTGCCCATGAAGAGATACCTAGATTGCTACCTAATACAGGAACAACTATGCTGAGCTGTAGAGTGAGTAAGAAATAAACTCCATCTGTAAACAGTCTGAAATGCAGTTTTTAAAATACGAGCATTTAGGCACCTAATACTAGCACTTATCTCAATTGTAATAATATACTATTTATTTATTTATTTATCTCCCTAAATAGTCTAAAAGCTCCTTAGAGCCTGGAACTATGCCTGTTTTTGCTCACCAGCAAGTCTCTAGCTCCTGGCCCAGTGTCTGGTATGTAGCAATTTCTCAGTAAATCCTGTTGAATGTATGAATAAAGAAAAACATGCTCAACAGGTATAAGTTAATAAATGCTTACAGTAAGTCTCCTACATACAAACGAGTTCCATTCTGAGAGCGTGTTCGTAAGTCCAATTTGTTCATAAGTCCAACAAAGTTGGCCTAGGTACCCAACTAACACAATCAGCTATATAGTACTGTACTATAATAGGTTTATAATACTTTTCACACAAATAATATATAAAAAACACAAAAAATAAAGAAAACATTTTTAACCTTACAGTACAATACCTTGAAAAGTACAGTAGTACAGTACAACAGCTGGCATACAGGGGCTGGCATCAAGTGAACAGGCAAGAAGAGTTACTGACTGGAGGAGGGAGAGGAGGTGGGAGATGGTAGAGCTGAAGGATCATCAGCAATAGGAGATGGAGGGCAAGCTGCAATTTTACCATGCCTTACGTTAATGGCACAGGTTCTGGTTCCTTGCTGGATTCAATTCTGTCTACCCCTTGAAAAAATGATTCACTGATGTCTGGGTAGTAGCTCTTTTTTTCTAGTCATAGATGATACAGTAGCACTGGATTGCATTCTGAATGGCTGCTGCAACCTCTGTGTACCGTTCTATGTTCAGATCCTGTGCCTCAGAAACTAACAGTGCCTCCTCAAATAAAGAAAATCCCCTTGCCATTTCCCGTGTCGTGAATCTCATCAGTTCTTCAGTTACTTCTTCTTCCTCTTGTCTCTTTTCATCCTTTCTCTGGGCCTACAATTCCATCAGGTCTTCATTAATAAGCTCCTCATGTTGCACAGCAAGGAGTTCAGTGAAGTCGTCCTCTTGCAGATCTAGCTCCAGCTTCTTGCTGAGGGTCACTAAGTTGCTCGTTATCGCCTGGCGCTTCATAGCAGTACCAGCTACATCACTGATGCTTTTACACTTGCTTCCAGACATCCTAGGCTGAAATAAAGATAATGTACTACTGTACTCTATACAGTGCTGTACAGTACACAAAAGCACAACCACTTGTCACTTGTATGCACGTGACAATACACCAGACACGTGAACTAATTTACATGATTGGACACGCAAGTGGCACATTCACATCTTTGAAAGTTCTCAGTGGGAGATTCAAGATGGCGGAAGAGCAGGTGGATGTGCAGATCACCTCTCTTCACGGATGCATCAGGAATACATCTATAGATGCAACTATTCTCACAGAACACAGGCTGAAAACTAACAGAACATCTTAGACACCAGAAAGGACTATAAAGATCCCTGCATAACTGGGTAGGACAGAAAAAAAGAAGGGAGAAGGAGGAGGAGAGGAAGTGGGATGGGACCTGCACCCCAGGACAGAGGAGCTGAAGCAGAGGAGAGATTCCCGAATTCTGGGAAACCCCCTCTCTTGTGGGGAAATTGATTGGGACAGAAGGGAAGCATTAGAGGCTGTCAGAAGAGGATGTAGAGGCCAATCTGTGGCAGACGGTCCATACCATGGCCCTATGTGCCCCGGACTGGGATGTGGGTTCACAGGTGTGCAAGGGGGCTGGGAGCTGGTGCATGGGGATTGGAGAACAGACCCAGAGTGAGAACTCCTGTTGGCTGTGGGGAGACGAACTGAGGGGATAGAAGGGAGGCAATCTGCAGCAGGGAATGCCTATGGAGGAAGACCAGACTGCCATGGAAGCCGGGCGCTATTGCTGAGTCACATGCAGGGGGAGGAGCTGCTATTGTAGCCTCTCTCCCCACACGCCGGTGCCTGCCAACAACAATAAAAGAAGCCCGCTCAGGGCTGGCTCTTGCACGCCGGGTGCTGAGCAATAAAAAAAGCCCCCTCAGAGCTGGCCCTCACGTGCTGGCTGCAGGGCAATTAAAAAAAAACAACCCTCAGGGCTGGCCCTTGCAGGCCTGCTGCTGCATGCCAGAAAAAGCTGGGCCAGGGCTGGCCTTCACACACCTTATGCCAGGCACCAGAAAAGGCCCTCACTAGGGCCATATCTCTTGTGCCCATGGCTGCTGGCTTCCCTGCACATTTGGCACCGCCAGGGCTCCACTGGAGATCCAAACAGTCATACCACCTCTGTGCCTGGTCCTCACAGGGGCAGACCCAAGAGCTCCAAGGCAGCCTCAGGACCAGACTCCTGTGGGTGGACCACATGCAGAGGTGAGGATAAAACCAAAGCTGAACCCCAGGGACAGGGTGACTAAGGAAGAAGATCAAAAATCTTTCCATCAGCTGTACAAGCCACAGATTAAATCCCCGCAATCAGCTAGGTAGACCCTGCATCTATGGAATATCTGAGTAGACAATGAGGGTTCCCACAAATGAAAACGGTCTAGCTGTGGCAGCTGTGGACTTCGGGGGCAGCACATGCAGGAAATGGGCCAGATCAGAGTCTGAGTGGTGCCCACAGAGCCCACAGCAGGTCCAGAGACCAGCCCAGAGGCAGAGGAGGGCCTCTTAGGGAGGCGGAGGTGGGCTGTGGCTCACGGCATGTGCAAGGACACTTACAGCAGAGACCCCAGGGAAGCATAATTATTACTATTAATTTTATTATGTTTTGATTCATTCTGTTGTTGGTTCTAGCTTTTGGGGGGGTTTTGTTTCTTTTTCTGTTTGTTTGTTTGTTTGGTGGTGGTGTTTTAGTTTGTTTTTTTTTTAGTCTTTTGGGATCTCCATGTTTTACAACATATGTTTTATTTTTCCTTTTATATATTTCTATTTTTACTTTGCTTTCCTGTGGTTCTGTGTTCTTTTCCATTGTTTTTATCTTTTTCTTTAATATATTTTGCTTTTTTTTAAAGATTTCCATTTGTACTTTGCTTTCCTGTTGTCCTGTGTTTTTTCCCGTTTTACTTTATTATTTTTTTTAATCATTTTTATCGGTTTGTTCTGTTTCCTTGCTTTATTCTTCAGTTGGAACGCTGCTTTGGTTTTCTTTTTAGGTTATGTGTTTCTGTTGTTTTAATCCTAATTGTTTGATTTCATTTTTGAGTTCTATTTGTCTGTTTGTTCTCTTGCTTTTTATTTGGTTGTTTTTGTTTCTATTACATGTGTTTGTTTCCTTGTCTCTGTTTTTGTTTGCTTGATTTTGTTTTTACCATTTCTCTGGGGTTTTGTCTTTTTTTTAAAATGTATTTTCTATTTTACTTCATTTTTTTATATTTCTGTTTCTACGTTGCCTTTCTCTTTTTCTATTTTTTTCTTTTTCTTTTTTTTATCATTTTTGTCAGGTTGTTTTGTTTCTTTGCTTCATTATTCAGTTAGCACTCTGCTTTCGTTTTGTTTTTGGTTTCTGTTTTTGTCAGCTTTCTTCTCAATTGTTTGATTTTGTTCTTGGGTTCTTTTGTTTGGTTGTTCTCTTGCTTTTTGATTTATTTGGTTCTCTTTTTGTTTCTTTTGTGTGTGTGCGTGTTTCCTTGTTTCTCTTTGTTTGATTTTACTTTTTACCATTTGTCTGGGGTCTTGTTAATCTTTTTTTTTTTAATCCCCTTTATTGATGGGATGAGTGACACGTGGGGCCTTGGTCCCTCGACCAGAAGTCGGGCCTGAGGCTCTGAGATGGGAGCACTGAGCCCAGGATGGTGGACCACTAGAGAATTCCCAGTCCCAGGGAAGATGAATCACCAAGAGCTCTCATGGAGGCCTCCATCTGAATCCAAGACCCAGCTCCACCCAACTGCCAGCAGCTCACAGTGCTGGACGCCTCACACCAAACAACAAACAAGACAGGAACACAAACCCACCCATCAGCACACAGACTACCTAAAGTCATACTAAGCTCACAGACATCCCAAAACACACCACCTAACACGGCCCTGCTCATCAAAGGGAAAAGACTCAGCCCCACCCACCAGAATGCAGGCAACAGTCCCTCCGATCAGGAAGCCTACACAAGACACTGGACCAACCACACCACCGGGGGCAGAGAACAGAAGCAAGAGGAACTACGACCATGTAGCCTAGAGAAAGGAGACATCAAACACTGTAAATTACACAAAATGAGAAGACAGAGAAATATCTTACAGTCAAGGAGCAAAATAAAAACCCACAAGACCAGACAAATGAAGAGGAAATAGGCAAACTACCTGGAAAAGAATTCAGAGTAATGATAGTAAAGATGATCCAAAATCTTGGAAACAGAATAGGAAAAACAAAAGAAACATTTAAAAAGGACCTAGAAGAACTAAAGAGCAAACAAACAATAATGAACACCATATAACTGAAAGTAAAAATACTCTAGAAGGAATCAGTAGCAGAATAACTGAGGCAGAAGAACAGATAAGTGAGCTGGAAGACAGAAGGGTGGAAATAACTGCCACAGAGCAGAATAAAGGAAAAAGAATGAAAAGAATGGAGGACAGTCTCAGAGACCTCTGGGACAATATTAAGCACACCAACATTTGAATTACAGTCTTCCCAGAAGAAGAAGAAAAAAAGAAAGGGTATGAGAAAATATTTGAAGAGATTATAGTTGAAAACTTGCCTAACATGGGAAAGGAAAGAGTCAATCAAGTCCAGGAAGCACAGAGTCCCATACAGGATAAACCCAAGGAGAAACACACCGAGAAACATATTAATCAAACTAAAAAAATTAAACACAAAGAAAAAATATTAAAAGCAGCAAGGGAAAAGCAACAAATAATATACAAGGGAATGCCCATAAGGTTAACAGCTGATCTTTCAGCAGAAACTCTGCAAGCCAGAAAGGAGTAGCAAGATATATTTTAAGTGATGAAAGGGAAAAACCTACAACCAACATTACCCTACCCAGTAAGGATCTCATTCAGAATCGATGGAGAAATCAAAGGCTTTACAGACAAGCAAAAGTTAAGAGAATTCAGCACCACCAAACCAGCTTTACAACAAATGCTAAAGGAACTTCTCTAGGCAGGAAACACAAGAGAAGGAAAAGACTTACAAAAACAAACCCAAAACAATTAAGAAAATGGCAATAGGAACATACATATCAATAATTATCTTAAATGTAAATGGATTAAATGCCCCAACCAAAAGACACACACTGGCTGAATGGATACAAAAACAAGACCCACATATATGCTGTCTACAAGAGATCCACTTCAGACCTAGGGACACATACAGACTGAAAGTCAGGGGATGGAAAAAGATATTCCATGCAAATGGAAATCAAAAGAAAGCTGGAGTAGCAATACTCATATCAGACAAAATAGACTTTAAAATAAAGACTATTACAAGAGACAAGGAAGGACACTATATAATGATCAAGGGATCAATCCAAGAAGAAGATATAACAATTGTAAATATTTATGCACCCAACATAGGAGCACCTCAATACATAAGGCAAATGCTAACAGCCATAAAAGGGGAAATTGACAGTAACACAATCATAGTTGGGGACTTTAACACCCCACTTTCACCAATGAACAGACCCTCCAAAATGAAAATAAACAGGAAAAACAGGCATTAAATGACACATTAGACCAGATGGACTTAACTGATATTTATAGGACATTCCATTCAAAAACAACAGAATCTTCTCAAGTGCACACGGAACATTCTCCAGGATAGATCTCTCGAGGGTCACAAATCAAGCCTCGGTAAATTTAAGAAAATTGAAATCGTATCAGGCATCTTTTCTGACCACAACGTTATGATACTAGATATCAATCACAGGAAAAAAAACTGTAAAAAATACAAACACATGGAGGCTAAACAATACGCTAGTAAATAACCAAGAGATCACTGAAGAAATCAAAGAGGAAATCAAAAGACACCTAGAAACAAATGACAATGAAAACATGACAACCCAAAACCTATGGGATGCAGCAAAAGCAGGTCTAAGAGGGAAGTTGATAGCAATACAATCCTACCTTAAGAAACAAGAAAATTCTCAAATAAATAACCTAACCTTACACCTAAAGAAATTAGAGGAAGAAGAACAAAAAAACCCCACATTTAGCAGAAGGAAAGAAATCATAAAGATCAGATCAGAAATAAATGATAAAGAAATGAAGGAAGCAATCGCAAAGTCGATAAAACTAAAAGCTGGTTATCTGAGAAGATAAACAAAATTGATAAACCATTAGCCAGACTCATCAGGAAAAAAAGGGAGAAGGCACAAATCAACAGAATTAGAAATGAAAAAGGAGAAGTAACAACTGACACTGCAGAAATACAAAGGATCATGAGATACTGCTACAAGCAACTATATGCCAGTAAAATGGACAACCTGGAAGAAATGGACAAATTCTTATAAAAGTACAACTTCCCAAGACTGAACCAGGAAGAAATAGAAGACATGAACAGACCAATCATGAGCACTGAAATTGAAACTGTGATTAAAAATCTTCCAACAAACAAAAGCCCAGGGCCAGATGGCTTCACAGGTGAATTCTATCAAACATTTAGAGAAGAGCTAACACCTATCCTTTTCAAACTCTTCCAAAATATAGCAGAGGGAGGAACACTCCCCAACTTATTCTACGAGGCCACCATCACCCTGATACCAAGATGGCACAAAAGAAGAAAACTACAGGCCAATATCACTGATGAACATAGATGCAAAAATCCTCAACAGAATACTAGGAAACAGAATCAAATAGCACATTAAAAGGATTATACATCATGATCAAGTGGGGTTTACCCCAGAAATGCAAGGATTCTTCAACATATGCAAATCTATCAATGTGATACACCATATTAGCAAACTGACAGATAAAAACCATATGATCATCTCAATAGACGCAGAAAATGTTTTTGAAAAAATTCAGCACCCATTTATGGTAAACACTCCAGAAAGGGGGCATAGAGGGAACCTACCTCAACATAATAAAAGCCACGGGACTTCCCTGGTGGCACAGTGGTTGGGAATTCGCCTGCCAATGCAGGGGACACAGGTTCAATCCCTGGTTCGGGAGGATCCCACATGCCACAGCTAAGCCCGTGCACCACAACTACTGAAGCCTGCATGCCTGGAGCCCATGCTTTGCAGCAGGAGAGGCCACCATGGTGAGGGGCCCGTGCACCGCAACGAGGAGTGGCTCCTGCTCGCCGCAACAGGAGAAAGCCCATAGGCAGCAACAATAACCAATGCAGCCAAAAATAATTAAATAAATAAATTTATTAAAAATTTTAAAAAATTTAAAAAAATAAAAGCCATATATGACAAACACACAGCCCACATCATTCTCAATGGTGAAAAACTGAAAGTACTTCCTTTAAGATCAGGAACAAGACAAGGGTGCCCACTCTCACCACTATTATTCAACATAGTTTTGGAATTTTTAGCCTTGGCAATCAGAGAAGAAAAAGAAATAAAAGGAATCCAAATTGGAAAAGAAGAAGTAAAACTGTCACTGTTTGCAGATGACATGATACTATACATAGAAAATCCTAAAGATGCCACCAAACTGCTAAATCTAATCAATGAATTAGGTAAAGTAGCAGGACACAAAATTAATGCACAGAAAACTCTTGCATTCCTATACACCAACAATGAAAAATCAGAAAGAGAAATTAAGGAAACACTCCCATTTACTATTGCAACAAAAAGAATAAAATACCTAGGAATAAACCTACCCAAGGAGGCAAAAGACCTATATGCAGAAAACTATAAGACACTGATGAAAGAAATCAAAGACGATACAAACAGATGGAAAGATATACCATGTTCTTGGATTAAAAGAATCAACCTTGTGAAAATGACTATACTACCCAAAGCAATCTAAAGATTCAATGCAATCCCTATCCCATTACCAATGGCATTTTTCACAGAACTAGAACAAAAAACTTGTAGGGAAACACAAAAGACCCCGAATAGCCAAAGGAATCTTGAGAAAGAAAAACGGAGCTGGAGGAATCAGACTCCCTGACTTTGGACTATACTACAAAGTACTGGCACAAAAACAGAAATATAGATGAATGGAACAGGATAGAAAGCCCAGAGATAAACCCACACACATACGGTCACCTTATCTTTGACAAAGGAGGCAAGAATATACAATGGAGAAAAGACAGCCTCTTCAATAAGTGGTGCTGGGAAAACTGGACAGCTACATGTAAAAGAATGAAATTAGAACACTTCTTAACACCATACACAAAAATAAACTCAAAATGGATTAAAGACCTAAATGTAAGGCCAGACACTATCAAACTCTTAGAGGAAAACATAGGCAGAACACTCTCTGACATAAATCACAGCAAGATCCTTTTTGACCCTCCTCCTAGAGTAACGGAAATAAAATAAAAAATAAACAAATGGGACCTAATGAAACTTAAAAGCTTTTCTGCAGCAAAGGAAACCATAAACAAGATGAAAAGACAACCCTCAGAATGGGAGAAAATACTTGCAAACGAAGCAAGTGACAAAGGATTAATCTCCAAAATATACAAGCAGTTCATGCAGCTCAATATCAGAAAAACAAACAACCCAATCCAAAAATGGGCAGAAGACCTAAATAGACATTTCTCCAAAGAAGACATACAGATTGCCCACAAACACATGAAAGGATGCTCAACATCACTAATCATTAGAGAAATGCAAATCAAAACCACAAGGAGATATCACCTCACACCAGTCAGAATGGCCATCATCAAAAAATCTACAAACAATAAATGCTGGAAAGGGTGTGGAGAAAAGGGAACCCTCTTGCACTGCTGGTGGGAATGTAAATTGATAAAGCCACTATGGAGAACAGTATGGAGGGTCCTTAAAAAACTAAAAATAGAATTACCATATGACCCAGCAATCCTATTACTGGGCATATACCCTGAGAAAACCATTATTCAAAAAGATACATGCACCACAATGTTCATTGCAGCACTATTTACAATAGCCAGGACATGGAAGCAACCTAAATGTCCATCAACAGATGAATAGATAAGATGTAGCACATATATATACAATGAAATATTACTCAGCCATAAAAAGGAATGAAATTGAGTTATTTGTAATGAGGTGGATGGACCTAGAGTCTGTCATACAGAGTGAAGTATGTCAGAAAGAGAAAAACAAATACTGTATGCTAATGCACATATATGGAATCTAAAAAAACGGTACTGATGAACCTAGTGGCCGGGCAGGAATAAACACGCAGATGTAGAGAACGGACTTGAGGACACATGGGGGGAAGGGTAAGCTGGGACAAAGTGAGGGAGCAGCACTGACATATATACACTACCAAATGTAAAATAGATAGCTAGTGGGAAGTTGCTGCATAGCACAGGGAGATCAACTCGACGCTCTGTGACGACCTAGAGGGCTGGGATAGGGAGGGTGGGAGGGACGCTCCAGAGGAAAGGGATATGGGCATATATGTATACATATAGCTGATTCACTTTGTTTGCTGTACAGAAGAAACTAATACAACATTGTAAAGCAATTATACACCAATAAAGATATATATAAAAAAAAAAGAAAGTTCTCAACTTGTAGGTTTGTGTGTAGGGTACTTAACTTGAAGGTTCGTGTGTAGGGTACTTACTGTATTGTTTTTGTTTGTTTTATATTGGAGTATAGTTGATTTACAATGTTGTGTTAGTTTCAGGTGTACAGCAAAGTGATTCAGTTATACATATACCTATTCTTTTTCAGATTATTTTCCCATATAGGTTATTACAGAGTACTGAGTAGAGCTCCCTGTGTTATACAGTAGGTCCTTGTTGATTATCTATTTTATATATAGTAGTGTGTGTATGTTAATCCCAACCTCCTAATTTATCCCTCCCTCCACCTTTCCCCTTCGGTAAGCATAAGTTTGTTTTCTAAGTCTGTGTGTCTGTTTCTATTTTGTAAATAAGTTCGCTTGTATCACTTTTTTAGATTCTACATATAAGTGATATCATATGATATTTGTCTTTGTCTGTCTCACTTATTTCACTTAGTATGATAATCTCTAGGTCCATCCATGTTGCTGCAAATGGCATTATTTCATTCGTTTTATGGCTGAGTAATATCCCATTGTATATATGTACCACATCTTCTTTACCCATTGATCTGTAGATAGACATTTAGGTTGCTTCTGTGTCTTGGTTGTTGTAAATAGTGCTGCAATGAATATTGGGGTGCATGTATCTTTTTGAATTATGGTTTTCTCTGGATATATACCCAGGGGTAGAACTGCTGGATCATATGACAGTTGTATTTTTAGTTTTTTAAGGAACCTCCATACTGTTTTCCATAGTGGCTGTATCAATTTACATTCCCACCAACAGTGTAGGAGGGTTCCCAATGAATGCTTATTGAATTGAAGCACAGAAGCAGAGAAGGAAATCCAAAAGTAAAATTTAGAAACTACCTTTCACTTCTCATTTTGTTTTTCCTCTTCTGATACAAAACATTTTAAAATACTGAGAAGTGAATCTCAGTAGGCTTTGTAAGTGCTTGAATAAATTCAACTCTGTCAAGGCTATCTAATCAATAGTCTATGATATTTTCTGTTCTCACACCATGTATATGTAACTTTTTCTTCCTTGACTGAGTGTGACTGTGTTGCTATGTGACATATTCTAGCAGTCAGCCAATATTGCACCTGTATTGGCACCATTTGACTGCTACGCTAATTCTGCCTGACGTGTTCTGATTTTCAATAACTTTCTTTCAGCCAGACAGTTCCAGATGCCTGCCTAATACAACTTGCATCATTATATGAGCCCCTGTGTAGATCAGATTAGATCAACAACCCCAACACACGATGCTGAAAGGTAATCCCTTTTTGTCTTCTGACTATAAAGCCAAATCAATGCCAAAAGGCACTGACTTATTGTCAGTCAGTGCCACAACAGACAATCTTAACAGGGTTCGGAGAAGCACTGTGGTGCTTAAAGTATGTGTGCTGCCAGGACAACAGGGTGTATTGCATCTGTTGCCTGAGATGCACATCTACAACATCCAACAAATAAGCTATACAGTTTAGTGTTTGAGAAAAGCCAAGAATGTGCATATCGAGCAAATAATTGAGGAGGAATTGCCTTAGATGACGAGGACAATCCAAGTAGTCACAAAAGGAATAGAGGCCAAGGCACTAGTGAAATACCAGTTCGGTACATCAAATTTTCATAGGGAGAAATCTATAAAGATCTCTTACTTTTTAAAGTGTTCTTTGACCCAGTGGTAATCTGCTCTAGACAGCACTTGTTCAGCAGGACTGCACTTGTTCACTGAGATGAAGGAACAGTTTGACCATAAGTAAAAATTTTCCAGTGACCTGTAAAGGTCATGTAACTATACATATTCATAGTTTTGGTTTTTTGCAAGATTCATTTCTATAGTATATTCTGTTTGTGCGTGAAAGGGTGGATTAAAGAGGACCACATATTCTTGGATAGCCTTCTCATCAAGAGGTAAATTCTATTTACCCTCCTTTTCAATCTGGGCTGCCTTGTGACTATTTTTACCAACAGTGCACAGTGGAAGTGCTGCTATTCCAGCCTCAGACCTAATCTTTAGGATGACTGGCAGCTTCCACACTGGTCTCTTGGAGACCGGACCCTCCTTGTAAGACGTTTCATAATCCCACTGGAGAGACTACATGAAGAGGTCCTACAACTACATGGAGAAAAAGAGAAGCCCAGTCGAGCCCAGCCTTCCAACTGCCACCATCAAATCACCAAGCTTGTGAGTGAAGCTGTCTTCCTTCCTTCAAACTGGCCAAGATACCAACTGGGTACCACCAAGGGACCCCACATGATATCATATGAAGCAGAAGAATCAGCCAGCTAACCCCTGATGGAATCCGGACATACAAACATCTTAGATGTAAGGGTACTAAGTTTTGAATAATTTTTCTGTACAGCAATATAATAGACAACTGAAACACATGGACATCAAACACAAATTTGGTGGTGTGGCTTTTGTACGAATGTAGGATCTATACATTGGTGATTACACAATAAAATTACATCATTAGGAGAATGAGGAAAGAATCTAGGTAGCCAGTTACCTAATGCAGGGGTAGGTCACCTCAGAGCTGGCCTACCAGAATTACAGCCTTTCCAACACTCACCTCAGTCACCGTTCCTTAGCTTCTGCTGACTGGCCGAGGGGATTTTATTTCCAAAAGCCATAAATTAAATTAGAATTCACTGCTTAAGCATAATGACTTCCCACTGTTTATGTGGGTTATCATTTACAACCAACTGGCATTTAATCAACCACTATTATTTTTCAGGACCAGAGGCCAGAATATTGTGTTTTTTTCTCTTCCTCCCTATTGAGCCAAGCAGCTTCATCCAAGCTATGAAGGGATATCAGTTTATGAAAAAATCAGCATGTAGTATTGTTTTCAAACATATTTATGATTTCACACCAACTTAGGAAGGATTTAATTCATTTTGTTGATGAACACATAATTTTACATTTACATATATAATATCAGAAACTGCTGGAGGAAAAAAAAGAATTAAAGGAATATAATCACACTCTGATACAAATTTACCTATGAGAAAAGTTTTGTCTCCAAATTCGGATTCTGCCCTGAGTTGGAAGTGTAGAAAATATGCACATGATTGCCTCACCCAAGTGAACAATGTGTGTTCTCACCTGAAGCCTCCCAAGTCCACACTCTTGCCCCTACCCCTTCTTCACTTAGATTCCCTCCCTCCCTCCTTATTTCTGCCTCTTGAAATCAACGAGACAGCTAAATACCAGGTCTGTAATGCCCACCCATGGGTTTGTCTGCCTTGAACACCTTTTAATTCTGAGAAATACTGCTCTCTTTCTATGCAAGCCCTGTCCCCCTCCTCACTCTGACTCCTAAGTATGTGCACAACTGCAGCAAAATAAATCACGTTTCCTTTAAACTAACCAGGGTGGATTTCTGTCATCACTTGCAACCACATAATCCTGGCTTCCTCCTTTGGAAGCTTTTCCTATCTCAAACTGCAAACTGTCACCTTTGAATACCTATAGTTACATAGTTATATTCCAGTCTTAAAGTTCTTATTTCAAGTTAACTTGTAATAAATTAGATGTTTCTTGTGGCAGGTACCTGATTCGTTTACTCTCCCTGAGACCAAGCACCGTGTCTTCCTTGCACTTAGTAGGTATTTATTTAGCAAATAATGTTAAATAATATAAAATCTGTCAAAATGTAAAAGAGTGAACTGCAGGGGCAGTAATGGCAGTGGAAATGCAAAGTTGGTAAGATACTAGTTGGTTATTATGAAAATCACCTATGTAACCCCTCTCCTTCTATCGTTCCTTGATGGTACTAATGCTGGGGAAAAGGGCAAATTTCTGCCTATTGAATAACTGTTTAGTTAATATTAGATTTGCAGCATCTGTATAACTTGAGCCATGGCATGACCAATCTCATCTAACTATATATTATGACAAGCCATATTAATTTATTTATTTAAAAGAATTCTTTGGCTTCAAAATTTCTTAAAAGCTCAAAAGGTAAAACTTTTGAAAATGTATAAAGCTTGATGGTGTTTCAGGTAAATCACTAATTTAAAAAAGCAGGTACAGTAAGTAGGATATTTACATATATGGGCAATCTCAGTTCAGAGAAACACACATTTTACTTTACATGTGCTGGTGTTGTCATGGTCATGCCACAGCTGTTAGAAATTACAGGTTTTCAGTAACAAGCATCAGCCATCGCTGTAATTATTATTATTTTATCAAACACAGTCGCAGGGAGTATTTTAGGCTGACAAAAGCCTTCTAGGTCTTTGTTTATTCACTGCACCGTATGTTCTGCCCTCCACGCCGACTGAGTTCAAGTTCTCTTACTCCTGATTTAAAACCTATTATTAGAGAAAGCAAAGGTTCCCATCTTTAACACAAAGGAAGATTGGTGCTTGCATGGAGAGAACACTAGTCTGGGAATGTAAATAAAAGAGCACAACCTGAGAAGCCTTATTTAATGGGCTCTCAGCAACATTCCCAGATAGGGACCGCAGATCGCCCCGTAGTGTCAAGAAATAAGAAGTGGGGCAACACGCAAATGCCAGGCTAAACAGATTTATAGCCTCAGATGCAACACTAGCCGCTCAAGGAGGTCAAGCTTTCTATCTAAGCAGCAGGCACAGCAAAAGCTCCACCTCCATGCCTCTACTAGGGAAAGATTAGTGTCACGAAAAGCCTCTCATGGCCAGGAGGAACTTTTTCTCCTTTAAACTCTTCAGTGAGCCTGCAGAAGTTCTAAGCATCGGTCAAGGTAGAGAGCTTAGTGATCTAGGAGAAAGGAGACAGAAGGTAATACCTACTTGCTGCAGAAACGAGCTGCTGCACAAAGGACCAGCCAGCTGGGGGTTGGATGTCGGAGTAGGGCATTTCTAACAGTCTACATTATAGCCCCTATCAGCAGCCAACATTTTAAACTGTGTCTTGCACATTAAGATTACACATACTTTTAATGCCCAGTTATGCCAAGGTCAGGGTAGGGAGATGATGGCGGTTTTATTTCGTAGCACCTCACCTAGTAAGACAGATGTTCCACCACTGCTTATTGAGTAAAACAAAAAAGTTCTAACGCCCTTAGTTCATGTTTTGCAACGAAACTTCAAAGGTTTCAATTAATGGCGTGTAGTCTCTGAGGAGCTGATGCTATGGGAGAAGAATGACATCAGCCCTAGAAGGTTGCAGAAGAGTATCCTCATCATGTGAAGTTGGATGCCATTCTTTGGCTTGTAAAATCCCAAACTCATGAATAACAAGACAAGTTACAGTCCGGCCGTGATCTTTTGAAACGTGAAGCGCATTCTCCACATGCTTTTCCATATAAATCTGGTACATTTTTCTAGTAGAACTCAGTTTTAGTATTAAAGTTAATAAATGTTTACAAAGATGAGATTTTATTTGTGTACCTAACACAGCACTAGAGAATAAATAATCCATTCAGATGCTGAAATGCCATAATACATTTGCCAAAGCTTAAATATCATTAGTTTCATTAAAGTATTATATTAAAATGTAATGTGCATCATTATATTTCAAGCTTATATTTGCTCTCATTATTTGCTCCTCTTAAGAGCTTCCCACTTAATCCTATTACAATACTCAAAGTAGAAAGTTCTATTTGAGGCTCTGTTACTACACAAGCCAAAGCTGGGCCTACTTAGAAATCACATTCTTGCCCTTAAGTTGGAAAGGATGGTTCTCAGCAAAATCACAATTTAACTCCATTAGTCCAAAGAAAATTTTAAAAAAGAGTCCAATTTGGGTCACTGGTCTGTTTTTTCAGAGCCAAATTGAAGGGCTGTTCTACAAGGTCACAGTTGAATATTTAACCCAGTCAAATTTTCTCCTTTTATTTTCACAGTCCAGTAGCCTCACCATTAATTTCCCCTGCAAATTAACCTGTTGACATTTCTCCAAAAGATTCCATTCTAAAATTAGCAGTTACTCTCCTTCTTTGTTTTTTAATTTAAAAATCTGTTAAAAGGCTTTGAAAAGTAAAATTCACACATCACAAAAGTAGACATCAATAGCATGCTTTTGGTTTTAGGAAAATATTCTAGCGAGGAGGAAATGCACCATTTCTAAAAAGCATCTAGAAAGAAAGGTATGGGGGACACTGACACTTTCAAAAGTAAGAACTGAAATAAAAAAACGATTCAAAGAAAAAATAGCATACACTTTAAAAACACTGCAGTCAGCAATGAGAAGGAGTTAAGCTGTATACTTCTCAATTTATATAAAGAAAAATGCCACAAATATCCGAAGTGCCTCCAGATATAAAATGTTTATTGTTAGCAGTTTGATGAGATTCAAACTCTGTGGAGAGGAATTGCACAACCAATTTGTTATATCAAGGTAAATCTGAAATAAGTGCTCAAATGTGCCCAGAGCACTAGGAATAAAAATCAGATCCTTTCCCCTCTTCTGCAGTCAGAGGACAGGCATCATGCATCATTTTCTCAAGCCTCCCTACACAGAGATAGTTAACATACACAGATATTCCTGCACAGGAGATGACAAACCCACATCATGGCTGCCTTCTAGTCACCTAGTCTTAACCGTGTGTAGAAACAAGAGATGAAAACACAATCTAAGGGAGAGAAGGAGAGGAATCCCATCCAGACAACATCAGAAGGTATCACCAAGATGAAAATATTCTTTTCTTTCCTCCTGATATTTCTCTGAAGAAAAGTGTTTGAGAAAGGAAAAAAATATTTTGGGGGCAATTGGGAAAGTTTGCGTTGCACTAAATACTAAATGACGTTATGAAAGTATCATTAATTTTCTTAGATGTGATAAAATACTGAAATTATGTACAAGAATGTCCTTACACTTAGGAAATGTATGCTGAAGTAATCAGGGATAAGTTCTAGGGAAAAAAACAGGAAGCAAGAAAGGAAAAAAGGATAAAGCAAATGTAGCCAAATGCTAACTTTTCTGACGATGTGGCTATTTTCAGAGTAAAAATGTCAAGAAATAAATATTGCACAAATAGAAAAATGTAACGGACTTGTTGATCTGAATTCTTGTGATACAGTTTCTAGTTATAACTAAGCTCCTGATCATTTCTTTTTAATGAGTATATGAGGCAAACTCAGCATAAAGCACGATTTCTGGCATATATCTTTCAAATGACCAACCACGTCAGCTCTCAATCCAACACGCACCTTTCAAGCCACCACTTGAGCCTTTTGGTGGCATGCCGGGTGAGAGCTGACTGGGGACATCTCTCAACTCTATGGAGCAGAATTGCAAAACCAATTTGTTCTATTAAGGTCAATCTAAAATGGCACAGAGGGACAGAAGTGCTGAAGGGCTCAGAGGCTCAGGAGAGGACTGCTACATTGTGGACTGAAGGAAAAGTCACTGAACTCTTAGGAAAACTCTAAATGAGGAATGGAATACATATGGCTTGCTAGACAGGATGAGGTGTGAAGGGGCCACGTTAGAGGGAAGAGCGCTAGCTCTTTGAAATGTTTTGTTTTTTTAGCCACGATATACATATCACTCATTTTTTAATAATGCACATGCATGTGAAAATCAATATCTCAAAATGTTAAGCTTTAGCCTCACCATACATTTAGGAACACTAATTTAAAGCATGAGCAAAAGGAATCTACAAATGCTCTAGGAGTAGATATTAAAATGACAGATATGCTCTACATTGGATACCTAGAGTACAGATGAGAAAGGAGTGGGTATTTCATTTTACTCATTCATCCTTTAATTCAATAAACGTTTGAGTTTCAAGCACAATGTGTGCACACACTTCTATCCCTCTTCTTTTTTCTCTTCCTAGACATTATTTATATAGGCCTCCACCATCTTAATTTCCTGACTTGTAGATAGAGCCATCTGTTGATAACAAATTCTAGGAACTCCTCTCATCTACACTTTTTTCAGGATATATTGGACTTCAGTGTACCTGTGACTGCAAAGTGTTGGAATTACCCAGATTCACCTAGGAAATTTTCCAAAGCTAATGAGCAAGTGTTGAATATTGTAAGATGCCAAGAGCTTACACATATGAGACCTAGGACAAAAATCTGAACCAGGAAACTGTACAAAAAGGTCTCATTTTCAGGGTTATTTCTTCAGTTAGCTCTTCCTGTATGCCCATAAGGAAAGGAAGCTTTTTAAGATGATAACTGCCAATTCCAGAAGAGATTATGAAACACTTCACTATGCAGGAAGTATGACTTACAAAACCTTGTAAAAATGTTTTGCTTTGAGAGGGCTGAAATATCATGCTTCTTGCATCCATGAGGCAGTGATATCCTGAGGTTAATAATTTTCTAAGACCTTGCAGACCACATTAGTCTTTATCTTTTCTATACTATTCCAGGATCCCAAGGAAGCCATATTTGCTAAGGACAGAAGGGAACCAGATAGCAGCAATGTATTTGACAACAAAGGGAAAGGCAAACACATGACCATATGTGTAATTCTCAATTGCTGACAATCCCCAGTGAAGCATGCCTCATGTGGGGAGGGTTAAGCTTCCCCACAAAATGGTGGTTGGAGTCTAAGAGTGAGTGTCTCAAGGGAGCCAGGTGGACGCTGTATCACTGTTGATCATGCAGCTTCAAAAGTTATACAGTAACTTCCACTGTAGTCACAAGCTCTTTTAGGTTCAAGGAGGAAATAGGGACACCACTTCTTACTAGGGGGAGTATTTAAGTCACATTGTAAGAAGACTATGTGGGTTAGAAGGTATTATTGTGGCCATTTTGAGAAAATACCACCTGCCACACTCACACAACACAATTTTCAGAGGTAGAATGCTATGCCAGATTATCTATTTTCAACTTGACATCATCCCTGATCCTACCTGTATTCTCTACTGCATTACAGAGTAAAAGTCTAAAATTACAGTTTCCCCATAGAGTCTGGCTTGGTTTCTCCCATGAGATGTAGCTGCAGGAGGCTTGGAAAGAAAAGAAATAGAAGGCATTACCTAGCAGCATCTGGCCCTAGCTGAGACCAGAAGCAGCTTGTGAAAGTCTTCCTGAGTAACATCCACCACGGCATCATGAGTGGGAGCCCTTGACCAATGGGGAATGGCTATTACTATTCTTTCAGGTGAAATTTATAATCATATTAGATTTTCCTTAAAAAAAAAAAAGAACCTGGGGTCTTGAAAGAGATGTAAATACTTAAATGCGTAGATTAATTTGGGGATGATTTAAGTGTTTGAAATGTTGAGGTTTTTCCACCAAGGAATGTTTTCTTTTGTGCCTCCTAAAGTTCTACAACCATTTTTACATAGGTCCTGGCCATTTTTGTTAAGTTTATTCTGACATATTGTCGTAATTGTTGTTGATGTCATTACTAAAAATGATTAATTTTTGCCATTATAGTTTTTAGCTGGTTATTATTTTTGCAAGTAAATTGTTAGAGATTAAGCTCAGTAAGAGGAGAAAGAAATCCAGAGACGTCTGCCAGTTTGTTTTCCCACCACCCCCCCAATAATAGAAATCATAATATACCTAACCCCCAACCTTGGAGAGTTGTGTTTTCCAGGAATAAACAAAAAATAAACACCAAATGAAAAAGAATGTGATTGTATTCTAAGTGCAGAGGTAATGTTTGTGTTATTAATAAACAGTATGAGTAACCCTATAAAAGAAATTCCAAGAAAAGTTTAACATGAATTACTGAGGCGAATATTAGTAGCACATTTTCACACCTGAACTTAGCTCATCTCAACATCATTTCCTTAATTTATCTATCAAATCTTGTCAAAAGCCATGTATTCACTCATTCTGACCCCACAACTTAACCTTTGTTATACAGGCATACCTCATTTTATCGCGCTTTAATTGCCAGTCATAGGGGACCTGCTTTTGCTTCAATTAATGTGCTGTGACTATGAGAACTCGGTTATGTCTGGAAGCTGGTGAGGGATAATTTTCCATTGCAATGGCTGACATCAGCCTTCTGTTTGTCAGCCCTGGATTTTTATTATTATTATTTTTAGGCTAAACAGGTTAAGCAAAACCCTAGTCAGCTACCTCTCTATTTCATTCCTAAAAACATAATGCTCTATTAGTCACTGACACAGCTTCCAGCAAGTCAAGGCTCCTGGTTGCCACTCTCGCTTTACTGCCTATACTATACCTTGTTGCCATCAGGTAAATTCTGCCATTTGATCCTTTTCTGTTTTAGAACCCTATCTACCCAACTAATACTAAAGAGTCCAGTTAAATGGCAATATTCCCTACGGTCAATACTGGCTTAGCAGTAGAAGATGACAACCCCCAGTGAGCTTTTCAAAAATGCAAGTACTCACCAGGACTTTACTTCTTGATGGCTTAATGAAGGAAGTTTCTTCCTGGCCTTGCCGAGGAATCTAGTCAGCTAGTGGGTACTCTGTTCTCACATAATCAACCCAATCTAAAAGCTTCCCTCCTCAAGCCTTCAAATCCCTTTCTTAATACTCTGCCAAGGCAGTTCTAGAATCTCTACCCAATTAACTGCACATAATTGTGGCCATGCTTCAAGGAGTCCCAGCAGCATATCAGGGCCAACTCCAAGTGTCCTTGCCAGGACATTAAACCATGAGTCACAGGAGACTGCTGCCAATACATTCCTCCCTACCCAGCCTTATATCTCCCCTCTCTGGTCCAATTCCCTCAACACCCTCTCCCACGTGTGTTTCCCCAGTTCCAGCTGGTATGCATTAGCCAGACCTTACAGTCCTTTGGGTCAGTATATTGTTTCCTTCTGGGCTGTGCTATTATCTGGTCCTAATTAATGATCTTGAGTCAGTTGAGGGAGGGGAGGGGACAATGTTGACAATAAGCATCATTTGTGAGGCAGCCATTCACTGCCAAGGTTGTTGTAGGTCTCTAGGCAAAGGGAGGAAGTTGCTGTTCCTAACCTGGAGGGCTTGGGAGAATATGGGGATTGTCAGGTTACATTTTGTGCAGTCAGTAACAGCCGTAGCAAAAAGGTAGACTGAGAAGCTGTAAGGCAGAGTATAAATATCTGACAAACTGATGAAGCATTTAAGGTAGGTTTTGGTTGTGAGGTAAGCTGTCAGTCCATTACCAAGGATTTAATTAAAGAGAGCACCGCACAGTAAGTGGCAATGAACACAATCAAGTGTGAAAGAACAGGAGGCAGACCCTACTAGTGAACGGGCTGCTTACTAAAGTGAAAGGCAGAGCAAATAGCAGACAATGCAAAAAAGCAATCCTTGTTCAAAGCAGTAATAGAATCTTTTCTATTCAGTATTCATTAAATCATCAGAGAGCAAGTCTGAATTAACAAAGATTAGCAAAATCATCATCATGGAGCAGTTCTTTTGATAAACATGACATTAAAAGATTAGGAAATTGCACAAAAATATGCATTTAGGGGCTTGAAATAGCTCTGACTTGCCCAACAATTTCAAATCCAGGTTAAAACAGAGAAAGAAAAAAAGAGGCCATTTTAGAAAGATAAATAGATTTACAACCTGCACATCTAGATTTCAACTGATGTATCCCTAATTAAAATGGTCCAATTATAGAAATAGTGTCTATCATTTATTTTTAAAAATAATAATCAAAAGAGGAAGGAGGCTGGCTCTAGTAGGATGGTATAGCACACTAATGCCCATCCCTCCCTCTGATTGAAACTAAAAATTCTGTGCAAAACAGAAAACCAACAACTAACTACCTGGCTGAAAATTCTACAAGTAAACAGAGACAGGAAGATTGTACAGGGGAGTGAAAAACCTAGAGAAATGACTGTTATGTTATTTTCTTCTCTCCCAACTTTGCCTTGAGAAAGGTCCCAGTTGCAGAGCAACATGTCATTGTGGGCTTTAAAAAACTGGATAGAAAATTCATCTTTTTTGTCCAGAATAATCAGGAAAAGAGTCCTTATGGACAGATAGTTTGGGGAGGGGGGCGGTTAGGAAGTCTGAAGGAGAGAAACCTCCACAAGGAGATTGCCTAATTCTGTATATGAATCCATGCAAGGCTAAGCCTAACCCCTCAGTAATGCATTCATAAGACAGACTGAAACCGTCATAGAAAAGACTTAGAGAAGTTAACTGAAATTTGAATGACTTCCCACAGAAGACACAAACAGATGTTATGACACAACCCTAGCCAGGTTGATGGCCTGGTTAACATGAAAACAATAATATTTTCTAGAGACCTATATTAGCACTCAGAGTCTGAACAATGTCCAAGACACAATCCAAAATCACTTGACATAAAAAGCAGAAAATGTCAAGGGAAATCTCAAGGGAAAAGATAATCAAGAGATAAAAACCCTGAGATGTCCCAGATATTAGAACTATTAGTCCAAGTCTTTAAAACAGTCTATTATAACTGAGCTTCATGAGATAAAGGAAAAATACTTAAAGTGAATGAAAAAAGATGCATTCTCAGCAGAATAATAGACATTACAAAGAGAATACATGGAGTTATGATCCAATATGGTAACATGGGAAGCTCCTGAAATGACCTAGTCCCGTGGACACAGCAAATCAACAGCTACACATGGAACAAATTCCTCTGAAAGAAATCCAGAAAATAGCCAAGAGACTCCTACACATTGGGTAAATGAAAACATACCTACACGGATATGGGTAGGAAAGGCTGAGACACACTCTTACCAAAAACCCCGCCCCCAGTGCAGTGATATACAGTCAGGAGGAGACACACACAACTCTCAGCTTCTCCATGAGGCCAGCAGGTGCCATCTCCACATTCTCCCTCTGGCCCACTCAAAGCAGAACCTGTGTTCAATATAGTCCCACAGGGCTATAACAAACAAATGGTTATTAACTGGCTATCTCCCAGGGCTCAACACAGAGGGAACAGAGAGAAGTGGCCATTTTGCAGTCTTCCCCTGAAACAGGTATATTTTTATACTTCAGAAGCTGCTGCCTGAGGGTCTGGCTTGCAATCAGCCTGCATCTAAGTGCTGACTGAGATCCTCTCCCTTAAGACAATGACAGGTCTTGGCCCACCTTCAACTACTGGGAGCCACTGAAACAAAAAAGGCAGTTTAGACAATCAAACGATTCGAGAGACAACCTAGAGCTCAGACTGGGCTAGATAATAGCGTTCAACTATACACAAGATGATTCTATCAAGACTGGGAGAGGTGGCTGTTTTACCTAAGGCCAGAAACCAACCAAGAGAGTCAAGGAAAATGAAGAAACAGAGAAAATGTTCCAAACAAAAGAACAAGATAACACTCCAGAAACAGACCTTAATGAAATGGACATAAGTGATTTACCTAACAGAGAGTTCAAAATTATGGTCATAAATATGCTCACCAAGGTCAGGAGAAAAATACATGAATAAAGTGAGAATTACAACAAAGAAGTAGAAAATATAAGAAAGTATCAAACAGAAGTCACACAGCTCAAGAATACAATAACTGAACTGAAAAATTCAAGAGAGGGATTCAACAGCAGACTAGATGATCAGCAAACTCGAAGAAAGGGCAGTTGAATTCATCCAATCAGAGTAGCAAAAGAAAAAACAGTGAAAAAGGGTGAAGATAGCTTAAGAGAATCATGGGATATCAGCCAACAGATCAATATTTGCATTATAGGGATCCCAGAAGAAGAGAGAGGGAAATGGGCAGAAAGTTTATTCAAAGAAATAATGTCTGGAAACTTCCCTAACCTGGGGAAGAAAACAGACATCCAGATCCAGGAAGCCCAGAAGATTCCAAATAAGAAGAACCCAAAGAGACCCACACCAAGACACACAGATTATGAAAAGTTAAAGACAAGGAGAGAATCTTAAGAGCAGCAGGATAAAAACAACTTGTTACACACAAGTGAACCCCCATAAGACCATCAGCAGCTTTTTCAGCAGAAACCTTGAATGACAGATGGGAGTGGCATGACATATTCAAAGTACTGAAAGAAAAAACCTGCCAACCGAGATCTCAAAGAGGTATTTGCACTCCCATGTTCATAGCAGTATTATTCAAAATAGCCAAGATTCGGAAACAATCTAAGTACCCATCAATGGATGAATGGATAAAGAAGATACGGTGTTTGTGTGTATATATATATATGTATAAAATGGAATATTATTCAGCCACAGGAAAGAAGGAAATTCTACCATTAGCAACAATATGGATGGACCTGAAATAAACCAAACAAAGAAATACAATATTACATGGTATTACTTACATGTAAAATCTAAAAAAATAATAATAATAAAATAAAAAGTGAAACTCAAACCCAGAAACAGAAAGTAAAAAAGTGGTTGTCAGGGGCTGGAGAGGGAGAGGGCAGTAAAAGGATATAAACTTTCAGCTGTAAGATGAATAAGTTCTGAGGATCTAATGTAAAACACAGTGACTATACTTGGTAACACTGTCCCATATAATTAAGATTTGCTAAGAGTATAGAATTTCACCAAAAAAAAGATAAATATGGAGGAGATGGATGTATTAATGAACTCAATGGACAGAATCCTCTTACAGTCTATATGTATACAGAACGCCATGATGTATGACACATAAAAATGTAAGATAAGTGTACAATTATACATCAGTAAAACTGAAATTAGAAACACACACAGTAGAAATTTTAAAACTGAAAAATAGTTGCTGAAAGTTTTTAAAAGCTTCTAGAGTAAACAAAGCAATTTTAGAATACAACAAAGTTGAAGGATTTAGACTACCTTATTTCAAGACTTATTATAAAGCTATCATATAATCAAGACAGTTTGGAATTTTTGAAAATCTGTTCCATAGATCAATGCAACAGAATAGAGAGTCAAGAAACAGACCAATACATGTATGCCCAACCGAGTCGTGACAAAAGAATCAAGGCAGTTAAATGGAGAAAGGAAAGTCTTTTGAAAACAAGTGATCCTGAATAAACTGGATATTCCAATGAGGCGGGGGGCGGGGAAGAACACAACACACAAAACTTAACTCAAAATGGATTAAAGACCAAAATCTAAAATATAAAACTGTAAAACTTTTAAAGATAACATGGGGAAAATTACTGCTTCCTTGAAGCACACAAAGGTTTCTTAGAATACTGAAAGTATGAAACATAAAAAACAACTGATAAATTGGACTTCATCAAAATTAAGACATTTTATTTTTCAAAAGAGACTACTGTTGAGTAGCACTGTCATACACACTTGGTTGGATTTTAAAGACATTATGCTCAGGGAAAGAAGCCTGTCTCAAAGGTTACATACTGTATGATTCCATTTATATGACATTCTAGAATCTATAGTGATGGAAAACATCAGCAGTTGCCCAGAGTAACTATAAAGTGATAGTGATAAAGGGAGTTTGGGGGGATGACTGCACTGATTTTTTTCTTGAATATGACGGTATTTTCATGAATCAATATACAAGTTAAGATCCATAGAACTCTACACACACAAAAGTCAAATTGGTTGTATGATAATTTTAAAAATTAAAAGTATACCCCCAGAGTGGTTGCCCAAATAAATAACCCCACTGCATTTCTATTAACAGTGTATGATATGAGAATGTCTCCTTTTCATGTTCTGGTTAATGATCTGGTTAATGTTCTGGTTAACACTGGAAAATAGAAAAATTTTTATTATTTTCCAATCTGAAGTGAAAATGAAAGCAATGTTTTGATTTGTATCTCTTTAATTTTAACTTTAAAGTCTTTTCAGATGTTGAATGGGAATTTATTGTGCTGTGTTGTCTTATTTTGTTTAGAGGAAGGGTGTGGGTGTGTGTGTGTGTGTGGGGGTGTGGGTGTGGGTGTGTGTGTGTGTGTGTGTGTGTGCGTGTTGAAGCAGAGGGTGGGGAGTTCTCTTGTTAATTTCCTGTTTATATTCCTGGATCAATTTTCCTATCTATTTAAAATATTGCTTTGTATAACCTCCATATAAAACTTCAGAATGAAAAACGATTGAGTAACTTATTTGGCAGGACTATAGAAAAGGTTAATGAGAGTAATTGGAGCTGAGATTAGAAACATTCTGTTTCTTTTTTTTTCTTCCAAAGATCATAAATGGCCTTGAATGTCATGCTAAGGAATTCAGATATTTAGAAATCAGAAGCCAAGTTGGTAATGACCTATATTCTAAAACTATGACATCAGAACTGCTGGCATGACTACTGAGCTAGATCTGGGCACTGAAATAAATTTCACAGATATTTATTAAGCCTAAGAAGTCTAAAAGGAACCATGCCTAGAGTAACATATGGGCTTACCATTATTTTTAAAGGATGTGGATGGCAATCTAAGTGGAAAAATTGTAGTTCAATTGATGGCATACCCTTGATTAAATTTCTGTCCCCGACTATCAAGAAATGTTTCTCTATTTGGTATTGTCACTGGATCATAAATTCCAAGAGGAAAGAGACTTACTGCTATTAATCCCACTGCTAATGTGAACATCAGTTACACCCTTAACCAGCTTAGAGCTCCCTTTGGTATTCTATCATCCTCTGTGCTTCATCCAAATGCTTATCTAGCATAGTGCCTGGAACTTTATCTGAAGTTTTTTTCTTTTTTTTTTGAGGAAAAAAAAAAGAGTAATACCACCTCCCTCTTTCACCAGTAAGTATTTCAACCACTGCTTTTTATTGTCCTCCTCTAGATGAATTGGATTGTTTTAAACTATTCTTTTTTTAAAACAAGATGGGGTTTTAGTATCCCCAAGAGCTGTTGAATTGGCCTATTTATTGGTCAAGCTTAATCATTCTTTCTTAGTATTCTGACTTTTGTATGAACAGGAGTGGACCAGAAGAAGATGGTAGGAGGAACACTGCAATTACCCATACCCACCTCAGAATGAACACTGTATTGCCAACTCTGACTGCTAAAGTGGATGGGACATTAATCAAAATCAAATTCTAAATCAAAATCAAATTATTTAATTGCTGACAACCAATACAGTCATATTTAACCACAGAACTAACAAAATAAAATAATCTATATTTTTTCAACTAAAAGAATAAAACACCAAAAAAATGCTTTCTTCTTTAAAATTCTATATAATTGTATGATTAAATACACACTTTCCCTGTACACCATGTAAATTAGAATAACGGAATGCTTGGGGAATACTTTCAACCTAAGTATTTACTCAGGGAAGTGAGTTACTTGTCGTTTGTATAACCAACTTGTTTAGGCATAATGTTTATTTCTAAGTAGTAAAGTAATGATATAAAAGTCTTTGGAGCTGAATTCTGCAACTGTCTATAATGTTTGCCATTTTAGAGTATATTACTTTTTCCGTCCTGTAAACATTTTTAATGAAGAATTTAAATGCCTGCAACCATATGTCTCTTTGCCAAGCAACAACTACTCAGAGGAAACTAAGTTCCCAGTGATCAGTTAGCTTATGTACTAAGTAAAATAATATCTTAAGGAAGACACATGGTACAGCACTTGAAATATAATGTAGCCTTTACCATATTTCATGTAAATATAAACCCTATACTATTTCCACAACTATGTTATTAAAAAAAAGAATAATTACATATTTTTATTAGAAAATTGACTTCAGAGATTAGACCCATGCCAGGCACTAAACTCATGGGATGACTCAGAGGATACCACATAAAGCATTAAAACTTGAAGAGAAGGCCTTAGTAGACCACCTCATCCAAGTTTCTGTTACTACAGAGAGACTCCTAATAGCCCACCACTCTGCCAAGGGTATGTTTTTTTCCCTCTAGTGAGAGTTACACACAGACCTTGCACGGAGAGGTCCCTTTGCTTCCCTCATAGTTTCTATCATGAAGCAGGACTGCTACTGAAACTTATCACAGACATTTTCTGTTATAAAAATCTTGGCAGTTTTAACTCTAATTTGGACATTCTTACTTTACAGATGGTCCAAATATCAATAGCAAGTGGCAGAAAATCTTCTATCGGGGTCAAGAATATTTGACTAGCATGTTGCTTTGTGTTGACAATTTTCAGTTTACTAGTTATGATTCCTTTCCAAAAGCCATTGACCTTGTTTACACATTAGTCTTTTTCTAAGTGGCATAGATAGAACTTGATGGTATATATACTAAAGTTAAATTTTATCTTTTTTTTTTTTTTAAAGTTCTTTTTTTTTTTTTTAATTTTATGTATTTATTTATTTTTGCCTGTGTTGGGTCTTCGTTTCTGTGTGAGGGCTTTCTCTCGTTGCGGCGAGCGGGGGCCACTCTTCATCGCGGTGCGCGGGCCTCTCACTATCGCGGCCTCTCTTGTTGCGGAGCACAGGCTCCAGATGCGCAGGCTCAGCAATTGTGGCTCACGGGCCTAGTTGCTCCGCGGCATGTGGGATCTTCCCAGACCAGGGCTCGAACCCGTGTCCCCTGCATTGGCAGGCAGATTCTCAACCACTGTGCCACCAGGGAAGCCCAAATTTCATCTTATTTAAGAGTCTATATTTGTATCTCAGATGTGTCTAATAAAGGCCAAAAATCTGCTTCTTTCCTGATCTGTTGGATGCAATGCCTCATAATATTAATTTCTTATCAGACTTTTAATTATTCAGTCCTTGAAACTATACTTTTAGTGCTCTAGTGGAAACATGGCACACCTCTGATTTGGTACTGTTTCTCAAATATTATGTTTATATTATTATTGAAATGTATTGTTTGTGTAATATTATTGATCTGCCATGAACTTGTCTCTATAGTCCTCTAGTTACTGTGTCATTATAGAATTGACTAATGTCCTGATTTTCAAGTCAGAATCCTGTTGAAATACAACGGCTATGAATATAACCAGTAATCTCTTTTTAAACGTAGTAATATTGAATTGTCTCCACCAACTTCTGTACTCAAATTTTTCTTTGACACTTTACACCTGAATGTAAATTGGCATTGAAGAGCGTAAATCCTTTTAAACTGAGATTGGTAATAATCTGACTGCTGAGTATCTGAAAGATTGATTAAAAAGAAGCTTGTAAACAGAACAAGATCAGTAGAGTTTTCCGGTAATTCAAATAGACCATTAGGCTATTTGGAGAAATCAATACTGTAACACATCAATAGAGGGTTTTTTAAAAAAATCACCATTAATGTATAAATGGTAAATTAAATACTAGTGACTATATAACAAAAAATACACAATAAATAATAGAAATTTTCAGAAGTAGACATGGGTAATTCTTTTGGGGTAGTATCATAATCATCAACTGTTTTTCAAAATAAATGTTATAATTTACATAATGTACCGTAATAATAATAGAATGATGACACTTTTTTTGTTTCCTAGTAGCATCACTACATTCCTGTTTATTTTCAACTTTGATCAATGGTAAACTTTATTGTATTAGCTAAGAATATACTAATTAATAATCAGCCAACAAGAATTTTATTACACACATTGTTTTCATTCAGATTGAAAAAGTGAGGGATAAAAAACTAAGTTTTAGAAGTACTCACAATGTATAAGATAGTAAAAACAAAACAGAAATATTCATACATCAAGTAAAAAACTACATAAAACACTATGCAGCTAGCACTGAATTGTGTGATTCAGACTATAGCAATGTTGGATCAGTGATTGAGAAATATGGGGGAGTGGGAGGTAGCACTATGGGCTTGATGGAGAAGGAAAGAATTAAGTTGAGACTTGAAAATGGGAAGATTTTGAAGCAATGGGACTAACCCAAGAGTGACAGAAACAGGTAAGAAGGATACTGGGCAGAGGGATTGTAAATAAACATGATTTATGAGGGAAAAAACAGTCAAATATTAAATTATTACTAAAGATGATACACCAGGTAGATGGGTGTTGGATAAATATACACACAAATTATATATATATATATATATATATATAGAGAGAGAGAGAGAGAGAGAGAGAGAGAGAGAGAGAGAGAGAGAAACACACAGGAATCCTAATAAAATTCACAGTTACTGTACTCAATGGCCATTTTAACTCCGTGAATTAAAACTATTGTTGAAAGATAATGTGGAACAAAGTCTATTAAGGCAAAAATTAATTTCATGGTTTCAGTCTTCTTATTCTAAATAGTGATTCCATTGAGATCCACTGGTGTAATTTAAACTCCTTTAGTCAAGCCCATGAGAGTTTAGAATAAAAAAGAATACTGATCTATTAGTTTCAGTGCCTATAGCTAAGATTAGAGATATGGGGGACTTCCCTGGCGGTCCAGCCTTCCAGTGCAGGGGGTGTGGGTTTGATCCCTGGTCGGGGAGCTAAGATCCCACATGCCTCCCAGCCAAAAAACCAAAACATAAAACAGAAGCAAACTGTGAAAACTTCAATAAAGACTTTAAAAAAATGGTAAAAAAAAAAAAAAAAAAAGATTAGAGATATGAATACTATCAGTTTAATCATGATATATGGTATTTTCCTATGCTATCCTTTCTTTATTAAAGAATGTGGAATTGCCTAGGTGGACATTATATGGATTCAATTCAACAAATAGTTATTGAGTGCATTAAGTACATTGGGGTTCTTAGTAGTGCCAATATGATAAAAAAAAAAAAAAATGCAAAGAAAGCACTGAGATATTTCTCCTCTCTAAGGTCCAAGATTGCAGGTATACAATATTCAGTAGGTGAGAAGGACGTGGAAATTGAGTTGTAAATGAATGTAGGACTCAAATAATCAGGGAGAGAATTCCAGACAACAGGAAAGGCGGGAGTGGAGTAACAAGGTGGAAATGAATAGACAATATTAGAGGAAAAATGAGAGGCAGTGCTCAAGGGAGTGAGGGTTTCTGTGGTTGAGATACCTAGAGATGGCTAGAGATCACATGGCCTAAGCAAAATGGAAGCAGATTTGGGGAGTTTTGGAAAACAAATCAACTGAGAAGAAATAACATATAATGTGAAAAGCAGACTTTGATTCAAGATTTGAACTCTGGTATTGGTAGTATTGGCATTGATATTAAAGGGGGGATAAAAGGTAAATAAAATGTATTTCTCTCCTTTAATAGTTTAACCTAGGAGTAATGAATACATCTGAGAAAATATAATTAAACCTAAGAGAGTTTATTACCAATAAAAATGTGCTACAAAGAGTATGCTAGGCATTCTAAGTCTTCTGGATATGAAAAAATATATTTTTAATATAAATGGAAAGTTTGAAAGGTAATTCTGAAATCTCTGATCTCAAGTATCCAGTTTTCTAAAGGTAATCTTTTCCCCCAATATCCAAATCAGCTATAATTTAAATTGAACCCTGTTCAATAAGAAGACTGTTTTCTCCCCAAAGCCATCCTCATCAGATGTCATGCTCCAGATCAATGCTCTGGAAAACCCCCAGCCCCAATCACCTCTGGCCATCCCATAATTTCTTCTCAATGAAGCTACTCCTCTCTTTAGTTCTCCTTGGTCCCAATGCCTACACATCAATCACTTGCTTTAGTCTCCCAAGCACATGTAGATTGACAGTAAGATATAGGGATGAAAAGGAAATTTTAAAACTAAATATGAGATCTCATTGCCACAAAACTCATGGCCCCAAGTGTCTCCTTACTATGCTCTTACACAGAAAATTCCATAAAAACCATCACTCTTCTGAATTCCAAACTCCCATCCTAGTCTTTGGGCCTGCATTTTCCATAGACCAACTTGAGTGTACCTATTTATGTGCTTCTTCTCAAGGTCCAGCATCCCAGCCAGTCTCTAAGCCTTACCAAAGAAAGCAAAAATAAGTTAATATTGTAATATCTGCCAACTATGAAAATAAGTAGTATTTTAGATAACTGAATAAATTGTTTAACACTCCAAACTAAAGTATCTTCTTTTGGAATCACTGATTTTAGATTTCCAAAGCCATGAGTAGGAAGACTGCATGACTAAAAATCTCAACAAAGACTCTTCCTTTAGCTTTCACTCTAATTAAGATATTGCTGTGGTTTTAGATATATAATTCTTCTTTATTTCAAAAATAGAAATGGTAAGAGTCACGGTATAAGCAATTCATTATTTAAGACTTCAGCTGGGCTCTCAGCATTCTTTATCTGTTATTTTACTGGCTTTTGGTTAGCTCTATTTTCTTTTTTCCCTCAGTTTCTCAAAGTTGCTTTTGCCTCTCTCACATATTCATGTATGTATCCATTCTAACTCTCACAACCTTAATTCCACCCTGCCTCATAACCTTTCCACATTCTTCTAACAATGATTCTCTCTCTAACTCTCTCTTGCCTTTTATATCATTGGCTACTCGACTATCTCCTTCCTTTCATTCAGTCTATCAACTTTATCAAGTTTCTCCAATCTTAATATTTATTCTCAGACCCTGTATTCCCTCTTGTTCCTATCCAGACTCTCCTTTTCTTCATGTCAAATTTTTTGAATGTTTGGTTTCTCTTTGTTTTATAATGTAATTTCACCCTCCCTCTTCAATGATAGTTCAGTTTGGTATAGAATTATAGCTTGGCATTTATCACAATGCTTTGAATTTATTATTACATTCTAATTTCTGTTATTATAGAGAAGAATACTATCAGCCTAATTTTCTAGCTATTGTAGGTAATATCACTTTTGTCTCCAAATACTTATAAGACATTTTCTTTTCCATTGTTCTACATTTTTATGATGATTTATTTAGGTAAGAATTTGATTTTATTGATCATGTTTGGGATTTATTGGGTTTCTTGAACTTGAGGATTCATGTGTTCAACAATTCCGGCCAATTCTTAGCCATTATTCTTTCAAATGGTGTTACACTCACTTCACTCTGGTCTCATCTTTTAGAATTCTGAGTAGACATATATTGGGCCTTCTCTTTATCTCTATTTGCTGCATCTTGAGCAATTTCCTAAGATCCATCTTCTAGTTCTCTTACATCTTCTTTAACTGTATCTAATCAACTGTTTAATCTACTGAATAGTTTTTAAGTTAATGACTTTATTTTCCATTTCTAGAAGATTTATGTTTATTCTTACTTCTCTTTTTGATAGTATCATGTTTTTTTCCTTATGTTTTAGTTATTAGTAACATACTTATTTTATAGTCTCAATTCAATAGTTTTAATGGTATACTCCTATTGTTTGTCATATCTTCTGACTCCATTCCTGATGGATTGCTTCCACATGTATTTTGTCATTTTGGATTTTGAGCATATGTTAGATGAAACTTCATTGTTGGTATTCTACAACTTTTGGGTCGAACTTATATCATTCAGAAGGATCTTACGTTTGATTTTGTTCCATATCAAGAGGTTTTACCAGGCTGTGACTACCTTTTTATATTAATAGCAAGGCGTGCGGCTCTTCACTCATGTGGGTAGTACAAATTAGAACTCCAAACTGGTATGAAGACAAGTCTGTTGTTATAGTCTTATGGAAGAATGTTTTTCCATAAATGTCCAGATAAATGCAAAACATCTCCCTGTGCTAGTGGGTGGACTTTTTTTTTCTTTAAGTAGGCCCCTTTACTGAGTGTTAGTCCTTAAAGAGTTCAGCTTTCTGTGAGTGTTTTCACTTTCAGATACCACCTTTGTTGGGCCCACAGCCTTACCACTTGTCCCTATAGGAGCATTAATTGCCAAGCACCTTGGTTAATAGATTAACAAATCTCATAGAACCTGCTGTACCATTTCACCACTCCAATTTTCAGTTACCTTCTTGGTTTTGGCCCTGGGGGCCGGGGGGGATTACCTTTACATTTTTAAGAATCCAATTATACATTTAAAATAATAACTACTATTTTTTATCTAACCTTCCCAAATGGTTTAAGAACATGAGTTTCGGTCGGGGCAAGATGGCGGAAGAGTAAGACGCGGACATCACCTTCCTTCCCACAGATACATTAGAAATACATCTACACGTGGAACTGCTCCTACAGAACACCCACTGAGCGCTGGCAGAAGACGTCAGACCTCCCAAAAGGCAAGAAACTCCCCACGTACTTGGGTAGGGCAAAAGAAAAAAGAAGAAACAGAGACAAAAGAATAGGGACGGGACCTGCACCAGTGGGAGGGAGCTGTGAAGGAGGAAAGGTTTCCACACACTAGGAAGCCCCTTCGCGCGTGGAGACTGCGGGTGGCAGAGGGGGGAAGCTTCGGAGCCACGGAGGAGAGCGCAGCCACAGGGGTGCGGAGGGCAAAGCGGAGAGATTCCCACACAGAGGATCGGTGCCGAGCAGCACTCACCAGCCCAAGAGGCTTGTCTGCTCATCCACCGGGGCGGGCGGGGCTGGGAGCTGAGGCTCGGGCTTCGGTTGGAGTGCAGGGAGAGGACTGGGGTTGGCGGCGTGAACACAGCCTGAAGGGGCTAGCGCACCACAGCCAGCCGGGAGGGAGTCCGGGAAAAAGTCTGCAGCTGCCGAAGAGGCAAGAGGCTTTTTCTTGCCTCTTTGTTTCGCTGTGCACAAGGAGAGGGGATTCAGAGCGCCGCCTAAATGAACTCCAGAGACGGGCGTGAGCCGCGGCTATCAGCGCGGACCCCAGAGACGGGCAGGAGACGCTAAGGTTGCTGCTGCCGCCACCAAAAAGCCTGTGTGCGAGCACAGGTCACTCTCCACACCGCCCCTCCCGGGAGCCTGTGCAGCCCGCCACTGCCAGGGTCCCGTGATCCAGGGACAACTTCCCCGGGAGAATGCACGGCGCGCCTCGGGCTGGTGCGTCACGCCGGCCTCTGCCACCGCAGGCTCACCCCGCATCCGTATCCTCGCCCCGCATCCGTATCCTTCGCTCCCCCCCGCCCGAGTGAGCCAGAGCCCCCGAAGCAGCTGCTCCTTTAACCCCGTTCTGTCTGGGCCGGGAACAGACGCCCTCAGGCAACCTACACGCAGAGGCGGGTCCAAATCCAAAGCTGAACCACGGGAGCTGTGCGAACAAAGAAGAGAAAGGGAATTCTCTCCCAGCAGCCGATTAAAACTCCACAAACAACTTGATGTGCCTGCATCCGTTGAATACCTGAATAGACAACGAATCATCCCAAATTCAGGAGGTGGACTTTGGGAGCAGGATATATTAATTTTTCCCCTTTTCCTTTTTCTGTGAGTGTATATGTGTATGCTTCTGGGTGAGATTTTGTCTGTATAGCTTTCCTTTATAATAGCTTTATTTTATTTTATTTTATTTTATCCTCTTTCTTTCTTTCTATTTTTTCTCCCTTTTACTCTGAGCTCTGTGGATGAAAGGCTCTTGGTGCTCCAGCCAGGCATCAGGGCTGTGCCTCTGAGGTGGGAGAGCCAACTTCAGGACACTGGTCCACAAGAGACCTCCCAGCTCCACGTAATACCAAACGGCGAAAATCTCTCACAGATATCCATCTCAACATCAAGACCCAGCTTCACTCAACGACCAGCAAGCTACAGTGCTGGACACCCTATGCCAAACAACTAGCAAGACAGGAACACAGCCCCATCCATTAGCAGAGAGGCTGCCTAAAATCATAATAAGGCCACGGACACCCCAAAACACACCACCAGACGTGGACGGGCCCACCAGAAAGACAAGATCCAGCCTCATCCACCAGAACACAGGCACTAGTCCCCTCCACCAGGAAGCCTACACAACCCACTGAACCAACCTTAGCCACTGGGGACAGATACCAAAAACAACGGGAACTACGAACCTGCAGCCTGTGAAAAGGAGACCCCAAACACAGTAAGATAAGCAAAATGAGAAGACAGAAAAACACACAGCAGATGAAGGAGCAGGGTCAAAACACACCAGACCTAACAAATGAAGAGGAAATAGGTAGTCTACCTGAAAAAGAATTCAGAATAATGATAGTAAGGATGATCCAAGATCTTGGAAATAGAATAGACAAAATGCAAGAAACATTTAACAAGGACGTAGAAGAACTAAAGAGGAACCAAGCAACGATGAAAAACACAATAAATGAAATTAAAAATACTCTAGATGGGATCAATAGCAGAATAACTGAGGCAGAAGAACGGATAAGTGACCTGGAAGATAAAATGGTGGAAATAACTACTGCAGAGCAGAATAAAGAAAAAAGAATGAAAAGAACTGAGGACAGCCTCAGAGACCTCTGGGACAACATTAAACACACCAACATTCGAATTATAGGGGTACCAGAAGAAGAAGAGAAAAAGACAGGGACTGAGAAAATATTTGAAGAGATTATAGTTGAAAACTTCCCTAATATGGGAAAGGAAATAGTTAATCAAGTCCTGGAAGCACAGAGAGTCCCATACAGGATAAATCCAAGGAGAAACACGCCAAGACACATATTAATCAAACTATCAAAAATTAAATATAAAGAAAACATATGAAAAGCAGCAAGGGTAAAACAACAAATAACACACAAGGGAATCCCCATAAGGTTAACAGCTGATCTTTCAGCAGAAACTCTGCAAGCCAGAAGGGAGTGGCAGGATATACTTAAAGTGATGAAGGAGAAAAACCTACAACCAAGATTACTCTACCCAGCAAGGATCTCATTCAGATTTGATGGAGAAATTAAAACCTTTACAGACAAGCAAAAGCTGAGAGAGTTCAGCACCACCAAACCAGCTTTACAACAAATGCTAAAGGAACTTCTCTAGGCAGGAAACACAAGAGAAGGAAAACACCTACAATAACAAACACAAAACATTTAAGAAAATGGGAATAGGAACATACATATCGATAATTACCTTAAATGCAAATGGATTAAATGCTCCCACCAAAAGACACAGACTGGCTGAATGGATACAAAAACAAGACCCATATATATGTTGTCTACAAGAGACCCACTTCAGACCTAGAGACACATACAGACTGAAAGTGAAGGGACGGAAAAAGATATTCCATGCAAATGGAAATCAAAAGAAAGCTGGAGTAGCAATTCTCATATCAGACAAAATAGACTTTAAAATAAAGACTATTACAAGAGACAAAGAAGGACACTATATAATGATCAACGGATCGATCCAAGAGGAAGGTATAACAATTGTAAATATTTATGCACCCAACATAGGAGCACCTCAATACATAAGGCAAATACTAACAGCCATAAAAGGGGAAATCGACAGCAACACAATCATAGTAGGGGACTTTAACACCCCACTTTCACCAATGGACAGATCATCCAAAATGAAAATAAATAAGGAAACACAAGCTTTAAATGATACATTAAACAAGATGGACTTAATTGATATTTATAGGACATTCCACCCAAAAACAACAGAATACACATTTTTCTCAAGTGCTCATGGAACATTCTCCAGGATAGATCATATCTTGGGTCACAAATCAAGCCTTGGTAAATTTAAGAAAATTGAAATCGTATCAAGTATCTTTTCCGACCACAACGCTATGAGACTACATATCAATTACAGGAAAAGATCTGTAAAAAATACAAACACATGGAGGCTACACAATACACTACTTAATAACGAAGTGATCACTGAAGAAATCAAAGGGGAAATCAAAAAATACCTAGAAACAAATGACAATGGAGACATGACGACCCAAAACCTATGGGATGCAGCAAAAGCAGTGCTAAGAGGGAAGTTTATAACAATACAAGCCTACATCAAGAAACAGGAAACATCTCGAATAAACAACCTAACCTTGCACCTAAAGCAATCAGAGAAAGAAGAACAAAAAAACCCCAAAGCTAGCAGAAGGAAAGAAATCATAAAGATCAGATCAGAAATAAATGAAAAAGAAATGAAGGAGACAATAGTGAAGATCAATAAAACTAAAAGCTGGTCCTTTGAGAAGATAAACAAAATTAATAAACTATTAGCCAGACTCATCAAGAGAAAAAGGGAGAAGACTCAAATCAATAGAATTAGAAATGAAAAAGGAGAAGTAACCACTGACACTGCAGAAATACAAACGATCATGAGAGATTACTACAAGCAACTCTAGGCCAATAAAATGGACAACCTGGAAGAAATGGACAGATTCTTAGAAATGCACAAACTGCCGAGACTGAACCAGGAAGAAATAGAAAATATGAACAGACCAATCACAAGCAATGAAATTGAAACTGTGATTAAAAATCTTCCAACACACAAAAGCCCAGGACCAGATGGCTTCACAGGCGAATTCTATCAAACATTTAGAGAAGAGCTAACACCTATCCTTCTCAAACTCTTCCAAAATATTGCAGAGGGAGGAACACTCCCCAACTCATTCTACGAGGCCACCATCACCCTGATACCAAAACCAGACAAAGATGTCACAAAGAAAGAAAACAACAGGCCAATATCACTGATGAACATAGATGCAAAAATCCTCAACAAAATACTAGCAAACAGAATCCAACAGCACATTAAAAGGATCATACACCATGATCAAGTGGGGTTTATTCCAGGAATGCAAGGATTCTTCAATATACGCAAATCAATCAACGTGATACATCATATTAACAAATTGAAGGAGAAAAACCATATGATCATCTCAATAGATGCAGAGAAAGCTTTCGACAAAATTCAACACCCATTTATGATAAAAGCCCTGCAGAAAGTAGGCATACAGGGAACTTTCCTCAGCATAATAAAGGCCATATATGACAAACCCACAGCCAACACTGTCCTCAATGGTGAAAAACTGAAACCATTTCCACTAAGATCAGGAACAAGACAAGGTTGCCCACTCTCACCACTATTATTCAACATAGTTTTGGAAGTGTTAGCCACAGCAATCAGAGAAGAAAAAGAAATAAAAGGAATCCAAATTGGAAAAGAAGAAGTAAAGCTGTCACTGTTTGCAGATGACATGATACTGTACATAGAGAATCCTAAAGATGCTACCAGAAAACTACTAGAGCTAATCAATGAATTTGGTAAAGTAGCAGGATACAAAATTAATGCACAGAAATCTCTAGCATTCCTATACACCAATGATGAAAAATCTGAAAGTGAAATTAAAACACTCCCGTTTACCATTGCAACAAAAAGAATAAAATATCTAGGAATAAACCTACCTAAGGAGACAAAAGACCTGTATGCAGAAAATTATAAGACACTGATGAAAGAAATTAAAGATGATACAAATAGATGGAGAGATATACCATGTTCTTGGATTGGAAGAATCAACATTGTGAAAATGACTCTACTACCCAAAGCAATCTACAGATTCAATGCAATCCCTATCAAACTACCACTGGCATTTTTCACAGAACTAGAACAAAAAATTTCACAATTTGTATGGAAACACAAAAGACCCCGAATAGCCAAAGCAATCTTGAGAACGAAAAATGGAGCTGGAGGAATCAGGCTCCCTGACTTCAGACTATATTACAAAGCTACAGTAATCAAGACAGTTTGGTACTGGCACAAAAACAGAAATATAGATCAATGGAACAGGAAAGAAAGCCCAGAGATAAGCCCACGCACATATGGTCACCTTATCTTTGATAAAGGAGGCAAGCATATACAGTGGAGAAAAGACAGCCTCTTCAATAAGTGGTGCTGGGAAAACTGGACAGGTACATGTAAAAGTATGAAATTAGAACACTCCCTGACACCATACACAAAAATAAACTCCAAATGGATTAAAGACCTAAGTGTAAGGCCAGACACTATCAAACTCTTAGAGGAAAACATAGGCAGAACACTCTATGACATAAATCACAGCAAGATCCTTTTTGACCCAGCTCCTAGAGAAATGGAAATAAAAACACAAATAAACAAATGGGACCTAATGAAACTTAAAAGCTTTTGCACAGCAAAGGAAACCATAAACAAGACCAAAAGACAACCCTCAGAATGGGAGAAAATATTTGCAAATGAAGCAACTGACAAAGGATTAATCTCCAAGATTTACAAGCAGCTCATGCAGCTCAATAACAAAAAAACGAACAACCCAATCCGAAAATGGGCAGAAGACCTAAATAGACATTTCTCCAAAGAAGATATACAGATTGCCAACAGACACATGAAAGAATGCTCAACATCATTAATCATTAGAGAAATGCAAATCAAAACTACAATGAGATATCATCTCACACCGGTCAGAATGGCCATCATCAAAAAATCTACAAACAATAAATGCTGGAGAGGGTGTGGAGAAAAGGGAACCCTCTTGCACTGTTGGTGGGAATGTAAATTGATACAGCCACTATGGAGAACAGTATGGAGGTTCCTTAAAAAACTAAAAATAGAACTACCATACGACCCAGCAATCCCACTACTGGGCATATACCCTGAGAAAACCATAATTCAAAAAGAGTCATGTACCAAATTGTTCATTGCAGCTCTATTTACAATAGCCAGGACATGGAAGCAACCTAAGTGTCCATCATCGGATGAATGGATAAAGAAGATGTGGCACATATATACAATGGAATATTACTCAGCCATAAAAAGAAATGAAATGGAGGTATTTGTAGTGAGGTGGATGGAGTTAGAGTCTGTCATACAGAGTGAGGTAAGTCAGAAAGAGAAAAACAAATACAGTATGCTAACACATATATATGGAATCTAAGGAAAAAAAAAAAAAAAAAAAAGGCCATGAAGAACCTAGTGGCAAGATGGGAATAAAGACACAGACCTACTAGAGAATGGACTTGAGGATATGGGGAGGGGGAGGGGTAAGATGTGACAGGGTGAGAGAGTGTCATGGACATATATACACTACCAAATGTAAAATAGATAGCTAGTGGGAAGCAGCCGCATAGCACAGGGAGATCAGCTCGGTGCTTTGTGACCACCTAGAGGGGTGGGATAGGGAGGGTGGGAGGGAGGGAGATGCAAGAAGGAAGAGATATGGGAACATATGTATATGTATAACTGATTCACTTTGTTATAAAGCAGAAACTAACACACCATTGTAAAGCAATTATACTCCAATAAAGATGTTTAAAAAAAAAAAAAAAGAACATGAGTTTCCAATTTATCTAACCTGCCATATTACTGGAAGCGGACATCTAGTCTACGTTTTCTCAACTTCCTTTTATCTAGTAATACACAATACAATCAGACTTTTCCTACTTTACATGGTAACGTACTGTTTTTATCCAATTGCCAAATCTAATGAACAGTTGTTTATGCTTGACTTTTAAACGCTTTTAAACAATTCCTCATTTTAAAAACTGTCTTTTTAATTATACTTCACTACTCTCTCTTTGGTGTTCCACAAGATTCTCTCTTGGCTTTTCTCCTGCCTTTGTCTTCCACTAGTGTATTAACTCCAACTTAGGTATCAATGCCCTCCACTCCCATGAGCTTCAGAGTCATATTTCCATCTGCCTACAATGTATTTCCAAACTGCATGTCCCACAAAAACCTTGACTTCAATATATTCAAAACTAAATTACCTCCTCTTCTCTTCACCTCTTCTCCAACTTGGTTGGTGGTACTACCAGCCACTTAGTCTCACACACAAAAAAAGATTATGGCATTCATTCTAGACTATGACCTGTCTCTCACTGGTCATATCTAGTTTAACACAAAACCCTATTCATTTGGCTTTCTATTCAATCATTACTCCATAGATTGTTACCATAGGCTCTTTAACCAGTCTCTCTCCATTATTCTCAATCCCTTCATCCATCCTTCATGCTATTATCAGTGTTTTTTTCCTAAAACATAAATAAAGTCACAATATTTCCTTATTTATAGTCTATCAGAGGCTTCCTAGTGTCCACAAAATAAAGTCCAAACTCCTTCAGATATTCTATAAGATTCATCAAGATTTGGTCCCTGTTTAATTCCCCTTTTCATCTCCTGCTGTTTCTTCTTCCATCACCGCAGACATAATGCTCTGGTAATTACCTCCAGTTAGGGAGTGTGAGAGAGACTGACAACTAAAGTAGGCATGCCCATCTAAAAGGGGCCAGGCTACTAGGCTGCAGCAAACCATCGTTATGAAGAAATCTGAATCCAGTATTGCCAAATTTTCTGATTTTCTGAAATAAGCCCCAAATCCAGATTATTGTGTGCAATTTTCCAATTTTTAAACATTGCTAACTTAAAAAATTATAAAATACTCTGCAAACCAAACTATACATATATTATGGATCAGACTATGGACTGAAAGCTCATGAGTTCTGAACTAACACTTGTTCTAATATAAGAGCAAATTCTAATGTCTAATAAAGTATCTGACACACAGTGGGCCTCAATAAAGGATTTCTGCATATGTATAGAATAGGACACAATGTTATTAATATATCAGTTTAAAAGGTAGTTGAAAAAATCATTTGAAATATTTGGGGACTTTAAAAGTAATAAAGGTGTTGTGTTAATTCACTGCTTTCATTCAGAGCACATTTAAAATGTTTCCTAAATTCTCCTCCTTTTCCTCCCCTCCCCAACAGATGTATTTCATACAATTAGCAAAAAATTGAGGTTGACATGTTACATTTTCCCCCTTTACTTAGCCTCCTTTGCCTCCACTTCCCAATTCCACAGCTTGAATACACAGAAAATGAAATCAATAAAATCCCTTTCATTATAACTGACCTCCTATAAATTACTTGTGACTCCACAAATATGAACACATGGCAAACTTCAAGGTTGCTAAATAGGCATACAAAATATTTACATAAATGGTCTTGTGATTTGGTTGTAAATTACCTGAAGTACTCAAATGAAAGGTGCTGTATAAATGTGAAATAATAATGATGACGGAATATCCATTATTAACCATATAAAAAGAAAATGAAATATTTTGTGTATACTTACCACATAAGCAAATTCTTTTACTAGAAACAATTAAACAGCAAATAAAATATGCTTATGTGCTGGAAATGGACAGCTGGATTTATGCCACTCTTGCAATATCTTCATCTCAAGCCATATGGTTCTTGCTCATTAATGCAATTTTTAAAGAAAATCTCACTTGAGAGTAAGTCTGAAGTATGATAAATAAACAAAAACTTATTATATCATTGTCCCTCTTTTGCATCTTAAGTGTTTTTATTTAATTTACATCAGCAGTGGTTTATCCCAAGCAATACCTCCAGATAAAATCTGACATGTATACATCCTCTTTAACTTAGCAGATCTTGTGATTAGGTTTCTCTTTACTAACAAAAGGTGATTTAGAACAATGAGGCTAATCCTAGTTGATGAAGGCAGCAATAGCACAACAGTATTTTTAGACATTCTAGGGATGATATTTAATTTAGTTCAGGTATCTGTATTGTTTCAGTCCATACAGTGATTAAGTTAAAAGTCCTGCTATCCAGAAAAATTCCTTGAATTTAAGGTTTACAGTTTTTTGTTTTTAATTCTGAGACAATAAATTTTAAAATAAAACTACTCTGTAGGGTTTGTTTAAAAAAATAACCAGCTCTTCTCTGAAAAGGAATTTAGTCAGAGGAGAATGGTCTTAAGAAGCCTTTCAGAAGTCATGGATAAGGAGAGAAACATCTCTGTGAAAACTGCTATGCAAAATTCAACACCGATAGAGCATTTTCTCACTTCCAATAGCTTTATATTTGAAGAAACATGTATCTTTCTTCCCAATGTACTGTAACAAGTGCATTTTAATAGATGGTAACTGAATGGTAATGATAAAACTGATAAACATTTTTACATGTTTCAGCTTAACTGTACTGAATATTACAGAAGATAGACATAAATGTTTAAGTTCATCCTAAAATTTGTGGGTTGCATAATTCTGAATTCTAGACAGATGTCAACAACATGTACAGATTTTAAGGGCCAGAGATTACCATTCTCCTTACTTACCAAATATCCATGAAATTGTCAAAAAGAAAATACCTTAATGACATAGGAAAGAAATCTAGTATATTTTATATTCTGGAAGACATTTTAACATTATTTAAGAAAGGATGTAACAATATTCAGTCTATGGGGGGTCTTGGGAAGGAATATTGAGCCAAAAGCCACAGAAGTGGGAATCAGTCAGAATCAGCCTCAGTTTCCTGATTCATGGTCACAGCACATAAGACAAAGTTCAACTTTGGGTGGGGCTGCTTTCTAAAATATCCACTCCATGAATGAAAGAGTAAAACTTCTAAGTGTATAATCCTTCACTTCAATCCCTGGGAAACATTACAAGTTAAAAGTAAATCGTCTTTAATCCCCATCAGGCTGTAACATCAACTGAAGCTGCAGTAATAGGAGGAGGTAAATAAAAGCAATATCTCAAGGTGTTCTTCCCAACTCCCAAAATATAGAAGTAATTTCCCTGAATAATCTTCCTCAAATTGAGCAATCAAGGTAGGTTTAGAACCCACCCACTGGCCTCAGTTTTCCTAACTAAGGACTGGTTTTTCACCACAATGGCTGCCAGCTTACCACTGGTCGTGGACTCAAGGGATTGAAAAAGCACTTCAGAGCTAGCTTCCCATGAGACCATTCTCTAAGAACTAGTGAAATGTTTACAAGAAAAAATAATAACAACTAGTGCGGAGAGAGGTACTAGCAATCATTTCAATAGTTTGACTCCCTTGAGAAAATTCTATATTTAAAAAAAGTTTCCTTCAGCACTTCTGTTATAATGGTTTGCTTTTTTAGAAGTACAAGCCGTATTTATATTTGCTTTATTTTTTCCCTCTTCATTTATTTACATGGGGTCTTTAAAATGTGTCACAATTAGTGTAAAGCACTGAGCAAGTACCATAGCCTATGTGCCAGCCTTTCTCAAACCGTAGAGTGTGAACAGATCCTGAGGGCTCTGTGAAGTGCTCTAGAATAAATTTTAGTTTGGGGTGGGAAAAGCTGTGGCATATTGAGTCAACACAGCATACACAGTAGGATAAAGATGCTGGACTATGGTGCAATCAGTACTCTATTCACATTTTAAACAGAAATGTCATGTCAGCAAAGCAGTATCATTTAGCTTACTATATTTTTGTTTAAATTTTATTATCTTTATAGTTTTTCATATCTTGAACCGCTACATTTACTTGGATTTTATGTTTGTATAAGAGCTATCAGCATTTGGGATTTTATCTATTTTATGTTTGAACATGTTTAATTAACATTATGTTAAAACCAAGTTAAGTCAATATAGAGTTCTATACATATTTGGAGGGGAGCTTCGAAAGCAGTACAAATAATAAGAAGTTTTTAGATTCAGCCATATCAAATAATAGAATTACCTTTTTATGACTGTAAAAATCAACTCAGACCCCCAAGGGACTAAATCAAAGTGATGCATTAATCATAGATCTCGTTCTGTGAAAAACGCCACTAGTAATTTGACAGGGATTGCATTGAATCTGTAGATCGCTTTGGGTAGTAGAGTCGTTTTCACAATACTGATTCTTCCAGTCCAAGAACATAATATATCTCTCCATCTGTTTGTGTCATCTTTGATTTCTTTTATCAGTATCTTATAGTTTTCTGTGTAGAGGTCTTTTACCTCCTTAGGTAGGTTTATTCCTGGGTATTTTTACTTGTTTGGCAGAAGACCTAAATAGACATTTCTCCAAAGAAGACAAACAGATGGCCAACAAACACATGAAAAGATGCTCAACATCACTAATTATTAGAGAAATGCAGATCAAGACTACAATGAGGTATCATCTCACACCAGTCAGAATGGCCATCATCAAAAAATCTATAAACAATAAGTGCTGGAGAGGGTGTAGAGAAAAGGGAACCCTCCTGCACTGTTGGTGGGAATGTAAATTGATACAGCCACTATGGAGAACAGTATGGAGGTTCCTTAAAAAACTAAAAATAGAACTACCATATGACCTAGCAATCCCACTCCTGGGCATATACCCAGAGAAAACCATAATTCAAAAAGACACATGTACCTCAATGCTCATTGCAGCACTATTTACAATAGCCAGGACATGGAAGCAACCCAAATGTCCATCAACAGAGGAATGGATAAAGAAGATGTGGTACATATATACAGTGGAATACTACTCAGCCGTAAAAAGGAATGAAACTGGGTCATTTGTAGAGATGTGGATGGACATAAAGACTGTCATACAGAGTGAAGTCAGAAAGAAAAAAACAAATATCGTATATTAACGCATATATGTGGAATCTAGAAAAATGGTATAGATGATCTTATTTGCAAAGCAGAAATAGAGACACAGACGTAGAGAACAAACGTATAGACACCAACGTGGAAGGGGGATGAATTGGGAGATTGGGATTGACATATATACGCTACTGATACTACCTATAAAATAGATAACTAATGAGAACATACCGTATAGCTCAGGGAACTCTACTCAATGCTCTGTGGTGACCTAAATGGGAGGGAAATCCAAAAAAACAGGGGATATATGTGTTCATATAGCTGATCCACTTTGCTGTACAGTAGAAACACAACATTGTAAAGCAACTATACTCCAATAAAAATTAATTTTAAAAATGACAGATCTTAATTAAGAAAAATATCAGAAAATGTGTAAAGATTTCCCACTATTACTTACTTCTAATCTAGTGGAATTCATGCAGTGAAGTCTCAGGAAGCAATATTGTGTTTACTCTGTAGATAATAAACCAGCCTAAGAGTTTTGCCTTCTCAGATACTGGTCAAACAAATGAGGCAAGTATTTCACCTTCCTTCAGTGCATCAACCGGAATTGTGATTTTATTTAACACAGCTTTCAGTCTCACACACCTACCCAAATCCAGGAATTGTGTTTAGTCTCCCAGAAAACAGCACAAAATATTCTATTCCTACCAGCCATAAAATTGACCATTTTGTTTACTTCTAAACATTTTCTTCTCTACACCTATTTACTTGATATTAGGTGCTTTTCTTCCTATAGACAGAAATGGGCCCTGCTATCTTCCAGATCAGTAGGCAAGTCATATTCTCCATCACTCTACAGTGTGTTAAACAACACTTGTTAGGTAAAATACATTCTCTTGGGCCAATGTTTTCCTAAGAACAAGAAGAGAGAAAAGACTTATCTTTGCTTCCTCATCTTCCCTCTTAACTATCTCACTTAGGCTTGCAGACAGGAACTTGCTGCCTAGTTCATAGATTCGGTGTAATCCAGGTAAGCCTCCATCAGATGATGAACACTGTTCTGATCTGAGGAGTACTGCCTGATAATTTACCAAATCCACAAGAGATTTTTGGGCATCACTGTACTCTTAGCTGCAAAAGATGTCTAGGAAGATCTTAGGATTTAGACTCAAATTTCTAGCTGGCAAGTAAATATGTCTTAAGAATTGGCTATGTGACATCATAAGATATGTAGATGCAAGTTATGAAACTGACCATTTTGGTTACCTAACTGGTAAAATGTCATTGTTGTGGGCATGGTGGGGAAGGAGGACTGGGAGCCCATAGGTTCATTTAATTTGCCTGAAAAAAATTTTTTTAATTTATATTTGAAAATCTTTACACAGGGCACTCAAAGCTTACTACTTCCTATTGTCTAACAGCAGGCTAGCTTCACCCATTTATGTTACCTACCCAATACTTGAAGGTATTGACTTTGCTTTGTAATCCCTGGATAGCCTTTAAAAATTCTCTCTGTTATAGTTTATGGGTCCTGCCAATATCCGAAATACTTTTTATGTCTAACAATCCTCTTTATTATTTCAGATTGGTATAATATTCAATGTGCAATAAGTCCTTAGGGGATTTTATGGGAAAGGTCAGCTGTAAGAGCCGATTATTGCTCATTATTATTAAGACTCCTTTGTTGCATACAATCCCTTCATCCAGTTGGGGAATACCCCTCAAGGGATGAGTTTATCTCTGTGTACTTTTGCAATAAAAGCAGTATCCATATACAGCCTTTGCCTTCTTTTAATTCCTTCCTAGTCAAAGAAAGCCTGTTTTTCTGGTTAATGCTTTTAAATTATTACTTTAAAATCTATCCCTTGTGAGGTGTGTTAGGTTTATCTTTACCTGTTACCTCTGAACTTACAGTGACTCTGCCCCCAACAGACACTTAACCTCCTGACTTACACTTTTCCTAAATGTGGCTCTCACTACTGGGCACCAATTCCTGGTCTAAAAGACAAAATTAACATTTTAAAAAATACTTCAAAAATCATATAATCATGACCAATCTTTTTAAAAAATTATCCTTAAAATTACTATATTCTATTATGAATTATCCCTGTATCACTTACTAAGAGCCATATCTGTCATCTTTTAAGGTATATGGATTTTTTTTCTTCTCACAGAATATTTTATTCTGTTGAACCTGTGATAACATGACTATGAAAAGCACTGACTTTGAACACCTGAATGATGAATCAGCAAAGGGAGTCTGAAGAAGAAAGAAGCATACTGCAAAGTCTAAACAACGAGCTGTCTCTATCCTGTCAGATGCAAGCTGGAGGCATCCTTCACACAAGAAACTACAATCTTGCGAGCTGATCAATGAACCCTATCCCTTTAGAACAGCAGTGTTTTCAGCTGTGAAAGTAGCTGACATGATACATAAGATCTAGAAGAAGCCTCTGAGGAAAAGAAGCCAGAGCCATGAATGAGGAGGATTGATTTCCATGATAGTAAAATCAGCCTTAAAACTGGCCAGGAAAAAAAAAAAAAACAGAAGTGGCCAGGTTTCCCCCCTTCTGCTGGTATGCAGAAACCTAGAAAAAGTGATGTTACTCCCTAACAAGGCTAAGGTAGAAACCACAAAATCCTAACTTTAGTTGACCAATCAAAGAGTTGACAGCAGGGCCAATAAGTTGGCTGAATTCCAAAGAGGGACAAGCTTCTCCAAAGAGAACATATAGCCTGCTTAACAATAAACCATGAAAGCTAGGAACAGTCACTACACTTAAAGTGATATGAAAGGAAATCACATACAATTTTCACAAATTGTTGTATAGTATGGGCTAATGTGTCTATCTGGAAGAGCTGTGGACTCCAAACATTGTTGGTTTCCTGTTTTACTCATTAGATTGGCAGGTTTGTTTGTTTGTTGTGGGTTTTTTGTTTCTTTTCTTCCATGAACCTCCTCTGGGTGCTCATAAGAAAGAATGGAGCAGAGTAGTTCAGCGAGAGAACCCATGGGCATAACAGACCTGGAAGTGATTAGCAGATGCCTGGCCCCTTCTCTCACTTGAAGCAAAGTCTTGACGCCACTATGGAAGGGGGAGTAAAATCCATGATCTTTAAGGAACAGAAAAGATCCTATCGTGTTTGAGCCTAAAGGAGAAAAAAATCTCTCTCTATGCTTGGGGGAGGAAAAGAAAAGCATCCAGTCCCAAGGTTCCTATTCCAGTATCAAGCAGCGGTGATCCGTTAACACTTAGGAAAGGTCAAGAAACTTTTGCCCAAGATTAACCACAGAAATAGGGCAGACTTTGACTGCCATGGGAAGGAGAGGCAGGAATACCAAGAAAGTCCAAACCCAAGGCCTGGTGCACAGGGCCAAACTAGGACCAGAACAACAGAAACCCACTGCCATGCCCCCAGTGAGTGACAAACAGCAGCAGTCTACACTGGGTGAGGAGCCACAGCATGGATAAAAACCCCATGCAAGCGTGCAAGAATGGTGCCCCCTGAGAATGGAGTACAAACCCTCAGAATGCTCTTCAGCATCACAGCCCTCACTCTAAGCACAAGGAATGGTAGCCCACCACTAGAGGAATTCAAAGCCCATGAGGTGTTGAAAAACAAAACCTAAGGGCTGTGAACTGAATGTTTCTTTCCTCCTAAAACTCATATGCTGAAATCCTAATCCCCAATGTGATGATATGGGAGGTTGTGTCTCTGGGAGGTTATTAGGCCATGAGGGCAGAGCCCACCTGAATGGGATGGGTGCCTTTATAAAAGAGACCCCAGAGAGATCTTTTGCCCCTTCTGCCATGTGAGGACACAGTGAAAAAACACCTACTAAGAACCAGTAAGTGGGCTCTCACCAGACACAAAATCTGCTAGCACTTTGATCTTGGACTTCCCAGCCCCCAGAACTGTAATAAATAAATTTCTGTTATTTATAAGCTCCCCAGTTCTGTGGCATTTCTATTATAGCAGCCTGAATAGACAAAGACACCAAGTTTAGCACAGCTCCTAACTAGACTGACTCAATGCCCCACATCAATGACCTGACACAAGAAGAGCCTCTTTCTGGGTATAAATAATACTTACCTCAATTTCAACTACTTTATACTTGATGTTTTACATTCAAATAATATAAGAAATATCAATAAGGAAGAAAACAAATTACTGTCAAGAGATAATAAAATTCATATATAGGAACCAATCTCAGAGATGACCCAGATATTTGAACCATCACATTGGGACTGTAAAATAACTGATTAATATGTTAAAAGCTCAAGTGCAAAGGGTGGACATCATGCATAAGCAGATGAAAATGTTTAGAAAAGAGATGGGAACTATCAGCAAGAATCGAGCAGAAATGGTAGAAATGAAAAACGTATCAGAGCATTACTCTGATAGGCTCAAAGCCCTGACATGACTTAAGAAAGAATCATTGAACCTGACGATAGATCAATATAAATTATCCTCTTCAATAAAAAAGGAGGGAAAAGAGTGAAAAAATAAATAACAGAGGATCAAACAGTTGGACAATATCAAGTGGACTAAAAATATATATATATATTATATATATAAAATATATATAAATGGAGTCATACAGGAGATGAGAGAGAGAGAACAAGACAGAGAAATATTTGAAGAGACAAAGGCCAAGATTTTTTTTTTTAATTGTTAAATACATCCAACTACAAATCCAGGAAACTAGAGAACTGCAAGAAGGACAAAATTAAAAACAAAACAAAAATAAAACAACAGACACATCACGCATGATAGTCAAATTGAACTGCAGTGAACCATTAAGAGAAAATCTTGAAGGCAACCAAGAAAAAAAAAGGACTTATTACATATTATAAACAAAAAACAAAACAAAAATTAGAATTAGAGCAGACTTCTTGTCAGCAACCATGCAAAGCATAAAAGAATGGAGTGACAACTTTAAATTGCTGAAGGAAAAAACCCTGTCAACCTAAAATCCTAAACTCAGTGAAAATATCTTTCCAAAAATGAAAGCAAAAATAAATGTTTCAAAAAAACAAAATTTTAGAAATCTCTCACTGCCAAGAGACTTACACTAAAAGAAACATTAAAGGATGTTCTTCAGGCAGAAAGAGAACAACATGAGATCAACATTTGGATCTACACGATGAAATGAAGATCTCTAAAAATGGAACAACAAAGGTGAATAAATTTTTTCCTTATTTTAATTGCTACAAAATAATTAACTCTATAAAGTAATATTATTAATATTCTCTTGTGGGGTTTATAAAATATGTAAAACTAAAATGTATAACAATAATAGCAAAAAGGATCAAAGAGAGGGTTTGGAATTATATTGTCATGAGCTTCTTATACTGCATGTGAAATGGTGTAATAATACCCGAATATAGACAGTGATAAGTAAAGACGAATATTGTAAACTATATGGCAACTACCCCCCCTCCCAATTTCTTAAACGGTAGACCTGGTTTAAGTTATCTGAAGTGGACAGACATTTCAGTTGTAGACAGCCAACAAGAAGCTCGAAGCAAGAGATACTGCCAAGAGCTCAGTAGCTGGAATTTTAGCCCTAAAGGTCTAGAGCTTAATAAACTAAAGATAAACCATAGTGAAAAGCCAGGACTTGGAGTTTATATAGAGCCAGACTAGGATTTTCAGCTAATGCTGAGAAATCTCTACCATCAACAGGTAGGAGAGTTGCTCTCGAGGCATGTACAGGGAGACGACTACCATCAGGAAATCTGGTATTCAGTAGAGTAGAACTGCCGCAAGAACTAGAAGCTACTACTCATGCTTTATTTTTTGATACCTCATGTCTAGTAAAGTATAATAAATCTACAGTAGTGAACAAGATAAGACAATTTCCTGCATTCATGGAGCTTACCCCATGAATAAAATAAGGGAGACGGACAGTGAACATGTAAGCACAGGCATAAATATAAGTATGATGAAGTCAAAGAAATGGGAATATGAGAGAGAGAGAGTGCCTGGTTGCTGGGCAACACGAGCTGGTACCATCAGAGAAGGCCTTTGTGAAGATGTGATTTTTGAGCTGATCTGTATGATCAGAAGGAGACAGTACTACACTCTAAGCAGAAGTATTAAATGAAACTCCCTGAGGTGAGGAAGTCCAGGGTGGTTTGAGCACAGATGACTGCCATGTGGCTATAGATACAGGCAGAGGCCAGATTCTTTGGGCCTTGTGAACCACGCTACCTGTTCAAATAGTATTTTAAATGGGACAGGAAAAGCTGAATGTTTTAAGCAAAGACATAACATATAATATTTTCAATGAGTGAAGCTAGAAGGCATAATAATGCTATATAAAGATCCCTGGGGCTTCCCTGGTGGTGCAGTGGTTGAGAGTCTGCCTGCCAATGCAGGGGACACGGGTTCGAGCCCTGGTCTGGGAAGATCCCACATGCCGCGGAGCACCTAAGCCCATGAGCCACAACTACTGAGCCTGCGCGTCTGGAGCCTGTGCTCCGCAACAAGAGAGGCCACGATAGTGAGAGGCCCGCGCACCACGATGAAGAGTGGCCCCCGCTTGCCGCAACTAGAGAAAGCCCTCGCACAGAAACGAAGACCCAACACAGCCAAAAAAAATAATAAAAAAAAAAAAAAAAAAAAAAAAAATCCCTGATCAGGCACAAGACAGGTTTCACAATTTTGGTGATACTGGGCTTACATATGGGGTCAATTAAATAGTAAAAGTGTTTGAAACTCTATTTCCTCTATTTCTGCTTCTAACACTTATTAAGTGTTTATTAAGTCCTAGGAATTTTGTAGAGAATTCACAGTCCTGACAGGAAACTGAGCCTTAGAAAGTTTGTCACATGGTCATACAGCATTTAAGTTTCTTACTGTTGCTATAAACAATTACCACAAACTGAGTGGATTAACACACTTTATTGTCTCACACCTCTGAAGGTCAGAAGTCTGAAATGTGTCTACAGGGCTGTATTCCTCCTAGAGGCTTTAAGGAGAATCTGTTTCCTTGCCTTTTCCAGCTTCTGAAGGCTGCCTACACTGCTTGGCTCATGGCCCCTTTTTCCATCTTCCATGCATATCGATCTAATTTTTGTGCTCTGCTTCCATCATGCACCTTCTCTTGGACTTTACTACCGTCCTTTTTCAAGAACCCTTGTGATTACACTAAACCAACTAAAATAATCCAGGATAATCTCTCCATCTCCAGACAGTAAATTTAATCACATGCAAAGTCTCTTTTGTCATATAAGGTAATATTTTCACAAGATCTGAAGATCAGGATGTGGAAATCTTTGGGAAGTCATTATTCGGCCTACACACAGCCAGAATCTGAGCCCCCCATCTTTTGGGGACAAGATGAAAAGAAGTTCATTAAAAGGTGAAGGAATCTGAACAAAGGATAAGAAAATGCATTTATCTTCCAGGAAAGACAGTGAACTGAAAATGATGACTGATGGGTAGATGTAGAGTAGAAATGCAACCTGGCCAGGAGGGAGCCCACATGTATGGACCACACTGGCATCAACAAAGGAAAAGAGGAAAGAGTCAACATTTATTGTGCTGCCTACCCTGTGTCAGACCAGATAAATATACCCTAAACATACATCATCCCATTTAATCCTCACAGTCAATAAGTAAAGTATGTATTATACTCCCAGTTTTAGAAGGGAGGAAATCTGAGCTCTGTCAATACAAGCTAATGAAGTATTGGGTTGGCCAAAAAGTTCGTTCGGATAACGAATACATTGTTCAATAAAGTTCTTGGTGAAAATGAAAAATGTCTTACTTAAAACCAAACGAACTTTTTGGCCAGCCCAATAGTAGGCCAGCATCTGTATCTAGCTCAGATTCCAAAGCTTATGTTGTATATTTTTTTCTTAATTCAAAAATATCAGAAAGACTTTTAAGAGAAAATTTGTCAAACTGGAATACTAAACTAGGAAGCAGATGAGGGAAATATGTTATTTTGAAGAAGAGTTGAAAGGACTGGGGATAATAAACTTGAAAGAAGGAAGACTTAGAGAAGATATGATAACGTTGTCATGTGGAAGAGGGCTAGATCAGGTGTATAAAAGTTAAAAGAGAAAGTCACACAAGCAATGTGGATTAAAGGTGTTTGAACTGCACTGTTGAAAAAAATTGCAGAAGACTCTAGACTAGACTGGATTTTTTTCCACTATGGTCATTAATAACTTGGGCTCTGGAGCCGGAGTGCCTCTGTTTGAATACTGGCCCGACAAATCACCAGCTATGTCCTTGGGCAAGATATTTAACTTCTCTGTACCCAGATTCCTTAACTGTAAATGAGGATAAAAGTAGTACGCTACCACATAGGTTATACACATTCAATGAACTTACAGCCATCAAGGGTGTTAAAAAGTTTCTAGCAATAGTAAGTGCTCCATAAATGTTCATTATTGTCATTATACCTATAGGAAGCTGAACTAAAGTACTGAGTACTAGGTACAAGGAAATATCTGGACATATGGGATTGGAAGATCTACATTACGAGAATATTCAAACCGAAGTTAAACAGTCACACATAAAAGATGCTTGGGATAAGATTCCTGCATTGTATAGAAAGTTAAGAGTAGGTCATCTTTTTTCCAAATTGTATTCCATGAAATGTAGTGAAATGAGATTTTGAAAACTGTTCCAGCGGTTGGGAATGAGGATATGGTAATTGGCTAAATAAGTTTGAAAAATACAATAAATTATATTCTTGACTTGAGAATTCATAATGTGTATTAGCGTGTGAAAGCTCTAACTAAGTCTTACAGAAAAGAAAGCCACAAAACTTCTTTTAAAACCCTGCTTTTCAATTGTGTGTGTGTGTGTGTGCGTGCATGCGTGTGTGTGTGTGTAATGTTTGTTAATATGTAGTGAAATATTCTTTGGAGCATAGTTTGTGAAATGTAAAATTAATAGACTAGATAATCTCTAAAGTACCTTCTTCCTCTAAGCTATTATGATTCTAGGGTTATATAATGTGAAATAACATGCTCTACAAGAATGTGAACTCTTAGGATATAATTCTCTTTCACTATAGGTTTAGGATACACTGCCCAGGATATAACTCAATTTCACTATAGAGCTAGGATACACTTCAATCCTTCAAATACTTATGCATATATAGTGGAAATTTTCCAGGAAGAATATTCCGAAATAGCAACTTCCTTTGACAAGGGTACTTTCAGATTCTGAGCAGCTGCCTTTGGTTTTTAAAACCAGTCTCAACAATAATTACCTTATGATTTAGGATCAGCCATAAAGAGATAATGGTGCGTTCACTGGCAAATGACCAGATACATAAAATTCTGATCAGGAATGCTGCACACTGCTTCCAAAATCTAAGAAATATATTGTATACGATACATAGTAATGTTTTGCAAAGTGTAACTATAAACTGTTCATCTATTCAAGAGTAAAATAGCATAATTACAAAAATTAAATACTGAACATGAGTCAGGTCTTTTTTGCATGCACTGAACAACAGCGTGTATTTATATACAGCACTGGCACTGGCACACAGTAGGTGTGCTCCTATTCTTTTATGTGAGGGAGGTGTTATAATCTCTACTTTATGCTCAGCAAACTAAGGTTCAGAGAGCCAAGCTCCCCATTTGCCCATGATACTCTCGCCATCTTCACCTTCTCTCACACCTCGTGCTTTCCTCCAGGTCTCTGTGCTTGCTGTATCCTCTGCTTGAATGTCTTTACCCCAGACCTTGCCTTAGCTCACTTCCTTTCACTCAGATCTCAGTTCACAGTCACCTCCTCAGAGAATCCTCCTCTAACTGCTCTTATCTGAGAGGGCCAACGTTCGTATTTAGTGACTACCTAATTCTTTGTACTTATTGAGACTATGATATTACTATCTCTATTTTTATAAATTACATGGACCACACTATCACGTATGCTTTGTGAGAGCTGAAACCTTGTCTGAGATGGTTCACTGCTATATTCTTTGTTCCTAGAACAACACTTAACCCATAGTTGGTTCTAAATAAATATTCTTTTAGTTAATGAATGAAGTAATCTACCATTTTGATTAAAAGCAAAAAAAGAAAAACAAAAAGAAACACTTACCATAGAAAATTTATTTTAATTTCAGTATACCTCAGATCCACTAATAAAACTGTTACTTTTTCACTTCGTTTTTCTGATTATTGATAAGGACGGTGCATGCATGACAACAATAAAACTGCTCAAGGAGCTTTGGCAGACTCAGGCCTCATTGCCACAAATGGTATTTAAACCAGTAGAAAAAAACTGGAGCCTCTCCAAATAACTGACAACACAATGCAGTATCATGGAAAACAACTGCCAAGTGAAATCACTAATCAATGCAAAAATTGCCCCAACAAAAATGATCTTGGGAGAACTGTTCAAAGAATATACAAATCTATTAATAACATTTGTTAGGCCAGAATAAAATATGTCATATGTGTTTCCTGATGGAAGGATCATGTGAGTCAGATCACAGGAATGTATGTCAATGGTATTCTGAAAATATTACCATTACACTGCACCAGTACTTACTATTACTGCCAGTAGATCCCAGACTATCATGAGTTTTAGCTCCATAAATCTTCTCAGGACCTGATAGTCTCTGAATTAACTACACTCCAAGGTTTTTTTTTCTTTTTAGTTTTGACCCCTTCATCCATTTCTCCCAACCTTATCCCCCACCACCAATCTGTTTTCTGTATCTAGGAGTTTGTTTTTAGTTTCTTCTTTAAATTTTCTTGTTCATTCTTTAGATTCCCCATATAAGAGAGATCATATGCTATTTGTTTTTCTCTGACTTACTTAACTTAGCATAATACCCTTGAGGTCCATCCATGTTATCACAAATGGCAAGACTTGCACTCTTTCTGTGGCTGAATAATATTCCATTGTGTAGATATACCACAGTTTCTTTATCCATTCATCCATTGGTGGACACTTCAGTTGTTTCTGTACCTTGGGTTATTGTAAATAATGCTGCAATGAACATGGGGGTTCATATATCATTTTGAGTTACTGTTTTCATTTCTTCAGATAAATACCCAGAAGTAGAATTACTGGATCACAAGGTAACTCTATTTTTAATTTTTTGAGGAATCTCCATACTATTTCCCATAGTGGTTGCACCAATTCACATTCCCACCAACAATGCACAAGGGTTCCCTTTTCTCCACATCCTTGCCAACACTTACTTTTTGTCTTTTGGTTAATAGCCATTCTAACAGGTGTGAGGTAATATCTCATTGTAGTTTTGATTTGTACTTTCTTGATGATGAATGATGTTGAACATCTTTTCATCTACTTGTTGGCCATCTGTATGTCTTTAGAAAAATGTCTATTCAGATCTTCAGTCCATTTTTTAATTTATTTTTTTGCTATGGAGTATATGAGTTCTTCATGTATTTTGGATATTAGCCCCTCATCAGATAAATGAATTTCAAATATTTTCTCCCATTCAGTAGGTTGCCTTTTCATTTTGCTGATTTCCTTTGCTGTGCAGAGCTTTTTAGTTTGATGTCCCACTTGCTTATTTAGTAGTTCCACTTGCTTATTTTTGCTTTTGTTGCTTTTGCTTTTGGTGTCAGATTCAAAAAAGGCATTGCCAAGACCTATGCCAAGTAGTTTACTACCTATATATTCTTCTAGGACTTTTACGGCTTCGGGTCTTACATTCAAGTGTTTAATCAATTTTGAGTTAATTTTTGTGTATGGTACAAGATAGTGGTTGAGTTTCATTCTTTTGCATGTGGCTGTCCAGTTTTCCCAATACCATTTATTGAAGAGACTGTCCTTTCCCCATTGTATATTCTTGGCTCCTTTGTAGTAAATTAATTTTGACCATATATGTATGGATTTATTTCTGGGCTTTCTATTCTGTTCCAATCTATGTGTCTGTTTTATATAATATCATGTCATCTACAAATAATGACAGTTTTACTGCCTCTTTTCCAATCTGGATGTCTTTTATTTCTTTTTCATGCCTTCTTCTGGCTAGGATTTCTAGTACTATGTTGAATAAAAGTGGTGAGACTGGACATTCTTGTCTTGTTCCTGATCTTAGAGGAAATGCTTTCAGCTTTTCACCATTAAGTATGATGTTAGCTGCGCGCTTGTCATATGTAGCCTGTATTATATTGAGGTACATTCTCTCCATACCTACTTTGTTGATAGTTTTATGATAAAATTGATGTTGAATTTTGTCAAAAGCATTTTTTGCATTTATTGAGATGATCATGTGATTTTTATTCTTCACTTTGCTAATGTGGTGAAAACCGTAATTTTTAAAAAATTCTTATAATCTTAATTAAACATGGACTTCTTACAAAATGGCCAGAAATAGATTACTTAGAGACTATTAACTAAGATTAGGACTATTTTCCACAAGGTCAGTGGCAAAATGGCTCTAGGAAATTTTGCAACTCTAATTTACAAGTGAACCAGGTACTAAAATACCCTACAGCCCAGTTTCCACCATGTAATTGGAGTATACTCCTCAATTTGACTGAAAGATATGGTTAAAAGGATCCTCATATTTCTTCTAGCCTCATATGTAAGTAAGCCTAAATTTTTTCCCACAGACTGGAGAACTAGACATGTTCCTTTATTCCCAACGACAACAGTTCTGATCTGTGCTCCCAATAAGCAGGAAAGTCAGTCACTGGATCAGGACCAGAGAGTCTTTAGGCCTCATTTACTACAACCTCTTCCTTTTGTGAATGTGGAAACTAGATGTCAGAGTTTTGCAGCATACTGAGGGCCACACAGTGGTAAGAGACAGAGATGAGAGTACTCAAATCCAGACCCCCTAACTTCAGATCAGCTCCCTCTCCACTGGTTCACACCACCCTCCTCTGCATTTCTAGGATCCTTCATGTCATTCTTCCCCTTAATTCCTTCCTTTATCTGTCTTTGGAAGAAAAGGTCCTTAAAACCAACTGAAGTACTATTATTTCATTCTAAATTTACATTCACTTGTTAAATTCACCTCATGATCCATACCCAACTACGTTCAGTTCTGTTGCTTTATCAGTGCCTAATCCACTGATAACCTTAAATTATTCCCTTACCAATCCACAGAACTATTAATCATATCTTCTTGGCTTAAATCTCAAATCAACTTGTACTGCATTTATTTGTGTGAGTCTATTTTTCAAGGTCAGCTTAGGCACTTGTAATTTGAGACTGGCCCTAGAAAACATTCAAATGGCCTAGCCGTAACCTTGGAAAACATGTTTAAATGCTGATAGAAGCATTTTGACTAACAGGTGCAGTTGAAATAAATGCCTTTATGAACTACATCCTAGTAATGGACTTCCTGCATCTTAAGAGCTTCATTTGCCATTTCCAAAATCATCATGCTGCTAGTGTCATAGGAAATTAGTGTGTGCTTACCTTGCTATCTGTCCTTTATGGTTATTATATTATTGTTAAAATAAACTAATGATTGAATTGACAGAACAAGACCACAACTAAATGGCTTTCATAAAGAAACTTTTAATAATTTCATAGGAACTAAAATCAGTCATTTTTATAAAACTAAAGACTCTTTGAGGAATAAAATTGCTTTATTGCTTTTTCCTCATAAAAAAGCATGTGGTTAAGAGGGATTCATTGTGGGTGTGATGATGTCTGAAGATGTCATAATCAAGATTGATTTAGACCAATATAATCTGACTGAAGATGTGTAACTGCTATCATAAGACTGGCATCAATATATCAGTCTCTGAACCACTAAAAAAAACTACTTTGTGAACAAGCGCATAAATTTTTTATTGACATAACCCCATTGCTGAAATATGAATTTGAATTATGATATGTTCTGTACTTAAAAGTACTAACTTGGTAATCAAAATCATAATAATAGAATTGGCTAACAATCAGGGAAGTTCAGTAATACATATAAATTATCTATTCTTTTTCTAGTCAGCAACACCTATCAGTAATTCTGCTTTGATAAAGAAATCTCAAGCACTGAAGCCAGACCAGCTTGAATTCCAATTCCAGCAACCCTACGTATTAGCTGTGTAATCTAGAACAAGTCACTCAACATGTTAGTCTCACTTACATCATAAATTACATAGAATAATATTTTCTACTTGTGAAGACTGTGGTGCAAATAAAACACCTTTAACATTAAGAATACCTACTAAGTGATCAGCAAAGGTTAGCCCATAGTCTTAATAAGGTATTAGTTTTATTATCTCAGGTTATATTAGAATTACCATTCTGGCATGCACAAATTATCACTTAAAAACCTTTCTTTGAAGATTAGTTGGTTCAAAATATGTAATAATTTGGGTCATCATTGTATACAATATAAATGATTATTATAATGAAGATATGCAGAAATATCCTATAAATAGATATTGAAGATTAAGTAGTTCTAAATGGCATAACTTACTACCAACTACAAATTACAGTAAAATGTTTTCTTGCTCATTTTTTTGATTCCCCTAGAAAAATATATTATTATAACAATGGCTGACTACAAGAATATTCATAACAAATTTATTCAAAAAAATCCCAAACTGGAAACAATCCAAATAACCATCAGTAAGAGAATGGATAAACAAATCATGATATATTCATATACTAGAATAGTACACAGCAATAAAAAGAATGAATTGCTGATATACACAACAACATATATGGATCTCAAAATCATTATGGGTGAAAGATGCCATGCACAAAAAGGTACATAAAATACAATTCCACTCAAATGAAGTGTAAAGAAAGCAGAAGTAATCTATAGTGGTACAAGTTAGAACAGTGCTACTTCTGCAGAGCAGGAATGCAGGTACTAACTGGGAAGGGGTGTGAAGGAATCTTCTAGGGTAGTATAAATGTTCTGTGTCTTGATATGGGTGATGTTTTCCTATGTTTATACATAAGTAAAATTCCTCAAGCTTTACATTAAGATTTAGGCACGTCATCATATGTAAATTGTATCTCAAAAAGTAAATATAAAAATATAATAACTGAGACCTGACAACTAGACTGCCTATACATAGTGTTTTCACCTCTTACATTTATTCTAAGACTTCCACTTGTGACTGAGATGGAGCACCAAAGACTGGATTTACCCTCTCACCTGAAACAACTAAAAGTCCAGACAACATATGAACATCATTAGTATAGGACAGTGTTTCCCAAAACTTTGGAAGCAAAAGAAGCAAGCCCTACAACTGTCCAGATTACTGACTGGAGTTTTTAGACTGCAGCAAAGGGAAGGATAATCCAGGTAGAACTCAGTGGGTTCTCTGAGTTGAGATGGAACTGAAAGCCTGGGAAGACCAAGACAGTTAGAGTTTGCAGAACAGAGTACCAAAAGGAAAGAGCACTCCACAGTATGGGAAGTCCAAAGATCTGTATAGTACCTCCTTGGGTTTTCATTTGATTAATGATCAGTGCATGTACCTGAGAAAACTACTCAAGGCTGGGGTAAGAATTACCTGAAGTATTGGAAGGAATAATAATTACATTAAATGTAAATAATCTAAAGACACAAAATAAAAGGCAAAAATTCTCAGACTGGTTTAAAAACAAAGTAATACCCAAATATATGCTACCTACAAGAATCCCATTATAAATATAAGGACACAGATTGGTTCAAAATAGAACAATGGAAAGACATACTCCATGCTAACAGTAATAAAAGAAAGTTGGAGTAACTCTTAATATAAAGCAAAGTAAATTTCAGATCAAAGAATATTACCAGGGATAAAGATTATTTCATAAAAACAAAAGGAATAATTCATCAAGAGGATGTAATAAAAATTTGTATGTACATAATAACAGAGCTTCAAAATACATGAAATAAAAATTTACAGAAATAAAGGGAGAAATAGACAAAAGCACAATCACAGTTGGAATCTTTAACATACCAGTTTCAATAAATGATACAAGAACTAGAGAAATAAAATCAGTAAGGTAGAAGTATCAACCACTTTAATCTATTTGACATTTATAGACTATTACCACTTAACAACTGCAGAATACACATTCCTTTCAAATGCACAGGGAATGGGTACCAAGACAGACAATAGTAGGGCTATAAACAAGTCTTTATAGATTTCAAAAGACTAAAACCTTAGAGAGAATGTTCTCTGACCACAACAAATTAAACTAGAATCAACAAAAACAAAAGCACCAATTATATAGAAATTAAATAAGTCACCTCTTTGAACCCATGGATCAAAAAATTATGAAGAAAACTAGAAAATATTTTGAACTAAATGATATTTAAAGCATCACATATCAAAATTTGTGAGATGTAGCTAAAGTAGTACTTAGGTACTTAAAGCATTATTAATTGATTATATTAGAAAACAAGAAAGTTCTCAAATCCAGTATTTAAATTTTCAATCTACGAAATTGGAAAAGGAATGGTAAATTAAATTCAAAATAAGTAGAAGAAAATAAAAATATGGGCAGAAATAAGTAAAATATAAAACAAAGACAATAAAAAAAATCAATGAAACCCAAAATTCATCCTTTGAAAAGATTAATACATTTAATCAACCTCTAGCCAGATTGAAGAAAGTGAGAGAGAGAGGATACACAATTTCCTAATATCAGGAGTAAAAGAGGGAACATGACTATATATCCTACGGACATTAAGAGGATAATAAGGGAGTATTATGTACAACTTTATGTCAATAAACTATAAAGTTTAAATGAAATAAACAAATTCCATGAAAGATAAAAATATCAAAGTTTACTGAATTAAAAATAGATATCAACATGGTCTTTGTCAATTAGAGAATAGAACCTGTAGTTCAAAAATGTTCCCTTTCAGCCTTCTTGGCCTTCTCAACTTCTCTCATGGGAGGCAGACTCTGCCAGCAATGAAGAAAGGAACAGAAGACGGTTGCTGAGGGGCAACCAATAGTGTGTTGCCATATCTCCCCCAGGATACTCAACATCAAATCTCCCTAAAATCTTTCCTCTGCCTTTCAAAAGCCCCCTTGCCTATATTGCAATGTATACATTAGGTTGGCCAAAAAGTTCATTTGGGTTTTTCCATAACATCTTGTGGAAAACCCAAACAAACTTTTTGGCCAACCCAATATTTAGGAGAAACAAGGAGAAAGGAAAGAAGAAAATGATTACTCTCTACCCAAGCCCAAAATGGGATAGTATTATCTGACTTTTCTACTTATATTAGTGTTCTCTCTTTTACCTTTCTCAATTTGTTTCATAATTTGGTAGCATTGGCTTGCCTTTTGACAATGTCTTCTACAGTTATCCTCAATGCTTCACCACGTAATGGGTAGAATTGACATCTCTGAAGTGAGACTGCCAGGTTCAAATCATGGCCTTACCACTTAACCCTTAGTTGTGTCACTTTGAGTAATTCTTAAACACTCTTTGTTCCGGACTTCTCACGTGTAAAAATAAGTACGATTTTGTCAATATTATCTTCATCCTAGAGTTATGAAGATTAAATGACTTAATGCCTATGAAGCATTTTGAATAGTAAATACTAGGTACACATTAGCTACCAATACTATTACTATTACTATTATTAATTCTGATCAAAGGGCAAACAAACCCTTGGTAATTTTGTGACACCAAGGGAAAGGCTATTGATAGTACAACTGAAATCATTTTTGGAGCCATTTACTTGGCTAGTTGGCTAACTAACAAACAGCCTTTCCCCATGTTTTTTCTTAATTTTCAAAGACATCTTGCATCCCTTTTCTACTAAGTATCAGTACAAGAATACTGCATTCTTTTTTCAGCTGCTGGTAAGGAGAATACTTCCCCTTATGTTAGAAATGTCCTAGCCAGCGGCTGACAGTATTCCTAGCTGAGGAGTGTATTTTATGACTTCTTTATGGTGTTCTCTGAAAATTAACAAGGTGACTACATTAAAATGTTTATTAGTGTGTTTATGCTTTGGCACTCCTTTTAGACTTTAATTTCCAAGAGGGATAATGATTGGGAGAAAGGTTCCATATAAACAGATAATGTGAGTGGCAAAGGAAACTGATATGTATTTTAATAGAATGCAGATGTCCTGAGCACTGTGGAAATGCTGCCTCTGGCATGATCATAAAATGTTAGAGTCCAGAGATTTCTCGGATTATAAAATTTTGTAGCTGGACCATATCTATGAGGTTGTTTTTGCTTATTCCTCATTTTACAGGTGTGGAAAGAAACCAAGACAAAGAGAAGTTCAGTAGCTTATTCAAAGTCAGATCTCAAAACAAGTTCTTGGGCCTCTTGACTCACAGTCCAATTTTTTTTCCCCACTATGCTAGTTTTCCTCTTTTGTTGATTTTCCTTCCCTGAATATAGTTCCTAAGCTTGCAGCTGAATTTACTTTTCCATGGCTCAAACAGACTTTCATTCAGAAGTGTTTCCATTAATCACTGAACATAGTTGACTGAGACTTAATCCAAATGTTACCCTGTTTAAACTATTTTGCATTTTCCTAACTAATCCCCCTTCCTTTCAAAAGTCAGAACTCCAAGTTACTTATAAGATTTATAATAGACTGTCTCCAAAATTTATTAGTGCATAACTAAGACATCAATAAGCAGCCAAAGAAGTATGTGAGATTTCTACCAACAATTATCTCCTTAAGGAGAACTGGAAATTCTATTTCTCAAAGAGCCTGAGTTCAATTACCCTGATTTCAACTGAGAGAGTAGTCAGGACAGGTTACTTGCACCACTTAATCTATTTAACTCCATAAATTAATTTTATATATGGTCAACCCTAAGGCAAGTCATTCAGCCTGGAAAACCTTTGATAAGAGATTTTAGGAAACTACACCTCTTCACAGGATCAAACTACTACAGACTGAAGACTTCTCAAGAATGTGTAGAATATGCCTACTTAGAAAACAAATCTAATAAACTTAATTAACAGGGGAAAAGTAAACAAACCAATATCATACTCAATGTTCTTAACTAAAAAATATTTATTCATATATGGAGCACACTATGGTTAAAGGCCTAAAATTAAGGTCTAATGTTATGTGCTGCCTTGATACCTGGTGAAGTCGGGAGGGCCTCAAATGGCCTACACGAAGGTGCTCCTCCTCACTCTGCTCCCAAGGATAAGTCCCCCTACCCAAAACATCCTCCTTATCAAACAGACCAAGTACAGTCCTTGTTTATCCCTGAGTAGCAGTTTCAGTTCCCTAACAGCCTGCAGAATTATTCAAAGAAGAAATCACACCCTCCTGTGGGCACCAGGGAGCACCTTTGCTACTGTTATCATGAAACCTGTCTCCCACAGCTCCTGGCTGTTCACTCTGTCCCCAAGGATAACCCTCATGTGGCCCAGCACAGTGTGCCGTGTCCTTCTCCCCCTGGTTGTGAGTACATTTGACAGTAAACTGCTGTGATTTGCGCAGTGTCGGGCGTCGTGTGTTCAGCTTTTGCCATAACCCTAGGGCTGGAATCCTCCAACTATGGGGTGAATAGGGGGTGACTGAAATACACACATGAATGATCCTGCTTTGCTGCAGGTGAACTCAGCTGAAAGAGGGGAGCCCAGTGGGCTGGTCCTATTTTACACTGCCTACATTACATATTTAAACATACTTGGACCAGGTACCGCCTTTAAGGTATGAAACCACTAAAATTACAGAACAAACCTTTTATAATTCTCTTCCTTTTTCTGTGGGTGGCCAGCTATTTTCCATTTCAAACAACAACATGAACCAAGGAAATGAATGAAATACTGAATGAGATTGCATAAAAGAAAGTGACAGGTGTTAAACACTCTACTGGATGTGCTTCATTATCATCTAAAAAAGGACAGATTGTCATTTTTAATTTAATGCAAGAAAAAGAATAGTAAATAATTTCACATGGATTTTTAATACTATGATTATACCATAATGACAAGATAATTTTTACAAAACACTTATAGCAGATTTACAGGTTAAGATGGTAGATTTAAAAACAGATTTATATCCCTTACCTCCTGAAGACTCACTGAAATAATAGTAAAGGAATAAATATAGTATGAACTGACAACAGCAATAAAGACTGAGAAATGGGGCCATGAGATCAAAAGTGATTTTAATGAATATATAAAGTGAATGACTGCATACTGACCACCAAGGCAGAGCAGAAGTTACAGTCTGGAAAATGAGCCAAGGTCTGGAAAGTGACCCAGAGAACGTGGAAACTCAGAACCAACAAGTCAGAGAGAAAGAGAGAAAAACACAAAAGGAAGCAGAAATGAGGACAAAAAATGGGGGGATTATTTATGGGTCTACAAAAAGGATATTATGACCCCACACTCACTTTCAACTTACAGGGCATGATATAACTGGCAATGAAGCCAAAGAATTATATCTCTGTATGGTTGTGTCTATGTCTTTTGAATTAATCCTTTCTGGGATGTGGCATGCACCTTCAATCTAAAATTTCTTTTAATCTCAAATAAGCTCTTTCATTTTTTGTAATATTTTACCTTCCAGTAGATATTGGTCACTTGTAGCTGTTTAACATCTTGTAACACTATCAGTGAATATTGGTAATTCTTCACAGTGTGATTTCCACCCTCCAAGTTAGAAACCAAAATATTCAGAGAGGGAATTGATCTGGCAGGCATGGTATTAGAGACGTCACATTCTCAGGGCAGAGATTCTTTTACTCCCAGACTTAAGTAGTGGTGCCATTTGTACCATAGAAGCCCCTTTGTGTTTAAGCATGATGCTTAGCTGTGGAGCTTCAGAAAATGGTCATGAGTGGCAAAGTTGCCAGTGGTTAATGCAGTTACATTTTTGCTAGAGAAGCCCCCAAGTTTTCCTTGGGCACTATGTTTATCCCCATAGCTTCACAGGCTAGCTCTCCAGCCATATTGCACAGATTCTGCCAAACATTTTAATAACTGCTCTTACTTCAGCTAGCCAGAGTGAATTCTGTTGTTTGCAGGAAGAAGCCTGACCAACATATGTCTCCATATATTCTATTTCTCCATATGACAATCTTACCATTGGAATATATGTTCTTCTAGATCATTCTTTTTTTAATCAATATAATCACAATTTTATTTCCTTGTACTTGTGTACTTTAAGATTTTACATTTCTTAAATTATTCCAGAAAATGAACTTGGTTGTCATCTTTATTTTTTGATTCCTCTGTTACTATTTAAAATGTTGAAATCATGTTTCCTGTCCAAAATGCCTTTATGGTCTCTAATCATAGTATCTTAAAAGTATATAGTACTCTTAAATTAATATGCTTCCCCAAAGGGGGTGGCCAAGATGGCAGAGTAAGAAAACCCTGAGCTCACTTCCACCCCCAGAACACCAAAATTACAAATATTTACAGGGCAACGACTGATAAGACCAGAAGACTATCAGAAAAAATCTTATACAACTAAAGATATAAAGAAGGAACCACAATAAGATGGGTAGGAGGAACAGAAACACAGTATAATTAAGACCCATACCTCTGGGTGGGCAACCCACAAATGGGAGGATAATTACAATTGCAGAGGTTCTCCTCAAGGAGCAAGGGGTTTGAGCTCCCCAGCCTCCGGTCCTCCACCAGGAAGATGAGCCCACAGAATGTTTGTCTTTGAAGGCCAGCAAGGCTTACTTTCAAGAGACCCATATGGCTGTAGGAAATAGAGACACCACTCTTAAAGCTGCACATAAAATCTCACATGCTCTGGGACTCAGGAGAGAAGCAGTAATTTGAAAGGATCCTGGGTCAGAAACACCTACTTGGAGAGCCTCCTGGAGATGCAGGAGGCAACTGGAGCTCACCCTGGGGACAGAGACACTAGTGGTAGCCATTTTGGGTAGCTCATTATAAAATGAGGACATTGGTGCTGGCAATTGCCACTTTTCAACCCTTTCTCCAACTTATTAGCACCAGGACCCAGCCCCACCTACCATCGGTGCAACACAAGCTTTGGGACACCCTGGACCCTACAGCCAGCTGTGTCAGAAAATGACCCTGCCTACCACCAGGTCAACACCAGGGCTGGGACACCCAGGGCTCTGCAACCAGAGATCCTGGGACCTGGCTCTGCCCACCAGTGCACCAGGACTATCCCTGGAACCCCTGGGGTCTCAGCAATCAGCTACTTCATGGCCTGGCCCTGCCCACCAGCAGCCAGCAGCCTGCACACAAGACAGGGACTGGCAAACTGGACCAGGGGCCAGCTACACCTACCAGACTGCCCAGAGTAGTCTGCCACCATAGAAGGACCCACACAGCCCACACAGGGGGAACCCCTAGAGAATATAGCTCTGGTGACCAGAGGGGAGTGTGCTGCTGTAATGCAAAGAACATCTCCTACAAAAGGCCACTGCAAAGGTGGGAAATGTAACCAACTTACCAAATACACAGAACTAAAAATAGAAAATTAGGCAAAATGAGGCAACAGAGGAATATTTTCAAAACAAAGAAACAAGATAAAACTACAGAGGAAAATCTAAGTGGAGACAGGCAATCTATCTGATAAAGAGTTCATAAAGGTAATGATCAAAAAGATGTACAAAGAACTTGGGAGAAGATTGGATGAACAGACTGAGAAGTTAGAAGTTTTTAACAAACAGAAACTATAAAAAAAAGAACCAAACAGAGATGAAGAATAACTGAAATTAAAAATACACTAGAAGGAATTAAAAGTAGATTAGATGATACAGAGGAACCGATCAGTGAGCGAGAAGACAAATTAGTGGAAAGCACTAAAGCTGAATATAAGAAAAAGGAATAAAAAGAAATGAGGGCTCTTTATGAGACCTGTGAGACAACATCAAGTGTACTAATATTCACATTATAGGTGTCCCAGAAGGAGAACAGAGAAATAAAGGCACATAGAATATATTTGAAGACATAATAACTGAAAACTTCCCTAACTAGGGAAAGGAGCAGACATCCAGGTCCAGGATGCACAGAGAGTCCCAAACAGAAACAATATAAGGAGATCCACACCAAGACACATTATAACTAAAATGGCAAATATTAAAGATAAAGAGAGAATATTATTAAAGTGGCAAGGGAAAAGCAACAAGTTACATACAAGGAAACACCCATAAAGTTATCAGCTGACTTTTCAGCAGAAACCCTGCAGGACAGAAGAGAGTCACCCAATATATTTAAAGTGATGAAAGGGAAAAACTACAACCAAGAATACTCTACCTGGCAAGGTTTTCATTTAGATTTGATGGAGAGATCAAAAGTTTTAAAGATAAGCAAAACCTAAAAGAGTTCACCACCACCAAACCAGCTTTACAAAAAATTTTAAAAGGACTTCTCTAAGTGAAAAAGAAAAGGCCAAAACTAGAAAAATTAAAATGATGAAAGGAAAAATATCATTGGTAAAGCAAATATTCAGTAAAGGTAGTTAATCAACCATGTATAAAGCTAGTAGGAAGGTTAAAAGACAAAAGGAGTGGGGTGACTTCCGAAGATGGCAGAGTAAAAGGACGTGCACTCACTCCCTCTTACGAGAGCACCAGAACCACAACTAACTGCTGAACTATCATCAACAAGAAGACACTGGAACTCACTAAAAAAGATACCCCACATCCAAAGACAAAGGAGAAGCCACAATGAGACAGTACGAGGGGCGCAATCACAATAAAATCAAATCCCATCACTGCTGGGTGGGTGACTCACAAACTGGAGAACGCTTATACCACAGAAGTCCACCCACTGGAGTGAAGTGAAGGTTCTGAGCCCCATGTCAGGCTTCCCAACCTGGGGGTCCAGCAACGGGAGGAGGAGTTCCTCCTCAGACTTTGAAGGCTAGCGGGATTTGATTGCAGGACTTCAACAGGATTGGGGGAAATAGAGACTTCACTCTTGGAGGGCACACACAAAGTACTGTGCACATCAGGACACAGGGGAAGGAGCAGTGACCCCAAAGGAGACAAAAACAGACATATCTGCTAGTGTTGGAGGGTCTCCTGCAGAGGTAGCGGGTGGCTGTGGCTCACCGCAGGGACAGGGACACTAGCAGCAGAAGTTCTGGGAAGTACTCCTTGGCATGAGCCCTCCAAGAATCCGCCATTAGCCCCACCAAAGAGCAGGTAGGCTCCAGTGGTGGCTCGCCTTGGGCCAAACGACCAATAGGGAGGGAACCCAGTCCCACCCATCAGCGGACAAGCAGATTAAAGTTTTACTGAGCTCTGCCCACCAGAGCAACACCCAGCTTTACCCACCACCAGTCCCTCCCATCAGGAAGCTTGCACAATCCTCTTAGATAGCCTCATCCACCAGAGGGCAGACATCACAATCAAGAAGAACTACAATTCTGCAGCCTGCAGAACAAAAACCACATTCATAGAAAGACAGACAAAATGAAAAGGCAGAGGACTATGTACCAGATGAAGGAACAAGATAAAACCCCAGAAAAGCAACTAAATGAAGTGGAGATAGGCAACCTTCCAGTAAAAGAATTCAGAATAATGATAGTGATGATGATCCAGGACCTCAGAGAAAGTATGGAGGCAAAGATCGAGAAGATGCAAGAAATGTTGAACAAAGACCTAGAAGAATTAAAGAACAAACACCTAGAAGAATTAAAGAACAAACAAACAGAGATGAACAATACAATAACAGAAATGAAAACTACACTAGAAGGAATCAATAGCAGAATAACTGAGGCAGAAGAACGGATAAGTGACCTGGAAGACAGAATGGTGGAATTCACTGCCATGGACCACAATAAAGAAAAAAGAATAAAAAGAAATGGAGACAGCCTAAGAGACCTCTGGGACAACATTAAATGCACCAACATTCACATTATAGGGGTCCCAGAAGTAGAAGAGAGAGAGAAAGGATCTGAGAACATATTTGAAGAGATTATACTCGAAAACTTCCCTAACTTGGAAAAGGAAATAGCCACCCAAGTACAGGAAGGGCAGAGAGTCCCATACAGGATAAACCCAAGGAGAAACACACTGAGACACATAGTAATCAAATTGACAAAAATTAAAGGCAAAGAAAAATTATTAAAAGCAACAAGGGAAAAATACACAAATAACATACAAGGGAACTCCCAAAAGATTAACAGCTGATTTCTCAGCAGAACTCTACAAGCCAGAAGGGAGTGTCACGATATACTTAAAGTGATGAAAGGGAAGAACCTACAACCAAGATTACTCTACCCGGCAAGGATCTCATTCAGATTTGATGGAGAAATCAAAAGCTTTACAGACAAGCAAAAACTAAGAGAATTCAGCACCACCAAACCAGCTCTACAACAAATGCTAAAGGAATTTCTCTAAGTGGGAAACACAAGAGAAGAAAAGGATCTACAAAAACAAACCCAAAACAATTAAGAAAATGGTAATAGGAACATACATATCAATAATTACCTTAAACGTGAATAGATTAAATGCTCCAACCAAAAGACACAGGCTCACTGAATGGATACAACAACAAGTCCCATATATATGCTGTCTACAAGATACCCACATCAGACCTAGGGACACATACAGACTGAAAGTCAGGGGATGGAAAAAGATATTCCATGCCAATAGAAATCAAAAGAAAGTTGGAGTAGCAATACTCATATCTGATAAAATAGACTTTAAAATAAAGAATGTTACAAGAGACAAGGAAGGACACTACATAATAATCAAGGAATCAATCCAAGAAGAAGATATAACAATTATAAATATATATGCACCCAACATAGGACCACCTCAATACATAAGGCAGATGCTAATAGCTTATAAAAGAGGAAATCGACAGTAACACAATAATAGTGGGGGACTTTAACACCTCACTTACACCAATGGACAGATCATCAAGACAGAAAATTAATAAGGAAACACAAGCTTTAAATGACACAATAGACCAGATAGATTTAATTGATATTTATAGGACATTCCATCCAAAAACAGCAGATTACACTCTCTTCTCAAGGGCACATGGAACATTCTCCAGGATAGATCACATCTTGGGTCACAAATCAAGCCTTGGCAAATTTAAGAAAATTGAAATCATATCAAGCATCTTTTCCTACCACAACTCTATGAGATTAGAAATCAATTACTGGGAAGAAAAATGTAAAAAACACAAACACATGGAGACTAAACAATACGTTACTAAATAACCAAGAGACCACTGAAGAAATCAAAGAGGAAATCAAAAAATACCTAGAGACAAATGACAACGAAAACACGACAATCCAAAACCTATGGGATGCAGCAAAAGCAGTTCTAAGACGGAATTTTATAGCAATACAATCCTACATCAAGAAACAAGAAAAAACTCAAATAAACAATCTAAGCTTACACCTACAGGGAGAAGAACAAACAAAACGCAAAGTTAGTAGAAGGAAAGAAATCAAAAAGATCAGAGCAGAAATAAATGAAATAGAAACAAAGAAAACAATAGCAAAGATCAATAAAACTAAAAGCTGGTTCTTTGAGAAGATAAACAAAATTGATAAGCCATTAGCCAGACTCATCAAGAAAAAGAGGGAGAGGACACAAATCAATAAAATTAGAAATACAAAAGGAGAAGTTACAATGGACACCACAAAAATACAAAGCATCATAAGAGACCACTACAAGCAACTCTATGCCAATAAAATGGACAACCTGGAAGAAGCAGACAAATTCTTAGAAAGGTATAACCTTCCAAGACTGAACCAGGAAGAAATAGAAAATATGAACAGACCAATCACAAGTAATGAAATTGAAACTGTGATTAAAAATCTTCCAACAAACAAAAGTCCAGGACCAGATGGCTTCACAGGTGAATTCTATTAAACATTTAGAGACGAGCTAACACTCATCCTTCTCAAACTCTTCCAAAAAATTACAGAGGAAGGAACACTCCCAAACTCATTCTACGAGGCCACCATCACCCTGATACCAAAACCAGACAGATATTACAAAAAAAGAAAATTACCAACCAATATCACTGATGAATATAGATGCAAAAATCCTCAACAAAATACTAGCAAACAGAATCCAACAACACATGAAAAGGATCATACACCATGATCAAGAGGGGTTTATCCCAGGAATGCAAGGATTCTTCAACATATGCAAATCAATCAATGTGATACACTGTATTAACAAATTGAAGAATACTAATATTAAATCTTAAAAAATATTTACAACCACTAAAATAGTTAAATAAGAATAAATCTAACAAAGTATAAAATCTGTATGAGGAAAACTGTAAAATTCTGATGAAAGAAATCAGATATAAATATATGGAGAAGTATTCTTTGTTGATCTATTGAAAGACTCATTGTTAAGATGTCAGTTCTTTCCAACTTGATCTATAGATTCAGTGCAATTCCAATCAAAATTATAGTAAGCTATTTTGTGGATAGTGAAAAATTAATTCTAAAATTTACATGAGAAGACAAAATCCTAGAACGGCCAACACAATACTGATAAAGAATAAAGTAGGAGACCTTACTTCAAGACTTACTATACAGCTACAGTGATCAAGACTGTGTGGTTCTGGTAAAAGTACAGGCATATAGATCAATGCAACAGAACACAGAAACCAGAAAGAGACCCAAATAAATAGAGTCAATTGAACTCTGATGAAGGAACAAAAGCAATTCAAAGGAGAAAGGATAATCTCTTCAATAAACAGTTGGATAATATATGCAAGAAAAATGAATCCAGACACAGAATTTTCACAAAAATTAAAATGGAACATAGATCTAAAATGTAAAACATACTATGAAACTTCTAGACAATAACATAGAATAAATTCTAGGCTTGGGTTTTATGAAGAGCTTTTATATACACCACCAAAAATGCCTTCATGAAAGATAAAATTAGTAAATTAGACTTTATTAAAATTTAGAACTTCTGCTCTGCAAAATACACTGTTAAGAGAAGCAAAAGACAAGCCACAGATTGGGCAAAAATATCTGAAAAATATGTATCTGATAAAGGGTTTACATCCAAAATATACAAAATACAGTTGAAGTTCAACAGTAAGTAAAGAAACAACCCAATTAGAAATTGAGCAAAAGATCTGAGCAGACATCTAACCAAAGAAGATATACAGGGTGGCAAAAAAAGAGTATGAAAGATACTCACCATTATTTGCCATTAGGGAACTGCAAATTAAAGTAACAACGAAATACACACCTATTAGAATGGCTAAAATCCAAGTCCTGACAATAGCAAATGCTAGTGAGGATGTGGAGCAACAGAAATTCTCATTCAGTGCTGTTGGGAACACAAAATTCTATAGCCACTTTGGAAGACAGTTTGATAGTCTATTATACAGCTAAACATAGTATTACCATATGATCCAGCAAACAGGCTTCTAGGCATTTACCCAGTTGATTTGAAAATTCACACAAAAACCTGCATGTGAATATTTATAGCAGCTTTATTCACAATAGCCAAAAACTGGAAGCAACAAAGATGTCTTTAAATAGGTGAATGGATAAGCAGACTGATACATGCATACAGTGGAATAATATTCAGAGATAAAAAGAAATGAGCTATCAAGCCATGAAAAGACATGGAGGAATCTTAAATGCATATTTCTACATCTGAAAATGCTATATACTCTATGATTCCAATTGTATCACATTCTGAAAAAGGCAAAACTATAGCAATGATATGTCCAGGGGGTCTGGGGAAAGGGAAGTGCTGATCAGGAGAAGCATAGAGGATTTTTTTTTAGAGTAGAGAAACTATTCTGTGAGATAACGCAGTTGTGGACACATGACCATATATTTGTGAAAATCCAGGTGCTAATCTAAGTAACTGAAAAATGAGTGTAATCTGTAAGACTAAAGGTATAAGAAAATGTACCTATGCACTGTGCTGTAGTTGAGAAAGTTGTCTCCCATGGGAGTACAGGTTAAGAATTCTGACGCCACTATATATGTACACTATAAATTCACAATTACATAAATGGATAGCTAATGGTGGGAGTCAATTTCTTACTGTTAGAGTGGAAGGCTATAATAGATAAGCAAAAGGAGGCTAGAGAGATCTATGTGGTAATGGATTATGAGTTGGAGACATCAATATGAACTCATGTTTAGCTTTATATAGACACAGATTATTTCATTTCATATAGAAATGTTTATAGATATGTGTAAATACATAGGTTAATATACATACTTGTATTTCTTTGCTCTATCAGTTGAGAGGGCCTGGAAGCAAACACACTTCAGTAGCAACAAACACATATAGCACCCAGATCTTGGTTTTTGAATACCCTTCTTCATTAAAATGAACCAGAGTTCCTAGAAGAAATGGCTGATTCTAGGACAGAGGCAGGAAATATATAAGTAGAGGTTAAAGTATCTTGTAGTGCCAAAAAACAAGGACATGCTAAAAAAAATCCACAATAATGGTGGTATGTCAAAGGGCCTACAGGGTCAACTGAAAGAGCTCTCAATGGTCAAGGCTGGAACAATTTGAGCAACAAAATAAATAAGTAGTATTAGTTACAACCCTGAGTATAAAAAAAATCCATGAGTCTATACTGATATAAATAGGCAAATTAATGGAGAGAACAGACAAATCTCCCATGCAGAAGAATTCCAAATAATTTATGTAGATATTCCACTTTCAAGCAGAAGAGTATAATTCCTCACTCCTTAACGTGGGCTGTGCATAGTGACTTCCTTCCATCCAGTATGAAAAGGGTGGGAAAAAAGTAACTTTATAGCAGAGAATCCTAACAAACACTACCTCATCCAGATGATCAAGGTCAACAGCAACAGCTATAAGTAAGGTTAACAGAATGTATCCTTGATTCAGTGTGATGAAAATAGCACTTCATCTTTGTGGTCTTCCTCACCAAACCCATAATCCCAGTTAATCAAGATTAGAACATCAGGCAATTTCCAAATGAGGGGCATTCTACAAAATATCTGACAAGTACTCCTCAAAACTGTCAAGGTCATCAAAAACAGGGAAAATCTGAGCAATTGTCATCTATAAATAGGAGCATAAGGAAACAGAATGACTACACGTAACTGTGGTGTCTTGGATGGATCCTCGAATAGAAAGAGACCATCAGGTAAAGATGAAGGAAAATTAAAGTATAAACCTTAGATTATAATAATGTATTAGTATTGCTTTGCTAATTATAACTAATACATAATACTATAGTTATGTAAAATGTTAATAATAGGGGAAATTGAGTAAGGGGTATATGGGAATTCTCTGGCCTATCTTCACAAATTTTCTGTAAATCTAAAATTGTTTTAAAAACTAAAGTGTATTAAAAGCTAAAAGAAAAAAAGACAAATTTATCTATGCACTGCCAGCTCTGTATAGAGCAACTTAAAAGGACGCATCTTAAATCAGAAAAGCACATTGTATCAGCAAAAAGAAACCCAAAATGCAGCTTTTCCCTTTGTCTAAAAGATTATCCCCTTGTGTCTTATAACACCTGTAAAGCTTTGTAAGATTAGAAATGACTGCCAAGTCTTCATAAGCCATTTGTTCCTATAAAATTTAACAAAATTTTCAGCTATAATAAATAAGTTTATCACAAAGTGATAAATTTGAGGTACCTATTACCAGTCTACAGATGGCCCTTAATTATTCTTGGAAATAGATTATTCATATCGGAAATATGTGGTCTTAGCTCTGAAAGTCAGTCCCCAGGAAAGCCAAGAGTGAAACTGTCCTCATGCCAACTTCCTCTCCAAACCTCTAGGATTAATTTTCAATTAACGGTGTCTCTGAAGTGAATATATATAGGATTATTTTTTGTTAATTTGGCCCTTATGTAGACATTGTTTAATGTAGGCACTGATTAAAATAGATACTCAAAGGATACCATGGAGAGGGAAAGAGTCACAGGAAAAGAAAAGAATTATCAAGAATCTGTGTATCAGTTAGTGTTCAGCATAGACAACAGAAGACATTGGGGCTACAGCAAAGGAAAGCAATTTAATACCAAGAATGAGGTGCTTACAGACAAGTGCTCTGGGCTGGGTCTCTAGAAGCAATTCCCAGATCATCACTGCATAACTGGCTCAAAGGAAACTGCTACCGCAACTACAGACAGGAAGCTGGGAAGCAGGAAGACAGCGCCTCAGCTCTGCTCCAAGTATCCGGAAACCGCTGCTGGAAGCACTGGCCCTGCACCAAGAAAATGCATGACCCCTCCAGACCCTCTCTCTCCTCATTTCACTCTGTTCTGCATTCAAGCCTCTCATGAGTACATTTGATTGATTCAACTTAAATTACTTCTGGAGCATCTGCTCAAAAAAAACTCTGAGAAATGTACTCTTAAGCTTTCCAGTCTCTGCCATACAGAAAGCACATTAAGGAAGTTGGAATAAATGTTGAGTCAGTCAATCTAGCTTATCCACCATGTGTGACGTTAGATGACTGTAATGTGAGTAATGCATTTGAGGGGCTATTATCAACCAGCCTCTTACTGGAGACATATTTTTCCTCTAGAGCTTAACAATGACCTATTCATATAGACCTTGTGGCCAACATATCACTCAGAAATCCAGATGAACCAAAAGTAGAGCACCCTGAAGTTGTCACAACATCATAGATCATTTGCATTTGTTCTCCTAAAACATATTCAAACCACAGAGTCTGCATCCAAAACCTCTTTTCAAAATTTTTTCTACATTTCATATAATCTCTATTTGGATTTCTTGCAATGTGCATGTATTTACACACATACGTACATGCTCTCATGAACAAACTCTATTCAGCTTTAATATGAGAAGATGCCCCTGTGGATACATACATACCTATTAATTATCAAGACGACTTTGTCTAAGCTCACAACTTTCATATTGTCCTTCCAAATTAAAACAGTTTTCCCCAGAATACAATATGAGATTGGCATTGGCTATTTATATCATTATCAAATATTCTCACAGGCTAACCTCCTGCTTGAGCTCTTGCTTCCCATAGATGTCTTTATCACTAACATAGTTTGGTTTTCTATAGACAAAAACAAATGATTAAATTTATATTCCATTAGGGGACAAACTGAAGTTATCCTAGAAAAATACAAAAGGGATATAAAAATTAGTCTGACTACACTTTGTACAGAGTAGTATCTCGTGATCAAGTTGGGGGAAAAAAACTCTACAAACAGAAATTATTAGAGAAAAACCAGTAGGATTGGTTGCTGAGATGGATTAGGAAAGATGATTGTTATAATCAAAGGAATTATTGTTGAACGGGGTATGAATGATCTCTTAAACAGCAACAACAACAAAAGTCCTTGTGGAACTCAGTCAGCCATGTGTCACCCCACTCCTGTTGCACTTGTGGGTAAAGGCAGATGAAATACAAGAAACTGCCAGAGGTTTCTGAACTGCTACAGAACTTTCCAAAGTGTCTCTCAATTACAGATAGTACCAATGAAAATGCACAATTTTGAAATAAAATCTCCCTCTATTTTTTTCATTCATTCTTTAAATTCTTTCTAAATAACACATTCTACAATAGAAACAGTTACTAAAAAGTTCTTTGACCGGAAATAACAATAAAGAAGAGATTTGAGCACAATATAAAAAAAACTAAAATAACCTTCTCTTCTCAGTCTATAAAATTCCTCAGATAAATTTCTGAAATGATGTATTCATCATTCAGAAAGAGTGCCGAGAAATAGTTTAAGAGGACCCTAAATTGAACATGCTTTCACTTGAATTGCTACTATACGAAGAAAAGAATGTTCCACATTGAATTTACTAGCACACATCAATTTAGTCATGAAACATCTATTCTCCTGTAAAATATACTTCATCTTATCTTCATTTTTGTACACCATACTTGAAGATAGGAGTTACTCGTGGATGCCAGGGGGAAAAAAAAATTTGCACCATCAGATTTTCACTGAAATCCAATTTTACACTAAATTTTTATGAACCAAAATCAGCAAAGGACAGCATAATAGGTTTCTATCAAAGAAAGTTACTTTTTAAATCAGAAGAAAGCTATATATTATTTTCCCTTACACATGAACTTTAAAAGAATTATTTTATAATAAGATTAAAACAGTCATAATCACAGGTGAATGATAATATTCCCTCATACTTCATTTTTCTGTCAAACACTTCTATGACTTATTGGGCTAGCAAACTATAACCCTAACTTTTATTCCATATTTTTGTTATCAATTAACTGAATAATTTTAAAATAGCTAAGTAGCAGAAATTTATCAAATAAAATTTTTTTGACCACACATAGGGCAAAGAAACCAGCATCTACTTAGCGCCTACTATATACCTGGCAATATGATTGAAGCACTCATATTTTTTATTTAACCTTCTAAACAGCTCTATGAAGTAGGTATCAATAAGTATAACATAGAAGAACAAATCTGACTACATGCTGGATCTATTCCTTTGGCTCAAACCTTCGTGCTCTGTTACCTGTGCTTAGTCAAGCTGGCTCTACACCTTTGTAAAAGAATGTTAGCTACAGCCTGAAATATACATGATAGGCCATTCTCCAGGCTCTGCCTCCCAGGCTTGACCTTTAAAGGTATAACACTTTTCATTCATACAGAGATAAAAAGTTGCAGAACGGAAAATAACATTTGTCTTGTTGAGGTTTACAGGAACATCGTGACCAGACCTATGTGGACAGCTGCAACAACAAAGGATGATCACATCTGGAGTCTGGCTGGCATGAAGAAGTTTGCAACAACCAGCCACAACCCTTCCCCTTTCAGTATAGAAGAAGCCTGAATTGTAACTCAGGTAAGATGGTTCTTTCAGACACTAGTTCGCCACCTTCTCGGTCTGCTGGCTTTCCGAATAAATTCACTATTCCTTGCCCCAACACCTCACCTCTCGATTGACGGGCCTGTCACACAGCAAGCAGTACAATTTTGGACTTGGTAATATAATGACCTATACAGAAAGAAAAACAGACCAAATAATTTAAATATTGATGAAGTGTTACATTACTGATGATGAAATTGTTATTCCAACCCAATTCTGTTATTCTCTACAACTTTACCTACTTGCTGCTATTAGATTTACGATTATAAACACTGAACACTTTCTACTCATGAGCAGACCCAGAAAATGGTGCCTTTAGTATAAAGCTGCCCTGTAGGATGTCTCTGAACAGCTCTTCAAACAGACCATACAGTTGTCTCATTTCTTCTGTGGCCCAAGGTATGCACTGATGGTGCACCCTTCCGAGAAGATAGCCCATCTTAGTACAATAAGAAGATTATTCTAAGATGGTGGAGGAGTAAGATGTGGAGATCAGCTTCCTCTCCACAAATACATCAAAAGTATGTGAACATGTGGAACAACTACAGAACACCTACTGAATGCTGGAAGAAGACCTCAGACTTCCCAAAAGGCAAGAAAATCCCCATGTACCTGGGTAGGTCAAAAGAAAAAAGGAAAAACAGAGACAAAAGAATGGGGACGGGACCTGCACCTCAGGGAGGGAGCTGTGAAGGAGGAAAAGTTTCCACACACTAGGAAGCCCCTTCACTGGAGGAGACAGGGGGTGGGAAGCTTCGGAGCCACAGAGGAGAGCACAGCAACAGGGGTACAGAGGGCGAAGTGGAGAGATTCCCGCACAGAGGATCGGTGCCGACCAGCACTCACCAGCCCAAGAGGCTTGTCTGCTCACCCACTGGGGCGGGCAGGGGCTGGGAGCTAAGGTTCTGGCTTCGGAGGTCAGATCCCAGGGAGAGGACTGGGGTTGGCTGCGTGAACACAGCCTGAAGGGGGCTAGTGCACCACAGCTAGCTGGGAGGGAGTTGGGGAAAAACTCTAGACCTGCCTAAGAGGCAAGAGACCATTGTTTCGGGGTGCATGAGGAGAGGCGATTCCTTCCCTGTCTGCCCACAGAAGGCAGAGCGCCGCCTAAACGAGCTCCAGAGATGGGAGTGAGCCACGGCTATCAGCTCGGACACCAGAGACGGGCATGAAACTCTAACACTGCTGCTGCAGCCACCAAGAATCCTGTGTGCAAGCACAGATCACTATCCATACCCCAGCCCCTGGGAACCTGTGCAGCCCGCCACTGCCAGGGTGCCATGATCCAGGGACAACTTCCCCAGGACAGCACACGGCATGCCTCAGGCTGTTGCAACGTCACGCCAGCCTCTGCCACCACAGGCTAACCCCGCATACCAGTTATAACTACCGTACCCCTCGCTCCCCCCAGCCTGTGTGAGCCAGAGGCCCCTAATTAGCCTCTGCTTTAACCCCGTCCTGTCTGGGCGGGAACAGAAGCCTGAGGGCAACCTACACGCAGAGGTGGGGCCAAAACCAAAGCTGAAGCCCAGAAGCTGTGGGAACAAAGAAGAGAAAGGGAAATCTCTCCCAATAGCCTCAGGAGCAGGAGACTGAATCCCCACGATCAACCTGAGGTACCCTGCATCTGTGGAATACCTGGATAGACAACGAATCAACCCAAAATTGAGGCGGTGGACTTTGGGAGCAACTGTAGACTTGGGGTTTGCTGTCTGCGACTGACTTATTTCTGATTTTTATGTTTATCTTAGTATAGTTTTTAGCACTTGTTATCATTGGTGGATTTGTTTATTGGTTTGGTTGCTCTCTTCTTTTTTTAATTACTTTTAAATTTTTAAATTTTAATAATATTTTTATTTTTTTATTTTATTTTTTTATTTTATTTTTTTCTTTCTTTTTTTCTCCTTTTTTTTCTGAGTGGTATGGCTGACAGGGTCTTGGTGCTCCAGCCTGGTGTCAGGCCTGAGCCTCTGAGGTGGGAGAGCCAAGTTCAGGATATTGGACCACCAGAGACCTCCCGGCCCCACGTAATATCAATCAGTGAGAGCTCTCCCAGAGATCTCCGTCTCAACACTAAGACCCAGCTCCACCCAACGGCCAGCAAACTCCAGTGCTGGACACCCCATGCCAAACAACTAGCAAGACATGAACACAACCCCACCCATTAGCAGAGAGGCTGCCTAAAATCATACTAAGTTCACAGACACCCCAAAACGCACCACCATACGTGGCCCTGCCCACCAGAAAGACAAGATCCAGCACCACCCACCAGAACAGAGGCGCCGGTCCCCTCTACCAGGAAGCCTACACAAGCCACTGAACCAACCATATTCACTGGGGGCAGACACCAAAAAACAACGGGAACTACGAACATGCAGCCTGCGAAAAGGAGACCCCCAAACACAGCAAGTTAAGCAAAATGAGAAGACAGAGAAATACACAGCAGATGAAGGAGCAAGGTAAAAACCCACCAGAGCAAACAAATGAAGAGGAAATAGGCAGTCTACCTGAAAAAGAATTCAGAAAAATGATAGTAAAGACGATCCAAAATCTTCGAAGTAGAATGGAGAAAATACAAGAAACGTTTAACAAGGACCTAGAAGAACTAAAGAGCAAACAAACAATGATGAACAACAAAATAAATGAAATTTAAAATTCTCTAGAAGGAATCAATAGCAGAATAACTGAGGCAGAAGAACAGGTAAGTGACCTGGAAGATAAAATAGTGGAAATAACTACCACAGAGCAGAATAAAAAAAAAAAAGAATGAAAAGAATTGAGGACATTGTCAGAGACCTCTGGGACAACATTAAATGCACCAGCATTCGAATTTTAGGGGTCCCATAAGAAAAGAAAAAGAAAGGGTCTGAGAAAATATTTGAAGAGATTATAGTGGAAAACTTCCCTAACATGGGAAAGGAAATAGTCAATCAAGTCCAGGAAGCACAGAGAGTCCTATACAGGATAAATCCAAGGAGAAACATGCCCAGACACATATTAATCAAACTATCAAAAACTAAATACAAAGAAAAAATATTAAAAGCAGCAAGGGGAAAATAACAAATAACATACAAGGGATTCCCCATATAGGAATATTTAGATTTTGAGGGAAAGAAATAACACTTTTCAAAGATTTCTAAGAAATGTTATTGAAGTAAGTTTAAGATCAACAATGTATATGGATATTAAACATCTTGCAGCAAAGGCGAATCAGCAAAAGCAAATAAGCAACTGTTATCAGTTTTTCTTAATCATAGTAAGGCAAATAACTGAGGGGTTGCATTGTAATTAAATAATACTCTAGATTTAATATTCAAAACAAGGAAGTTAATTATTCTTCAATATTTTTAAGTAGGAGGCTCTTCCAGCAGGTGGTATTAGCCAATTCAACTGACAGAGTCAAACTTCTCACAGAAATTTTCAAAAAAATACTGAAAGAGACATAAAGTTATAACAGTAGTAGAAGCCAAAGTTACTTATAAAAATTTGCTAAACTATGGGAGGAAATTCCCCTTATAAAATTGCATAGATGAACTGATTAAGAAATGATCAATGTCCAGAACTGGGTTGTATGATAGGATAGCGACATGTGGCCAATCAGTGCTTGCAATGTGGCTATTCCAAATGGAAGCATTCTGGAAATGTAAAGTACATAACAGCTGTCAAAGACTTTCAACAAAAATAAGAATGTAAATTACCTCCTAAGTAATTTTTTTATTGGTCACTTGTTTAAATAATAACATTTTAAAATACTGGGCTGACTCTAACATATTATAAACATTGATTTCATTTGTTTTCATTTAGTTTTTTAAATGCAGTTACTAGAAAATTTTAAATTACATTATGTGGCTGGCACATTTCTAAGGATGCTGGTCTAGACCTTTGACTCAATAACACGGCTATAGAGAGATTACATAAGAGATAGTTTCCACTCTCTTTCAGGGAGCCCTAATGTCAGAGAAATGGTGCCAGAACCACTGACCTCCTTTTTATATAATATATTTTCTTTGAGAGAGCCAAATTGGTTCTTCCTTTCATGCCTCCACCATCTATCAATAACTTTCTCCTTATCGATACATTCATTAATGAAGCCGTATCTCCTAGCAATGCAAAATGGCCAAGAATAAAGAGCACAGGCTGTAACAGAGTGCAGCCTGAGATCTCATTGTAATAGGTAAGGACAGAGACCAGGAAACATCTTAGGAATCTTCAGTGTTCACAAGTCACTAAAATTTCTTCTAGCACATTATTTAGGAATAAAGTCACCTATTCACATTACAAAGAACAGGTAATCAAAGAAAGAACCCCTTCCCTATGTCAAAGGATTAGTAAAAAAAGATTTTATAAAATAGAAATTTCGCTAGTAACCGTGTAGATCAACTTGTTCTAGTATGTAGTCTAAGAATCAGAATCTGGCAGCACAGAGATATACAGTAAAGAGGATCAAAGCAAATGAACACATCTTGTCCGGTGGCTTGCCTAGATCTTTTCCAATTCAAGAAAGATTTCATAGCATAAAACAAGGAAATTAATCCATTTAAGATTTAGAGGAAAAGCATGCCTGTGAACGTAGGAGGAAATATGATTCCATCTGGTTTCATAGAGTCTATGAAACGAGATAAACTGACATGGCAAGACAGAACATTATCTAAGACAAAAATAGAATTAGCAGATATAAGAAAATAATTCAGTGAAACTGAAATAAAATAACAAAATTAAAATATAAATTGGAAGCTATGAAGTACAGAATCAACACTAAAGTAGATAGAAACAAAAAGTAGAATATTGACTCTTAAATGTCAACAAGCCAACTGCATCAGAATCACATGGAATGCTTTTCAAATATACAGACATGAGGCCCTATCCTTTCAGAATCTGATTCAGTTGTTATAATAGGGCGTGAAAATATGTGTTATAAAAAGTTCTCCAGGTGATTCTAACATACACACAAGTGTGGGAATGAAAAATGTGTTGAACCAGAGGAGCTAAATGCCGAAAAGGAGGGAAGGATAAAGGTGAGAAAAAACATGACAAATATGGAAAGCAAGAGAATGGAGATAAAAATTAGCATTTATAAGCTTCTTTGGGAGAGAACGAAACAAAGGAGTAAAAATATTTTCGGAACCTTAAAAACAGATAGGTAGATATCTGTAGACTGGAATGGATTATAGAATTCTGTGGTAAAAGAGTGGAAAGAGAAACACATTCTTGGACATATCTTGGTGAAATTCTTGATTGTCAAGGAGAATGAAACAAATCTTACAGGGGTTAATTTCAAAGAATAAAAAAGCAGGCTGTTTCCAACTTCTTATATGGAAATGATTTCCAGCAGATAATGAAGTAATATTTAGAAAATTAAAATGGGCTTTAATCTAGGAAGTATATAGTTAGCTGACATTTTATTTATGTGCAGAGGAAAAAAATATTACAGGTATGAAAAGGCACAAAAAAATGGATCAACTAGATCTTTTTTTCTACAAATAGATATTCAATGATTTAATAAAACAAACTGCACTTAAGAAAAAACTCTAAAACTGGTAAGTCAGAAATAAGAAAAAAAATTAGCAGTACCAGATATTGAGGCCCATGATAAGTCTATGATAACTAAAATGATGTGATACTATAACAAGAAAAGATAGATATGTTCCAGGAACAGAACAAAAAGCAGAAGCAAACTGAAGTATACATAAAGAAAAATATACATTTATGCGTTCAGATAATATTTAAAGAAAAGCAAATATTTTCTAGATACATCTATTTGTAAGGAAAAAAACACATAGGAAGAAAATTCAACAAAGAAAATTGGTTTCCTCTGGATGGTGGGAAATTTTTATTTTATTCTATATTACTTTGCCAAGGAAATTTCCAAGGAAAAACTTCTATCACATATAATCAGAAAAGAATAATAAGTGCCAAAAACAAAATTAGAATCCTTAAAAGTATTTTCCTGATATTGTAGTTAGAGATGTTGCAAAATATTATTTGGTTTGTAACACAAGGGTCATTGTGTGTCTTCTAAACTTTCTTCAAAATGCAATGAATAGAAAGGAGTAGAATATCCTGGAGAGAGAACAGCTTGATCACTTCCTACCTTTCTTACATTTACGACCGCAACCCCAAATCCACTATAACACTTGAGCCAAGCAGATGCTGGCTACAGTCAGGTAATGTTCCAACTGAGAGAGACACTGAAGAACTTTCAAAGTTGGAGAGCCTAGGCTGATGATGGGATTGCAGCTGGAGTCTTGAGAGGAATCCGTGGATCCCTGAGGAAAAAGCTGACACTAGCCTCAAGAGTATACCTAGTTTTCCTCATCCCTAAATAATAGAGGAAGATGCAGATAATGGAGATAAATAAATTAAAAAAACCAAGGATCTTCCCACAGATTTTTGTTTGGCTTCAGGGAGTAATCAGCAATGAGCATTGTAATGCAGAAAGATGGAAAGAAACTGAGTGCGTGAAGACATTGCTAAGCCACTGAATCAAAAAAACATAGTATCAACCCAACTTCTGAACTGTTAATTAAGATAAAATAATTTTTAATATTGTCCCTTTATTTTCAACCACCTTAAATCCATTGTTACTTGTCATAAGAAGCTTCTTAATTAATATAAGAAGACCAATAGGACAGAAAATTGTGATGGGCAGTAAATCTTAAAATGTGTAACGTGAAATCCAAATAAACAATTTTAGATTATATGGGAATGTGTCATATGTTTTATAAATTTAAGTTTCTTAAAACACAAAAGTTACCCTGTAATGGAAATCCTAATATTCACCTGGTACTAAAATTTCTAAACTAGAATTTGGAGCTTGGTGGGGCAAGGCCAGAGCAAAAGTTTTCAAAGATTTCATCTGGGAAGTAGAAGTGAACCTTAGAAAAAAATGACAGATGTGAAGTATAGTAGTAATGTCAGCATCATTGCGATGTAATATGCTCCCTTTGTCTCTCTCCTTCCATCTACAACTAGTAAAACAACCATGATTTAACAAAGGATGCTCTGTCCAACACACTAGGATGCTGGAGAGATCCACACATTTATAGATCTGAAGGTTGGTGGATTGGAACATACAGAGGCAGCAGAACCAGGGAAACAGTGAAGGTGGTGCCTGCAATCTCAGCCCTCTGGCCATGACAGCTAAGTCCACACCCCAGAGAACCTGGTAGCAGCAGGGGAGGTGGTGCACACAACTCTGGTTGCCCAGCTGCAGAGGCACCCACAACCACAGGGAACAGGGCAGCAGAGGCAGCGGGGCCCACAACCCTGTCCCTCTAACTGTAGCAGTACCTACAACTGCAGTCCCCCACCCCCAGCAGTGGCTGCAGTGCCCACAAACCCAACAATCCTGGAGGCAGTGGAGGCACCTGTGACCCCAGCTCACCACATACACTTCCGTATCCCCACCACAGCAGTGGTACCCATGACCCAGGTGACCCTGGACATGGCAGAAGAACCTGCCATTCTGGTGCTCCTGGTGGTGACACCAGTGACAGCAGCAACACCAGCAGCTGTCACCAGTGACTCCAAAAGCACCAGCTGTGACAAGGGCACCAGCCACCAGCAACACCTCTGGCAGAGGCAGTGGAGGGTAGAAAGTGCTGATTCTCAAATATAGCCAGTGGCAGCTCCGGTAAGAAAAACCAAAAACTTGAGGTATGCCATGTACTGGAAAAGAAAATAAAGGCCTCTAATTACCAGTCAATTGAATTGTTTGATCAAATTTTTAAAGCTTACCTAAATAAGAGAGGCATTTGCTACTTCAAATGCGCCAGCATAAGAACTCATCAAGCACCATGATAAACCACGATAACACAGTATCACAAAAAAAAAAAGACAATTCTTCAGAAACCAAACTTAAATTCACAGAACTTTGCAATCTAACTGATAGAGAATTCCAAATAGCTGCCAACAAGCTACAAGAAAACTCAGGCAGTTCAATGAGCTCAGGAATAAAATTAATGAACAGATGGAATACTTTACCAAAAAGATTGAACTAAAAAAGAACTAAACAGAAATTCTGGAGCTGAAGAACTCAGTAAATGAGATGAAGAATGCAATAGAAAGCACTGGAAATAGAGCAGACCATATGGGAGAAAGAATTAATGAGCTCACAGATAGAAATCTAGAAACAATTAGGGTAGAAGAGGAGAGAGAACTGCTGTTTTTTTTTCTTTAATGTAGAAATTTTATTAGAACTATCTGACTCCATCAGGAAAGGCAACATAAGGGTAATGGGTGTCCCAAAAGGAGAAGAGAGGGAGAAGGGATCAGAGGGTTTATTTAAAGAAATAATAGCTGAGAACTTCCCAAACCCAAAGGAGAAACTGGATATACAAGTCCATGAAGCTAAGAGAATACCTAATTATCTCAACGCAAAAAGACCTTCTCCAAGACACATTATATTAAAACTTGTCAAAAGTAAATGATGAAGAATGAATTTTAAAGGCAAGCAGGGAAAAAAAGCCAGTAACCTACAAAGGAACCCCCATCAGGCTATCCAGCAGATTTCTCAGCAAAAAACTCTATAGGTCAGAAAAAAGTAGAATGACATACACAAAACACTAAAAGATAAAAACTGTCAGCCAAGACTACTCTATCTTGCAAAGTTGTTTTTCAGATATGAAGGAAAAATAAAGGCTTCCCCAGACAAAAGCTGAGGGAGTTCATTACCATTAGACCTGCCTTGCAAGAAATGTTGAAAGGAGCTCTTCTACCTGAAACAAAGAGGCAAAAGTACACAAAACTTTAAGATGATGAATAGAATCATAAAATTCCAACTCTATATCACAATAGGAGGTTAACCACATAATTATAGCATAAAGGTTAAAGGGAAAAAATGCAGTAATTTGGTAACTAACTCACAACATAAAAAGGGATAATTTGAGACACCAAAATTATAAAAGGGGAAGAAGAAAAGATGGGACCTGTATAAGCAAGTAAAGATAAGATGTTATCAGCAGAAAAAGGACTACATTATCTATGTTTTATACAAACTTTATGGTAAGCACAAATTATAAATCTAGAGTAGAGACACAAACTTAAAGAGGAAACTGAGAAAAACATCACAGAAAACCACCAAACTAAAACAGCAGACAGAAACACAAGGAAAGAGAAACAACGGAGATATGGAGCAACCAGAAAACAAAAGACAAAACACCAGTTCTTAGTCCTTGTCTGCCAATAATCACCCTGGATGTCAATGGATTGAAATCACCAATCAAGAAAACACTCAGTGGCTGAGAGTATTTTAAAAAACTAGACCCAACTATATGCTGCCTCTGGGAAACTCATCTCAGCTCTAAAAACAAACTCATCCCGACTCAAAGTTAAGAGAAGGAAGATGATTCTCTAAGCAAATGCAGCCAAAAGAAAGTAGGGGTAGCCATACTCATATCAGACAATACAGACTTCAAGCCAAAAAAGATAGTAAGAGAAAAAGATGGACATTATATAATGATAAAATGGACAATCCATCAAGAAGACATAATAGTTATCATTATACATGCACCTAACATAGGAGCACCAAAATATATAAAGCAATCGTTAATAGACATAAAGGAGAAATTGACAGCAACACAATAATAGTAGAGAACTTTAACATCCCACTTACATCAGTGGATAATCATCCAGACAGAAAGTCAACACGGAAACATCAGCCTTAATTGAAACATTAGACCAGATGAACTCAACAGATTTATATAAAACGTTCTATCCAAATGAAGCAGAATATACATTCTTCTCAAGTGCACATGGAACACTTTCAATGATGGACCATATGTTGGAACACAAAACAAGTCTCAATAAATTTAAGAAGACTGAAATCATATCAAGCATCTTTTCTGACCACAATGGTATGAAACTAGATATCAACTAGAAGAAAGCTGGATAAAACACAAATATGTGGAGACTAAACAACGTGCTACTGAACAACTCTTAGGTCAACAAACAAAAAATCAAAGGACAAATCAAGAAATACCTAAAGACAAATAAAAATGAAAATAAGACATACCAAAAATCTATAGAATACAGCAAAAGTGATACTAAGAAGGAAGTTTATAGCAATACACTACCTTAAGAAACAAGAAAAATCTCAAACAATCTAACCTTATACCTAAAGAAGCTAGAAAAAGAAAAATGAACAAAGCTCAAAGTCAGTAGAAGGAGGGAAATAATAAAAATCAGGCCAGAAATAAATAGAGACTACAAAGACAATAGAGGGGACTTCCCTGGCGGTCCAGTGGTTAAGACTCCTCACTTCCAACACAGGGGGTGTGGGTTCAATCCCTGGTTGGGGAACTAGGATCCCACATGCCATGTGGCCAACTTAATAATAATAATAATAAAGTTTAGCTTAAAAAAATTAAAAAAGAAAAACAAAGACAACAGAAAAGATCAGTGAAACTAAGAGCTGGTTCTTTAAAAAGATAAAATTAACACACCTTTAGCAAGACTTACTAAGAAAAAAAGAAGACCCAGATAAATGAAATCAGAAATGAAATAGGAGAAATTACAATAGATGTCAAAGAAATACAAATGATTATAAGAGAATACTATGAATAGCTATATACCAACAAATTGGACAACACAGAAGAAATGGATATATTTTTAAATCATACAATCTCCCAAGAATGAATCATGAAGATATAGAAAATCGGAATATTGTTCACCAGTAAGGCGACTGAAATGGTCATCAAAAATCTTCCAAAAAACCAAAATTCCAGGACCAGATAGCTTCACAGGTGAATTCTACCAAATATTCAAAAATGATTTAATACCCATCTTTCTCAAATTCTTCCAAACATTGAAGAGGAGGGAATGCTTCCTAATTCATTTTATGAGGTCAACATTACCCTGATAACAAAACCAGATCAAGACAACACACACAAAAAAGTTACAGACCAACGCCTTTGATGAACTAGAACTAGATGCAAAAATTGTCAACAAAATTAGGTAAACTAAGTCCAACAGTACATTAAAAGGATCACAACCATGCTCAGGTGGGACTGATTCCAGGGATGTAAGAATGATTCAACATTCACAAATCAATGTGATATACCACATTAACAAAATGAAGAATAAAAATCATATGATCACCAATAGATGCAGAAAAAGAATTTGACAAGATTTAACACCCAGTTATGATAAAAACTCAATAAAATAAGCATAGAAGGAACACACTTCAAAATAATAAAGGCTACATATGACAAAACCACAGTTAACATCACACTCAATGGTGAAAAACTGAAAGCTAACCCTCTAAGATCAGGAACAAGACAAGTGTGCCAACTCTCACCACTCTTATTCAACACAGTATCACAGTCCTAGCCAGAAGAATTAGGAAAGAGAAGGGAAATAAAAGGCATCCAAATTGAAAAGGAAGAAGTCAAACTGTCATTATTTGTAGATGACATAATTTTATACATAGACAATTCTAAAGACTCCATCAAAAACTATTAGAAATAAGTGAATACAGTAAAGTTGCAGGGTAAAATCTCAACAGAAAAATATCTATTGCATTTCTGTACACTAACAATGAAGAAACAAAAAGAGAATCTAAGAAAACAACCCCATTTATAATCACAACAGAAAGAATAAAATACCTAGGGATAAATTTAACCAAGGAGGTGAAAGATCTGTGCACTGAAAACTGTAAGATGTTGTTGAAAGAAACTGAAGAAGACACAGAAAAATGGAAAGAATTTCTGTGCTAATGGAATGGATGAGTCAATATTGTTTAGTGTCCATACTACCTAAAATAATCTATTCAATGCAATCTCTATCAAAATCCCAATGACATTTTTCACAAAAATAAGACTAAAAATTGTAAAAAAAAAAAAACAAAAAAAACCACAAAAAAACAACAAAGCCCTGAATAGCCACAGCAATCTTGAGAAAAAGAAGAAAGCTGGAGGTATCACGCTCCTGATTTCAAATTATACTATAAAACTATAGTAATCAAAACAGCATGGTATTGGCAGAAAAAACAAACACACAGATCAATGAAACAAACTTGAGAACCCAGAAATAATCTCACACATATATGGACAATTAATATACAACAGAGGAACACGAATACATAATGGAGAAAAGACAGTCTCTTTAATAAATGATGTTGGGAAAACTGGACAGCCACATAAGAAATAAACACAAAAGAATAAAACTAAACCAGTATCTTACACCATACACAAAAATTAACTCAAATGGATTAAAGGCTTGAATGTAAGACCTGAAACCATAAAACTCCTAGAAAAAAATATAGGTGGTAAGCTCGTCATTGGTCTTGGCAAAGATATTTTGGATTTTGACACTAAAATCAAAGGCAGCAAAATCAAAAATAAACAAGTGGGACTACATCACACTAAAAAGCTTCTGCACAGCAAAGGAAACCATCAACAAAATGAAAAGACAACTTACCAAAAGGGAGAAGATTTTTGCAAATCAGATATCTGATAAAATGTCAACATCCAAAATGTATAAACTACCCGTTCAGCTCAATAGCAAAAAAACAAACAATCTGATTTAAAAAATGGGCAGAGGATCTGAATAGACATTTTCCAAAGAAGACATACATATAGCCAACAGGCACATGAAAGTGAAATATTACCTTAGACCTGTTAGAATGGCTATTATCAAAAACACATTAATAACCAGTGTTGGAGAGGATGTGGAGAAAAAGAAGCCCTCCTACATTGTTGGTGGGAATGTAAATTGGTGCAGCCACTATGGCAAACAGTATGGAGGTTCCTCAAAAAACTAAAAATAGAGTTGCCATATGATCTAGCAATTCCACTTTTGGGTATTTACCTGAGGAATATTAAAATAGTAATTTGAAAAGATTATATGCACTCCTATGTTCATCGAGTTATTTACAATAGCCAAGATATGGAAACAACCTAATCGATGGATGAATGGATAAAGAAAATGTGGTATATACACAATGGAATGCTACTCAGCCATAAAAAAGATGAAATCTTGCCATTTGCGATAATACTGAAGGAACTTGACGGTATTATGCTAAGTGAAATAAGTCAGATGGAGAAAGACAAATACCATATGATTTCACTCACATGTGGAATATTAAAAATAAATAAGTAAATGAATAAATAAATAAAACAGAAAAAAACACATAGAAACAGAGAACAGATTGGTAATCACCAGAAAGGAAAGGGGTTGGGGGAGGGTGAAATGAATAAAGGGGGTCAGCTGTACAGTGATGGATGGAAACTAGACTTTTGTGGGTGAGCATGCTGTAGTGTCATCAGAAGTCAGAGTATAATGAAATGTACATAAAATGTTATAAACCAATATTACCTCAATTAAAAAAAGAAAATAGTAAACTGCACATACTTTATTATACTTTTAGCCAACTTTAAATAAAGTTTAAATAGCTAACAATTTATCAAAAGAAGTAGTGAGTGAAAAGTTCATTCAATATCAGAGAAAGTATCACTGTAATTCATTATAGCAAAAAATGTAAAATGGAAAATCATATTAAGAGATGCTGAGAAGTTATTTGACAATATTCAGCAGACACTCCTAATAAAAGTCTAAATAGGAAAAAATAATCTATTTAAATATAAATAAATCTACCCATCAAAGTTCAATAGCAAATATCAAATAAAGAGATAAAACACTAAAACAATTATTTATAGTTTGGAACTCAGAGATGTTCAATGCTATCATTTTTTTATTCTTATTTTGGAGGTTCTGGAAAATTCAATATTAAAAATGAAATAACTCATTTTAAAAGAGATAAAACTGTCATTTGCTGATAATGCACTTGTATGCTTGGAACACCCAAGAGATTCTAATTTAAAAATTACTAAATTTTATAGAAGAGATTTGTAATGTGGATGGATAACAGATAGATATACTAAATCAGCTTTACCTTAGTATACGAATCTACATCAAGAAACATAAATGGAAAAAGTAAAAACAATAGTAATGAAATAGGTAGAAATAAACCTAACCTCCCAGGGCCCCTGCAAAATGCACATGAAAAACTTTACAAAATTTCATTGACACTACACACCTTTAATGACCTAAATCACCAAAACAAACAACAAAAACAACAAAACCCTAACAATACCATATTCTGGCCAGGATATGGAGCAACTGGAACTGATACACTGCTGGTAGAATGCAAAATAGTACAACCATTTTGGAAAAACAGTGTGCTAGTGTCTTATAAAGTTAAACATAACTTATCACACAACCCAGGAATCTCATTCTTAGTTATTTACACAAGAGAAATGAAGACATATATGTCCACACTAAAACCTATATGCAAATATATAAGGCAGCTTTATTCATAATCACCACAAAATGTCTATAACCTGGTAAACGGAAAAACAAACTATGACTATTCAATAGAAGACTCACTCCATGATGAAAATACAAACTACTAATACTTGCAACAACATATACACATTTTAAATGCATTATGCTAAGTGAAAGAAAGTTGACACCAAAGGCTACATTCTCTAGGCTTTCGTTTATATAATATTCTGGAAAAGGCAAAACTAATTGAAGAAGAGCTCAATAATTGCCAGAGGTTGGGGGTAGGGAGAGAAAATTAACAAGGGGCACAAGGAAATTTGGAGGTGATAAAATGTCTTATGTTTTGATTACAGTGCTGGATATATAATTGTATGCTTTGTCAGAATTCATCAAACAGTGCATCTCAAAAAGAGGAATTTTACTGAATACGTATTATATATCAATAAACCTAACTTTAAAAAATTAATTGAAAGCCTTCAAACAAGGTGTGAATAAATGGGAAAAAACATACAATGTTCTTAGATGATGACTTAAAAGCAGAATATATTATTTCTCTTAAAAAGTATCATGTAAACTGATGTGATTCCAATCAGAATCCCCAAAGTATGGTTCTAGAATTGGATAAAATGATCTTGAACTTTGTATGGAAGAATTAATGTTCGAGAATAGCTAAGAAAAAAGGAATAAAAGATAAGTTAGGAGACTAATACTAGATATCAAAATATTCTATAAAACTACTGTAATCATATTAATATAGTATCAGCATAGGAATAACAGACTGGAGTACAATAAAACATACAGAAACAGATTCCAGTATATATGTTCATTTACTACATGATGTTGTTAAAAAATACAGAGTTTATTAACTGCTGAACATGAACCGTTTATCTCAATAGGAGAAAACAATGTTGAACCCCTATCTCATACCATAAACAATAACAAATTACAAGGGGATAGAAAACCTAAATATCTTAAAAATTACAATCATAAAAATTATTTTTTAATTTAGGGGTGGGAAGTTTTCTTAACCAAGACAGAAAAATCCTGAAGCTATAAACAAGAAAGGAGACATATTTTGATAAAAGTGTTAAATGATTTATATAGGAAAAATATCAAAAATGTCTTAATGTACATTACGTGCAATGAAATAATATACAAAGAGCCCTATAAATTCACAGTAAAAGCAACTCAATGGAAAAAATGAGCAAAGGATATAAGTAATAGTTCACTAATGAGCAAATCTAAATGGCAAAAACAAAATGAAAAGAAGCTTAAACTTACTATAAGTTTAAAAAATATAGATTAATGTAACAATGAAATCACTATATTTATTAGACCATCAAAAATTAAAATGAATGACACACATTGCTGTTCAGGATGCTGGGAAAAGTTATGATCAGACACTGCTGGTAGAAATGTAAATTACTGCAATCTTTTTGGAAAGCAGTAAGACAGTATCCGCTTTCTTTTCTCTTAGCAATCCTGCTCCTGGGAATATATTCTATAACAATAAAATCACCAGTATAGAATGTTCCTTGTATTTTGTTCATAGTGGCAAAAAATTAGAAACAAAATTAATACTCATCCATAATGAGAAATGGCAGAATAATACTCACCACGAAATATTACACAACAACTAAAATGGAATGAATTAGTTTTATCCCAGCTGACATGATAACATTTCCATAAGGTACTACTGAGTGAAGAAAAAAGATGCAAAAAAGCATTTAATATGACGATTAGATAGATATAGATAAAGTCCTTATATATGGCTATTTGTCCATAGAGGAGAACATAAGATAAAAGCAAGGTTGTTAGATATCAAACAGTGTTGGAAGGAGGTAGGAAAGTAGTGCAGATGACATAGAAAAAGAAAAGATGAGACCACTCAAAAAGAAAAACTGTACTAATTTTAAAAACTGACACATAAGAGATCATCTCTTTTATGTACAATTACAGGTATAAATAAATATGTGTGATTCTATGGATGCATGAATTAATACAGAGATTTGAAAGAACAAAATTAGATCTATGTCTACTGATATATGGGAATGTCAAACAAGATAATTTTATGTGAAAAAAAGCAAGGTTTTGAGTGTATGGGTACTTATTTTTTTATACATTTGAATGAACAAAGAGAAGGATATAGAATGATGATACCAGGCTGTGAATCTTGACCCCAGAGGTTTGAAAATGGGTGACAGAGAGGTGCATACAATAAGTTGGGTGTAATAAACTGGTTTCTGACAATAAACTTTCCTCTATTCATCTTTATAGTATTTAATTGTTACCAAAAGTGGATATTGCTATTGTAATTTAAACAACATCAAAAAAAGGGAAAATATATTGCAATGAAGGAAGAAAATAAATGACTATTTAAGGTTAATGCTTTCAAAGTGGTTGGGAGAGTAACACAGATCTAAGTAAATGATTTATTGTGAGTCCCTGGGAGAAAGTTTCACTTATAAGCATGCTTTTTAATCCAAAGCAAACATATTAGTCATTTACTTTCGTAGAGCCTATCGACTAGCATTTCTGAAAGTGTGGATTTCAAACCACCTCCTTTAGAATCACTGGGGAATCTATAAAAAGGAATATGCCTAAACTCCATCCCAGATTTTCTGAATTAGCATCTCCAGGATGAGACTTAAGAATCTACATTTTTAACAAGTCCTCTCCCCTCCCCAAGATGATTCTTATATAAAAAATAAGCTGAGAGACAAAGCTTTAGACCAGTGATTCCAAGAGTTTACAGATCATAAGAAGCATCCATTTAAAAAAATATGATACAGCAAGTTTGGGAAACACAGCCGCAGGCAGTTTCAGCAAAGACTCCTATAAAACAATTGACACAGCCAAGAAACAGGACCACTGCTTTACTGCAACATGGTTATAATTTCACAGCAGTATTAATAGTGTTTGTGCAACAGAAAAGGAAAAGTGAGATTGCAGGTTGTTTTGGTGAGATATTTATGCTAATATTTTCTCACACTTACAGTCTTTCTCTTTCCACACAAGCCACCTTATTATAAATGTTATCTTCCTCCTAGTACATGGCTGATTCCCTGGCCCATCATTTTTGGGCATTTTGTCATTCAGAGACCAAAAAATGGCAAAGCCAGAAATTTAGTTCTCTCAGCAAAAATTCCTGAAGGGGAACCCCTTAGCCTTTGTTAACAACAATATAAAAAAATCCTCAGCTAATACAGGAGCTATTTGAGCAGAATTTTTATCAGTGAGAACTTTTGTATTTTTCCTTGTTCAGCTCAGAGCATCATGAGTGATTAAGCCCACCAGCTCAGTTACCAATCTCCAACAGTTAGATGATAGACAGCAAATCCAGTGTAAGTTCCATCTCAAATCAACTGTGTAGTTTTGGAGAAGTCATTTCACTGTGTTTCAGTGTCCTTGTCATTATATGAAGAGAATAGACTCGAACTTTACAGATGCATGTAACATCCTTCTATAAGTTTTAAGCTATTCAGTGGAATAGAATTTTACAGTAAATGCAATACTCTAGGGAAATTTAGAGAACTCCAATAATGCAGAGATAAACTCATCTTAAATTAGCAAATATTCTGGATATTCTGTGGCCTTCACACCATATTTGGGGGCGGCGGGGGGGAGATTGCCTTTTTGCAACGTTTTCAGCTTTTGGGTTCCCTTAAATCCCATGTATTGTCAAGCTTTGCTTTCTAGCCATAATGAATGTGGCCAGCTTGGAGATGCACGTATAACAAGAAGAATAAATGTTTTAGCTGGTATAAGAGTTCTTCTTAGAAAGAGAGCAATCCTTTGTTAAGAAAATGCAGCAATAACCTTTTTCAGAACAGAAGGTGAGAAATAATGGGGCCTGAATATGGGTAAAACTGTTCTGCTTAAGACAAAACTATGGACTATTTGCTTTAAAAAAAGGAAAAGAAAGGAAAAGGAGAGATGAAAATAAAGGAAAAAAGTGGAGGCGAAGCAAGAGGAAAAGCTGTGTAGTGTGTGATGGGATTTCTGCAGAGAGCACCCATGTCTACATTAAAACCTACAAAAAAATCACAAAATGCTTGCTGCTAGTAGATTTATATATTTAAAAAAAAAGAGCAAAGCGAAAAACAAAGCACAGAGAAGCCTTGGAGCTTTGCGCATCAGCGACGAGGGGAGGAAATGAGGCAACATTCTCTGCTGAGAACATGCAGATTATGGAAAGCATTCTGGCCATGCATTCAGGCTTGAAACCAAGTTTACAGAAATTCTCAAGAGGCAGAGAAGCTCATAAAGACATTTAACCAACTGACTTCTGTATATTTTAAATAAACCATTAATGCATTATTAAGGATCTGAGAATTTACATGCGGATCCAGAACAAATAATAGCATGTCTGGGTCAAATGAAGGCTTCAATACCAATAATGAAATGTGACTATCTCAAGAAGAACATCACTATACCTTAAAAGTATAAAACAAGTTGGTTCTCTGACATCTGTACACAAACTAGCTGAAGTAGATAGCAATATGCTAGGTCTGTGACTAATATAAAGTGTTTTTTGTCATGCAGAGAATATCAACTGGCAAAACCAGTTGTATTATTTAGACAAACACCATTTAAGTGGGAGTAATATAAAAACTATTTCATAATTGACTTTCAACATTTAGCTATTTGTTTACCAGGTATTTATTGAGCACCTCTTAAATGCATTCCACTGCAGAGTCCCTAGAGGAATTTAAAGATATATAAGAATTCAATCTGGAAGAAGCTCAGTATCTAAGAAAATAGAATTTTTGACATATAAAGTTAAAAAGGAAAGAGTAAATGAAAATAGATTTTTAAAAACTGGCTAGAAGGGAACTTCAGAAGCTGAAGCGTCCTTGGTTATATTTTAGGAACTACATTAATACTTAAGTCACGCAGATAACAAAAGCTATAATATTTTAGGTGACAGAAAGATCACTTTGGATTTAGTAACCAGTGATGCCTTCACATAATAGAGAAGGTGGACTTGGTTAGCATTCCAGCATCAACAATGATGTGAAGGCTAAAATGTTAGGACTCGGTCAGGTCTGCTGGGCTGGAATATGGCTTGGGGGGAGGAACACTGAAGGATGGCGAAGAGGAACGGAGAAAGCACCAGCAGCCTAGGATCTATCCCTCTCTAGTTTATGAGACCTGGGGCAGGTTGCTTAACATCTTTGAATGTCTGTTTTAAAATGGAAATTAATAATTATCTACCCTGCCTTCCTCACAGCTGTGCCAAAAAAATCAAATAAATTCAAGTATGTAGAAGTAATACAAATGCTTTGAAGTTTCATATGAATATAAATTAATTTTCATTTTGTTACTATCAGAGACTGACCTACATTTTTAAGATGGATAACCTCTTGGGTTCTCAAGGAAGGGTTTTACTGGAGTTCCTCTCAGCCATTCTGAGACCTCACACTAGTGATTTCTCTAATACCTATCTGTTCTCTCAACTTCGCAGTTTAACTTTGCCCCTGGAGTTTAGGTTTTTGATATCCAGGTAAGACCCATTTCAAGGGTTCCTGCCACCTGCTACTTGACTATGATACTGCCTCCAGAATTAACAAAAACTACTATCCACCCGTGCTCAGTTGACATTGGCTTGGCCCATTACTGGACAACAAAACCTGCACAGTTCACATCTGAGGTGAAAATTAACATAAATGAGCCTGGAGTGTAATGCACATCCTCAACACTAAATTGGGTGTCTGGATTTATTCTGAGAGTAAAGGGAGCCAAAGGGTTTTAAGCACATGTTGGGAGGGTGGCAAATAAAACAGATATATGATTTTTAGGAATATTAATCTTATAATTGGATTAAGAGTGAACTGAGTGGAAAGGGGACTATTGGTACCAGCAGTGTGCCAGTGTATTTCATTATCAAGTTTATATATATTATCCCATGAATATTCAAAACACTCTTAATAGATATTAATTTATGGCAGACCTTAATCCAAAAAGGAATTAAGACAATTTACAAAAATACATAAAAAATGATAAATTTAGATTTTAAAAAATGTAAGAGAAAAACAAATGAAATGTAAAATAAAGGTAGGAAAGACAGAATAAACTGAAGAGTGAGGTTAATATATAAAACCATGCTTCAAAGTTATTTATCTTTGTTAAAGGGATGCCAAAAATTCATCTGTGCATGTTTTATAGCACCCTAAAGAAAGAAGAAAATGCAATCTGTTTAAGAAATTAGAATTATAATTTTTAAAATAACACTTTCACATTCATTCAACAAACATTTATTGATTATCTACTACATAAAAGGTGAAAGTACATTTCTATGAGCTACCAGCACAGTGGTGAACAAGATGTCCAAAATATCTGCCTCTTGGAGTTTGCATACTTGTGAGAGAGACAGGTAATACACAAATATATACTATAATATCAGATAGTAGTAAATGATGGGGGGAAATTAAGGCATAGAATAGAGAATGACTAAAAGAAGAGGTATAGTTATGTTAGATCAGATATCCAAGAAAGGCATCTTTGAGGAGGTAATATTTGAGGAGACATGACTGAAGTTGATTTCATTCTGATTTTGGCAGGAAACCACTGAAGATTTTAAGCAAGGAATGATATGATCTAATTTGTATCCTTATAAAAGCATCCCTCTAGCTTTTGTATGGAGAATAGACTGTGGGCAGATGAGAGACAAAGCAAGGAGATAAGCTAGGAAGTTATTCCAACAAGGTGACATAATGGCTTAGATAAGAGTGACAGCAGTGGAGGTGATGAATAGTTAGATTTAGAATGTATTGTGAAGGGGGATTTCACATAGACTGGATGTGGAGTGTGAAGAAAAGAGCAGCATCTAGGAAGACCCCTAAGTTTTTATATTGAGCAAGTGAGTGGTGGGTCTATTTACTGAGAGGAAGATGCCTGGGAAGAGCAGGTTGAGGAAGCAAAATCAAGACATTAATTTTGATATGCCTACCAGATTATCTAAATGAAGATGCTTGAAAAGCACACATCTGAAGGAGGAGGAAGTCAGAACTGAAGACACAAATGTAAGTGTCCTGATAGTACTTAAATATTAATTTAAATTTTAGGGAAGACTAAATCAGATTTCTAGGGAGAAAGTATAGATAGAGACCATCCATTGACAATCGTCAATGTCAATGATACTCAATTTGGTAATACCTTCCCCTAAGAGGTGTTTTAGAAACTTGTGAGGGTGCTTTTCCTCTCATAATAATTGTGAGGGTGCTACCGGCATTTAGCAGGCAGGAACTAGGGATGCTTCAGGTCCTCCTATATTCCGGATGGTCCAAATTATCAAAGAACTGCCTCATGTCCCAGTAGATTTTGAAATACCTGGTTGAACATTCACATAAGTGGGGGGAAAAAGTTTGATCTGAGCTTAGACCCTGTTTCAACATAAAGTATTTCTGCACAGTTTTAATACACATTTTACATTTTCAATAAATGCAAACACCATGTAAATCAAAGGGAGGTTGTATGGATTTATTTTGAAATTTACCAAATTAATTCATCACTTCAGAAAAATTATGACAGCATGTATTTAATTCTCCATTATAACAGCCATTTCAGTCTGTAAATCTACATATACTGCAAGCAGATTACTATTTATGTCTTCCAGTAGAGCTGTGGTAGAGCAGTCATATATTGAAATACATATTACAAGTTATTTTTTCTCATATTACTGTTAGGTAATTATATGGATTTTTTAATATTGTGTATGTTGGTAGATAAAATAATCTATGAAATTTATTTCAAAATAGTAAAGGGAGCATAACAATTTATGTTGTAAAACATATAAATATTTGATATGAGGGAGGTATTGGGTCTGATACAGTTGAGAATAACTGATAAACATGGACACTGAAATCAATGAGAATGATAACAACTAACTGGTAGAGAGAGCCTGGTGCTAAAAATGAGAAGGAATGAGTAGGATCATGGCTCTGAAACTTTGCTGCACCTTCAAATCGCCTGGGGAGCTGCTATGAGTCCTAATACCCAGGGCTGGCCACATCAGAATCTCTGAGGTTGTGGTCTAGGCATCAGTATTTTTCAAAATTCTCCAGTACAGTCAAGTTTGAGAATCACTGAATGAAGAGATCAGGGGAAAATTACAATAAGGAGGTACGGAAGGAGGTCAAATCTGATGGAATTCCATTTAAAGAATCAGTTGTTTTTCAGGAGTGGGGAAGGGAAAGAAATGGTTAAAATTGACAATGGGAGCAAGAATCCCCTACTCCACCTCCAGGTCTGAAGAAAATAACAGCCCCCGCTGGAAGGACTTCCGGGAAACTGGAACCCTCAGGAGTGACAGGTTTCATTATGAGAAGTAATTGTAAATTACAGGAAAGCAATAAAGGGGATATTTAAGAATGAGGTTGGGGATATTTAAGAATGAGGTTGGGGATATGGGGATGTCAGAGGCACAGTGGAAGGGCATAGAGTAGTTGAGGAAGGGAAAAAATTTGAGTCATATTAGGAGATTACAGAGAATACGCTGATAAAAAGAGTTCCAGGAACGACCTACAAGAAACAGATGGAACACATGATGGGCTCTGTCCTGGTGCCTTTAGAGAAAGATGGGCAACCTGTTCTGCCAGTGCTCAGTCAGTGCTCTGCCCAGGGCCTCTGGGATCCCTCCTACCACTTCCGCTGTCCCACCCCAGCTTCTTCGTGGTTTTGCTTATAATGGCTGGAACCTGTAACTCTCTTCAGAGGATTGCCCTTGAGCCAGTGGAGCCACCTGGCAAAGCTGGAAATACCTGCGAGCTTATGGTCTCACAGGGATAGCCTTAGCTAATCCATGACTGGTACAGAAACGTGCAGACCCAGCTCCCTCGCCTCATCCGGAAAAGCTCTAGGGCTTAATTTATATCCCGGAGTTTTCCTGTGGGATCAAGCTGAAATGATCCTTCCTACTTTGCTCAAAATTGTTCCTTTGCTTGGCTTCCTCTCCTTCCCGGTCCTGCTTCTCCCACTTCCTCACCAGTTTCTCCTTGCAAACACTAATAAATCACTTGCTCTTGAGTTCTCGTCTTGGGGTCAGCTTCTGGGAAACTTGACCCAAGACAGCCTTCTCCTTATGGTTGATAGGCAGCAGCGTATGTTAGCAGAACAGGAGGTGCCCTGGAAGACTCCTAAGGCACCTGCTGAGGACCATATCACTGAGCCAGTGGGGGACAGCTTTACCACACGCAAGTGGAATTACTGAGATGACTAATTTTGATAGATCAGAGTAGGTTTTTCCATGTGTCCTTATAAAGAGGACAGAATTCTCAATAACATCTTCCAGGAACTCTAACACCAATTTTCAGAAGGAAAATAATACATCATTATTTATCACTCAATATAATCAAATGCTGTCATTCAGAAACAAGCAACTACGTAGGCTGCCAAAACAATGTGGTAGTATGTGTACCCAGCTTTCCTGTAGTCTAGTTTCATCTATGGATAGATTTTAGGGTACCTAGAAAAGAAGAGAGACCTATATCCCTCAGGTAATCCCCCCCTAAAATATTGTTTAAAATAGTTAAGCATTCACTAAATATTGAGCATCAGTGAGTTCAAAGTTATTTTTTCTTATTAATGCTCAGAACTAAATCTAACTTGCTGGTTAAGTGAAGAGAACATATTTTAAGTGTCAGTCAAGGTGGTGCTATAGGCTATAATTGTCAGAGATTATAATAAGATCAGCAAAAATGATGAAGCATAGGTAGTAACAATTAATGCATCCATTTGACTTCCGTGTCTTGTCCCCTCCAATATTCAATACTTCAGAGGCAGAGTTCAAATAACTGAATGAAAGTTGTACTTAAATCCAAAGTCGGGGGGAGGGGCAAGATGGCGGAAGAGTAAGACGCGGAGATCACCTTCCTTCCCACAGATACATGAGAAATACATCTACACGTGGAACTGCTCCTACAGAACACCCACTGAACGCTGGCAGAAGACGTCAGACCTCCCAAAAGCCGTGTGGATGAAAGGCTCTTGGTGCTCCAGCCAGGCATCAGGGCTGTGCCTCTGAGGTGGGAGAGCCAACTTCAGGACACTGGTCCACAAGAGACCTCCCAGCTCCACGTAATACCAAACGGCGAAAATCTCCATCTCAACATCAAGACCCAGCTTCACTCAACGACCAGCAAGCTACAGTGCTGGACACCCTATGCCAAACAACTAGCAAGACAGGAACACAGCCCCATCCATTAACAGAGAGGCTGCCTAAAATCATAATAAGGCCACAGACACCCCAAAACACACCACCAGACGTGGACGTGCCCACGAGAAAGACAACATCCAGCCTCATCCACCAGAACACAGGCACTAGTTCCCTCCACCAGGAAACCTACACAACCCACTGAACCAACCTTAGGCACTGGGGACAGATACCAAAAACAACGGGAACTATGAACCTGCAGCCTGTGAAAAGGAGACCCCAAACACAGTAAGATAAGCAAAATGAGAAGACAGAAAAACACACAGCAGATGAAGGAGCAGGGTCAAAACACACCAGACCTAACAAATGAAGAGGAAATAGGTAGTCTACCTGAAAAAGAATTCAGAATAATGATAGTAAGGATGATCCAAAATCTTGGAAATAGAATAGACAAAATGCAAGAAACATTTAACAAGGACGTAGAAGAACTAAAGAGGAACCAAGCAACGATGAAAAACACAATAAATGAAATTAAAAATACTCTAGATGGGATCAACAGCAGAATAACTGAGGCAGAAGAACGGATAAGTGACCTGGAAGATAAAATGGTGGAAATAACTACTGCAGAGCAGAATAAAGAAAAAAGAATGAAAAGAACTGAGGACAGCCTCAGAGACCTCTGGGACAACATTAAATGCACCAACATTCGAATTATAGGGGTCCCAGAAGAAGAAGAGAAAAAGAAAGGGACTGAGAAAATATTTGAAGAGATTATAGTTGAAAACTTCCCTAATATGGGAAAGGAAAGAGTCAATCAAGTCCTGGAAGCACAGAGTCCCATACAGGATAAATCCAAGGAGAAACACGCCAAGACACATATTAATCAAACTATCAAAAATTAAATATAAAGAAAACATATTAAAAGCAGCAAGGGAAAAACAACAAATAACACACAAGGGAATCCCCATAAGGTTAACAGCTGATCTTTCAGCAGAAACTCTGCAAGCCAGAAGGGAGTGGCAGGATATACTTAAAGTGATGAAGGAGAAAAACCTACAACCAAGATTACTCTACCCAGCAAGGATCTCATTCAGATTTGATGGAGAAATTAAAACCTTTACAGACAAGCAAAAGCTGAGAGAGTTCAGCACCACCAAACCAGCTTTACAACAAATGCTAAAGGAACTTCTCTAGGCAAGAAACACAAGAGAAGGAAAACACCTACAATAACAAACCCAAAACATTTAAGAAAATGGCAATAGGAACATACATATCGATAATTACCTTAAATGTAAATGGATTAAATGCTCCCACCAAAAGACACAGATGGCTGAATGGATACAAAAACAAGACCCATATATATGCTGTCTACAAGAGACCCACTTCAGACCTAGAGACACATACAGATTGAAAGTGAGGGGATGGAAAAAGATATTCCATGCAAATGGAAATCAAAAGAAAGCTGGAGTAGCAATTCTCATATCAGACAAAATAGACTTTAAAATAAAGACTATTACAAGAGACAAAGAAGGACACTATATAATGATCAAGGGATTGATCCAAGAGGAAGGTATAACAATTGCAAATATTCATGCACCCAACATAGGAGCACCTCAATACATAAGGCAAATACTAACAGCCATAAAAGGGGAAATCGACAGTAACACAATCATAGTAGGGGACTTTAACACCCCACTTTCACCAATGGACAGATCATCCAAAATGAAAATAAATAAGGAAACACAAGCTTTAAATGATACATTAAACAAGATGGACTTAATTGATATTTATAGGACATTCCACCCAAAAACAACAGAATACACATTTTTCTCAAGTGCTCATGGAACATTCCCCAGGATAGATCATATCTTGGGTCACAAATCAAGCCTTGGTAAATTTAAAAAAATTGAAATCGTATCAAGTATCTTTTCCAACCACAACGCTATGAGACTACATATCAATTACAGGAAAAAATCTGTAAAAAATACAAACACATGGAGGCTACACAATACACTACTTAATAACGAAGCGATCACTGAAGAAATCAAAGGGGAAATCAAAAAATACCTAGAAACAAATGACAATGGAGACACGACGATCCAAAACCTATGGGATGCAGCAAAAGCAGTTCTAAGAGGGAAGTTTATAGCAATACAAGCCTACATCAAGAAACAGGAAACATCTCGAATAAACAACCTAACCTTGCACCTGAAGCAATTAGAGAAAGAAGAACAAAAAAACCCCAAAGCTAGCAGAAGGAAAGAAATCATAAAGATCAGATCAGAAATAAATGAAAAAGAAATGAAGGAAACAATAGCAAAAATCAATGAAACTAAAAGCTGGTTCTTTGAGAAGATAAACAAAATTGATAAACCATTAGCCAGACTCATCAAGAGAAAAAGGGAGAAGACTCAAATTAATAGAATTAGAAATGAAAAAGGAGAAGTAACCACTGACACTGCAGAAATACAAACGATCATGAGAGATTACTACAAGCAACTCTATGCCAATAAAATGGACAACCTGGAAGAAATGGACAGATTCTTAGAAATGCACAACCTGCCGAGACTGAACCAGGAAGAAATAGAAAATATGAACAGACCAATCACAAGCACTGAAATTGAAACTGTGATTAAAAATCTTCCAACACACAAAAGCCCAGGACCAGATGGCTTCACAGGCGAATTCTATCAAACATTTAGAGAAGAGCTAACACCTATCCTTCTCAAACTCTTCCAAAATATTGCAGAGGAAGGAACACTCCCCAACTCATTCTACGAGGCCACCATCACCCTGATACCAAAACCAGACAAAGATGTCACAAAGAAAGAAAACTACAGGCCAATATCACTGATGAACATAGATGCAAAAATCCTCCACAAAATACTAGCAAACAGAATCCAACAGCACATTAAAAGGATTATACACCATGATCAAGTGGGGTTTATTCCAGGAATGCAAGGATTCTTCAATATACGCAAATCAATCAACGTGATACATCATATTAACAAATTGAAGGAGAAAAACCATATGATCATCTCAATAGATGCAGAGAAAGCTTTTGACAAAATTCAACACCCATTTATGATAAAAGTCCTGCAGAAAGTAGGCATAGAGGGAACTTTCCTCAACATAATAAAGGCCGTATATGACAAACCCACAGCCAACATTGTCCTCAATGGTGAAAAACTGAAACCATTTCCACTAAGATCAGGAACAAGACAAGGTTGCCCACTCTCACCACTATTATTCAACATAGTTTTGGAAGTGTTAGCCACAGCAATCAGAGACGAAAAAGAAATAAAAGGAATCCAAATCGGAAAAGAAGAAGTAAAGCTGTCACTGTTTGCAGATGACATGATACTATACATAGAGAATCCAAAAGATGCTACCAGAAAACTACTAGAGCTAATCAATGAATTTGGTAAAGTAGCAGGATACAAAATTAATGCACAGAAATCTCTTGCATTCCTATATACTAATGATGAAAAATCTGAAAGTGAAATTAAGAAAACACTCCCGTTTACCATTGCAACAAAAAGAATAAAATATCTAGGAATAAACCTACCTAAGGAGACAAAAGACCTGTATGCAGAAAATTATAGGACACTGATGAAAGAAATTAAAGATGATACAAATAGATGGAGAGATATACCATGTTCTTGGATTGGAAGAATCAACATTGTGAAAATGACTCTGCTACCCAAAGCAATCTACAGATTCAATGCAATCCCTATCAAACTACCACTGGCATTTTTCACAGAACTAGAACAAAAAATTTCACAATTTGTATGGAAACACAAAAGACCCCGAATAGCCAAAGCAATCTTGAGAACGAAAAATGGAGCTGGAGGAATCAGGCTCCCTGACTTCAGACTATATTACAAAGCTACAGTAATCAAGACAGTTTGGTACTGGCACAAAAACAGAAATATAGATCAATGGAATAGGATAGAAAGCCCAGAGATAAGCCCACGCACATATGGTCACCTTATCTTTGATAAAGGAGGCAAGCATATACAGTGGAGAAAAGACAGCCTCTTCAATAAGTGGTGTTGGGAAATTGGACAGGTACATGTAAAAGTATGAAATTAGAACACTCCCTGACACCATACACAAAAATAAACTCAAAATGGATTAAAGACCTAAGTGTAAGGCCAGACACTATCAAACTCTTAGAGGAAAACATAGGCAGAACACTCTATGACATAAATCACAGCAAGATCCTTTTTGACCCAGCTCCTAGAGAAATGGAAATAAAAACACAAATAAACAAATGGGACCTAATGAAACTTAAAAGCTTTTGCACAGCAAAGGAAACCATAAACAAGACCAAAAGACAACCCTCAGAATGGGAGAAAATATTTGCAAATGAAGCAACTGACAAAGGATTAATCTCCAAGATTTACAAGCAGCTCATGCAGCTCAATAACAAAAAAACGAACAACCCAATCCAAAAATGGGCAGAAGACCTAAATAGACATTTCTCCAAAGAAGAGATACAGATTGCCAACAGACACATGAAAGAATGCTCAACATCATTAATCATTAGAGAAATGCAAATCAAAACTACAATGAGGTATCATCTCACACCGGTCAGAATGGCCATCATCAAAAAATCTAGAAACAATAAATGCTGGAGAGGGTGTGGAGAAAACGGAACACTCTTGCACTGTTGGTGGGAATGTAAATTGATACAGCCACTATGCAGAACAGTATGGAGGTTCCTTAAAAAACTAAAAATAGAACTACCATACGACCCAGCAATCCCACTACTGGGCATATACCCTGAGAAAACCATAATTCAGAAAGAGTCATGTACCAAAATATGCATTGCAGCTCTGTTTACAATAGCCAGGACATGGAAGCAACCTAGGTGTCCATCATCGGATGAATGGATAAAGAAGATGTGGCACATATATACAATGGAATATTACTCAGCCATAAAAAGAAATGAAATGGAGGTATTTGTAATGAGATGGATGGAGTTAGAGTCTGTCATACAGAGTGTAGTAAGTCAGAAAGAGAAAAAGAAATACAGTATGCTAACACATATATATGGAATCTAAGGGAAAAAAAAAAAAAAAGGTCATGAAGAACCTAGTGGCAAGATGGGAATAAAGACACAGACCTACTAGAGAATGGACTTGAGGATATGGGGAGGGGGAGGGGTGAGATGTGACAGGGTGAGAGAGTGTCATGGACATATATACAGTACCAAATGTAAAATAGATAGCTAGTGGGAAGCAGCCGCATAGCACAGGGAGATCAGCTCGGTGCTTTGTGACCACCTAGAGGGGTGGGATAGGGAGGGTGGGAGGGAGGCAGATGCAAGAAGGAAGAGATATGGGAACATATGTATATGTATAACTGATTCACTTTGTTATAAAGCAGAAACTAACACACCATTGTAAAGCAATTATACTTCAATAAAGATGTTTAAAAAAAAAAAAAAAATCCAAAGTCCCAGACTAAACGCAACGGGAACAGAGACTTTCACAACCACTGCTTCATATTAGGAAATACATAAGCTTTAATTCTTCTCTCCAAAAGTACCCTTTAGGTTCCAAAGGGAAGGAAAAAGGAGAAAATATGTCCGAACAATGATTAATAAGTGGATGAATTAGAGAGGTAATGGATACAAATGATTAACAAAACACTCTCTTTTTAGGGAACATCTTTAGAAACCATGTGATGGCTACATTATGGAATTTTCCATGAATAAATCCTTCCAAGCTTAATACTGACATAATGCTAACTTTTAATTACCAGCATGGTACTATGAAGATGGGATTGTAACAATAACGGAAGTCATCAAATTATTTTCCTCCCTCATCTAGTGGGGAGACATTTCCACCACTCAGAGTAGCAAAACTATGTAAGTATACAAGTGTACCATGTATGACTGCCAAAGCATAAGCTCTAGAGACCTTTATTCAAAAGGCAGCTCACTGAAATGAGGGGACCCCAAAAGCAGGGCAATGAAGGGTGAATTGCTCTCTGTGGAGCTGGGGAAGAAAAAATTCTCACTGTGGAGTGAGAGGGGGGATGTCTCAATTGGACCACTTACCCAAGGAACCACACTTGGGAAGTCCCCTATGGAGCACCCTGAGAACAATAAAGTTGCTGTAGGAGAAAATCAGTATTTGGCAGCCAGCTGCAAAGCCACAGTTGGATGAAGGAGCAATAATCCTCAGATGAGGAGGCCCACAGATTTACCACCACTTTCCAACAGGCAGAACTTCCTTACTCCTCTTCACCTACCTCAACACACACACACACACACACACACACACACACACACACTTGGGATAACCAGGCACAGGCGCATGGAATATAAAAGAAGAGGAATCAGGCTACATTCTTTTCAAATGCAAATAATTTTTACCAATCTTAGAAGTCAAGTGGGAGCTGAATGCTGGGATTTTGGATACTTTTCAATAACCACTGAAATAAATATAGCATTTGCTTCCCAAAGTGAGTACAAATGATTAAAATGCCACTTGCTGTCAATTTTATATTATCTTCTCCATCCACTGGAATATGCTAGCCAGCATGTGTTACTAGTAATCGTAGAAAAAAAATGCCCTATTTTTACATGACTGAGTTGAGATCTTGCATTTCTATAAGGGTCTGACCTCCATCAGTAACCTGAACTTCAACAATGGCCTTTAAGCCATTAAAGAAAAAAGTTGTGTAGTAGAAAGAACTATACTGATCTAATTGTCAGTGTGACTATCATATACCAAATTTATGATTTCAGGCAAGTTTCTTTCTTTTTTTTTAAACATCTGAGTCTTAATTTTCTAAAATTTAAAATGGGGTTGACAATACTTACGTAAAAGTAAGCACTCAAGCTCAAGAAATGTTTGTTTTCATCCCACCCATATCCTCTACCTGTAGACCAATTTTGAATGCTATTTTTTTCAAACAATGGACATGCAATGCATTAATCCCTGTGGTATTATCTTTCTTAATCAATGAGTTATTTTCTTTTTAATCTTGCTAAAGAAGTGAACAGATAGTTTCCCTCTAGGAATTTTTGTTTTGTTTTGCATCTTTAAATGATACTTAATATTTAGACAGCTACTGTACTATAAATCTAGGGTATGTGTGAATTTAGAGCCCCAATTCACCTTAGCTTGTTAAACCTGTGCCTTAACAGCTTTTACAGAGCAGAAATACCAATGTGACTGAGTTGTATGCCTTCCCTGTGTGCATATTTGTCTTCCTTCACTGTTATTTGAGTTAGTGTTTCTAATTTTTTTTTTTTTAAGACAAGAGTACGTTTGCATTTGGCCTATTTCAGCTATAATAAATTCTTGCTCTAACCCATGACAATTTTTCTTAGGCTGCCATATAAGTGTCCTGTATCCTGTCAAATTTGCAATTTAAATATTTGGATTTTTCTTCTTACTTTCTTATGCCTTATCTTCCTTCTAGTTTCTGGTGATGACTGTACCCTGACCCTCAAAAGCTCTAATTTGCATGCCCCTAGAAACCGATTTATAAGAGGCTGCTATAATCGTCCACAACAGTGACTGGAGTCTTTAAAATAGTTCCCTGTAGCAAATCATATCTCTAAACATTTTACAAGAAGGGTAAGTCAACATGTTTAAACAGGCTGCCTCAGGAAGAACCTGTATAATTTATGGAGCAGAATAGACATATTGCTACCCAAAGCATTTTTCTCATTCCCACAGAAACTATAGCGTGGTTTCAATGTTCAGTGAGTGACTTTGTTCAGGGAAGAGATACAGGAAGAGGAATAAATTTTCAGGTAGTCTTCTGGAATCTAAAGTCTATTTCTTTTTCCAATTTTACATGAGCATAAACAGCTCTGGATCACATCTCTTGAAATTCCCCTTCAGTTCCCCTTGAACTTGGGCAAGTTACATTAGTAAGTTACCTCTGTGCCTCAGTTTCCTCATTTGTAAAGTGAAGATGATCACAGAAATCTCTTTGCCAAGATTCTTGTGAGGATTAAATGAGTTTATACATGAAAACTGCTTAAAATAACCCCAGTCCTCAGTAGGCACTCAGCAACTGTTAGTTATAATTTTACTCCTTCTATCACTATTCAGTAGCTTCTTCATCTCCTCCACGCCCCATCTAGCAGGGCAAGGAAGACAGAGCACCAAAGCCAAGGAGGGAAGATCAGTCCTGTTCTTGCATTCACTCATCTCTAGTTTAGCATCTCATCAGTGAAGATTTTGGATTTTTTCTTCTAGTTCATTTCCCTCTGTCCCCTTCTACCCCATAAACTTCCCATATATCTCCTGACCCTTATTTCAGTGAACAAGACTATGAATGAAACATGCTAGTTTTACTTTCCATTTGTCATCACTGTCACAGGGAACAAGTCACAAGTTAGGAAGAATCAGAGCTAAAAGAAAGCAAGCTATGGACATGCAAGGTTAATAGCAATTGAAAAAGCAACTTCCAATACAGGCCTTCCTCAAGTTTCCAGTGTTCACTGCCCTATAACCCTCCTTTTGTAATAACCATAGAAATAGCTGAGAGATTTATTAGGAAGCCAAATAGATGTTCTGATTATTAAGAGAGCACCATACCATTCCCAGCTGTAACCACCATAAATTGAATAATATTTCCCTACATCTAACCTGTTCAACAAATACATATTTAATAACCATTATATGTACTGAAGTATGAAATAATAAAATAGAGTAATTTGCCTTCAAGTAGCTTATTATTTAGTAGGGGAAATAAGCTATGTATACAAATAGCCATAATATAAGGCAGAAAATGTTAAGCTCTGTAGGCAACACAAAAATAAAAATCGCAAATCGCAAAAACTGAAAAGTGTGGTCAGTTCCCATGAATTGACCATGAAATTCAATTATTTCATCAGAATCTCTACTAAAATAGCTACTTCATATTCAAGTAAAAGTTGACCAAGCTCCTGGTCTGAGCAAGGCCCTGTCCTGGTTTCTACGTTAGATGCAAGTGTCAACAGGGAACCTGTAATCTTATTGGTGATGTAAGACATACAGACATATGATCATATAAAAGGCTGAATGGTAAAAGGAACATGGGAACACAGAGCAGAAAGTTTTTCTAATCAGATGTTGGCAGGTGACATGGATGGAGATGACACCTCCCTAGTCCAAGGCCACTCTCGGGGCTCAAGTGGTCTCCTGCCATCACTTTGCAGTGGTCTTCTGGCTTTTTGTCTTTCCCCTGACAGCCTCCCCTAACTTACACTGTGGCCAGAATGATTTTAAAGTGTAAAGTCAGATCATGGTTCTTCATTTTCTTTGGCCCTTCAAAGTCCTCCTCCACCCCCGATCGTCCTGGAGTTAAACGCAGACACTGTGCCAGGGCCTACAGGGTGCCAGGGGTGCTGGACCCTGCCTACTTCTGTATGCTCAGCTCACACCACTTGTTTACTCCACTGTATCCACACTGGCTCCTTGCTGGGTCTTGGCCTTGTCAAGTGTGTTCCCTTCTCAGCATCTTTTACTTGTTGTCCCCTAGTTCCCTCTTCGTAGGACTCTCTTCTCCACACTCCAATGGTTGGTCATGCCTGGATTCTAGCCTCGTGAAAATTCCTCCTTCTCTCCCCCAACCTGGTAGTACACTGCTGCCAGAGTTACTCCTCCTATACCTGAGTGATTGGCTGGAACTCTACCTGCTCTTCTGGCAGTATGGGACTGCGATCTCCCTCCTCTCAGAGCAGGTTTCTTAAGTCTCTTCTTGGGCGCAAACTAGCCCCACAGGGACTTCCCTGGTGGTGCAGTGGTTAAGAGTCCGCCTGCCAATGCAGGGGACAGGGGTTCGATCCCTGGTCCGGGAAGAGCCCACATGCCACGGAGCAACTAAGCCCATGCACCACAACTACTGAGCCTGCACTCTAGAGCCCGCGAGCCACAGCTACTGAGCCCGTGTGCCACAACTACTGAAGCCTGCACACCTAGAGCCTGTGCTCCGCAACAAGAGAAGCCACCGCAAAGAGAAGCCCACACACTGCAGCGAAGACCTGACACAGCCAAAAAATAAAATTTAAAACTTAAAAAAAAAAAAAAGGAGCCCCACATACCCTTACTGGGGCAATGAATTAGATAATATCTTGGTCAAAGTGTGGTGACAAAGTGGTGTGTACGAAACACATACTCCACTTCCAATGCTTTCCCTCCTTCCCTGTGTGACCTCAATCAAGTACTTAACCGCTCCTGTGTCTTCATTTGGAAGGATCTCTATTGTCACTCCTAGGTGCAACCTTCTTTATTTCTCCATTTCTTCATCCCATATGTACTTATTGAGAGCCTGTTTTACGCATGGTGCTGTGCTGGCCCCAAGGACTAAGCTGTGACTAAGACAAACACCATGTATGACTTTAGGAACTAAATCTGAGCACAGGAGACAGACAATAAGCAGTTTATCTCACGTTTATCTCATGTGCTGATGAAATAGCAATCTCCCAGACCCCTGACTGGAGTATGCCCCAGATGGAGGAGAAAATAAATTTTGGGTTTTCCCAAATCCTATTAGAGACCAGCGGAAAAGAACACCTTTCCCAGGAATTTTAAAAGGCTCAAGGTACAGGGAAAATTGTCATTTCAAAGCTTCCACAGTTAGTTGTTTTGCTTGCTTGTTTGTTTTCCTAAAGAGTAGATGGCTTTGCTGTTTGAAAAGGCACAATAATGGGTCCTGCTTCTTATGTCCTTCTTACGGACTAATAAGCTCTGAGCACAGTGTACAAAGCAAAGTGTCATCTATCTGCACAGATTGTCATCTGTCATCTCCACTAAGGAGAGTGTAAACTGTACAGATTAAGTTAGATTTAGGAGAAGTTTTTATTACTTAATAAGGATCTAAGATAAGTCTATGAGAATTATTGTTTTCCCGGGGGTGTGTGTGTGTGTGTGTGTGTGTGTGTGTGTGTGTGTGTGTAGAGTGTGTAGAGTGTTCCAACGGTTTCTACCAAGAGATTTAAGAAAGAGAAAACATGCCTTCACTTCATAGGCGTAGAAAGTCTGCTAAGGTTAGCTACCTTGAAATGAAAAACCCTCTCTAGGTGGTTACAGAATGCCTTCATGGTTTTATCTTAGACAGAACTCAGATTTTAAGAAATATTAGACTGTGGTTAATTGCAAGCCTTCGCTAAACCTTGTAAATAGAGAGGCAAGAATTATAAAGCAAGATCAGTACTTCTGAGTAAGGAGCTGAACAAATAAATCAAAATTTACCCCAGGAGAGTCTGAAGAGAAGATCTTTAAGACGTGAAAGTCTCAAGACTGGGAAAAGAAGTTAGAAATTAAGGTTGCCTGTAAGGAGAACTCATGTGAGATTCCTTCCCTTGAACTTTCGGAACAGTGGTATTTCACATAGTTTCAAGATTTTTTTTTCCCCTATAATTTCCTCTGGTAATCTTTAACATTTCAGTAAAGCGTGCTACACATGGGCAGTCTTTTGTTAGTAGGATTGTGGGTAATTAGGTCAGTAAAGAGAACTGTGGCCTTTCTCACATCACCTCCTGCTGAGGCTAGCAGCAAATACTGAAGGAGACAGTGGACCCAGAGTCCCACAAGGCGAGACAAAGCAAATAATATTCAGAGTATTGCTGAGAGGAGAAAGAGGAGTCCTTGATGTGGTAAAGTCGATGCCAAGTGAGTGAATTCAAAATGGCCAGGAGCCAAACACTCCTTTTTCCCAAATATACCAGAGGAAGGAGATTCTCAAAGGGATGAAGCTGACAATTAGGATACAAGCACATACACAAAATTACAATTGTGGTGGGTATTCCCAGGGAAAGCCCCAGAGACTAAGAGAGCAAAGAATGGAGAAACTTAATTCTCAAGGGTTCTGAAGACTGAGTAGGATTTATCGAGGTGAAGGGGAGACACCAAGAACACCCCTGGCAAGGAGAAAAGCAGGGTAAAAGCGGAGGAGTGTCCAAAGAACTGAAAGAAGGCCTGAGGCCAGACCACTCACCCTAAGACAGGATGAGGCTGGTGAAGCTGGTGAAGGAGTTGAGGGCATTTTTAAAATATTGAATTTTATTCTAAAGCGAGAAAGCTGAACATTCCTCTAGGACCCCAAGTCTAAGTGCCAGAACCAGAGGAAGTAGTGGAATTAGTGCCATAGCTTGCAAGAAAAGGAAAGCACAGTCCAAAAACAGCTTATTGGAGCATGTACACTCAGAGGATGATCATGAAGGATTGATAGGACAGACCAAGAGAATGAAACAGGGTTTCTAGACAAGAAAAAAAGAACACTCAGCGTCCAGAAGATGAGAATGATCATTTTTAATTACAGGGAGTAGCTAAATCTATCTATAAGGACTAACTCAATCTTTTTCTCACCCATAGAAATGATTATTTCTACTTGCAGAATATCTCAATTTTGATTTTTTTTCTTGCCAGAAACATGTGTAATTAAATGTTTTAAGACAAGATGAGCTTTGATTTTAATTGACAACTACACTGCAGGATAATTCTTATTGTTATCGTCCAACTGCTGAAATTCCTTCATATTAAAATTTTACTAATTTAATCTAAAATAATTTTTAAGGAATTAGAGTTAGATATTTTCCTTCTTAACTACGTCTATACCATGAGTATACACACAATTAAAGCAGAAACCCTAATTCCTGATTACCTGCCTACCCCTCCTAGCTTAGTGGACCACCTGCAGTGTTTAAGAGTAACTTGAAGTGATATTTGTCAAGTCAAAATGTTGATCTAGATCACTTTTATTCAGAAAAATAATCCTCTTGGGTGGGATGCTTTGAGCTGCAAATGACATAAAAAATAACTCTAAGTCATTTAATCAACAATGGGTGCACAGCTGTACATAGCAAGGCAGGTGGTTCCACGACTGAAAGATCACGCATACAACGACCCCAGCAAGGGCCTGTGTGCTCTCCATCTTTCTGCTCAGCCATACACGGGTTGTCAAAGATGTCTCCCTCCTGGTTGCAAGGTGGGGATAGCAGCTCTGAGTGTCAAACGCAGGCATATCAGTACCTGTCCTAGAATAGGAAGACTTTTATAAAGTCTTTCTTCATTGGAAAGGAAAAGTCTCCCCAGAACGCTGATGGCAGTCTTCCCCTCAGGCCTCATTGGCTATGTCTAGGTCACACGAATAAAGCAATCACTAGAAAAATGAACAAAATGAAAATGGTTTGCAAGACAACTGTGATATATGCCTCAAGGCATTATGAGCTGTACCTGTCCTAAGCAGAGGGAAAGGTGAATGTGGAATAAACCTGGAGATCTCCTAGAAGGGAATAAAGAAGGGAAGGCAAGAGAAGAGAAGAAAAAGGGCAGAGAACGAATATTTCCAAAATTAGAGGGCCTGCTTTAAGAGAGGAAAGCATAGGCTAGGAAAACCAACAGCAGGGTGCTCTATATCTCTAAACCTGAAGGGCAAGGAGAGAGTGGTTACCAAAAGTAGAAGGAGGAGGTCCTCTTGATAGTCCCCCACCCCCTGAAGTCTATAAAGGCTGGCCTGAGGCAAACCCACTATTAAGGAGCCAGGAGACCACCTTGACTTTGCTCTTCTGTTGTTGAAGTTCCCCATTGGCCAACCTCACCTGCAAACCAGCAAGCAAGTAGTTGATACAGCAGAGTCTCCTGCGGCAGGGTGAGGGGAATGGGGCAGAGTTGATTTGCATGTGCAAATCTAGCACAATCAGTACACCCATTGATTAAAACCATTCTCACTGCCATTACAATTAAAAGACATACTACACACACATTTTCAAGCAAGAAAAGATCGTCACCTTTAATTAAGTAAAATAAAGAGTTGTTCTCTTTCCCTTCCTCTTCCTCAAAGTACATACAACAATGATTGTTTCCTTTAGTTAGTAACAGGTTTCTTTTTTAGCCTGATCAGTTAGCAAGATGTTAGCAACCATTGAAAGTGGTTAAGCACACAGGTACAGGCTAAGAAAGGGGAACCCAGTACCTCCACTGTACATGTTCGATAGAAAACCTCCATGGAGTGGAGTTGTGGGAAATGAGTCAGGAGAGGGACAGTTTGATTAAGCTATTCCAGAGAGTTTATATTTTGAAATGGTTTTCAAAGCCCTTCTTAAAAATCAAATAATTCTAACCTACACAGAACAATGTTCTTATTTTGCCTGCCTGGATTTCATCCCAATTTCTTTACAAGATCCTCTAGCATTCTTTAGATTAGTTCTTCTATCCTCCTAGATTAGATTTTTCTATCCTCCAATTCCTGTAGCACCAGGAGAGAAAAAAAAAAAAAAAAGGCAGAAAGGTATGTAGAAACCACAGGAAAAACCAATTAAAACTTGAAGGTGTTAACCTTCAGATTTTCAGTCTCTTACTTTAATCTATATCCATCCAACTCTTCCTTCTGCCCTTTGCTGCTTTGATAATTGAACAACAAACTCCAAACAAGCGATATGCCACCTCTATCTGAGGTCCATCAACTACTGTACTTGGCTTTCAAGAGCCTCATTTTGTCTTGTTCCTGGCTGAACTACTAAAGCACATTCCAAAGTGATGCCAATATTAAGGTGCATGTACCATGTTTAATCAATTGACTCTGTATTTTAAAATATGGTTTCAGGTGAAAGATCCAGAGAATGAATAAAATAGTTATGTAGGTCCTGTTACATGGTACTAATTGATTTTTAGTTCCTCTTCTAAGCCAAAGAAATTTAAATAGGTTAATTTGGAATAGCTGTTAGCAACACAATCTTTTCACGGCTGAAATTCATACCTTATGGCTAAAATTAAGAAATCTCTTTGAAATACTTGATATCTAATAGAATGGAAAAGATAAGCTGGACTTTGTTTTAAGTAGCTAATTCCCTAATAGTTGAGCCTTTTTGCTAATAGAAAGGCAAGGTAATTAGCCCACAAATGTACAATCCACAAGAACAGATATTTTTATCTGTTGTGTTCACTAATACACTCTCAGTGCTAAAAACTGGCCCAATGTAGGTACTCAATTAATATATGTTGAATAATGAATGACTAACTAAAGCCTCAAATTAAGACTATCAAAACAATTGAAGTATCAAAAATATAGTTAACATATTCTAGGTATTAAATACTAAAATAATATCAATAATAACAACACTATTACCGTTTTGAATATTTACTCTTTGCCAGCCCAAGTTGAGAGTTTTATTCATAATACCTCACTAAATCTTTATAAAGGATTCAATTCTACCATAAAATAGGTAGTAAGAATTCCATTCTTTAAATAAAAAAGCTGACTCAGTCAGGCTATTATTTAGTGAACCCATAATTCACATTCTGAACTATCTGTCTCCAAAATCTAATCTCTTAAGCCCAAAGCTATACCTACAGCTTTTATTACCAAAGTGTAACACCTCAAACCTGGAATCCAAGATTTAGTTCTTGAATCAGAAAACCTCTCATGACTTAGGCTCAGGCCACTCTGGATTTGAACATCTGTGAGGCCACTTTTCTCTAAGTGACTGTGCACAAGTTATTTAATTTCCCTGGGGCTCAGTTTTTTTAATCTGCAAGATGTGTTCACTTATCCCACCTCATGAGGATTTTATTAGAATTAGATGGAACATTCTCTTGAAGCTTTCCTAGTGTATAATCAATGCTTACTTTTTGATTTTCTGACTCTACCCCCCAAAGCACGATGAAGTAGGTGAGTTAAATTATTATATTGTGAAATAAACGTGTAGAAATGTGATCTAAGTCATTTCAACACTAAAAACACTTGTCACACCATTTTTTTTTTCCTCTTATTGGGTGGGGTTGGAAAAGACATTTCACTTCCAGGATCCTAGGATGAACCCTCCATTTCACTTTGGCAATACAGGGAGCTATTTCTATTAAATCTTCAAGGTCCACTCTCAGGAATGCTAGCCACTTTTGATGACTGATCAAGGAAACACAAGAGGTTAGACTGACACTAAACATCAAATCATTCTTGCTTCATTCTTATTTCATATGTTTATGACTTTATTTTCAGAGCCCAAGGAAGACAGAGAAAAGTAGAGAACATTGCCTATAATTACTTTTCACTAACTCCTAATTAGTAGCTGTTTTTGTTTATTAAACTTTGTGTTTCTTTCATAAGATCAGACGATTATTGCTTAACATTTCCAAATTACAGGTGAGCACAAGGCATCCTATGGGACCCATCCTCCCTACTCATACTAAAGGGTATTTGTAATTACTCAAGCCTTACATTTTTTTTTCTGAGAATTATTACATACCAGAGTAGAACCTCATCTTAAAATGAATATAATACCTAAGCAAATGTTTGTGAGTTCCTCATTTCCTTGAGGGCTTCCGCCTTGGGAGGACAAGACATGATGAGCATGTACAAAGAAAAAGAAAAGAAAAAAAGAAAGAAAAGAAAAAGAAGATCAAGAGGAAAGAAAAATAAAATTAGCATACCACCTTATTTTGTTGATTTTAGGAATTATAAGCATCTTACAACTCTCTGATAGACAGTAGACAAAAAAAAGAAGTGACGTCTTGATATGATAGTTAGAAAATGAAGTACTAATGGGGAGAAGAGAAGACACAAGGTGATAAGAACTGTCAGGTGACGGTTCAAGTGTCTGGGTATGAACCAAACAGGTGTAAAGCAGGAATTCAGATGAGCCAAAGAAGGATGCTCTGGGGCTTCCCTGGTGGCGCAGTGGTTGGGAATCTGCCTGCCAGGGCAGGGGACACAGGTTCGAGCCCTGGGCCGGGAGGATCCCACATGCCGCGGAGCGGCGAGGCCCGTGCACCACAACTACTGAGCCCACGTGCCACAACTGCTGAGGCCCGTGCGCCTGGAGCCCATGCTCCGCAACAAGAGAAGCCACCGCATGAGGGGCCCGCGCGCCGCAACGAGGGGTGGCCCCCGCTCGCCGCAACTGGAGGAAAGCCCGCGTGCAGCAACAGAGACCCAACACAGCCAAAAATAAATTAAAAAAAAAAAAAAAAAAAAGAAGGATGCTCTGGATTTGACCGAGAAAACAACAGGGTAGTTCTGAGAACAATTTCAGAGAAGTTGGCTAATGCAGTGTTTCTCAACCAAGGCTGATCATTGTGATCCCCTGGAAAGCTATTCACATCCTGAAGTTGAGGCTGCCACTCCAGTCATGGAAGTCGGAATCTGAGAGGGGGGGGTCTGGGCATCCATATCATTTGAAGCTCTTGGTGATTCCCATGAGCAGCCAAGGCTGACAGTCCCCGGGCTAAGCAGGGAGATTGAGCGCTTGATTCCTCCCATCACTTTGAATTACACAGAAATCTTAGTAGGCAAAGTCATTCTTTTTCAAAAAGAAGTAATAGACCCAACACATTTTCCTGTATGAATTCGCTGCCTGAGTTTCCTGACAACTCCTGTCCATTGTCAGTAGAACCGGTGACAATGCGATGTGTATGCATTGAATTGCAGCTCTGATCACGTCTGAGTGGCAGACTTAGAAACAAGGAGGCTGTTGCATCTCTGCACTCCCCTACAGCTGGTGAAAATCTAGATCTGTAGAGCAGCTGTAGGTAGAGCCTGTCCTCCTTCCAGCCACCCAAGGAAACACTTGCCACCCCAAGCAGCTGTCCCAAGGCATAAATGAATTAACCTCTGCCAGGGATCACAACAGCTGTTGAAATCAGCTGCTGGTGCGGGGTGAAGGGAAGGGCAGGGGGGTGTGTCTGTAGCCAGCCACCGTCAGTTCCTTGGGGATCCCCAAGATCACTCCCAGTGTTAATGTGGGTAGATGGAACACAAAAGGGTGCAAGCTTGTGAAACAATTGCAAACAAATATCTGCTAATGAAGTCACTAATTAAGGAGGACAGGCTTTGACAAGAAGCTATTCACAACTTTCCATTTACTTGGAAACTTAAATATCCGGAGTTTAAAAAAAAAAAATTGTCTTGAAATGTTTCAGATTCACAGGCCTAGCTTACTGTTTTCTCAACCATTGTTCCTTTTTAAAAAAAAAAAAAAAAAAAAAAATCTAGGCATTAACAAATTTTCTTCTTTGTACTCATCAGGTTTTATAAACACCTAGGGCTTTTTTTTTTTTTTTAACATCTTAGTGGAGTATAATTGCTTTACAATGGTGTGTTAGTTGCTGCTGTATAACAAAGTGAATCAGCTATACGTATCCATATATCCCCATATCCCCTCCCTCTTGCGTCTCCCTCCCACCCTCCCTATCCCACCCACCTAGGGCTTTTTTAAGTTACTTTAAGTGAATGAATTTTTCCTTCATTTCAAACAGTAGCAGTTTACATATTTTTTAAATGCTTTTTTAGTGAATTGGAAAGTATATTTAAAGGTGTTAACAAATTCTGGAGCTTCAGACACATATTTCGATGTCTCTGGCACCTGGAAGGTGGTGCTAATCCATGGGAGGCAGTAAGCTTCACAATCCAGAAGACACCATGTCCTATGCTTATCTTTTTTTTTTTTTTTTTTTTTCCCGGTAAAGTAGAAAGAAATAGCTTTATTGCTTTGGCAGGCACAGTGGGCTAATGCCCTCGAGACTGTGTGTCCTACCTTGGAGGGGGTAGTGACGAGTCTTACAGTGTTCAAGGAGCAGGGCTTGGTCAGCTCGTGGACATTCTTCTGATTGTCTGGTGGCGAGGTGATCGGGAGTCAGCATCATCAACCTTCCAGTTAACTGGAAGGCAGACAGTTAACTGTTCCCACGGGGTGGAGGTTTCAGTATCAGAGGCAGGAAGAAAGCACGGGCACCTGGAGGGGAGCAGCCGCTGGTTTAGCCATCATCTGCTCTCTTGCTTCCGGTGGGGATTCACCAACTAGGTGTGTCCTTTGCTCTCCCCTGTCCTATGCTTATCTTAACACTTAATTTTTATCTGGTACCCCCATGATAATGTCCTTACTTTCTTGCTCTCTTAGATTTTTTATATCTTTAATGTCTTATCACCTGAGTTTCACATTTTTAGCTTATTATCTTTTTAGTTCAAGGCATGGTGGGTTAACCAAAGAGCTGTAGTAAAAAGTGTAAACAAAGGATAGTTTTGAGGTAATTCCATAATAATTTCACGTACTTTTATGGTTCAAGGTCTATAGATTTAAAATGACACTGATTGAATATTTTCTATCTTAAAGCCTCAGCAAATATAGTATTTTAACTCTACCACCAATGTCTTTTTGAGATCAGTTTTTTCCCCTCAAAGTAAAACATATTTTTGACACACTTTTTATGAGATTGTCCAAGATAGAATACATACATACAAATATACCTTTGGGGACGAGAAAGGCAGATTTAGGAAGAATCTAGAGAATTAGAGAAAGTTCAAAGAAACATTATGTAGCTAGCTGAAAGACAGAAATTGGAACTCATACGGAACAAGGGAGGAATAAGGAATGTATCAGTCAGAACAATGTCTGTTACAAATTGCAGAACTCAACTCAAAATGGTCTAAGCAAAATAAATATTAACACTGCGAAGTAGCCACTTTCAGTTAAACCCATGTTTTTGAAAGATATCATTAGGAATCTGTTCATCTTTCTTTTTCACCTCCATTTTCCTTCGTAGGCCTTCATTCCTGGTCAGGATCTCTTAAGTGGTGGTAAAGATCACAGGCAGATCCATGCTTACAGAGTACCAGCTTAGCAATCACAGAGGGAAGAGCACCTCTTTCAAATATATCTAGCGTAGGAGCTGAGTTTCACCGAATCAAATCAGATCAAACACTCTTCTCTGAGCTGAACTGTGGCCAGAGAATATACCAATATACCCAGATAACTGCTGACTACTGGATCTGCGAAGGGTAAAGTTGTTCCTATCTGAATCATAAGCACTGAAAGTAGAAAATCTGCGAGTTACGGATACACACATACGTGAAAGCATGCTCACTAGTGTGCACACACAGGAACACACCCATACTCCTATATCATTCATAGAGCAGCCCAGATGGTACACTCAAAATAAGATAATTCAAGGAAGGTCTGATAAAGAATATTAACCAATAAAGATATGGGCAGGGTATAGAAAAAAAAACACAGAGAATAGGAACAAGTGGAAACAACAGTTATCAGGATCTGGGAGAAGAGAAGCTTTTAGAGAAGACTTCTTGCCCTTTGAGAGAAGCAGTGGCCTTTGGTCAAGAACAGAGCCAGCACAAGACAACTGGTCAGGGATGAAGCCAGGAGAACAAGTACCCCAACCTCAGTCTCCTCCCTCCCTCTGATCTCTGCCAGAGATCCCCATTGGCCAAACCCAACAGGAAGCCAGATGGAGCCCAGGGAGCTCCTAGGGTATGGTAAAAAAATAGAGACTGTTTGTTCTGGAAGATCGAGAAGATATCCAGCATATACAACCACTACAAAAAGATAGTTATAATAGTGTTCAGTTGTAAATGTATGACAGAACAAATCCCATTGCAGTAAATGGCATGGAAATAAAGGTATCTGTATAACTTAAAGAGAATCCATCCTCAACTCCAAATAATCTCTAGTCCCAACATTTATTTATCTCTACTCTTCTTCACAGCTAATTCTCCTGAAGGAATAGTTAACATACCCTGCTTCTACTCTCTCATAATCCATTCACCCTGCAATTGCAATTTGGCTTTTGTCCCCAATACTCCACAGCAGTGCTTTTCCAGAGATGGTTCCCAGACCAGCAGCATCATTATCACCTGGGAATTTGTTGGAGATGCAAATTCAACTGGCCTCATCCAAGACTCGCTGAATCAAAAACTCTGAGAAGCTGGGGATTAGTAATCTGTGGTTTAGCAAGCCCTCCAGGTGATTCTGAAGCACACTAAAATTTGAGAATCATCGCACTACAGAAATGCAAATGTATAAGATTACCAAGGAACTTCATATTAGAGTCTGTGAATGCTCTTCTGTCTTCTTCTTTCTTGACCTAGACATTTTTGTGATTTGTCCATTTGACATTGTGATCTTTTCTGCAAAGGGAATCAGCCTCTCTGTCCTCCCATACTCCTATCTCAGATCATAAAGCAAGAGTAGCAATCCTCTTGTAAATATTAGGAAGAACACCCCTGCCCGTGTCTCCACTCACTGTATCCCAAACCTCCCTAATACTGGTAGCACCTGACTGATAAGCAGAGTTAACAAAGGAAAAATAACTGTTCTCATGTTCTGCCTCTTATTTGTTTTCAAGTTGCCTGCTTGGAAGCTTTACTGTATACTCTTCCTTTCTCCTGCTGCTTCCATGCACAAAATTCAGTAGGGCAGTATGGCAAGGTGAAACCTGTAATGTTCCAGCCATTGTGCCTGCTAGTGGGAAGGGTTGAATCATTCAAGCAGGAAATAAGAAGGGGCCCATTTTGGCCTCAAATCTAAGCCAAATTTTCTAATCCAGTTTTACCAATAAATAATGCAGATATCTTTATCTGACTCTTAAGTATATTTCCAATTCAGAATCCATGAGACTAGGGGAGGAGTATGGTTAACTGTCATCCTAAATCCCCAACACAGGATGTATCAGCTGGAAAACTGTGAGAATAGATTCAGGACTAAACAAATTTAGAGCAAAATATGACATGGACAGATTGAACATACTAATGTGGCCGAAATGAACACCTTTAGCAAGTGGGGGCTTCTCAGTTCTTTGAACTTTGAATTTGGCAGAAGCTTATATTGTGGCTGGAGTCTACCTGAGTGTGGCTAGGCTTAGGCTATGTGGCTAGACTTCAGTACAAGTGAGCATGTGGCCAGTTGGAGCCTTTAGGCAAGGCTGTAACTGGTGGGCTTGAGCTGAGAACCACATTTAGGTTTAAGCAGAAAAGAGATTCATCTTAGCAGTCATGGTGGGCATTTCAGAGCCTTCAAACAGAACAAGCAGCAATCTGGTTATAAGTGCAAATACAGTGTTCTTTCCTAAGATCAGGAGAGACTCTTTGGGGGAATTTAAACTGGAGCTGCACCACTGCTTCTCCTGGGACTGGGTCCCACACAGAGTGAGTAAGAACCAGGAAAGGCTCCTATGAAAATAAGCAGACTTTCATGCATGTACTATTGGAAGGTGACTCAGCCTGTAATATGAAGTACAGGGCTGGAGTAAGCATCCCTTAATCTGGAGGAGTTGAGATTTTGGGAGTCCTGAAATCTAAGTTTGCTTGTTCCCATCCCTATCCTGTTTCTTAGCTGCTGCTAAATGAACCATAATGGGAAAAACCTGCTAAAAGAAGAACGTAAGTGGTGGAGATGGGGCCACTGGAATTGTAAATATCAATTCAAAAGGGAACTAAAAATATTAACCCTCAAGGGATTAAAAATGAAGCACACAAAAGTTTATTTTGAAGAAGCACATGGCACTTGTTATTGGTTTTCATTGGACTTTGCTCTTGAAGCTATGAAAACTCTGGACTTGCAGAAGTGGAAACTATTAATAACCAACTGACCACTATCACAGAAAAGTTAAAACCAAAACTATTTCTATCATTTCCACCATTTTTTATCTATCCATCTACCCTCCAGATACCACTGCATGATTCTTGGCTGACATCTGCAGTGAGAGACTGGATGGCATTATATTCTAAACACTGATTATATAATTTTGCTAGGGTTGCTGCTGTGGGCCTAGAGATTTTTGTTCTTTCTCCATCATATGAGTCAGCCAGTAGTACTGCGATGATCCAACGTGTCCTACTGATTCTCAGGCTGCTTTAAAGGAAGCAGTGGAAACCATGGCAGGTTACAGCTGCTGAAGGAACACTCACTGACTTAAAATCCCAACTCAATTGAAAATCAGCAAAATAAAACATAACGGAGAGCTCAATTTTGGATTTTAATTCTTTGGGAATTTAATTTAGAAGCAAATTTATTCTGGTCATTAAGTTCTCCTCAGCAATTTAATAATTAGAGGGTGTTCTGATTGTGCAAATTTGGGTCATGTTTCTACTGCTGGCATTGTGTTATCTGGAGCATTTTTCTATTGTAATTTGACTGAATATGTAACTCCTGGTGAATTATATAAATGAATACAATTTGAGATGGGGAACAGAATAGGGAATACATTTATAATTCAGCATAGTAGATACATTATTGAACGTAGTCTTCACCCATTTCAGATCATTCTGGGGTGAAATCTGAATTGCCCCCCATGGTTCAAAAGCATAAGCAAGGAGTGGCAGATGGTGACAGAAGTGACTTCACAAAGATGGGAACAAGATTGACCTTACACACTGCTGTTCTCCCCTGCACCCTAGATTTCTTGTAAGTTTGATTGTCAAGCCAAAGTGTCAAGAGATGGAAAGCTGTGGAATGTAAGAGGATCATTCTCTGACACTGATTATATTCCCCTAACATGGGAACTCCCACCCTCTCCAATCTCCTCATTCACTGTTCCCAACTGAAGGAGTGACAAATATGGATGAGAGCCTACCCTCTGTTGGGGAGAGTTAACATAAAAGTCTTTTTGCAAATTCCCTTCTTTATAAAATTCGATCTTCCCTTAGCTATTGTGACTCCTTTCTCTTCAAATATTTCTCCCATCTCTGTCTACTCCTTCTTAGTATCTTTCACCAGCTCCATCCTTCCACACATCCCTTCAGTGGGTTCTCCAGGGCACCATCTTTGGTGCTTTCAGAGTGATCTTTCTAAAATGCAAATAGAGACATGTCACCCTGGGGCTTAAAAATATTTTAGTGGATTCCTTTAGCTTTCTGAATAAAATCTAAACTACTTAGTTTGGTCTGTGAAGCTCTTCATAATCTCATTCCTAATGGCCTCCTGTAAATAAATGAGTAGGGACATGATCAAATTTACAGATTTGAAATAACACTTTGATAGCAATGTAGATGAACATAATGGGCACCCAGTAAATACTGGTGATTGAATGAGTGAAGGAGTGAGAATATGAACCCTGACTGAAGGGTGTGTTGAGGGAAGTGAAGAGGGAAGAGAAACTCAGAGATAATACGTTTATCAATCTGCAGCAAGGGTGAGTAATTAAATCGAGGTGGGAGATTGGAAGGGAGATGGTAGATTTTTTCTTTAGTTGGCGGTGTCATTTTTCAAGAGAGAATCACAAGAAAGAACAATTTTAAGTAAGAATTCACAAGTGCAGTTTTAGAAATACTGGTTTCACATTTCCAACCACAGCCCAATATGAATTTGTTGCTCCATCCTTTTGAAATCATTTACCTGAACATGTAATTTTTATACTTTCTGTGTATTTCATACCTGTTCTGACTGCCTTCAGTATACTGCCCCTCTTGTTCCTGACACTTTTTTATTCTTTGAAAATCATTTTAAACATCGTCTCCTTTAGGAAGCGCGCCATGATCCTTCTTTCAATTCATAGTCATGTTTTATCCATGAATTTATGTACCCATTCATCCATTAATCTATTCAATACTTAAGTATCTACTTAATAATTTATAATACATTTTATTGTTTAACAAATTAAGTACCTACTGTGTGCCACACATTGTCCCTGCTCTGTGCCCTCTACTTCTAATAATATTTAACACATTACACTGTAGTACTTGATTTCTGATATATCTGCTCCATGCATTATTAGACCTTTGAATATAAGTACACTGCTTTATTTGATTTAACCTTCCAAGCACCTAGCCTATTATTAGGCATATAGAAGTTGCTTAGAAAACGAGTGTGAAGGAATGAATGCAAGAAACTGATTGGTAGGTATAGGTGTTAGGCTCTGGGCAATAGTCCCTTTGAAAATCTGATCCTTGTAAATTCTACTCTGAGAAAGAAAACAGACATCACATAATGCCATATGTCAGAAATCAAATTTTGCATCAGGCTGAATGAACTAGGCATTAGTGGGACAGATAAGTTAAAAAGGCTTGAAAGAAACAGGAGAAGCAATTGCAACAGGTCATCTCTCAAGTCAAATTTGCAAGTGCTGACAATTACCAGGAGTGCCTTTATGTATCATTAAGAGTGAATTTCTCTGAGCCAGAGTTGGATTCATAAAGGAGTAGAAACTCAATGAAATATTGTTAGTATTATTATTCCTAGGTCTCTATGGAATTGTAAATGAATCTTCCACTATCTCAAAATATATCACAACTTATTATTATAACTGCAATTCCATAACTTTCTCTGGCCATTAAACATTACTGTGTCTTAAAAATTCTTAAAGGAGCACAGTTTTAAAATCAAGTAATAATTTTCCCCATATTTTCCAGATATAAACAAACAAGTTACATAAAAATTGCCATTTAATTTTATTGCTACACTTAATAAGTTGTCCAAGTTTGTCCAATAAAGATCTGTTTATTAATGATTTATACATTTGTTTGAACTTAAAATCTTCTCTTTTAACAGATATACACTCATTTGTTAGCATTTATCCATAAAAAATATTCTTTATCTGTTTTGTTTGTTTTTACATATAACTATTAGAGAATAGATTAAGCAAGCTATATTTCAGGGAAGAATGGCAAACACATACAGTATTATAACACAGAAGCAGTGAAATTTAGCTTTAAATATGAGTTTAAATTAGATGTGTAAGTCAATAAAAGTGTACAGATGTGTTAAAAGGCCATAGGGTTTTCACTGGCCTACCTCTTACTTGTTCAGAGAGATTTAAAGAACTAAAGACAAATGAAGGAAAACTTACAGAATATTACTGATTGGTTATGAGAGATCAAGAAAGGTTTTGGGGTGGTGGAGGGATGGAGTGGGAGTTTGGGATTAGCAGATGCAAACTATTATACATAGAATGGATAAGCAACAAGGTACAACTGTATAGCACAAGGAACTATACTCAATATCCTGTAATAAGCTACAATGAAAAAGAATATATATATGTATTAACTGAATCACTGTTGTACAGCAGAAATGAACACAACATTGTAAGTCAACTATACTTCAATAAAATTTTTAAAAAAGAAAGGCTTCTAGCCTGATTGACTAGACAAATAGAGTAACTATTGATAAACAGGAAAATCAAAATGAGGGAGAAACAAGTTTATTAAAAATTAATTAATTTGTCCTTAAAGATATTGAATCAAATGTTTCAGCACGCTATCAAAATGGCAATAAATATTTATACAGTACTTAAGAGTTGTGAGAGAGAATGACAGAAGTAAAAGGCATGTGTGAGAGTCTTTTACAGAAGATAAGGATGTATGACATGGTTAAGAACTCAGAGAATAGAGATTTAAAACAAGAAGGCAGAAGCAGTCAATGGGACAGGTCAAGCAGCAGCAGCAATCAGAAACAGTGAAGAAACAGAACGTGGCTAAAACAGCACTGGGACAGTGTAGAGTTCACTCAGCTGGGTCTGGAGTCAGAAACCACCCAACACTTGGACAACGTGGGAGGTTCTCAGCTCAGCCAGGGACCCGATTGCTCCAGAATACACCACTTTCCTTCCTGGAGTCACATACGTAACAAAGAGGTGACCCCTTTTACTTGATGGTAAAAGCAGTGCTAAGATGCTGCTCACTTCCCAGAACACTGCACCCCGAAAAACCACACTGGCCACAGGGAGAGTTTTTTCTTCCAGAGAGGCCACCTAGTAACCGTCCTCTTCAAAAAGCAAGAGTTTGCATTGCCAAAAGGTGTCCTCCATCAACCTCCAAACAGGAACCATCTTGCTTAACGTGCCTTGCTTTAAGTAAGAAGTGTATTAATCAGAATCGGCTAGGCTGCTGCAACAACCCCCAAACCTAAGTGGAATAACAAAACAAAGTTTATCTTTCCCTCACAAAGTCTTCTGTCATTTGTGTGACTCCCTAGGGCAAGTGTCCTCTCTGCAGTCACTCAACAATCCAAGAAACTTTGATCTTATGACACCACTGTTTCAACATGTGGTCTGTATACTCACCACTGGAGGAATGAAAAGAAGTTGGCAGGTTGCACAAGGCGTGTGGTGCTTTACTGTGTGAACTTGGCCAATCTGAAACTACGTTTCCCAGAAACCCTTCCTTTCCCCCTTTAAGTTTCCTCATTAGAGGTGGCCAACATAAGAATAGCCCAAGATTTGGAAGGCAGAAGTGAAATAGCAGTGGTTATACTCTGAAAGTCATTGTGGCTGGAGACTGAGAGAGACAGATGTAGAGCTATCAGCAGTGTCCACCTTGTCTTTGCTCTCTCCACAGTGACAAATAAATGCAGTAGTGCAGAAGATTTTAGCTTCTTCTGACTCATCTTGACTCCATGTTCTGACTACCAGAACCAGAACCAGTCACAGAGGCATTAACTCTCTATAGATTTCTCTAGCTGTTTTTCTTCACAGTCCCACGCTAGCAGGTAGATATATCTGCTTCACAAATTCCCTGACGAGCACCAATTTATCCACCTGTGCCAGTGCTTCAGAAGTACTACTTTGTGGTTTTTCGTTGATCTGCAAATTGCCCTTTTACACTCTTATTTTTCCATCTCATACAATTTTGTAAATTCTTATCCAACAGTAAAACCCTTGATCCACAATACTCATAGTGGTTCTGCTTTCCTGACTGACACTACCTGCTACAATGACTGGTACCAGGAGTGGTTCCAGGGGAACAGAAGTTTAAGAATGAAAACAAAGAGTTAGTTCTCTGACTAAATAGTAATATAGGCATTAAGGACCCTGTTGCCGGTGGTAAAGAGAAGTCTGGTATTCTGCAACATACAGTAGTAAAAATGTCACTTAAATTCTTTCCTATGCTCAGATGCCTATAGAAGGCAGGGCTTTAGGTGACCAAGTGTTTGCTCTTACAAGAAATTTTAATATAAATAAAAGTATAACAGATTGGTTGTTTGTTCTAAGTGCACTAGAAAACTTGGAGAAAAGAATCTGATGGGCTCAGGGTGTTAAATTCCCATCTCAAGCATAGTTAAAGAAACAAAGTTTCTCTGTCTGCTCCAAAAAGCAGACACCCTTATTTCTTCAGTTGTAGGTCAAGATTTCTGAAAACAAAACTCAAAGTCCAATGACCTGCTCGGCTGAATAACGACCCCAATTGAATTCCTAACCTCACAGTGAAGGCACTGAGAGAGTGGGGCCCTAAATAATATGATGGGCAGATTCCAATAAAGTATAGAAACCTCCCTAGAGCAGCCCTTCTCACCTTGTCCAAGTATGGTGATGGCCTCCCCTGAGGTAGTAACCTTGAAAGGATCTACCTCATCAATACCAACTCCCACTAACTGTCCTTGCTTCTAGACCTACTACCAGACTTAAGTCCTGACAAGCCCCAACCGGTCAAGTTCACAATAAGTACCATATCCCCAAAGATCTGCAAGACTTTTGTCACTTTTTAATCGAAGAAACCTGAGTAAACATGTATGACAATGGTTCATAAGAGTGTTGAGTTGTAGTAGAAGGAACATTATGTTTGATTGTGCTGAATTTGTTGATATGGCAAGGGTCAATTGGGACTTTCAGGTGCTATTGTAGTAGGCAGCAGAGACAAAGTAGTAATTAAAATGATTTGGCCAACAGTGATCCTTGGCATTTGACAATTTATCATGGTATACCTAAGAGGGGAAAACTACTAAACCCTTACTTGATTTGTGTAAGCAGAAATCATCTTGAAACAGAACAAATGTCTGACTTGAATCATTAAAATAGTCATAACTCCTTAACCAATTCCAAGAATTGAGCAGTTCTCATACCCAGAGCCATTTGGATGAAAGGAAGGCTGAGTCCCTTGAGGAAGGACCTTGATACATTGCCAAATAATATATTATAAATATTTTACTGATCTTTCCTAAGGGACATGTGGCATTTTACCAGGATGACCATGCATTGGAGAGGAAAAAATTACCCAATTTTGAGGGAGTTATTGGACACTGGCTCTGGACTGAGATAATCTCTGAAGAACGAAAACACCACTGTGGACCAACTAGCTAGTCATAGTACAGGCTTTTGGAAGTCAGGCAATTAATGAAGTGCTGACTTGGGTCTATCTCACAGTAATTCCAGTGTGTCCCAAATATCAGCTCATGGTTCTTTTCCCACTTCTAGAAAGCATTATTGGAAAAGACAAGATAAGCAGCCTGTAGAATCTCCACATTGGTTCCTTGACTCATGGAATAAGGGCTGATACAGTATAGAGAGGAGGACCAACTGGAAACCTCCGGAACCACTTCTACACACCAAAATAATACAGTAAAGGCATTGCTTTATTCCTGGAGAGACTGCAGTTCTAAATGCCAACATCAATGACTTGAAAGACACAGAAGTGGTGATTCCTACCACATTTCTATTCAACTTGCCTATTTTTCCTGTGCAAAGGACAGATGGATCTTAAAGAATGACAGTGGATTATTGTAAACTTAAGCAGGTGGCAACTCCTATTACAGCTGCAGTTCCAGATGTGATTTCTTTACTAAAGTAAATCAACATGTTTCCTGGTATGTTACTACCAAGCATATGGATATTTTCACCTAGCAGAGATAGCAATACACCATCACAAATTTACTTCAGGGTTATATTAACTCTGCAGTCTTATGTCATAATCTATTCCAGAGAGTACTTCCTTGATCATTTCTCCATTCCACAAGATGTCATGATGGTCCACATTAATAATATCATGCTGATTAGATCTAGAAAGTAGGAAGTAGCAACTCCTTTAGACACCTTGGCAAGATATGCATATGTAAAAAAATTCAGAACAATTTCTAGGATTCTAGTGGTCAGTAGCATGCCATTACATCCCTTACAAGGTGAAGATCAAATGGCTGAATTTGGCCCTTTCTAACACTGAAAGATGGACTATGCCTATTGCGCCTCTTTAGATTTGAGGGCAACATACACGTCATTTGGGCATGCTATCATGACCCCAAACATTGAGTAATCCAAAAGGCTGCCCGCTTTGAGTGGGACCCAAACAAGAGAAGGATGTACAAAAAAATCCTGGGCCTCCACGTAAGCTGATTTGCCACTTAGGCAATATAATTCACAGATCCAATTGTGCTTGAAATGTCTGTGGCAGCAGGAATACTGGATGGAGCCACTGTAATGTCAATAAAGGTGAAAAACAGTGCACAACTTTAAGATTTTGGCGCTAAGCTATGCCATCCTTTGCAGATACCTACTCCCCTTTTGAGAAATAGCTTCTGGCTTTTATTAGGTCCTAGTAGAGAAGTGGATGCTTAACACAGGCTACCAAATTACCTTGAAAACTAAACTGAGTGTCAAGAACAGATTGTTGATGGATCTACCAAGCCTTGCAAGTGGGAGTGAACAGTAGCACTCCATCACTAACATGAACTCCATCACTAACGTCATTAACTGGAAGGGGTATTCACAGAGCAGGCTGGAGCAATTCCTCAGAGCACAGATAAGACACAGGAGAAAGCAGTTCAGATTCCTATGATTCCTATCCCTGCTACACTGCCTCCACTTTAATCAGCCCACACGTATGGGAGTCGCTTTAACCAGCTGGCTGATGAGAAAGAAAAATTTGGTGACTGGTTTACAAATGGTTCTGCACAGTACACTGGCCCTACCTCAAAGTGGAGAGCTATTCCTCTACAGCCCCACTTAGGAGTGGCCCTGAGGACAATGGTGAAGAAAAATATCCCCGGTGGGCATAACTTTGAGCAGTGCACCTGGCTATTTTGTTTTGTTTTTGTTTTTTTTATTCTGCCTAGAATGAGAGATGGTCAAAGGTATGGATCCATGCTGATTCTTAGTCAAGGGCTGACAGTTTGTTGGCTGGATGGTCAGGGACTTGGAAGGAACATGACTGGATTTGGTGAAAAGGAGTTCTGGAGAAGAAGCATGTGAATGGACCTCTGAAAATAAGCACAGAGTATGAAAATATCTGCATCCTATATCAATGCCCACCAAAGGGCAACACCAGCAGAGGAGGTTTTAATAATCAGGTGGAAAAGATTACTCATTCTATAGCTGCCAGTCAGCCTCTCTGCCCAGCCACCCTTGACTTCGCTCCACCAGCTTATGCATGAAGTGGTTATGGTAGTAAAGGTGAAAGTTACTTATGAGCTAAGCAACATGGACTTCCACTCTATAAACTGCTGAGTACTCAACCTGAAAACAACAGATTAACACTGGGTTCCAACACTGTACATGATTCCCCAGGGAAACCAGACACCTCAAGGCAAGCTGATTACTTTGAGTCATTTCCTTCCTGAAAGGGGCAGCAATTTTTTCCTCACTTGACAAGACACTTATTCTGGATACAAATTTGCAATCCCAGCCCACCAGTCTTCAGCCAAAACCACCAACTGTGAACTTACAGAATGCCTTATCTACCAGCATGGTGTTCCATACACCATTGCTTCTGTTCAAGGAATTTATTTTACAGTAACAGCAGCAATCAGCTTTTGCTCAGTGAATTCACTGATCTTACCATATTTCCCAGAAGCAATGAAATGATCTTTTAAAGACTCTGATACAGTACAACTGGATGATCACACTTTTGTGGGTTGGGGTGATGCCCTTAAGCATTTAGTATACGCTCTGAATCAATGCCCAGTATATGATGCTGGGTTTTCTCCCCCACAGCCAAGCTTCACTGGTTGGAGAAACAAAGAATGGAAGATGGAATAGCTCCTCTCCCTATTACTCCTAATGATCCACTAGCAATATTTTGCCTTCCGGCCTCCACGAATTTAGGATCTGCTAGTTTAGAGATCTTTGCTCCAAAGGGGAACACAACAATAGTTCTCAAAAACTGAAGTTGAAACTGCCACCTGGTCACTCCTCATAGCAATGACTCAGCTGTCAGAGAAGGAACTAATTGTGGTAAGTAGAATGATCGATTCTGACTACCAAGAGAAAATGGTGTGATTGACAGAATTCTAAGATGGCCCCCAAAATTCCCACTCCCTGGTGTACATGCTAATATAATTCCCTCCCCCTGAATGTGGACAAGACCTATGAATATGATCAGATAGGCACTCCTTGATTAGATTACATTATCTAAGATTCAGCTGCAGCAGACTGGAGTTAAGTTTCTCCTGCTGGATTTGAAGAATTAAGCTGTCATGTTGCAAGATAAGAGGGTCACATGCCTAGGACCTAAAAGAGGCTTCTAGGAGCTGAAATTGACTCTCTCCCCCAGCCAACACACAGAGAGTAAATGGGATCTCAGTCTTAAAACCACTAGGAACTGAATTTTGCCAACAGCCTGAATGAACTTAGAAAAGAACCCAGGGTATCAGATGAGATCACAGTCCGAGCTGAGGAGACCCTGAGCAGAGGACCCAGTTAAACCATAACTACACTCCTGACCCACAGAAGCTGTGAGCTAATAAGTGTGTATTGTTCTAAACTGATGAATTTATTATAACTTGGTTTGCAACAATAGAAATCTAATGCAGTTGTGTTGCTTATATACAACAGGGAAAAGAGGCAGATGTCTGTGACATAGGTGATCCTCTAGGGCACCTCTTAGGACTCACATATTCTTCCAATAAAAATTTATTGGAACAGTACAAAAATTCAAAATAATCAGAATTGCTAATGGCATAGACCCTTCAGGAATACAGGTTTGGGATACCCCACCCGTTAAAAAACCATGATCAGCTAAGCTGCTTGCTGAGGGCAAAGGGAATATGGAATGGGTATTAGAAGAAGCAAGCTATAAATACCAGCTATAACCATGTGACTATTTATAAATTTAAGACTACAGTAGTTCCAAGTACTTCCTCCTCTGATATGAATGTATTTGTGTATGTATATCCATATGTTTAGATAAATAGATATGCTAATGAAGCTTCTTTATAATTTTCCTATTTCCCTACTCTGTAACATATGTTAATAGCAATTAACCTAATATGTCAATACTTAAGTTAGAAGATATCAAAGAAGGAGTATGACTCAGCTAGAAAAGGAATAAACATCACCCAAAGATGGGGCCTTAGTGTCCTCTTTTGGGAGAAGATACAATGCTAGCATGTTTTCAGTTGCATGTAGCTGCATCATGTTAGGTGGAATCATGATTTAGCTGTTAGATATAAATATAGTTCAAAGCAGTACGAACAGATGTCTGTAGTTGTTTTGCACTTTATCAATCTGGCTAATCTGAAACCAGGTTTCCCAGAATCCTCTTCTCCGGTATGGTTCTCAGTTAAATGTGGTCCAAAGATAAATCGACGTGATTTGGAAAGCAGGATTTGGAAAACAGCAGCCATTACTCTTAGAAGGGCATTCTAGTTAAAGGCAGTGAGAGACACAAAGATCTTCCAGAAGATTTCAGCTTGTCTTTAATCTTCTTGATGTTGAAAGACAGATGCAGACCTATCAGTAGATTCAGCTTGCTCTCACTCTGCCCCACTCTGCATTCAACACTACTTCCAAACTGCTAACTCCGCTAATAGACAGGAACCCTAAACATCACCAGACACAGAAACAGTGACCTTCCACAGACTTCTCCACCAGTTTCCCTTTATGTTAATACCCCAGCAGCTGCACGTATGTCACTTCACAAAATCCCCGGCAAGCTAACCCGTCCACCCATGCCAGTGCAGAGAGGCTGGTTATCACCTCGGTTCTCCAGCCTCTCCCACAATCTGCAGGGTCTTGTTCCCATCACAAATCCCTGCTCCACGGCACTCAGTGTCTCCGCCCTCGACTGAAGCCTGACTGATAGAGGAGCTTCTCATATCTGCTGCCACAAAGGACCAGTCCACGAGGCAAAGTGTCCACAGTGCATTTATCTCCAAGTAGGCTGGGGAAGTTTGGAAAACGTGGACAAGTGAGCAGTAGTGATGCTAACCATTTCTTTTTTGTTTTTAAATGTTATTTTTTTTAAAGAAAGGATAATAGCCATGTGCTAGTTATTTTTAAAACTGCGGGAATATAAAAGTTATATCTTATAAAAGTCAAGATGTTCTCTTCTTCACTCTCCCAATAATCCTACTTAAAAGGAGCCCTTTCTTTTATACACAGGGTACAGGACAAAAGGTTTGAAGTTACATTACACTCCTCTAAAGAGTCCATTTACTTTCTACACCTATCACTGGTCAGAAGAGAAAGTAAACTGCAAAGGTGAGTAAGAGGCCATAAAATGCTTCTTAAAATAACAGGTCTAGCATCCTTGCTAACAACAACAAGAGAACAAAAGTGAAAATCAGGACAAGATGGTAAGGAACCAGAGCAAAGAGCATCCTAAGAAGTTAAATAATAGATGGAGGAGAAGATGGGACAGTAACCTGAGAGCGCAATAAAGTCCTTAGAAGATTTTTCTGAGACAGGGAGGATCTGAAAACATTTACAGAACACAAGAATGACGTCAAACTGACAAAGGCAAAAAATAACCAAGATTTCGATGGCCAGTAAACATGGAAGACTGGAATAAAGAGCATAAGGAGAGAACGTACCTTAAAAATAAGAACCCCTAGATGCCCTGCCAATGGGGAGAGAGAGAAGAGTTGGAGCAGAGGTGCCAAGAAGTTCTAGCAGAGAAAAAAGTATAGTTTTTCTCTTTCTCCCCTCTCCACCAACAAACACCCACCCTCATTGAAAGGTTTTTTTTTTTTCCAATGACCATAGCTAGTAAATAATTAACACAAAATCAAATTTTAAAAAGGAACATGCCTTACTTATATAGAGGTATGTCCTGGCTGAATCTAAAATAAGATTAAAAGGGTGACGCCAACAAAGATGCTCTCAACCCTGCCACCACCATTATTCTCTGACTCCCAAACACAGAGAGAGAATACTTGAGTCATCGCATAGAACAGAAAGTGACCTGTATGGAGGACTTTGGGGGATGGAGAAAAGAGTATAAATAACACGTTATCTCAATACATTAGTTGGGAAATTATCCAAACTCATTATTACTTTAATTTGATTTATTTTAATTATAACCAAACTGTGGTTTCCAAAAAAAGGATAAAAGCATAATTAAGAAAAACATTAAAACATAACCTAATATTTAGCAGTCACTCTACAATCTTATAACTAAATGGTCAATTGGAAAGCTTCAAAGAAAATGATGAAACTTGACTTACATCCGAAGCCATGTTGCAAAAAAATTTAAGCATAATTGTTTCAAGAAATATAATGTAATACAGTGCATCAACTTAACTTTTGGTCCTTAAAACCTCCATAAGCTCAATCACAATGTCACACACTATTTCCTGGTAATAGTAGTAGCAGCAGTGCAGTAGTAGTAGCAGTAACAGCTGATATTACTAAGAGCTCACTCTTAGTAAGCTTAGACACTTTGCTAAGTGCTATACTTATCTCATTTAATCCTCATAACCTTATATGGGAAAAACTATTATCTACATTTCACAGATGCAAGAAGATTGGAGTTGAGACGCAACTGATTCACTCAAGGTCACACAGTAAGAAAGGAAGCTCAGTACTTAAACCCACAGCTCTCTGATATGCACTTCCATGTTCTCCACCACTGAGCTATGCAAATCTTACATTCACAGGCTTCTAAAAATGTTCATCCAACTATAAACACGATGCATGCCCCAACAAAAACTTCTTCCCTATAAATTCTATTAATTTTTCATGAATGCAAATCTTTTATGAACCTCTACATAAAAAATGATTATTTTGGTTATTTTCTTGGCCTTACTGTCGTTCAAGAAGACAGTCTCTGCAAAGTCTAGGTTTAATTTAAATTCAACCTAAGTTGAAAAGGTTTGTCACTCTCCTGAGTACTGCCATTTCTGGTGTGGAATTGCTGACCTAGTTCTAAAGCAAGGGATAAATTCACAAAGCTTAAGTGCAGTCTTTAGGGAAAGAGTTGAGTTATTGTTCATGTCCCATTTATATAAAATGCTGACCTTTGAAAATAATCCATTTCTTACTGTAAATGTTTAAAAAGTAAAAATAATTGTGCTTATACTTTAATAACAATGATCCATGCTACTTTGGCCTTGTTTTTTTATATCTTACAGTCGGAATACTCCACTTGGTTTCAGTCTTAGTATATATGACAATATTTTATGTTACATCACATACTTAATTAACCCTATATACCTTACATCACATACTTAATTACATCACATACTTAATTAACCCTATATACCTTTAATCTGGAAGGTAAATGGGTAGGTAGAAAACAGCTGTCTCTAACTTACACTAAATCAGATAAAGAGGAGGAGAAAACCCATTAATTATCTAACTATATGACATGAAACAGTTATTACTGACTATTGCACTGACAGAATATAGCAATTGATTTTGGCTCATATAATAAAGCATCAGCAACACTAAAAAAAAAAAATCTACTGATTAGAGTTATCAAAATTATAACCTGTGACACAAGCTTCAGAATCAGAAAATGCCTCCAAGTTTCATGTTGTTTTATAGTATTTGTAAAGAAAAAGTATTTAAAGGAATATTATAGAATTTATAAATTGTTGCAAAATATGGTATAAAACTCCAAAAGGTAAATACTAAATGATAAAGAAAATAGAGTTGTAGTTGTATTAATCTTAATTTGGTACAAATTAATGAACAACGTGATTAAGTAAGAGTTGTAGGTTTAATAAAAGAAATAGATACGTCGAGAAAAATATTCAGGGAAGAATGTAAAAACCTATGTTTTAGTAAAGGCATATGATATTCGATTGCAAGGAATAGGAATCCTCTCAATCTAGTTTAATGGAAACAGGACTTAAAATAAAGGTAAAACACGCACATTTCATGGGCACTCAAAGAGAGGAAATGAAGAACAACTAGACCACAACAGTCTCCGAAATGGAACTGAAAACTGAGAACTAAGTGTTGTCTTACCGTCTCTCGGAGATCGCCCAGGTCTCTGCTCGCCCTCGCACGAGCTTCCTGGGCATGCGCACGACCCGTGTGGTCACATTATCCCAGCTCCCACCTCAGGCTGTTCTGCGAAGTACTCACTATCATTGCATGAGCAGGAGTCCCACGTGCATCAGCTGTGGGTTGTTAGCTCCTGGGTCAGGTGTCCATCCCAAAGCACATCAGCTGTGGCATGGGCCCAACTGAAAGATAATTTTAAAGAAGGGAAACTTTGATAGGAAAAAAACCACAAAGCGTACAGCTACCTCCAACTACAGAAAGGATAACAGAAACAAACAATAAAATGAAGGTTTTAATCTATATATTTAAAGTTCAAACGAGAAAAAAAGAGAACATTTTTATGGTGGCTTATGGCAGATACAAAACATAAAGGGAATTCCCAAAACAATTTACTTGGTCAACTTTTTTCCTATTTTTAATGCAAATAAAACAATTAATTTCGTTTTAGATTACTGTAAGCTGAAGACAAATGTTTAACAATGGTTTTGATTTGGGTTTTTGAAGTCAACAAAGGCTGTTTGAATAATATAACTAAACTTAAAATGGCTTCAACAAGCACATTTTCAGAAGGACAGGTCTCTGGATAACAGGTAGAAGTAATGAACACAGAATTAGGCTACTATTTTCAAAAGTACTACATGGTATCCTGACAGTAGGATTTCTATTGTGGTCAAGCAAAAAACAAAAAACAAAACAAAACAACAACAAAACCTTACAGTTTAATGCAATTTATTTTAAATTGAGTTTTGTTAGATATACTCATAAAATACTAGTTGTTAATTAAAAATGAAAATTTCTAATATCTTATAAATATGCCTTTTGGGTATATTTATAATATTCAACTATCAAAACTTGTATATATAATATTATATAAAGTATCTTACAAAATTATATTAAAATGTAATAGGCACTGTTTTTCGTTCATGATAGAAACACTTCTTATCTTTTTTTCACTTAGAATCTGTGAATTATTTTCTTTTCTTTGGAATTCTTAGTAGCATACTTTCCATATGGGAGGCATTTCAAATTCACTGACTGATTTTAAATTGTGGTAGTCTATCTTTCCTTTATCTACAATTCCATAAGTTTTATTAAGTGCCCATTTTGTGAAAAGCACCATACTTAGTGATGCAATTAAGTTTTAGACTGGCTTTAATCAATGATTAAACTTCCATTTTATTCTCTTTTCCTACAATTCCCTAACAGACGAAGAAATACATACACGAACAGGTAAGCCCTAAGATACTTGAAGATTGATTACATTTCCTAATAATTTACCAACCTTAACTGGTTCTCCTTTGCCTCTATATTCTCTTTACTGCAGGATTCCTCCCTTAGCAATCTTTCTCTATGCATCTTGAAATAAGTTAATGTTAAGAAAAAAAAAAACTAACATTTTTGTACATAATTTTTACACGTTATTTTTAATTGATCTTCTTTCTTTAAATGGGATTAATTGTAGAAATTTGGATTTTTTTAAAAAAATTTTGTGAAGTTGAATTTACTGCTATTTTAGTTAAGAAATGTTTCTGTGGGTGGAAACACTACCAGCTAGTATTTAGGCAATAGCGCACAGCAGTTGGTGGTTTCAAATTGCATGCATCATTGCTCTGTGTATAGTATGAACAGCTTTACAAATTTATCATCTATCTGGAATTTATGTTCCAGCTTTCTTCCAAGTAGCTATTAGTATAAGCCTCCACTTCAATTTTCTCTCTTGCAATATTAAAAAATATTGTTCATTTAGCATTAACCACATTTTAAAAACTTTTTTCACAATAATGACTCTAATGAAGCCCAACTATAGCAGAGTAGTAAAACATTACTGCCTACAATTTCAGATCATGAAAGGTAAGAGCAATACTATGAGGATCAGTGAGTTAAAGACAGAACAGGAAAGCAATGGACTAAAATTCTAGGCTAACCTGACTCAGAGAGTTATTTGTTAGGAGACAAACCAGTTGCTAAGGCCAAATCAGGAGGTAAGTGTCTTAGCTCAGGTGTAAGCAGGTTGAGACCATTAAGTACTAAGTGATAAACCCCAAACCAAAACCAAAAGGAGATGTCAGAGGTCAATTCTTTGGCAAGGGTTGTCAGCAATTCTTCATCTAAGGTTGGTGGCAGTATCAAAGGCAGGAATGAAGGGCAAAAGGTATAGGTCTTGGACTTCCGTGGTGGCGCAGTGGTTAAGAATCCGCCTGCCAATGCAGGGGACACGGGTTCAATCTCTGGTCCGGGAAGATCCCACATGCCACGGAGCAACTAAGCCCGTGTGCCACAACTACTAAGCCTGTGCTCTAGGGCCCGCAAGCCACAACTACTGAGCCCACTTGCTGCAACTACTGAAGCCCATGCGCCTAGAGCCCGTGCTCCACAACAAGAGAAGCCACCGCAATGAGAAGCCTGCGCACCGCAATGAAGAGTAGCCCCCGCTCGGCACAACTAGAGAAAGCCCGCACGCAGCAACGAAGACCCAACACAGCCATAAATAAATAAATAAATTTATCTTTTAAAAAGAAGGTATAAGTCTTCAGGGTCAAATAGGAAAACTGTAAAATAGGAAATACTACATCCAAAAAGTCAAAGGCCTAGAAGGTAAGATGAGAACAAGAAGCAACAAGAATACTCTCTAGCAGTAGTGTCTAAAAGAATTTTCTGCAGCAATGGAGAATTCCACCATTCATGATCCAATATGGTGGCCTATCCACATATGACTTTTGTGCACTTGAAATATGACAAGTGCAACTAAGGAATTGAAGTTTTAAATTTAAAATGAAATTTTAAAAATAAAATTTAAAATGAAAGACAGAAGTTTGATCAACTAGAGACTTAAGGACTCAAGGAACATCATAGTGGTGAGTTTTCTTTTTCCCTCATATATCCCTGACTGGGAGCTAAAGAAGTTGACAATCTAGAAATGCCAGTGGGCATGGAAAAAAAAAAAGAAAGAAAGAAAAAGCCCCAGCAAAAGCCTTCTCTGTCTAACCAAATAAAGGGCCAGCTTACCAAGATAGAAGACTTTCAGACAATAACTAATCTACTCTAGACAAACACCATAGAAAAAACTATGGCCCCACCTCCATATCCACAGCTGCAGAGGCCAAGTGGGGAGTTTACACTTCCACCTTCATGAGGGTATAATGAGGTGTCCCCAAACCCCTTTCTGAGTGGTTTCAGAAAGGCCAAATAGAGAGCTGGGACTGTCATTACCACCAGCAGGTAGCTTTCCCACAGTGCAGGTAGAGATTCTCTGGGGAACCAGCACTTCCATCCCTACTGGGCTGGTGTCAACAGAGGCCTAGTGGAGAGTTAGGACATTCACGATTGCCCAGTGGTATCAAGGCAACACCTCCATGCAGTGCAGTGGAGACCATGTGGGGACCAGAACTCCCCCTGACACACAGAATTAATAGGTAACCCTCACCTCAGTGTCAATACAGACAAAATAAGGAACTTGGACTCCTACCTCCACCTGGCAGTAATGAAGCAGCGTCCTCTCCTCCCTTCCCATGCCAGAGCAATGTTAGAGAAATCCACTTAAAACAGGTTCAAATAAGATCCAGAGTCTTGTAATATGAAAATATCCAAACCTCTAGCAAGAATAACAAAGAAAAAAAAGACAAGACACAAATTACCAATATCAGGAATGAAACATGAAACAGGATGTCACTACAGGCTCTGCAGACAAAATGATAATAAGGATATACTACAACCAACTCAATACATAAATTTGACAACTTAGATGAAATGGACCAATTCCTCAAAAAACACAAACTACTATAACTTATCCAATATGAAACAGATACTGTAATATAAATAGTCCTGTAATATTAAGGAAATTGAATTTGTCTTTTTAAAACTCCAGAAAAAGGAATTACCAAGCCCATGTGGTTTCACAGGAGATTACTATCAAATGTTTAAAGAAAAACAAACAATTCTACAATATCTCTTTCAGGAAATAAAAGAGGAGGAAATAGTTCCCAACTTATTTTATGAAGCTAATACCAAAGACAGACAAAGACAGTACAAGAAAGAAAAAGAGAAAAAGAGGATGGAAGGAATAAAAGAACAAAGAAAAGAGAGAGGAAGTCAGGAAGGAAGGAAAAAAAAGACTATAAACAGGAATTCCTCAAAAATATAGACATAAAAATCCGTAAAATTTTAGCAAATTGAACTCAGCAATATATAAAAAAAATTACACACCATGACCAAATGGAGTTTATTTCAGGATTGCAAAAGTTCAGTCTTTCAAAACCATGTTAACAAGCTAAAGAATAAAAATCCCATGATCATATCAACTGATGCAGAAAAAAACATTTGATAAAATTCAACACTCATTCATGATAAAAACTCTCAGAAAAATAGGAGTAAAAGGAACTTCCTCAACTTAATAAAGATCTACTAAAAAACCTGCAGCCAACATTATACTTAATTGTGAAAAGCTAAATGATTTTCCTACAAGACTGGAAACAAGGTAAGGAAGTCTGCTCTCACAACTCTTAGTCAACAGTGCTAGAAGTTCTAGCCAGTGCATTAAGGTAAGAAGGAAATAAAAGGCACACAGATGTGAAAGGAAGAAATACAACTGTCCCTATTTGCAAATGACCTGACTGACAACATAGAAAATTGCAAGGAATATACAAAAAAGAAAGGAAGGAAGGAAGGGAAGGAGGAAGGGAGGGAGGAAGGGAGGGAGGAAGGAAGGGAGGGAGGGAGGGAGGGAGGGAGGAAAGAAAGCGAAGAAAGGAAGGAAGGAAGGAAGAAAGAAAGAAAAGGAGGAGAAAGGAAAGAAGGAAAGAAAGAAACTCATACAACTGGTAAGTGAGTTCAGCAAGGTTGCAGAATTCAAGATAAACACACAAAAATCAATTATATTTTTATATACTAAAAATGAACACTTGGACAACAGAATTTAAACTACAATACTAAAATGGTAAATAAAATACTTAGGTATAAATCTAACAATACATGTACAGAAGGTATGTGCTTTATCTACACAATGCTAATGAAAGAAATCAAAGAAGACCTAAATAAATGAAAAGACATACCATATTCATGTCTTGAAAGACTCAACATAGTAAAGATGTCTATTTTCCCCAAATTGATATACAGGTTTGTCATAACATCCATCAAAATCTCAACAAGATTTTTTGTAGACATTGACAAGATTATTCTAAAATTTATATGTAAAGACAAAGCAACTAGATTCGCTAAAATAATTTCATAAAAGAAAAATGAAATACCAGAAATTAGTCTACCCAGTGATCAATACTATGTGGTATGGTGGAAGGATAGAAAAAAGAGCAATAAAACAGAATAGAGAAAGCAGAAATAAACCCACACAAATATGACCAACTGATTTACGGCAAACTTCATTGCTGTCTCATTTTAAGAAATGGCCACAGCCACCCCAACCTTCAGCAACCACAGCCCTAATTAATCAGCAGCCATCAACATCAAGGCAAGACCCTCCACCAGCAAAAAGATTATGACTCATCAAAGGCTCAGATTATGGCTATCATTTTTAAGCAATAAAGTATTTTTAATGAAGTTATGTACCTTGTTTTTTAGACAGAATGCTATTGCACACTTAATAGACTACAGCATAGTATGAACATAACTTTTGTATGCACTGGGAAATCAAAAAATTCATGTGACTAGCTTTATTGTGATATTTGCTTTACTGCAGTGGTCTGGAACTAAACTTGCAATATCTCCAAGTTATGCCTCTATCTAGAATATTTTTAAAATCTCTCAAGATTCAACAGTAAAAGAGCAAACAATCCAGTTAGAAAACATGGAAAAGACATTAAGAGACATTTCACCAAAGAAATATACAGATGTCAATAAACACATGAAAAGATGTTCAACATCATTAGCCATTAGAGGACTGCAAATTAAAACTGTAGTGAGATATCGCTCCACATCAAAACAACTAAAATAAAAAATACTGGTAAGGATATGAAATACCTGGATCATTCATAAATGATCGTCATAAATCATCATAAATGATGATTTACATTGCCGGTAGCAATGTAAATAGTACAGCCACTCTGGTAAAGAGCTTGGCAGTTTCTTAAAAGGCTAAATATTTTACTACCATAGCGCTCAGTAATTGCACTCCCGGGCATTTATCCCAAAGAAATGAAGAGTTATGTTGACAGACAAACCTGTACACAAATGTTCATAACTTTATTCATAGTAGTAAAAAACTGGAAACAACCCAGATGTCCTTCAATGGTAAATGCTTAAACTCACTAGTCTATGCATACCAGGAAATACTACTCAACAATAATAAAGAAGGGGACTTCCCTAGTGGCGCAGTGGTTGAGACTCCATGTTCCCAATGCAGGAGAGCCAGGGTCCGATCCCCAGTCAGGGAACTAATTCTCACATGCATGCCACAACTAATAGTTTGCATGCCACAACTCAGTCCTTGAGCCACAGCTAAGGAGCCCGCCTGCCGCAACTAAGGAGCCCACATGCTGCAACTAAGGAGCCCACCTGCTGTGTCTAAGACCCAGCGCAACCAAATAAATAAATAAATAAATAAATAAATAATTTTTTTTTAATTGCTTAAAAAAACAATAATAAAGAAGGAACTATTAACACACAGAACAACCTAGATGAATCTCCACAGAATTATGCTGAGTGAAAAATACAAATCCTAAAAGGTTATATAACATACAATTCCATTTATATAACATTTTTGAAATCACAAAATTATAGAATTGGAAAACATATTAGAGATTGACAGGAGGGGGAAGAAGTGGGTGTAGATATGATTATAAAAGGACAACATGAGGCATCCTTGTGGTGCTGGAAATATTCTGGATCTTAACAGTATCAATGCCAATATCCTGGTTTTGATATCGTACTATGGTTTTACATGATATTAGCATTGAGGGAAACTGGGTAAGGGGTACATTGGGCCATTATGTATTATTTCTTACAGCTCCATATGAATCTACAATCAACTCAAAATAGCGATCTTAATTGAAAAGATCCACAGAACTTAAAAAAAAAAAAAAAGGTAGCGAGCATAAGGAATGTTCAGGGTCAGGGTAGAAAACAAGGAGTTTTCTTGAAATGGGGTTTCTTGACATTGTTTTATAGTTATATGCATTTGATTTGAAGGTGCACCCTATTAAGGAGAAAGAAAAGACATGTTTGCCTTAAAGGACAAAACTAGGGAAAATTATAAGAGTTAGAAGAATAGAGATTAAGGCTTAATGCAGGGAGAGAGCTTTTCAGTAGTAAACAAGGGGGTGTCCAACACTGGAATGGGTTGCCTAGAGAAGAAGTAAACTTCAAGGTGATGCATTCAAGCAGGAAGGATGTTGCAAAAGGCATGACTTCATTTAGTGGAGGCTGGGCCTCATCAGGGAATCTCAAATTCAAATGCCAACAGAGAGCTTGCTAGGTAATAAACATGAACTACTAAAGCATAGTGGGAGAAAAAAATAAAGAACAATAAGAAGCAATGAGGCTATGGAAACCAAAGAGAAAATCTGCCATTCAGCTCAGGAAGATGGTTGCCTATGAGAATGCTGAGCTGGAAGAGCTAGGTCTTCAGATGTTTCAAAAGAAGCTGGGAATCTGGCTTTTTCAATGAAATCTCCCAATAATTAAAATACCTTTACTAATTTGCTTCCGATGTACAAATACTACGAAGTCTAAAACTGTGTAGTCCAAATAAAACTTATCTGGAACTTATTCTATTGTTTTAATTTTCATACTTTAAATGAGTCACCAAAAAAATGGCTTCTATCATTACATCCATGCATTTCAATTTCCATAAACCTTACATTTATATCTCATCATAGATTGATGTTTCCATGAAAATATCTTGAGCGAATATCTCATTTGCTGCAGTTCGTGTTTGATATTAAGGTAGCCATTAGGCCAGTGCTTTCCTGTTAAGTCCTGCATATGATGGCTCATTTTGGTGGGGAGGACATTTATGAAAGTTCCAGTTGTATTGCAGAATATATGATCTTTACCACATATTCAGAGATACAATGATATATCATGTTTCATGGTTCAAATTTACTTCACGAACGTCTTTTCTCCTGACATGATGGGAACTTTCTTGAAAGAAAGTGTCAAGTCTTAGATTTCCTTTTTCTGTCCTCAGTATTGCTTACCACGGTTTGGATCAAACAATAAGTGTTCAAAATGGTTAGTTCACAAGGCCCTGTGTCAGATAATATAATTGAAGATATCTCTGGCCAAAAAAGGAAAAGTTGGGATGAGCAGGCAGGAAGATTAATTCAGTCCTACCCTCTACAGACTGACCACCAGCACCATCACAACCCCCCAGCCTCTCAGCCGGCCTCTCCCTCTTAAAATTTTAACACCGTTTGTGTTTCCCCAAGAGTCTTCAGGAGCTCTCCAATAGACAGTGATTGAAGATTCCATTCGCTGTTTTGAATTTCAAAAAGAAATAAAGAAAACAATCAGACGGAATCTTTCTGTATTCCATGCATCTTATGTAACTGTGGCCTTGGGAGGAATTTGCATTGTAGGGCAGCTTAGATGGGATTTATCAACCAATAGCAGAGGTAAATGGCTCATACCTATTCCTTTCCTCTCTTTCCTTCAAATTCAAGTAGATGTTATGGTATCAGTCAGTGTCTACAATGTCTATGGTAGGGTCCTATGGCAGATGAAGGGTTTCTACAAATCAGATTGAGTAACCGAAAACATGGCAAGTGGTATTTGACAACAGAGAAAAGTAATGAATCCCCAAGCATACAGGGTCTTTAGCTTTCCATTTACCCATCAGACACTGAGATTTTGAGTTGTGAAAAAAATTTTGTGTTTAAAGAACATAAAATTACCAGAATTCAGACAATTTTATGCTAAGAAAAAAAACCACACACAAACACACACACACGCACACACACACAAACACACACACGACACCTTTGCCCATATCAAATAAAATGAGAAATTTTAAGGAGCCACCCATAAGGTCTTTGACAATCAGACATAGTACTTTTTAAAACAGGTGGTAAAGGATAAAGTTCAGCACAATTGGTGTCCAGAGAAGCCACATCAAAAACTATTTTTAAGAATGTCTAGTTCCACAAAAAGAAAAAGTGTGAGAATCAAAACCCAGTTTCAGAAATGCCCATACGCCAAGAGTGAAAGGTACTAAGCTGTTGTGTTCTGGGCACGTGCCCCCGGCAGGGCTCCTGACTTTTCAAGACAGCATGATTTTCACTTCACTGTTTCCTGAACTGACCTAGTCATGTTCTGCCTTCCCCGCCAGGAAGAATTATTTCCTTTAACTTATTTCTTTGCCTCCATCTAACTTCTGCACACTTAGTGCATTCCCTTGTCTGACTATTGCTCCAAATATGACACATCCCTTACTTTCTTCTCCACTGATGGAGGAGTTATTTGGCTTTCATGAAAGCATTTTTTAATAGAAAGACAAGAAAGGTCCGTGTCCTACCGTGTATTTCCGCTTCAAAACTCACTTCTGAGGACACAAGTTGCATTGGGTATGGTTGACCAGAATTCTGAGCATGACAGTACATAAACCTCAATACTAGGACAGTCTTCTCAGATCCTGAAATGCTGCAGAGCAGTACAAAGGAAAGAGACATGCTCTCCGCTATTTCATGTCACCTTTTAGTCCTGAAAGAACAACGGTTACCAAACAATAGACAATTTCTCTCAAAGTGCAGTTCTTTTGCTGACTCAGTGTTAGATCTAAGTCCAGTGAAAGCAATAGCACAGTATTACTTGGCCTTTTTATTTTTTTCAATCTACAGCAAAAAGTAAGGCAGTATCTTGTTTACCTGGATTACTGGACCAGCCTTTTAACTGGTCCCTAACTTCTGTCCTTGCTTCTCGCACCCCCTCCAGTTTATTCTCCAAGAGCAGCCAGAGTGAGCCTTTAAAACACATCAGATGGTAAATGTCTTCCACTCCAAATTCAACAGTTCTGACTCTCAATCGGGACTAAAGCCCAAGTTTTACCTCATCTCCTCACATACTCATCCCCCCTTACGTGCTGACCTCAACAACAGCCCTCACTCTACTCCAGCCTCAGCAGTCTCTTTGCTGTTCCTTGAATACACCAGGCAAGCTCTAGCACAAGGGCATCTGCACCAGAGGCTCCTCCGCTGCAACAACTTTCTCATAGACATCACCGCCTTTAAGACTTTGCTCAAATATCAACGTCTCAAAGACACCTGCCTCAACCACCCAATACCAGATCAAAATTAGTTTTTCTTTTATTTCTACTATACCTCCAACTCCTTTAATCCTGATCTACTTTTCATGTGTTGATATTATATATGGTCGTTTGGGTACTGTTTATAATAGAGGTCTACAAAGGCAGGGATCTTTGTTTTATTCACCCACTTAATTACCTAAAACAGTGCCTGGCATATGTGTGGTAGACACTCAATTAAATTTGTTGAATAAATTAATTAGTGGTAAATTGACTTTTTTTTTCATTGAGGAAAAAGACATATTGTTAACAAAGTAACTGTAATTCACAATTACTGAATAATCAAAAACTTTATGTTCTGAATTCAAACTCATGGACTTTTGTTTGTTTTTTCCCAGATTCATGGAAGACCCTCAATATTCAAAGCATAAAGGTAAGCTGTAAGGTTCCAGGTGAATCTGAGTTAGCAAGTGAATTGAAAATTTGGAGAGCATTTTTTAATTGCCTTCATCTAGGAAAACAAACCCACTTTTGCTCTCACACTAGTTGTCCACCCTCAGCTGCCAAGACATGGGAACTAGAATTTTGGTACAGTATCAAAATTCTCTCCTGTTGCTTGGTGCATATGTCAGTTAGTCAAACCCATTCCTGGATCTGGAGCTTTTCCTGGCAAGATGCTACGGTCAAGGGTCTGGCCCATGACCCTCACTCAGATTCCCTGGTCTCCTAGTGACGCTTTTTAGTCCTTGCTTTCTAATCTCCTTGCTCTCTGGGTTTCTTGACTGTACACACTCATGCCCTCAGTTTGTTCCTTGAATCTTGTTTGATTTTCCAAATATTGACCTATATGATAGATATAGAGATGTATCACCCAGATCCCCTTTCTCAGAAGTACTTATTGACCAGCTGTGACAAATGCGGGCAGTAGACAGTCTCCAACAGCTGGCCCCATCAGGGACTGCTTCAGCTGCAAAGGGCCATCTACCCCAGAGTCACACGCTTCCTTGAGGCAGCATGCACCCCATGATGGCGCAGTGATGGACCCGCTAAAGAGCAGTTCTTGCTCCAGACTCCCTGCAGGTTGGCCAAGGCGTTACCAGGCATGTATCACAAGCCAAACTCTCCCTCTGTCCAATCCTGCTCCCTCCCCTTTCTCTCTCCTGCTTCATCAGGACTGATCTCTAATAAACACCATGTATCCCCAAACATGATCTCAGTATCTGCTTCTGGAGAATCCAATAATAACAACCTCCAACGCTCTCAACTAATAGAAATGTCAAAATTGAGAAACGTGAAGAGATAGAAAGTGAAGTAGAATATGTACGAGTAATACTCAGGGAACAATATATGATACATGACAGACTTATCTACTGCTGAAGCAATGCTAATGACACTTATGAGTCCTCATTATAATGTTAAGAAAGCTACTTTGTTTTCTTAAGACTTTGAGCCAAAACTCTCTTCTAACTCACCCTCTGGAAAATCCTCCTTTAAGTTGATAATTCTTTGACAAAAAAAAAAAAAAATTAAAACCCATCAGTTCTGGAGATAATCGAAACATAGTTTAGGTTCTGAATAAGGACCTAAGAGAACTAAACTTACTATATCATAGAAGTTATAAGAACATCATCCTGATATTTGTACATTAATAGCATCCATTTGTCAGAAATTTACTTTCAACTATATGTCTTTCAGTTTTAAAACAATTTTAGAATAGAGTGGGCCTTTTTTATTTCTAAGATACAACGAATTTGTTAATATTTCTGACACTGGTTGGTACCACCTTCTTTTGGCTGGAATCATTTGACCCTACTTCATTGTGATATTTCCCTATATTATTCAAGGTAAAACTGCCTTTGATCCAATGTATCTAATATCTAGGAGACACCTTAGCTAGATCCAAAACCATGCATAGGCACTGCCTTCCCTTTGCCTCAGGGTGAATATAGTAGCATTTTCCATAACCTCTCTAGTCACCACACGACCCTTATGAGTGGCTGATTTCTCTGTCAAACTCATTCGGCTTGGACCCTTACGAGAGGTTCTAAATTCCAAAGGCTGCTTGTTTGAAAATTCATGAGCTTCTCAATGATGCAGTTCCTTTTTTGGCCGCCCCACTGCTGGGTTAGTTCAGACAACAAGCTGCTTAGGGATGGATAATTTTTCATTTTGGCTGCCAAAACCTATGTGGTGGGGTGGGGTTGGTATCACACTGCTATTGTAGAATTTTCAGAAGTTTGGAAAACAGAGAATTTTATTTTTTGTTTTGTTTTGATATAGGACATTTTGACAATGGCTTTGGCAGTGATACAAAAATCTCCATGCTTGTAAACCAGAATAACATTTGCAGCCATCTGGCTTGCATGTAGCACCCTCCGAGTAGGATAGATATAAAAGCAGTAAGCAATTAAGAGGTTTAAAGTGGTTTTCCCATTAGCTTCTGAACTGAACTATCCCATGATAAAGATATAATAGGTAATGAAAGGGTTGCTGATTCTTCATCAGCACACTTCCCATCATGATAAAAATTGTCTGACGCCTCCATTATTTCTTAATTTCTCAATCTCCCTTCACTATCACCACCATGATTTACCTAGGTTTCTGGACTCAGATTTTCCTTTTGTCCTAAATATAACATCCCCAATCATGACAAACCACAAAAATCCATTAAAAGATCCACTATATGCCCAGTCATGTTTATTATTCTCTCTTCTGAATATGACTAAGGCTTGATTCCAAAGAACAGAGGAAAACTCTTAAAACAAAAACATATGAATTGCTGGCTTTTAATTTTAAGTTTCAGGGCTTAATCTTTATATGATAAACATTAGATATTTTATTAGGATAGTTTTAAACAATAAAACACAGAAGAAAATTTTGATCCTTGAAACTGAAAAGACATAGCTCCTTTAGACCAGGAATTACTCCTTTTGACCTCTTTAAAATTATTCAAAGGTATTTATTATAATATCTACACATACCAAGATATATAAATAGCACCACCGACTTGGAGTCTTGTCAATTTCCAGTACAATAATAGGAAATCAAAGTTATCCAAAGCTCTAGAAGCAAAGTGTGAGCAGTTGTGCTGAAAGTAAAGAGTAAAGTGAGGTAGGATTTGAGAAGAGATGCTTATTTTCCCCCATTCAGCTCGCTCCTTAGAATTCTATCCTGCCTGTCCAGGAAACGTGATCTGCTAGTAATCTGCAGAAGAGGCTTTGTGCTGTCACATATTTTGCACATTTTACATAGAGCAACATATTTTTATGCAAGGCTTTCAGAGATTTCTCACTTAGTTGTCAAGTTCGGAAAACCCAGAGCTGGAAGAGATCAGACAGGAATTTTCCCAAACAAATTAGCATGTTGCAGGATGATGTAAATGGCAGCATGAATTTCCCCTGTGCTTCAGCACGTTTTGCAGCACAGCTAAGACATTAACAAGTGATGGTTTCATGCACTTGGGCTAGTGATTTACAAAGTTGCTTCCTGATTTAATAGGGTGCTAGAAAGGATTGTTGTTATACCAACTAAAAGAATCATAAAATGGTAATGAATGTTATGAAACTTCATGAATATTTCATATGAAGACAGGCTGTCAGATTTATCTGGAGGTTAAAGAGCACATAGGCCATAAATCAGGCCCAAGATGGAGTTGCTTGAAGTTCGTAGTTGGTGAGTACTATTTACATGTTAGGCAAGGCTATCTGTGGGTGTTTATTACTTTAGTGACACGTTAGAACCCAGTTAACCTAAGATAAAGAAAAAAACTTCAGGTTTAAGATAGAGCACTTTAAAAAGAATCAGCAAAGTTTTCTGGGAAGCGTTAGGGTATTTTTTGGAACAAAATTGGCTTTATTGTAATTTCCTTATTTAATGTATTAAGTATTCAAAACTATAATCAGTATTCAATAAAAAGGTATCACAAGGGTATTAAACTGGTGCAATAAAATGGAATAATGAGCATAAGCATGTTCTTTAGCTATGAACTGTACATATAACCATCATTTATATTAAACCTTTAATATATCATCAGTTTCAAGGCAATTTCTGATTTGAAATATTTATGGTTAGTTTAAAATTCACTAGTTATTTGTTAGATAGGTGTGTTTTATTTCTTCCAATAGAACAACACCAACAAAAAAATGCTTCCCCAGGTTACATTAATGACATAGAAGTGAAATTTAGTTCAGTGATTGTGGGATTTCCCATCTAGCTCTCTAACTAGCTGAGAGCAAGCCCCTTACTGCCTGTAAATTTTTTCCCTTTTCTATGTTTTTCAAGTACAAGAAATGTTATTTAAATATAACATTTAAATGTTATATTTAAAGGAGATGATCCTTCTGAAAATCTTTTATTTATCTGGCAGTGGAAATAGAAACCGAACAGCTCATTCATTCATTTGATCAGTCACTCAGCATAATTTTGAACGCTTACTATGTGACATGTACCTTGCTAGGTGATGGGGATGAAATTGCAGATGATTAAAACACGGTCCCTACCTGTAGAACATTTTGCTTCAAAAGATAAGTAAATAAGAAATTATAAAAAGTGTGACGGCTGACATAATAGGGGCTGTTATGAGAGCACATGGGAGGGGTACATGCCCTAGAGTTTAGGGGTCAAAGATGGCACCTTGGAGAAAAGAATATGTAAGGTCAGAACTATGTAAACAATGAGTAAAGTCCTAGGGAAGTAGGGTGTAGACTAGGAGAGAAAAAACATGATCTATCAGAGGAGCTGAGGTTAGCTTGCAATGGTTGAAGTGTATTGAATGTATGCTTTTTGGGGAGAGGATGGGAAGTTGGGGAGGGAAGCAAAGGAGGGCATAGACCATGCCTATAAACCCTGCAAGGAGTTTAAACTCTACCCCAGGGCAATGGATTTCAGCAGTGTACTGATATCAATAGATCTCCATTTCCTCTTGTTTAAAGTTATATTTCTTGTTTGGTAGAGGAAATGTTTTATACTTCTACTCTTCACACTAAAATGAAAATCAAGAATTTGATCAGATGTTTTAAGTCAGTGACTGATGGGTTTTGAAAGTAACTCCATAAAAAGAGTTGAGGGGGAGGGGGAGGGAATCAAATTATTTTTGTAAAAAATGTTGAACATCACCAATGCTCTTGAATGGTGGAAAAGAGGGTGATTAAATAAATACACATCTCTAAGAATAAAGTAAGATTGGGGTAATTACCCTGAAGAATCTCCTGGTAAGAATGGAGTTCCAGAGGGAGATAAAAAGATATCTTTATGAAGGACTTAAAAATAAAAATTATCCTTCATTTTAAAGAAGAAAAAATAGCTTACATTCTAAAGAAATCATTCCCATGCTTGTCTGCATCTTCATCCTGTTCAATACTTAGAATATGTTGTTTTAAAATAATAACTAATATTGATTAAGGAAATGCAATGTGTCATCCTTAAGTGTTTTACATATATTTGCTTGTTAAAACTAAATGTTTTACATATATTAGCTTACTTAATCCTCATTTTAAAAACTATATAGTAAATACTATAATTATCTCAATTTTAAAGTTGAGGGAATTAGGCACAGAGTCAAGTAATGTGTCTATGTCATATAGTCAGTGAGCTTCAGAGTCGGGATTTGAACCTAGGCAGTCAGACTCCTAACCACAACGGCAAGCCCCAGTGTTCTCAGTTGTGACATATTACATAGTCACTCAGTTTACAGTTTTCATGGTAATAATCAATGGAAAGTATCATCTAAAAGAAAAAACTGTTCTCATTTACCCTTTGAATATTCTTTTTTGTCTATTTATAAGGGAGTTCATATTTTGAAGAAGAAGAAAATTCTAATTTGATTTTCTGCAAGGCAAACGTACATTTGCAGATTTGACACTCATAGCAATGTATTTGCCCACTGCTGATTGATGAATAAACTTTGAGTTCTTACTTTGGTACTGGTGAATGGTAAATGCATAGAACACATGAGATCACTTATAAGGGAATAAATAATTTTTAAAAATTTCTTTCACAGAATATATCACACTGAACTGTCATTCACATTACCCTAAACTGAGTTATAATGTTATTACCTAGTAGATGTCACATCCTTCATTCAAAATGGAAACTGTGCTTTTAACTTCCAGAGGAAAACACCCTACATGTTTAAGCTGATCTATAGGGCATAATACCAAAGCCTCCCCAATACAAAGAGTCATTTGTCCAATTGTCTGACCTGCTCCAGCCTAGTGAATAAGGACAGCATAGGATGACAAAAGGTTTCCAGCAGAAACGGATTTATAGTCAGAATCAATTTCCTGTGTTTTCCTTCATTTTGAATGAATACAAAGAATAATCTTGCTTCTAATACAAATGCAGCAAACTGAGCCATTAAATTGACAGTGTGATCTATCCCACTTCACACTGCTTTATAAGCAAAATGTATCATTCTCAGGAGTTTTCTCCTGGTTAAATAATTGTAAGAAATATATCTCTTGCCATTACTTTTATTGATAAAACACAGCATGTCATCTTAATTCATCCTTCCACTGCTCTATTTTATCATCTTCTACCGAGTGATTGGGATTCTGATCACCCTGTGTTCTGCTCTCAGATTGAAAGCCTCTATCTACTCATCTGTTATTCTTCACGAAGCAAAGCTCTGGTGTATCATCTGTTTTCTCACTGAATCTTCACCAGAGATTCACATGCCAGCAAGCAATAACCTTGGGGTTCTCTTAGAAATCCTCGAGGGTCCCTGCTATGTCTGGGCTTGAAGCTAACAGAATTAATGGACAAAGTGCTGTTATTCGATTTTCATTTCTGAATTTGATTTGGGGTCCATGAGCTTGGTGGAGTGCTGATAATGTTTTAGCGATCTTTGAAGCTAGTCATCACTTGCTGAAAGGTTTAGAAGGCTGGAAGCTTTAATTGCATATCTTAAATTTTATTCTTTCTCTTTTCCTCCATTGATGTTCAAATAAGATCACATCTTAGTTTAATCTTAGAACACAAAGAACACTTATTTTGTCTCAATCAGGTATTCTTAGGAAATTTTCCACTTCTAATAACAAATGATGATTTAGAATTTCTAGTCTGAAATTGGCATCAGTTTGAATTGTTTTTTTATTTCTTGATGGAATTTGCTGAATTTTTTTTTTATCCACATAGTTCAAATTACTGAGGAAAGGTTATAAATGAATTTAAATCAGAAGCAGGTTTTGGTCATGACACAAGTCAAAAGAAATATATAGCCTAGAAAATTTATGGATATTGATCATTTTTATAATTAGTCATAACTGATGCTAAAATACAAACTGTATACTTTAAACTGGTTTATCTGTGTGTATTAACACATAAACATGTATACTTGTAAATACTTAGACATAATATTCATATATATATATATATATATATACACACCATGGTAATAGAATTTTTTTCAGGTTTCTTTTTCTTCAGCTTTACTGAGGTATAATTGACAAATAAAATTGTAAGATATTTAAAGTGTAAATCATGGTGACTTATGTATACATTATGAAAAGATTCCTTCCACCTAGTAAATTCACATATCCATCACTTCACATATTAATCTTTTTGTGTAAGAGAGAATATTTAAGTTCTACTCTCTTAGCAAATTTCAATTATAAAAAATAGAATTTTAAAGTCAATATTAGGAGTAATGAGCCATCTACTGTTTCATTACCCATTACTGGAAAGCAATCCACTCAAAACTTCGTTTAAAACAACGGTTTATTATTTTTAAAAAGTCTCTCAGTTGTCCAGACTCAGCTGGGAAATTCTTCTGCTTCATGTAGTAGCATTGGCTGCGTTCACTCACTCAGATGCAGTCAGCTGAAGACTGAGCTTGACTGGAAGGTCCAAGAAAGCTTTACTCATAAGTCTGGCACTTTGATGTTCTCTACGGGGTTGCTCCACATGGACTTCCTCACAACACGGTGGTCTCAGGATAGTCAGATTCTGCATAGCGGCTGGCTTCAAAAGGAATAAAGTAGAAGCTGCCAGTCTCCTTAAGGGCTAGTCCTAGAACTGGCATAGCATCACTTGAGCTCCATTCTATTGGGCAGAGCAAGTCACAAGCTCAGCTCAAATTCAAGAGGAAGGGAGAGACTCTACCTCTTGATTGGTAGAGCAACATGAATACAGAAGAAAGGCAGAAATAGATGGCCATCTTTGGAGACTATCTAGCACACATAGCAAAATTTAAGTTTCAAGAGTCTATTTTAAAAATTGGACAAGAAGTACTCTCATCCTTCTTCATTATACTAGACAATAACTGGTTTTTCTAAAATATTAATCTATGTAAAGTCCATGTAACACTGTATGTTTAAAAATTCAGGGATTAATCTGCCTGTGATCTTTTAGGGACATTTACTGATTTTAACACTGAAATCAACCCTCTTATTTAAAACTTATTGCCTTTCCCTCACTGTGCTTCCAATTTTCAATAGACTTTTCTTCTTCAGTTAACATTTTCCCCTGGAATACAACTGGAAACCAAGGAGAAAATGAAAATTGAAGGCAAACGTATAATTTGTTTACACGTATGACCTACTCAATCTAGTCAAAACCAATCATCCATCCAGGAGGTCAGTAGGTACCGTGGAGTCTGAGAAGTTGCCAGGCAGTGTTTCTCTCTATCCATCTCACTCAAAGTAGCTCCAGTTTTCAGTTATCCACACCAATGGGTTTCCCAATTGACAAGAGTAACTAAGAGGTAACTTTACATTTAATAAGCATTTAATAAATGTCAATCACAAAATATATTTAAAAAATATATCAAAGAGAGTCATCCTAGTTCTTTTGTGTAAAAACACTGATCAAGGTCCCAATACATGCTAGGCATTAGGAATATATATGATCTCCTTTTCAAAGTTTCAGAAAGCTAGGAAAACATAAAATACTGCCTCAGGTTTCTGGTTTTGTTTTTTTTAATCTTTAATTTAATAATATGAACCAATATGACCTCTCATCAAAGTTTCCATTTATAATGCTTTCAGTATCCTCAAGTGAGATTAAACCAAATAAAAATGCTGGATTGAAATAAGGATATTTAACAATAAAAGGTTTCTAAATTAAAGACAGGATGATTTTAGGGACAGTTTTCTCATCTGCAGATCAGAGGTTTGAAAGATATAAATTTCACACAGAAAAGTCCTCTGTAGGTTACTACAAAGTGAGACTGTCAGCTCCCACAAGATATGAGTGATACATGGAGGCTTTGGATTATTGATTAATTCAGTACATAATTACTGAGCACCTATGTGCCAGCTTTGTGCTGGGTATACAATGGAAAGCAAAAAAGATGCAATCTCTGATTTTACAAAGCCTCCTGTCTAGCGGTAAATACAGACATGCAGGCAGCTACAAACTAGTGTGATATATTTTAGAAGTGAGTAATATGAAGTTCTGTGGGAGCACACAGTAGGGTCCTCTACTCTAGGGCTGGGGAATCAGGAATAGGCTCAGCAGAAAAGGATGAGCATAAATGAGTTAAATGAAAGTTTGGCGGTGGGGTATGAGTGTTCCAGGCAGAGGGAATAGAATGTGCATAGGCCCAGAGTTAAGAAAGGATGTTCTCTTCTGGGAACAGAACATCCTTATGTCCAGCAAAAGCACTACTCTGAGAGGAAATTGTTGAATGAGAGTGCAGCTTAAGCAGCAATGCTGCTGATTCCTGAGGAGTGGGAAAGGGGGATTTTAGTTATGTAGGCCCATTAACATCCCTATTCTAAAGAGTTCCATTTATAGAATACACTGTGTATGTTTTTAGCTTTGAACAGCATGTGTATATGTATATGAGCATAACACACACACATGCACACACACACACACACACAAAAGGGGAAGAAAACATATCAACATGTTAACCACGCTGGATGGTGGAATTACAGATGATTTTTTTCTAAATTTGCTACTTTATACTTTTTTTTGTATTTTCAAAATTTTATACAATACCACACACAAACAGTATACTTAACAGAAAAACATCACTGTTTAAATGTAACATAACATCTGAATATAAATACAAATGCTGTTTCTGAATCTTTTTATAAATCTTCCATTTCTAAGGGACATTCTCTATGCAAGCATGCTTTATGTTTTTTAATAAAAAACATTTTGTATTTGGAGACAGTTGAATTGAGTGAGTAACTAACTTTAGAACTGGATTCTTTAAAAGAACAAAAGCAATATTAAGAAACACAGCAAAATGGATTAAAGACCTAAGTGTAAGGCCAGACACTATCAAACTCTTAGAGGAAAACATAGGCAGAACACTCTATGACATAAATCACAGCAAGATCCTTTTTGACCCACCTCCTAGAGAAATGGAAATAAAAACACAAATAAACAAACAGGACCTAATGAAACTTAAAAGCTTTTGCACAGCAAAGGAAACCATAAACAAGACCAAAAGACAACCCTCAGAATGGGAGAAAATATTTGCAAATGAAGCAACTGACAAAGGATTAATCTCCAAAATTTACAAGCAGCTCATGCAGCTCAATAACAAAAAAACGAACAACCCAATCCAAAAATGGGCAGAAGACCTAAATAGACATTTCTCCAAAGAAGATATACAGATTGCCAACAGACACATGAAAGAATGCTCAACATCATTAATCATTAGAGAAATGCAAATCAAAACTACAATCAGATATCATCTCACACCGGTCAGATTGGCCATCATCAAAAAATCTAGAAACAATAAATGCTGGAGAGGGTGTGGAGAAAAGGGAACACTCTTGCACTGTTGGTGGGAATGTAAACTGGTGCAGCCACTATGCAGAACAGTATGGAGGTTCCTTAAAAAACTAAAAATAGAACTACCATACGACCCAGCAATCCCACTACTGGGCATATACCCTGAGAAAACCATAGTTCAAAAAGAGTCATGTACCAAAATGTTCATTGCAGCTCTATTTACAATAGCCAGGACATGGAAGCAACCTAAGTGTCCATCATCGGATGAATGGATAAAGAAGATGTGGCACATATATACAATGGAATATTACTCAGCCATAAAAAGAAATGAAATGGAGGTATTTGTAATGAGGTGGATGGAGTTAGAGTCTGTCATACCGAGTGAAGTAAGTCAGAAAGAGAAAAACAAATACAGTATGCTAACACATATATATGGAATCTAAGGGAGAAAAAAAAAAAAAAAAAAAGGCCATGAAGAACCTAGTGGCAAGATGGGAATAAAGACACAGACCTACTAGAGAATGGACTTGAGGATATGGGGAGGGGGAAGGGTGAGATGTGACAGGGTGAGAGAGTGTCATGGACATATATACACTACCAGATGTACAATAGATAGCTAGTGGGAAGCAGCCACATAGCACAGGGAGATCAGCTCGGTGCTTTGTGACCACCTAGAGGGGTGGGATGGGGAGGGTGGGAGGGAGGGAGATGCAAGAGGGAAGAGATAAGGGAACATATGTATATGTATAACTGATTCACTTTGTTATAAAGCAGAAACTAACACACCATTGTAAAGCAATTATACTTCAATAAAGATGTTTAAAAAAAAAAAAAAAAAACACAGAAAAGTATACATTTTAACCATGTTTCCTACTCATAGAACATAATCCTTAAATTCAGTAAATATGTTTTATATATATTTTATGTATTTTTTCACATAAAATTTTCATATATGTGTGATTTGAATCATAGCACAAATTATTTTGAACATGCTGTGAATATCCTAAACATTGCTAAAATTCATCTCTTATACAAAACATAAGACATAAACAGAAGTTAACATTTTTCTAATTCTAACAGTTTTCTGTTCATTAGTCACCCCACACAACGTTTTCCCCATTATTTATTTGTAAATTCTACTTATCAAACTCAAATCCACAAGACCATCACATGGTTCAGAATTTAAACTCAGAGTAGACAGGAAAACAAACTCTTGTTTAAACCTGTGTGTATGCGTGAGACCACAGAAGATGCACACAGAATAAATGCATCTGGTGACAACTGCAATAAAGATGGCAAGAGTGATACATTTCCTCGAAAGGCAATAAAAATACAAAGTGCTTTGTCCTCCTAGTTCCATTTCTCAGAGCTGAGTTTATACCGTTTTCCATAATTCCAGGCATGACTGTCAACACAGAAAGTGAATAATCTAGTCTTAGCTCACACACAGACCTTCAAAAGCCCCTGGCATACTCAGAACATCAAAATTTATAACTTAATTTGTTTACTTTAAGGAAACTCACTTGGTTATCAAATATGAAGTGTTTTATAGCTAAGATTAAAAAAGAAGAAAACCTAAGATGCCTGAATTATTAATTATCCAGTTTACAGTTTAAGTCTTTACTTGGCAAAACAATTCACTTTTCAAAGATTGTTATAACAAGTCTTAGGCACAGCTAGAGCAAACATTTGTGTTTGTATTAAATCTGGCTATTTCCACATATGCTCACTGTGACTTCAGGAACAGAGCCAGAGGGAGAAAGGCCAGCAGTCATTCATTTACATTGCGCTGATAACAGTGATTTGGGTTGGTAGGCTAGCTGTGTCAAACGAAACACTAATATCACTATTTATAACTTGCCTTTTTCCTGCCTTAAATCTACTGAAGACCTTGTCATATTTATCTTTAGGCTATTTTTGTGAGGAACACAAGCATCAATTAAAAAAAAGAAGAAGAAGAAGAAAATGTTAGGTTTCTGTATTCCTGTTCAAGTAGTGTAGTTCCAATTAAGAAAAATATCATAGGTATTTGAAGTTCCCAAACTGATATCCCCTGACTGGACAAGAAAAGGTGTGCCAGTTATGAACTTTCTGTGTAGCTGCCACGAAATCAAAAGTGTGACTTACAGATTGAAGACAGGAAGAATGACCAAATCCAAAGTAGACTGATTGGATTCGCGACAATGCTCTGCTGTCTTATTCTCCTACAATAGGACATCTTGTTCCAGTCCCTGAAAGTCTAGCGGAGAAAACAGAGCTGTGGCTCACTGACTGCATGGTAACTGGAGAGGTTAAAGGGATCTGGGGGTTTATCTGCACTATTTCCCTTCCTTGAAGCAGACTACCACCCAAACCATGCTGGGAATGGTACACGCCACGAGTGGTAGGGCAGGTGACTTTTAGTGATGGAGTCTAATGAATCCAAACCCATGTGTTCAACTAATGTGTCTTAGCACTTAAAATCACATTTTTGTATGTCATTCTTAGAAACTAAAAAAAATAATAATGCCTCTAAGATTTCCTTCCCTCCTTCCTTCCTTCCTTTTTGATTTTCTGAACTAAATAAACTTAATTCTTTCATAAAATCTTTCAGACGATTTACCACACAATCATATTTTATGTTCAACAACTTGGCTTGCCCAATAAAAGTTTCAAGTAGTAGAATGGGCACAAGGGCCATAAGAGTGAGTTCAGATGCTTTCAGATGGAGTGATGCAAGCTTCATCCAGTCATGAAGGCCACTTGTAAATAGAAAGATGCAGACTAGAAATTGTAGAATAACAAACCATTTCAAGCAACGGATCAAAAAGAAATATATAATGTACATGAGGCATGAGTTATAGAAGTCACTCTCAAATTTTTGTGCCTCAAAATAACCAAATGCATTAATAAAAATGCCTATTTCCAGAGTCCCCATCCCCAGAGATGGAGCCCAGGAATATGCATTTTTAACTAGTACCAAGGTAGTTCTGAAGCAATTGGTCTATGGACCACACTTCAGGAAACATGAGGTAAGAGTATATATTCTACTCCTAAGAAAAATCTATAATAAAATATTCATTCAAAAATGCCCTATGCCCAAAAGATTTAGCAGAAGATAGGGCAGAAAATAACATGCCCTCATGGAACTTATGCTCCTACCTGTTGACTACAAACAATTGGAAGAAAAATATGGCTACATACAAAAAACCTTGATCGTTTTTATTATATACTTCATTCCTGATTTTCCCTTTCAATATCCTTTACACAGTATAAAATGTAAACTATGAGAATAACTTAGAAACAAGATTTACTTCATATATTTTTAAATTCATGTCCAGTGATAAGTCTCCAGTGATGAAAGAAAATATAGTAAAATATTTCATTAGTACCTCATTAAATATTATGATAATTTAGAGTTCTATTAAGAGATAGCAGGCTAGGACACCCACCACACTGAATCAGGTTGAACTGAGCTGCTTCACTTGGTTCTCTTGGTAGGTGTGGAATCACGTGGTTTGGGTGAGGGCTTCCATGGGCTTGGATTAGGTGGTTGGGAGCCCTTAACGAGAGACACCTAGGGAGACATTATTGACAACTCAGGAAGCCTGGTGGTTATCTAGTCAATCTTGACCTCTAGAAGCTTTCAGTTGAGCTGGGGGCCCTAAATTTTAAAAATTAGATGACAATAATACTAAGTAATGTGACAGAGAAAAACAAAAACAAAAACTACTTTAGGAATTGTACAAAAGAAGAGATTAGCATAGTCTGGAATAGGAGAAAATATCTTGTGGAATACATGGCTTAAAATAGGCACTAAAAGACAGATAGAATCAAATAGATAGAGGGGTATCCACTATGAACATAGTATGAGTACCAGGGGAGGGACCAAAATAGTCTGAAGAGAACTAATAATTTTGGAATTTCAGGAAACAACATTAGACAGAAAGACTCAACCCAGATAAAAGCAGGCCTGGAGGGACTTCCCTGGTGGCACAGTGATTAAGAATCCTCCTACCAATGCAGGGGACACGGTTCGATCCCCGGTCTGGGAAGATCCCACATGCCACAGAGCAAATAAGCGCGTGCGCTACAACTACTGAGCCTGCATGCCACAACTACTGAAGCCCACGCGCCTAGAGCCCGTGCTTTGCAACAAGAGAAGCCACTGCAATGAGAAGCCCACGCACTGCAATAAAGAGTGGCCCCCGCTCGCTGCAACTAGAGAAAGCCCACGCACAAATAAATAAAATAAATTAAAAAAAAAAAAAAAAAAAAACAGGCCTGAAAATCCGGATCAATAGCAGCAATTACTATTTCAGGTTAAAATGAAAATTCAAACAGATGTTGACAGCATTGGATTTGTAATTCCCATCGCTATTCTGATACCAGATAAATCCTCGAATATAAACTCGGAATCATGAAGAAAAAACTATTATGAGCACGGGCCACCTTATTGCAAGTTGTCCTACTGTCTATTTGGCTAATACAACATTCATTCTCTTACATATGGCCCAGAACTGGGAAGGAAATTTTTCTGTTCAAAATGAACTAATAAAATTTTCCATATATTAGAGAGTGTATTTGTCCCTACAAGTACATCTACTTATACATGAGGGAATTTGAAAAGCCAGTGAGCATATCCAACCATCTCTGACAGAAAAATTATATAACTATGACATCTTGCATACAAATTCAAATGCTTAACGCCAAGGCACTTGTATTTGAATTTCATGTGTTTGAAGAGATGAATACTGTGTGTTCACAGATTCTTTTTATGTTTTTAGAGAATAAAATGGATCACAAATCTATCCACATTCCTTAATTCTTACAAAAGAGATTCCTTGTAAAGATAAAGGCCTTTATTTTGTTTCAGAAGTTACCCAGCAAAGATTTTCATTTGATTGCAAACTATTACCAAATGTTTCCAGGTACTTTGTAAATATATGGCCCTAAGAGATAAGGGATAAGGGGAAATAAGGGGAGAAATGTGAACAGTCATGCGTGGACCTATCCTAAAAGAATCTATAGCCTACAAAAGGAAATAAGATACACACAAACATACACTCATGCACACTATAAAGTAAAAGGTGATGAATACAAAAAGATGAAGCAGGATGATATACAAAAAAAGTATGGACTTTAAAGTCAACCAACACTGGATCTGATTTTCAGCTCTTCCAATGTGACTTTGGACAAGTTATTTAAACAATCTGGTTTAATTTCCTTTTTTGCTATAGAATGGGTGAAATAGTACATACCTTATATAATTGTTATGGTGACTGAATAAAGTAATGTGTACATCATGTAACTCAGTGCCTAGGCCCAAGAATCTGCTCTATAATAGTGACTATGGTCATTATAAGAAGAGAACTAATAAAGTACCATCAAATTTCAGAGCAAGTAGAAATAATTTTAAGAAACACTATAGAGATAAAATTTATAAAACTTGTGGGAGTAAAACTTATTAGAGGTAAGGGGAAGGGAGGCAAGGTTGATGAAAGTTTTCAAGACAAGTATATTAAAAAGTGGTGGTGGTGACATTAATAAAAATAAAAACAAGGATGCAGGAGGATGAGGAGATTAACCAATGATGGGAACTGCTGTTTACAGAAAAGGACATCACTATTCTTTACCCATCTTGCATTTAACCAGGTATTTTTCTGACGTTTAGAAATAGAAAGAACATGAAAGTCCTTTTCCCATGGGTCTATTTTAAGCAATTTAAATTACATGTTCAGCAAAAGTGCTTGATACTATATGAGATGTACTTTTATAAATCTTCACTTGCACAGGCCTCCTCGGACCATGCAGCTGGTTCAGAATCACCTGACTATGCAAGAAAGTGACTTTGACAGATTTGAAAGATCTGGCTGCTGAAGAACAAATCTTATTGTACGTACCCACCTAACCAAAAATGAATCCAAAATTTCCAAATCCTCCATACTAAAAAAAAAAAAAAAGACAGTCTTCAAATATAAGATGATGTAAGCTTAGGTTGGAAGCTGTTTGAATGATGAAATCCTCTATTACATGAAGAGATCTACAACAAACAGAAAAACCCTCAGGTGGTTTCACAGAGCACCAGTGACTTTCGACTTGGTAACCTCCAGTAATGCTGAAAAAGGTAAGTTAATGAGTAAAAGGATTTTTCTATTCCTTGCGGGTAGGTTCTTGGTCTACATCCAAATGCTTCATATATTTTGCATTCTTTAATTTTTCTTTAGAGGAGCTTAGCACAATTATCTTAAAATTATTCAAAATATAAAGCTACTTTAAAATATTTCCTCCACTGTGTTAATAGAGAAAACACTCATGTCTGAACAAACCTTAGTAACCCATCCAGGAAATAAATGAACTGACTGATTATATGAACAGTTTTTCCCACAGGAAGTTGGCTAACTGGGTTGACTCTGCCAGGTCACAGCAAATAAAGGCAGATCCTACAGCAGACTGTTTAACCTCCAGAAAAAGAAAGTACCTTTTTGAAAACACACTGCATTTATTTAGTCTTTGGAATTCATCCTAAAATAAATATGATCATTTTCTTGTTTTTCAGCTTTCCTGAAAGTAATATGCATAGCTCTTTCTAACTGTAGTTTTTTGGATAGAGTTCTGAAGCTGTCTAGAATCATACCTCTTCCATACTTAAAAATGAAGTAATATAGTCATGGAGCACACATCCATAAAACTACGGGATATAACCCTCCAGCAAGTGTTAAACATTCTTTGGAAATGTGGCTCTATAGGAAAGTTCTCCCCAAGAAAAAATCTCTTATCTCATGTAGTATGTTGAGGAGAGTCCTTTATATTTTGATTTAACATTCATTAGTTCCTTTTACAGAAAATATGAAAAAAATAGAATAAAATTGTTTACAATCCCACAGCACACATAAACTCTGGTGATATTAAAAACAGAAAAAACAAGATAAATAATATATGCAAATGGGAAGAAATTTCAAATACTACTGAAAGGTATAAAATTAAGAGTCTCCTTCTCATCCCCAGTTCCAAACCCTTTTTGTAAAGGTGGAAAGTGTTAACAGTTTCTTACACATCCTCCAAGTAAATAATTGGCATATCCACTATACTAATCTTTAAAAATGTTTAGACCAAAGAATCATACAAAACAATTATCATATACTTTGCATTTTTTATATATACCTTGGAGATCTTTCCTAATGAGCACGTATAAGAAAACTGTTCCATTTCTTTAAAAGAGCCAGGTGGTGTTCCAGTGTGCGTGAGTCATAATTAATTAATAGTGTCCTCAATTGATGAACATTTAGGCTGTGTCCAATTTTGTTTTGTTTTGTTTCATTTTTCAATTACAAATAATACTGCAGTAAACACACTGCACATAACCTGAGGAATGATCATGAGCATATGCGTAGGAAAAATTTCCTAAGTCAATTGCCTGGACAAACAGTATGTTCACTTCAAGTTTTCATAGATATCACTAAATTGTCTTCCAAAAGATAAGACCAATTTATATTCCTAATATCTGTATGAGAATGTCTGATTCCTCCTGCCTCACCAGACTTCACCAAGAGATGCTGAGATCCTAACCCCCACTACCTGTGAATATGACTTATTTGGAAATACGTCTTTGCAGATGATCTATTTCAGATAAAGTATTAGGGTGGGCCCTAATCCATTATGACTATGTCTTTAGAAAAAGGGGAAATTTGACAAGAGACAGGCACACAGGGAGAACGCCATGTGAAGATGAAGGTGGAAATTGGGGTGATGCACTGGGGCAAGCCAAGGAATGCCAAAGATGTGGCCGCCTGTGAACCACCAGAAGCTAGGGGAGATGCACGGGATAGATGCTCCCCTACAGCCCTCAGAAGAAACCAACAATGCCCACACTGTAAGCAGTTACATCCCTGGAAAGAGAACCAGGCATGGCTTTCTTGACAGAAGAGAAGCCATTGTTGGTTTAAGACATTTGTGATCTAAGCCTGGCCACAATGCTTGCCCTTGAACAGGTCTCAGTAATAATGATCTTAAGGGGACAAAAGAATGCAGAATAAAATGACTGTTATCAGGCAAGAGATGTAACAATAGCAAAGGTACTAATCGGTTGTAAAGACTCCCACTTCTGTTTCCATGGTAAAGATTAGCCTGACTCACTCAACCACCAGATCAACTGGAACCTAAGGGAGGATAATGTTGACTTTTTCTGACCCTCTTGACTTCAATCAACTAAAGCTTGGACTCTGTCAACCACCCAAGCCCCTTTGTGAGTATGCATGTACCCTTAGCTTAAAACTTCCCCAATTTTACTGTTTGGGGAGACACTAATTTGGGAAAGATCCCTGGTGTTCTCCTTACTTGCTGCAAGTAATAAATCCTTCCTTCTCCCCACCTTTGACTTGGTTGTGTCTTTTGGCTCAACACCCACCAAGAGGTAAACCCAGTTTTTGAGTAAAAACAACATAATCTGAGACTTCTAACACCTCCAGAACTGTGAGACAATAAATTACGGTTATTTTAAGCCACTCATTTTGTGGTAGGTGAAAATAATATCTCAGTTTTTGATTTGCCCCTAATTTACCCTTTCTCTTCACCTACCCTCAAACTTTTTCATTTTTATGTCTCTCCCAACACCCTAGTGTAGTATCTTGCATGCAATAAATGTTGATAATAATTTGCTTAGTGAATAATTACATGCTATAAAAGATAGGCTAGTAAAAGGAAAAAAAAATTTATAGGTGAAATGGTAGGCTACTGTTTTGATTGGCATTTCTTTGTGAGTGAAGTTGAGCATCTGATTATATTATTATTTTTCCTTTGTAATTTTTTTTTGTCCTAAAGGTACTTCTTCATAGTCTATGCCTATTATTCAACTGAATTATGCATTTTTATTATTGATTTATACATATCTATAATAAACAAAAGAAATTGTCAGTTTGTTATACATGTTGCAAATATAGTCCCAGATTCCAATTTGTTTTTTAATTTAATGAAAGCACTTTATACTAATTCTTTTATATTATAATATTTTTATGCTGTTACATAGCCAAATCACTCAAACTTTTCCTGTAGGCTTTTGGGGTCTGTGTCTTACTTGGAAACTTCTTTGTACTTTTAACTTATAAGTAAATACAAACCTATTTTATGGTTCTAGTTTTTACATTTAAATATTGATTTATATTATATATTCAGTGAAACCATTTTTGTCAAAAAATGTTTCATAAGGTTCAACATAATGACTTCTTTCTCAGTGGAAGTGAGGTATTATTTGATCTGTTTACTTTTGCTTAATGGCTAGCCAGGTCCCAATACTATTTGATGTATAAACTATTGTTTCTCTAATGACTTTTAAATAAAAACAACCATGATAAATATTTAGGTCAATTTCTGTTTTATTTTTTAAATCTGTGTATTCTTATTTCTAATTCATTTTATTTTTATAATTATAAAATTCATCACCCCTCATTATAACTATGGTAGAGAATATTCCAACATGTTTAGATAAATGTATTATTGCAAATGAACTTAAGAATCGATTGATCAACTTCCCCTTTCCCCTCCCATCTCCCTCTCCAATTAAAAAAAACAAAAATGAATTTGGATTTTGATTGAGTTCACACTAAATTTGTATAATCATTGTTGGGAAACTGATATCCTTACAAAACCGAGTCTTCTTATTTAAGAAAAAATTATTCCGTTCTATATAAAAGTCTTTTAATTTCCCTCCAAATTATTTGTTTTCTTAATGTAGTACTTCTTATTTCTTCTTAGATTTATTTCTAGATTATTTTATGATTTTTTTAAATTGGCATTAGAAATGAGATCTTTTCTTGTCAACATGTTCTTATTAATGTTAATTGATTGAAAATTTATTGATTTTGTAAGTGACCACTTTGCTGAATTTTTAAATTTATAATAGTTTTTATGGTGATTCTATTAAGTGGTTCAGGCCACAATCATATCATCTGCAAATAGTGTTTGCCTCCTTTTCAGTAGTTTTCCTGTTTAATTGCATTACTTTGTACTTCTACAAAACACTAAATAATAGGGCTGATAGGTGTTCTCCTTTTCTTATTTCTGATACTAACGGGATTCTTTTATCATTTTGCCATTAAACCCTAACTCCAGGGAAAAACAACGAGAATGGATAAATTCTAACATTTGATTCTCAGATTCCATAAGCTTAAAATTAATTTTAAAACACTTGCCTCATATGGTTGTTATGAGAATAAAATTATGATACATTTAACAGGCCTGGGCCTCAGTAAGCATTTAATAAATGTTATACACTTCTCTCTCCTGGAAAATTTTAGATGCTTTCAATAATTTTAGGTATCTATTAAAGAAGAATACTATTTTTATTTAAGTAAAAATTATTTGGCTCCAAGATATTCAGGAATAATTAAATCATCACGTATTTATTATGCTGCTTTTATGAATAAGACATCATAAAAACTCTGGCATTGCCACTTCCACAAAGCCTTTCTAACCCCATCTCTTGACTACACTGCAGCAACCCTGAATCAGGCTCTCACTACCCCAACTACTAAGTGGCCTCCTATTTTAGTCCACATTGCAATAATAGCAAACCCATTTATAGAGCTTAATATGCACCAGGTATTGTTCTGAGTATTTTACAGATATTAGCATTTAACTCACATACTTTTATTTCCATTTTACAGATGAATAAACTGAAACACAGAATTTAAGAAATTTCCCAAGGTCTTTCACCCTGAAAATGGTCAAGATGTAAACCCAAGCTGATCCGAGGCTCATACTCATAACAAGCGTTTAATGCCTGTCAAAGTACAGCGTCCATATTTCTGTTCTTCCCTTCATTCAGTATTTGATGTTGATTCTACCTCTTTCACATCTGTTCCCTCATTTCACATCTGTACTTTCCTTTATATTCCTTTATTGAGTACCCTAAAATCAGCCCTGATTAAATTCTTTTAATTGACTGTCATTGTCTCCTAATTAGTCTATTAAACTCCTCTCTGCACACCATTTATCACACATCCCCCTCATTTTATCTGAAGTTCTTCTGCCAGTTTAAAGTTTTTGAAATAGAGTTTAAGTGCAAATTTCTTAATTTGGTATTTATAATGCCCTGTAAATCAGATTCCAATCCACCAAGCCCCCCAAACTATTTCTATGTGTATTTTATGTTTTGTCCAAGCTGAAATATTCCTTGAGAATACCCTACATTTTCCAAACTTTGATTCATTTTATATACTATTTCCTCTACCAAGAGTGACCTCTCTTTATCTCTTTAGAAATTCTAAGCCATTTTTCAAGGACTCTTTCAAATGTTAACCACTTCAAGTAATCCTTTCTCAAGCCCCAGGCTGAAAGTGGTTTCTCCCTCTTCTCATCCTAGCAATTTGAACTATGCTGGTGGCATGAATCACAATCTATTTTACAGATAGTTATGTGTATACATATGGTCACAGTTTGGGCTGGTGTGTTGATAAAATATTTGTAAAGAAGACGGTATTAAAGTATATTTAGGGAGGGTTTTAAGATTGGGTTGAGTTTGGATAGGCAAAGTAGATAAGGAGAGTATTAATAGAATAAGCAAAAAACAGGAAAAGAATAAGGAGCTGAGACAACTAGAAGGGAAAACTTATATATAAAGGAGAAGCTGGAAATAAGACTGAAAGGTAAAATGGGGTCAGGCTATGGAAGACATTTAATTACTTGTTACATAATTTGATCCTGAACACAAGGGAAGACTTCCAAAAGTTTTACATTTAGGAATGGAGTGCCTATAAGTGGTGTCCTGCGGTGGTTAATATGGTACAGAGTGTAGGATGGATTTGCAAATGGGAAGACTGGAGGCAAAGGAATAACCAACAGTGGAGCTAGGATGAAAATTCAGTTATCTTTCTGGTTAAACTGGAATCAATTCATAGATGTGACAGGCCAGAGTATATTACTGTATCAAAGAAATTGTCCCAAAGCAGCTACTTAACAGCAAAATCTTTCAGCTCAAAAGAACAATATCCCTCTTGGCAAACTATTTTATAATCAAGTTTTCTCTAACAGCAAGGAGAGAGTTTCCTAGCTAGTATCTATTGTTAATAAAGGCCTACACTTGCACAGTTCTCTCTTTTCATTCCAATCCCTAGAAACACATTTCTGCATCTCCTTAATGGGAAAATGGAACCAATATTTGTAGAGAGATTATTAGGTTTCGCATTTAATCTTCACAACAAGGCTACAATTTAGATATTATTTTCCCCATTTTACAGTTGTGACACAGGAGTCTCAAAGAGATTAGGTAATTTACACAAGAAAACGTAACTGGTATGGAGCAAGAACAAAAATTTGATTGCAGGTCTGGACACTAAAAGTCTCACCCGCTTGCAAGTCCACTATGCACTCTCCTCTAAAATGTGGGCCACTCTTAGACACACTGGATAGTATGCTTGATAGAACTTTCATACGAAGTTCTATATGACACTGATTTTAGGGAAACAGGCCCATCATTAACAATTTAACAAACGCCCTTACTCATTACTTGTAGAATTAAAGAATGAGTAAATTAATTTGTTCTATAGTAGTTCACTTCCTTATGAATAGAGAAAAGGAAAAAAGTGGCACTTTACTAATTTTTTTAAATTCCCTTTGAGTAATTCACCTTCAAAAATCTGAATTATTTATTTTCAGTTAATGTAAACACCCCAACTTTTAAAGATGAAGTTTCGCACAGTGAGGAGCACAGTGTTTTAGAGATCTCCATAATTACGGAGAGTGTTCTGTTACAGTGTGACCTCCACAGTAGCCAGCCTCCAAGACAGCCCCCCGTGAGCCTCGCTGCCTGGCACTCTTGCCCCCATGGAGTCCCCTCTCACGTTGTATGAGGATTGGTCTGTGTGACCCACAGAATACAGCAGGTATGTTTCTCCAAGACTAGGTCATAGGAATATTGTGGATCTGCCTCTCTCTCTGGGATCGCTTGCTCTGGAGAAAGTCAGCTGCCATGTCATGAGGAAGCCCACATGATGAAGAGCCAAGGTTTCCTGCTATCAACCACAGGAGTGACCATGCAAGTAAATCCTTCAGCCCAGGCAAGCCTTCAAATGACTGACATCCCTGCTGTGTTTGGACTGCAATCTCATGAGAGACACCAAGCCAATCCACCCAGAAATCCAGCCATTTCAGAATTCCTGACCTATAAAAACTGAATTTCCCAGTTGGTCTTCTTGATCTACTTTAAAATCTAGAAACACAGAACTGTTTGAAGTTAATATCTTATAGTTATCTGTGTGTGTGTGTGTGTGTGTGTGTGTTTAACAGTCATAGCTAATATTTATTTACCATCTATCAGGCACTCCATAAGCATGTTCTAGTTTAATCCTCACACAACGCTGAGATAGGTCCTATAATTATCCCCATTTTAAATGAGTAAAGTAAAACTTAGAGGTGTCGATTCACTTTCTGAAGTTCAAACAGGCATTATATGATGGGACTGAGAAATGCTTGAGTCCAGACTTATAACTGCTACATTAAATTACTTTAAGGATATTGTTCTGGCTACTATTACAGCATAAAAAATTACCCTTAAGTTTAGCAGCTAAAAAAAAATTTTTATTTTGCTCAGATTTTATAGGGCTCAGCTAGGCAGTTCTCACTTGTAGCGTCATGTGGTTATAGTCAGATTTTGGCTGGGGCTGTAGTCATCTGAATCTCAACTGTGTTGGACATCCAAGATAGATCAACTCACATGGCTGTCAGTTGATGCTGGCTCCTGCATAGAAATGGGTTGTCAACCAGAACATCCACTCATGGACTCTCCAGCATGACAGCCTCAGAGCAATTGGACTTCTTACAGGAGGACCTTTCCCCCAAAATGAGAATCCCAAGAAAACCAGACAAAAGCTACTTGGCCTTTTCAGACTTAGCCTTGGAAATTACACAGCATCACACATCTGTTGCATTCCTTGGTTATAAGTGAGTGACTAAGTCAGTCCGTATTCAAGGGAAGAGGACAAAAATCCCACATCTCAATGGGAAAAGTATCAAAGGAATTGTGAATAAGTTTAAACCCACCACAGAAATTAGTTGGATGGATATTTGGATGCAGTGTCTCTTTTTGAAATTTGCTTCTAATGAAATCTAATGGAAGTTAAAATAGTCTGGATCATTGCTTATAAGTACAGATGAGATTTTATGATTAATTGTGAATAACATTTGATAGAAGAAAAATTAAACTAACAATATTTGTTGATTTTATTAATTGATTAAGGCAGTCTAATTTGTAAGCATGCATGCATGTAGAAAAACCGTATCATGGAGGACACAATTTAACCTTGAGTCAGATCTTTATAATCAACATTTAAATACAAAAGCAATAACAGTAAAATTTGCATTAATAAAGAGATTACTGACAATTACTACATTTATTCATCATTTCTTTTTATATTAACAGGTTGTATTTATATTTTTGAGGGGAAATGAATATCTGGATGAGTTGTCATTTACAATTTTGCACCCAGTTCCAGTGTGGGGATTTTTTTCCAGACACCACCAAGCAAGTGGAATTGTAGGACATGAGCTGGGTGTTCTACAATTCAACTCATTTCTGATACTATCTACCTAGAGATAGCATCATTTCCCACAGATTAAGGACTCAGTCCTACAGGCTTGTGCTTCTCCCATCCTCACCCCACTTCAGATGCCAGTCACAGTCCAGGTTTTCACCTGGGCTTCTGACCTACTGGCTATAGATCAGAGGTTCCAATGACCTCTTCCTCAGGTTTGATTAATTTGCTAGAGAGGCTCACAAAACTCAGAGAAACATTTTACTTCCTAGATTATCAGTTTATTATAAAAGGATGTGACGCAGGAACAGCCAGATAGAAGAGATGCATAGGGTAAGGTATGGGGAAAGGGCGCAGAGCTTCCGTGCTCTCTCCTTGAGTGCCACTCTCCCCACATCTCTGTGTGCTCTCTGGATGCTCTCTGAACCCTGACCTTTTGGGTTTTTATGGAGGCTTCATTAGATAGGTATGATTGATTAAATCATTGGCCATTGGTGACTAAATTCAATCTCCAGTCCCTTTGCCTCCCAGGAGTGAGGGGGTGAGACTAAAAGTTATAAGCCTGTAATCATATGGTTAGCTCCCCTGGCAATCAGCCCCCATCCTTAGGTTATCTAGGGGCTTCCAAAAGTCACCTCATCAACTTAATAAAAGACAACTTTCGATGTGTAGGAAATTCCATAGGAGCTAAGTGCCAGGGACCAAAAGAAGACCAAACATATTTGCTACTATAAATCACAATAATAATTGTTCAACATCGTACATGTGTGTGAGAGGAAGAGGAAGGGAGGGGAAAAAAAGTGGAGAGAAAAATAGGTAGGGATTAAAAACAAAAGATTCGGTCCAAGAGTTGGCAAACTACACAGACCAAATCCAGCCTGCCTATTTTTGTTTTCGTATGGCCTGTGAGCTAAGAATAATGTTCACATTATAAATCTTTTTAAAAATACAAAGAAAGATAATGTTTAATGACCTGTGAAAACTAAAGAAATTAAAATGTTAATGTCTATAAATAAAGCTTTATTGGAGCACAGCCAAGCTCACTCACGTACGTATCGTCTATGGCTGCTTTAGTGCTACAACAGCAATGTCAAGCAGTTGTGACAGTAACCATGTGGCCCATACTACCTAAAATATTTACTATGCTACTCTTTACAGAAGAAGTTTACCAGCCCTGATTTAGATAAAATGAGAATCAGAGTAAAAGAGAATGGGAATAATAGGTGAAGTTTTTATTCTTAGCATAAAACACAATGGGTCACACATTATAATGCTGAGAGAAGTATGTTTGTCAACACTTTAGTAAATTAACAGGAGTTGTGAAAGGAAAATCAATATGGAATTGGTATTGCTAAGAGTACGCTCTAGAACGGAGCCAGGAGGCCATTTAGGAAGTGTAACTTATGCACATCTCAGCCTGGATGGAATTTAACCTTTGACCACTTATTGTCCTAATGAAGGCATCCAGAACAACTGCCAGAAACTCAAGATACTTATCAGACCCTTACCCTAAAACAACTCATGACAACCATCCCTTAAGGACAAATATTTCTTTTCTTGCTTCAGAGTACAAGCTCATGGCTTTGCCTTTACAAGCCCCTGACTCTTTCTTCGCCAGAACATTTTCAGTTTTACTCAGATCTGTGTCTCCTGAATTGCAATTCTTAAGACTCTAAATGAACTCCTTTCTTATTTGCAGTCTTCTGTGGGTTTTTTTGGCTGACAGAGTATAAAAAGTTCTCCTTCCTGACTTTATACTGTGATGCTAGAATATTTGCCCTGCACATCTATGCCACTCTGCCAATGTAAAGCTGCAAATGCAAACATACATCTTCAATAACTATAATTTAATTTTCCATAGTTACAAATCAGAGGCTATAACAAGCAGATTTTTCATGAATGTATGTGTGCCACAGATGTGAAAGTTCAGAGAGAATAAAGCTGGGGATGTAGTTTCCATTTTACTCTTTTATTTATTTAATACCATACTGTAAATTATCAAAAAGACACGTGCTCTTTGCCACATAGTTTCTGTTGTTCTTTTGGCTATCACTAGCAGAGGATCAATGTGCTGACAGGTAGCTACTACAAACTACAGTTTTAATCAGGGACTCGTGAAGCTGGAACGTTGGAGAGCTGGACTGTATACATTTTTCTTTAGCTATAGAAATAGATGCCAGCAAGAAACCTTAGTCTGCATTCCCCATCTAATAGGCATTTCCAATCATAAGCTAAATAACACAAGAACAGAAGCTTAGGTACAATAAATGCAGAGTCTTTCACCTCTAAGCTAAACTGAATTTAACCTACCCTGAATGACATTCCGATTTTATCTTCTATAGAAAATCAATCATTCAACGGCTTTTCAGGGTTGGCTATTGAGTTCATAAGGGTGGATGGGATTACCCAAGCTGGGGACAGAATGTGCATGTCTCATGACATCACACCTGGGTCCAAGCTCCAACAGCTGGGGCACAGACAGGGACGAGCAAAAGTGACCTCAAGCTACAGAACACAGAAATCTACAGAAAGCTCTAGGAGCCAAGAGATTTCCAAAAATCAATACCCAGGTGAGATAACTAGACATCAAGTGCCTCCTGATATGATGTACCTATAGCAGCCAAAAATGTTTAAACTAACCCTAATCAAGCTTTTAACATCTAACTTTCAGTTATGAAGAAATACAGGGACTATAGAATAATGAATATCATGAGGAAAAGTCTGACAAAATCAGAATATGAAATTTTCTATAAGAAAATTGGCCTCTCTTGGAAAAGACAATATTGGGGCAGGGTGGAGGGAGGAAGGAGGGGAACTATTATAGATTAAAAGGAATTTAAGAGATATAATTTAAGAGATTTACATGTAATACACAGTCATTAATTATATCTTGATTTTAAAAATACAATTAGATATTCTGGGAGAAAATGGGGAGAAATTTGAATACATGGCTATGTAGGAGAATGTGCTTTTTTAAAATTTAGAAATGTATACTACAATGTTAAGGCAAATTCTCCCAGACGTATAATTTACTTTAAAGTAGTTTAGCCCTTGCTGTATATATAAGGAAACAATATCATATCCATATGCAAGTAGTAGTTATATGTGTATTAATTCTACTTTTCTGTATGACTGAAAATTTTACTACAAAATATTTTTTTAAAAAAACAAACAAAAACCTTTCTGGGCAAAGGAGGGGATAAGCCATATAGCAGCTTTATCAAAGCACTGATCTAAGGGTTTACACTAGAGTGACAGAATCCAACTAAGCCACACACAAAAAAATAGGGCAGAGAAAGCTGATTTGGAAAAGAAAGTAGAAGACAGGACCTAGAGTGATACCCTGATATGCTTGCACATAACCAAGTGGTCTTTACATTCCTTGAACAGCTCTCATCCATGGCATAGGAGTTGACAGCATACCAGGCATGTTCACAGAGAAAACTGAGCCCTTGACCTTCTGCCCCCTGACCCTCTTTCCCCTGTTTGCAAATTTCAGCTACTGGCCTTCCTGATAATCTTCTAATGGGACTATACTGATTTTTTTCATGAGTCTTTAGTTATGCACCTCCTTCGCCTTTTATACATATTTTAAATCTCATCAGAAGGTTCTGTGAACAGAAGCATCACTTTCTTCATTTGGTTCCATATCTTTTAACTCGCATGGACCTTTTTCTTTTGTATTTTGAAATTTGTTTCTGACAGCACTCAAACTTTGAAGATTTTTTGCTTTCTATATTTTCAGGCTACAGGAGTATGCTCATCTTATCTTTTATTTGGAATCTGCCTCCTAAAACCAAGACACTTCTCTCTGTCCGCGGTGCCCCTTCCAGGACTACATGAGGACTTAGATGGCAGCAGTCCTTCTGCCTCAAGTTCTAGAACTTCCAATTTAATAGCCAAGTCTTCTTCATGGCCCAGAATTAGGTTCAGAGTAGCAGTTTCCAAGTTTCTAACTCTGATTTCTGTAAAATTAAATAATCAATAAAAGAAGTAAAGAATTTAGCATTGGGTATTATTTAACTCAGGTAATGCAACAGAAATCCAAAATTAATCCCTAAAATTAATATTGCTTCTGCGATCTGTGGAAAGAGTAAGACTTCCTTTCTTTTTTTTTTTATCAAGGTAAATTTTTTTTGGCTGCATTGGGTATTCGTTGCTGCACAGAGGCTTTCTCTAGCTGTGGCGAGCAGGGGCTACTCTTCGTTGCGGTGCACAGGCTTCTCATTGTGGTGGCTTCTCTTGTTGCAGAGCACGGGCTCTAGGCGCATGGGCTTCAGTAGTTGTGGCACTTGAGCTCAGTAGTTGTGGCTCGTGGGCTCTAGAGTGCAGGCTCGGTAGCTGTGGTGCACGAGCTTAGTTGCTCCGCGGCGTGTGGGATCTTCCCGGACCAGGACTTGAACCCATGTCCCCTGCACTGGCAGGCAGATTCTTAACCATTGCGCCACCAGGGAAGCCCCCAAGACGTCCTTTCTTCTACTTGGCCCTCACATTTATCCATTTATCCTCACTTAAATGCTCTATTAGTATGTCCTTGATTTTCCCAGGTATTCCTTTATAACATACTTCCTTAACCCATTTATCTTCTGCTGGCTTTTGCCAAAGGTTTCCCCAAAAGTGAGAAATTGAGTTGGAATTAGAGAATAGAAATTGGACTTCCTGTGAGAGCTGACTCCACTCTATCACACTGCTTTCCTTCTAACCAACAAGGAAGAACAGGTTGGTGAGAGAAGAGACTTCTATTAGAAAGCAACTATTAGCTCCTATTAGTGAGGAAGGGGGAAGCTAGACATAATCAACCATATTTCCTAAGGGATTAGGTTTAGGAATAATGAATTAAACCCCAGCTTCTACTAGATCAATCTTGGTGGAAATAAGCCAATGAAGAGACTTGGGGGACAGGGGGACAGGGGTGGGCAAAACTAAAAGAGAAATAAGCCTTAATCACAGGTGTGACAGTTACAGGGTTGTAGAACCTGAACCCAATGGGTGCTTCTGGCTTTCTTCTGAGACTGGGCCTCAGAAGCAGTCAAACCATTGTCCAAACAGAGTCACCACTAGCACATTCAATGCTGGCTAACTCCATTCAAGGGAGGATGCCCAGCACAAATGAATACCATGGCCTGGAACCAGTATTGATTCTACTAGTTAGTTATTTGTCAACTGTACCCACAATACACAGGAATCTATTTTTAAAAGCCTGTGTAGTAGGACTGCTTATATTAGATTAACCCATATTTGTAGGGTAAGGGGGATTCTCCATAGATGCCTTTATTCATAAAGGACAACTTCATATGCTTCAACCTATAAAACAGAAGGGTGGGACAAGCATTTTAGGGAGAGTATGGAAACATGTCAGGTAAGGCTATAGTAGAAGAAAGCATGTAGCTACCCTAAATGAGTATAAAATACTAGGTTCATATTAATTCTTGAGGTATTAAGAAACGTTAAAACATTATCTCAGAGCCAGGTTAGTGATTTAGGGAAATCCTGAAAGAGAAAGAATCCAGATGGCTAGAAATGGTAATGTTCAATCAGAGAAGAAGAAAAGAATAGGGAAGCTATAGATGTGGATATTTAGCAAAATCTAAATATTCAATAACTGATTATTATACAGTTAGTTTGTAAACATTTATAAACAATGCAGTGATTGCTAAAGCAACTGTATATTTTGAACCAACAGCCAAATCATACCTAACAGTGAAACAAGACAGAAGAGATAATTTAGAAACAATAATTCTGGAAAACTGAATACAAAATTTTCATTATTTCCAGATGATATAATTGTATAATCAGATAATTATAATCAATTGAAAACTCATTTTAATTAATAAGGCAGTTCAGTAAATTAGCTAAATAAAAGATAAATAAAAATCAACAGCTTTTCTACATTTTGTCAACCACCATTAGACATTTTAATAGAGGCAAATTCAGAAAGATGGCACCTGGCTAGTAATGCATGAATCAGCCTTGTGCAGTTTCCAAAAGAAATAGCTATGAAAATTCAGAAAAAGATGAAACTCTTAACAATGCTGAAAATTAACACTATAGGCCAACTACTGTGGGAACTGTGAAAAATTGGCACTAATTACAAGAACTATTGAGATCAAATGGCTATTGTAACTTGTGACCAAGTCATATACATACTTAGCGTTACTCATCTTTTATAGTTGAGCAGTCAAGCAATAGTGCTTCTTTTTTTAACCTAAACAATTATAAAAATATAGGGTCAGGCATATTTTAAAATTAAAGGTTAAAAACTAGTAAAATGTAAAACAATGTAAAATTTGAAAATAATTCGAAGAGAAACAAACATGGCAACAATAAAAAAGTTGTCCACATAGCAAAAGACAGACGAACGAGAAGAAGAAAAAGAAAGAGGAGGAGCAGTGGTGGGATGGAGGCAAAAAGTGAAGCAAAAATAGAAAATGTAAAACAATATGGAAACAGCAGGTAAAACACTCAATTATGGCAATAAGTAAAAATGGGTTAAAGACAAAGTCTCCAGTAATGAACCTTAAACAAAATACAACCACACATTGTTTATAAGAATCACACTTAAGAAAATGTGACCAAAAGAAAAAAAAACGTTAGACATCTAAGCATGTGGAAATGTTTCTCAAACACAAATGGATGCAAAAATTAAACATTTGCAAAGTGATGCAAATGCAAAGATAATTAGCAAGTGAAATAATAGTATATTAAAAATAAGAAAAAAGTATAACTAGCATGAACCATTATGTATTAATTAAAAGCAACAGAAAGTACAAGTGTAACTGAGCAACACCCTATGGGGTCTTCCCGGGACAGACCCCCACCCCAGGTCCTCTGCCTGCCTTTTGTTTGTAGAAAAACTGTAGTCTCCCAGGCCACCCCTGAGTCACAAAAGCCTGGCTGACGAATTAATTACTGAAAAGATGTGAACAAAAATAACATTTGGGAGAACTGGTAATTATTTAAACAGTAAATCAGCGATATAGCAGTCACAGGATCTTTAATTCCTCCCTGAAATACACAAATAACAGTGTCTGATGCACATTCCTCCAGATAGAAAGATGAGAGAGAACATAAGTAAATTAGGTCTGGTTAGACTATAGAAAGTTGAAAGAGTCCATCCTCTCACCCTAACAACCAAAACAAACCAAATAAGCTGCAAAATCAAAAATTTTAAGTGAATCAGAAATCTGAATGTGGCACATGAAAAGATGCTCAACATCACTAATTATTAGAGAAATGCAAATCAAAACTACAATGAGGTATCACCTTACACAGGTCAGAATGGCCACCATGAAAAAAATCTATAAACAATAAATGCTGGAAAGGGTGTGGAGAAAAGGGAACCCTCCTGCACTGTTGGTGGGAATGTAAATTGTACAGCCACTATGGAGAACAGTATGGAGGTTCCTTAAAAAACTAAAAAATAGAACTACCATATGACCCAGCAATCCCACTCCTGGGCATACACCTGGAGAAAACCATAATTCAAAAAGATACATGCACCCCAGTGTTCACTGCAGCACTATTTACAATAGCCAGGACATGGAAGCAACCTAAATGTCCATCAACAGAGAAATGGATAAAGAAGATGTGGTACGTATATACAATGGAATATTACTCAGCCATAAAAAAGAACAAAATAATGCCATTTGCAGCAACATGGATGGACCTACAGATTGTCATACTGAGTGAAGTAAGTCAGACACAGAAAGACAAATATCATATGATATCACTTATTTGTGGAATCTAAAAAAAAGAGTACAAATGAATTTATTTACAAAACAGAAGTAGAGTCATGGATGTAGAAAACAAACTTATGGTTACCAGGGGATAAGCGAGGGGAGGGATAAATTGGGAGATTGGGATTGACATAGACACACTACTATATATAAAATAGATAACTAGTAAGAACCTGCTGTATAGCACAGGGAACTCTACTCAGTACTCTGTAATGGCCTATATGGGAAAAGAATCTAAAAAAAAGAGTGGATATATGTATATGTATACATATATGTATACGTATTCACTTTGCTGTACACCTGAAACTAACATTGTAAATGAACTATACTCCAATAAAAATTTTTTAAAAAAAGAAATCTGAGGATAAGGATACAAAGAAACCTAAATGAATTAATTCAAGAAATGAAAAAGCCCTTCTTAGGAGAAAAGAGACCACAGCTGCTTTTATCCCAGGCATAGTGTCAAGAATGAGGACAAATGTAAACAGATGTGTTTAAGGAGGAATGCCACATGGAATTATACACGCAAATTCAAAGGAGCCCCAGCCACAGAGTGTATCTGAACCCATATGCCAACCATTTCCCATAGTTCTTCACCTGGTACAAAGATAATTCTCCAGCAACTCAGAAAGCTGGTAGTCAGAATATAAAGGAGAAAAAAATCATCAAGAGTTTGGAAAGCTGGTGGCTCACCTATAAAGCACTAAGGAATTTCTGGAATCTTGCCAGTGCTTTGTCTCCAAACATTATTGAAGGAAAAGTCCTGATCCTACCCTAAGATGTTGAAGCCAGGGGTGAACTGAATCAAACAAAAGCTAAAAAAAATTAATTAGTAACAGATCAGCTCAACAACAACAGATGACCACATTAACTTAGCTGCCACTCTAGCAGTGTGGCCAAAGAAGTAGCATGCTCTTTTAGGAGGTAAATATTAACTTCAGTGTCTAGTATCCTTTTATGCACAATCACCTCTATGCAATCAAACATTATGAGACACACAAAGAAGCATGAAAATGTGGCCTGTGATCAGGATAGAAAAGTATCTCTCTATAGAAGACCCAGAGATGGCTCAAAGGTTGGAATTATTAGACAGGGACTTTAATAAAATGCTAACAGCTCCAGGGGAAAATGTGGACAACATGCATGAAGAGAGAGAATTTCAGCAATCAGTTTCAAGCTGTTAAAAAAAAAATGCTAGAAATGGAAAATACTATATCAGAAATGTTGACTGGATATATGAGTAAACAATCTCACCCTATCTTAGAGGAAAAGCATTCAGTCTTTGACCATTAAGTATGAAGTTAATTGCAGGGTTGGGGGAGAGGGGTGCAAGTTATTTTTTTTTTACATGTCTTCATATTGAAGAAATATCCTTTTTGGTTTGTTGGGAGTTCATTCTATTATGAATAAAGGATGAATTTTGTCACATGTTTTTCTGCATCAATTCGGACAATTTAGTTGCATCAGAAGTGGCATTCTCTAGAACAATCCTGACTCACTAAAGCGTGGTGAAAGCATTATTTGGGAAAAGGATGAGGGGGCAAGGACTGATGAATCTTTACTGCTGAGATAGCTCCCAAGTTACCTGTAACATGAAACAGCAGTTGCGCCATCACTTACAGAGGTGAAAGTCACCAGTGGAATTTAGAAATGATAGACCCAACACGCAAGCAGTTGGCTCACTGAACACATAAAAAAATGCAAAGTCATGACAAACAAGCTAAATATACAATCCCTTTGGTTATTTTTGTCTGCAATAGCTAAAATCAAAGTAAAGCAAAGTGTTAAGGTGAATTCTGGTGCTACATTATGCTCAGATTTTGGTCTCTAGCCTTAGGGCCACTATCAAAACGAAAGTTTATGCTGGAAAAACAAATAGCAGTTCTATAACTTCTGGTCACCAAAAAGATAGTCAAGGTTATGGAGGGACAAAAAACTACTGAAATCAGAAAATATAATGTGAAGGACTTATCTCATTTTGTGAATCGATGTCATCAGGTTCCTGAAGAACGTTTACTAAATTGATTGTGAGAGAGAGAAACTTAAGGGTAGTTTTTTGTTTGTTTGTTTGTTTTGTACGTTGCAGAATGGAGGAACATGTTTGAGTGGATGCAAGACCCAAATCTCACTATCGAACAATCACAGATGACAGTATAGTTTCTCTAGGAGGAAAGGCCCCAAAAAGAGCTAACAAGCAGACCACATGGGGCCACTACTGGTGATCCTGGGAGGCTATAAGTGGGTCCTACAGGAATGAACAGTTACTCTAGACAGAGATTTGCATAGCTGGTGGTAAATGCAAATGCTCAAAACACTATAAAAGAACTGGGACAGAACTTATTATACCAATTTGGACCACCAAATTATATTCCTTTAGACCAAGAGCACAGTGTACAGCCAATAGTCTGAGAATAATTTAACGATAACTCATAAAATGTAGCAATGGTTTTTAAATCTGCATTTTGAAACTTGTGTTAAACACCTACATAACTATGATAAAGGAAAACATACAATTTTTTTAACTGGAAAACCTGCTTCATTTTAATATAATTCTTCATTTATTTGTTCTCTATATTCATCTTTAAATCCTCACAAATTGCACACAGCAAATGCACAAAAATCTGTAAAGGTAGTGAACATGATAGTGTTGATGACAATAGCTGATGTGTAGATGAAGAGTACATAGCTAATTAAAAACTTAATTTCCATTTCATTATAAAAGAGTATCTAGGAACAATGAGAACAAAATAAGAAAAGTTAACAGAAAAAAATATTGGGATTTTTAAAAGCAAGATCCAAAAGGAAGGTGGGAAAGAAAGCAAAAGAAAGAAATCACTTAACAATACCATTCAGTAAAACATGTAATAAGAATCAGGAAATGCCTAAGGCACTGATACAGCAGCAATTAGAGCCACGTCTTCCATTAACATTCTATTTGATGCCTCAGGGAGTCTCAACTCACATTCCTGGGAGACATCATTCTTGAAGGTTGGTTTACTTATTGTCTTGTCCTTTTTTCTTTTAGAATTATTAAACTCTCTATCAATGGTATTAAAACAAAATGTCTAACATGGACAAGAAATTGCTTGTAGTAAGAATTTGATTGTTCTGTGAATGGAGTACTTAATTATTTTGATTTTGATTGAGTATGGGGTAAGATGAATAGGCCTTGCCATTTTACATAAATTCATTAATAACAGATATTCATTCCTTTATATTCAACAAATGCCCCCATTTTGTGCATTTTTTCCTGTAGTTCTTGATACGACGGTAGTGATGAAAGAAGTACCAGAGAAACTACAGGCCTCTCTAAGGCCAAGAGCATCCTGGGATATAGTCATCTATGTTAAAGCTGGAAAGGATATAAGTTTATCTGTTTGAATTTCCTCATTTTGATACAGGAAAAGCTTCAAATCCATTGAGGCTCACCCAGAATCACACAGGTGGTTAGTTGCAGATCTAGAGTAAAGCCACAATCTCCTCACTACATTTTTGCTACTCCCCGCTCTCTATATTTCATAATCCATCATATTCTATATCAAACTAGGAATCAATTTGTATTAGTTGGGGTTCTCCCAAGAAACAGAACCAATAGGATGTGTACATAGAAAGAGATTTCTTATAAGGAATTGGCTCGCATCATTATGGAGGTTGGCAAGTCCAAAATCCGCAGTGTGGGCTGGTAGCCTGAGATCCAGGAGAGCCGATGGTGAGAGTCTTTTTAGGGGCACCATCTTTTTAGAGTCTTTTTAGGGGCACCATCTGTTGTTCATGACACTTAAAATAAAGGAGATTTCAGTTGCTAAATATTCCACAGGAACATATGAAGAGAATTCAAAGGGTTTGGATTTCTAAGAAAACACAATATCCCCTAAGCACAATGAAACCCTTTCTTCAAACTGTTTGTAATAACAAAGAAGTGTTTAATTATATTTGATATACATAGATCTTTTCTGGAAAAACAAAATAATACATGAATTAGATCAAGCCTTCTGTAAAGCAAGTGGAATGATGAAAATCAGTGATATTCTTATTTATAATCATGAAGGACAGAAACAAACGGAGGTAAAGCAACCTTCACAAAATAAAATGGTTCTGAAAAGGCTAACTGATGTGTTCCCCTTACTTAAGACATAAATATGAGTCAATTGTGCGATGACAGAGTTGAGCTTTGGAGGCCATGTGGCCTAACAGAGCTTTTCCTGAGGGGTTAATCAGAGTTCCCAGGCCTTAGAGACTCATTTTTAAATGACTTGAATATGCTAGAATGTCTCCTAGGAATAACTGATGAATACTAATTAAGATTCCAAATTCTTTGCAAATAAAAAGTTAAAAGACAAATGTTTAGACATAAGAGTACCTATTAGTAATGGTTTGAGCTCCGCGGATGAAGGGTTTTCAAGAACAGCTCAGTCAGACTACTGCAGAAGAATAGGAGCTGCCATCTTTTGTGAACCACTCTAATCTATAATAATCTACCTTGTCAATAAACAAGTTAAACTGTGTCTTTGTCAGAGAGCTGGGGTCAGAAAGTATTATCGTAGATTGTCATTTTGCTCTCTACATGGTGCACTACACATCATTTTGAAATGATATGCTGTGTTCAATATTTTATATGACTGAAGGATAACTCTAGACTTGAATTTATTGCCACACATACTTGCAGCTAAATCATATATTACATCACATACTATTTTCAAGATATCAGCTAGCATAACTGATGATAAACTATTTTATATATAAATTCATTTTGTCTCATTTTTCATTTGCCACTTTATTGCTTTATAGCTATCTAAAATATTTTACACCTGGAAAATTCTTTGACATCTTTACATAAAATCTAATTCTGTTGGAGTTGGATAACTAAAAAAGAACACTTGCTCCCTTTATGAAAAATACTTTAAGATTTGGTTTTATTTTCTTTTTATCTTGGAGTTGCTATGATTTGGGGAAGAGCGCTTTACAGACAAAAATCAATGCCTTCTTATTGCAAATGCTTCTTTTCAATATGGCTGAGAAAAAAATCAGGATACAAATGGTCTGTTATATTTATCTCTGAATTACTGATATCTTGTGTAAATACCAATTCATCCTAAATTTCAATTAGAATTTCATTTAATTGTCCTCAACTTTCCTCACAGTGACTATTTCAACACTTAAGCATCAACAATAATCTTACATTCCAAAGTTTAAACCAGTAACCTCACTCAGCAAAAATCAATGAGGTGCTTTCCAAGACTTTGAATCATTTAGTACATAGAAAACTCAATAAGCCAAGAGCTTTCTTATTCAAAAGAAAGAAGAATGTTATCTAATATAGGCAGAGATCACACAATGATTACAGCAAGCATTTATCCCTTTGAAATAAAAATATTGACTGACAACCTGAAGACAGATTTGCTCATAAGATTTTTTCTTTTCTTTTCTGAAAATGTTATGATAGCCTAGTAGTGTAATTAAGTGAAGAGACCTGGGTTTGTAAGTATAGAGACTGACATTTTATTTATTTTTCATGGTTTTAATAGAACATCTTCATGTGATATGGGGCCCACCAACTAATTACTAAAGCTCCTAATTTTCTTAAACTCAAGGTCATTCAGGCACAGTGGTCGCAGTGTTAATATAGAAGCCAAATTAGCCAAAGTAATTCTGCACAATTATTTTGTACAATATATGCTCAATCTATAAGGCATTATATCTTTTTTTTTTAAACATCTTTATTGGAATATAATTGCTTTACAATGGTGTGTTAGTTTCTGCTATATAACAAAGTGAATCAGTTATACATATACATATATCCCCATATCTTTTCCCCCTTGGATCTCCCTCCCTCCCACCCTCCCTATCCCACCCCTCTAGGTGGTCACAAAGCACCAAGCTGATCTCCCTGTGCTATGCGGCTGTTTCCCACTAGCTATCTATTTTACATTTGGTAGTGTATATATGTCCACGCCACTCTCTCACTTTGTCCCAGGTTACCCTTCCCCCCTCCCCGTATCCTCAAGTCTATTTTCTAGTAGGTCTGCGTTTTTACTCCTGTCTTGCCCATAGGTTCCTCATGACCATTTTTTTTTTTTTTTTTTTTAGATTCCATATATATGTGATGGCATATGGTATTTGATTTTCTCTTTCTGACTTACTTCACTCTGTATAACAGACTCTAGGTCCATCCACCTCACTACAAATAACTCAATTTTGTTTCTTTTTAGGGCTGAGTAATATTCCATTGTATATATGTGCCACATCTTCTTTATCCATTCATCTGTTGATGGACACTTAGCTTGCTTCCATGTCCTCGCTATTGTAAATAGAGCTGCAATGAACATTGTGGTACATGACTCTTTTCAAATTAAGGTTTTCTCAGGGTATATGTCCAGTAGTGGGATTGCTGGGTCATATGGTAGTTCTATTTTTAGTTTTTTAAGGAACCTCCATATTGTCCTCCATAGTGGCTGTATCAATTTACATTCCAACCAACAGTGCAAGAGTGTTCCCTTTTATCCACACCCTCTCCAGCATTTATTGTTTCTAGATTTTTTGATGATGGCCATTCTGACCGGTGTGAGATGATATCTCATTGCAGTTTTGATTTGCATTTCTCTAATGATTAATGATGTTGAGCATTCTTTCATGTGTTTGTTGGCAATCTGTATATCTTCTTTGGAGAAATGTCTATTTAGGTCTTCTGCCCATTTTTGGATTGGGTTGTTTTTTTGATATTGACCTGCATGAGCTGCTTGTAAATTTTGGAGATTAATCCTTTGTCAGTTGCTTCATTTGCAAATATTTTCTCCCATTCTGAGGGTTGTCTTTTTGTCTTGTTTATGGTTTCCTTTGCTGTGCAAGAGCTTTTAAGTTTCATTAGGTCCCATTTGTTTATTTGTGTTTTTATTTTCATTTCTCTAGGAGGTAGGTCAAAAAGGATCTTGCTGTGATTTATGTCATAGACTGTTCTGCCTATGTTTTCCTCTAAGAGTTTGATAGTGTCTGGCCTTACACTTAGGTCTTTAATCCACTTTGAGTTTATTTTTGTGTATGGTGTTAGGGAGTGTTCTAATTTCATTCTTTTACATGTAGCTGTCCAGTTCTCTCAGCACCACTTATTGAAGAGGCTGTCTTTTCTCCACTGTATATTCTTGCCTCCTTTATCAAAGATAAGGTGACCATATATGCATGGGTTTATCTCTGGGCTTTCTATCCTGTTCCATTGATCTATATTTCTGTTTTTGTGCCAGTACCATACTGTCTTGATTACTGTAGCTTTGTAGTATAGTGTGAAGTCCGGGAGCCTGATTCCTCCAGCTCCGTTTTTCTTTCTCAAGATTGCTTTGGCCATTCGGCATCATTTGTGTTTCCATACAAATTGTGAAATTTTTTGTTCTATTTCTGTGAAAAATACCATAGGTAGTTTGATAGGGATTGCACTGAATCTGTAGATTGCTTTGGGTAGTAGAGTCATTTTCACAATGTTGATTCTTCCAATCCAAGAACATGGTATATCTCTCCATCTGTTTGTATCATCTTTAATTACTTTCATCAGTGTCTTACAGTTTTCTGCATACAGGTCTTTTGAGTCTTAGGTTGGTTTATTCCTAGATATTTTATTCTTTTTGTTGCAATGGTAAATGGGAGTGTTTTCTTAATTTCACTTTCAGATTATTCATCATTAGTGTATAGGAATGCAAGAGATTTCTGTGCATTAATTTTGTATCCTGCTACTTTACCAAATTCATTGATTAGCTCTAGTAGTTTTCTGGTAGCATCTTTAGGATTCTCTATGTATAGTGTCATGTCATCTGCAAACAGTGACAGCTTTATTTCTTCTTTTCCAATTTGGATTCCTCTTATTTTTCTTCTCTGATTGCTGTGGCTAAAACTTCCAAAACTATGTTGAAAAATAGTGGTGAGAGTGGGCAACCTTGTCTTGTTCCTGATCTTAGTGGAAATGGTTTCAGTTTTTCACCATTGAGGACGATATTTTCTGTGGGTTTGTCATATATGGCCTTTAGTATGTTGAGGTAAGTTCCCTCTATGCCTACTTTCTGGAGGGTTTTTATCATAAATGGGTGTTGAATTTTGTTGAAAGCTTTCTCTGCATCTATTGAGATGATCATATGGTTTTTCTCCTTCAATTTGTTAATATGGTGTATCACATTGATTGATTTGTGTATATTGAAGAATCCTTGCATCCCTGGGATACACCCCACTTGATCATGGTGTATGATTCTTTTAATATGCTTTTGGATTCTGTTTACTAGTATTTTGTTGAGGATTTTTGCATCTATGTTCATCAGTGATATTGGCCTGCAGTTATCTTTTTTGTGACATCTTTGTCTGGTTTCGGTATCAGGGTGATGGTGGCCACATAGAATGAGTTTGGGAGTGTTCCTCACTCTGCTATATTTTGTAAGAGTTTGAGAAGGATAGGTGTTAGCTCTTCTCTAAATGTTTGATAGAATTCACCTGTGAAGCCATCTGGTCCTGGGCTTTTGTTTGTTGGAAGAGTTTTAATCACAGGGTCAACTTCAGTGCTTGTCATTGGTCTGTTCATATTTTCTGTTTCTTGCTGGTTCAGGCTCGGAAGGTTGTGCATTTCTAAGAATCTGTCCATTTCTTCCAGGTTATCCATTTTATTGCCATATAGTTTCTTGTAGTAATCTCTCATGATCCTTTGTATTTCTGCAGCGTCAGTTGTTACTTCTCCTTTTTCATTTCTAATTCTATTGATTTGAGTCTTCTCCCTTTTTCTTTTGATGAGTCTGGCTAATGGTTTATCAATTTTGTTTATCTTTTCAAAGAACCAGCTTTTAGTTTTATTGATCTTTGCTATCGTTTCCTTCATTTCTTTTTCATTTATTTCTGATCTGATCTTTATGATTTCTTTCCTTCTGCTAACTTTGGGGTATTTTTGTTCTTCTTTCTCTAATTGCTTTAGGTGTAAGGTTAGGTTGTTTATTTGAGATGTTTCTTGTTTCAAGGTAGGATTGCATTGCTATAAACTTCCCTCTTAGAACTGCTTTTGCTGCATCCCATAGGTTTTGGGTCATCGTGTTTTCATTGTCATTTATTTCTAGGTATTTTTTGATTTCCTCTTTGATTTCTTCAGTGATCTCTTGGTTATTCAGTAGTGTATTGTTTAGCCTCCATGTGTTTGTATTTTTTACAGATTTTTTCCTGTAATTGATATCTACTCTCACAGCATTGTGGTCGGAAAAGATACTTGATACGATTTCAATGTTCTTAAATTTACCAAGGCTTGATTTGTGACCTAAGATATGATCTATCCTGGAGAATGTTCCATGAGCACTTGAGAAGAAAGTGTATTCTGTTGTTTTTGGATGGAATGTCCTATAAATATCAATTAAGTCCATCTTGTTTAATGTATCATTTAAAGCTTGTGTTTCCTTATTTATTTTCATTGTGGATGATCTGTCCATTGGTGAAAGTGGGGTGTTAAAGTCCACTACTATGATTGTGTTACTGTCAATTTCCCCTTTTATGGCTGTTAGTATTTGCCTTATGTATTGAGGTGCTCCTATGTTGGGTGCATAAATATTTACAATTGTTATATCTTCTTCTTGGATTGATCCCTTGATCATTATGTAGTGTCCTTCTTTGTCTCTTGTAATAGTCTTTGTTTTAAAGTGTATTTTGTCTGATATGAAAATTGCTATTCCAGCTTTCTTTTGATTTCCATTTGCATGGAATATCTTTTTCCATCCCCTGACTTTCAGTCTGTATGTGTCCCTAGGTCTGAAGTGAATCTCTTGTAGACAGCATATATACAGGTCTTGTTTTTGTATCCATTCAGCCAGTCTATGTCTTTTGGTTGGAGCATTTAATCCATTTACATTTAAGGTAATTATCGATATGTATGTTCCTATTACCATTTTCCTAATTGTTTTGGGTTTGTTATTGTAGGTGTTTTCCTTCTCTTGTGTTTCCTGCCTAGAGAAGTTCCTTTAGCATTTGTTGTAAAGCTGGTTTGGTGGTGCTGAATTCTCTTAGCTTTTGCTTGTCTATAAAGGTTTTAATTTCTCCGTCAAATCTGAATGAGATCCTTGCTGGGTAGAGTAATCTTGGTTGTAGGTTTTTGCCCTTCATCACTTTAAATATGTCCTGCCACTCCCTTCTGGCTTGCAGAGTTTCTGCTGAAAGATCAGCTGTTAACCTTATGGGGATTCCCTTGTATGTTATCTGTTGTTTTTCCCTTGCTGCTTTTAATATTTTTCTTTGTATTTAATTTTTGACAGGTTGCTTAATATGTGTCCTGGCATTTTTCTCCTTGGATTTATCCTGTATGGGCCTCTCTGTGCTTCCTGGACTTGATTAACTATTTCCTTTCCCATATTAGGGAAGTTTTCAACTATAATCTCTTCAAATATTTTCTCAGTCCCTTTCTTTTTCTCTTCTTCTTCTGGGACCCCTATAATTCGAATGTTGGTGTGCTTAATGTTGTCCCAGAGGTCTCTCAGACTGTCCTCAATTCTTTTCATTCTTTTTTCTTTATTCTGCTCTGCAGTAGTTATTTCCACTATGTTATCTTCCAGGTCACTTATCCGTTCTTCTGCCTCAGTTATTCTGCTATTGATTCCTTCTAGAGAATTTTTAATTTCATTTATTGTGTTGTTCATCACTGTTTGTTTGCTCTTTAGTTCTTCTAGGTCCTTGTTAAACGTTTCTTGTATTTTCTCCATTCTATTTCCAAGATTTTGGATCATCTTTACTATCATTTTTCTGAATTCTTTTTCAGGTAGCCTGCCTATTTCCTCTTCATTTGCCACGTCTGGTGGGTTTTTACCTTGCTCCTTCATCTGCTGTGTGTTCCTCTGTCTTCTCATTTTGCTTAACTTACTGTGTTTGGGGTCTCCTCTTCGCAGGCTGCAGGTTCGTAGTTCCCGTTGTTTTTGGTGTCTGCCCCCAGTGGCTAAGTTTGGTTCAGTGGGTTGTGTAGGCTTCCTGGTGGAGGGGACTAGTGCCTGTGTTCTGGTGGATGAGGCCGGATCTTGTCTTTAAGGTAGGCTGGTCCACGTGGGCTGGTGTGTTTTGGGGTGTCTGTTGCCTTATTATGATTTTAGGCAGCCTCTCTGTTAATGGGTGGGGTTGTGTTCCTGTCTTGCTAGTTGTTTGGCATATGGTGTCCAGCTCTGTAGCTTGCTGGTCGTTGAGTGGAGTTGGGTCTTGGTGTTGAGATGGAGACCTCTAGGAGATTTTCGCCATTTGATATTATGTGGAGCTGGGAGGTCTCTGGTGGACCAATGTCCTGAACTTGGCTCTCCCACCTCAGAGGCACAGCCCTGATGCCTGGCTGGAGCACCAGGAGCCTGTCATCCACACGCCTCAGAATAAAAGGGAGAAAAAAGAAAGAAAGAAAGGAAGAAGAAGATAAAGTAAAATAAAAGTTATTAAAATAAAAAATAAAAAATAATTATTAAAAAAAAATTTTTAAGTAATAAAAAAAAGAAAAAGAAAGAAAGCAGAGAGCAACCTAACCAAAAAACAAATCCACCCATGATAACAAGCGCTAAAAACTATACTAAAAAAACAAAACAAACAAACAAAAAAAAACGGACAGACCGAACCCTAGGACAAATGGTAAAAGCAAAGCTACACAGATGAAATCACACACAGAACCATACACATACACACTCACAAAAAGAGAAAAAGGGAAAAATATATATATATTGTTGCTCCCAAAGTCCACCTCCTCGATTTGGGATGATTCATTGTCTATTCAGGTATTCCACAGATGCAGGGTACATCAAGTTGATTGTGGAGATTTAATCCGCTGCTTCTGAGGCTGCTGGGAGAGATTTCCCTTTCTCTTTGTTTGCACAGCTCCTGGGGTTCGGCTTTGGATTTGGCCCAGCCTCTGCATGTAGGTCGCCTGAGGGCATCTGTTCTTTGCTCAGACAGGACGGGGTTAAAGGAGCAGCTGATTTGGGGGCTCTGACTCACTCAGGCCAGGGGGAGGCAGGGGCATGGAGTGTGGGGCGAGCCTGCGGCAGCAGAGCCCAGCATGACGTTGCACCAGCGTGATGCACGCCATGCGTTCTCCTGGGGAAGTTGTCCCTGGATCACGGGACCCTGGCAGTGGCGGGCTGCACAGGCTCCCGGGAGTGGAGGTGTGGATAGTGACCTGTGCTCACACACAGGCTTCTTGGTGGCGGCAGCAGCAGCCTTAGCGTCTCATGCCCGTCTCTGGGGTCCGCGCTGATAGCTGCAGCTCGTGCTCGTCTCTGGAGCTCTTTTAAGCGGCGCTCTTAATCCCCTCTCCTCGCGCACCAGGAAACAAAGAGGCAAAAAAAAGTCTCTTGCCTCTTCGACAGCTCCAGACTTTTTCCCGGACTCCCTCCCGGCGAGCTGTGGCGCACTAGCCCCCTTCAGGCTGTGTTCACACAGTCAACCCCGGTCCTCTCCCTGGGATCCGAACGAAGCCTAAGCCTCAGCTCCCAGCCCCCGCCCGCCCCAGCGGGTGAGCAGACAAGCCTCTCTGGCTGGTGAGTGCTGGTCGTCTCTGATCTTCTGTGCGGGGATCTCTCTGCTTTGCCCTCCGCACCCCTGTGGCTGCACTCTCCTCCGTGGCTCCGAAGCTTCCCCACTCCGCCACCCGCAGTCTCCGCCCATGGAGGGGCTTCCTAGTGTGTGGAAACCTTTCCTCCTTCACAGCTCCCTCCCACTGGTGCAGGTCCCATCCCTATTCTTTTGTCTCTGTTTTTTCTTTTCTCTTTTGCCCTACCCAGGTACGTGGGGAGTTTCTTGCCTTTTGGGAGGTCTGAGGTCTTCTGCCAGCGTTCAGTAGGTGTTCTGTAGGAGTTGTTCCACATGTAGATGTATTTCTGATGTATTTGTGGGGAGGAAGGTGATCTCCACGTCTTACTCTTCTGCCACCTTGAAGCTCCTCTAAGGCATTATATCTTTTTTTTTTTTAATTAATTAATTAATTTATTTATTTATGGCTGTGTTGGGTCTTCGTTTCTGTGCGAGGGCTTTCTCTAGTTGTGGCAAGCGGGGGCCACTCTTCATCGCAGTGCGCAGGCCTCTCACTATCGTAGCCTCTCTTGTTGCGGAGCACAGGCTCCAGACGCGCAGGCTCAGTAGTTGTGGCTCACGGGCCTAGTTGCTCCACGGCATGTGGGATCCTCCCAGACCAGGGCTCGAACCCGTGTCCTATGCACTGGCAGGCAGACTCTCAGCCACTGCGCCACCAGGGAAGGCCCAAGGCATTATATCTTGATATTTAGGATCACAGACCAGTAGATTGTGATTAGTAAAATACCACAAGGTTTTATAAAAATAATCTACATAGATCAAATACATGATTGTTTAATGGGCCTTTACCTATGACTAACCTCTGAAGGCCCTGGGTGTAATATTACATCACAAGTAGACATAAATCAAGAAAAAAGATGATACAGGGAGCAGAGGAGCCTGGTATTTGTGTCTCTCTCACTCAACTGAAGATGAAGTCCATGTAACTTCTGGTAAATTAATTGGTGTCTAGTTCTCAACCCCCTCATCCACCTCCATAAAATAAAAATGATGACGCATGCCAAGGATCACAGGAATGCCAGGATATGAAACGATTACCTTTTCCATCTACACCCTAAATTCTCAAACAAAATACTCCATGTAAACTGTATTAAGATAACTTCATTTTCCACTGTCAATTTTATATTTATTTATAGTTACTCTATGGGGAAAACAGGTCTCTAGTAAATAGGCCAGAATGAAGTATCTGCAAACTTACTGAAGACTATAGTGGGGAAATGGTCGTAAGAATGCAGATCACATTGTACACCTTAAGTTTACACAATGTCATTTGTCAATTACATCTCAATAAAGCTGGAGATAAAAGGAAAAAAAAACAAAATAAGAATGCAGAAGGAAATGCTAAAGGCAAATAAATCTCCAGGCCTACTATATTTATATAATTCTAATGGTTTGAATGTAAAGAGTAATGTGATGGGAATCCTGAAAAAGAATAGAACATGGATGGATTATTAGAAAGAGGAATCTAACATTTCCAGGAGCACAATGTGTTAAATTGTGGTAATAGTGACAGTAATGATTAAAATGAAATCAAATCAAGTACTTAAATAAAATATAAAGAAACAGTAAATCTTCAGGTAAAAGTATAACATCCTTGCAACTGCAGAATCTTTGGCCAAGATTTTTAAGAGTTTCTATTCTTATTCGTAGGTTTATAGACTACTTTTATAGTTATGACTAACTGCCACATACATCCACCAAATAATCTATCAATCCTTCATGAATTTATCTGTTTTTAGCTAACAGCACATGTCTTACTCCAGTGGGTACATATTTGGAAGCTCTACTAGAACTCTATGGATCATGTAAGATCAGCTCTCCTAAGGAAACAAAGGGTTATTAGCAGAAGATGGGAATGCTAGACAATTAAATAAAAAAGTAGGTATCTTACTGGATTACTAGGAGGCTTTAAATAAGACTACAAATGTAAAGTTCTTAGCACAGTACCTGGTACATAATAAGTGGTCATTAAATGTTAGTTATTAAAGTGGGGACTCTCTCTCCCTCTCCAGATGTTCTTACTTTTGCCTGTGAAGTATGAATGACTGCCTTTTAGGTTCAGAAATATTGAGAAGCCATCTTCCTCTCTCAGTCTCTCTCTTCCCTTCTCTTCCCTCCCCACCACCCACCATTAGATAGGAAGAGTGACTTATCTTATTGGTAAGGTTTAGAAAACCAATAAGCAAGAATGACTCTGCTTTCCCAAGATTCCCCTTTTGCAATAGCCTGTCACCAGGAAGCAGAAATATATTCTTCCCCTGCTCTATAGGAAGCACAGTGAGATCACAGCCCATGGCTTGCCTTCTAGAAGTCAAACTAGAAGCCTACCTCTTCCTTTGGAATATAAGGCATGTTGATTACCCATGCATCTAGCCAAATGTCTACTTTCAGTCTCTTCTAAAATGGCCACCCCAAATATGCAACGAGGGCAAGTCTCAAGAAATCTGATTGTGGTGGCAAGTCTACAGTCCAGCTTTACCAGAAAAAAAAATCAAACTAGTATCATGCTTCTATATATGAATCGTGCATATTGTTTTTACTGAATCCAAACTCAGAGGGAGAAAAGTGGGATTAATCATCATGTGTTTGACAGACATCTTCAAATCAGCAGCTTTAGCTGTTACTATTGTTATTGATATATGGCACAGCATTAAACAAGAAAGAGATTTACAGTGGCTGCTCAATGTAATTTTAGGTTTAGTCATAGTCTTCACATCATCCATAATGCTTTACTAGAAGCTGTCTGATAGACACAACACTGTGTAGCCAAGGGGATGGGACTAAGACCTATTAAACATAACAGCTGAAATTTGGTAGATTATAGCTTACTAACCTTAAATTTTTGTGATACGAGGAAATTTACTAACCAAAGAATACCTATATAAACAAATAAGCAAACCAAACTTTGGGACCTTGGGGTTCCCAATTTGGAAAAAAATGGTTAGGCATAACTTGTATATAAAAATGATACCAAAGTATCTTAACATGGGATTAAATAAATATCAGGATTAATTGAGCCTGAACATATACTTATAGGCATACACTTCTTTGGACAAGAAAGCCAAGAAGAAAGGACAGGAGTAAAAGTCAGAGAGGATCAGAAAGGAATAAAGCACGGGAGAAAGAGACTTTGCCTTCAAAGGAAAAGCAGTGTTAAATCTCTTGGTATCTCTTTAGTAAAACGTAAGCGGTTCAAATTAATGCTCTTAATCATTGTTTTAATACTCTTAAGCTTAAACTACAATTCTCTCTTATTTCATTAAGTCCTATAGAATTTCAAAAAATTTATATATTTTTAAAAAATTAAATACTGTTATAAAGGTTGCCTTCCCTAGAAAAATTCATCAGACTGTAGCAGGAAATCTGAATCCACAAGAAAAACAAACAAACAAAAAAAACAAGTCTTCACTACCACCAAGATAAAAAATATCCTATTTTTACTGCTCCATTAAAACTATTGAAAATTTAGAATTTCTAGAATTAAAAATCACTAAGAGAATGCTACACATTGACTATGGAATTCTACATTCAAATATAATTTAGAATACTTTTTAACATGCCAATCCTATAACACCAAAGTGATATTTATATACGGGCAAAAATAGTTTGAATTTGCACAGGTAGCATTGACTACTCTTGAATAATGTATGAATAACAGATACAAGAATAATTATTAACAAAGAATAGTCAGGAGCACACACAAAATTCTTTTGATGAGCTGCCAAGAATGCACCAAAAATGAAAGTTCTTTCTTCTGATGTCATTGGTGAGTGCCAAGGAATTCCATAACTTCCATTTTTACTTATGTGTAATATAGAGAGAGAAAGAGAAAAAAATGCTGAGATTTTTCTTTGCTTAGTGGGAGAACAAGGGCTGCCTAAGAATTTGAACTAGATATGTTAATGAAATATTATAATTTTGAATCTTATTTCAAGACCTTTGCAAAATTTTGAGTGTGATCGGAAGGAATATTCTTGAGAGTAAGGGAGATTCCATTAACACACAAAGGTCAAAGGAAGATATAATCATAAGGAATCCCCAAGGCAGAGATGGCAAGGAATGTAAGAACAGTGGTTTTAGGTTATTCTCTGTTGTCTGCTATGCTGTAGACTGCCACCATGATTTCAAATCTTCAGTTAAAGTGTACTTTATGTAAGTGATGTATTAGTGAATACAGGAGGTACACAGACACTCATCGGCAAAGTCAAGTAGAAGTCAGACAGTAGCTTTGAGAGGGATGTAACAGGCAGGGGAAAATAATTCAACATGAAATCACACAAAGGGGTGCCTGGGAGATAAAGAAAGACCTCCCCTGCCTATCCTTCATCTGGAACCTCCTAGCTGCCACTCAATGGCCAAACTTTCAAGTTCCTGATATGCTTGCATACAAATATATGGCTGGACTGCCCACTATTTTCAGATAGACCATTTAATTTTTCCATGCATCATTCATTTTGTTTTAAGTCACTTAAGGTTTTCAGTCACTGCTGTTCTTACTTCTCAACTTGAAATTAGTGTTAGTCTATCTTTATCAATTAAGTTTGTCCAGAGTTATCAGTTAACCCCATAATGTTAACAGTACTTATGGGCTATACCTTTCCAATCAATAGATTTTAGAGGTTAGGATTAATAGGTGTTATCCATTCTCCTGGCTCTAAAGCAGATACAAACCTAGCACCTCAACAAAAGTATACTTATGCATTGAAACTACAATGTTTTCCCTACCAAAAGTGTGAACAGATAGGGTAGGTGGGTCCCAGTCTTACTTGCCCAGCCTAAAAAGAACTGTAAAAAATTTGAAGAACCATTGGCCTATGAGATATCTTCAAATTTGTGCTCTCAACTGAAAATAAAGCTATGATTTTTCTGAATGATCAAGAATTCACAACAGGGCACGATTTGAGCCATCATATTCTAGCTCGGTCATTCATAATGTCAGGCAAATTTTATTTATAAGTTGAAAGACCAGAATTACAGTTGTCACTCTATTGAAATAATAGATCTATTGCCTGAACTCTTCTCTCTAAATTATCAATAGCTATAGATGCGTATCAGACCCAACTTAAGATTATCTTTCATGATCCCAATTGGAATAACAGGAGAATGCAATAAGAACCATTTACACCGTGCAATTGATGATCCTCATACAACTCCCATGTAAAATTACATTTTCCTTAGAGATAAATTGTTGAGTACTAAAGACAGTGATCTCTCATCTCAAAATTCCCTTTGTCCTTCAAACTACCTTCACATAGTTTCCTGGTAACCAAGGCACAAGATGCAAAAAGGTGGAAAATTCACCTAATTTCTCAAATCCATGTGTTTAATATTAAATAATAGAGAGTCTGTAATCCTGGCCTTATACTTCCCCCATTGATCAACCAGACACTGATACAGTGAAAAGGAGGTAAAATATATCTTCTTAATTTGTACTGTTTTCAGGTTAACATTTAGAGCATATGGTTACCATGATAATAAGCTAAGATAGTCAAAAGAGGTGGTGAAGAGTTTCAAATAATTAATTAATGTCCCTAAAATATGGATGCAGAATTTTAAAGGTTTCTATTCATAGACTGTAAGAGAAATATAACCTAGGATTACACTGGGGTATATGTTTATGTGAGTAAAAACTTAGAAAGTACAATTATGAACAATTAATGAATGGAAAGTAAGTTTAAACGTGATGTTATCTTTCCTCACAAGGTAAAACAAAAGTATTCAATTATTACTATTATTCCCCTAGAGAAAGAAGCTAAAATAGAAGAATAATCCAGTGTTGGTAACCTCACCCTGGATAAGCAGTCCACTTCTCAAAGATAAGCCCCTGGGTGCTCATAATGGCAGAATAGGTGATTCACATTGGTGAACAGATTGTGTTGTCTTACTTCAGAAGATTCTTACCTCTGGGAAAAAAAGAGTGGATGAAAAACTCCTGGTTTTCATAAGAAAATTTAGTTTCTATCCAAAAAAACAAACAACTTGATTTTAAAATGCACAGAAGACCTGAATAGACATTTTTCCAAAGAAGATATACATGAAAAGATGCTTAACATGGCAAATTGTCAGAGAAATGCAAATCAAAACCACACTGGGATATCCCTTCACATCTGTCAGAATGGCTATCATCAAAAAGTCCACAAATAACAAATGTTGGCAAGGATGTGGAGAAAAGGGAGACCTAGCATACTGTTGGTGGGAATGTAAATTGGAAAACAGTACAGAGGCTCTTCTAAAGACTAAAAATAGAACTACCATATGATCCAACAATTCAACTCCTGGGTATATATCCAAAAAAAACCCCAAAGCACTAATTCAAAAATATACATGCACCCCAATGTTCATAGCAGCAATATTTACAATAGTTGAGTTAAGGAAACAACCTAAGTATCCATCAACAGATGAATGGATAAAGAAGATGTGGAATATATTTATATAATGAAATATTACTCAGCCATAAAAAAGAATGAAATCCTGCCATTTGCAACAACATGGATGAACCTAGAGATTATCATACTAAGTGAAAGTAAGTCAGACAGAGAAAGACAAAAACTCCGTTATCACTTATATGTGGAATCTAAAAAATAAAACAAACAGATGAATGTAATAAAACAGTAACAGACTCACAGACACAGAGCACAAGCTAGTGGTTACCAGTGGTGAGAGGGAAAAGGGAAGGGGCAAGGTAGGGGTAGGGTATTAAGAGGTACAGACTACTATATATAAAAGAAATAAGCTACAAGGATATATTGTACAGCAGTGGGGATATAGCCAATAGTTTAAAATAACTTTAAATGGAGTATAATCTATAAAAATACTGAATCACTATATTGTACACCTGAAAGTAATGTAATATTGTAAATCAACTATAATTTTAAAAAAGAAAATTTAGTTTCTGGCTTATCAATAAAGGGAATTTAAAACATGGAGTTACCCTGATAAGGGTATGCTTTCAAACCACTTCACTTGAAAAGTATAATATTTTAAGGCTTCTTGCCGATTTCCTGATTATACACAGGTCAAGGGTTTCATTTTAAAACTCCTAATGTTTTCTGAGCAACCTCACCTTCTAAAGGTCCAGGTTGTCATGTGTCAGGGGATAACAGCTACACACCTGCTTCACCAACTTCCTAACCGTACCCGTGCCTGCCGCTCTTTATTGTCCCAGCCAATGAATGTCCTGGTCAGTGTGCTGGTATCTCACACCCACAGATGTGCTGAATCCATCCAAATAGTTCTCCATCCTGGCCCCCCAGGGAGTTGTTCTAATTTGAACAACTTATCTGTCACTTTGATTTTCTGATTAATAATTCAATGACAAGAGTTAAATTTTTAAAGCAATTAATGAAGTTTTGACTGTTCAGCCTTCATTCTTAACCAATGACAAAGTGAGAGTAGTAAGCACATGAAATATTGAAGGCTTTGTTTGAGTGCTTGCAGGGTAGGATTTTAAAATATCCAGTATAGTCAATCAGAAAATGAAAAATTACTGTTAATGGCTGTGAGAAAATTAGAAAAGACTAAATCATATAAAAAAATATATTTTTTCCAAAATCTTCAGTTAGTTAAAAACTTACTGAGTTTCATGAGATTCCAATTCTGTCACATCCCTGGATATTTCCTGAATGTTGATAGTAATTTGGTTAATATTAAACTTTTGCCATTCTAAGATTGCTAAAGATAGATGGAAAGATTTTATTTCTTAGTTCTTGCTTGGGTTTAAGAGAGCTTTTTTTTTTAATAACTTTAAACCATTTCACAGAACTTCAATCCCATTTTGAAGGAAAAGAAATTGTTGTTGACAGTGCTTTAGAAATTAGGATTAAGCTGCCAGTAACCTTGCTGTCAGGCAGTGGAGCAAGCAATAAAATAATGACATGTGAGAAGACAGCCTTATCTTGGACAAGGTCAGTCCCACTCCTCCCCACCAGAATCCATTAAAAGAGCATTTCATTTATTGATTTGTTTGTTTGCTTGTATAAAAGTAAGAATGGGTCTCTTTCATTCTAAATGTGACTTAGAAATTACATAATTTTGGTCTGTTGATACTGCCCTTGACTTAATTAGTTAAGAAGAGCTATCCTGAGCTATTACTACTACTACCAACTATTCAAGACATGGATTTGGCCCTGCTGATATTCCTGTTGTTTTGACTCAACAGGAATTCTAGAAATAACTCTCTCATATATGTTAGGTGTCGATTATGGGCTATCATAAATTTTAACTTCTTTATATCTTCACTGAAAACATCCTCCTGAAATATCTAGATCCAATTCATTTTTTGTCATCCAGAAATGTTATTTTCCAAACAAAGATTGTTTCCTTTCATTTTTGTCAGCAAGAATTGCTTTGGTGTCCCCACCTTATTTTTTAAAATGTTGCTTACCTTCTGTACATAGTTTGCTTGCTTCAGGTCTAAAGAACCATTCCTTTTATTTGTAGTGAGAAGGCTTAATATGAAATCTATCTTCCTAACAAATTTTAAGTGAACAATACATTACTGTTGACTATCAGTACATTGTTGTATAGCAGACTAGAGCTTATTTGTCTTGCTTAACTGAATCTTTATGCCTGTTGCTTAGGAACTCCCTATTCAATAAATATTGATGTCAAGCACCTGCAAGAATTCTAACTACAATTGTGTTGATCAAATCCAAATCCCCGTATTTTCTTATCACATTCTTAAGATTATTCATCTTATATGTATTTTTCCTAAATATTTATTTAATATCCAAATTCTAACCAAACTTTCAGAATTTAATATGGGTATCACCTCAGAATGGCCTTATTTTTGTAGTACTTGTATTCTATTAATTTAAGGTAACTCTCTGTATTGTTTCTTACAACAGTGTGCAAATCAACAATTATCTCAAAATTTTAAAATGCGTCTAAAGTGCTCTCCTAATCTCCCTCTGCACTCCTCTGGAAGTTGGCAGACAGGGAGAAAATCTACCTCAGAAGTTGTCTCAAGTCCAATTTTCTCCAGGATAAAGCTCTGTCCTCGATTTTCTCTTGCATTTTGGCTCAGGAGTCTTGAATTCTACCCTCAGCTTTGCCAAAAAATGAATAATCTAAGCCAGGTCACCTTCCTTCTTTGGGCCTCAGTTTTCTCACATAAATGAGGAATTGAGCTAGATAACTTTTAAGTTTCTTTCTAACTCTAAAGTTCTATGATTCTAAGTACACTGAACTAGGGCTAAATACTTTTTAATCAAATTATAGTAACTCTGACACATTATCAAAAGTGAGTCCTTAAGTAGGATATCTAACAACAAGGTCAATACCAAGGACTCCTTGGGCTTTCATCTCTTGATCAGCAATGGAAAGCTTTGGAGTCGAAAGAAAGAGCACTTCAAGAATTCAGTTTCCAGTAGTCAACTGCTCTTCCCATACTCCTCCCATTGTGTAACAACCTACGTGACCCTTGACTCAACATTAATATTTTTCCAATGTTCATATCAACACTACATCTTGATGTAAAAATTTTGAACCAGGATTCCCTAAGAGGGAGCCCTGTAATGACTGTCTTTACCTTGTCCTCTTTCCCCCAAAATATTCCTCACAATGAAATACAATTTGAATTAGTCATTCTTAATGTCAATACAGGGTAAAAACAAATTCAAACTCAGTTGTGAAAATGCATTCATGCAGTTACTCTGTTTTGCTCTCAGTTTCTCTTGAAGATTAAATAAACCAAGGACCAGGTGAAAAACATTACCAAATATTCTTTAAAAACCTTTTTACAGAGATTGTCTTATATCGTTTGGGGTCCTCTGCAAAAGGACTTATGCAGATTCAGCATGGATGGGGATATATTCCTTTAGAATCAGGAAAAAGCTTATTTCTCCTAAAGAATTTATGCATTTATTTTGTCACATAATTAGGATTTATATCTTATAATGTTTTCCTCATAGTCAGCGCAGCCTAAAAGCTTAGATCTTAATTTAAAGCTCAAACTTAGTACTCTTAGATTAGTAGTAGTAAACGGTTCTTCGTATACATTCAGAATATCTCAAAAGTCACACTAAAAATAAAGATTTCTGGGTCTACACCAAGAGATTCTGAGTAACCCGGTCTGGGATAAGGGCCTCAAATCTGCCTATCTAATGACAATCCAAAATAATTATGATGCAAATAGCCCCCAGACCTCACATTGAGAAATATTAGCTCAGAGAGTTTTAAATTGTCTCACCAGTTTTTGATACTTCAGATGTATCTATTTTTATAGCAGTAGCTTTATTATATAATTACTTTATTATAGATTATCTTAATTATTTCCTAGACTAAGCAGAATAAAAATAATTATTTGTGCATCTCTGCATAAATACAAACATATATAGATGGTAATTAACTTGTAACCAATAGGGAAAACATGGGTAAACATCTTTGTATCCTAAGCAAGTCCTATTACTGCTTAAACAAAATTATAAAGACAAAAAAGAAAGAATGAATTTGATTGCATCCAAATTAACGAAGCCTATATGATGAAGGATATCAGACACAAAGTTAATAGACAATTTGACAGAATGGGAGAATATACTTATAATTTCTGAAGCATCTAAGAATTATATGAGGATATGCTATACACACAAACATATCCTAGAATCCTACAATCTACCCAGAACCTATACAAATCAATAGGAAAAAAATAGCAACCCCAGTAGAAAAATGGACAAAGAATATGAATAAGCAATGTAAAGAAAAAATATAAAATGTAACAGCATTTAATGAGATGCTTAGTTTCACTGGTTATCAGAGAAATGCAAATTAAAACAAAAATAAGATATCCCCTTACCTTTAATAAACTGGTAAACATTAGGAAGCCAGGCACTGCCACGAACTGGCAGGAATATGATGACTTAAGAATGCAGCTATTCTGAGAGCAACCTGGCTGTCAAAGAAGACTGACGGCCCTTCTCTTGCCATAAGGCTTGCCAGGTAGGAAACATACATCCATCATTATGTTCACCAAACCACCAGGAGGTCAAACTAAGTCTTTGCTTTCTCTTTAAATCACTTCTCTTTTGACTTGAAGGAAGGCAGAAACAGTGTGAGAGAGTGAGAGTCACAGGACACCAATAGCCCTCTGGGAAAATCCTCCTTCAAAATCCAACCCTTGACCCATCTGTAGCCTCAATGCCAGGGAAGGGTTACTACGAGTCACACAGCCATCGTCATGCAGTCTCCCACCAACTCCCTTGAAAATCCTGCATCATGGACTCATACCTCTAGGAATGTGGCATCTGTTGACTCAGTGATTCAATCAAATTTACCATTTTATTAACTATTGCAAGTGCTTATATAGGTCCAATTGAACAAGCAGATATAACCAAGTAAAAAGATTTGTGTGGATTTCTAACTCAGAAGAAGAAGAGATTCATGTTACCAGAGTAGATTAATTTTTATATCACACCTGGCATCTGAATATCTTTAGGGTCCTTTCTAGTTCTAAAAGTACAAGATTCTAGGCAGACTAGAATCCAGTTACCTAAAACCTACTCAAATGTGACCACTGAACTCAAGAGAAAGATAAAGCATGTGTCAATTTTTTTAATCATTATAGTTACTCTTCTGACAGTACAGTTTAAAAATAATTACGCTTAAAATTTTAACTGATTTTTAAATTAAACTTATGAATAAGGCATAATAATTTCACTTATGGATTTACCCTTCAAACTGAGGAAAAGTGTTATATTTCAAGTTTTTATGTAAAACAGAACATCTTTCTCCAAAGAAATTAGGTTCTTTTAATTTCAGAAAATTGGGTCAACTTCTGTATCTTACCAGTATACTACTCGAGGCTCATAGAGCAGTGTCTCAAAGTGTGGGCAAAACCACAGGTCTCAGAATCACCTGAGTTATATTTAAAATATGCAAATTCCTAAGCCCTATCCCAGATCTATGAAAGTAGAATGTCTGGGGACATAACTCCAGGATTTTGCGTTTTAAAAGCTCACCAGTATTCTTAAGCAATAAACTCACAAGCTAATGTACTTAAGCGCTCAAATTAAAATGGGAAAACCACTGTTTTGGAATCTGCATTTGTGAAAAATTTATTTTTTCATACGCACTAAATAGGATCTCTTCCCTAAACGTGTAACTTTGCTTCTACAGAAAATCAGCTTTGTTTAATTATTAGGGCTATGCATTAGAACTCAACAAATGTTTTATCCCCTGTGCCACCATTTCTCCCTCTGAATGCTATCAGTAAATTATTTAGATTCACTGTGATATATAGGATATACAGCAATTCCTTTTTCCTGCCTCAGAGGCATAGTGTGAGGTTAATTAAATAACAGATGCAAAATACTTTTGGCTCCTTAGAGAAAGACATGTAAGACATTATACTATATATGCAGCATTTTTTTCCCTCTCCTTTGAAAATAGGGTTAATTGTTCTTGAGAACTCAGCCCATGGCAGAGAAAACAACCATGGCATGGCTTTCATAAGTACTAAATTCACAAGGGCAAAATTTTGTCACAGTGGGTATCAGACCCAGTGAATGCTATGCTTCTGTTCTTTGCACAAAGACCATTGCCATCTTGTGGGAAACAGTCATCGTCCTTACCTTGGGCTTCTATATCATTTGTGTGAAATGGTGACAAGATAATTTGGGTTTTCTGCTGTTGAGGATTTGTGACATATATAGTCTTAGTCATCCTGAGGCCTGTTACCTGTGGCACTGGAGGGCTATGTGAGACCACCCTGAAGGTCAGGTAGTGTTAATGGAAGAAAGAGCTTTATAAACAAGACATCTCCCTGGGGCTTTGAAACTATACTTATCCTTCAAATGGGGCTTGCCACATAAACCTGCTTTTGTATTCCATTACAGTCTGGAATTAGAGCTAAAAAAAGAGGAAAAAAAATCATCACTGGCGATCATTAAATCCAATGATGATTGCTCTGGGAAAAATACGTCAGTCTGTAAATGTTGTTTGTATTCATTTATCAAAAGAAGAACAGGGATTGCTTACAGAAAATAAAGGAAATAAGTCCACCAAACAGCCCTGAAGTCTATCAAGTTTGACAAATAATTGTCATATTTTGACAAACATGATGGGTTTTTTAATTCACCCTATAAAAATAGGTTTTCATGGAAGGTAGATTCCTTTCTAGCTTTTCTCAAGTTGGTTGAAAGGCTTAGAAGTATATCTAGAGAAAACATAGCAAATGTCTTTCATTTATTCCAGAGAAAACTTTGCCTTAAGAAGTAATACTACGTGGAAAAAAACCATAGTCTTTCTGGTCAGAAATATTGCCTTTTACTTCTATAAAGCAGTAATTCCTTGAGAAATACATATTTTTTTATTTGCATTTTTAAATTTAGGTGGCTGCGTCAGCCTTAGGCGAGAAATTAGATGAAATTTGTCTTTTCCTACTTCTAAACTTTTACTCCACTCCCACTTCAAATACCTTCTCCCAGCTAGGCGTTTTCTCCCCTCTGTCCTGAGGCCCTAGCTTCTCCAGTAATCAGACAACTGAAATTTAAATCAATATACACTACAATGTTAGAGACAAAGTAAGTTTCTCCACTGAGGAACAGGTACATCTTTGGAGAATTACAAGTCACCGCTTAATCCAAAAGGCATAATATCAAAAGATAGATTCAAGGAAACTGGGCAGGGGAGATAGTTGGTGATTTTTTTTTTTCTAGAACCCAAGGTTTCATTATATGGGCAGCCATCTATTCAGCTTATTGATTTTTAAAAGTTCAAAAAACACTTGGACAAGAGTAATATATTGTCCTTCAAATAAAATGGTGTCTTCTTACTCCAGTCTCGAATCTTAGTACAGTTGTTTCATCCAAAAGAAATAAAAGTCAGATGACCCAAAGTACCAAAGAATAATATATGAGTTTACTGAATTGTCTTGAAGAGGTGGCAAAAGAGGGACCAGGAATACGACACATAATACAAAGAAATTTTTTCTATAATCTTTTTTGGATAGATTTTTCTCTTAACTCCCATGGATTGAAGCAATCAATCCCCTAAATTTTCTATCTTTGTGTTTCCAAAAGCACCCCCAGCCCTCTGTTCCATTATTGACCTCCAAGAGCAGCATCTTCTGATGTGAGCAGAATTCTTTATGCTTCATTTCTACCCAGCATCCTAGTCAGTACATCAGAGGCCCAGGAACTTGGCAATGACAACAAAGAATTCAAGCTTAAAGGGTAGAGACAGGTTCAAAGACTATGAGCATGTATCCTGCAATAATTTTGCTCCTTTAGCTAAGAGTAATATCACATTTACCAAAAAGAGGAAGAGTCCCTGTTTGAGTACCATTTTGTCCCAATCACGGCTGGTGATTCAGCTGTCCGAAGGGTCCCAAGTGTACAAATAACTAGTGTACAAATAACTAGTGCATGGAAGACACTGTGCTCAGGTCCCTGTGTTCATAGTGAACTAATGCACATGCTCGTCCTGGAGCACCATTTCCCATGCTGTTGGCCTGGACAACTCCCACTTACGCTTGAAGAGCCTTCTGTTAACTCACACACTGAAGTGGGTTCTCTGGCAGAGATTGCTGGTTACCCTCTCCCTAACCCATGATTTGCTTGTTTCGAATAGTAATAACACTCTCAATTTTTAGCTAAAGGCATGGCCACCCCCAAGAAAGAATATATTTCCATTTTTCACTTACCTTTCAGTTAAATATGACCATAAAACTAATTTCTGGCCAGTGATAGGTGAGCTGAAAGGATGTGTTCATCATCTGAGCTGTGCCCTTAAGAGAATTCTCAGTGGCTGCAACTGCCCCACTTTCCCTTTCCTGCTGGCCCACGCGGACCATTGTGGACCATGCAGATGAAGCAACACACTGGAAATGGCAAAGCAACCAGATAGAAGGAACCTAGAGCTTTGGTATTTTGGAACCACCATACCAGCCCTGCAATTTTGTACCCAGAATGTCAGGTATGAGAAAAACTATTTCATTCATTTTGGGTCTCAGTATACAAACTCAGGAGCCCTCTGTCATTTCCAATAGCACCCTGTGAAAGCTTCTCTTGAGACACTGATTTCTCTGCTTTAAATAACTGGTGATTTTTTTACCTATAGACTGTAATCCCTGGGCAGGCAGGATATCTTGTTAATACCTGTATTCCAGTGTGAAGTACACTGTATGTTTACAATAACTATTTGCTGGCTGGGTAAATGGATGGATGGATAGATGGATGGATGGATGGATGGATGGATGCATGAATAAATGAATGAAATAGACAACTGACCATGTGATCAGCTTGAATTCACTCAGAGTCAGATATTTTTACGTGATAACTTAATGGACTTTTCCAACTTGGGATTTGGGGCATAACTTTAAATTGTAATAGAAAAGAGAATACACTTTGAGAGAAAAAATGCTTTAGAGGGTAAAATATGCAGTAATTTTCTAAAATGATTGATATGAGCATGCACATAATTAATGACAACACGTATCTCTCAGGTGGGATGCTCTTCTAATCAACATTCTCTCTTCACACAAAGTCCAAGTACCAGTACTGGTTCTGTTTTTATCTTTCTTATTTTTATCATGGTGGTATTCTACTGAGAGAGGTAAAAGCTCTAAATACAACAAGCTGTAAATTCTATCTGTACTTACATAAATCCAGTTTCTAATGGACAAGGCCTCCAGACTCAACCGTTGCTAATACTGCCCTGTTATCATTCACCCATCTCCATGTTCATGCAGTATTCTGCACTGCTGTATGAGAGAAACTTCCTGACCAGTCACAAAACCAAACTCTTCATTTATACATTACAATTTGCACTTGGTACAGAGTATTCATCTGGGCAGAGAGGACTGTTCACCCATTCTTTTTTTTTTTTTTTTTAACAGCTTTATTGGAGTATAATTGCTTTACAATGGTGTGTTAGTTTCTGCTTTATAACAAAGTGAATCAGTTATACATATACATATGTTCCCATATCTCTTCCCTCTTGCATCTCCCTCCCTCCCACCCTCCCTATCCCACCCCTCTAGGTGGTCACAAACCACCGAGCTGATCTCCCTGTGCTATGCGGCTGCTTCCCACTACCTATCTATTTTACATTTGGTACTGTATATATGTCCATGACACTCTCTCACCCTGTCACATCTCACCCCTCCCCCTCCCCATATCCTCAAGTCCATTCTCTAGTAGGTCTGTGTCTTTATTCCCGTCTTGCCACTAGGTTCTTCATGACCTTTTTTTTTTTTCCTTAGATTCCATATATATGTGTTAGCATACTGTATTTGTTTTTCTCTTTCTGACTTACTTCACTCTGTATGACAGACTCTAACTCCATCCACCTCATTACAAATACCTCCATTTCATTTCTTTTTATGGCTGAGTAATATTCCATTGTATATATGTGCCACATCTTCTTTATCCATTCATCCAATGATGGACACTTAGGTTGCTTCCATGTCCTGGCTATTGTAAATAGAGCTGCAATGAACATTTTGGTACATGACTCTTTTTGAATTATGGTTTTCTCAGGGTATATGCCCAGTAGTGGGATTGCTGGGTGTTCACCCATTCTTTACTCACTCTAGGTCTCTTCTGTTGCTCTCTGCAGACACTTCTACAGACTGCAGTTTAAATGTTCCAAGAAGTAGCCTTCCAATCTCAAGATGGCACTTGTCTCCATTGCATGACTGGCCATATTTTTCTGAACTTTGGGACCACCAGTAGCTATACCTCCCACTCTAGCTTCACAGTTTGCTGGTCTGTTCATGCTTTTGAAGCTGTTTTTCCCTTTGGGGTTTTTCTTGACCTTCAGTTTCCACAGGTCTCTCTGTTCTTTCTCCTTTTGGCAAGTTGGATGTTATTTAGCCTGCCCAAAGAATCCAGACATAAAGCATAGCAGTCAAGGGAAGTACTTCTGGGAGTATTTCTTCTACTCCCTTTCCCTTCCCAGTTTCCACCTTTCCCAAGATACACACTCAAATATTCACACACACACACGCAAACAGGCACACACACCTTCTCTTCATGACCTCTCCCTGTCCTCCTTTCACAATTGGTCCTTCCACAACTACTATGGGACAAGGGTCGAATGTTCCAGCTTATTTTGCAAAAGCTGCAGCTGGCATTCAAACTGCTGCTGTACTTGCAGAAAAATCATTTTCAATATTTGTTCTTCTTTAACTCTTTCACAATCCACTTCATGTGGTTTACTCCAAAGATTAAACAAGACCTATAAAACATGATCCTGTCCTTCAGAGGTTTTACTCTAAGAACCACAACAAAAGCAAAAAGTCCTATGTCCATGTAGTTTTTTTAAATGGCATGCTTATGTTTATCTATCTACAACATAACAGTGTGCTATGCATTGTAACTTATTTCACTCAGCTGTCTTGGGAGTTTGAAGCCAAAGCCCTGGCAATATTGAGTAATAGGGGATCTGAATAAGTTATTTTGTTTTCTGTCTTAAAAAGATAATCCATTTCAGATATGGCTTCTTTTATATACAAATTCACAACTCTCTGTGGCTAGGCAGTGCTTATTTTACCATCTGATGAATTGCTTTGCAGTTTTGCATTAGTGCCAGTAGAGTTTACTTTAATTATGTGCCTATAATGTACAGGATCAGCTATGAAAATACCTTATCCCCTCAGAGAGAAACACTAGGAAAACCATACACCAAAATGTACTCATTTTTTCCTCAGCTACCCCAGATATTATCAGTGCCAAATTCTGATAACTCAGCTTTTTTTTATTGCCTTTTATACTGTAATTTGTCAAGCTTAAAGCTTTCTTGTTCCATTGTCTATTAGCTCAGTTCAAATACTACCATTTACTTGACTTTACTCAATATAATCCTCTCAACTTTCCCTACTGAATTTTAGGTCTCATTCCTCAAATATCCTCCAAACCTCATTTCATGCAATAGTGCCAATACATTTCAAATTGACAGGTTTCAATCCAGGAAAATAAATGACAGGAGGTTGAAACATGACTTGAGAAACTGTATTCGCCAAGACCATTTATCAGAATCCTTGAAAAATAAACCATGGGTTTGATCATTTTAAATTTTCTTTACAATGAACCCAAGGTAAATTTCTAGAAACATGTGCTATGATAAAGCATCATCTCAGGATGGGAATCATTAAATTACTTCTGTTTAATAAAAGGATATGCTAAGTGTCTCCAGCATTTTTTTTAAGGCAAATACAAATGATCCAAGCTTCCTGATATTAAAATGTTTAGGCACATGACTAAGTCACAGGTATAAATAACTGCTTTCCATATTTTGATTATATGAGTTAAAGCGCTGTTACTGGTCACCCTTTTAAAAAGCTCTTTAAAGCTGGTGAAAAAATAAAATAGGCCCATATCATGGGTGCTTTTAGTTACAAGCCAGAAGGGGCAACCTTGAGTACAGAGAAACAGCTCAGGGCTTAGAGAGGCTAAAAGTGGTGAAATGCAAGCTGTAAAAGACTATTTGAAAACTGATGAAATGGTCGACTTGAACTACTAGCCTCTTTTGAACATGTGTATTTTAATGCTAAAATTAAATTATGAAATTTAATTATTTCAGATGTATTTTCATTCCAAAATTGAAACCAACAAAGTGGGAATGACGGGGAAGGGTAGTGTTTGCCTTCCTAAACTGGGTACCTTTTAAGCAGCAGGCCTCTCACAGATGTGAAAAGGAAGTGGAGACCAGAAGCTCTAGAGAGACACCCAACCGGCTGACTACACGATGGGATGATCAGATTTAGGGCCAGGCTGAGACCAGGCACATGAATAATTGATAAGAATATCAACTGAGTAAAGCAGCAGGTCAGAAAGGCACAAGCCACTAAATTAGAAAGACAAGTCCCGAATCCCTAAATCTGCCTCATTTGCTTTTCACCACGGTTACCTGTCATTTTTGTTTAGAATTTTTAGAAAGCTTTAAATCGGTAGGGTAAATTAGAGATATTTTCTTCATCTATCACACTCCCACAGCCCCAGATATGCTGATAGATGCTAAACACTTGTCCTATTAAGAATAAAGCTCAGTGAAATCACAAGGGAATTTCAAAGTTTCCTTATAGATGGTACATTCTGAGAACAGAAAGGGAAATTCCATTTGGTTACTTAATACATTCATTTATTCATTAATAAGTATTTAATGTATAATTGATTTTGTTCCATCAGCGAAAACTGTCTACATAGTACAAACTACATAAGTCCTTTAACACACACAAAAAAATTATATTTATTTCTCATTGTTTTAGCTGGAAGCAGGAAGATATGTTTTATGTTTGTTTTGATGTCATTATTGGCTACAGTAAAAATGAGATTGTAACATCTAATAACCTTTCTAGAGGCAGGTGTGTGTGTATGGTTTTTAATTGTTTTAGAGAAGGAAGTTATATTTTGGATCTTCTGTACTTCCTTTTTATCAGATGTCCTCAGAGAACTCTGAAAACATATCTGGGACTTCTGTTGATTCTTCCCTTTAGGTAAATTTACATAAGTATTTTCACTTACAGTAAGTGTAATTTCTAGCCTCCTATAAAATTCTTTTACTTTGACATAAATATGTCTTTTAAAAATTCATTTGGCATAGAAAACAAACTTATGGTTACCAAAGAGGAAAACGGGGGGAGGGATAAATTAGGAGTTTGGGATTAACAGATACACACTACTATATGTAAAATAGATACACAACAAGGACCTACAGTATAGCACAGGGAACTATATTCAGTATCTTATAACAACATATAAAGGAAAAGAATCTGAAAAAGAACATATATATATCTCTGAATCACTTTGCTGTGTACCTAAAACATTGTAAATCAACTATACTATGATAAAAAAAAACATTTAAAAAATTCATTTGGCAGCTGATCCCATTTACCAATATGCACATTATCAGCATTGTTCCAAGGGCAGAGGTATCCTATTGAAGTTTTGTCAAGAAGTACACACATTCAATAAGCATTTATTGAGCACCTTCTCTGTACCCAGCAACTGCTACCCAGCAACTGTTAGGCAACAGGGATATAAATATGACATGAATTAGCCTATACCTGTGAAAAACATGCTTTTATCATAGTTTGTATATATTGCATATTCATACGCATTTTCAATTATTCATTTAAGAGGTACTTAATGATATTAGTATAAGGTACCAGGAACTGTACTAGTCCAGAGTTAGAAATATAAATACAAAATATATTCAGCCTTCTTGGCGCTCACAGGCTAATAGGAGGAAGAGAAAATGCATAATGGGAAATCTCTATGATAACTGCATTAGGGGAAATATGGCAAAGACACTGTGATAGCACAGAGTAAAGATGACTAGCTTTACCCGGGGCCATCAAGGAAATCCATACAACCATTGTGCACACTAGAGTCTATATTGCTAGACAAATAAGGAAGGGAGTCCTTGATTTTCTCATTTACTTGGGCAGCAAGTTTCCAGCATGTCTCAATTCATCCTAAAAGAATACCACCTTCGGACCACCCACCAAATAGCTCTGTCTCTGGGCACAGTTACCACTTGGCATCTGCTGAGATGTGCGGCAAGGGTATTAATTACTACTCACCATGTGATTAATGTGGCTGATAGTTCTTGATGAGGTCAGTGTGTTTTGTGGATCTTAGATTAATGATTCCAATTTGACAGACAGCAAGCCACTAAATGGTTACCAGGTGGCAAAAATATTGTGTTACCTTAGGCAGAACTGAAGACAGTAACAGAACTAAGAAATCAATTCAGAGCAGGATTAATTGCTTGAAAACAAGTTTCCCATAGTTTTCCAAATAATCCTTATGCAGACATTCTAATAGTTCCCATTTTTAGTTTTAGGAAACTGATTTCTCCGTGAGCTCTACCAAAAAATCAAAGAAATTATTTGAAGATAAAACATAGATCTGACTTCGCTGGAGTATGATGAGGGATATCAGTCTCAGACTACACAGCAAATGTTTAGCCTTCCTATGGAATGGGGCCACATAAATATTAAGTAACCTTACTATTTACACATTTAACCATTTAGATAGATCGAGTACATTTATGAGAAGACATTTAGCAGAAGACACTTCCTGATCTTCAGGAAAATTCTATTAGTATCTTGTCTTAAATGAAGTACCTATTTAATATAAAAAGATACAAAGAAACAGAAGTCAAGAGAAAAAATAGTCTGAAGAAAATTTAATGGAACAGAGTTATATTTCTGTTTCCTGTCTAGTAAGAACAGCAAAAATCCCAACATACAACCCTCTTACATCTTCCCCAGGTCATGAGCTCACTGAGGAAGAAGCCATTCATTACTCATTTTTATATTCCCATCACTGAGCATAGGGTCCAATATAGGGGTTGAATAATTTTGCTGAGTTGTTTACCAACCAAATCTGGACTGTGGAGACTTGGCCTTGACACGTATGCCACTGTGCACACAGGACCTCGGCTTCCCATAGCCAGAGGCAGTCTGCAAAGAGGCAGACAGTGCCCATCACTGAGCACACACAGGCACAATGTGTGAGCCTTCAATAAAAAATGAATTCACAGTCCATCTCCTAAGGAGATTAATATACTTCTTGAATCAGGATAGCTGTCAGTGGGTAGAAATATTTTGTGTCCCAAAGACCAGAACATTTCATCCCACAATGCTTTGTACGTGTTTCATTAAAAAATGCTGACCTAACTTATGACCCCTCCACTAATGCAACCTTTATTTGTCATAAATAAAACTGCTAATATGACAACACAATCTCAAGTTCTCAGCTAGAGTGATGCTTTTCAAAGGCCAGTTGATCACGTAATTCCTCAGCTAAAACTGTACAGTGCCTCCCCAATTTCTCTCAGGGTAAAAACCAATTCCATATAAAATCTGGCATCCTTTACTTCCCTGACCCCCCCCACGCCCCTCTTTGAGCACCTGCCTTGGCTTTTGCACTACACTCACTCTTCCCTTGTCCTGAAACTCTCTTTTCACTCTCTCCCTGGGTTCAAGTCTTTTTGCTCAAAGTCTCTGGTCTCAGTGAGGTCTACCCCCCCTACCCTGTTTACAATCAGAACCTTTCTCACCCAGCACTTCCTGTCCCCCTTATTCTGTTTTACCTTCTGCACAGCACTTATAACTCGCACACACACACGCACACACGTATTTATTCAATTTAGGGTTGACCTCATTCTCCCAGAAGGTAAGTTCCATAAGGACAGGGATTTTGTCTCTTTTGTTCTCTGCTGTAACCTCAGTCCCAAAAGGAGTGCCGGACACACAGGATGCACTCAGTATTACTGAACGAATGGATCGATCAAACAATTAGAACCACCATGGCCTTTGCACATAAGAGCTGTACATAAGGAGCTCATAGAGATCAGAAACAAAATTAGATTTTAATTTCTTATTGGAATGGAAGAGTAAGGGACCACTGAAGAAATCAAGCTACAAATGCTCCTTCTCCAACATTTATAATAAAAGATTTTCACAGGTATCTAATAAAAACTTATTAGAAAAAAAATCAAGAAGAAATGATCCTTATTTTGAAAGCAATTTTGAGGTATTTGGAACAATGATGAATGTCTATGCATACTACAAGGAAATTTACCAGCAAAGGAAGACTTTAGTCCAGACTTCACCTGCCAAAGCTTCAGGCAGTCTGCCCTTACAGGAAAATTCCACTTCAATGGCATATGTATGTACATATGTGTGAGTGCTGAAGGAGTATCACGTTTCAGTCACCATTCTAGCCCTATATTAAGTACCTAGCCCAAAGTCACTTATAAAATAGCTTTTAATACTCAATACATACCTGTAAGAGCCTACATATATGTGTGAAAGATTTCTTCATTTATTTCATAATCAGTTTTAATGTTTTATGGTTTAAAAAAATGGATCTCTAGGAATAGAACATCAAATTATGATCTAATGGTTACAGAAAATTAAGGTTCAACTAATAGCAAGTAACTTGAGAACTTGTTCAAAACAAATTAGGTGAGAGCCAGTAATGGTCAATATCCTCAGCAGTACGCCTAAATTGCTTCTAAACTACGATGAATTTCTACTATACAGTGCTCTCTATTTCCTCATACTTGGAATTTGGGGGGCTTTTGGTGTGTAAAGAAATGGCACAAGAATCTTGACTGCACAATAAACCATAAAAGCAAAAACTTTAAAAATCCCCTTGGAAACATAAAACTGTTAATTCACTGTTAATTCCAAATTTAATTTAGCTCTTTGTAATTTAAATCTATGATGCCATTGGTTGTATAATGCAATGTTATCCTATGTCACTAAGAAAGAATAAAATGCTGCCAATTATAATTGTAAGATGTATTATTAAGATACACCCTAATTTCAGAGATTTTAAAGTGGGGGAAATGTCAATCTGAATCAATGAATCATTTACTAGTATTTAGGGAAGTTATAACCAAGTTGGCCAAGACTTCTCTCTTTCTACCAAGGAAGCAGTTGAGTAAATTTATTACTTGAGTAAGCCACTATTTAGTAAGAATGTTCTTGTGACACTATAGATTATCAAACACTACACCAGTGTCAAGAAAAATTGTTGAATATCCTGGAATGGAATAATTCTGACTTGCATGAGCCATACAATTAATCATTACCCAGAAGATCTAGAAGAAATTAGCCTGGATATAAAAGAAATTACACTTTAGCTATAGTCTTTCTAGAGGAAATACTATGCTTCCAAAATAGTAATATTATCTTAGAATAATATTTGTTCTTCTTAAATTCATGAAGTAATTGATTTTCTGAAATTGTTTTTATTGGAATTCTGGATTTTCACAAAATGACTTTGGCTAATGAAAATATTCACCAATATGATCTTTCATATCCAATTCTTCTTCATGCTGTGCTCTAATGGGAAACTAGAAAATATCATTCTAAAAATTGTTTTGACAAATAGCAGGTAAATCACAAAACATAAGCCAGATAATGCTTAAAATGGGAGAGGTTTTGGCAGCCAAATACCAAGAAAGAAAAATGAAAACTACTGGTATGAAGATTGAAAGCTTTTATAGAATTTCAAGGATGCATGACTTGATCTTTCAAAATGGGAATTATAAACAATAAGAAATGGCATGCAGCAATTTCATTTTATGTAGAACCATGTAAGTAAATGTACCATTTGATTTAATAATGAAGATATGAAAGGTAAACTGTTAACAAAATATAGTCTGCAGTAGCTTCTTTCAGTAATGATGTATACATTTGAAAAGGAGAAAGTCAATAGATGTAAGATTAAAAAACATTATTCATCTCTTTCTCACAGCAGGGTGACTAAGCCTGCTGTCACCAAACATGTTACCTCACTGTTCCCTGATGGAGTTCCTTTAATAGGATGAGATGAATGCAAGTGTTTAACTATTTTAACATAACAACAGAAAATAAAAGCAGCTATTGAAACAAATGATCTGGCTCTCCGCTAATTGAATATGTTTATGTCTTTAGGCAGAAAGGCACTGATGCCTAAAATTTGTATAGTACCATAGTAATAGAAGTTTACCAATTAAACAACAAAATAGGTTCAAAACCAAATAGTCTTTCAATCCCTCACAGACAAAAGTGCTTAACGTCCATCTGTCAGAAAGTCCGTGCATGTTAATTTTAAATGTAAACTGAATCTATATCATGATTTCAGATGTTCACCATTTCCTAACTAATGTTGATCCAAATGCAAAGACTGCCTAAATTATTAATAAGTCACACTGCCTATGGGAGAGGTCTCTAGATCCAGAAAACCTCTGTCTGGAATGCAAGACACCTTACTATGAAGGCCATAGAAATTTTTGTTCTCTAAGGCACCCACAAACCAATGAACTATCACTTGGAAAAAGAGCATCAGTCCTACAATGAACCACTTCAAAATTTCCATAGTTTTGGCCCTGACCTATCCTCAAGTCAAAACAGAAAATAACCCCCCCCTCGATTCCCCTTCCTTTAATTTGTTCTGCTTTCTTCCCAGCCTGTTCTTCTCTTTCATCGGGTTCCCGTTCCCTGAGCCTCCCAATTTTCTCATATAATCTCCACTCTCAGAGAACAGCTTGATAAATCTTTGCCAAGGAAGGATCTAGTAAGGAGTACATTTCTAAAGGTGATGCCTAGAGAATCATAATGTATCACTAACAGTGAATTTCTGGAGATGCTTTTTAGGTCCCCCTGTGGTGCAAACAACTAAGCTTAGCCTCATTTACACTTTTATACCAAGTTAAACCATATTTCCTATTTCACAGGCCACAACTGTTTCCTTCCAAGTTTCCTTCTACCTATTATTAAGAGTTTTGAATGGAAACACACAGGATTTTCCAGCATAAATAGAATAGAAATATTCACACAGTTTCATGAAACTCACCTTGTTCAGTACAAGAGGAGTTTGGTATTAGAGAACAATTTCCAACTCCAGCGAGTGGTTCTACAGAGTTTTGCAAGCAATTATTATAGGATGTTTTCATTCCATCTATTCAAATACTAGGTAATGAGATAAAAATAGCAGCGTTTCATCAAGCCTGATGTAAATTTTTTTACAATCATATCCTTTAAAATAGGGACTGTAGCCTGAAGACACCTAAGAACATGTGGCCAGAGGCGAAAAGGAAATTAGAGTATTTTAAACTCAGAACACTGATTATAGAATTTTGGTAAAATATTCCTTTTAAGTAGCGGTAATATGCCCCAACTTGTAGCCACAAGTTTGGATCTTCAGCTGGGGAAGGAAGGAAGAAAGGGAGGGAAGGAGGGAGGGAGGGAGGAAGGGTGGAAGGAAGGGAGGAAGAGGAAAGGGAGGAGAAATTTGGAGGAGGGGGGAGTGATACCTTTCTGTTGTACAACAAAATCCTTCCATTTGAATAACAAAACTGACCAAGACAAAAAACTCCATTGTTGAAATTTACACTAGGATATGAGGCAACAACCAAGGTTTCTCCATTGAAACAACTTTGCCACAAATTTAATGTGTCTTTAATATAGTGAATCCCAGGCCTAGATACACATTGAATCACCTGGGAAGGTTTAAACTATACCGACGGCCAGAAGCTACCCCAAGATTGTGATGGAGATTGGCCTGGGGTGCAGCCTGGGCATCAGGATATCTGAAAGCTCCCCCAGGTGATTCGGATGTGCAGGTACCCAGCATTCATCAAAGGACAGAAGACAGAGCTATTCCAGACACCTGTCTGAGCTGACTGTGCTTGCCTGAGACCCAGCTTCACTAGATGGCTCACCTCCTGTGGAACCTTCACGGCCTCCCCTGCAATTACCCAGTGAAATGGGGACAATAGTGGATCGCAGTCTCCTGTGCGATTAGTAGCTCTGTGATACACTAATCAATTCCTCTCTCTTTCCCCCCCGTGGGCTCTGACTCAAGCTGCAGTAGAGAAAGCGACAAACAGCCTAGCCAATAAATGACCGCTGCCACCGGATAGCCTTTCTTTGACTAAAGAGCCAGAACCTGCCGTTCAGAAACGCAGAGACAGCGTAGGAACGAGGCTGCCATCTGGCGGCCTTCCTGGGCATCTCACGGCCTCTCTCTCGGAAAAGGAATGTGAATCCTACTTTCCAACACCATTGACATGCTAGAAACAGGCTTAAATATTACTGCAATGGAAGGGCTCCATGGTGACAGGCAGAACCTGAAGGGAGGGCAGAGCCAGCCCTCTCTATAGGCCAAATGGGACACACGCTCGCCCTCAAAATTTTCTTTCACCCACCTCTATGCCTTCAAAGTTCTTCTTTAAGGACTTTCAGGAGAGAGGTTTAGCCCAACTGGAGTTAGAGTTTTCTTACCAGGAAGGATCTAACACAGCAGGTCTCAAGCTTAGTGTACATTAGAATCACCTGGGGGGCTTGTGAAAGTCCAGATTGTTGAGCCCCACTGCCTGAGTTTCCAATTCAGCAGATCTGGCCGGAGAATTTGTCTTTCTAACAAATTCCCAAGTGATACTGTTGGTCCAGTGACCATACTTGGAGAAGCACTGGACAAACTGGCAAAGATCAGTTAGTTCTTAACAGTTAGTAATCTAATAGATCCATCAGTCAGCTGAGGAGACAAGACTGGGTGAAGTATCTGTAGCCCAGAGCAGTGACCAGGGTCAAAAGATGGTGTCACTGTGAGACTATTCCTAAATATGAGTGGAATAGCATAAGGGAACCAAAAATACCAGCAAAGAAGTGATCTAGATGAGAACTGGACAAAAAATGCCTCTTCATTGTTTTTGCCCACTGTCCTCAGGGGGTCTCTGGAAACATTGAGTGGTGTATTACCTAAATACCAAATCATCCCAATCCATTTAGTTTAGGGGGGGAGCAGACCTGATTCGAAAGCCAAAATGACAGGCTACAATAGATTTCAAACTGAGGATTTTATAGAGACATAAGGTGACAAGAGACATATTAGTATGCATTCCAATACCACCATCTAGTGGAATTTTGTTTTACATCAAACAACCTAAAGGGAGGTGGTTTACTTTTAACAGAAGAGGGCCACATCATTTGCTAATTGTGATACAACCAAAGGGCAAGTAAACAAAAACAGTAAATTACGGCTACACGAAAGACATTTTTGCAATCATACATAATATGTTGTATGAAAACAGAACAAAGCTATTAGCTGAGGAACTGCATACACAGAGAAGTGTGTACAAATAGCTTTCCCAGAGTAGTCTGGTAAGAATAGGTAGTGAAAATGGGAAATTATATCAAAATGTTATCTTCATGTGCTGTGTTTATATGCTAAAGCCTCAAACCTCCTCATAATAACTGATAAATAATTATATGAGAAGGAAAAAGCTCATGTTCTGTATAAATGTAAAATGATCCATATAACCACATGCCCTTATGAACAAAACAGTTGAATAAATTGAATTCTCTATTCTCTACCACGGACCCCAGGGAGAGATAGAGTAAGGAAGAAAAGAGAGGCACGAAATCACTGCTGCTAGCCCTGAAAAGGGGTCAGAAAGGAGATGATTCAAGATGTAAAAATCTGCTTCACTGGGCATAAAATGTAATGTGTAAAACTCCATTCTAGGTGAGCTGATAGTTTAAGGATAACCATTCACAAGAAGCAATTTTATTTTTCTAATCACTGTTACAAACGTAATTGATGGACTGCCTCTTTTCTGTCTCGCAATACCTCAGGCAGATACTATTGATGTTTGATCATTTTCATGATTCATAAAAATCATAAAATTTTACCAAGCCCAGGGTAGTGAAACTGGTGACCCAAAGGGGGTCTAGCCTGACCCTCCTCCTCCGACTCCAACGTCATGAAGCCAACCTGGGAACTTGTTAAAAATGCAAATTCTCAGCCCCAAGTCTAGAGGAAATGCCCCTCTCAATACATGTCATTTGAGATTAAATGCAGGGTCTCCCATTCTGTTGTTCGATTGTGCTATCAATGCAGTTGCCTTGATACTACACACTGCTTGGTCTCAAACTGTTCCTCAGATAGTTTTATAAATATTGCTGAGAAAATTTTTACCTAGCCCATACTTCCTACCCCAAGTGAGATTTCAATATGCCCAGGATTTTAAAATTACATTTAAAAAAGTATTTCTAATTCTACAGAGAAACCCTGAATATATTATATATGAGTACCTTCAACTAAGGTTTTATTAAATTGTTTCTATTTCTCATATCAAGAATCCCTTGTCTAATAAATCTTCATTGAATTTTATATGTGCTCAGCACTCTGCTTTGAAGGAAGGATAAGTATCTTAGGTTAGGTTCCCAAGAGGCAGACTCTGAGATGAGGATTCATGAGCAAGTGATTTATTAAGAAGGTGCTCCCAGGAGAAATCAGCAAGAGAGTAGGGAAAGCAGAACAAGGAGGAAACCCATGTAAGGGTGTGTTTCAGACTAAGTCCCAGGGAGGGTCTTGACCTCATCCTGCAGGGAACTCTGACATCTATCCAAACTAGAAGCAAGGGAACTGGGGTTTCATATTCCCAGGCACATTGCTCATGAGATAAGGAGCCTGAGAATGGCCTGGAAAAGAAGGTTCACAGGTGCTGGCCATTGGAATCAAAACCACGCCAAAGCTACAGGAGACGTGAACAGATGGGTGAAAGGGATACAGGGGATCTGGCTGGAGTACCAACAGTCTCTGCTTCAATCAGCATAAATCTTGTTTTCTTGCATTCTAGATGAGTAACAAAAAAATAATTGAAGACAAATAGTAGACCAAATATAGCCAAATGCAAAGTTATGGTAAGCTGACACATTATAATAAACCAAAAGCAGTGGTTCCCAAAACTTTGCTGCACATTGAAACCACCTGAGGATCTAAACTATACTGATGCCTGGCTCCCAATCCCAGGCGTTGTAATTTATTTGGTTTGGGGTGTAACCTGGGCATTGGAATGTTTTAAAGTCACTCCCACCTCCAGGTGATTCTAATCTTCAGGAAAGTCTGGGAACAACTGGTCCAAGGCAAGAAAGACTAATGTGAATTGTTTTCACTGGGGAGGAGACATCAGGAAAGGGGTGAGGCTAAACTGGGTCTTGACAGATGGTTAAAATTGGGGTAACAAAAAATAAAAGGGGTAGACATTACTGTCAAGAAATGCAGCATAAATGCAAAGGCAAAAATCAGCATGACTAATAAAGGAAAATACGGAAACCAACTTGAGAAGGTCTTGCTTAGACAAGTGAAAAATAAGGTTTTAGAGAGAAAGTGAATCCCTATTACAGTTAGTCCAGAAGTCAAGCAAAACTTTTTGAACTTGACCCAGTGGGCAACCATTGTAGATTTTTGAAAAGAGGAGTGAAATGATAAAAGTGGTGTTTAAAGAAAAGTATTCCAGCAACAATACAGAAGACAGATCCAAATTGCAAGAGGCTTGAGTCACAGAGGTCTGCCAAGAGGCCATTTCAGTAATCCTGGTATTTGATAAGGTCTCCACTAGGGCAGTAGCTGTCAGACTTGAAAGGAAGGCACAAATAAGTAAAGGTATTTTAAAGAAAAGAAAGGTCTGGGATCTTGGATATAGAAGTCAAAAAGAGAAAGGCATTAAAGATAAGTCCAAACTTAATAGGCGATGGGAAGTATTAACTGATGTATTTTTTCCACATGTATGTTAACCCCTGACTCGTCTTCAACTGGGCTAGGGGGCACGAAGCAGGCTTTGCTCTACTGGGGATGTCAAAGAGGAATAAGAGAAAAAAGACACCAAGTTATTTGCTTTAAATTAAAATTTAATAATAATAATCCTACATTGTGCATATAACAGAGTATTTTTCTAACTTTTTATTTTATATTAGGGTATAGACAATTAATGTTGTGATAGTTTCAGGTGCACAGCAAAGCCACTCGGCCATACATATACGTGTATCCATCCTTCCTCAAACTCCCCTCCCATCCAGGCTGCCACATGACATTGAGCAGAGTTCCCTGTGCTATACAGTAGGTCCTTATTGGTTATCCATTTTAAATATAGCAGTGTGTACATGACGATCCCAAACTCCCTGACTATCCCTTTCCCCCATCTTTCCCCCCTGGTAACCATAAGTTTGTTCTCTAAGTCTATGAGTCTGTTTCTGTTTTGTAAATGAGTTTATTTGTATCACTTCTTTTTAGATTTCACTTATCAGGGATATTATACGATATTTCTCTTTCTCTGTCTGACTTACTTCACTCAGTATGACAATCTCTAGGTCCATCCATGTGCTGCAAATGGCATTATTTCATTCTTTTTAATGGCTGAGTAATATCCCATTGTATATATGTACCACATCTTCTTTATCCATTCCTCTGTCGGACATTTAGCTCCAAAATTTACAAACAACTCATCCGGCTTAATATCATCAAAACAAACAACCCAATCAAAAAATGGGCAGAACACCTAAATAGACATTTCTCCCAAGAAGACATAACAGATGGCCAAGAGGCACATGAAAAGGTATTCGACATCGCTAATTATTAGAGAAATGCAAATCAAAACTACAATGAGGTATCACCTCACACCAGTCAAAATGGCTATCATCAAAAAATCCACAAACAATAAATGCTGGAGAGAGTGTGGAGAGAAGGGAACCCTCCTACACTGTTTGTGGGTATGTAAATTGGTACAGCCACTGTGGAGAACAGTATAGAGGTTCCTTAAAAAACTAAAAACAGAGCTACCATATGACCCTGCAATCCCACTCCTGGGCATATATTGGGAGAAAAACATGGTCCAAAAGGATACATGCACCCCAATGTTCATTGCAGCACTGTTTACAATAGCCAAGACGTGGAAGCAACCTAAATGTCCATCGACATAACATAGAATATTTTAAAGGAAAATTGTTAAGAAAGCTTTTTTTCTGCCCTCCTTCCAGGCAAACTTTCCCTGGAAAGGAAAAAGATAATTAGATGGGAAGAAGAGAGCTTAGATACTTAGAGTAAGGACTTTGAACACTGTCCTCTCCCATTCCTCTGCCTGCTCCACACTCCTAAGCCTTGTGGATCAGAAAGAGTCAAAAGAGCCAGTCTTCCTTTATCCTTAGGGATCCAAGGATAGAGTGGAAGACTACCCTCCTTTATTGCCCATCACAATGACATTGGGCTTGTGATGTCTCAGTCATGCAGGTCTTGATGACTGGCCCTATATCTCTGGAGAGCAGCCCTGATGAGGGGTCCTCAAGCAACTGAAGTTATTTGAGAGTTGTTGGCCTGAAGAGGTGTCAGATATGGTGATGAAGAATTATGGCAACAGAAAGTGATACCCTCAGTTCATACACTGTGGTGGTACCCAAAGACATCTCAGCAAAAGTAAGAATTCATGCTGACAACCAAGGATGATGGCAGGAGGATTATACATCTCAGCCACTGGCAGTATGGGGCAGATCAACACTGAGACAGAGACACTCCCCCCCCCCCAACAATGCACCTCTGCAGTGAAGAGAAAAAGCACAAAATATCAAATATATAATATAATATACATGTATATATATAACATAAATATTAAATATGAATGGGAGATCACTGATTTTGATTGAGATTAACAATTAGAGTAACTGAGTTTCCCTAGAAGTGATTAGGTTGCTTTGTTACTTTGAGAAGGAATGTTGCATGAGGTGAAAATATAACATTTTCATTATAGGAAAATAAAGAATGCTACATTTTATACATGAATTTTCACTCTTTGAAAATCACTTTGACTTTACAAGGTTTTGAGCTAATATGACAGGAAAAATGGTGGCACCAAGATGATGAATCTGGCTTGGGGGCATGTCAAGTTTAAGTAACAAGATAGGCAGTAGAAAATACTCTGTAGGTTGATGGAATGCAAAACTAGAGCCAGACTGGAAGATGAAGGCAAAGTTATAGATTCATTCAGTAGTCATTAGAATGAAGGTGATAATTTAAGCTAGCATGAATGTACAAAGAAAAGCACATAGGCAAAAGCTCTGAACCCCTAAATTGCTTCTATAGGACATAAAAGTGAGCTTGATATTTAAAATATTGGTGGAATTATTTAAGTATATAAAAGATTATGACATACAATGTATACACTTTCCTGTCTTTTTCATTATTTGATTAAACTGAATAAATCGTAAGAATTTAGTAGGTCTATATTTTTTCAGCTATTTATTATATACATTTATATATTTTAATATTTTCATATATTATAGGTACATGGAATAAAGAGATCTCAGAAATGAAAATGTGGATTGCTGAAATATATGTCAAAGGCTGAGAGATGAGGTTGAGAAAATTTCCCAGAATAAAAAGCAAAAACAAAACAAAACAAAATCCAAAAGGTGGAAAATAAGAGAGAAATGATGGGAGATATAAAGGAGTCCCAGGAGGTCCGACATCCAAATAATAGGAGTAAGGGGTGGGGGGTGGGGAGGAAAGAAAAGAGAGAAGGGAAGGGAAGGAAGAGAAAAAGAGGAATGAAAATTATCAAAGAAATAATAAAATTTCCCAGAGTAGTTTCTGCAGTGAATAACATTTACATATTTATTGTATAGTAATCTCTGTTTACTGATTTCTATTTCACAGAATCAGTCCATGGACAAGTCTCAGAAGATATCATTTTAACACTAGAATTGGGCATAAATCCTATGAGCCCTGACAATGTTCACATTGTAACTTAACGCTGATAGTTTGAGAGGTGGAGACAGGAAAAGAGACCTGATGGAAGTATAAGAACCCAGCTGTCTTCACATTAAATGGCATAGAGGGAAGAGAAACTGTTTTAAGGTAATAGCCTATAAGATAAAGTTTTGAGAATGTTATTAAAAGTCATAATAGTAACCAACAGAAACCCTAGAAATAAGATTATATCTGACTAAATTGGGAGGCAGAGAAGACAGGGGTAGGATAATACTGTGTGACTGAGCAAAATTCCAAAGGCAGGCAGCCTCCAAGATGGCCCCCACTGATCCCTGCCTCCTACTGTTGTAATCCTCTGTGTAATCCCATCCCCTGGGTGCAGGCTGGATTTAGTGACTCACTTTTAACAAATAGCGTACAACAAAGGTGATGAGCTGTCATTCCTAGATTAGGTTACAAAGAATGTTCTAGAATGTTTTTGGAAAAGTGAAAGGGAACCAGTAGAAGAATTTCTCAGTTAAATTTTACTGTGCAACACACTACCCTAAAGCTTACTGGGCTAAAACAGCAATCATTTATTTAGCTCATGATTCTGTGGGTAAGCAATTTAGATTGTGTTCAGCCAGGCAGTTGTTCTGTTCTCAGTTGGCCTCACTAATTCATCTGAGGTCAGCTGTCAGGTGGGCTGGGAAATAACTAGTTTAGGATGGTCTCTGGTCTCTGCTGGGACAGCTCGTCTTTGCTGCATACCGTCATGCATTTTCCAGTATGATAGCCTAGGCTTTTTCACGTGGAAACAGGAGGGCAGTTTCTAAGAGAGCAATTCAAAGCATTAAAGGCCTCTTGAAGTCCAGTCCCAGAACATGATTACACTTCCACTGCATTTTGTTGGTCAAAGCAAATTACAAGGCCAGCCTAGACTTGAGGGATGGAAAATTTGACTCTAACTCCTAATGGGAAATTCTGCAAAATTACATTGCAAAGGGAATGGAGATGCGAGAGAAATAATTGTGGCCAATTTTGCAAACAGTCTACCATGGCCTGACATCTGGCCATACTTATTTACATCCCCCTCACAGACAAAATATACTCACTTCCCCTGAGACATCCCAAAGTCTAATCTAATTACTACATAATGCTCAGGTTCAGAATCTTGAACATCTGGTCTGGATGGGGCTCCTCTTGACCTAGAGACCTCCGACCTAAAAAGAAAAATTATCTATCCCTATCATACCCAATCTACAATAGTGAACCACAGCAGAATAACCACAATAGACACTCCCATTCAACAAAGAGAGAAGTCAAAGGCACACAACAGTCATGGTCCGTAGAAATTCTGAAATCCAATAAAGCAAATATTCCTAGGTCCCTCTACTCAGAGGTAGGAAGTGTTCCTTGATTACGGTACAGTTCTGATCCCTGGAAGTAGTTTCTCAATAAATGACGCAAGAGGGAAGAGATATGGGAACATATGTATATGTATAACTGATTCACTTTGTTATAAAGCAGAAACTAACACACCATTGTAAAGCAATTATACTCCAATAAAGATGTTAAAAAAAAATAATAGAAAAATAAACGACCCTTGGCTGTAGCCTCTACATATCCTTTCTTTTTTAATCCTGCCATATCACCATGCGTACAAGCCTGCTCAATGACATTTGGCTCAGTTGACACTTGTCACCACAGCTGACAGCCAGACCATCCCCAGAAGAAGAAGAGCCACACCTTCATGTGAATGCATGAAGGAGTCCAATGGAGCCACTGAAGATCACCCTGAATTGATGACTCACTGAATCTAAGTTAAATAAATGTTGTTTTAAGTCATTTAATTTTAAGCTGGTTTGCTATACAGAAATAGATCATTCCTAATGTTTTAAAAAAACAGTATACCTACTGTAGAAGATACAGGAAAAAAATCATAGTCCTTATAAAGAGAGTAAATAAAGCCAAAAGGAAGATAAAAACAAGGTGACAGAAGATCAAGCATATCACTCACTACAGAAAAATTAAATGAGTTAAATCTCTCAGGTAAAAGGCAAATATTTTCATTAAGTTCAAAACAAATTTCAACTATATGTGGCTAACAAGAAACATATCTAAAATGGCACATTAGAGAATTGTCCAAAATAAAATGGTCAAAAATTATTAGGCAAGTAGAAGCAAAAGAAATCAAGGATTGCATTATTATTATATAATTAAAGACCCAAAACTTCAGTGGTCTCTCTATTTTTTAGAAAAGATAAATCAGTAAGAAATACAAAACTGTTGTGAATAATTATTACTGAACATCATCAAAATATATAAATAGTATTATAAATACATGAAAATGAAAGAATAGATATTTATAAATTACTGAACTTTGAGTAAGATTGATTTATTTAGGGTACAATATCCTATGTAAAGAAAGCAAATATACCTTTTTCTCAAGCATCCCTAGAACATACTAAAATTTGATCATATAGAAGATAATAAAGAAAACTTCAAGAAAATCCCAGAAATAAAAAATTTCAAGGGCCTGTTTTCTGACTGTAGGGCTGAGAGCCTTAATCAGGAGTCTATGTATGGGCTTCAGAAAATCTATGTACCTCTTGACACTGTATTTTGTGCTTATGAGTATTTTCTCAGTATTGAGTGTGTAGTTTTCATCAATTTTCCAAATGACCCCAATCTCTCATAAAAATGAAATTGGGAACTAATAAATACAATCTTAAATGAAAAATTAAAATCCCAGTCACACAAAATTGGTTTATTCTTAAAAAAGAATATTTTAAACATCAGTATTAAATTTAATAAGATACAGACATTGTTCAAACTATTGTTTCCATTTAGTTAACAGGTTTGTGTAACTGGAATTGCTTTGGGTTTGGAAGTGGACATAAAGTTTCATATTTATTAATCAATAATCCATAAATGAAAGCATAGTGAGCCCAGCATGCATGCCACAATATGTAGTTGGTTTATTGTTCTTTGTGTGTAATTTTTATCAGTTAGAACTTCTTCCTTGCAAGTAAGAGAAAACCTAATTCAAAAGGTTAAGCAAAAAGGAATTTAATGATAATGAAATTAGAACTTCTAGGGACAGGTTTATCTTGATGCAGAAGCTCAAACTATGTCACCAGGACCTGGCAGATTTCCAACTCTATTTCCTGATCCATTTGCAGACAGCCTCCTCCCTTACAGAAGCGAGATGGCTTAGAGGACTCCAGAAACTTACATAATCTCAGCTTCCATTTTGGCAGCAAATTGTATCTCCCTCTATCCCTAGTCTCCAGAAACTCTCAAGACATCTCGTTGGCTCTGATGGCATCACCTGGGCATCCCTGAACTAATCACTGAGGACAGGGAAAAGTGGGACCTGATTAGCCACACCTAACTTACATATCACCCCTAGCCCTCCACCCAACCCCATTTACTGAGAATGAGTGATATGTGGATCCCAAATTTAAAAATAGAGTATTACCTAAAACAGCTGAATAGATGACAGAAAAGAATAAATGGAGCTAGTAATATCACATGTGCATTTCATTGAGTATAAGAATTTCATATTTACATGTTTAATGTCCATCCTTTTCATTCTTCTGCTTCTTACTTAATGAAATGGGGCTATTAAAATTGGCAGAACTTGCTGTCGTAATCAAATACCGATAACATGCCTTTCCTTTTTCTCAAACCTCTCTATTTTCAAAATTAACAAAAATTCCACATTTACTGGAAACTGGTAGTTCCAGGTGATTAGAATTCATGAAGTAAAACTATCTATATTTGAACATCACCAATCACCAGGGAAATGAAAATCAAAACTACAATGAGATATTACCTCACACTCGTTATAATGGCTATCATCAAAAAGCCAAGAAATAACAAGTGTTGGCAAGGATAGGGAGAAAAGGGAACTTCACTGTTGATGGAAATATAAACTGGTGCAACCACCATGGCAAACAGTATGGAGGCTCCTCAAAAAATTGAAAATCAAACTACCATATGATCCAACAATTCCACTTCTGGGAATATATCCAAAGAAAATGAAAACACTAATTCAAAAAGATATACCCACACACATTATTTAGAATAGCCAAGACATGGAAAGTGTCTACCAATGGTTGAATGGATAAAGAAACTGTGGTGTATATATATATATATATATATATATATATATATATATATATATATATATATATATACACACACACATACATTTATACATTCACAAGGAAATACTATTCAGCCATTAAAAATAATGAAATCTTGCCTTTTGTGATAACATGGATGGATCTTGTGGTTGTATGCTAAGTGAAATAAGTTAGTAAGTCAGACAGACAAAGACAAATACCATATGATCTCACTTGTATGTGGAATCTTAAAAAAATTTTAAATGAACAAACGAACAAAAACAAGCTCATAGATACAGAGAACAGGCTGCCAGAGGTGGGAGGTGGGCAATATGGGTGAAGGGGGTCAAAAGATAAAACTTCCAGTTATAAAATAAATAAGTCACAGGGATATAATGTACAGCATGGTGACTACAGTTAATAATACTGTACTGCATATTTGAAAGTTGCTAAGAGGGTAGATCAATCTTAAAGGTTCTCATCACAAGAAAAAAACTTGTAACCGTGTATGGTGACAGGTGGTAACTAGACTTGTTGTGATCAGATTACAATAGATACAAATATCAAATCATTATGTTACACACCTGAAACTAATATAATGTTATATGTCAATTATACCTAAATAAAAAATTAGAATTTAAGAATACACACAGTCTGGCTAAGCAGTTCCATTTCTATGAGTATACCTGAGAGAATTGCTAATAATAAATAAGGACGCCCATTGTTTTAGTGGCAAAAAATTGAAACAATATAAATATCCACCAACTACAGAATATATAGATTGTGGTATATTCATTACCTAGCTTTTGAAATTTAAAAAGAATCTACTTGTATATCATGAATAAATCTTGAAAACACTGTTGAATGAAGAAAGCAAAAAGAACCCTATATTTGCATTATCTCATACTTAACATGTTGAAAATAGAATTCAAATAAATGCCCAAATTATAGGGGTTTAACAAAACTTTGAACTATTTGATGTTTATCATTAATGTTTCACACATTTCAGTAAAATCAAATCAGACTAATTCATTGTTCATACTCTCAGAAGATACTGGGATCTAAAAATAATTGAATTCTTTGCTTGCAAAGATATTCCCTTATTTATAACTGGAATTACAATGTATAGAAACTCAGTAGAGATAATTAATGGGAGATAAGGGATTCTTTAAAAAAAAAAAAGTTCAATTAAGTGGAAATGTCATATAAAAGAAAGGCACAATATGAAAGTAGAAAAAGAAATCTAGCACACTGAGAGAAGACAAGGGACCAAGAAATGTTCAAAGAATGTCTGAGCGCTTAACCTCCCTGACCTCAGCATAGCAGAGAAGAAAATAAAAGTTATTTAACATTTCTTGGGCTTCAGAATGTATTGTAAGTTGAAGGAACAACGAGATAAATTATTTAGACTGTTTCAACTGAGATTGGCAAAATCCCAACCTGTCATAAACAGGGTTTAAAAAGCTTGATACACCATAAATAATTTATAGTTTCTAAACCAGAAAAGTTCTAAATTTGAAACCCAGCATTGAATAGAAGACTGTATACCAACCACAGGGCACTCATCTCCCTTCAGGAGCTGACTGAGATACTTTATAAAAAGGTCACTATCATAAAGAAAAGCACAATATTACATCTCTTATTTCCTATTTTCAGAAATGTAAACCAAATACAGGATATTTAAGAGAGATGTCAGCAATTTTTAAGTAAACAACAACAACATGAATGCCTTTTTATTTTTACAGGAGGATCAGGTAAATTCCATATTTACCCAAGTTCCATATCATAAAATATACCATGATATAATGTGCCTTTAAATTGAACCAAGAATTATAAACCCCTTGTGAAGAAATGTGAGTGAGAATATTTCTAGATTTTTATAAGAATTCTTTATCTTTTACACTTGCTTTCCCACAACTAATTTGACAGTTTTTTTTTAAAAACCTGCCTTTATCAAATGTACCCAAAGCATTCAGCTAGCTTTGTACAGAAATTTCTTTCTTCCCACATTCAAGTTTCATTGGTTTACATAACAATTCACTTAGATTACATGATAAAAATAACAAATGTAACTGAGAAACAGGTTTAGGAACAAGCACATTTCATCTTCTGGAAGCATACAACAACACATCAGGACCCCTGGTGAGAGCTGATCTGCACTGGCATAGCCATGGCATCTCACGAGTATCAGTCAAAATCTTTTCCAAGGGAAATAGAGGGCATTGGTCAATGTAGCAAGTCTATTAAATGGAGGTCAGATAAGAACACTTCCACAATATAATAAGCAAACAGCTACTATCTGTGGAGTGTTCGCTAAGGACCCTGGCACTATGTCAAGTGCTTTACCCACCATCCGTCTGATTTAAATATTTCAGCAGACGGTGAGACACGCATTCCACGTGATAATGTCCCTAACACACAGATTAACTAAATTTTTTTTCAAGAGTGATCAAGTAGACTCTCTAGAGACCCTTTTCATTTCAACCCTTCATAATTTGGCCCCAAATGAACCAACCGATCTTATCTTCCACTACTTTCCCATTTGACCTGCTATTCCAACAAGAACGTCTAGCCATCATCCCCATAACGGCATGGTGCCCTGCAGCAAAATGGTTAATAGAGCTTTGAACTCACTGCTGGGGTTGTCGCCATACTTAACGCTTGCTGGCAATGTGGCCATGGCTAAGTTGCTCAGCCTTTTTAACAGTTTCCTTACCTGTAAAGCACTGGGGATAATACAATAATGAGGATAATATAACACCTACCTCATAACAGATATCATCTATAAGGTAGCTCAATGCCTGATACATAGTGTTCAATAAATGTTGCCTATTATTATTGCTTTGTAATATTATTAATTATAAAGAAGTTTGAGAACTGATAGGCACTTTCTTTTAATATTTTCTGCTACTTAAAATAGGAGGACTGGGACTTCCCTGGTGGCGCAGTGGTTAAGAATCTGCCTGCCAATGCAGGGGACACGGATTCGAGCCCTGGTCCGGGAAGATCCCACATGCCGCGGAGCAACTAAGCCCGTGTGCCACAACTACTGAGCCTGTGCTCTAGAGCCTGTGAGCCACAACTACTGAAGCCCATGCGCCTAGAGCCAATGCTCCGCAACAAGAGAAGCCACCACAATGAGAAGCCCGCGCACCGCAACGAAGAGTAGCCCCCGCTCACCGCAACTAGAGAAAGCCCGTGTGCAGCAACGAAGACCCAACGCAGCCAAAAATAAATAAATAGATAAGTAAATAAATTTTTAAAAATAATAAAATAAAAAAATAGGAGGACTTTGAATGACTACTTAGTGTTTCTTTTCTTTTATGTAATACATATTTTTAAAAATATTTCCAAACCCTCAGACTAATTTATAGTACTCCCAGAGATATATAAGATATATAAGATATACTAAAATTAAAATATACATTTTTGGAGTTAGTTTGGAGATTTTGGAATCTGACATAAGGCACCAATATTTTGCCTAGTGTCAAGTAAACAATAGTCAAAAATAGTCAACAGGGGTAAAGTATTTCTATGTGCTTAACACTGTGTTTTATATGGACTATCTCTCTCAATCTCCAGAAGACAATGAAGTAAGCATTACTATTATTATCCTTTTTTCCATGTGAAGAAAACGAAGCTTAGAGCACTCAGTAACTTGCCCAAAGTCACAAAGCTGGTGACCAGTGGAGTAAGGATTTGAATTCAGTCTCATGCCAAAGCCCAAGTTGTAAATGTCTGTGCTACGCTGCCAGAATTCTTCACTGTTGAAGATCAAAAACGGCAAGGGCTCACAGGTGAGATCAGAGAACTTCCAGACCAAGGTTGAAGGTTGCAGAGTCCTACTGATAATGTTCCCTCTGTCCCTACTTCAAGTGCACTTGTCAGGGATATGGGTGATTCTGTGGTGTATTGGGAGGAGAAAGGACCTGTGAGTACTTGGGAAGTAACTGAAATTTGGGATTTGTACAATCTTTGTGAAAGCTTTTCTCTCTGAGAGAGATCTTTTTAGGACAATGCCTGATTCTCGTGGCTTGAGGGATGCTAAGAACTATAAAAATTTCCTAATACTCTGCTAGCAAATATCCTGTACTGTAGCATATAGTGTTGGAGACAGAGGTAGGAAGTGGGTCCTGATTAGCTAACAATTATTAAGTTTTTCATGAAAATTATTATTGTGGTTTTAGTACTACAACTATTGTTCCCACTACCACTCTGGGGTCTTTATTCATGCCATCTCTTCCCCATTCTCAATCCCTGACATCTCCTATGACTTAGAATAATCTATCTAAATATACCCAGTCCCACCCCAGGCAATTTTCCTGACCATACTAGCTCACCACGATTGCTCCTGGATGTGAATTCTTACAGCAGTTATTGTTCCCATCACTTTTCACATTACTGGCTATTTTTTATGCACACTTGACTTATCTCTACTTATACAGAGATCATAAATTCTTTGAGAACTACACTATGTCCTGTATGTCTCATCATCCTCAGTATCTTCCTTGTGAGAGACATTCATCCAAAATACATTGATTTTCTACTTAAAGGAAACATAAACACAGCACAGCAGCACTGAGAAATCAATTGGCCTTAGGATCTTTTTTACTATTGTGTCCCACATACCAAAGAGGAGAAAAGGTGGCTGTACCCCCTTGTGATGAACAGGTGAGGAATAGGGGTGAACTTGTTCACTGGAAGCATCTAGGATATCACTCTGAAGTCCTGAGAGAATAAATGTCAGTTTCCCCATTCTTAACACAAACAACCAATCCCAAAATGAATAAACAGAAGAAACTAAGCCTTAACTATTCTCTAATTTATTAATGCTGGAGACCTTTTGGCACAGTGTGGATTAGGGAGTCCACAGCCTGCATATGAGACAGGACTCATATTACTGAAGAGCCCCTGTCTGCAAAACACAATGTCAGATAAACCAAGGCTCAAACATGTTCACTTATTTTTCTGGTTAGTATCAGACTTTAGTTGAGAATATGAGTCTCATTTCTTGCATTGACTCTCATTAAAGGACATACAAATGGTTATCAAAAAAAAGGTTCTATTTTCATTGTATAAAACTTGATTCATTATGACAAAATCTAGGGTACCATTAAAGCCAATTTTGAATTATTTAAAATAGAATCAAGCTAATAAGGTTCTGCCACATGTCCCCTTTTCCCTTACCTAGGACCTTGATATTTCAATGAAAGATACAGTTTTAAGATTTACTTTTTGAAAATAAATATTTTACTGCTTTGTTTTTCCTCTAAACCTTAAGGGAAAAGATTGCTAGGATATTTTAGTTCTCATATGATAGCAAATAAGTTTTTCCCATCTTTTAAAAATTCCAAGATACACTGAAGTTATCTGAATAATCTTCTAAACGATAAAATGTGCTGGAAAAAGAAATTAAGAATTACACCATGGAAAGCACGATCACCAAGAGGAAGAATGGATAAGAGCAATCCATTTTCGGGACTTCCCTGGTGGTCCAGTGAGTAAGACTCCACACTCCCAATGCAGGGAACCAGGTTCGATCCCTGGTTGGGGAGCTAGATCTCACATGCATGCCAAAACTAAGAGTTCGCATGCCGCAACTAAAGATCCCGTGTGCCGCAACAAAGACCCGGTGCAGCCAAATATAAATAATAAATAAGCAATCCATTTTCATGTATAGCAAAAGATACAAATTCCTAATGTCAATGTTTAAGACAGCCATTTCGGTGGTAAACCTATCTTTAAAACAAATTTATTTTAACTGTTATCTTTAATTAAGAAAATGTAAACTTTCTGGACTTCCCTTGTGGTCCAGCAGTTAAGACTCAGTGCTCCCAATGCAGGGGGCCCAGGTTCAATCCCTGGTCAGGGGACTAGATCCCAAATGCCCAACTAAAGATAAAGAGCCCACATGCCGCAAATAAAAGATCCCACATGCTGCAACTAAAAGATCCCACACGCCGCCAACTAAGACCCGGCGCAGCCAAATAAATAAAAATAAAATATAAAATATTTTTTAAAAAAGAAAAATTAAACTTTTCATTGAAAAATATGCCCTGAGAACACTCTTGAGGGATTTCTGAGAGATATTGAGTGAAGGCTCACACAGCTTATCTTTGAGTCATTCTCAATACCTTTCTTTCCCTCATCGCAGCCCATCAGCCAATCATCAGCAAGCCCGCTGCTCTCCCTACATCCACATCGTCTCTACCCATTTCTCCCCATCTCCACTACCTCTTCCTTATTCCAAGTCACTATCATCCCTTATACTGGACTAATAACATTTCTTCTTTTTAAACATTTTTTTTCTCCTTGGCTGTTGGTGTTTATATTTTCTTTTTTTATATTTTCTCTATTTTTAAAATTTTATATCACGAACATATATTATTTAATAACCACAAAACATGAAGAAATTATATATTTAAAATGTATGTTATATAAGACATATTTTATATTTATTATATAAACCTAATATATATTATGAAATAAAGATTTAGCACTGGATGAACACTTTTATATCACCCTCATTTATCCACTCCACCAATACTGTCCTTATCAAGGTCACAAATGACCTCCACATTACCAAATCCAGTGGTCAATTCTCAGGCTTCACCTTATTTGATCTGTTAGCATTTAACACTCTCTCTTCCTTGAAACATTTTCTTCCTTTGACTCCCAGCACAGTCTCCCTGATTTTCCTCTTACTTCCCTGGTTGCCTCTTCTCAGACTTCTTTACTGTGTCCTCCTCTCCTCCCTAACCTTCACAGTACCCCAGGACTCAATCCTTGACTGCTTCTTCACTCCCTAAGTGTCACAGTTTTAAGATCTGATAGCTTCTTAATGTGGATCTCCTGCCCAGACCTCTCCCTTCAAAATGCCCTTCTTACAGCCAACTCTCTACCTATCCTCCACACTTAGATGTTTTAGGCATCCCAAACTTTCCACATTCAAAACTGAACCCCTGCTCCTCCCTTTAAAACTGGCTTCTCCCCCTTAACTGTTCATCATCCAAACTGTTAGTAGATACTGCTGACATTACTTTCAAAACGTATCCAGAATCTGGGACATACTTCTTTTTTACCACCTCGATTATTATTATTCTGATCCAAGACAATATCTTCTCTTAATTACTGATTATCCTCCTAACAGGTGCAGAGTTTTAAAAGTTAGATTAGACTTACAACAAAAACCAGCAGTCTACTATCCCCACTATCAACTGCCACACTGAAGAGGCAATTGCTTTCAATCCGTTTAATTTTTCCTTCTGGTATTTGTTGCCATATTTTTAAACAATGCACTTCTTGTTTGTCAGCTTTAGCTATCTATTTACTTACTAGAAGAAAATTACTTTAATCATTCATAAGTCACTTTTATTTCCCATGCCACATTATAGTTTTTGGTATAAATACTGTGTTTATGCTATTGTGATTTTGTAAATCTTGTCCACAACTGAGCCATGTTGTGAACTATGATGATGTTTCCTTTCTTGAATACCTTGCTCACCCTGAGTCAGTTGACTCATTTTATCAGTGGATATTTGCATTAATTAACCTCTAAACCCACAACCCAAAATGTGAACTTCCCTTCCAACAGATTCAAACACATCAGATCATCTCTGAATTTCCTTTTGTCTTTCTTGGAGAGATTACTCCTGAAACCTTTTATTTAGCACTTATCCAGACTGGTCGCTCCCTACGCTGGCAGCACATCTGTCTGTGATCCATTGGTTTTCTATCACCTTCATCCAGGGAATTCCCTTAGCCTCTTATCAAATTTGGAACCCTTGTTTCCAGGACCCCATGCCATCTTCCTGGTTTACACCTTTATTTGTTTTGGTGAAAATTTCCTAGTAAATTTCTAAGAAAGAATGCATCAGAGGCAGATGTTTTGAGACCCTGCCTTCAGAAATATCTTTATTCTACCTTCGCACTTCATTGATAGTTTGGCTGAACATAGAATTCCAAGAAATGTCCTGTCTCTATTTTTGCTCTACTTTCCAGAAATTTCTCAATCCTTCTAATGCTCATAATGATTTTTTAAAATTTCTGTTCCAACTTCTTTTCCAAGGGCTCTTTTTATTCTCCAAAAACACTTTATTTCTAGTATCCCTTTGTTTTTGAGATGCAATATCTTCTGTGGCACTTATTGCTAGTTAAATAATATCTGATTCCCCTCTTGTTGCAGACCCAGGGAGGATTTCACTTTCCTGCCCCTTGAAGTTGGCATGGCCATAAGTCTTACTTTGGCCAAATAATTTGAGAGAAAATGACTCGTCATTTCTAGATAGAAGTATTTAAATGCTGTGCTCAAATCTCCAGCCTCTCTTTCTTATTATGGTGGAATGTGTATTGATGGTGAAAGCAAGTATTGATAAGAAGACCAAGGCAGCTTGGAATACTGAGCCAATACACAGAAAACAGCAACCCAGGAGAAAAGTGTGGACCTGCAGCAGATTTTGCATGAGCAGGGAAAAAAGCTTAGTTGTATTTAGGCACCCGGATTTGGTGGTTTTTTGTTAACAGTGTATATATTTGGTACCACAAGTGGGGCACTACCATAACAATAAACATCTAATATGTAACACTGGCTTAGTGATTGGATAGCAGGTGGTAAAGAAACTGGTATCAGAGGCAATAAAGATGATGATTCATGCTGTGTGGTTGCAGAATATTTGTACAACTATGAATTGAGAGACAGATTGTGTTATCAATGATCCTGTAGTTCCAAAGGTAGCAGTAGGAAAAAGAGAACTGAATTTTGTGATAGGTTTCTGTGGGCAGTGTTTGACAAGATATTATATGAAATAGATGAGATCAGAAAAGAACTGTCCAGGCTTCAAGTAGGAATGAAAAAGATAAAAGAAAATGTGTCCAGAAATTTGAAGACATGTTAGGTTAGAGGAGATAACTGATTGTCAAACAGTCAAATATAAAATTGAGAAAGTCTTAAAATAAGGAAAGCTCATTAAAATTCAATCTTAAGCAAGGATCAAAGTAATAATATAGTTGTAATAACCATTAACAAAACCTCTGAGTAGTTTAAATGTTATCAGGTCACCCAGTATATTCTTTCAATTGGATAAAAAGCATAAGAGGATGCTAAATGGTGCCTCTCACTAAAATCTAATCGACACAAAATCTTGAGCTGCTAAATTTCCTCAGAGATGAATGCTCCAATTTCCTGCCTGGGGAGAATAAGCCTGTCTAGGAGTAATCTCCGCTGAGGGAGGAAGGGAGAGGGCTGGAAGCTTTACCATTCAACATGAACACTTTCATTTAATCTCACTGTTCTTCAAGAGGACACCCAAAGCTCCAGAGAATAAGCCTCCATTCTCCTGCTCAATACATATAATGTAGCTATTGTCATCTCCCATTCCATGGGGTTTTTTTTCCTGTCTGAGTTCATTCCTTTTTGTCCCTTCTCTATCATTTTAGTGAAGTTATAGGAGGGAACAAAGGTAAACATAAGTATCCAATCTACCATATTTAACTGGAAGTTAATGCTACAATCCCCTTGACCTGATCTCCCAACTTCCTCTCCAGTGTCTATAAATCATTCTCAGTACAGCCAGAATGATCCTTTAAAACATAGTCCATGTTTCCTTATATTATACCCTCTAATGGATTTCCATTGCATTAGAATAAAATTCAACCCCCTAATCATGGTCCATAAGTCCACACATGATCTGAGCCACATCACTTGTCCCCTAATTCTCTCTGTTTAAGCCATTCTAGATTTTTGTATGTTCCTTGAACATGCCAAGATCATTTCTACCTTAGGGCCTTTTATTTTGCTGATCCTTATAGGAATCTTCTGTCCCTAAGTTTGTAGAAGGTCAGTTATTTTCATTTAGTTCTCAGCTCAAATATGACCTCTTCAGGGATGTTCCTAACCACAGAGTACTCAATCTACAACAGCCTGACTCCCCCTACTCCCAGTCTCTATATATCACATCCCCTTCTTTTATTTTTTCATAGTATTTACAATTCTATTAATTATCCCATTAATATATGTTACATATATATTACCTGTGTCTTCCTCCAGTCAAACGCTTTCCAAAAGAATATGAACTTAAGAAACCTCATTTGTCTCATTCATCATTTACTTACCTAATATGGAATATTACCTGGCAAGATTAGGGACCCAGTATATTTTTAAATGAATAAATACATGACTGAACAAATCATTTCTATATTATGTTCTAAATTGGCATTGTTTATGTGCTTCATTCATCATTTAACTCTGTCAATTTGAACTTAAAAAATGTGTCAGAGTATTTCTCCTTTATAGATATGATTTAAAAAGTAGCTTGTGGGGCTTCCCTGGTGGCGCAGTGGTTGAGAATCTGCCTGCCAATGCAGGGGACACGGGTTCAAGCCCTGGTCTGGGAAGATCCCACATGCTGTGGAGCAACTAGGCCCGTGAGCCACAATTACTGAGCCTGCGCGTCTGGAGCCTGTGCTCCACAACAGGAGAGGCCGCGATAGTGAGAGGCCCGTGCACCGCGATGAAGAGTGGCCCCCGCTTGCCGCAACTGGAGAGGGCCCTCGCACAGAGGCGAAGACCCAACGCAGCCATAAATAAATAAATAAATAAATAAAAATTAAAAAAAAAGAAAGACAGAGTAATAAGAAAGAAAAATTTAACTATCTCAAGGCATCCTATAAATTGGAAAACCCAGCACAAATGTATTGTTATTTAAAAAAAAAAAAAAAAAAAAAGTAGCTTGTGGAAGACTCCTGTTGAGAACAGCAAGAAACATGGGATAAAGTACTACTACTTCTACTACTATCATTATACTACTACTACTAATAATAATAATCAGAGAGCCATAGAGACAGTAATTGAAGGAGCAAGATCACAGATAGAAAAGAACCACATGTGAGTAAGCCAACATTCTGTGAGTTAATTTTCCCTTGAAGTATTTGCCAACTGGAGGTTAATGATTGCGAAATTAGAGATCAGTATTCCTATCAGAGGAAAAAAACCCTTATAAGAGGTAGAGAACCCAGCAGAGCTTTTAGCAATACTATTGCTAAAGAGAGAAAGAGAGAAAGAAATGTAGAACACCAGAAATAGTAAGTATGAAGAAAAATATAAATGAATACTGATTGTACTAAACAATAATAATGACGTCTTGTAAAGGTTTAGGTATATGTAGAATTAAAATGACTGACAAAAATAATATAAATGGCAGGAGTAGGGAAGTAAAGTAGTTAAGGTGTCCTAAGTAGTCTACATATCTGGGAAGTGGAAAATTACAAATATATTTGATTCTATTAAGTAATGAATGCATATTTTAAAGGCTAGACTAACCACTGAAGGAATAGAAAAAAGAATTTATAACTAAAAAGCTGACTGGGGGAAACAGAATAATTTTTAAAACGTGATTAATCCAAAAGAAGATAGGAAAGTAAAAAAATGATAAAAACAAGTGGAAAATTAAAAAATAACTAAGATTGTATATATAAACCCAAGTAAATCAGTAATCACATAAAGTGTAATTGGACTAACAGTCCAATTAACAGTAATATTATCAGATTGGAATTTTAAAAACTATAATGCTGATTACAAGAGTCACACTTTAAATATAAGAACACAGAAGTTGAAAAGAAAGGATGGAAAAAACATGCAAACATGAACCAAGGAAAAGTTAGTGTAGCTATTCTAATATGACAAAGTATTCTTGAAGACACTAAGTATTTCTAAGGATAGGGAGCAATATTTCATAATGATTAAATGATCAATTTACTCGGAACATGTAGCTATTTTAAATTTATATGCACTCAATAATGCAGCTTTGAATATACAAAAGAAATGTGCATGAGTGGGAGACTTTAATATACATCTTTTAATAACTGATAAATGAATTAGGCAAAAAACTGTAAAGATTTGACAGGGTATATTATATATATATGTATATATATATACACATATAATATACACACATACATTCCTGCCCCCAAGAATGTCAAAATGTACATTTTTTTCAAGAATAGTGGAACATTTATCAAAATAAAATGCATGTTGAGCCATAAAGCAAATCTCAACAAAATTAAAGGATTGAGATCTTTCAGAGTATCTTCTCTGGCCACAATGGAATTAAGAAGAATTCAATAACAAAAAGAAACCAGAAAATCTCCACATTCTTAAAAATTAAGGAATAGACTTCTCTAGTCCATGAATCAAAGAAACTAGCAAGACTAATGAGAAAAAAAAATATTGGGAAGTTTCAAAGAGGCAATATCAGAAATGTGGTGGAGGACACCATCACAGATCATACAGATATTGAAAGAGATGAGAGGATTTTATTACCAAAAAAAAAAAAAAAAACTCTATATAAATCAATTTGAGAATTTAGATGTAGATGGATTCCTAGAAAAGCTTAACTCAGCAAAAAATAGAGAAGTCTGAATTTTCTTGTATTTTTAAATGTATTAAGTCTGTAGTTTAAAACCTTCACACAAAGAAATCTGTAGGCTTATATGACATCACCAGAGGAAGAAACAACTTTGTTCTCACACAAACTCTTCCAGAAGTTAAAAAAGAGGAAACACTCTCAACTCATTTCATTAGGTCACTCACTATAAAGCAAAATTTAATGGGCAATACAAGTTAGGAAAATCATAAGCTAACCTCTACTGAGCTTGGATGCAAATTCCCTAAGCAAAATAACAGCAAATCTAACACAGCAATATATAAAAAGGATAATACATATCATGACTCTAGGAATTATTCCAGAAAGATGAGATTATTTAACATTTGAAAATCAGTGTAATTTTCCACAATAACAAAATAAAGGAGAAGAATCATACGAGCGGTTCAATAAATGCATAAAAACATTTGATAAGAGGGAAGTTCTTTAATCTGTTAATAAGCCTCTACAAAAACACTATAGCAAACATTGTTTCTGTTGGTAAATTATTGAAAGTTTTTTCTCTAAGATCAGGAATGAGAAATAGGTGGTCCTATCACTACTTCTATCCAACTTTTATCCTGGAGCTTCTAAAAAATGCAATGGAAAAGAAAATAAATAAGGGTTGGAAAGGAAGAAAACTAATTGTCATTTTAAAATGCTTTAATTGTACACTTTGGAAATCCAAAAATTTCTACCAACTTTGAGAATTAATAAATGAATTTTGCAAGTCCAAGGATATAAGGTCAATATTTAAAACAACTGTATCTTTCTATACACCAACAACAAACATAAAAAAATAAAATTTTGAAATTATACTATCAGAATTGCATCAAAAACTAGGACAATTTACATCTGTACTTCCAAAAAAAGGAGTCTTGATACCTTACTCACACCACATCCAAAAATCTATTACAGATGAATTCAAGATTTAAATGTGAAAGGTAAGCTATAAAACTTCTGGAATAAAGCCTACAAGAAACTCTTCATAAACTTGGGGTAGGCAAAAATTTCTTAAAGAGGCCCCTCAAAATGATAACCAGAGAGGAAAAAAATGGTACAATTGTATACATTAAAATTTTAAAAGTCCATTCAACTTAAGACACCAAAAAGAGAATGAAAAGGCAAACCACAGAGAGGTGAAGATAATTGCCATACGTATTTCTAACAAAGGACATATATCCAAAGTATGAAATCTGTATCAGTATCTATACCTATATCTGTATCTCTTCATTCAAATCAGTAATACAAAGGCACAACTCATTACAAAAATGGGCCCAAAACTTCATAAAAGAGGTATCTAGGGAATTCCCTGGCAGTCCAGTGGTTAGGGCTCCGCGCTTCCACTTCAGGGGGCACGGGTTCAATCCCTGATCCCTGGTCGGGGAACCACGATCAGGTATGCCGCCCTGCGTGGCCAAAGAAAAAGAAAACATAAAAAAAGAGGTATCTAAACTGCCAATTAGCATGAAAAAATGTTAAACTCCATTAATTATCAGGAAAATAAAATTAACCCACAATAGAATAACACTACACAACCACCAGAATGTCTAAAATTCAAAGTGGCAGAACACATTGAGGTTTTAATGAAGATATGGATCATATATTGCTGGGAAGAGTGTAAATTGATATAATCCCTTTGGAAAATGGTAGTCTTTACTAAAGCTGAATAGAAACATGACTCCTAGGTATATACACCTAACAGAAATGCATGCAAATATTCACCAAAAGATATGCAAAAGAGTGTTCATAGCAGCACTACTCACAATAGCTAAAATACAAATCAACCCAAATTTCTATCAACAGTAGAATAGATAAATAGGTTATGGCGTATCATACAATGGAATACTGTACTATACAGTGATGAGAATGAACAAAGAATAGTGGTAATCACTACAGAGGGGTTAATGATTAGAATGGTGCATGAGGGGCTTCTGGGTGCCTTTGGTAGTTTCTTGATGTGGTTAATGAGTCCATTCAGAAACTTTGTGAAAAAGCAAAGTTTACAGATGTACACCTATAATTTGTGCACTCTATTATAGTTCAATAAACATTTTACTTTTTTAAAAAGTTTGTGAGATAGCTATATGGGAAGAGTCAACAAATTTCTGGTGCTTTCTGGTACTGATCCAGTGCTTTATGGTTCCAAGGATCCTAAAACACCTCAGTAAATTAAATTATATTAAATTATAAGATTGTTTTAACTCTTTACTCAGGGAATGGACACCACTAGTCTAGATGAGGAAAGGTTGGATTTTCTAGATTAGAACTTTCATCCTGGAAAGTCATTGCAGAATGAGGCTGCACCTAAACTCTCTGGTCAGCTGACTCACAAAGCATTACACAAGATATCAATTGGGTTATAAGTGAGTTAAGTGCTTTGGGCAAGACAAAACTGAAGGGGCAGGAAGACACACTGGGAAATTTGAAATTATGACCTAGAATGGGAGAGGATATGTAGATTTTGCTGGTTTTCTTGACATGTGTGTTCTTGTGTATTTTAGAATCCTACCGGCTCTTTCCTGAGTAAAGTTGCATCTTAGGTGGAAATTAGAAAATAAAGATAGCTTTTAAATTGTTTAAATAGAAAAACTGCAGTTTGTTAAAAATTACCCTTAAAAGTCCTTTAAAATGGTGAAACATTGGAGACCCATGTGCCTTCTCTAAATCTAACAAAGTCTGTTTTTTTTTTCTAGTATTGGAACATATTGTTCTTTCTTTGACTGAGAACCTGAAGAATGTATTGGCTACTATGTAGGGGATTATGGTATCTAAAAATTCATAACTTTAAATATTAGAATAATACTATCAAGGCAAGAGGCCTGGAGAAGCTGAGTTAGAAGGAAGGAACAGGAGATTAACAGTTCACATAAGACACTCACTCTGGAATAATCTCCAGCTCAGTGTATATGGTTTAACTCATAGTAACTAAATGTGCATAATATGAGATTCTACAATATTTGAACATGGAGTAAAATCCTCTTCTCAAGGACATCCTGACAGTTTTTCAAGCTAGGTGGGAATACATTATTATTGGAAAAATTATCTGTTCTTTCTCTTCAGCACAATTATTCTACTTCTCTATAATGTTTTTTCATTTGGTTTGGGAGATACTAGTGCTAAGTGTGACTTTGGCAAGATACTTTACTTCATCACCTGTATAGTACAGATAACAGTTCCTGTTTCAGAGGATTGCTATAGCTTAAAAGGGCACCTAGCAAAGAGTAAGTTCAATGTAAGTACTTATTACATAAATAAGTAAATAAAACTGCTGATCCCTCCGCTATGAATACTTTAAACATGTAACTTGAGAAAAAGACATTCACAGTAAAAATTTACAAACTTTTTACCTCCTCTATATTAATGTCTCCTTACTACTTTATGTCATAATAAATCCAATACAATAAGATTTCTTTCCGAACACTCTACTCTTCATCCACATTTGAGCAAACGTCTTAAGCTGCTTTAGCATTCCCCTCTGAAGAACAGGCCTTAGCACAGCTCTAAGAAATTCATCCGGTCCAAGCCCTCAGGCTTGGGACAAAGGCCTTTTTCCAGATTCATCACAATGGAGTGTCCTGCTGAATTAATTGTCCCTGCGAGTCATCTCTGCATGGAACCATGAGACAACAGTCACCTTATTTATAAAGCACCACCTACCAGGCCCTTCAAAGTACTGAGGAAAATCCATAATAAATAATAAAACACACAGAGTAGGCCAAAATTAGCTCTCAACAATATACATTTCCTGCTGATCTGAATAACAAAGGAGGGAAGAAAGCATCTTATATACCAAAGTATATACCAATACCACATTATTATAGAAATTTCATAAAAAATTGTATGTATTAAGAGATACAGATTGCCAACAGACACATGAAAGAATGCTCAACATCATTAATCATTAGAGAAATGCAAATCAAAACTACAATGAGGTATCATCTCACACCGGTCAGAATGGCCATCATCAAAAAATCTAGAAACAATAAATGCTGGAGAGGGTGTGGAGAAAAGGGAACACTCTTGCACTGTTGGTGGGAATGTAAATTGATACAGCCACTATGGAGAACAGTATGGAGGTTCCTTAAAAAACTAAAAATAGAACTACCATATGACCCAGCAATCCCCATACTGGGCATATACCCTGAGAAAACCATAATTCAGAAAGAGTCATGTACCAAAATATTCATTGCAGCTCTGTTTACAATAGCCAGGACATGGAAGCAACCTAGGTGTCCATCATCGGATGAATGGATAAAGAAGATGTGGCACATATATACAATGGAATATTACTCAGCCATAAAAAGAAATGAAATGGAGGTGTTTGTAATGAGGTGGATGGAGTTAGAGTCTGTCATACAGAGTGAAGTAAGTCAGAAAGAGAAAAACAAATACAGTATGCTAACACATATATATGGAATCTAAGGGAAAAAAAAAAAAGAGGTCATGAAGAACCTAGTGGCAAGATGGGAATAAAGACACAGACCTACTAGAGAATGGACTTGAGGATATGGGGAGGGGGAGGGGTGAGATGTGACAGGGTGAGAGAGTGTCATGGACATATATACACTACCAAATGTAAAATAGATAACTAGTGGGAAGCAGCCGCATAGCACAGGGAGATCAGCTCGGTGCTTTGTGACCACCTAGAGGGGTGGGATAGGGAGGGTGGGAGGGAGGGAGATGCAAGAGGGAAGAGATATGGCAACATATGTATATGTGTAACTGATTCACTTTGTTGTAAAGCAGAAGCTAGCACACCATTGTAAAGCAATTATACTTCAATAAAGATGTTTAAAAAAAAAAAAAAAAAAAATTGTATGTATTAAGTTTCACCAAAATTGATGACTTACATTTTATAAATGCAAAGCAAATAGAATTATTCTAAAATAATTTAATGGCTAGATGGTATTCTATAGTTGCTTATGATTGTTTTCCTTTCCCTTTTATTTTGTTTATTCTGTGTTTGTGCTTTGGACTGAATTGTGTCCACACATACATACACAAATTCATATGTTGAAGCCCTAACTCCCAATGTGATGGTATTAGGAATGGGGCCTTTGGGATTAGGTTTAGATAGAGTCATGAGGGTGGGGCTCTCATGATGTGATTAGTGCCCTTATAAGAAGAGACACCAAAGAGCTTTCTCTCTCTCTCTCTCTCTCTCTCTCTCCCCCCATGTGAAGATAAGGTTCAAGGCAGCCATCTGTAAACCAGGAAGAGAATCCTCACCAGAACCTGACAATGATGGCACTCTAATCTTGGATTTCTAGCCTCCAGAACTGTGATAAAATACATGTCTGTTGTTGAAGCCACCCACTCTATGGTATTTTGTATGGCAGCCAGAGCTGACTACGACACTATGTATTTCTGTATTATAGTGTTTCAAAACATTCCCCTTTGAGTCTCAGCTCTTTTGTTTCCTGGTTTTAGGACCATGAACAAGTCATCTTAACTTCCTTTAGATTCAATTTTTTTATCTGTTTAACACTGAGATGTTTGTTCTGCCTTCCCCACAGATTTTTCAGAAGGAAATGAAGTATAAGAAAACCCTTATGAAAACTGAATAGAATGTTTTCTAAAGCTATTTCCAACTCAGAACCAATGCAAATAGGAATAATGTTAAGATAATTTGATTTTTAAAATTTCATTGACATTTGTAGCATTTATTCCAAGATATTAAATTATGTATTTATATAATTTTTAATTGGTATTTTATATGTAAGCCGAATAACCCTAGAGTACATCCATTGCAGATCCTGAGAAGGGTCGCTTTCACAGTTTACCTCCAAGTTGTTGGACCATTTGCTCTATCTGCCACGTGGCAGGACCATAGATCTCCCTCCTGCATCCTTCTAGGAGAGCTGAAAGGGAGTCCTCATCAACTCTTCCTGCCACGGTTGTACTCTGTTCGTACTGCCTGTCTAAACCTCTGGCAACGTAATATGGTTGCGGATGTCATACCAAGGTCACTGTCATGTGCTGAATTGTGTTCCTCCCAAATTCATGTTGAAGTCCTAACCCTTGGTATCTCAGAATGTGACTGTTTGAAGACAGGGCCTTTAAAGAGCTAATTAAGCTAAAATGAGGTCATATGGGTGGGCCCTAATCCAATATGACTGGTGTCCTTATAAGAAGTAGAGAGTAGGACACAGACACTGCATATACATAGAGGAAAGACCATGTAAAGACACAGGGAGAAGACGGTCATCTGCAAGCCAAGGAGAAAACAAACCTACCCACACCTTGATCATGGACGTCCAACCTCCAGAATCATGAGAAATAAACTTTGGTTGTTTAAGCCAACCAGTCTGTGTTTTTTTTGTTGTTGTTGTTATGGCAGTCCTAGCAGACTAACATGGTCACCCTCAGTGTGGTCCTGACCCAAGCTTGGTCTCAAGTGTTTTTCTGCACTTTTCCTTCTCCACTTCTGTTGATCTAAACCCCCACCTTCTGCAGCACACTGTCTGATCTCTCTCCAACCCTCCGTTCCTAATGCCCAGCTCTTGCAGAGGGCCTCTAAGAACACAATTCCCTCTTTTCAACACCTAGCACACTCCATAGGATACATAGAGGTTTTCTATAGGCAGTCGCAGGGGATTGGAGTCAGAGACATCACAAAGAGCAGCTTGACAATTTATCCTGAATTACAGCTGTTTCTTAACCCTCAGAACATGTAAAGGCTCCTTAGACCCAGGTGTAAGATTTTTCTTTCAGAGTTTCCTTTGCCCTCCCCTGCAATCGGTTTTCTGTCTACTCAGCCTCTTTCACTGGACACGTCTGTAGACAGCTGGATCTCTTTCATGGCCAGGATCCAAGTTCATTCACATAAAGCTCCTGAACCCCCATGAAAATCAGGGATAAGACTGGGTATCTATTTCAGGGTCTTCAAACGTTCTGATATTTAAGATTGTTTATCCAGACAATCCTGAAAACCTCTGGGGTAGATTCCTCATAAGGCTCTAGGAGAGACCCAGCTCTGTCTCAGCTGAGAAACCCTATCAGATAAATATTCCATACAAGAATTTTATTGTCACAAGAATCTTACATAGAGAGAAAGAATAAATATGAGAGAGAGAATAAATATATCTAGAAAATATCTCTACTAGGAGAGCTTAAAATTTCATAGAATTATATTTTTATGTCTTTTGTGTTTGTGTGCATGAAGGTCTGGTCATAGGAAAGATTACGAAAAGAATATATTGGTGCTTAATGTTATTTGAAGAGAACTAACCTTGCGAAAACAGAAAATTCACCTCACAAGTTCTAATTTACACTGTTACAGCAGCACCTTGTAAACCTTTTAAAATATATCTAACATCTCCCAATAAAAATCTCACAGGGAACAAACAAACTGTTCAAAGAAACTATATTTTTAAAATAATTCAAAACATTCTTTGTAATAAGAGCTCATTCCATAGTTTCATGTTAAAAATCTAAGCACCCACAGAATTTAAGGGAAGAGCAGACTTAAGACCTGAACTCCATAGAGATGCACCCAGAGCAGTGATGGTTTTACACCTGCTATAATAGGATCCAGTCTTCTGGGGATGTAGGATCCACAGCCATCTGCTCATCAGAAGGGAGTCTTGTGCACAGAGGTTAACTTCTCTGCCCCAGTCTTTATGAATTAATTCTACATCAGCATAAAACTTCCTTTTTTATTGCTTTTTTGGCAGCATCACTCTAATGCACAGTCGGCTGAAGATGGCAAGAAGCCAAAATATTAGTGAAAAGAAAGAAAATTGAGGCCACCAGGTTCTTTATATTCACAAACACAAAATTTTCCTTAAAAACAATGATACAGAAGAAAAATTGCCAATAGGCACATGAATGAGATTGGGATGGAGGGAAGGAAAGGAGAGGAAAAGGAAGAAGAGAGGAGACTTTCCCTATGAATGTCTGACCCAATTTCTTGGGGAAATTTTAATGCAGTCAGTGCAATATACCCCACAGTTACCAGAGGCTATATATATAACAACTGCCTTGAGGGGTATTGTCAGACCATGCAAATGTCCAAAGTCAGCTCTTCCTCTAGCCTTTCTCTTCCTGCTTAACATTTTCCGTTTCTAGAAGTTAGATTATAAATTCACACTTGAAAGTTCACATGCTTCAAAAAATAATATGTACTCTTCTAGCTTTTTACCCTTAGCATGTCAATTAACAGTGCATTTAGGAGATCAACTAATTGCCATTAGACAAGGTGAGAGCACTTACTCTGACATCCAAGCTACAAAATAGATCTATTATTAAAGTATGTGTTAACCAAAACACAGAGCTACAGAAAAAGAGAGCTGATACACATAAGGCTTGAGCTGTCAGAAGGTTATCACTGACCTGTATGGGTTGTTAGTGGCAGGTCCCAGTCCAGAAAGCACCTAAAAAAAAAGATTAAGGACCAATAAACCAAAAAGAAGAAGGGGGAAAGGGGTAGAGAAGGAGGGTGTGGGTGCACACAAGCATACACATGTGTGTGAGGCATGGAGAGACAGAGGGGGGAAATCCATGTCTGTGCCTGCAACAAAGGCAGTGAACATAAAATGAGGAGTTGGATGTGAAAGACAAATGTCTGTTTTGCAGAGGGGTAGCCCTGATTCTTACTTTCAGAAATAATTTATTATGTGCATCTGTCACAAATATTCCGGAAAAAAAGCCCTAAGCCATAATTTTCACAGAGTAATATTCCAATGGTGGGAGATCTTTGTGAAAACTAAAAGAGCATCAGGTTAATCAATGAAAGGAATAAGGAATTTTACATATTTTTTTTAAAAGATGGTTCCTCTTGTTAAATTTTCTGTACTAGAAGCTGCAGCATGAATTTGTCCTTGGCATTAGAATACATTATAGCTCATCTCTTCCTAGGAGAACTGTATTCCTGTCCACTGTGCTCAGCAGGGGTAAACTGGGAACAGCTTATCAGATTATACAGTATTACAAACTGCACTCTGCTCTCATCTGATTGCTTTTCAATCAGAACCTCGCATCTTTTGCCAGATATAAATTATCTTATATAAAAGAGCTTTTGAATACAAAGTCAATGAGATTTTTTTTTTCTGGAGGTAATGCAATCCTTATTTGATTATGAAACCCAAATTTGCTCACTGTAGTCTGCATGGACAAGTGTATGCCGTGTTTCTGTAATACAAATGACACAAGTACAAAATATATGACCCTCCTACTAAACAGCAAAATAATCTAATGTAGTTCCACCCTAAATTGGAAAAATATGCCATAGTGTACTTTTTACCTATTCCAAATCATAGTGTAATTACAAACATAGTTTCTAGCTCAATTCCCAAGAGTAATGGAGAAAATATAATATTGGTGTGTGTATGGGTACATGGAAGGGGAATTGTGTTGGGGACAGAAAGGAAGAGGGAATGGACAATGGACAACAGAAAATAAAACTTTGCTTCCCTAATCTCCAAGCTGTGGTTGGGAAATATCTCCAAGAGTTTTGAAACTGATTCAGTAGTCAAGTAGCCTGGGTTCAAAATCAGCTCTAGGACTAATTTACTCTGAGGTCTCTGGAAAAATAACTTCACATCTTTAAGACTCAAGATTCTCAACCATAAAAAATAATAAATGGCTGGATTTTGTTATATCCAGGAATTTTATTATTATTTTGAGATAAACTGAGTATATTGTGTACAAGGCACAATTGTGATCTCTACTTGTTTGCCGTATTTTTAAACACTGGCTAAAATGTAAATTTAAATAGAAAGGACAAATTTAATAAAATTAGATGCCTCAAATCATTTTTGAAAAGCATCAGTTTCATTATTCAACAACTACTCATTGAGTGCCTACCATGTGCCAAGCACGGTACAGGACACTAAATTGTAAATAAATGAATAAATGGGTGGTCAGATAAACAGCAAGTGGGAAAGAAGGGAGGCAGGAAGTCAGCTAGTTGCTTAGTTGAATTCTCAGGCCTATAACAAATCACAGTATGGAGAGAAAGTGAGCACTGCATTCATTAGAACAGAGCTCCCCCAAATAAGTATAGCACTGATCAAATATGCTGTAATATGATTTCAGGTGATATACAAAGGAATCATTTTATATTAATAATTATAATATTTATAATAGCCATTAAAATAAAAAGTATTTTATATATTATTGATTATATTATTATATAATCTATTATATATATTATTGATTAAGATAAGGTTATTTTATAATAACCTTATTATTTTATAATAAGCGAGTTGAATTAAGGTCAATTTTTAAAATTACTACATAATACTATAACTGTTAGGTGTAGAAAGCAAAAATCATGAAGATGGCATTAAAATGACTGAACATGAAAAAACATGAGGACAAGATAAACCTCTGATATTTTGCTGCCATTCTCTTGAATTCATAGTCCCTCTTATGATTCTATGATTTTTTAATTATCAGACTAGAGAAGAGCAGCTCATCTCTAGACCAAGGGATTAAAAATTATACACACACACACACACACACACACACACACACACACACCATAGGCCAGTGTTTTCTCAACAGATGGACTCTCAAACAGTTACCAAAGTGTGGACAGCAGAGAACCCTAAGAACTTCATGGGGGCAAAATGGTGCTAAAATAAGGGATATGATAAAAACCACCACCATTTATTGAACATCTTCTCTGTGCTACGCTTTGTACTTAACATTATTTCTAATCTTTATAATGACTCTGAGAGCTAGGGTTTGGGTTTTCTTGTTTTCCAACTTTACCTATAAGAAAACTGACAGTGATAGATTTTAAGATGTCTTCTTAAGATAGCATTGAGGACACAGGCATAAATGAATTGAGCTCTTATCACATTGTTAATAAAATAACTTTTAGTTTCTATTAGTGGTATACTTTACTACTTTAAATCAACTGTTTATAAAGAACAACATTTCTAAAATTTGTGTCTGTCTATGAAATAAAGCCAACTTATCAGAGGATATAGAAACATAAGAGCATTTGGCACTTACAAATGTGAATGGAAGAATGCATGTTCTACTAAAGAGAATATTCTCCCCAGAGATATTTGAGAGGAAAACAGGAAGCTGGAGCAATGAGGCACTGATTTTAGATAACTGGGAAAAGTCCAAGCTCCTGCTTGATCTATCAGGCTCTAGACCATGAAGGACATCTACTCACTAGGGTGCCTCAAGCTCAGAAATGACTCCTGAGAACTCTGTTTTGGATTTCAGGCTGCTTGTCTATTTTACTTATACTTGTAAAATTACTTGGAACACATGTACTTAATCTAGCAAAAATAATTCTTCAAGCATAACGCAAATAGAATTATTGACAATCTGGTCTATAATACCAGATGATCTTAACCTTAGTAATAGCAGGGAGGAGAGAAAACAGGAAAGAAAAAGTGGTTAAGTTTTTCTTTAGATTAATTTTAGACTTTGTTAGAAGACAAAGCTTATGCATTGATCTTATGTGTGTGAAAAAAATTTAGGGTAACTTCCATAAGAAGACAAATGGGGCATGTAACTTTCAAATAGCCGAAGGAAGTTTTTCTAAAAGGTGTAAATAAAACACAATTAATCCACAAAAGGCAGAGAAATAAGAAGGAAAAAAGAAAACAGAAATGCAAAATAAGATGACATTAATAAGTCCAAGATGAAAGGACTCAATTCCTTAGATAAAGGGACAAAGACCACATGGGGAAGCCCACATAGACTGGAACTGAGTCTCCACCAGCCTTTAGTCAACATCAACTGGCAGACACGTGAGTGAACAAGCCTGTGTATGTTTCTAGCATCTAGTCTTTGAGTCTTCCAGACACCATGAGCAGACACAACCATGTCCACTGTGCCCTATCCAAATTCCTGATCCAGAGGACCCACTTGTATAATAAATGGTGTTTAATGCTACTAAATTTTGGGGGAAAAATGTATTATGTTGCCATAGTAATGAAATACACACACACATACTTAAAGAGAAAGTACTAATGATAAAGCAAATGGGTTCAAATATAAAGTATTAATGAAGCCTGGTAAAGAGTATATGGTAGTGATTTTTACTGTTTTTGTGACTTTCTAGAAATCTGAATTTATATCAAAATTTAAAGTTACTGAGAGAGAAAAAGAGACAGAGAAAGAGAGATAAGAGAGACATACAGAGAAGAAATAGAAGGTATAGATAATAGAAAGAAAAGATGTAGCCTGTGTCTGGAATTTTTTTTTAATGTAGAAGATACAGGTGCAGGAAGGACAATATAGGCAAGATAAATAAAAAGAAATCCGCTTGACATATTAGAGGGAAAGAGCAGAATACTAAAGACAAAAAAAATCTTAAAAGCAGCCAGAAAGAAAAGCAATTACACAGAAAGGAATGACAATTAAATTGACAGGAGGTTTCTAAACAGAAACAATGGAAGTCAGAGATAATGAAATCGTATCTTCAAAGTGTTGGGGGCAAAAAACACAAAACACTTAGCTAGACATTTGTACCCAGTTTAAGAATGAGGGAGAGAACTTCCCTGGTTGCGTGGTGGTTAAGAATCCGCCTGCCAATGCAGGGGACACGGGTTCGATCCCTGGTCTGGGAAGATCACACATGCTGCAGAGCAACTGGGCCTGTGAGCCACAACTACAGAGCCCACGCCACACAGCTACTGAAGCCTACATGCTCTAGGGCCCACGTGCCACAACTATTGAGCCCGTGTGCTTCAGCTACGGAAGCCCATGCGCCTAGAGCCCATGCTCTCAACAAGAGAAGCCACAGCAATGAGAAGCCTGTGCACCGCAACAGAGAGTAGCTCCTGCTCACCACAACTAGAGAAAGCCCGCACGCAGCAGCGAAGACCCAATGCAGCCAAAAATAAATAAATAAATAAATAAATAAAATTTGGGTTCCCTGTGTTTATAAAAAAAAAAGAATGAGAGAGAAAGTAAGTATACCCTTACTAAAGAAAATTCTAAAAGATGTACTTCCAGAAGAAAAATGTCCCCAGAAGAAGATATGAAAGGAATGGTGAACAGAGAAAGTGCTGAGCATGTAGAAGACTGGTGGCCATGGTGAAGAATTATACAGCGTCCCTTTCAGAAAAGGGTTGGTTGCTCCAACAGCTGGAGAGCTGTCAGCAGACATCCTTCATCTATCGGCCCCTCCAGGGAGGGCCCCAGTCAAAGAGAAGCACCTTACTCAAGGACAAAGGGCAGCCCACATCTGATGGTTGGTCAAGGCAGGGATATAGAGGCTTAGCCATTTTGGACAAACTTGGGACAATCTTGGCAGGCTGTTTAACTCCCAGTGGGGTCAACCAGGGCTGTCATTAGAGCTGCACTGCGGCTCAACTGCCCCCTCTCGTCCTTCCTGCTTCCTTTCCCTCCCCCTCCTGCAGGTGTTGATCCTGAGGGCACTCGCTAATAAGGACCCTTCACTCTAAGGGAAGAAGGAGGAAAGGAAGGATGAAAGAAAGGGAGGGAGGGGGAGAGAGAGAAAGAGAGGAAAAGAAAGAAAGGAAGGAAGGAAGAAAGGAAGGGAGGGAGGGAGAGGAAGGAAAGAAGGAAGGAAGGGAGAAAGGGAGGGTGGGAGGGAGGGAGGAAGAAAGAAAGAAACAGAGAGAGAGGAAGGAAGAAAGAAATAGAGAGGAAGAAAGGAAGGAATGAAGGGAGGGAGGGAAAGAGGAAGGAAGGAAGAAAACAGAAATCATATTTAGAAGTGAATGAAAAATAAGAGCACTGCATATCAAAATCTGTGAGATGTAAGCCAAAGTAATAATATGAGGAAGATACTTAGCCTCACTTGTACTTGTTGGAAATAAAGAAAATGTGGACATATATACACTACCAAATGTAAAATAGATAGCTAGTGGGAAGCAGCTGCATAGCATAGGGAGATCAGCTCGGTGCTTTGTGACCACCTAGAGGGGTGGGATAGGGAGGGTGGGAGGGAGATGCAAGAGGGAAGAGATATGGGGATATATGTATATGTATAGCTGATTCACTTTGTTATAAAGCAGAAACTAACACACCATTGTAAAGCAATTATACTCCAATAAAGATGTTTAAAAAAAAAAAGAAAAATATGAATTAAGATTAAAACTCCAATAGCTACTAACAAGAAGTTCCAATAAAAGTAAAAAATGAATTAATAAAGATAAAAATAAAAATAAAAATAATACTTTCACCATTATAACCAAAAGCCACCTTTTTAAATAGGTGAATAAAATAAAATTCTAAAATCTTTGTAGTTATGATCAAAATAATGGCATAAATGCAAAAGGAAATATAACTACAGATATAGAAAATATACTTGAAATAGTAATAAAATACTTTGTACCATCACTTTATTGTAATCAATTTGATCATCTATGCTTGAATAATTGTTTGAATGAATACACATTGTGAAAATTATTCCAACCTAATGAAGAAATTCTGAATAGGCCAATAATCCTAGAATAAACTATAAAAGTGGTCAAATGTCTGTCACTTAAGAAGGATAACATTCAGATAGTTTTACCAAATCTTCAATAAATAATTACTACATACCAGTTTTCCTTTCCAGAGCATAAAATAAATAGATTTTTAAAGCACTTTTTGAGACATTCTACAAAGGAATCATTACTGTGATGCTGATTGGACAAGATCAAAAAAGGAAAGGTAACTTAAGGACCTCGGTGCAATGTGATAAATTATTAGTAAATTAAATCCAAAAGTGTAGGTTAAAAAAAAAAATCTACCTTGACCATTTGGGTTTTATCCCAGAAATGCTAGGGTGGTTCAACTTAACAAGTCTATTGTTGTAATTCATTATATTATCATATTATAGGGTCCAAAATGTAATCATGAATCATGTAATCATGTCAAGCAAAGGTCTAATAAAATTTCTTGTAAAAACTCTTAGTAAAATGTAAATTGAAAGTCCTTAACAAGGTGAAGTGTATATATATATATATATATATATATAGATATAGATATATATATAGATAGATATATATATATACACACATACATATATATGAAAGTGGAAATGTAATGATAATGATTACAAGCATTCTAATTAAAGTCAAGAATAAAGCACGAATGTCATCTAGCAATCCTGCTTTACAGACTGTACTGGAAGCTGTCAATGCAATAATTAAAAAAAAAAAAAGACACTGTGAAAAAGAGACAAACATCGTTATTTATGGAGGAAATAACTGATTCTCAGAAGGTCAACTGAGAAATAATTAGCACTAATAAGAGTTCTGTAGGGGGCCAATACAAGATCAGAATACAAACACTAATAATAGATCTCTAATATACCAGCAATGATCAATTATAAAATAACACAGAAAAGTTGATTCTACTAACAAGACAAAATAAGATACCTAAAAAGATTCTAATAAGAAATATAAAGACATATCATATCACTTTTATATTTACCTCTTTATTCCATCTAAAATTTATTTTTTAGTATGATATGAGGTTAACATCTAACTTTTCTTTACAACTGGATATCCAGTTGCATCAAAAACATAAATGGATTGATATGTGCAAAATTGTTAAATGGAAAGACTCATAATGTCTTAAATATGTAATGTCTCACCAAATCAATGTAACAATTGACACAATAGCAATTGACCCAAAAAGAAAGATTAACATATTTGAATATAAAAATATGTAACTTCTGTCCAAAACAGGACACAAAAATTTTTTACATAGACAAAGAAAATAAAGTATTTACTATATATAAAATGCAAAAAATTAAAATCTAAATATAAAAAGAATTCCTACAAATCAATAAGTAAAAAGACAAAAAAAAACTCAGTATATAAAGGGACAAAGAGAGGAACAAGCAATTCTTTGAGGAAAAAACAAAAACGATAAATAGAAGTTAAGTTTCTGAACCTCACCAGTAATCAGAAAAATATAAATTAAAACTATAAGGAAATAAAAATTTTCACCCAACCAATTGGCATGAAATAAAATATTAATATGATTTGGCTTTGAGAAGAGTGTTGGGAATGGACATGCTTTGTCAAAATACAAACATGTAACGGCTTTTTGGAGGTGATGTTAGCTGCATCTATCAATGCTAAATACATGCATACCTTTTGATACAGTGATTCCAATTTTAGGCATCTATTCTAGAAAAAATAGCCATGAATGTGCTCTATTCCTGTAACAGTTGTAACAGTGAAAAACAAGAAACGTCCTAAAGGGTCACCAATAATGCAAGAATTAAATCATAGTAATACCATGAATTGCTTCGCAGCAATTAAAAAGAACGAAGGAAGATCTATACACACTAGTATGTGTGATCTTCAAAATACTTTTAAGTGAAAAAAGCAGTCAACAGAATATTTACAAATGGATCCTACACATGACCTCCAAAAACAATATATTTGTCCATATGCATGCAAATATGTGTAAATGAATAGAAAATAGAATGAAAAAATGTATACCACACTGCTAACAGTGTTTACTTCTGGGGAAGAAAACGGAATTTGGGCAGGGGGAAAAATCCTTAACCCCTTAGTTCCTTTTCTCATATTGTTGAAAAATTTAACTATGGGAATTTATTTATTCATTGTTCAAGTTTTTTTTAAAAAAGCTTTTTAACTATGTAATACTTGATTTGTGTCTTATTTAGCATATTTTATAGGTACATTTCCCTTTGAGTAACTTCTTCAGCTCAAATGATTTCTTTGAACTATAAAATGTACTTCCAAGTAAAGAATACAAGCAAACCAATTTGATTTTTTTTTTCTTTTTTTGGCATTCTTTCACAATGCTAACCCACAAATTAAATTTACCAACTGGCTTGAATATCAATCTAATGTTGTGTTTCATAAAGCAAAGAGATAAGTATAGAATATGGAGCTATTAAATTACAACAGAACCTCAGTTTGATTAAAGATTTGAAAATACTAGTTCTACAATTTCAGTAGTGTGACTGCTATACTGACTTTATTTTTTTTTTCCCCCACTGCGTTGGGTCTTCGTTGCTGGCTTTCCCTAGTTGCGGCGAGCAGGGGCTACTCTTTGTATCGGTGTGTAGGCTTCTCATTGTGGTGGCTCCTCTTGTTGCAGAGCACTGGCTCTAGGTGTGCGGGCTTCAGTACTTGTGGTGTACAGGCTCAGTAGTTATGGCTCGTGGGCTCTAGGGAGCAGGCTCAGTAGTTGTGGCGCACGGGCTTGGTTGCTCCATGGCATGTGGGATCTTCCCGGACCAGGGCTCGAACCCGTGACCCCTGCACTGGCAGGAGGATTCTTAACCACTGCGCCACCAGGGAAGCCCCTATACAGACTTTTGAACATCTTAGTAGTCAGTACTTTATAGTAGAAAAGGCTCAGCATTTAAGGTCAGAAGATCTTAATTGTATGAGTTTGAGTACATTAGCTTTCTTTATGTTCTTACCAATTGTACTTTCTAATTGTATTAATTTGGGTAAGTTATTCAATATTTCTTATGTTCATTCATTTTATTCTATAAAGTGGGAAGAATAACACCAATATCTCTCCTAACACACTTGATTTGAGGACTAAATGAGGCCCCATGGTCATCTGTAAAGCACTACTACAAATCTATTACTATATAGTAGTATTTCTTCCAGGTGAAATGGTGTGCAAAGACCAAAACAAAAACACAAAGAACTTTCACTATAGATAGATTATAATCTTTCTAAAATGCAACATTTGTGCTGCTCCTTGTAATACTAGATAAAAGAAATAGTCATCCTGTCTGGTTTTGCTTCTATTACTACTTGCTAATGTGTAAAAAAGTATTATACACAACGCACATTATTTAGTGTTCCTTCTCAATGAGATCTGTTATACTTAAAGAGAATTCAGAGAATTTACAAGATCTTCTTAAAATTACCCTCGTTCAGTAGTGTACCACATCACAGCACAAGGGGGCAGTATTTCTTTTTAAAAAATCCCTTTGTCAAATGCATAATGTATGTAATTCACTGAGGTGGTGCCACGGAACATCTTTTAATAATATGTCAAGATTAAAACAATTTAGCATCCATGTCAACTGTAACTCATAGCCACTGGGAAAAAAAATCATAGTACTGGGACTTCCCAGGTGGCGCAGTGGTTAAGAATCCACCTGCCAGTGCAGGGGGACACGGGTTTGAGCCCTGGTCCGGGAAGATCCCACATGCCACGGAGCAACTAAGCCTGTGCGCCACAACTACTGAGCCTGCGCTCTAGAGCCCGAGAGCCACAACTACTGAGCCCATGTGCCACAACTACTGAAGCCCACGTGCCTAGAGCCCATGCTCCGCAACAAGAGAAGTCACTGCAATGAGAAGCCCGCGCACTGCAATGAAGAGTAGCCCCTGCTCGTCTCCGCTAGAGAAAGTCCGCGCGCAGCAACGAAGACCCAACATAGCCAAAAATAAATAAATAAGTTTATTAAAAAAAAAAAAATCATAGCACTACATTTCCGGAAATACTTGAATAATTCTTAAAACAAAAAGTTCGTGGGTTTACACAGATGTAGAGATGAAGTGTCTGCCAACCAGAGTAGAAAGAACAGATGTGTAGTTCTAGTCCCAGCCACTCAAGCTGCCTTTATTCTAGAAGCAGGTTAGGGAGCACATTGCTGTTTTAGCAGCAGGAGCAATTAGTAGGTGCAAAAGAAACAAAATCAAGTGTTACTTATCCCCCTAATATGGTCCATTTGGGAAATATCAAGTAAACTAAATGGCTTTTTCCCTGGAAACAGATAGCAAGAATTATTCCAAAGAATTCTCTACCCCATGCTTAAAGAATTGACTTACATGAACTTCAGTTTAATATATACAAGTAGCAAAGATATATAGTCCAGGGCTTCTTTTTATGGTGGGGTCTAATGGCTTTTTATTCATGGGTCAAGTCATAGGTCAATAGGAATAACCTTCCTAATGGGCTGAAAAAGTACAACATAACACTACAGCATGGGCTGAAACTACTAACGGGCTGAAACGATTCTAAATATAGGTCAAATGGCAGATGAGACCAGCCTCCTCAAGGCCAGTGGTGTTATTAACATCTGTGGAGTACTCACAGGCCAGGCTATCTTAAACTTCATTTAGTTCATTTAATATCTTAAACTTCATTTAGTTCATTTAATCTTCTCATCAAGACTGTAAGATAGGTACTGGTACTTAGGTTAAATAAATAGCAAGGGGTGGGCTGGAGCCAAAATTAAACCCAGAAGGCCTAACTCCAGAGCCTGTGCACTTAATCTGCATAATACACTGCTTTTCACAAGGCTGAGTTCTGAACTAGCATTCAGGCTGCCTGAATTTCAATCTTCCACTGACACTACACCTGTGACACTGGGCCTCCCCCGACCCACCACCACTAACCACCCACTACCTGTCACCTCCATAAATAAAGGAACTAGACTAGGTAATGTACAAGGCTTTTCTTTGGCTCATAATTCATGACAACATTATGAAAGCAGCTATTAAGTTGATGAAAAATGTGGGATCTTGTATCTTTGGTGCCTGCCTTCTGGGATCACTGATAGCAGCAAAGAAAATTTGTTTTTCTAATTTCTCAGCCACAGGCATACGATGTTACCAGTTTACTTGTTTAAATAAACTTACGGCTATCTCTTATCTACTCTTTACCTGTAAACAGGTTTTGACACAGAGGGCTATATGTGAACACTGTATATCTATAATTAAATGAGGACTGGGGGGTACTCACATCAAGAATGTAAAAAGGGCACCAAATATAGAAGTTCTGGGCAGTAAATATGAACTTCACCTACTATACTTCACAACTCTGACTTTACCTGGCTCCAGTGCGTCCACTGGGATTTAAACAATGTGACGGCTTTGAGAGGCTAAGCATAACATAACAGAAATCACATGAGCTTTAAAGATCTTCTGACTGCAATTGCTGAACTTTTCATTAAAATTCCCAGAAATGTAATGCAAAGCACGGAGATCCTATTAGGTAATCTTAAAATCATTTTAAGAGGTCTCTAGATATTCTAATAGAGTATCAATTCAGCATTCAATTATACTGTTTCACAATCATCATAAATATTAAAATTGTTTCCTAAAAGCATAATTTCAAACTGGCCATTTTTATAAATTGAAGGAAATACGTCTTTTAAAGCATTTTTCAACTGTGAGTATCTTAAGTCCTTTGAGATTTTCAAATATGAAGTCAATTTATTTCTGCTATATTCTTGTTCAGCCTGATGTTGCCAGAGGCTTATTGGAAAAAAAAATATTATTTTCAAATATAAAATATTTAGAGCTCAAGTGAATATCAAAACTGCTAAATTTTCAGATTTGAAAAAAAATGCCAGAAGCTAAAAAATCCAGAGAGTAGTTTTCTAATAAAATTTAAAATCTTTAGTATTTAGTACTTTATTTATTAAACAGCAATATCATCCTTGGAGACTTTATGATTCCTGATTCATGAATTAATTTTGTCTCTTTCCCCCATAATGTGCGTGCTGTGGAGACAACTATAAATTTTGGGGAATAAGCATCATTAAAGCTGAATAATACTCCTTTTCTATCTTCTTAATAATTCATTTGTTGGGACTTCCCTGGTGGTGCAGTGGTTAAGAATCCGCCTGCCAATGCAGGGGACACGGGTTTGAGTCCTGGCCCGGGAAGATCCCACATGCCGCAGAGCAACTAAGCCTGCGCGCCACAACTACTGAGCCTGCACTCTAGAGACTGCAAGCCACAACTACTGAGCTCACGCGCCACAGCTACTGAGGCCTGCGTGCCTAGAGCCTGTGATCCGCAACAAGAGAAGCCACCACAATGAGAAGCCTGCCCACCGCAACGAAGAGTAGCCCCTGCTCACCACAGCTATAGAAAGCCCGCGCAGCAACGAAGACCCAACGCAGCCAAAAATTAATTAATTCTTTAAAAAAATTCATTTCTTGTTGTCTGGTACCCACACAAATCAGGAACTCAGTTCCTGACAGTTCTAAGGACTAAAAACATTCTTTCAGAGGCTATGCATTGCTGATAGAAATTTTGCCATTCAGCTTACGTTGTATTTTCCTACCTGGAAGTAAAGAAGTTGGCATGGTATCTATAACATAAAAACTGAAAGAACTTTATATCATTACCATTATAATCTTGTGATAATCCTACAAATGTTAGGGATAGTGAACATAATTCTAATTATCTTAAAGACTTACATATGAATCAATGTATTTTTAAGAGTAACAGAGAACAAAAATAATAGTCAAAACTTTCATAGAATTCTTCTTTGAAATCCACTGAAGTCTAATAATTCTCAAAAGGCACATTAGATCAGACCAAAAAGCTTCTTCCAGAGTCGTAAACTAAACTAGAAAACAGGACTTCAGACAGTAATAACAATGAGCAAACCAGCTCTATCTGTGCCGGAATTAATTGAAAAAGTTGTTCGGATTGATTCTTGATTTAAGCTACATTTAAACAAAAAAAGCAAAACTATATATAGTCAAGAGTACTCAACTTTAACAAACGTCAAAAGCCATTTTGAATTTTATTACCTTATTCTCAATCTGTAGATTATTGCTATATTTTTTCTTAAGCTGCCATGTTCAAAAGGAGAAGAGGAAACTACCATTTATTATGTTCCAGTAAACTGTCTTTAGAAACTGTGAATTATCTTATTTAACCCTTGTAATTTCTCTGGAAAGAATACATTATTTTCCAGAGAGTGCAGCCAAGGACCTTCAGATTTGAAAATAATGATGCTATGCTATTTATCAGTTTGCTCAAAAAGACTGACCTGGGAGCAACAATCTTTCCACAGCATATTTCTAATCTCTTTATGTGGAAAAATGGTTGAACTAAGTGATTAATTTGGACTTTAGAAGCCACAGGATTGGCCCTCAAGAGCTGGCCGTTCAACAAATGTGTATTGAGGGCTCACAGAGGCCTTGGCTGGGAACTGAGTCCCTGATTTTAAAGGGCTGAAAACTTAGGACTTGTATAGAGAGTTACTTAAGAGCTAAGCACTAACTTAGGTTTCCATAAAAATCTGCTCTCATTCTCTTTCTAAACCAAACTTCTCCCAAGTGCCTTGTTAATATAGGTAACTAGAACAAATCCCAGCAATGCTTCTGGTCTTTGATGACATCTACTAGATCTCTTACATACCAGTATGAAGGGCCCTCTTTTTGAGCATGGTGCTATGCTTTAATGATTGCAGCAGCTCTTGGACCTCTTCCCCAATTACAGGATGGCAGGATCCAGTTATAGGAAACCTAGCCTAGCCTTTCTGGACTAACTGCAAGAAGGCTTATGCTGCTGCTGGTACTACACAATGTGGAGATTACATGTAATGGTGACTCTACGGTACCATTTGAGGGATACCAGAATAGGTCCCTTTCCAGTTCCCAAAGAGCTCCTTGATTTGCTTTTAACAGTGCTTGCAACTGCAGTCATAGTCATTCTTTCACCAGATCCAGAACAGAGATACCCAATACATGGAAGATGTGTGCCTACTCGTTTCCCCTGTGCAAGAGCAGGCATCAATTATTAATCACAACATCTCTTCAGCACCTTGGGGTGCTTCCCAAAACAGCATTACGATCCATCTACTGAAGAAGGCTCACAGGCACATCCCTCTTTTAGAGACTGTTTCTAGGTGCCATCTACCTAGCAGTCCTGGCTGAAAAAGCCCTCTTAAAATCCAAATATCTAAATTCAAAAGGGAATTGCCATGGTAGATTCCAATAGATTCTGCTGCCAATTAGAGTAAGAGGTCTTTGTTCCAGCTGACCCTGGACCAGCACACACAATAAGCAGAGACCTGAAATGCACTCCCAGACCAGGTCTACTGCCTTCCTCAGGCATCTAGAACTCCAATCTAACTTACTCCTAATTCAGGAGCTTGATGTGAAGACTGGTCCTGGGGCAACTGGGGGTGGGGGGCAAAGGTCAACCTGAGAACAAATTCCAGTGGGCACAATGGAAGTCAGCACAAGGAGCAACAGACCCCACTTGTAAAAGGCAAAGAAAGAGATCTCAGATTGCCAACAAACACATGAAAGGATGCTCAACATCACTAATCATTAGAGAAATGCAAATCAAAACTACAATGAGATATCATATCACACCAGTCAGAATGGCCATCATCAAAAAATCTAGAAACAATAAATGCTGGAGACGGTGTGGAGAAAAGGGAACCCTCTTGCACTATTGGTGGGAATGTAAATTGATACAGCCACTATGGAGAACAGTATGGAGGTTCCTTAAAAAACTAAAAATAGAACTACCATACGACCCAGCAATCCCACTACTGGGCATATACCCTGAGAAAACCATAATTCATAAAGAGTCATGTACCAAAATGTTCATTGCAGCTCTATTTACAATAGCCAGGACATGGAAGCAACCTAAGTGTCCATCATCGGATGAATGGATAAAGAAGATGTGGCACATATATACAATGGAATATTACTCAGCCATCAAAAGAAATGAAATGGAGTTATTTGTAGTGAGGTGGATGGACCTAGAGTCTGTCATACAGAGTGAAGTAAGTCAGAAAGAGAAAAACAAATACCGTATGCTAACACATATATATGGAATCTAAGGAAAAAAAAAAAAAAGGTCATGAAGAACCTAGGGGTAAGACGGGAATAAAGACACAGACCTACTAGAGAATGGACTTGAGGATACGGGGAGGGGGAAGGTAAGCTGTGACAAAGTGAGAGAGTGGCATGGACATATATACACTACCAAACGTAAAATAGATAGCTAGTGGGAAGCAGCCGCATAGCACAGGGAGATCAGCTTGGTGGTTTGTGACCACCTAGAGGGGTGGGATAGGGAGGGTGGGAGGGAGGGAGACGCAAGAGGGAAGAGATATGGGAACATATGTATATGTATAACTGATTCACTTTGTTATAAAGCAGAAACTAATGCACCATTGTAAAGCAATTATACTCCAACAAAGATGTTAAAAAAAAAGAAAAGAAAAAAAGAAAGAACTCTCTTTTGCTATAGAAATTAGGCAATGAATTGTAAACAGTCCCCACCCCCATTCCACCCTACCCTCTAGGCAAGAAAACCTTTAATCCATCAATATAAAAATGTTAAAATTGTAAAATTTCTTCTTTACTTTGTTTAGGACTAAAATTTTGATTAGAAAGCCATGAGATTTTTGCAGAACCACTTGCAATTCCCTGTAATAGAAATCTCCACATACGGAAAGGCAAACAAAAAAATAGCATATGAAAATCTGCAGTCAATGAAAATCCAAATTTGCCATTTTGATCACCTCTCCTAATCTTTCCTCCATACTCTCTGCTCCAGCAACATTGTACTCCTTGTTGTGCTTTGAAAATAACAGGACTTCCCTGGTGGTGCAGTGGTTAAGAATCTGCCTGCCAATGCAGGGGACATGGGTTCGAGCCCTGGTCCGGGAAGATCCCACATGCAGTGGAGCAACTAAGCCCGTGTGCCACAACTACTAAGCCTGAGCTCTAGAGCCCGCGAGCCACAACTACTGAGCCCGCATGCCACAACTACTGAAGCTCGCGCGCCTAGAGCCCATGCTCCGCAACAAGAGAAGCCACTGCAATGAGAAGCCCGCGCACTGCAACGAAAAGTAGCCCCCGCTCGCTGCAACTAGAGAAAGCCCGCGCACAGCAACGAAGACCCAACACAGCCAAAAATAAATAAATAAATAAATGTATCAGGAAAAAAAAAAAGAAAAAGAAAAGAACAGAAACCCTCCTGCTAGGGGGCTTTGCACTCCGGGTGTTCCTCTGCAAGCCAGCTTTCTCTCCAGCTATCCACATGGCCCACTGCCTCACCTCCTTTCTGCCTCTGCTCAAATATATCACCTTCTCAAAGAAGCTATTTAAAATTGTAATCTATTTGCCAATTGCATCCCCACCTGGCACCCACAATTCCCCTTTACCCTGCTCTATTTTTTCATGGTATTTATCATGTTATATTAAACTATAAGATTTATTTGTTTACAATTGTGCAGGAAATTGTTCACATAGAACATCTGATGTTGGTCTTTAAAAGGGCCTGCTTAGGGGGCTGGTCTTTGGCTGGGCCTGGGAAGTTGGATTTTAGAATGTTCCCTATTTTACTTACTGATAAGTTTGGTTGCCTAGGCTACAAGCAAACCTCAGAGACATTGCGAGTTCAGTTCCAGACCACAGCAATAAAGTAAGTATCACAAAAAAGTGAGTCACAAGAATATTTTGGTTTCCCAGTGCATATAAAAGTTATGTTTACACTATACTGTAGTCTATTAAGTGTGCAATAGTATTATGTCTAAAGAAAAGTACACACTTTAAAAATTTCTTATTGCTAAAAATGTTAACCATTATCTAAGCCTTCAGCAAGTTATAATCTTTTTGCAATAAAAGCATCAAAGATTACTGACCACAGATCACCATAATAAATATAATAATGAAAAACTCTGAAATAGTGGATAATTACCAAAATGCGACACAGAGACATGAACTGAACAAATACTGTTGGGAAAATGAGGTTAATAGGCTTGTTCCACACAAGGTTGCCACAAATCTTCAATTTGTAAAACACATAATATCTGCAAAGAGGTCTGCCTATATTTGTGAAAACAGCATGATTTACAATGAAACACCTTCTTTCCTTCTGGGAGTCTGGAATTTTGTCAATATGCAGCTGGTTTCATTGGCAGAGAATGCCTACGTGACTGGCCCCTAATAAAAACTCTGGACTCTAAGTCTCAAGCGGGCTTCCCTGGGCAGAAACAATGTCATTGCACATGTGTTGTTTCATTTGATCGCTGGAAGAGGAAGCAAGTTCTCTGTGACATACCAACCCACAAGTGAGAGAACTTTGGAAGGCTGTGCCTGGACCCCTCCAGACTCTGCCTGATGAGTCTTTCCCCCTACAGAGGGGGAAAAGAGCTGTGAGTACAACTACCTCTGAGTCCAGTGAGTCTTCCCAGCAAGTCACCAAACATGTGAATGATCATGTGACCTTCAAAAAATTATGTTCACTGTTGATCATATTTCCTCTCCCACTAGAATATAAGCTCCCCAAGGCCAGGGATTTATAAATCCCTTCAGCTCACTGATATATCATATATCAATATAAGACCTCTTTAGCCCACTAATACATGCCCAGTGCCTAGAACAATGCCTGCCACATAATGGGCATTCAGTAAATACTTGTTGAATGAATGAGGGATAAAGCAAATGTCGTCCACGAAACAGATTTTTAAAATAACTAAAATATCAATTTATATTGTCAAAGATCTTTAAGAGAACGTTGCATCTATAAAGAGAGAACACTCTGCTTGCTATCAGGAAAAACTGCTTTTCTACGAAAGGAAGGAGCTGAATTACAAACATTATGTGGACAGCAAACAGCAGACTGCATACCGCAGAAATATCACAATGTGAATAACAGCACAAGAAATTCTCCTCAAACTCAGAAGAAAAGGATAAGGAGGTAAACATAGTAAGTGAAAATGAATTTAAATGTCAACAGTCAAAATTATAAACACCCAAGGAGGAGAAATCAAGTTACCTACACTACATACAGGAGGCTTGCAATAAGTAATTGTTGAATGAATTGAATGAAATAGAAATCATATTGGTATCAATATATCCTCTTCAAATATAAAAATAATTGAAGCATTTTAGGAAAAAGATAGTGACATAATAATTCAACAGACAGTGAGAGATCATATTTAAGGGCAACAAGAAGACATTCCCAGATATCCCTTAATACAGAAAATATAACAAATATGAACTTTTCCTAAAACATTCACTCAAGGAAATAATCCTGGTGACTAGAATCAAACAAATAACAAATTCAAGCAGCAAAATAACCAGCACCATATGAAATCATAAAATTAAAAAATAAGCCTTTCTATTAAATTAAGAATCAAGATAGGGATTTAGCTATCACAACTTTATTTAATAGAGTTTTGGTCAGGCTTTCCTTTAATTTTGTGGGTTCTGGGACAAAAGAACAAAATGAGGCCCATGTACCATATGACTTAAATAATTAGAAGTTAAAAATCAAGCTATTAATGGACATATATACACTACCAAATGTAAAATAGATAGCTAGTGGGAAGCAGCCACATAGCACAGGGAGATCAGCTCGGTGCTTTGTGTCCGCCTAGAGGGGTGGGAGGGAGACGCAAGAGGGAGGAGATATGGGGATATATGTTTATGTATAGCTGATTTACTTTGTTATAAAGCAGAAACTAACGCACCATTGTAAAGCATTTATACTCCAATAAAGATGTTTAAAAAAAAATCAAGCTATTAGAACACAAAGTCAGTATATAAAAATCTGTTGCTTTCCCATAATCATAACAAACTACCAGAAAGAGAAATTAAGAAAACAATCCCATTTACAATTGCATCAAAAAGAATAAAATGCCTAGGAATAAATTTAACCAAGGAGGTGAAAGAGCTATACTCTGAAAACTATGAGACATTGTTGAAAGAAACTGAAGGAGACAAATAAATAAAAAGACATATCATGCTCATGGATTGCAAGAATATTGTTAAGATGCCCATACTACCCAAAGCAATCTACAGATTCAGTGCAATCCCTAACAAAATTCTAATGGCATTTTTCACAGAAATAGAACAAATAATCCTAAAATTTGTATGAAACCACACAAGATCCCAAATAGCCAAAACAATCTTGAGAAAGAAAAACAAAGCTGAAAGTATCACACTCTCTGATTTCAAACTGTATTAGAAAGCTGAAGTAATCAAAACAGCATGGTATAAGCATAAAAACAGACACATAGATCAATGGAACAGAATAGAGAACACAGAAATAAACCCACCCATATATAATCAATTAATTCATGACAATAAAGAAGCCAAGCATATACAATGGAGAAAGGACAGTCTCTGCACTAATGGTGTTCGGAAAAACTGGACAGCCAAATGCAAAAGAATGAAACTGGAACACTATCCTATACCATACACAAAAATTAACTCAAAATGGATTAAAGACTTGAATGGTAAGGACCTGAAATCATAAACTCCTAGAAGAAAATATAGGCAGTAAGCTCCTTGACATCAGTCTTGGCAATGATTTTTTTGGATTTGACACCAAAAGCAAAGGCAAAAATGTAAACAAGTGGGACTACATCAAACTAAAAAGCCTTCTTCACATTAAGTAAACCATTAACAAAATGAAAAGGCAATCTACTGAATAGGAGAAAAAAATTGCAAATCATGTATCTGATAAGGGGTTAATATCTAAAATATATAAAAACTTCCTAAAAACTGAATAGCAAAAACAAACAATGCCATTAAAAAGTGGGCAGAGAGATCTTAATAGACATTTTTCCAAAGAAGACATATAGATGGTCAACAGGTACATGAAAACACACTCAGCATCGCTAATCATTAGAGAAATGCAAATCAAAACCACAATGATATAGCACCTCACACCTGTTAGAATAGCTATTATCAAACAGACAAGAAATAACAAGCGTTGGCAAGGATGTGGAGATACGGGCACACTTGTACACTGTTGGTGGGAATGTAAATTGGTGCAGCCACCATGGAAAACAGTATGGAGGTTCCTCAAAAAATTAAAAATGGAACTACCATATGATGCAGCAATTCTACTTCTGAGTATTTATCTGAAGAAAATTAAAACACTAACTTGAAAAGATATATGCACCTCCATGTTCACTGCAGCATTGTTTACAATAGCCAAGATATGGAAACAACTTATGTGTCCATTGATGGATGAATGGATACAGAAAATGCATTGTGTATATATATATATATATATATATATATACACACACAGTGGTGTATATACCTTCAGCCTTAAAAAAGAAGGAAATCTTGCCATCTGTGACAGCATGGACAGACCTTCAGGGCATTATGCTAAGTGAAATAAGTCAGACAGAAAAAAGACAAACACCATATAATCTCACTTATATATGGAATCCAAAAAAACAAAAAAAAACAAGCTCATACATACAGAGAACAGACTCGTGGTTGCCAGAGGCAGGGGGGGGGGGACAAATAAGAAAAGAGGGTCAAAAGGCACAAAATTCCATTTATAAAATAAAATAAGTCACAGATATGTAATGGACAGCATGGTGACTATAGTTAAGAATACTGTATTGCATATTTGAAAGTTACTAAGAGAGTAGATCTTAAAACTTACCACAAACAAACAATTTTTTTGTAACTATCGTGAACTAAGAATGCTGCCTGCCATATCAGTAAACAAAGGCAGACATCCAGCCACCACATTACAGCTGCCCTCACCTCCAGCAGTGAGCCCCGAGGGAACTCAGGATAGAAACAAAGAAGGTCACCATCTAGCAGTCAACTGCTGCAGCCAACGCCCCCCCTTATCCTGAGGAGACTCTGGATAAGAAAACATAGGATACGGGCCCCAGGTAGCTAAGGTGCATATCAAAGGAATGATTTCAGTGAATCTAGACTCTCACATCTTCCCATACATAGAAAAGCGCTAAATTCCCTAACTTGAGATATCAGATTTTCTTTTATTAACAGTAATCTTTTGATGTTCCAGCTACCTGGGTTTTTTTTTGGCAAAAACTCGTATATATCCTGGCTTCTCCCCCACCCCCTCCTCTTCAGAGCAGTCTCTCAGAATTATCTGAGATGCTGTGTCCCGGGCTTAACTTCTCAGTTTTGTCCACTGAATAACAAACATAACTCTCAACTTTTAGGTTGTGCATTTTTTTTTCTGTCGACACTGTATATGGTGACAATGATAACTAGACCTATTGTGGTGATCATTTCCCAATGTATAAAAATATAAAATCATTATGTCATACATCTGAAACTAATATGTTATACGTCAATGATATCTCAATAAAAAACATTTTAAATTAAAAAATAAAAATCAGGCTAAAAAGCTGTTAATTAAAATTTGTTCTATCCCATAACTTGACATAGGTGTGTGAGGTCACTGTCTTAGGGTGCTTCTGATAGGGACAGAGTAAAGGGACAAAGTAGGTGATTAAATAGTTAATCCCACTAAGGGATCATAAGTAAAGAAAAAAGTATTGGAGACCCCTGTAAGTTAATGATCACTCAAGAAAGCAGGTTTGCTTAACCACAAAACCAAGAAGGCTTGCTTAGCAATAAAATCATGCAACAGAAACATGAGACATGCGCCAAAACAATAAAACAATGGTGGAATGAGACCTACATCCTGCACAGTGAGCTAAGTAAGTTAATGATTCCTAGGACATGCTCCTCTACGCACACTAAAAACAAAAATATAAGGAAAAGGTGACTTTATACTGAAACCTAATATGATTTACCATACTTTAGTATATGTTACTGCCTTTTTCCTCATTTCCACTGTGCCATGACAGTCCCAGTTTGACCATGTACGGACAAGAAAACTCCCCCGCCCAATGTGGAGGAGGAACTGATGATGGAAGCTTGACATCTACCCAAGAATGAGGAAGAAGGTGGTCTTCTCCTACTCCCCACTTTTCCTTTGATTATAAAACTGTAGCCCACTACGTTCTTGGGGCAGCACCCTATTGCCTTCCCGCTTGTAAACCTCACAAGCATCCTATTCTAATAAATCACTTGTTATCTATCACTCTGCCTCTCACTGAATTCTTTCTGTGCTGAAACATAAAGAACCAGAGCTCCTTAGAGCCCTCCGAGATGCATTTCTGTGGTTTCACTTCCCACACAGCATTAGAGTCCATGTATTGAAGGAGACACACAGGTGCATCCATAATCTAGAATCTGTTTCTTGGTTCCACCCATCCACTTACCAGCCCTGATTTCAAAAAATTTTTAAACTATGTAAAGCAATGATTTTATATGACTTAAAAGTCATCAAAATATCAAAGACAGCTAGATTTTTATATTAGTGCACCTATCTTCATATTCTGTTCATGGGATGGAGACATATGAGTAGAAAATAAAAATATACACAATTTATAAATCATTATAGATTTATTCCATAAATCCATTCTCTTAGTTCATTTCAAAGAAATCACAAATTACATTGTTATGGTCAAGACTTTCACATAATTTGTATTCTGTTGACAGTAACACAAAGTGGACAACCTTCCTTGACTCACTGTAAATTTCAGATAATTTTTTTCACAATTTCAATTTTGAGAAACTTCATTTTGCCATGATAGTAGCAACTGGAAATGCAAATAAAAATCTTAAACCGATGTTTGGATTCAGAAATGTCCATAAAATCCCTATATTATGTTCAAATATTATAATGGGTTACATATTATAAATTATCATTACAGAAAATATTACAAAATATTTATTTTCATGTCAGTTTATGATACTTATATTGCAATTTTCACCATCATTAAAACAACATCAGATCCATAGAGTAATGTAAAGAATTGTATTAGTTTTCATATATTATATTCATATTTACATGCATACAAAATTTAGAGTAATAAGAACTGTTTAATATTGCAAAATATTCCTCAGCTGCCAAGTGTATCTGTGGCAAAGGTTGTGCTAATCTATAAGCACCTCCAGAACTGTGAGTTAGAACATGAAGAAAAGCAAGAAAACAGATGCTTACAAAATCCTATTCTATCCATGCTATATGACAGAAAGGATTTTTTTGAGTTAATGAATATGTCTTTTCTATGACCCAAGCACTTACATGGTTCAAAGACTCCTTGCATTTCAAAACAGAGCCCATCACCAATGTCGGCAGAGGCACAATCCACAAACATTCACACTGGCACAATCTCCAAAATATTTTATTGGTTTTTGTTTCAAGGACATTGGGAAAGAGCTGGGGAGAAGCATTTCTTTTGGATCCTGAACAGTGTTAGTCAGAAAAGTGGATGTTTAAGGTTACAGGCCGTACTATATCAGGATTGAGTATACAATCTCAAACGGCAGTGACACCCATACGTTCTTTAATAAATTTATTTTTGTATTTTCCTGAGATACGTGGAGCCCTATAAAGTATGAATTTCAATCAGAGGGCCTCCTTGTCAGTGCTAACCAATGTATCCAGTCTTAAAAACATATAAGTTATAAATTTTGGAAAGAAGAAAGTGTAACTCTGAATGTCTTCACATGATTGTCTACAAAATACAATTGTACTGGTGAAAAGGCTATGGGAACTAATTATATCAATAACCTGTCCAGTTATAAACATGTTTTGAAAAGCACTACATAAATACTAACATCAACAAAAAATAAGAAAAAGACATGCCGCTAAGACAACGAAAAGCTGTTAAGACAATGAAACCTCCCTAACACATGTGAATAATATGAAGAGACTTATGTGAACAAAACTATAAAACACCACTAAAAGAGGACTTAAATAAATGGAGAGATAAACCATGATCTTAAATAGTGTACTAGATCATTATATTTTCAACTTGGTTAAGCTAGAGCTATGTTCCCAGATGCCTCATCTCTGTACGGTCGGTCCTGAGTTAGAATTGGCCAAAAGAAATATTTGAATGGGAATTGGGAGGTAGAAGTGAAGCAGCAGCTATTGCCAATAATGGTTATTTGCAGTGACAGATACAGAGGTTTAATGAGTTCCAGCTTGTCCTCCCTCTCTTTTGTTCCATGTCCAGCACTTCTTCTGACTGCTGTCCATGCTAACCAACATGGGTTCCAGCCCATTACCAGACACCATCAAATTCTCCCCTCCCTGGATGTACATGTTGCCCTTTCCACCAAGAGGTGGAATTTGTTTCTCCTCCCCTTGAAACTAGGCTAGACTTGTGACTTGACTTGACTAATAGAATGCAGTGGAAGTGAAACTGTGCAGCCCTGAGCCCAGGTTTTAAGACACCTGTGGCTTCCACCTTTGCACTCTTAGAAGCATGCTGCCATGCTGGAAGGAAGTCCAAGCTATCTACCTGGAGTGAAAGGCGATGTGGAGAAGACCTGAGGCATCCAAGCAACAGTGAGCACTAAGTTTCCAAACATGTGAGAGACCTTCTCAGACTTTCTAGCCCAGCTGCAGCAGATCTCCTAGTTGAATAGGACAACATAAGCAACCTCAACCTATACTACATGGAACAGAAGAACTGCCCAACTCAACCTAATCGACCTACCAAATTGTGAGAAATAATTAATTGTTCCTGTTTCAAAGCACTAAGTTTTATGGCGGCTTGTTGCACAGCAATAGGTAACTGAGACAGAGGGGGAAACTTACACTGCAAAGATGACAGTGTTATTCTTTTCTCCTCACCTCCTAAGGGCCTTAATAAAAGCATCTTAAGGTCATCTTTATGAATAGTCAGTGATAATAGCCAGTAATTTTTTTAAAACTAAAATAATGAGGGAATACTTGCCCTACCAAACATTGAAGCATCCCTAAACTTTAGTAATCAGAAAAGAATAGCAGCTATCATTTACTGAAGGCTTACACTGTCTTAGGCATTGTTCAAAGTATTGTCATGACAAATAAATAATGCTATTATACGTCATGCTTCCAGATGAAAATCTGAAAGTAATTTTCTAAGCTTTTATAGTAATATTTATAGGGCATTAATGCTAAACCAGAATAATAGGAAAGATACACAATAAAGCTACACATGTATTAAGTTAGGCCAGGTCAGACTGTCTGAGGTCATTAAGACGAATTACGTATATAAAAACATTGGGCCTGTCCATGCATTGTATTGAATAATCATTGGAATTGAAAAGCCTTCAGCCTTCTGAAAATTCTCCTAAGGGATCTGAGACAACCATGACTCTCACCTAAGGGAAAAAGGTCAGGAGAAAAGAATGTATACTCCATGATTTCAGGCACTCTGTCGTCTTGCTCTGTACAACTGGGTGTAGCAGGGAAAGAATCATCAGGGGAGGGTCAAGTAAGGTCTCTGCTTAGCACATAAACTTTGCTTTGGGAGGAAAACCCATTACTTGGGGCAAAGAGCAGATCTCCTTCATTTACAAATTAAAGCTGAAAAAAAAAAAAAACAACCTTTGAGATCAAAGAGTAATACCTTCATTTCACAGATGAAGGAACTGACACCCAGTGGCTAATATGATTTTCTCAGGGTCATGTATTGGTGCCAGAGCTGTTTCCCAGACCCTAAGTCCTACTCTACTCCAGAGTAATTCTTTCCCTGTATCCTTTCCACACCAAACCCACTTGAGAAGCACCCTCTTCAGCTCCAGTCCCTTCACTTTTATGAACTGACAGCAACTCAAAGAAGGAAGAGAGCCAAGGCAGTGCCTGTCTTGTTCCCCTGTGTCTCAGCATCTGGCACCATCCCTCTCCACAGAGCACACTCAAGGAGCATTGATCAAGGGAAGAAAGGGAAATGCATATTAGCCAACAGTTATCTCCACCTCTCCTTGGCAAAGGCAAGCTACAGTATTTATAAAAGTAATTCTGTTGAATATATCAATCATCTATTAGCACACAAGTAGTGATTTCTACCTACGTTAATGAGCTCTAAGACAAAATAATCTTATCCTTTGAAACCAAAGATTTATTTTTCCAGCATAATTGTGTTTTGCTTTCATAATGAATGTAGTCATTAAATAGGAAGAGTTGATTCTTTTCATTTATCACCAAGAGGGCAAGATGTTTACTTATAATTACTGATCAGGATGCTCTGAGGTGGGCAGCCTGCACTTTGCCTGAAGTGCCATTTCATCCGCAGGAATGCGACTCTCAGTTCATGAAGCCACAATAAAACCATATGTTTCTTTATTTAAAGACAATTGTTCACCAAAGGCCATGCTGGGATAAAACTGAAATTCAGAAGAGATCAGAATGTATGACTAATGAAAGAGTGCTTCAGGATCATGGGTTTTTACAACATCCTAAACAAAGAAAATTCTCCCTGAAGCCTTCAGACTGGTTGAAATACATACAATGTCATAATATTTTCTTCTTCAAATAACTCTTAAGCTAAAGAATTAATTTTATGCTGCTCATGTTTTTAGAAATTGTTCTATCCTCACCATCCCAGTGTCCTTCCAGTAGAGAGTCATGGATATTCCCTCACCTCCTCAGCATTCTTGGCAGAGATCATCCACCAGTATTTCTCCTCAGTGGCACTTGTACAAATTGGCTGGGAAGATTCTTTGTTATTCAGGAACTTGCCATCAACTGCTGTCCACTAGATATCTACAGCCTCTCCAGTCATAGAAACAACTAAAAACATACTCATTTTTCTCAACTTAGTCCACCAGGTTACACCTGGGTTTCCCCTGCCAGCACACCACAGTCTGGGGGCTCTCTCAATGCAGTCAGTTGGGGCCAGCATAGGGCTCACCTCATTTATTCTTGTTTCTCAGGAATTAGTGTCCTTCATCATCTGATGTCTTGAAAACCATTGTTTCATATATTTTGTCCAGTTTTTTATTTGTTTCAGGCAAAGCAAAAGTCAGCACTCAAGTTTTTTTTTAAGCTTAACGTGGAGGTGAATATGATTCTGACTTTTTTTTTTTTTAACAAGATCCAAACTTTGATGGGGATAAGAAAGAAAGGCGACCTGAGGGAGTGTCTGAGGGGAAGACAGCATTGGTGGAAACCAAGAACAGGGAAGCATCAGACATTAATCTACTCTACCTTCCAATGTTTCCTAGGGATGGCCTGGGGAAAAGATTTCAAGAAACTCTAGACTCTAGGGCTATGTCTAGGCTTATGTTTATGATTCAGCGTTTATAACAATAAAAAAGCAACTCCTCACTCTGGCCTATGATAACACAACCTGGCCTATGATACACAAATAAGAAGCTTACATAAAGTCACTTTCCTTATGACTGGTGTTCTGTAAACTGTCCTTAGGTCTACACTTGCTGATGGGCAGCTCTTTGCAAGGCATCTGTACTCCAACACGGAGATAAGGCCATCAGCTCCCACAATAGACAGAATCTATAGGCACCCCTGGGTTCTACATCCTGATCCCTACCATCCCCTCCACCAATCCTCCTCAGTCTCATTCAGGTCACAGAGCACATAATAGCTATCTGACTGACCAAAATCAATCCCTGAAGGGTGTCTGTCATTCTAACCTACACAGTCTTTTACATCTCTTGAAGAAGGAAGCAGCTACGTGGATGAGTTTGGGCAAACCTAACAATTTTCAAAAAGATATTCTTCCTTTGCAGTGAGCAGAGAAGACACGTACTGAAGTTTTTAATTCTTGAGAGCAATTTCCCAGTAATAAGAAACATAGTATTATTTGCATGTCCAGTGATGTTTTCTTTATAAAGGTACCAGGACCCTGGTCTAAACACATGGTACGTTAGATGGAAAACCTTTGGTAAAATAATAGTCACAAATTCATTCCAATGAGATGTGAGCCTTCTCTAGTGCCTGCCCATGGTTAAAATGAACCAATCCTTATCTCTTTATCTGAAATAAGAACTAGATTTCTGTCATCTGAATGTTAATCCATGCAAACCTCACAGATGTTATTTGAACGAATGGAAACCGTCAGTGTGGCTCCATTTAAACAGCATGTTGCTTGTACTTTTATGCATGACAGAGCAGGGCTGAAATGTGGCAGGTGTGGATATGCCAGATGACACACTGAGTCAGACTGTGCTCAGAGGGATGAGTCTGATGATGCAAAACATTTAGAGGGAGGAAAGAATACCAAATAATAGATATGTTCTCCTAAAAGCACAGCCTCAATTACTGACTTAGAAGAGAAAAAATAAAGTAATGGTTAAGAACTGGGTTGATACAGAAAGTCCGCTAGGAAACAACATAATATAATGAGATCTAATCTGCTGTTCACCCAAGGAGAATGTCAGTGCTTAAGATATCATTTCTATACAAAGGGGCTTTATGTGTGGTCTTGCATGTAAAGGGTTAATGCTACTGCCATACCGTCTACATACTTCAGTCCAAGTTCATGTCCAGAATAAAATGTACAGGCACAGTTAACTCTTCACATTCTTAGCCATACCCAACTACAGTCTCTGATAGTGTTTACCCACAAGTTTGAGTTCAGAAATTCCTAAAACAATTATAACCAGGGCACGAAGTACAAAAAGAATCTCCTTGATGCTTGTAAATTTAGTTTGATACTAAAGGTATGGTGTTTGGCAAACCAGTGGACCCTCCAAGTAGCATATACTCTCCAAATCCCTACTGGGTTAGCTAGTCCAAGCTACAAGATGTGCCTCAATTTCTCACTCAGTACTCTACTCTGTTATTAGGGCTGTTTTGTTTAATAAGGATTGTGATCCTGGTTAATTATTTGAAACTGCTCATTTATGGAGACATTGAGCCCTGTCCCCTGTAGTCTCAGCTGCAATCTGGAGTCTGATTTGGAATAATGTGATGATCTGGAGAATTTGATATGATGCCTCCCTAGCTTTGCATGTCAGCCTTGCCTAAATTCTCTTACTTCTATCTACCATCTTCCAGACTGGGCCACCATCGGGCCAAAGTTGACTCTGGGCATTATTGCTGATTATCCAACTTGAAGGCAAACCTTAGAGAAAAGATTCCTATCACTATGTCCACAGAACTCTGGATAACACATGGATGAGTTTCTGACAATCTATGAACCCTCAACATTAATTTTATTACAGATAGTTTTGGATATATGCAAATGAATTTTATTCCAAGTTTCAAAGGATCCATAGCCCAGAAGAAGCTTAAGATCCACCATCCAGAAGAGAGGCCCATTCTTCCTGTTCTGGTCCCTCATAGTTTTAGTTTCTTGCTTCTCCCTACCGATAAGCACCACTGAAATCCTGAAAAGTACAATGAATGAGCCAGACAGAATTATAACTACTTCAGAGCAGGTTTTACAGGTCAACTACGGCATTCCAAAATGTCCTCTTTACTCCAATTTTTTCTTCACATTTCCCAGTTGTGATTAAGAAAAATTAGCAACTTCTATTACTTAATGATACAATATTCTAAGACAGCTCCTTAATGGATATTTAATGGATTTTCATCCAATTAAAACATTCAAATTGCACAGGATGCCAGTGGAGGGTATCAGTTTCCAAGAATATTCTCTGCCACAAGTTTTAAGTTTCTTTTCCTTCGCTTTACTGTTGCTACTGTTTTGATTAAGCTATCATAGTTTAAAGGGGTAAAAATCCAAACTTAATCACAGCTGACATTGAAGAACTTAAACGCATGCTAATTAGCTTCTTTATTTGAATAGCCATTCTCATACTGAGTTTGTGATCTTCTGAAATAAAAGCTCTCCTATCAAATCACAATTCATGGCTTGTCTCATTTTTCACTGACTTTTTTTTTTCCCTGCCACGTTTTTTATTACAGTAAAATACACATAACTAAAATTTACTATCTTGACCATTTTTCAGTTCTTACTGGTTTCTATAGGATATCATTCACAGGTACAAAAAAACACACTATTTTCCATTAGATTTCATTTTCACCTCAAATAATAAAGCTGTTGATTTATTTTTATCTGACATTTTTCTTCAGTCTGTGTCCAGCTCTCCCCCACTCCTCCCTGGAGATGAAGTTAACACAGCTCCCTGCTTGGTTGATTCTGCAGGGAAATTACCAAGAAAGAAGAAAAATTCTTCTTTTTAACCCCTTCTAAGTTCTTTTTTTTTTCTTTCAGTTTTTGATTCTTTATAGCCAGAGAGTCAAACTATCCACAGAATCTACCAGTAAAATCCAGCAGCAAAAAGAAAATAGACTGCATTGCTAGTAATGAGGTTGAGGTTTGAAATTCCTTACAATAATACTTTGCTGTTTCATCAAAAATTATAGGCAATGCATTAAGGTAAGACATACGTATTTGAAATTCTAATTAATAAATATTGCCTTTTCATTTAAATTAAATTTAAAACTACAACTTTCAACAAATGAATTTCTTCTCAATTGAGCTATTTTTGCTGGAGAAAAAAAAATACAAAGGTCAGGGGTATGTGGTTGCGTGTATCAGAATTTTGCTCTATTTTGTTATTATTGATTTTTCAAAAGAATAATAAATATATACACATACATTCATACTCCTGTAGGGAACTGTTCAGCATTTTGGCGTGAACACTGTCAGTACAGAGCAAAACGGAGGCTTCTGTGTGAAACAAGGTAAACAGTGGCGGGGAATGCAAGTCTATGGGGCTAGCTTTAGAAATGAAGCTTTAAAAAAATTAAAAACAAAACAAATAAAACACAGAGCTTCAGAGCAACCCATTCCCCTTCTCCCCAAGATCTGGCCATAAAAGGCCTCACCCTACATAAGTCCTGGGAAGAAGTAAGAACATACCTCCCCATACTCCATTTCCAGCTATGGAATTGTAATCAGGATCGTAAATGTCTTCAAGATTGGGCAACTACGTAAATAACTGAAGCTGTTGTGTATTTAGTAACAGGGAGGGGTGGAAACAGTGGCACACTAAAGACTCCACACCTGAAAGCCTTCAAATTTGAAGAAAAAAAGTGAAACACCATTTTGGCCAATGAAAATACATCAACAGAGTAAACTCAGCTGTGGTTCCATCAGTTGGCTCCCTAAGGTTTCTCTTCACACTCCCAAATCCCAGTTTCTGATGCAGTTATCATGGCCTGGGGAGGGGCTCCAACAGAATATAGCCTGATGGGGATTTGGGGAACTGGAGTCAGGGGTTCCTGGGAGTCAGGATAAATAAGGCCACCATCTTGGCCAATGCCCAGTGAACAAAGAGTATCACCTACCATATCAGTAAGCAAAGGATGTTGCAGCCATCAAGCCATTAGTCATTGCAGCCACCCTGATTATGTGTGCACCCTGAGGGGATTCAGGATGGAGAAAAGCAGGATACTGGCCCTAGATATCAAAGGGTACATATCAAAGGAATGAATTCAATGAGCCCAGACTCTTGCATCTTCCCATATATAGATAGAAAAGCACTAAATTCATTAACTTGAGAGGTCTCTTTTCCTTTAATTAACAGTAATCTTTTGATGTTCCACTAACTGGGTTTTTTTGCAAAAACTCCTATATATGGCTCCTCCCTTACCTCTTCAGAGCGGTCCCTCAGAGCCTATCTGAGAGGCTGCCTCTAGGGCCTAAGTCCTCTGCAAGTCTGACAAATGAAACATAATTCTCAACTTTTAGATTGTGCGCTTTTTTTTTAGTCAACAGTCCTGTCACCACCTTCCTTACCTCCTAAAAGCCTCAAGAATCAGCCAAGCTACTTCTATTTTAGTACCACATCTTTTCTGTCTGTCTACGGCTCTTCTCTGGACAAATGAGAAACATAGTGATCTTACAGCATTTACCCTATCCTCTTGGCCTTAAGCAAGTATGGACCTATTTTTGTGGTTTTTATCACAGTTCTACTTTTAAAGTTAAAGACAAAATGTTATTTAAAGATAAAATGTGACTTTCACAATGTATATGTATATCAAATCACCCTGAGGTACACTTTAAATGTCTTACAATTTTATCATTTATACATCAATAAAACTGAAAAAAAAAATAAATGAATGAATAAAAATGTGACTTAAAAGATTGATTACTATGTATCTAGTTTTTTAATTCATCCTTCTGCTTCAATTCTGGTTGCAAAGATAGGCACCACCTCACATGGGTCAGAATGGCCATCATTAAAAAGTCTACAAATAACAAATGCTGGAGAGGGTGTGGCGAAAAGGGAACCCTCCTACACTGTTGGTGGGAATGTAAATTGGTGCAGCCACTACAGAAAACAGTATGGAGTTTCCTCAAAAAAATAAAAATAGAGTTGCCACATGATCCAGCAATCCCACTCCTGGGCATATATCCAGACAAAACTCTAATTTGAAAAGATACATGCACCCCAATGTTCACTGCAGCACTATTTACAATAGCCAAGACACGGAAGCAACCTAGATGTCCATCGACAGATGAATGGATAAAGAAGATGTGCCATATATATATGTGTGTGTATATATATTATATGTATATAATATATATATTTTATATATATATATATGAAATGGAATACTACTCAGCCATAAAAAAGAATGAAATAGTGCCATTTGCGGCAACATGGATGGACCTAGAGATTATCATACTAAGTGAAGTAAGTCAGAAAGAGAAAGAAAATACCATATGATGTCACTTATATGTGGAATCGAAAATATGACACAAATGAACTTATCTACAAAACAGAAACAGATTCACAGACATAGAGAACAGACTTGTGGTTGCCAAGGGGCGGGAGGCAGGGGATGGACTGGGAGTTTAGGACTAGCAGATGCAAACTATTATATATAGAATGGATAAACAAGGTCCTACTGTACAGCACAGGGAACTATATTCAATATCCTGTGATAAATCATAATGGAAAAGAATATGAAAAAGAATGTGTGTGTGTGTGTGTGTGTGTGTGTGTGTGTATATATATATATCTGAATCACTTTGCTGTACAGTAAAAATTAACACAACACTGTAAAGCAACTATACTTCAATAAAATACATTTTAAAAAGAAAAGATAAAGATGACATAAGTGATACGGCAAGTTTATGCAGCAAAATTTGCCTTGTGTTCAGAAGAATCCTGAAGCATTTCATAAGAGTACATGGGGCACAGTCTCTTAGTAGGAAGCTGAACAGGGAAAGGGGTATGTTTGGGGAAATGGTGGAAAATATTCAAACAATCTGAGATTAGCCCTGATGCTGAGAGAGGACAAGGGTAGAAAAGAGAACAACAGCTGCCTCCGTGGCTTATAGCCTTATTCTCCCCACCTCTCTTCAACCTTTACCCTCCTGTTTCTGTAGAATCTATATTAAAAGATAGTGAGAGAATGAGCAGTGGATGAGATGTTTTTGAGGAAGCAAGAGGAAAGGAAACACACAAGGGTGAGAAGATCCTAGGCTGAAGTAGATAGAAGGAAGGGTGCAGCCTGAGTCTGTGTGGCCATTCTGATGAATGGGAGATCCATCATCTGTTTGGGCCAAATGTCAGCCAAGCAAGTCTTTCATGGTCTCTCACCTGTATTTATGGTGGGTGCTCTGTAAACATCATAGCAGTGATGTGAACTAAGCATTTCCAAAGAAATATCCATGGTTAGCCACTATTTTACCGACAGTTTCATCCTACTTCCTGCCTTAATAGCATAATTTCAGTGTCATATAATACTAAACTCAAACAACTGAGAAAAATATTAAATATTCACTTGGTTTCAAATACAAGGCTGTGTATGTGTGTGTGTGTGTGATATTTCTGGCTGGTTTATGTTACTGAAGTCAAGAAGAAAACTTTTCTATATTCTTTAAAAAAAAAAAACAATTAAATAATGAAATTAACTGAAAGGCAAAAACTCTGTTAACCAATGAACAAATGAATCCAGAAAAAAGAAGAGAAAGGGAGGGCAGAAGTTGGTCCTAGTATTCATTTTTGTAAAACTAACCAAAACATATTAACTGGAACCTGTGACCTTCACTATTTCAATAGGGAAAAAAGAAGTCAACATCTCAAATTGACAATTTTGTTTGGAAGCCTCTCTTAGCAATTTTTAACTTGGTTGGTACAACTGTTTTCTGCCGATTAAAATTGTGCAATATTCTCACAGATTAAAATATTCTCAGCAATTACATCTCCTTGGAAAAAAATAAAGAGTTGGGTTTTTTAAAGTTCTTAATTTAATAATGTTTTAAGTAAGCCTAATCACTAAATATTCACTTTTTAAATATCATAAACATTTTCTAAATTACTACTTGGGGACATTGAGAATGAATAAATTTCTCCATTATCAAAGAGTAAAACATATTAAAGAGTTCCTAATATTTTGCTACATAATACTTTTATAAGCCTGAGAATTTCTAAAAATCATTAGAGCTATTCCTGTTGATCTACGACAAGTTGGTCTTTCGATCTGCTACAAGTCCGAGGCAGTGGAAACAATCAAGAAGCATCAATCTGATTTAGATAATAAAATTGCATCAAGTCGCTGTGTAAATAAAACAAAGAAAAAGGTATGTGTAGATTACTCACATAAGAAGAAATCCAGATCGACAATAAACATACGGAAAAAAGATAGCATAACTCATAGCCCTTATGAGCATGGGGCTCTAGACTCAGGTTATCTACATTCAAGTCTAGGCTGTTATTCCGAGCTGTGACCTTAGACAAGTCACTGATCTATGCCTTAGTTTCACCTGTAAATATAATCAGATATCATGCCTTATAGGGATACTGTCAGGAGTGAAGGAGACAATCCACTTAAGGGATTTAGCAAATAATCGCTGTGGTATATGCACTTAATAAGTGTTGGCTATTATTACTATTATCAGGAAATAGACTCAACCTCATTAGCAATCAGGAAACCACAAATTAAAATAAGATTTCATTGTACCATACTACAGTGGCAAAATTTTGTAAAGGGATTGGTAGTACACAGTGTTGGCAAGAGAGTAAAGAAAGTGGTACACGTATACACAGTTAGTGGGAATACATATTGGTTCTTCCTCTCTGGAAAGCAACTGAAGGTGAAGGCAGAAGTGGGCTGCAGGAGAAAAGAGAGGCAAAATATATATATATGCAGTGTTCCAAAACCACCTTACTAGGGGATATTTTAAATCATCCTCTTCACTTGTTACACTCTACTCTTTGCAAGGCGTTTTCTGGAAGTTGTTCATTTAGGTATTGTATTTGACAAACCAAGATAAGATCAAAATAAACTGAGTACAGGGACTTCCCTGGTGGTGCAGTGGTTAAGAATCCGCCTGCCAATGCAGGCGACACGGGTTTGAGCCCTGGTCCGGGAAGATCCCACATGCAGCGGAGCAACTAAGCCCGTGCGCCACAACTACTGAGCCTGCGCTCTAGAGCCCACGAGCCACAACTACTGAAGCCCGTGCACCTAGAGCCTGTGCACTGCAACAAGAGAAGCCACAGCAATGGGAGGCCCGAGCACCACAACGAAGAGTAGCCCCCGCTCGCTGCAACTAGAGAAAGCCCACGCGCAGCAACAAAGACCCAATGCAACCAAAAATAAATAAATAAATTTATTTATTTATTTTAATAAATAAATAAACTGAATACAAAAAGCCACTGCATATTTGTGGAAGTGTTCTTTTCTAATCCAATGACGGACAACACTTTTCTTTCAGTAAATCCCTGTAGATCTTTAAATTGAACCTATATTTAATAAAACAACCATGTGGTATCTATTGACTATTGTAAATAGTCTTTCATATATAATACTTAATCTGCATTTTTTTTCTTCCTCTCAATTTTCTTTTTCTGTTGGGAAATGTTCCCAAGATTTCTTTCTTTTAACCTGAACCAGACTAACTTCATAAATTATGGTGGGGAAATTCCCTTAGCCACAACCTTTTAAGAGAATAAATAAAGCATAAAATAATAAACTGTTAAGTAGTCACCATGGCGTAGTGGAAAGAGAACTAGTCCAGGCAGGAAGGCTGAGCTCTGCCATTTTGAGACCTCAGGCAAGTCTCTTATCCTGGCTGAGACTCAATTTTCTCATATGTAACATAAGACTACTATGATTTGCTGAAATCATAATATGGGGAAAATATATCACCCCCAAATTGCTGTTTCAATTTTTGAAACAAGTTTCTCCTCTCATTTTCTATGGCAATAGAGATATGGCCTTGCCGAGGCCTCCCTTGATGTCTTCTAAGTCTAAGAAGGGGAATGACCTTCTCTGGATCAGTGCTCAAACCAGATCCTCCAGTATTCAATATTGTCATCATCGTGGGGAAGGGCTGGGAGGGAAGAGAGGGTTGAGAGAGGGAAAAGGGTATGATTTTTAAAGGGGATCAAAGTTCTTTCTCTCCATTTGATCTTTACAAGGAGAAACAAAGGGATTACAAATCAAGCCAGAGGAATCAGGTCTCTCTTTACTCCTCCTGGAAGAACAAAATCAAGAGAGACAATGGGAAGCTTGGGAGTGGGAGATGGAGGAAAGCTCAGGCCTAAATCCATCCTTCACCTTAATCTAGCATAAAAATAAGCCCTCAGATCTTGGATATGGGGAAACAGGAATGGAGTATGAGGAGGTGCAGGGGTTGAAGATGTGCCATGACTTGTTCTTGATGTTCTAAGCATGGTCCCAAGTGACTCAAAGGGCATTTGAGATTTTTAGGTTGAAGATTTGGCTCTAATTTGCTTAGTAAAAAGGTTCAAGCTTTGAAGTCACGCAAGATCTGGAATTGGCTCCCTTCTTTCTTCCTTCCTCACTTCTTCTTCCAAAACATACACACACATAATACTATATTTCCACATACACTTCCTGTGATAATCTTGAACTCCTTCAGTCTTAATGTAAGGACTTCGGGGGCAACGCCCAGGAGCCTGGTCTTTCATTCCTTGGGGCCTCTAGCTGTGGGACAACCTGATCTAACAAGAGTTTGGGGCTTTAAGAACAGAGCTCTAAGGATTATTTTTACCTCCATGATCAATACCACCTCTTTGGTGCACTTAGAGTCCCCAAAAGGATACTCCCTTCTAGAATTGTTGCTTCAGTTGGGGCACTAAAAGTGTTTATAAAAAATTATTAAGTTTCTAAAGTTTCTAAAATTATTAAGTTTCTTATTTCTCAAACCAAGGAGTCCTATGAGCAACTTAAAGTGAGGGTTCCATAGAATCTCTGCATTCCCAAGTACTGATTCTGAATAACTCTGGGAATGGTATGGGAGGGACAGGGAGTGCTCATTTGGATCATTAAAAGTGATAAATGCCCACCATTACTTGCTGTAATGGGTTGATGCAATCTGAGAAAGTAATCCCAAAATAATAAATGGTGTTATTTAAAAATTAATTAGCTAATACATAACATTTTGAAAGTTTTCTTTGGCACCCTCCAAATATCATTTACTCTGCACTCTGTCTCTTTACGAAGCCCCCTCATCACTCAAATCCCCCTTAGTGTCTCCCAGTGGGCTGGGTACTCCCATGTAGTATCCTCCTCTGACTGGCCCATCCCAAGCAGGGCCTCATTAACTAGGCCCTTACTTCATACTAGCTTCTAATCAAAACTTAACTTGTCATATAGTTTACTCTTACTATACTCTTCTTTTTTTAGCTTTAAAACCTGTTTATTACCAAGAAGTTAAAGTCCATTAAGCATTATTAGTCACTGGTTCTAATTACATTATTAAATATTAATATATTAAGAATAAATTCATAAGATCCACAGTAATTTTTCCACAAAACCTTTTGCCAGAATGAGTGACAAAGCAATCTTCAGCAGTATCCCCACTACGAATGCCTCAAAGCTTCTGGCTTCATGGCACAATGCGTTGGTAAGGGCACACAGTAAGGCCACCATGGAATGATGCCTTGAATTCACCTTTTTTTCCAAGTATAAGCAGATGGAACATTTTATGGATGGAATTAAAGGATCACAGAAATATAATATTACATTCTGCCTTTTTTTCTTCTCTTTTTGAAAACTTCTGGTGATCCAGACTTTTGTTTCAGGATACCTCTGACTATAGTTATCTACGGGGACCAGGGTTCTACCCTAAAGACAGAGAAGACTAATCTGGATGCCCAGACTTGGGTCTTGTAGTAATTTTAAAGGATTCTCATAAAAGAGATATCTATATCTAATTCATCTGGGGAGAAAAGTGGGAAAAGATTCAGGATGGAAGCCCTGTCTAAGAATAAAGGGTGCATTCAACCAGAATTGTTTTCATTATTGTATCTCTTGAGAATCTAATTACAGCAATAGTGACTAGAAGGTATGTGGGTTTGATGGAAGCAAAAAGGTTTCTGAGTGAATTACCCAGTTTTTTTTTTCCCCCTAACTATAAATTACATTGTTCTGTAACTGTTTCTTTCTCCTTTCTTATTTTGTTGCTTCCACACACAATACCTAAGCAAGAAGTCAGTCTCTCTTTTTACCCCAGTTCACAAATTGAATTTCTCCTTGTTTTAGTTTTAGATAAGCTAAAAAAACCTTTCTACTTCTCTTCTTTTTGCAACCAGAATTCTGCCCCCCAAACCTGTTTGACCACGGGAAATAAGATCACTGGAAATCCAGAGGTTTCAGTACCAAATGATCTTCACAAAATAAATTTATAACTGTTGAAACATCCAGACCTTGTCAATGGAGACCTTTCAGCTTGTGCCATTTCACATAATGGTAAAAGACTAGACCCTTCTCCCTAAGATCAGGAATTAGACAAAAATGGCCTCTTTCAGTACATTTGAGATTGTAGTAGAGGTTCAAGCCTGGACAATTAGGCAAGAAAAAGAAATAAAAGACATCCAGATTGAAAAGGAAGAAGTAAAACTATCTCTATTCACAGATGACATGATACTGTATACAGGAAATCCTAAGGAGTCCACTAAAAAACTATTAGAACTGAAGAATAAATTCAGCAAGATTGCAGGATACAAGGTCAATATATTAAAATCAATTGTATTTCTATACACTAGCAATAAACAGTCTGAAAATAAAAAAAAGAAAACTACTCCACTCACAATAGCATTAAAAAGAATAAAATACTTAGGAATAAATTTAATAAAAGAAGTGCAAAACTTACATTTTTGAAACCTACAAAACATTACTGAAAGAAATTAAAGAAGATCTAAATAAATGAAAAAAAAATCCATGATCATGGATTGGAAGACTTAATATTGTTAAGAGGCAATACTCCCCAAATTGATCTACAGATTCAACACAATGCCTATAAGAATCTCAACTGATTTTATTGTGGAAATTGACAGACTGATTCTAATATTTATATGGAATTGCATGGGGCCCAGAATAGACAAAACAATCTTGAAAAAAAAAGCAAAGTAAGAGGACTTATACTTCCCTATTTTGAAACTTACTACAAAGCAGAAGTAATGAAGATTGTGTGGTACTGGCAAAAAGAGAGATATAAAGGTGAAGGGAATAGCATTGAGAGTCAAGAAATAAAATCACATGTTTATGGCTAACTGCTTTTGCATAAGGGTGCCAAGACCATTTAATGGGGAGTCTTTCAACAGATGGTGCTGAAATTACTGGATAGACAAATGCAAAAGATTGAGGCTGAACTCTTTCTCCACACCATATTAAAAAATTAACTCAAAATAAATCAAAGACATAATTATAGGAGCTAAAACTATAAAACTCTTAGAAGAAACCAAAGGGTAAGTCTCATGACCTTGGATTTGACCAAAAATTCTCAGATATGCTAATAACAGCACAAGCAGCAAAAGGAAAAATAGATAAATTGAAATTCAACAGAATCAGAAACATTTGTGTTTCAAAGGATACCACTGAGAAAATAAAAAGACAAGCCACAAAATGGGGAAAATATTTGCAAATCATATATCTGATAAGGGACTTGTATCCCAAATACAAAAAGAACTTTTACAACTCAATAATAAAAAGGAAAGTACCCAATTTTTTTTAAATAGGCAAAAGATTTGAATAGATATTTCTCCAAGGAAGATATACAAATGTCCAATAAACACATAAAAAGATGCTCAACACCATTAGTCATCAGAGAAATGTAAATTAAAACCACAATGAGATACCACTTCATACCTACTAAGAGGTTAAAATCAAAAGTCAGATAATAACAAGTGTTGACAAGGATGTGGAGAAATTAGAACCCTCATACACTTCTGGTAAGGATGCAAAATGGTGCAGCCACTTTGGAAAAGAGTCTAGCAGTTCCTCAAACATTTAAACATAGAGTTACCATATGACCCAGCAACTCCACTCCTTCTATATACCCAAAAGAATTGAAAATAGGTATTCAAATAAATAGTTATACACAAATATTTAAGCAACAATGTTCACAATAGGCAAAAGGCAGAAATAATCCACACGTCCATCAACGGATGAATATAGAAAGACAAAATTTGATATATCCATACAATTGATATATTATTCAACCACAACAAATGATGAACTACAGATACATGCTACAATATGGATGACCTTGAATACATTATTCTGAGTAACATCTAGCACTCCAACTTTTAAAACTCCCAGCTGAGGGATGAGCTCCTAAAACACCTAGCTCTGAAAGTCAACAGGGCTTGCATCCATGAGACCCACAAGACTATAGCAAACAAAGAAGCAGTTCGTAACTGGCTATTCCCCAGGGATCAGCACAGATGGAGAAGGCAAAAAATGCCCATCTCCCATTCTTTCCCTGGAAGGGGTTTATCTGCATACTTTAAAAAGCTGTTGCGGGGCTTCCCTGGTGGCGCAGTGGTTGAGAGTCTGCCTGTCAATGCAGGGGACACGGGTTCGAGCCCTGGTCCGGGAGGATCCCACATGCCGCGGAGCAACTAGGCCTGTGAGCCACAATTACTGAGCCTGCGCGTCTGGAGCCTCTTCTCCGCAAGAGAGGCCGCGATGGTGAGAGGCCCGCGCACCGCGATGAAGAGTGGCCCCCACTTGCCACAACTGGAGAAAGCCCTCACACAGAAACGAAGACCCAACACAGCCAAAAATAAAATAAGTAAATAAATAATTTAAAAAAAAAAAAAAAAAAGCTGTTGCGACAGCCAGCCTTCTAATTTATCATGAATCTAAGGGCTGGCTGTGATCATCTCCAGAGACTGGGAAAGCTGGCAGACAGCTCTCCCACCTTCTCTCTCCAGTCTGCTCCAAGTCACCAGTATCTCCCTGGAAGAAGCTTGTACATATGTCTGCATTCCAGCTTTTACAGATGCCACTTGAGGGATGGGTTCCCAGATCACCTGGCACTCATAGCCAATGGGGCTTCCATTCACAAGTTCCACAGAACTGTAGCAAACAAAGAAGCGTTTTTAACCAGCTATCCCCCTAGAGCTCATCTCATCTCCCAGTCTTTCCCTGAAAGAGATTTACATACCTAATTTAAAAGCAGATGCCTGAGGGTCAGGCTTCTAACTTTAGTATAGATCTTAGGCCTGGCTGATCTTAGGTCTTCCCTCAGAGACTAGGGAAGCTGGCAGACATCTCCTGCCTTCTCCCTACATCCTGCTTCAACAATAAAACCAAGTTGCTAGTATCTCCCTGGAAAGAGCTTATACACACATATGGCACCCAAGCTTTTTCATCTGCTGCCAGGGATATGGGCCTCCAGATTGCTTGGCTCTGATAGCCAATGGGGTTTGCATTCACAAGTGCCACAGTAGCAAACAAAGAAATAGTTCTTAATGGGCACAGGACCACCCCGTCTCCTTGACTATACAACCAGGCCCAGCACAGACAGAGCAGACAAAAACACCTATTTCCCAGTTTCTCCCTAGAAGGGACATAAGTACATACTTTCCCAGCTGCTGCCTGAGGGTCCAGGTTCTAATCAGCCTACATCTAGGTGCCAACTGTGATCCTCCCCTTTGGGACATTGATGGGTCTTGGCACATTTTCAACTACGGGGAGGCAACAAGAATAAAGAAGGCAGCTTGGATAATCAAAATGGTGTGAGAGAAAAACAAGAGCTTGGCTGGACTGATTAATAAGGTTGATCTCCTATACAAGGCCACTACATCAAGACTGGAAGAAAAAGCTATTTTATCTAGTGTACAGAAAGCAACACAGAGAGTCAACGAAAATGAAGAAACAGAGGAATATGTTCCAAACAAAAGAACATGATAAAACTCCAGAAACAGATCTTAATAAAATGGAGATAAATGATTAACCAGATAAAGAGTTCAAAACACTGGTCATAAAGCTGCTCCCTAAGGTCAGAAGAACAATTCAGTGAGAATTCAGTAAGTAGATAAAAAATATAATAGAGTACCAATAAGAAATCACAGAGCTGAAGAATATGATAATGAATTGAAAATTTCAATAGAGAAGCTCAATGGCAGACTAGATGAAGCAGAAGAAAGGATCAGCAAAGTCAAAGACAGGGCAGTGGAATTCATCCAATTAGAGGAGCAAACAGATAAAAGAATGTAAAAAAGTGACAATAGCTTAACGGACTTATGCGACACCATCAAGTGGACCAATATTCACATTATAGTGGTCACAGAAGGAGAAGAGGGAGAGATAAAGGGGCAGAAAGTTTATTCAAAGAAATAATGACCCAAAACTTCCCTAATCTGGGGAAAGAAACAGACATTCAGATCCAGGAAGCTCAGAGAGTTCAAAATAAGAAGAATCCAAAGAGATCCACACTGAGGCACATTAGAATTAAAATGTCAAAAGTTAAACAGAAGGAGAGAATCTTAAAAGCAGCAAGAGAAAAGTAAATTGTTATGTACAGGGGACCCCCCCCCCACCATAAGACAATCGGCAGATTTTTCAGCAGAAACTTTGCAGGTCAGAACAGAGTGAGATGATATATTCAAAGTATTGGAAAAGACAAAAAAACTGTCAACCAAGAATACTCTACCTGGCAAAGCTGTCCTGTAGAATTGAAGGAGAGATAATGAGTTCTCCAGACTAACAAAAGATGACAGAGTTTATCACCACTAGATCAGCCTTACAAGAAATGCTAAAGTGACTTCCTCAAGCTGAAACAAACAGATGCTAATTAGTTACATGAAAACATGAAAGATTAAACTCAATGGTAAGGATACTATTTAGTTATTACAATATTCTAATATTGTAATAGGTAGGTAAATCATTTATAACTCTAGTATGAAGGTTACAGGACAAAAGTATTTAAAAATAACTGCAGGGCTTCCCTGGTGGCGCAGTGGTTGGGAATCTGCCTGCCAATGCAGGGGACACGGGTTCGGGCCCTGGTCTGGGAGGATCCCACATGCCGCGGAGCAACTAGGCCCGTGAGCCACAATTACTGAGCCTGTGTGTCTGGAGCCTGTCCTCCGCAACAAGAGAGGCTGCGATAATGAGAGGCCTGTGCACCGCGATGAAGAGTGGCCCCCACTTGCCGCAACTAGAGAGGGCCCTCGCATAGAAACGAAGACCCAACACAGCCATAAATAAATAAATAAATAAAAATTTTAAAAAAAAGAAATAACTGCAACTACAATAATTTGTTAATGGATACAGAATATAAAAAGATCAAAAACATAAAATGGGTGTGTGTAAAAACGTAGAGCTTTCATATGCATTCGAAGCTACGCTGTTATCAGCTTAAAATAGACTGCTACAAATATAATATTTTAATGTAAGCCTTATGGTAACCACAAAGCAAAAGTCATAGTAAATACACAAAAGATAAAGAAATCAAAGCATACCATTAGAGAAAATCATCAAGCCACAAAGGAAGAGAGTAAGAGAGGAAGAAAAAAACAAAGGATTTACAAAACAACCAGAAAACAACAACATGGCAATAGTAAGCCCATACCTGTCAACAATTACTTTAAATAAAAATGGACTAACATTCTCCAAGAAAAATATATAGAGTGGCTGAATGAATGGAAAAAAAATAAAATAAGATCCAACTATACGCTGTCTACAAGAGATTCACTTCAGGTTTATGGACATTCAGAGCCTGAAACTGAAAGGATGGAAAAAGATATTTCAAAAGAAAGCAGGGGTAGCTACTCTCATATCAGACAAACTAGACTTTAAGCCAAAGACTGCAACAAGATTGGGGCTTCCCTGGTGGCACAGTGGTTGAGAATCTGCCTGCTAATGCAGGGGACACGGGTTCGAGCCCTGGTCTGGGAAGATACCACATGCCGCGGAGCTACTAGGCCCGTGAGCCACAACTACTGAGCCTGCGCGTCTGGAGCCTGTGCTCCGCAACAAGAGAGGCCACGATAGTGAGAGGCCCGCGCACCGTGATGAAGAGTGGCCCCCACTTGCCACAACTAGAGAAAGCCCTCGCACAGAAATGAAGACCCAACACAGCCAAAAATAAATAAATAAATTAAAAAAAAACAAAACAAAAAACTCCATCCCACACCACAGTCTTTATGGTCATCATTACTGCCATGAGAGTCAATGTAGGAGCACTTTAGGTTCCCAAGGTAGTGCTTCAGCAGGTACTTCATCACAGTCTACAACAGGTGGTAGCTTGGTTAACTGTCATTCCACTGCATGCAAAGGATTACACACAGGCTTCCATTTCCCCTTAGCAAGGAGCTCAGCATTGTGTTCAAGCCCAAGGATGTAACCAAACAAATCCCCAAATCCCATCTTTAAAAAAAAAAAAAAAAGACTGCAACAAGAGACAAAGAAGGTCATCATATACAGATAAAGGGGTCAATTCATTAGTAAGTATTTATGCACCCAACATAGAAGCATCTAAATATATTAAGCATATATTAACAGATATTAAGGGAGAAATAGACAGTAATACAATAATAGCAAGGGACTTCCATACTTCACTTTCTAAAATGGATAGATCATCCAAACAAAAAATCAACAAGTAAACATTAGAGTTAAACTACACATTAGATCAGATGAACCTAACACACATACACAGAACATTCCAACCACTAACAGTACAATATACCTTCTCTCAAGCACATTTGGAATATTACCCAGGATGGATCATAGGTTAGGCCTATCTAAAAAGTAGACTTACCAAGAAAAAAAGAAAGAGGATTCAAATACATACAATTAGAAATGAAAGAGGACAAATCACAACCAACAACCACAGAAATACAAAGTATCAGAGGAGTATCAAAAGAGACTACTATGAAAAATTATACACCAACAAATTAGACAACACATTGGAAATGGATTAACTCCAGAATTTACAACCTACCAAGACTGAATCATGAAGAAATAGAAAATCTGAATAAACTGATTACCAGGAAGAAGATTGGATCAGTAATCAAAAACCTCCCAACAAAGACAAATCCAGCACCAGGTGGCTTCACTGGGTGAATTCTACCACATATTTAAAGAACAGCAACGAAGACCCAACACAGCCAAAAATAAATAAATAAATATATAAAGGAAACAAAAGAGACATGACAACTGAAAGCAATGTGTGATCTAGGATTTCCTTTTGCCACTGAGGACTCGTAAATTGACAAAATTTGCCTAAGGTCTGCAGTTTAGGTCATAGTATTCCGTCAGTGTTAATTTCCTGATTTTAACTGTGTTGTGGTTATGTAAGAGAATGTCTTTGCTTTTAGAAAATAAATGCTAAAGTATTTAAAGGTAAGGAGACATTTTTACAGCTTCCTTACAATCTCTTATGTGTGTATATGTGTGTGTGTGTATATATATATATATATATATATATATATATATATATATATACACACACACACACACTCATGTATGAGAGTGGATATGTGGGGGGGGAATTGAGGGGGAGGAAGAGAGAGACAGAGAAAGTGAGAGAAAGAGAATGATAAAGCAGATGTGGTAAAATGTTAAATTCAGGAAATCTTGCTTAAGGGTATAAGAATTCATTGTGTATTCTTATAATTTTCCTGTCAGCCTGAAAGTATATTTACTTAAAATTAAAGTAAAATAAAATAAAATTTCAGAATCCATAAATAGCAGCAATAATGTAGATGTTTCTATTAAAATATTCAATTTGCTTAAAATGCATATGTCATTTTTTGGCTACTGCTTCAAGGTTTAATTATTATTTTTGGAATGCATGATTTGATATCTTATAAATATGTGCATGTAAGAAGAATATCAACTATTTAAAATACAAATGCTCTTTTTTTTTCTCAGGAAGCCAGAAAGACAGATACATAGACACAGTCCTAGAGTGTGAAAAGTGAAAATTTTGTGCTCAATTCATGAAATCTGAGGTTTTTAAAAATCCCACCCATACTTCCAGAAAATCAACTGAAAGCTTTTTAGAGATAATGTTGACAATTTTAAGAAACCAATCCATTAAAAAAAAAAAAATGCAAATTTGCTAGGACCTAGGGCCCTGCAAATGTGCAAGAGTCTCACCCAGAGCATATTTCCTGGAGGAAATAGAAAGTAGAGAGGGGAAAAAAAAAAACCCAAAAAACTTGAGACATCATTTCACATTCAGGAGAGAAGAATCTCTTTTGTTGAAGAGAAAAAAAGAACATTTGTTTAGTAATTTTCCTGATACAGTGTCCTAATTTTGTAACTAGTTGGCCATTTTTAGTTAGCACTGGAATGGAATGGTGCCAGCTACTGTTTTAGGTGGTTGTAGTGAACACTGTTGATAACTTGACCATATCCCCTAGTCTCTGCAGAGGTTACCTGCAGTTTGATGGACACTTCCCCTAATGGCTCTCTAGCATAAGGATTCTTTGCCTGAAAACTTTCTCTGGCTGCAGGAGCAAGCTTGGCTGGAATGCCAGGCTGGCCAGAAGAAGTCAACTCCCCCAGGAGCAGCTCCCAGTCAACGAAGGACCACTGTCCTGTTAGGGGCAATTCCTAGGTATGCTCTCCATGCTGTCCAATACGGCTACTAGCAAATGTAACTATTGAGCACCTGAAAGTAGCTGGTCCAAACAGATACGCACCTTAAGTGAAAAATACACATTGCACTTCAAAAACATAGTATGAAAAAAAGGATAAACTATCTCATTAATATTTTTATTGATTATATATTGAAATTATAATATTTTAGACATATTTTGTTAAGTAAAATATAACATCAAAATTAATTTTACTTAATTTTTAAAATTTTACTTATTAGAAAGTTTAAAATTACATATGTGGCTTGCATTACATTTCTGTGGGACAACATTGTATATAGTTTATTAAAGGATCTCCAGCAGAAATGAGCTGCAATTGCCCACACGAACAGCCTGATCATTTTGATTCAATATTTTCCTCACTTTCCTCCATCCTAAAAACATTAATTTAGGAACTGTGAGAGAGATTCTAAAGAGGTTTTTTTGGATGGAATTTGGTGAAGGTAAAATCAGATTGAAATTTGTGCTTGTTGTTCTAGGGGTGGCAGAAAATTTATATTTGGGAAAAGGCAGCTCTTCGGTAAAATACATTTTTATGGAACTTTGGGTTGTACAAAGCAAAGGAGAAAGTGGAAATGGAGATACTTGAGACAACGAGAAAGGAAATGCTCTGTTTTCTTTGTGGGCGTGTTGTTCTCTCTGCAGAGATTATGATGTGTTGGCTGGTTTTTGCTTTCTCTTGAGAAAGCTAGAGATAGAGTAAGTGTAGGCCCTGGACCCTGAGAAGAAGGGCAGGATTGAGGGGATATCCACCCGGAGAAAATGAGTCAAGCCCCAGATCATGGTAGCAAGGCAGAGTAAAGGACAGAGTCAGCTTGCCAAGGAGCCCCTTTGGAAGGGCATGACTAACAGATTCCAGGAGAAATGGCACTCAATGCTTTGTCTTAGGTTTTCCTTTTCTAATTGTATTATCTACCCATATATGCGTCAGTGAAGTTTTACAAAATGCCACAGCTGTGCTTTGAACAATTCAGGATTAGGAGCCATGTCTGTCTTTGGGGCATAACTAGAATGGGAAGAAAATAGCAACTAGATGAAGTGCTTATAAGATGGCAATAGCCAGTGAGCAGAAAAGCCTGAAGCAGTCATTTCATGGAGAAAAGTGAACAACAACCACCTAGTAAGAATATGCTCAAGTTTATTGAGCCAGACACACTTGGACTAACATGTTCCAAGTATTTTCGCAGATTATCTCATTTTGTTCTCACGATAACCATATGACATGAGTCACATTATTACTGCTTTATAGGTAGGAAAACTGAGGTACAGAGATGCTTAAGTAACTTGATTGAGATCACACAGCTACCAAGTGGCAGAGCCAAGGTACAAATTCTGGCAGTCACCTTTGCTTCAGGGCCAGTCACCTTAACCACTATGATATCCTGTCTCTTGTGACAGGTCTATGGAACAAGGACCTATTCTCTGGGGATTTCCGAAAGTCAGATGGGAAACCTGATAAAAGACACTGTATGCCAGGCCTTTTGCAGAGGCTCTCAACTAGATTTTTAAAAATCAGCTTTGACGAAAGCTCTCAACTAGATAGAAAATTTGAAAGTAGAGAAAATATTTCAAAAACTTCATATTTCTCACAGTACCTCTTACTGTAACCTGTGCTTGGTAATAATTCCTATTTATTGATCAAACATACCAATATGAGAAATGTCCTTTATTTCTTTTTATCCCTAAATGTCTCAATATATTGAACACTGACTTTTAAGCCATCCAGACAGTCAGCATTTTTCTTAGCACAGGTTTGATTGTATGATAGAATATTTATAGTATTCAAAGATAGTGTTAACTAATTTGCTGACTACAGATATGCAACTTTTAAAATACTGCCAAGTGGTATTAAATACTAACTCAGTCTAAACCTAAACTCCAGGCAGTGAAATCCCCATTATTGCTTTTTCAGGGTACTGTCATTTTATTTAATCCAAGGATTACAGAACACATGCTGCAGGATTCAATAAGATTGTAGAGACCTTCCCTTTGCATAATATAGTCTGGTCATTTTCCTTCACTGAATTGCTTATTCAAATGTCCATAATTTTCATCAGATTGCTTATTCAAAGAATTAGAAAACAAAGACCTTTCTATCGATAACATGTGATGCCTGATTGAAGAAAGAGGAAGCTCAGCACTCGCTCCACTCTTCCTTCCCGGGACCTGCTCTTTCCCTAATGATTTTCCCAGTTACTTGGTCTCCATCCCAAACTTTCTGTTTCCATAAGGTTCTAGGCTTTTGGAAACCAAACTGGGAAGACCAACAGGCCTCAGCTTCCCATGTGGCCAGATCTCCCTCTGGAGGAATGAGCAGAGGAAACCAATTACTTGCATGGGAGAAAGGAAAAGGAAATCCCTAGGAGGAAAAATGGTCACTATTTCAAAAGTAAGTGTGTAAGACACCACATTTGGCATCTTACATACATTATCTTAGTCCATTCTCAAACAACGTAGGCCAAAAAAATGTTCTTTATTGTACTGTTTAATGTTGTAAACACTATCACTCATCCTCATTTTAGAGTGAAGGAAACTGAAGGTAGGTTGGGTTACTTAGCGGTATGATAAACTAGCCTCTCAGATGACTTCCTGGTCTTCATGTCCTTGGGTCATCCCCTCCCCCTGAGTGTGGAATGATCCTAGTGACTTGATTCTAACAAAAGGAATAGACAAAACGATGAGATGTCACTTTCAAGATTAGACTGTGTCCTCTCTGATGCCTTCTCACTTGTTCGCTCTGATGGAAGCCAGGTGCCATATTGTGAGCTGCCCTATGGAGAGGTCCACATTAGTGGCAAGGAACTGATGTCTCCGGCCAATGGACAGCAAGGACCTGAGGCCACCAGCAGCCATGTGAGTGAGCATGGAAGTGGATCCTCTCCCGGTTGGCCTCTGAGATGACTGAAGCCCTAACCAGCACCTTGACTGAAACCTTGTGAGGGACCCTGAACCCCAAGACTAGGCTAAGCTGCCCTTGATTCCTAACTCCCAGAAAATGTGAGATAATAAGTGTACTTTTTAAGCACTAAGCTTTAGAGTAATTTGTTATGTGACAATAAATAATACATCTGGTAAATTTAAACTTGGACGATCTGGCTCTGGTCATCATGTTTTAGCCAGTATGCTCTACTGCTCCCTGGTACTTGGGATTGGTTCTCTCAGCTTCCCTCTCAGAGGCCAGCATTTGCAGCCAGGCTCAGTGTGCTCCTTCCTGCTTCCCAATGGCCCCCAGGTAGTGCTGAGATTCCAGCACAGAGCACAGGCCATAATCAACTCCTTCTCTTATACTAAAAAAGAGTCTGTGTCCTCTCGCTTGCACCACAAGGTCATTATCGATCAGTCCTGTTGGATTATGACTCAAAAATACCCACTTTTATTACCATTTCATGTATTTCTCTGCGTTTCTCTACTTTCTCTTTTTTCACTGCTTCTATGCTTCTTTTTGTTCTTCTTTACTCTTAGAACCAATTTTCCTCTGCATCTCCACTTTCTCCTGTAAACAGTTTTCTCCTGCCTCTACTTTCACTTACAGAAAAAGGCACTATTTGCCTTCTGGAAACTTTAACATTTGTCTAAAAAGGACAGCTTTCTGGAAACATCATCAGAAAGAAAAACACAGGTGGGGGGGTGTGGGCAAGGGAACCCTCTTCTTTAGTGGGTTTTTGTTCCCATCCACTTCGCATATCAAAACATCCCCTGTGGCAGTTAAAAGCTGTTGGCCACCCCAATTAAAGTGTTTTTGTAGAAAATGTCAGAAATAGTTCCAAGAGCACTTTTAAGTTATTACACGTGGGTTACATAAGCACAAGAGGCTTGTTAAAACTTTCAGAATATGATATGAATTGAGTCACACAACAATGGGTCAAAGCTTTGGCTTTTTAGTGTGACTAACATGATCATCTGAGAATTAGGCACTCTGGACAGAAACATATCTTAAAGAAAATCAATTAAAGAATATCTTTTGTTCCTTCCACTAATCTATACTCCTACCTTTTAAAAATATGGCTATAATTACTTTGCATTTGGATTAACTCTGTTTTAAGTATAGCTGTAACAGGACCAATCACATTACAAATATGGGAAGGAAAAGTAATTCTTTATTTGCTTCAAACTAATCCTACCTTCCTCAAGAGCTCTCCCCACTGGACTGTGTGGAGAAACCAAACCAAACAAAACTGTTAAGCCACTCCTCTAAACCCAAACGGATAGTATGATTTAAACACCCCCTCTCTGTGTTTCTCATGATAACTCAAGTGGTATGCTGGGGAGACAGTTCTTCCTAGAGCTCTGCAGACATTTAGCACCCCTGCCCCTCCTCATCCCTACTTCCTTCTGCTACAAAATGCCAAAGCAGACTTTCCTGGCATGATGACAAACTTCACCACCCTTACACATTTCCAAACAGCCCCTTGCAGGTACGTATGGCCCACGCCCCTAAAAAAAAAAAAAGAAAGAAAGAAAAAAAAAGAAACCTAAGTAATGGTCGTATATTTAGGTAAATCTTTTAGCATGCCAGATCCATCCCTCCCCCACCTCCTCTCCAAGGTGGCATCTGGTCTTTATAGGAAAAAGGATTAGTGAGGATTCTTAGATTAGTGCAATGTTCCCAGGTCCTCTGGTCTCCAAGGCAATGGTCATTACTCAGCTGGCTGGCCTTCACAGCTAAAGTCAACAGCTGGTGTCATTCATGAGCTGATCTTGACATATAAAGTTAACCCTGGTTGATACACAATTAAATGAGAATTATTCTCAAATGTGACACTACAGGTGTGACTTTTGCACCACTGATTTGTCCAATTACAGCCTGGTAAAAAGGAGAAAATATTCTTATTGAAAAAAAGTTATGAAAGTAAGGAGACTCAGTGAAAATATCTGTTTCTCAATGTTTATGTATCAGTAAGAATCAGATCCCAAAGGTAGAGTTTATTAAATTGAAGATCTGAAATAGCTTCAGAAGAAAAGGAAAAGGCTCTTTCATATAGCTACAAAAAATAGAACATTAAAATAATACCAAAAATATTCTGAATAAATTACCACATTAAAATTTCCCTTAATAGTTTATTAAGTCCATTGAAATTAATTCGTATTTCATTGGGCCTTGGATCAAGTAGTTAGTTTTGTTGAAGTATGTCTGCTTTTGGACAGAAAAGAGTCCTGGGAATCCTGACTTGGTACACTGTACAGTCTAAAAGTTTCCTAAGCAATTTTACCTTGGAAGATTGCACCCAAGACTCTGTTCTTTGGAATAACCATAGTTCAGAGTACCTAGTGCAATCTTGAGGGCTCTGAGACAGTTTTTTTTGATAATGACACAATCACTAGCCTGTTGCCTAAACTGGAGTCTCAGGCAAGCTTCAGAGAGAAGCAGAAACCTGTTTAATAATGAGACTGAATTGCTGTGGTCAATTTAGCACAGTACCAACAATATCAAAATGAAGGAGAGTAAAATTCTCTATTAGCTATTTCGTAAGGATTTAATCAATGTTTCCCATGAACTAAGAACCTATTATGGACAGTGAGGGCAAATCTCCAGGTCTTTCCCTTAAAACCTACAATCTCTGAAATTCTTATATGAACTTAACTCAGGGAAGGCTGAGATCTCTTCTGATTTGTCAGTTCCTCCAATGCAATTCTTATAATAGCAGTGAGCTAATTAAGAAATACAGAACATACCAAACAAACCTAGTGCTAGTACCTATTGTGGCAGATACAGAAATGCAACCTTCAGATGTTCAGATCCTTCTTCAAGAAAGGACTTGTGGCCTCCAGTTACTAACTTCTTCAGGTTTGGCCTCAGCTTCTGAGTCCAGGTCATGCTCTTCTTGGGGTGGCCTCAGCCAAAGCCCAAGCAAGATGTGCTACAAGGGTCTAGACTTTCATCCAATGCAAGACTCTTCTAAGAGCTAATCCTCACTCTGGGCCTCTCTGTTGGGATTTCAGGTACTTTGTCAGATCTGCATTATGGTCTGCTGACTCTTCCTGCTCAATCTTTTTTCCTGCCCTTTCCTTTCACAGGTGTTACTCCCCAACAAACCTTTATTCTCCTGTCTCCATCTCAAAGGCCACTTCTCAGAGGACCCAACTGACACAGTGGTTCCAGGAAAGACCCAAAAAAGCAAGTGATAAGTTGGGAGCTTGAAACTGGATCCCTCACTTCCTGACTGGCAAAGAAAAGCCCATCTCAGGTGGTATATGGGGAACAATTAGTACGTGGCACAATATGGGAGTGTGATTGCTAAAACTTTTCACTGATAGAGAGCACTGGCATATAATACTAGATAGGGAGAGCTTATTGACTTTGGGGCACTCTCTTGGAATACAGAATTAAACACTCTGAAAAGAATCTGAGTGGGTAGAGCGAATGTGCTGGTAGGGTGATTCCCAGACATCTGGAGAAAGTAATGGCTCATGGCGAGAAAAATGAAATGCCTGAATTGCCATAGCTGACCCTGGAGAAAAGACACAAAAAGCTCAGGAAAGTGGACATGCTGGAGTAAATATATTATGTGAGGCCAGAAAACCTACCACAAATTTATTTTGCACAGGAGGACCCAGAGGACATATCATTCCTCAAGGCCAACAGGAATGTGCTATTAAGAGGGGCACCAGCATCACAAAGAAAGACATCCAATGCTGACTCCTCAAGGGCTGACTACAGGAGAGCCTGCCATGGAGCTTGGTTTATTAGTAGCAGTGAGGATAATGGGGCCCTGAAGCAATAGAGGATGAGCAACACTTAACCCCCAGAAGCTAGGAGGTCATAATTATAGTGACCAGAATATAGGAGCAGTAGCCAAGAGGGAGTTGTGAAGATGGCTGACAGAATAGGGTGTCACTAGGGGCAAAATATATGGGCAGCCAATGAGACTGTTGCTCACTATACATAATTAAAAGAAGAAGGAATGGATGAGCAGGAGGCTGAAGGTGGTTGCCCCAATAAAAAGTCACAATCTCTTGCCCAGTGCCTGAACCTGTACCAGTTTTCAAACCATTGGCTGAAGACTTAGCTGGGTCTCAGGAAGAAGCACCCTGCAACACCATATCAAGTATATATTGTAGAGATTCCCCTGACCCTTTCCCAAAGGGACCCACTTGTACTTATCTGAATGACTGTACACAGGGAAAGGGGAGTATCCACATATTTGAGCACTATTAGATGCAAGTCAGAGTTGACATTGATACCTGAAGATCTGAAGCAACATTATGGCTCTGCTATCGGAACCGAGGTACATGGAGGCCAGGTAATAAATGGAGTTATGGGCAGAGTCTGGCCCACAATGGTCCCCTGGATTCACAGATTAACTTGGTAGTCCTTTACCCAGTCCCAAGTGTATAATTGGGATTGACATACTTCACAGTTGGATCCATTTCCATATATTGTCCTTGGCCTGTGGAGTGAGAGGTATCATAGTGGGGGAAAGTCAAGCAGAAGTCTTTGAACCCGTCTCTCCCAGACAAGAGAGCAAATCTAAAGCATTAAATCACAATGCCTGGGGTATGGTGGAGATAAAGGATACAGGAGTAATAGTTCCCATCATATCTCCATTTAATTTGACAGTCTGGCACCTGCAGAAACCAGATGAATTAGCGGAATGACTGTAGACTACTGCAATTTCGACCAAGAAGCAGCCGCAGTTGCAGCTGCCATGCCAAGCATAGTATCATGGCTAAAGCAGGATAATAGGACCTCAGGTACATGGTATGTAGCCATTGATTTGGAGTAAGCATTCTTTTCTATCCCAGTCAAGAAAGACAATTAGAAATAGTTAATGTCCACATGAAATAAACTGACAACAATATGCACTGACACGCTAGCCCCAGGGCTATGTTAACTCTCCTCTTTCATAATACAGTCCAGAGAGATCTAGATCATCTGGAAATTTTGTCGAAGGTCATAGAGATCCATTATAACAATGACATCATGCTGATCAAACAGGTTGAGCAAGAGGTGGATAGCATGCTGGAGGAAATGAACCCTATGAAAGATCAGGGACCTGTCCCTTCAGTAAAGGTTTTAGAGTGTGGTGTTCTGGGAAGTGATAGAACATCCCCTTCAAAGTAAAAGACAAATTGCTGCCTCTTGCATCCCCTACAAGAAGGAAGAAAGCACACGGCCAAGAGGATGCTTTGGGTTCTGTAAACAACGTACTCCAGACCTAGGAAAATATTTCTGGCCTATAATACCAGGTGCAACCTGACACAAGAAAGGGCTCTGCACTAGGTATGAGCTATAGCGCAAGCAGCCTTGATACTTGGGCTAAAGGATCTGGCAGATCCTATGGTGTTAGAGTTGTCAGTTTTGGGAAAAGATGCAGTATGGAGTTTATGGAAATCTTAGTAGGAGAATCACAGTTCAGGTTCCTAGAGTTCTGGATCAAGGTTGTACAACTTTTGAAAAATAGCTCTTGGCATGCTACTGCTAAAAAGGGAATGCTTGATCACGAGACACTTAGTGGTACAAAATGAAACGTGTCTTACTGAACCCACCATGTCATAAATTCTGGGGCCCAGTCACAAGATGAAAGTATTATATTTGGGATAAAGCATGAAGAAGACCAGACATAGTGCAGACCTTGACATCACCCATCACAGTTGTATCGATACTTTTCTTTCAGCTCATATTGATGGCCATGTGGGGTAGGAGGTGGGGTCTTGAACAACAAGCTGAGGGAAGAAAAAATGGCCAAACGTAGTTCACAGGTGGGTTGGCTAAGTATGTGGATGAAGGCTTAAACTGGACAACAGCTACATTAAAGCCTTAGTCAGGAAGAGCCTTGAAGACAGAGGAGAGGGAAAATCTTCCTAATGGGCAGAGCTTCGGGTGGTACACATGGTATGGAGGGAAAAGTGGCCTGACTTTCGAATATTATCTAATAGGCAATGGCAAGTAGCCTGGCTGGCTCGTCAGAGGTCTGAAAAGAAAGAGATTTAGAAGGTTGCAGACAAGGAGGTCTTAGAGGCTTAGAGATATGTGGCTATAAATACTGGTGTGGGCAAAAAGTGTGAAGATCTTTTTGTCGCATGTCAATGTCCACCAGAAAGTATACATTATAGAAGAAGAACTAAACAGCCAAGTAGACAAAATTACTCAGCTAGTTGATGTTAGCCTGTCTTTGTTAGCAGCCACCCCAGTGCTGGCATAATGGACACATGAATGAAATGGCCATGGTGACAAGAATGGAGTCTATGAAATGGGCCTATCGGCATGGAGCCCACTTACCAGAGCTGACCTGCCTACTGCCTCATCTGAAAATTCAACCTGCCAGCAGGAGAGACCAATGTTGAGCTCCTAATATGTCATCACTCCTACAGGATATCAAGTAGCCCTTGGCAGCAAGTTGACTACATTGAGATCATTCCATCCTGGAAGGTGCAGCATAGGAATAGATTACTTATTTTGGGTATGCATTTGCAGCCCACCAATCTTCACCTAGCACAACCATCTGGGGACTTACACAATGCCTGAGCCACAGGGACGGAATACAATACAATATAGCATCCAACCAGAGAAATCAGTTTACAGGAACTGATTTACCGTTTTCAGGTGCAGGAAGGTGCCTGTGGCCATGGGTTCCACTGGTTGCACCACATGCTGCACGTCCCAGAATCTGGTGGCCTAGTATAGCACTGGAATGGTCTGCTCAGGGTGAAGTTCAAGTACTTTCTAAGAGACAATACTCTGCAAGAATGAGGTGTTGTTCCCCAGGATGCAGTAGACCTTGACATGGCTCAGGATCCCAGATAGAAACAATAGGTGGGGCCATAAACAATGGCTTAAAACAGGAATAGCCCCATTTACCATCATTCCCAATGACCCACTAAGGGACAGAGTACTTCCCATTCCTGCAACTCTGAACTTTGTGGAATTAGAGGTTCTAGTCTCCAGAGGTGGTATATTCTTGCTAGGGGACACAGGAAGGGTCCCACTGAACTAAGCTTCATCTGCTGCCTAGGAACTTTGGAATTCTTGAGTTCAGGGACAAGTAGGCAAGGAGTCAACACCCTGTCAGGGAAGCTAACTCTCACCATCAGGAGGAGGCAGGCCTGATGTTATTCGATGGAGGCAAGTAGGACTACATGTGGTACTCAGGTGATCCACTTGTACACCTCTACCGTCTCCAATAGTGACTGTAAATGGACAAGGGCAGCAACACCTGCCTGAGAAGGGGACTGTTACCAGGGGCTCAAATTTCTCAGGAATCAGGGTTTTCACACCACACGTTTAATTATTGAGACCAGCAGAAGTGGTAGCGGAGAGAGAGAGGAAAGTTTAGGATGAATAGTGGAGGAGAGAGTCAATGGGTTCAGTTGTGGCTCAAGACCAACTGCAAAGATGGGGACCGTAGTTTGTCCCACTAACTTCTGTCTTTGAAGTTTCTCTACAGGAAGACAACAGTTCCCTGAATGTGTGTGGAGAGTGAATCTACCTGATGCAATGGGTGGGCTGGGACAAACACAGAGATGTGCTGCTCAGATACCTCCTCAATAAATGGCTTTTTGCCTGGTTACAAGGAGTGTGGTTAGGTGACAGCCTTTAACTGTTACCGCTTTCAAGTTCACCTCAGGTTTTGAGTTGAGGTCACACGCTTCTCGGGGAGGCTCTGGCCAATGACTGAGCAAGACAGTGTTGTAAAGGCCTCGCCATTGTATCCCAGGGAGGGACTCTTCATCTTTGCTCTGGAGCTACGCCTACCTCATCTAGTTTTCTCCCTTTTCCTTTCATCTTTTTTACATTCTTAATTTTATCACTGTTTACTTCCTCGAGGACCCAAATGACAAACCTAGTCTCTCCCAGTTCCACCCAGTTCCCCTAGGTTCAACTCCAACTTTCCTATTTCTGTTGATAATTGTAGAGGTGGTATTGTGCTTTTTTCAGATATGGATACAAATGGTTACCAGATTCATCTCCTATTATTACAACTAAAATCTATCCACTTAAATATTTTAAGACACCAAAATGCACCTTAAGCTATGGCCAAATATCTTACATATGAAAAAGGATAGATAATACTATCATATGGTAGGAATTATCACAAATGCATCAAGGGTATCAAAACTAATTCAGTCGTAAAACTATTCTGTGGGGTGGGTACTATTATCAGTCCTATCTAACGGATCAGGAAATGGGCACACAGTGTGAAGTAACCTGCCTAAGGTCAATCGTCCATATCAATAGATTCATGATTTAAACATAAGTTGTTGTGCTCCAGTGTCTTTACCCGTAATCACTTTACTCTTCTGCGTCTAGGAAGGGTTTAGCAGTACCCTAACATTGTAATAAATCAGTGTTTGGAGAAACCAGGACTGGTTTATACACTTGTTTTGAGGAACATAAAGATACAGTTGTTTTAGGAAAAGATAGTTTCAAAACAGTAACAAGCAGTTAACTTTTAGGTTTTGTTACTGTTGAAAAGTAATGTTTAAGAAAATACTTCGATTGATTACCTCTGATTTGCGTACAGACTGCGATTTCCAAGTCGGCCAGGCAATCTCCTTCTCCTTAGCATGTCTCGCCAGCTGGTACCTTAACCTAATATAGAGGCACCATCTTCTCTACAGAATTAGTTTCTCCTTATTACTTCACTCTGTGGTCCAATATTCTCCCATTCACTTGGGCTGGAAATCTTGGAATTTAGTAGGCACTTAACCTTTGGTAACATTTTTGCTTTTTTTGGTTCCTGGTTTAACTATCGTAAAAAGTCTGAAGAAGGTGTCTGCTCTCCTTAAGATTTTCACGGAAAAGTGACTACACTAAGGTCTACTTTTTTGCCAACTGCAGAGAAATAATTATAGATTAAAGTAAATTTTAAAAACTCTTAAACACAACCAGGTTTCTGGCGGGCCTACAGCACGCACTCTCTGCCGCTTATCCAGAAGAACTACAATTCCCGTCGTGCGTTGCTGCCTTCTCAGCCTACAATTGGTCGCGTCATTTCCGTCCTCATTGGCGGTGGGTTCTGGATTTTGTAGTTTGTGTGAACTTCTCTTTTGTCGGCGTCTTGGGAAGGGAAAAATGTGGCCGGATCGACGGCTCTGTATCTGGTATTACAAGATGGTATTTTAAACAAATTAATAGGATAACGTATCAAAGTCAGTTTGGCGTCAGGTTTTTATGTATTTCACTTTCCGCCTTCCTCTTACCGCCGGGGCGGGAAGGGGAAGTGACGTACGTCCGGTGTAATGGCGGCGCGGTGGAGCGCCAGGTAATTACCGAACTCCGTAGACTATCTGCAGGCAGGGAACTGAAGTGGGGGTGGTGGGTTGCCAGACCGGGTGGGAAGTGAAGGGGAACCAGGAGTGGGTGCGGGCTCCCTGGTACGGCCGTGGGCGACTCGGGTGCGCTTGGGTCTCCCGCCGCGCGCTGGCCCGTGACGTTGGGCTGTGAGTGTCGGTCGGGCCGAGGAGTCGCAGCGGGTGGGGTGGGGAGGGGGCAGCGGTGAACTCCCGCCCCGCTTGCGCGGACAGAGTAGCTTCCTCGAGAGGTTCCTGGGCCTGTCTCTCCGCAGTGGCTTTATTGTGGAATCCAGCACCAGTGCTGGTACTCTCGCCTTTCGTGTGCGTGTGTTTTGGGCGCGGATTACTTAGAGCCTCCCGAGTCGTTTGGGCTTCCCAAGGCCCTTTTCTTAGTGCCCCGGCCCCGGGCCACGGTTGCGGGATCAATGAATGGTAGTTAATTAAAAAATAGTGGAAGTTTCACTCTCATTCCTCTTTGCGGCGTAATGTGAGTGATTCTTTAAAATTTCATTAGTCGTTTCTTTTTCATTCATTTGCCACGTAATTTCTGACGCTTACTAGTGTTTATTCCTGGGGACTGTTCGTTTCTCATTACAAGTGTTCTTCCTCTGTCATCCTTTATCCTTGCATAACCTGAACTATCACCAATAAGGTGATAACTCCCAAACTTGGGTCTCCAGTCCCCACATCTCTATCGAGCTCCAATCCTACAGTACATTTGCACGTAACGGTAATATAATATCATAGTTAATTTTACTGACTCCAACTGCAATCACCAGTTTACCGATTTTTGCTTAATTCTTAAAACAATTCTTTGAGATAAATGGAGAACGAAAAAAATGGGGAAAGCCTATTCCAGATGCAAGAATTAAGTGATTGAAAGTGGGGTAAGAGTATGCTTTTTTACGTTTCCACAGACTGGGAATAGCAGATAGATAAACAAGCAAACTTGGGCTTCAGAAAACCAGTTAACCTGCCTCTTCCTTATCTGTATTTAAACTTGTTTTAGGATTGCCAGTTCACCTCAGTTAATATCCTAATGTGGAAAAGTGGATTTAGAATTGGCATTAAAAGTGTGATCTTGATTACAAGAAGCGTTTAGTATCTGTAGGAGGAGGAGGCCTACTTGAATTGGTACTGGATGAAGGACTAGTAAACCAAAGATTCCAGTCTTGGTTCAGAACTTATTAGGTCTGTCACTTGGGGCAGATTACCTAACATCTCTAGTCTCAGCTTCCTCATCTAAAAATTACAGGTTGTTTTGAAGTTGAAGAAAAATAATGCATGTAAGGCACTGAGACTTCAGAGGCCAAGAACCTTTAATATCCGGCCTGACCCAGTGGTTCTGAAAATGTGGTGTCCTGAATCAGTAGAATCAGTAGCATCAGTATCTCCATGGAACTTGTTAGAAATGTAAATTATTGAGCTTCACCCCAATCCTGTTGAATCAGAAGCTGGGGAATGAGGGACCCTTCACTCTCTTTTTTGCCAGAGCATTCCCGAGATTCTCATGCCAGTTAGTTTGAGAGCCACTGTTCTAGCCCATCTCCTAGGTATCGGCTGTGGTTCACCCCTACCCCCAGAATCAGGTTTGCTGCCTTATTTGCTCCAACGTGTTTGATCTGTGGCCGGCCAGTATTTTCCTTATGCCGCCACATCCTTCCTCATGTTGATAGCTTAGTTCCAATCACTTCTGGAGTTCTGACACTTCCTAGATTGCTCAACTGTCTTTCCTAAACCAGCCTTCTTAGCTCTGTCCTTTTTCCCAGCTGCTGAATTGTTAGAGGTTAAGTCTCCTCCCTGATGATTGTGCATTGCCAAGAGTTCTGCAGTAGCTTGTTGTATCTGAGACCACCTAAGAGAGTACACAGTGATACATTGTTTATTTATAATGCCCATGCCTTAACTTGAACATTATTTTCTGTTTATGGTTCACTTGTATTTGGACTGAATCTTGTACTACCTGGTATATCCCTAACTTGATATAAGTCATGGCTGGCCTAGAGCTAGTTCAAGAAAGAAGTGGCTGTTGGTAATATAGCTGATCCCACTAATGACTTGGAGGGCTTCCTTGCTGCAGTTCTCTACTTCTCTGTTTAAATCTGAGAATCCTAGCATGGGAGGATAATGGAACAAAAAGGCCTTTGGCATATTAGCTTTAGCAAACTTCCAGACATAATAAACCTGTAGCCTGAATATTTTATCTCAGTATATACATTTCCCAAGTGGACATTGGAAGAGATATTTCAAGGCCTACAACAGAGTACAAACTTTCAAAGCATTTTCTTCAGAAATAATATATCTGGAAAGGAAGCAATGATTAAAGCAAGCCTTTGCAATTTGTAGCTAAGTTAATAAATCTTCCCCAGTGAACAGATACCAAAAAGATGGTGTGGGCTGCCTTGGCCGGGGGACATAAGGGCTCCTGGAATTATCGAATAGTTTGGCTAATGGGAGGGAGAGACCCAGTGGAGGTTCATGTTTAACTTGACTTTGATCCTAACTCATAAATGGATCAGACTAGAATTCAGTACTTCCATCTCAAAAGCTACTCTGTGAGTCCTTTCTTGAATTAGTTTACCAGGACAGCTTTATTCTAAACCTGGGGACAGGAGCCTCTGGAGTAGAATGTAGTGCTGTGTGTCTAGGGGATAGTTCATAAACTTCTCTGTGGAGGACACGGCATCCAAGTTTTCTTTAAAACTTAGAATGTGATTTACTGAATGGCACTTTCATTAAATCTTCAGCAAGCCCACTTTCAAAGCTGTGCTGTGAGAGTTGGTGGAATATATCCGGCCCATATACTTAATTAGGCAAGGTGATGAACAGATTTGGGGTGAGGGGAGACAAAGTGGTATGAATGTTTGAAAGCATGCAGCATCCTCAATAATTAGACTTGTTTTGGTAAGTTGAGGTAACTGCACCTCCAGGATCAGATTTCCTCTTGCAGTGCCTTCAAAGGAACTGTTTTTGTTTTGTTTTGTTTTGTTTTTTGTTTTTGTTCTTGTTTCTTTTTTTCATGGCAATAGGGAGGTATATTCAAGCTGCTCTCCAGGTTAACGTGGGATGAAGACAGATAAGGAATGGCACCTGATAGGACTGTCATAATACAATTGATGACACATAGCTTGGCGGTTCCTAGAAATAGGGGTTGATATGTGGGGCAAGGCTGCAGTGGTATTCCTTGGTAAAGAAGTTGTCAAAATATCATTATAGGGAGTTAAGAAATAGGAGCAATAATCAAAGGTCCACACACCTCTTTTTATATTTGATTTTAGAATTGGAACCTATTAAGTAGCAGGCACTGTCCTAAGTTCTGGATATATAACAGTGACCAAGAACTTCAAGGATCCAGTGTTCTTCTACAAGGTCTTTCATCTCTCTGAGTCCTTACTGATGCTGTCTCATTGCTGGAATGACCTTTTCCCCCTTTCCTACTTGTCCTTCATAATTCAGCTTCTAAACCCATTTCTTTCTATATGCCCCAGACCCACCTAGTTGCACTTCCTTTTTTCCAGTAGTATTGAGTTTATAACCTTGCTATAGCACTTGGACTTCTCTGCTCTGCCTGATGATAGGAACTCTCATCTCTCAGACCTCAGTGCCTCCTGTGCAGCTTAACGTATAACTCCCCTCACTATACACAGACACTGCCTTTAACCCTCTATTCTTAATTTGTTTCCGAAGAATAGGGGGTAAGGTAAGAAAGTAGAAAAAGACCATCTGGCTTTTTCTCTTAACCTTATACTTCTTCATTTTCTCTGCAAGTGCTTTTCTGAACCACTTTTTTTTTTTTTTAGGAGTTTGTAAGGTCTTTTTCTTTTTTAACTTTTATTGGAGTATAGTTGATTTACAGTGTTGTTTCTGCTGTACAGCAAAGTGAATCAGTTATACATATATCCACTCTTTTTTAGATTCTGTTCCCATATAGGTCATTACAGAGTGAACCACTTTTTAATATAATTATCAATTATGACACCAGCCTCGTTATTATTATTATTATTTTTAGTTCTGTTTTCTCATTTGTCCTGTACAAAATTTTTCAGTTTTTATGACCTCACAAAGGAGACTCCCCTGCACAAATACAAACTTTAAGACAAAATGAAAAAGGAGCTATTCAGTGGGTGATTAGAAGCACTAGAGCTACTTCTTTGCCGTAAGATATATATTAAGTAAAGTGGTGAGGGTTGTGGTGTAGGTTTGAAATGTAAGGTTTTGTGTCTTTGTTATCTTGAAAATGGGTATAAATTTAGCTTAATCGCAGACCAGTAAAACCCATAATGGTAATATTTGTCCAGTGAATGAGGTGCTGGGGTTAATGAGAAAAGTTAAATTCTGTTGCCAGCCAGTTGAGCTGTGAACCAAGTGAAGTGTGGGGAGACTGAGGGGAGACGAGGTGGGCTTGTGGGGGTGTGGTTAAGTACAAGTGATTGAGGGTACAGTAGCAGTAACGATGTCCCTTAGGGTTTATTTTATTCAGCAGTTAGAGGGACTGCTACCCCAAGAACTCTTTTCTATCAAAGAGTAATATAAGGAGATAGATTGTTGATACATTGAGACAGAATTTTCATTTTTGAAATTTAGAAGGAAATTTAGAAAGTGTGGAATGATTGAATATATCATAGTGAGATCTTTTTCTTTTTTTTTTAACATCTTGATTGGAGTATAATTGCTTTACAGTGTTGTATTAGTTTCTGCTGTATAACAAAGTGAATCAGCTATATGCATACGTATATCGCCATATCCCCTCCCTCTTGCGTCTCCCTCCCACCCTCCCTATCCCACCCCTCTAGGTGGTCAAAAAGTACCAAACTGATCTCCCTGTGCTATGCAGCTGCTTCCCACTAGCTATCTATTTTACCTTTGGTAGTGTATATATGTCAATGCTACTCTCTTACTTCATCCCAGCTTACCCTTCCCCTTCCCCGTGTCCTCAAGTCCATTCTCTACGTCTGTGTCTTTATTCCTGTCCTGCCCCAGGTTCATCAGATGCTTTTTTTTTTTTTTAGATTCCATATATATGTGTTACCCTACAGTATTTGTTTTTCTGACTTACTTCACTCTGTATGACAGACTCTAGGTCCATCCACCTCACTACAAATAACTCAATTTCGTTTCTTTTGATGGCTGAGTAATATTCCATTGTATATATGTGCCACATCTTCTTTATCCATTCATCTGTCAATGGACACTTAGGTTCCTTCCATGTCCTGGCTATTGTAAAGAGAGCTGCAGTGAACATTGTGGTACATGACTCTTTCTGAATTATGGTTTTCTCAGGGTATATGCCCAGTAGTGGGATTGCTGGGTCGTATGGTAGTTCTATTTTTAGTTTTTTAAGGAACCTCCATACTGTTCTCCATAGTGGCTGTATCAATTTACATTCCCTCCAACAGTGCAAGAGGGTTCCCTTTTCTCCACACCCTCTCCAGCATTTATTGTTTGTAGATTTTTTGATCATGGCCATTCTGACCAGTGTGAGGTGATACCTCATTGTAGTTTTGATTTGCGTTTGGTGATTGGTGATGTTGAGCATCTTTTCATGTGTTTGTTGGCAATCTGTATATCTTCTTTGGAGACATGTCTGTTTAGGTCTGCCCATTTTTGGATTGGGTTGTTTGTTTTTTTGATATTGAGCTGCATGAACTGCTTGTATATTTTGGAGATTAATCCCTTGTCCATTGCTTCGTTTGCAAATATTTTCTCCCATTCTGAAGGTTGTCTTTTTGACTTGTTTATGGTTTCCTTTGCTGTGCAAAAACTTTTAAGTTTCATTAGGTCCCATTTGTTTATTTTTGTTTTTATTTCCATTTCTCTAGGAGGTGGGTCAAAAAGGATCTTGCTGTGATTTATTCATAGAGTGTTCTGCCTATGTTTTCTTCTAAGAGTTTTATAGTGTCTAGCCTTACATTTAGGTCTTTAATCCATTTTGAGTTTATTTTTGTGTATTATGTTAAGGAGTGTTCTAATTTCATTCTTTTACGTGTAGCTGTCCAGTTTTCCCAGCACCACTTATTGAAGAGGCTGTCTTTTCTCCAGTGTATACTTTTGCCTCCTTTATCAAAGATAAGGTGACCGTATGTGCGTGGGTTTATCTCTGGGCTTTCTGTCCTGTTCCATTGATCTATATTTCTGTTTTTGTGCCAGTACCATACTGTCTTGATTACTGTAGCTTTGTAGTATAGTCTGAAGTCAGGGAGGCTGATTCCTACAGTTCCGCTTTTCTTTCTCAAGATTGCTTTGGCTATTTGGGGTCTTTTGTGTTTCCATACAAATTGTGCAATTTTTTTGTTCTAGTTCTGTGAAAAATGCCGTTGGTAGTTTGATAGGGATTGCACTGAATCTTTAGATTGCTTTGGGTAGTACAGTCATTTTCACAAAGTTGATTCTTCCAGTCCAAGAACATACTATATCTCTCCATCTGTTTGTATCATCTTTAATTTCTTTCATCAGTGTCTTATAATTTTCTGCATACGGGTCTTTTGTTTCCTTAGGTAGGTTTATTCCTAGATATTTTATTCTTTTTGTTGCAGTGGTAAATGGGAGTTTCCTTAATTTCTCTTTCAGATTTTTCATCATTAGAGTATAGGAATGCAAGAGATTTCTGTGCATTAGTTTTGTATCCTGCTACTTTACCAGATTCATTGATGAGCTCTAGTAGTTTTCTGATAGCATCTTTAGGATTCTCTGTGTATGGTATCATGTCATCTGCAAACAGTGACAGTTTTACTTCTTGTTTTCTGATTTGGATTCCTTTTATTTCTTCTCTGATTGCTGTGGCTAAAACTTACAAAACTATGTTGAATAGTAGTGGTGAGAGTGGGCAACCTTGTTCATGATCTTAGGGGAAATGGTTTCAGTTTTTCACCGTTGAGAATGATGTTGGCTGTGGGTTTTTCATATTATGTTGAGGTAGGTTCCCTCTATGCCTACTTTCTGAGAGAGTTTTTATCATAAATGGGTATTGAACTTTGTCAAAAGCTTTTTCTGCATCTGTTGAAATTATCATATGGTTTTTCTCATGCAGTTTGTTAATATGGTGTATCACATTGATTGATTTGCGTATATTGAAGAATCCTTGCATTCCTGGGATAAACCCCGCTTGATCATGGTGTATGAATCTTTTAATGTGCTGTTGGATTCTGTTTGCTAGTATTTTGTTGAGGATTTTTGCATCTATGTTCATCAGAGATATTGGCCTATAGTTTTCTTTTTTTGTGACATCTTTGTCTGGTTTTGGTATCAAGGTGATGGTGGCCTCGTAGACTGAGTTTGGGAGTGTTCCTCCTTCTGCAATATTTTGGAAGAGTTTGAGAAGGGTAGGTGTTAGCTCTTCTCTAGATGTTTGATAGTATTTGCCTGTGAAGCCATCTGGCCCTGGGCTTTTTTTTGTTGGAAGATTTTTAATCACAGTTTCAATTTCAGTGCTTGTGATTGGTCTATTTATATTTTCTATTTCTTCCTGGTTCAGTCTCGGAAGATTGTGCTTTTCTAAGAATTTTTCCATTTCTTCCAGGTTGTCCATTTTATTGGCATATAGTTGCTTGTAGTAATCTCTCATGATCCTTTGTATTTCTGCAGTGTCAGTTGTTACTTCACCTTTTTCATTTCTAATTCTGTTGATATGAGTCTTCTCCCTTTTTTGCTTGATGAGTCTGACTAATGGTTTGTCAATTTTGTTTATCTTCTCAAAGAACCAGCTTTTAGTTTTATTGGTCTTTGCTATTGTTTCTTTCATTTCTTTTTCTATTTCTGATCTGATCTTTATGATTTCTTTCCTTCTGCTAACTTTGGGTTTTTTTTGTTCTTCTTTCTCTAATTGCTTTAGGTGTAAGGTTAGGTTGTTTATTTGAGATGTTTCTTGTTTCTTGAGGTAGGATTGTATTGCTATAAACTTACCTCTTAGAACTGCTTTTGTTGCATCCCATAGGTTTTGGGTCATTATGTTTTCATTGTCATTTGTTTCTAGGTATTTTTTGATTTCCTCTGATTTCTTCAGTGAGCTCTTGGTTATCTAGTAGTGTATTGTTTAGCCCTCATGTGTTTGTGTTTTTTACAGTTTTTATCATAGTGGGATGTGCTTTTAATTTAAGGCCTGGTTTCTCTGTGGGTAGCTTTGCATATATTTAAAGGATCTTTTTACCCTGCATGGGTAGAATGCAGTGGAACCCTACAGGTTAGTAGTATGCATATATTTTTAGAGGCAAGTTGGGCAAGTTCTTATAGCCAAGAGATGAAGACCTTGTGAGAAATTTTGTTAGAGAGGTCAAAACCAACTTGCCTTCTTCTAAAATGAAATGAGGAGTATCTTATTATGGGATCTTCCCTAAATGGAGCCTTCCCCCTACTTTCTCCTGTATACAATGGCAGAGAGAATGGGCAGATTTGATTTTATCTCCTATTAACTGAGAAAGCAAAATCAGTGGGATTTGATGACTGACTGGGAGTGAGGAAAAGGAAACTGTCACTTGGCTAGCTTTACAGGTAATATCTTAGAGGAAGTGCTGGTTTGAGGAGAGGAGGAAATGAGTTCCAGTTTGGACTACCCTAGTTCAGAGGGCCTTTGGGATATCCACATGGAGGTTTCTGTAGGCATTTAGTGATAAAGATTTGGAACACTGTAGAAAAGATTGGGCTGGAATAAAGTCATTCTTATGGATATGAGTTGAAGATGTGAGGGTGGAGATGGTCTTCCAGAGAGAATATGGAGAAAGAAAAGATAAGCACTATTCATTTGTTCATTTAACAGATATTGAGAGACTTCTATTTTGGGATTACAGCAATGAACAAAACAGATAAAAATCCATGAGCAAAGATTAAACTCTATGGGATAGTAAAATGTTAGAGGGGTGGACAGAAGAAGAGACAAGAGCAACACCAGATGAACTTGGCACCCCGTAAGTTGAGAAGTGAGAACTTCAAGAAGGGGGTTAGCAGTACCAAGTGCTAGAAACAACGTCATAAAATAAGGAAGTGGCCCCTGGATTTAGCAACAAGGAGGTCATTATGTAACCTTGACAAGTACTATGTAATAGTGGGAGTGGAAAACCAAATTGTGGTGCGTAAGAGGGCTTAACGGGAGATTAAGAATTAGCGGCAGCCAGTGTGGACTCATCTACCAAAAAAAATCTGGTTGTGTAGAGAAAGAGACTGGAAGTAGAAAGGGGGTAGGATCCAGGGAATTTGCCCCATAAATGACATAATTTATATTTAAACGAATCAGTAAAGAAGTTCAACATATAGAATTTTTCTTTAAAACCAACTCATGTTGAAATGAATACTATAAATCAAGAAATAGCTGATAGAAATTTGGAAACAAACAAAAATTGACAATTTCCCTGCTCTCATAGAGCCTGCATTCTGGTGAAAAGGAGCACATTACAGGATGGATCTTCCTATGTACCAACAAAAGAATGCTACTTAAAAAATGTTTAAGTGGCATATCCAAATGATCATATCACTTTAATTTCTTTGATAACTTAAACACAGACTAATTTGGACTGGTTTCATCGTGTAGGAAATGAATGGGGGGTTAATACCTCCTCCCAGTTTATAATGAGTAATTTTCGGTATGAATATTGGTGTCACTGATTCTTTAAAATGATAAGAACTTTTAGATTTTTGTCATTTTTTTTACTCATCTGAGTCTTACTGTCTTAAGATGTCCCCAAGTTGGTCCTGTCTCCCCTACATAGGGTCAGAGACCAGTCAAAGGTTTTTATATTGTTTATTCCTCATCACTTAAAAACGCAAACAATATCCAATACTGTCTGCACAGTTTTTAACCCTGTACTTCAACATGGTAACCTTCAGTTATCCAAATGGTTATGCATCAGAGTGCACACCCGATGTACAATGGTGTACCAGGAAGCAAACAGGGAGGACAGGTCTGCAGTTCTTTATTTGTAATTCTGATTTGACATTCAGAATTCTGTTCAGATTTTAGAGAATAAATACAGTGCAGATATATTTATTAAGTTGTTCCCCTTTGGGGATCCAGGGTAACATCCTCTAATCAAATACATGTAATATTTCCACAGTGCATCAAGTGAAGAATCACATTAAGTCTCAAGTTAGTGCATGTCAGATTTTGCTGCCAAATGAGTTTGCCACAAGCTAAAGAAAAATCTGAATTTCAAGGCTTTTCAGATTTCAGAATTGCAGATAAGGGATTGTCACCCTGGTGACTTTTCCTAAAAAGTTTTGGCCCTTTTATTTTCTTGAAATTGTGAACCTGTGCTGAATTCAAATTACAGTATCATTTTTTTCTTATGTGGCATATCATGGGGCAAATTTCTCACTAATATGTATATATCCAAAAAAAACAGCAAGAAAAAATAAGGAAGCAGTTTTCTTAAACAATGGAGTTTTTCTTCAGTACAGATAGGGAAAAGCCATAGCAATTTTGTCATTAATGCTTAAGAACTGTGGCCAGGGAATTCCCTGGTGGTCCAGTGATTAGGAGTCTGCACTTTCACTGTGGAGGGCGTGGGTTCAATCCCTGGTCGGGAAACTAAGATCCCACAAGCCATGCTGTGCAGCCAAAAAACAAAAAAACAAAAAACAAAGAACTGTGGCCCATCTGTTACTCCTATCTGTTCCCTGAACAGGAAAATCACTATTTGGAAGGGTCAGGGGCTTGGGTCCTATTTGTTTTTCCCAAGGATACCATCACCTTTTTGTATTAAGAACAGATTTAAACTAGCTTTTATTTTGAATACTATTTAATATTCCATTTTCCCCACTGGGCAGCTAACGTTTGTTTTTAACTCTGTTATAATGTTTGGAGTTTGCCACACCTACTGTTACTATTTAGAATGCAGAAGAGCAAACTAAAGGAAATCCACTTCTTTGACTTTTTTTAAAATTTATTTTTGGCTGCAGTAGGTCTTCGTTACTGCGCGTGGGCTTTCTCTAGTTGTGGCGAGTGGGGGCTACTCTTTGTTGTGGTGCGTGGGCTTCTCATTGCAGTGGCTTCTCTTGTTGCGGAACACGGGCTCTAGGTGCACAGGCTTCAGTAGTTGTGGCTCACGGGCTCTGGAGCGCAGGCTCAGTAGTTGTGGCACACGGGCTTAGTTGCTACGAGGCATGTGGGATCTTCCTGGACCAGGGCTCGAACCCGTGTCCCCTGCACTGGCAGGCAGATTCTTAACCACTGCGCCACCAGAGAAGTCCTTCTTTGACTTCTTTTAACAATTTTAGGACAGTATGCTTCCACAAGTTCCTCCAGCATGGGTTGAGGACACCTAAGGGACAATGATAGATGTGTTATACTGAAATGATTGAGAAAGCATTGCATTTCAGCCATTAGTTGAATATTTTCTCATTTTCTGAATTTTTGAGATAACTGTGGAATTTATAATTTCATAGTTTCCAGTTAACAGTCTAAAGCACTTCTTACAAATCTTATTGAATATTTTGCTCTCTGATGCTTGCTGAAACTACATCTCCTTATTATAAAATATCCTCCTTGCTCAGGAGAGCAGGTGTGGTTTTGCTGAGTTGCTTACTTGTGACAAGGAGAGAGAAATTTAATAATTCATCATAAAATCCACACGGCGATGCTAAGAAGAGCAGTGAGAGCTATAAACTCAAATTGCTCTCATTGCAGGAATTTCCAATTAGTCTAAGTATCAAGCATGCACATGTTGAACTCTCGTTATTTCCCTACAGGCATATTCTATATAAATGTGGATGATGATAGTACTTCATGCATTTTTTGTTAGAACTGCGGTAGCAGTCTGCAGTATTGTCAATTTCACACTTACATTTTGGGAGGTAGAAATGTAACAGGTTGTACTTGATTGCCAGAAAAATGTTTGATGATGATGGTTAAAGGGTAGAAAGGTGAAAGATGACACTGATCAGAAAGAAAAGTCAATAAATTTAAATGGATGAGATAATTTGAAATAAAAAGCATTAAAAATTGCCCTGTGTCTGTGTGTAGGTAGGTTGAGAAGAGAAACCAGGTTTAAGACCCAAGAGGGATAGTCAAGGAAAATACTAGGTCTTGCACAATAGAGTCAAGTGATTTATTTTTTCATATTGTACCTGGTCACAGTGAATTCTAGGTATGTAAATTAAATAAGGGAATCCTTAAAATTATTCATGTTTAAAAAGAAGTAGTGCCTCATTATATTAACATCAAAACCTTTACTATCTGGAACTTTAGAAGAATGGATCAGTTTAGAATAGAAAAATTTTCTGGATAATAGAGATCATATCTGTTTACATTTTATAATTTACCAATTTGGCATCAGTTTATTAATGTTGGCATTTTCATTGGGATGCAATATCAGATGGTTTTAGCATCAGATAAACTTTTTTGAATTTTAATGCTGTTTACTAACTGTGATTTACTTGTACACATTGCTTCAACTCTCTGTACCTCAATTCTCTCACTGCAAAATAAGACTTAAAACGTCACAAAAGCAGGGTAATCATGAAAGTTGAATTAAGAATATGTAAATGAAGTGCCTGGCATAGTGTCTTTGTGGCTATAATAATGTATTATTATTTGTTATTGTTGCTGTTATCTTACTCTAAATTACATGTTTCTGACTTCTAACACAGGAAATGTAATTTGTTCATCTCTGGATATCTCAGAAACATCACTGTAATGTGCTATAGAATCTGTTAGTGTGGATGGCAAATTCGTTTGTTGGGAGCTACTGTATACATTGGCATTTCTTCCATTGGCTGGTTTTGAACGGTGTTGGGCCGCCTGCGTACACCATTGCACCATTCCTATCAGCTTTGGGACACTGATCATCATATTATTTTAAATATTTATTTATTTATTTATTTATTTATTTAATTTATTTATTTGACTGCACCGGGTCTTAGTTGCAGCACGCGGGATCTTCATTGCGGCATGCGGGCTCTTAGTTGTGGCATGTGGGATCTAGTTCCCCAACCAGGGATTGAACCCAGGCCCTCTGCATTGGGAACACAGAGTCTTAACCGCTGGACCACCAGGGCAGTCCCATCATCGTATTATTTTAAAATGACTTGTCTCATTGGAGAACTGTAATATAGTTGAGGAAAATGCTATTTTAAAGTTTGTATATTATTGGCACTAAAGCTTAAACTATCTCCTTTATTATCAATTTGGGCACACTATATAGGTAACAGCTGATTTTGAAATGAGTCTTATTTCGGGTACATGCTAAGATAAGTTCTCTTGGGTAGAAAATATGTATCTAAGGATTTAAGTAATTCTGAGAGTCCAGATCCCACCCTCTTCTCATTCTTCTACCCAGAAAACCATGATGTGAATATAATAATTGTCAGCAAGTTCACAGTCTTACTGGACTAGAAAGTGTTCTCTTCCATTATTTTGTCTCCCATGAAGAGAAAAGATCTTCAGTCCATCTCCTTTTTTAGAAGAAAGGCTCCATAGAGGAGTTAGTGCTGAATTCAAGTTAGCATGAGTCCTGCTATATAAACACATCCCATTTTAGAGTAGGGCAAATTGTTCAACTTCGGATCTAAGCAAGGTCTACATGTTACATATGTTAAGTCTGTTAGGCCTCTTTTATTCTGTAACAGCTGTGCCATTCGTTTCTTTTTTTGTCCCCCATGCTATTGAATTGTTGGAGAAAGTGCTTCAGTTGTCTTGTATGTTAAAGCCCATCAATGAAAAATCCCCAGTAACGTACCTAGTAGTCATCAGATGGTCTTGGCAGGAGTTTGTAGACTAGAGAAAATTTGTAAACTAAAGAGTTGCTGGAACAGTAAGTGGTCGTATCTTTAGAACACGCGAGTCCATGCGGACACCATTTTGTGTGGGTCAGATGGGTCTGGACTAACTAGAAATAAGAATTTGACCCTAAATAATCCATGTTGTATATCATGACTTAGATTGGTTTAATTTTTCTCTTTTGGAAATTAGTGGAAATCCATTTTACAAATTGTGGTTTCTGTGTCAGTTGTCAATTCTTGGCTGTCATCAAGGCTGTTTTTTTGTTTTGTTTTTTTCATTTTATTAATACCCCTTCTGGTTACTCAGCCTAAGCTGAAGGATAGACCATTATCTTCTGGAGATGTGATCAATCCCTATCTGCACTGTTATTCAGTGGGTCATGATTGTATATCAAGTTTGTGATGGTAGTAGTATCTCTAGTGCCAGGTTTTTCTTGTTGTTTATGTAAAATGATCGTTTGGCATCATAGTAGCTGCAGAGCAGCATTTAAGACTCTGGAGATCACACATTGATGATTGCAACATAGACAAACTCTAGGATGAGCATTATTATATTATCCCTTATTTCCCATAATCTGAATCTGCCATGGAAAATAACCAAACAACTCTTCCCATTAATTTGGATATGAGTTTTTTTTTTAACTTTGACAGTATCTGAAGAATTAATTAGTATCATATCTGGAGATTGTCAAAAACAAGGATCTTGGGAGTACCATGACTAAAAGGCCCCAGTGTCTGCTAATCATTTAGAATTGTGTTGTTCAGTATGGTAACCAGTAGCCACATGTGGCTATTCATGTTTAAATATAAACTTAATTAAAATCAAATAAAATTAATTTTCTCAGTCCCACTAGGTACATTTGAAGTGCTCAGTAGCCACACGTGGGCAGTGACTATTGTATTGGTATGGTGGCTACTGACAGGGCAGAATATGAACCTTTCCATCAGTGCAGAAAGTTCTGTTATACAGTGCTGATTTAGAAGTGTCAGCCAGCAGAGAGGGAAAAAAATAACCAAGAGGATCAAGGACAAAAATAGGCAAAGAAGTGCCTGGCAGTCACTGCTGTCTAGCATCAGGGGAAGGAGGCCCTTGTTCTGTCTTCAGTGTTTTCTCCTTCAGGATCAGAAAAGTCCTGGAAATCAGTCACAGGTGATGATGGCAGCAGTATCCATCAGCATATTCCCTGAAAAAAGTAAAGAGTACTAGGTAGAGGCTTTTACTTGGATTCTTTGGAGGCTCCTTCTGGACGATTCAATTCCTGAGGCTCATTCATAGAGGAGTGAATGTAAGGAATGAGCAAAAACTATTAATTTATATAACAACATTATTAGAGGAGAGAGGAATCCTTTATTGAGGTATAATACAGTATCATCCTGGGAGTAGGAACAAATTATGGATAGTAAGGACATTGACAGTTCTCTAGGCTTTTAATTTTTACATAAAGTATGTTCTAGATCTCACCAGTTAACAAGCATATTTAAGCCTACAGGCAAAATAAAATTTATAGAGTTTATTTCAGTCTATGTATATGAATTTTTTTTAACTTGAGAAGTACATAATCATTGAAACATTTATTGTTATCAGATACATATCTCGTTTATATAGGAAGGCTGAACTCAATGCAGGTTTTTTTCCTCTTTTCCTCTCTCAATTTTCATGTTTTGTTTTCATTTTAAGGATAATAAAAGTGTTTTATGAACATATTTTATCATCTGGATGACTGCATTTCGGTGCTTAAATTTGTGTTTGTGATCATGTTATAGTAGATAGTGTTACTTTAATTATCATGGCTGATTTTTTTTTTTTTTGGGTCTGCATTGGGTCTTCGTTGCTGCGCGCCGGCTTTCTCTAGTTGTGGCGAGCGGGGGCTACTCTTTGTTGCGGTGCACGGGCTTCTCATTGCGGTGGCTTCTCTTGTTGTGGAGCACGGGCTCTAGGTACGCAGGCTCAGTAGTTGCAGCACGCGGGCTCAGTAGTTGTGGCTCACGGGCTCTAGAGCACAGGCTCAGTAGTTGTGGCACACGGGCTTAGTTGCTCCGAGGCATGTGGGATCTTCCCAGACCAGGGATCGAACGCATGTCCCCTGCATTGGCAGGCAGATTCTTAACCACTGCGCTACCAGGGAAGTCCCATGGCTGATATCTTAAGCTCCAGAAAACCTGCGCTGTGGCCGTCAGTGCATTACGAGTGAGAATTTTCTCCCTATAAATTGCGCCCAGAATTTCTCAGATTTAAAAAGCACTGATACTGATTTTTTTTTTACACGCATGAATGTGCTTCTTACCAGTGAGTTAAGGATTAATATTTGGAATTTATGTTTCCCTTTCCAAATGATTTATGACTAAGTTCTTCATTATAAAGTAGGTAAGCTGTGGAGTCTCTATATTTTACCTTAAGTGGCTCATGGTTTAAGACAAATTGAGAACCAGTTTCTCATCCAGAATTTGAAAGCTGAGCAGTCTTGAGGAAGAGTTAAATGTTGGAATTACCTTGGGGATGCTTTCATAAAACCAGCGTGCCTAGGTATTCCCCCCACCCCCACATACGTATCTTCTGCTGTAGTAAGTCAGGTGGGCCCCAATAGATGTACAGGTAATTTTCTGATCATGCAAGTTTTCTTATTTCAAATTATTTTTAACATAGTGACTTAGGGATCTGGTTTTACAATATTAAGTAATGATCTGAAACTGGCGTGTGTGAAAAAAGCCCAACCAGCCACTTTGCTTTATTAGTAGCTTAGTGCTTTGCTTATCATTATAGATTTACTTTTTATAAGCAGAACATAAGCTCCATGTGGGCAGGGGATTTTGTTATGGTTGTTCATTGCTGTCTACCCAGTTCCTAGAAAAATGCCTGGCGAACTAATACAAGTGCAATAAATATTTGTTGTTGTTGAACAAGTGTATGTATAAATAATACTAGGTGATAAGGATATGCTAGAATATAACAATTGTGCTAGTAGAAGTAAAAAACAAAAATACCATTGCCTTTGAGCAAAAGTTAGTTGAGTAAAATTCTGAGTTTTATAGCTCTATACATTTATAGCCATAAAAACAGGATCTTTGAAAAGAATCATGTGATTTGTGTATGGCACATACACATTGTGTAAGTCATCTTGAGGCAACTGGGGCATAAAATCCATCCAAGACAAGGTTGTGCCTTCAGGGTTGTATCACCTGAGGTGAGGGAGGAGTAGCTTCTGTTTTTTAATTAGAAACGTTTGTGCATTAATATTTGATATAATTAATAGAGTTAGATTTAGGTTTGCCATCTTATTTTATTTCATTTTGTCCCCTTTGTTTTTTGTTCTTCTGTTCCTTCTCTCCTGCCTTTATAAGTTAAATATTTTTTTAAATTCCATTTTAATTTGTCTGTAGACTTTTTAGCTATATTTATTTATGTTATTTTTTTGCTCATTGCTCTAGAGAACACACTATATAGCCTTAACTTTTCACAGGCCTCTTAGAGTTCGTATTGTTCTGCTTCAGAAAAAAATACAGAAACCTTGCCTCATGTAGGTCCATTTTAGTCCATATATATCCCATCTGCATACACTATGCCCTCTCAAGACATTGTAGTTTTTGCTTTAAAACAAACCTGTGTATTTTAGATAAAGGAAAAAGTTGTCATTTATATTTCTCGAGAAAGTTACCATTTCCAGTGTTATTCATTCCTTTTTGAAAATCCAGACTTCCATCTCATATCATTTCCGATAAGCCTGAGGAGCTTCCTTTAGGATTTCTTATAGTGCAGATCTGCTGGTGATACATTCTCTTAGTTTCTCTTCGTTGTTTTTGTTTGCTTTGTTCAATCAGTAAATGTCTTTATTTCATCTTCATTCTTAAGATTATTTTTGCTGGAATTCTAGATTAATTCAGTTTCTTACTCTTTCAGCACTTTAAAAATTATTCTGCTGTCTTCTGGTCTCCTTAGTTTCTGATAAGAAGTCATCAGTAATTTGAATTATTTCCTTTTACATAATGTGTTGTTTTTTTCCTCTTGCTGCTTTCAGGATTTTCTCTTTATCTTTGATTTTCAGCAACATTGTTTCACACATACATCAAACAGGCCAAAAAAAATAAATAGCAACTTCATAGATGAAAAAAGGAAAAAAAAGAAACCTTTTATCTTTGGCCTTTTTAACCATCTCATACAAACGAACTTCTTACAGTACAGCTAAGTACATACACAAAAAGGTTACTGGAATGCTCGGAATAAGATTTTTTGTTGTGGTGGTTTTTGTTTTTTTTACAAGGTTTTTTTCCTCCGTTGAGATTATAATGAACATGGTCACACCACAAGTAAAGTCAGAAGTAGGACAGAGAACGCTCTGAAGGCTGGTTTGGTCATCCGAGATCATTAAAAATGGCTGACCCCCTAACAATATGTTCAAAAATATAAAATGTAAATAAAAAATACGAACAAATTTTCCTTTTTAAGTACTTTAAGAAAAAAGTCAGGGCCTTGGAAGTTTTGGTTCTTTTTTCTCCCCTGTTGCAAATTCGCATTGTGGTTGACTACTGACTACTATATATGACTATGTGTGTAAGTGTGGTTTTCTTTACGTGTATCCTGCCGGGGATTCTCCAAGCTTTGTGAATCTGTAAATTTGTGCCTTTCATCAAATTTGGGGAAATTTTGGCTGTAATTTCCTGAAATATTTTTTGTATCCCATTCTTTCTCTCTTTCCTTCTTGGACTTTAATTACACATGCACTAGGCCTTTTGATAATTGTCCCACATGTCCCTGATACTGTTCATTAAAATTTTTTATCTGTTCTTTAGATTGGATAAAAATTATCCATCAAGCTTTCTGGCTTTCCTTTATCTCCATTTTGAATTTTTTGCTTCATATATTTTTCAGTTCTAGGATTTCAGTTTGGTTCATTTTTTGTTTTGTGTTTGTTTGGGTTTTTTTCCTGAAATTTTCTATATTTTTATTCCTTGCAAGCATGTTTTCCTTTGCACTTTTGAGTATGCTTTAAAAACCTCGTATACTAGTTTCAGCATTTGGGTTGGTGTCTCAGTGTTGGTTTCCTTTGTTTTTTTTCTTAAGATTGGGCCACAGCTTTCTGATAAGTTGAGTTATTTTTTAATTGTATTCTGGACATTTTACTATTATGTTAAGGCTTTGGATTCTGGTACATTCCTCTGAGGAATGGTGACCCTTCAGGCAATTAATTTGATTAGGCTTAAATTGCAAATTCTGTCTCTTAAGCAGTTGTTCACATCTCAGTTCAGTCCTGTGATCCTGAGTAGGACACTATTTTTTTTTTTTTTTTTAAAGATAAAATTAATTTATTTGCCCTCACAACTCCGTGGGGTGGGCGTGGGCCAGGGCCACACTGGGGCCCCAGAGTCCTATGCGCATGCCCTGCAGCAGTGGGCTGGGGAATCGTGTCCGGAGTGCCTGCTCCCTCATCCAGAGCTGCCTTGAGCTGGGTCCCTCCTGACCCCATCATCCTGCTCCCATACGCAAGGGGTACACAGGTCCACCTGCAACAAACTCGGGCCTGCCTCTGGCAGCAAGGACAGGACCTGGGGACGGCTGAGTGGGAAGGCAGGCAGGAGGGTGTGGTTCAGTGCAGAGAGCTGCTGTTCTGCTCTTCAAAGGCCATCTTGCCCAGGAGCTGGCTGTCCAACTCCACCCCACTCACAGGTAGCTGGAAGAAGTTCATTTCGGCTGCTAAGGCTGCCATGGCAGAAGGGTCCTGGCCAAACTGAGCTCGCAACATCATGTCCATTTTCTCCAGCCTCCTCTTGAGCCGCTTGGCCTCCCGCTCCCGGATGAGCCGGGCCTGCCGCTTCTCCGGGGTTTCATTGGCCCGCTTCAGCCTCATGGCCTCCCGATCTTGCTGCAGCCGGCATGCCCGCTGCTCGCCTGTCTCCTGCATGCGCTGCAGGCGCTTGGCTTCTCAGTCCCTCATGCGCCTTACCTCCCGCTCCTCGGGGGTCTCATTGTCCCGCCGGCTTTTCTTGGCTGTGCGCTCTTGTTCCAGCCGCTGCAGCTGGACTTCCAAAGGCTCGTTCTGTCGACGCAGGGCCCCACTTGCGTACACTGGGGGTTTGGGCTTCTAGCAGTTTCCGGTAGGCAGCACAGTTGTTGCACACAAGCAGAATTCCAGCAGGGTACACTGGAGGACTAAAGGCAATGTCCTTCCCCTCAGCACTGGAGGGGCCCTCACTGTGGGCTGGCGGTAGGGATTCCATATTAAGGACTTAAGAAATTTCTCACTGTTAAACGTGGCATGGCTAGTAAAACGGGCTCCACACACAGCACAGTTAGACCGCTGGTTCTCCGAGTGGATTAGGAGGCGGCGACCCAGTGACCCGGGGGAGCTAAGGGCCCGGCCACAGACAGGACACATGTAGCTCTTGGCGCTCACCACTGCTGCAGTGTGCTGGTACACATGCGCAATCAGCTGCCCCCGACTCCCACTGTCTAGCTGGCAGAGGGGACACTGGCAGAGTCCAAGTAAGGGGTCAGAATTCAAATTCTCCGTGACCTCATGCTCTACCACATTGTTCCCACCAACAGGCTGTTCTGCATTTTCTAACTTTTTCCACTTTGACCACCCCTCCGTCTTCCTCTGATGTGTGGGAAGAGACTTCATCTTGTGTGGTCTCCTCTTCATCACCCTCACTGTCACTGCTACTGGAGTCCTGATCTCTTAGTTGTTGGATAGCTTGTCGCTGACTGCCACGGTCTCCAGGAAAATCAGTTTTCATCATCGCCTGGCGGGCTTGCTCTTCTAGCCCAGCAAATACTTGATCCCAGTGAACTTTATTTGGATTTGTCTGTTTCCGACGGGACATGTTTCCCTGATCCAACAGCTCTGGCTTTTCCCAGTTTCATGACTGGATGTTACTACCTCCTTGCAAGGTGCTGACCAAAGAAGAAAGAAACCGCAAATGGCAAAGACAGGCCTCCACAGGAAGTGGCAAAGGAAGCAGCTTTCAGGCAGTCTTCTATCATATCTCCAGCTCTGGTGCAGTTCCCACGGAGCAAAGTAAACTCGCCTGAATCCCAGGTATCCGGCGCCTCGGCGCTCCGCGGCGCTCTGGGTCCCTGGGCCCCGCCTCCGGACAGACGGACCGCCGGACAATGGGCCCTGGGCCGCAGCTCGGGCCGGCCGGGCCGGGGCTCTCCGGGACTTGGCCCCGGCGGGCAGAGGGCAGCTCCGGAGGACACTATTTAGTACATGTATTGGTTCAGCGGTGGTCAGAGATTTGGGAGAGTATATCTAGCCCGTGGGGCTTCCTTTCTTTGGCTCTCTCCACTTTGGGAGTCCCTGAGCAATGATGTGCTTTAGATTGCAGTTATATTTTATAGATTGACAAGTTAATCTGGTGTATATTATTTTTACTAACCTAGATAGCATGCTAACCATTGTAATGGAAACTTTTCTTGACTTAGTGATTTGTGTACATCCCCATCTGCATTAGCACCTTATATTTCTATGTGGTGTATATTTCTTTATGATCATTACTACATGAACACTGGCTATTTCATTCTTAGTTTAAATCGAAACATTGGATGTTTTGTATTAGAATACTTTATGGTGTTTAATAAGCCTTTGTTATTGCTCTTTTGTTCAGAGTCTTTTCTACTAATACATGTATTTTTATACATTGTTAAATGGAACTATTTAAAGAGTTTTTGAACTTACATTTAATTATTGATTATATCTTTGCCTATTAAGAAAAATAAGGTGGTCAAATGTCCATTGTGTGGATATAATATGTTGTTATTTTACACACATTTTGTAAGTGTTAACAAAGGTTTCTTTGGCATATTTTATAGGTGTCATTTGCAGACAGTAAAACTAAACTGTCAAGGAATTCATACTGTTCGGTACTTGTTATTTGGACCAGCTTAAGGAGTCTTTGACATATCAGATCAACTGGCAACAGAAAATGAAAAGTAGCGTGGCACAAATAAAGGTAAGTGTTTGAAACTTATAATAAAGAACATAAACTTGTAGTCAGTTATCTACCCTTTAAACAAAAATGCATTTATATAATTAGGACATTAGAACCAGACAGTAGAATTGCGTCATATGCACATTTAACTTAACACAATTTCAAATGTAGATACTTGGCCAGATGTGCAAGTGGGCAGTTGAGAGAACATACAGGGTGTGTGTGTGTGTGAATCAAGAAAGTGCATGCGAGTGAGCACATGCAAAAGAAAAATAAACAGCGGGAAATTCCACCATTCTTCTCAAAGAGCATTCTTTCCTGCGTGAGCATGAAATGGAAGATGAAGATCTTCTTTCTCAGTTGGTCACAGTTCCTACATGTCTGTCTACAAGTGAACCTCTTGTTGCATATTGCATATGTATAAATGAGCTCCTTATTCTGTGCTGTACTTTACTTTAGACATTATACATTCATTTATTCATCAGATATTCACTGAATTCTTACTATGTCCCAGTGATTATTCTAAGCACTTTGGGTAAAATGGTGAATAAAACAGGAATCTTACGGGGTTTGCATTCTAGTGGGGGAGAAAGAAAAATCATAAACTTAAATATGTAAGTGAATTATATAGTATATTAGAGTGTTAAATGCTAGACTTGTGCTATGGAGAAGACAAGTAGGGTAAGGTTGATGAGTAGCGTTGGAATGATGTAATTTTTCATAGGGAGGGCCCAGTGAAAAGGGGCCTTTTTGAGCACACATTTGAAGGAGATGAGGGAGTTAGCCACATGGATGTCTGGGAGAAGAGTGTGCCAAGCAGAGGGGACAACAGAGGCAAAGGTGAAGAGTCTAGTGTGGCTGGAGCAGGTTCTGAGAAAAGTAGAATAGTAGAGGAGGTCAGAGCAGTCACAGGAACCAGTAACTCCATCTGCTTCAGAACTGCTCCTCTGCCTGTGAGCGGACTTGGCAAGAAAGCAAACCACTCTACTTCCTTTTCTTTTCAGCTGCACAGATCTGCTAGCCAATCTGTGTAATCCACAGATCTGCTCATACAAACAGGCACACCACTTCCTGGGTCTTGGAGTCAGTAAAGGGAAAGGTGGATTTTTATTTGATTGTAAAGACCGGCACTTGTCCCTTCTCCTCCTCCACCACCTCTGCACCCCTAAACCTACTTAAAAGAGTGTGAGTAGATGGGAGCTCCTTAACAGCAGGCACCAGGTACCAGGCCTGGGGTGTGGTAAATGCTTAATAAACTGAATCGATATGCTTACAGGCCGAGGCAGGCTCTGCTGCCATCTCTTTGAACTTCTTTTGAGTGTGAGAAGCCACTCTCCAGCCTCCCTCCTAGGTAGACATCCAGGCTGTGCTTGCATAGCTCCTTTGGCAGGGGGCTCACTGTCCCTGAAGCTGGCCCCATCTGTCAGTAGATACTTTCATATAGTGTTCTGAAATTCGCCTCTTTGGGACTTGTACTGATTGGTCCAATGACAGTTAATTAAACAATTAATTGTGGGCCGAGCAGGTGGCAGACTGTGTTAGGAGCTGGGGACATAAGGAGAAAGGAGAGCTTGTACGGAACTGGCTCTCGACTGAGCCATGTTAGGCAAGAGCACAGAGATTTAGACTCTGTAACATTTACACCAAAGGAGAAGTGTTTAGTCTTTCTCAGAATCCTCGTCCTGTTTCTCTTAGACTGTGCTTCTCCACGTTTCCCTCTTGTGGTCCTCTGGGGCATTCCCCCAGCTTAGGAAAGGATGTCCTCAATCAGCAAGCCCTTCACACTTAGTGGCTCAGCCCTCCAGCCAGTTTAGTTTGTCTCCTTCTCTCCATCTTGTTGGCTATAAGCAGGTCCACTAGCTGGTTTGGGCCCATTCTTACCTCGGGTGAAGCTCAGATCCTCTCTTGATACTCTGAGACCTCATCTGTAAGGTTCAGGAGGCTTTAGCTGAGGATCCCTTATTTTTCTATTGAGCCTTCCTGTAGCTTCCTTAGCCAGCTGGAAGCAAGCTCCCTAACTCTTCCAGCCCCTCCTCCCTCTGGCTCTTGAAGACTTGTTCCCTGAGCTTAATGGATGCTCAGAGCCTCTGAACACAGGCTGTCTGCTCCACTCACCTCCTCATATTGCTCTCTCTACATCGTCAGAGACTACAGGTGACTGCACTGTGTACCATATTTGCTTCGCTTAATGAACAATTTAGAGAATTTTTAAAGGTAATTTCAACAATATGTTACTTTCAACTACTGCTCTTAGAATCTAAACTCTATGATAAGGGAAATAGGGAAATTAGGTTATTATTATTTGGATCACACTTCGAAATTATTTTGCACTTAGTAAAACCTACCGAAGCCCAGTTCAGGTTCCCCTTTACTCACTGTCACCCTCAGTACTCTGTACCACAGTGCTTGTTCCTACTCAAGATCTCCTGTTAGCACTGACTAGTGATTTCGTTACCTTACACCATACCATAAACTATAAACTATTTAGATATGCAATTCCAATAAAATACTTGAATGGCAGTTGTGTGTGAACATAACTATCAGTTATGCCAGTCATTTTATCAGTGTGCCAGTCATTTGTTAACTTGATCATATTTACAAAATCCTGATTCACGATCTCAGTATTTTTGGTTTCTCCCTCTTACCCACAACAGATACTGCATAGACGTGTTAAAAATCATTAGCACAGAATTGAGGCCTGCTCCCTAATGTAGTTAAAATAATTGTCATGCCTTGTAAAAGAAAAAGTAGACAGTGCAATTTTATTGTTCTTTCTCTCTCCCCTCCCTTCCCTCCTTCCCCTTCTCCTCCCCCTTCTCTGTCTCTCTCATATATAATCTGATGTGTTTAATTGTAGAAATCTTTATAACCATCTCTCTCCCATAAGATCTTAAGTTCCTTGAAGGTTTTTCCTATCTTTTGTATCCGCCAGAGTGTCTAGACAGGAAGGGCTGTGTCTTATAATAAATAAGTAAATATCGTGTTTAGTGTTTCCATGAATTGAATGAATCTTGTGCTCTATATTTGGTTTAGGATCTAGATGTCAAGTGTTATGGAAACCTATATCATATATATAGAACAGTTCTATTTAATTAAGCTGCCCAGTGAAATAATTTTTAAAAGTTATACACATTGGAAACAGGATTTTAAGATGTTTGCATTCAGTGTGAAATACAGCCAGACTGGCTACTTTAAATTATAAATTTGATCACATGTTTATTCACCAACATGCATTAGTCTAATTAGTGTATGCTATTCAAAAAATTCAATACTTAAGAAGATTGTATTGGCAATTTACTTGTGATAATGTTATACTCATACTGCTGGTAATTAGATAGTCATAACATAAGAGGAAGTTGGAGCTTGTTTACATTTCTTTGCAGTATAATTTTCAATTTTTAAATGTATATTTTTCCCATTAAGGAGGGAAGCATGTAAGTATGTGGAACAAGTTACTCATTATTTGAATTATTTTTTCTTAGATTTCAAGATTAAGATACTTTGAAAACATACTGTTTTTCCTTTCTTACAGTTCAGTTAATTAAAATTACTTTAATTCTTAAAAATAAGCTTGTCAATATGAATGTTTTTATACCAGTGGTTTAAAAAATTTACCTATTTATAGAGATAAATATTTTGGCTTCTTAACTATATTTGGACTTTTAAATTAGGGTATGTTCTTAAACTGGATGGTTCATATCTCTGTCTCAGTGTGACATATCTTCGATCTCATGTTACACGGAAGTTACTTATTTGTATGTCTGTTATTTTTCAAAGCATTTGGCTTAGGAGCTATATTTTACAAGTCATGTTTTTTAAATCCTTACAGCCTACCATATTGCCATACATGCCATATCAGACACTCAAATATTGTTTGCTGAAAACAAAAATGAATTTTCATAAATACATTAGAGTCAGTTTCTTCTAGCTATTTATTTTATCCAGATTTAGTAACCTGGACTAATGTTGTGGTTTCTATAAGCTAATGGAGATAAGAAAGTAAGTGCAATGTTATAAAAGACTTGGGCATAACTACAGAAGTGAGCTCTTGCTAGAAAATCTCTGGCCCTTGGTCATGTTTTTCACCAAAGGAAAGCTTTGGTCTTGTTTTTCACCAGGAAAGGCCTTTATAAAAATGATGTTCTAGGGACTTCCCTGGTGGTGCAGTGGTTAAGAATCTGCCTGCCAATGCAGGGGACACGGGTTTGAGCCCTGGTCCGCGAAGATCCCACATGCCATGGAGCAACTAAGCCCATGTGCCACAACTACTGAGCCTGCAGTCTAGAGCCTGTGAACCACAACTACTGAAGCCCACGCACCTAGAGCCCATGCTCCGCAGCAAGAGAAGCCACCGCAATGAGAAGCCCCTGCACCACAACAAAGAGTAGCCCCCGCTCACCGCAACTAGAGAAAGCCCACGCACAGCAACGAAGACCCAACGCAGCCAAAAATAAATAAATAAAATAAATTAATAAAAAAAAAATGTTCTGTAAATTTGTATCTTATTACACAGGAATAAAATATTAACTAAGTGGCATCAAAAATTAGAGAATTTTCTTCTACCTTGAGTTTTTTTGTTAAAAACAGTATTTGATCTATAGTGAAAACCACAAACATTTACCTTGGATGACCTGAAAATTTTGTTTTATCTTATATACTATTTAGGTAATACAAATTATTCTTATGGTTAAAAAAATATTTTGAAATAATTTTTTAAAGCACTTCCAACTTTCCAAGATACATTTGTCATTGTCTATATGTTTAACAGAATTTTTAAACACCCCCTCCCCCTCTTTTGTTCCTTTGAAAGCATTCTTCTAGTCATGACAGAAGGGAAAACTATAATTCATATCAGAGGACCTCCTCTCCAGAAGACAGGTAAACAGTTTTTTGTGTTCCAAATACCATTTAAATTTTTTATAATGAGTTTAAGAAATTATCTAGCTCTTAGATTTCTAATTTTAGGGTAAACAACTTCTTTTTGATGGTTTTACAGGCAATATTATTGAGTGAGCTTGAGAACAGATCATCCTTGAATGGCTGTTCTAGGAATTTCTAGTAAATAATTCTAGATTTTATGAAATTTTTTAGGTGAAAGGGAATAATTTTAATATCTCAGATACTAAATAGAATGAAAGTTTATAAAATGGAAAGGTGAGTTGAAATCACATTATTTTGAAGTGCTTTTACTGTTAATACTATCCTTTATATTTACATAGCTCTTTATATAAGTTTTCAAAATGTTTTTATATATATCTTACCATAATTGTGTTAAGATCAAAGATCCAGAAATATTACCATTAATGTTCATCATGCATTCATAGTAGGACTTTAGTTATTTCACTTAGTAAGCTATAACCATTAAAAATAACTTATGAAAGGAGAAGCACTCTCTAAACTTTGTTTCATTTGTCTGATTTCTTATTCCCTATGTACTTTGTTCATATTCCACTCTGCTGTCTCTAAAAACCTTTGCTTTATGGGCATCACGTTAATCACTGTGGTATGCATCTACGATCACCGCCTTCCTATATATATATTTTTTAAAATCTCTCTACAGACATACACACATGTATGTGTGTGTGTGTATAAATTAATTGTAGATATGTATATAAAACATGGATTATGTTACTGTGTCTATTTATTGTGTGTGTATGTATTTAACTTCTCTTAAGGTTCTCTGATTTTATTACTTCTAAGATTCAAATAGCAGATTTATACTCTCTATCCCTGTTTGCTGATAATTTCAATCCATTCTTACAGATATCTAATAATATAATTTCAAGAATAGCAGCTGATAAAAATAGTCTTTTGGAGTAGAGTTAAACTGGTCTTTATGGAGGCCAACCAATGACACTAATGTCATTTGTTCAGTACGTTGGTAAAATGAGCTGACTCAGCAAAAGGAATCATTTGGAGGATAGCCTTTTTCATGTTAAACTATATATGATATGCAGATATATATCTTTTACTAAGGACAGTACGAATCAGGGTGTCAGGTTTGGTTAAGTGAATTCCAGGAGTTGTTTTGTTGCACACCAGCTGAAAGCTTTTATAATCATCACGACTAAATGAATAGGTGTCAACAAAATAAGCTGTTTGTTAAAATCCACTTGATAAGACTTTGTTCAGTCATAGAGTTATGTTGCCATTACCAATATATGACTTTCCTAAGTATAACATCATTATTTTCAACTTAAAACTTTGGTTTTCTTCTTTTATGTGTTAGATACACGGAACAAGAAAGATCCCCTCGGGATAGAGATTACTTTGATTACAGCAGGTCAGACTACGAGCATTCAAGAAGAGGACGTTCTTATGATGATAGCATGGAGTCACGGTTAGTATTGGATATTTTAACTATAGAAACATATATTTGTTTAAATTTTCTTTATGCTTAATAATAATCGCAGCTAGCATTAAATGGATGTTTTTAGGTGCCAGGCTTTCTAACAAGGACTTAATGTGAATTAACTCCTAATTGCAGTAAATATATGTCTCTTATAGATGAAGAAAATGAGCCTTAGAGAAGTTAAGTCATTTGTTTGTGTTTTAGAAGTGTATCAGTGGCAAGTCCTGGTCTGTCTGACTCTAGAGGCCAAGCTTTTATTCATTATACTGTACTACATGAGGAATTGGCTTATGTGAGTTTTTGAGATTGTTTACTGAATGAAAGCCATTTATATTATATGACATAGAGTGATCTTAATATACTTTCCTACGTAATGGCAGAGGGACATTGAGAATGAAGTTACCAGTCTGCAGTTTTTATCTAAGTATAGATTATTCTTACTTGAGTCTTGAAGAACTTGATTTCCCACCTTATTAGTCATCCAGTTTCAAAAACTTGCCTACCATGTTTTATTGTTCACCTAGTTCTATATCCTTTTTGATGTCTCTCTCACATTATCCACTCCATGACTACTGAGACTATAACCCACTAGAATTTTGATCAAATTTCTCCGCAGTTTGGAGTAGAGAAATAATATCTCCAGTTTGGAGATATCAAACACATTATTTGATATCTGCAGCCAAAATTTCCTTCTCACTACTTACTTTCTAATATGTAACCAATCCTTAAATGTCAGATTAACCTCAAAAGCCAGGTTCATCTGCTGTTACCCTAATGACACCTTAATAAGAGCAGCTACTACCACCATAATTGGTGAGCTAGGTATTCCTATACCTTCTCAAATACTGTCAAAACTCTTACACACTAGGTACTGTATCTCACAATTTAACATGTAAGGGATTGGGGTCTGAACTGATTAACTAACCTGAGGTTGCCATTACCCATCTAGTAGATGATGAAACAGATTTGAGCTCAATTCTGGCTCCAAAGCCCATGTTTATTTCCACATGCCCTAACTGTATTACTTCACTGTAACTCTGTGTTTGGTCCACTGTATGTATATAAAGTCTCATTTGATCCACACAGTCACACTGTGAGGTAAGCAGGTTGTGTATTATGTAGAATATAAAGGCTGTAGTATAAAAACACTTGAAGAGAAATACTTCTGTTTAGACTCAGAAGAATATTACTTCTGCACTCTAAAGGAACAAACACTATAATCATGTAAGGACATGATTTTACCAGCCAGTGAGCAGTCTTACCTGGCGTTTCTCAGAAGAATCATAACCAGTGTCAGTAAATCCCTTCTGTTGCTCTTCTCTTGGAACATTTTACATCTACAGTAAGAAGCAACTCAATTACAAATCGCTGGCTAGATTTCAGAGCACCTGCTTTTGACTAATTGGGGTTTCTGTTTGGAACCACTTTTTTCCCCCACTGTTCACATTGTCTTAGTAGGTACAGACTCTGTCTTCATGGGGCAATCACTCAGGTCTCTTTATACTTCGGTTTTAAAGAGTTCCTCCACAGCTGCCTGGGTAGGTGACTGCTTCTGTCTCTCCATTTATTAAGACATATTATCTCAAATATACCCTCTAGATTTAGCTAAATTCTATTGAGTGGTTTCCTGGTAATGCAGTGATAATATGAAACTTGTTTTTATTTATTGTATTCATATAACTCATGGTTGCACAAAGCATGAGCAGAATAATCTGAGTTTCCAGGCAGTATAAGTAAAAAACAGCCAAGTGGACGGACTCTTCTCTGGGGAAAGATAGCAAAAAGCAAGGCAAAGCATTATTTCTTGCTCATTCTTGATAGTTTGGGAACATTAAATACCCTAATCATTTTAAAAGTGCTAACTTAGAAAAGGATAGTCACCTGCATTAGTAGGGAAAAGTTATTGTGCTAGAAAATGGTTTATTTTTTCACATTGTCTCAACCAGAAGCTTCTGATATTTTGAGATTTATAATAAATTACGAGTTCTATCAAGAAACAATTTCAAATGTTACAGTTTATTATAACATTCTTACTCCTAAATTGCCATTATTGGAGATAAACTCTGGTTTCTCCTTTATACAACTTATCATGTACATCACAGGCCAATTTGTCATCTTAAAACACTATTTTCACGTCACTCTTCCACTCAGAAACTAATATTAAAGATTCCTCATCAGTTCCAGGATAAACAACTTAAAGTCTTTGCTTGTCTTTTAAGATTTCATAGTCTGACTTGAACTTATCTTTCCAACTACTGTTATATATGATTCTTTATTGTTTCTACTTATTCTGGCCCAAATACCCTTGCTCAGCTTTTCAGTAGTTATTCTGTCTTCTGCTAGTTGCAGAATGCCATCCTCCATTCCCCCTCCCACCTTCCTACCTTGCCCCCAGTGTAAATCCTGTTAAACCTTGATGACCTAGTTTGTTACATTTTCTCTGTGAGGCACTTCCTTAACCACTTTTCCTTGTCTGAATTTGTGGCCCCCAAATGGTCTCACTCATTTGGTATGCAGTTCAGTTAAGAATGTAATTTGTATTGTCTTTTCTCCATTAACAAAATATATTACAGAAGTAGAGACCGAGAAAAACGCAGAGAAAGAGATGTGGATCGGAAAAGGTCCCGGAAATCTCCATCTCCTGGGAGAAGAAGCCCAGAACCATTGGTAACCCAGAGTTCCTCTGCTCAGGATGAACCTACTGCAAAGAAGAAGAAAGAGGAGCTGGATCCTCTTCTTACTCGCACTGGTGGAGCATATATTCCTCCTGCAAAGCTCAGGATGATGCAAGAACAGATTACAGATAAAAACAGGCATGTCAATATCACTAAGTATACAAGGCAGTGATACCCTCATTTAAAAAAATCATCTGTGCTCTAATTAACCTTGGCTGCTGAGAATTTGCACGAGTCCACAATGATAGAGACCTCAAATTAGACTTCTTTCCTTCCTACCTTCAGAAGCTCCACTGGAGCTCTGCTTACTATTTTCCCTGACATTAGCTCATAAGCTCTTTATTTTTTGCATGAATGAATGGAAAAGTTTGAGGAAAGATCGCTTATCTTTTTTTTCTTTCCTGTTTTCAAGCTATTCCTTTTGTAGTTGCATGCATGCCTATTAGTAGTGTCCATTTTTCGTCAATAATCAAGAGTAATATTGATATTTCAGAACTAAAATGGATCTTTCCAGTTGTACCAAACCAGGAGTTGGCAAACTTTTCCATAAAAGGCCAGATAATATCAATAAGTATTTTAGGCTTTGTGTATAAGGCCAGATAGTAAATATTTTAGGCTTTGTGCGTTATTCTGTCTGTTATAGCTACTCCCCTTCGCCGTTGTAGTGAATACAGTCATAGATAAAATATGTAAACAAATGAGAATGGCTTTGTTCCAATAAAGCTTTATTTGCAAAAAACAGGCTGTAGGCTAAATGTGGCTCATGGGTGTAGTTTGCCAACCCCTGTACTAACCTCTGAAACAGTTGACAGTTTTCTCTTTTCCCTCCTTTTCTTAGACCATAACATCTTAGACTATAGTTTTTTGCTACACTAAGGCAAACAATCAAAATTCATATATGACCATTCAACCTTTAAGTACCTTTTCTTCCCTTTGCAAAATAATTGGGATGAAGAGGAACTATGTAGGAAAGTGCAGCTAAGTTTTCAAGGCCTTTTTCTCTAGTGGAATGAGATAACCAGGAAAACTGTGGTCCAAGATTGAAGTGATCACTCAATTGCCAGGTAGTCAGGAAAAAGATTGGGATAGAATATAGCTATGCTTTAAGAAAAACAGATTCCAGGTGAGTCAAGAAAGTCTTCCCACATCTTTCTTGGGTATTTTCATGGCAACTTGAAAGTACTTGAGAACCTTATATAAATGAAATCTAAATTTGTTGCAAGAATTAGCTTGAAGTAGAAATGTCATTTATATAAAATAAAGTATAAATACTTGAAATAAATTAAAGTTTAAAAAATTTATGAGCGGGGCTTCCCTGGTGGCGCAGTGGTTGAGAATCTGCCTGCTAATGCAGGGGACACGGGTTCGAGCCCTGGTCTGGGAAGATCCCACATGCCGCGGAGCAACTAGGCCCATGAGCCACAACTACTGAGCCTGCGCGTCTGGGGCCCGTGCTCCGCAACAAGACAGGCCGCAATAGTGAGAGGCCCGCGCACCGCGATGAAGAGTGGCCCCCACTTGCCACAACTAGAGAAAGCCCTCGCACAGAAACGAAGACCCAACACAGCCAAAAATAAATTAATTAATTAATTAATTTAAAAAAATTTATGAGCTAGAAGGGGGACATTAAATTTAAAACTAATAAGTAAGTTTTTCTCTATGCGTCATATTCTGGCACTTGGTAGTGTTGCCTGGAGTGGTATGTTGAGAAGGGATTGGGAAATGCCTTCTGTGGTTTGTGGGAGCTTCATGATCATGTCGGAATTCTGCTCTTACTGGAGGCAGTAGTGGCGGCATTAGTGAGAAGTGTTTACTGTCTCCAATCCAGTCCAAAGCAATCCTAATTGTAAAAGACCGGATACATTGTTGTTAATCCCAGAGTCTGACTTCCTTATAAAGTGGGCAGAGAAGAGTCCACAGTATATGCAATTTTAAACAGATTCTTGGAAGATAATTTTATATACAGTTGAACTCTGCCTATAGGCTATAAAAGGGACAGGAGAAGTAGAAGTGTAGTCGTTGCTTTCAGTAGATACTAAATCAGGTTAAGTGTAGGTTTCCTAATTAAGAAGTACAAGTGTACTTGATTATCATCTGTTGACCAAAGTTTAATAGGAGAGTTTGTGATTATGTATCAGCAATATCTTATTGATCAGGCTAATTGTTAAGCCATAGATCTTATTACTCTAGACAGTAGCATACTAAATGGTTGGGGTTAGGGGGCCGGAGGAGTCTTCCACCTTGGATGCAGGCAGTAAGGGAGTGTGTAATCTATAGAGAATTTAGAAACAGTAATGAAATTAACTGCAAGTCAGTCTGCTTTTTATCTTCAGTGTCTGCTGAGGACAATGTCAGTGATAAAATACTCTTCCTCACCACCCCTCCTTGGTATACCTGGTATACCACTCCAGAACAGGGATTCTTTATTTTTTTTCTTTTTTTTTTTTCCATTGAAGTATGGTTGATTAAATATAAATTGTGTTAGTTTCAGGTATACAGCAAAGTCATTCAGTTATATATTCTTTTTCAGATTCTTCTCCATTATGTATTACAAGTTATTGAATATAGTTCCCTGTGCTATACAGTAAATCCTTGTTGTTTATCTATTTAGTATACAGTAGTGTGTATCTGTTAATCCCATAATCCTAATTTATCCGTTTCCCGCCTTCCCCTTGGTAACCATAAGTGTGTTTTCCATGTCTGTGAATCTGTTTCTGTTTTGTAGATAGGTTTATTTGCATTATTTTTTAGATTCCACGTGTAAGTGATATAATATTATGATAATAATATCTTATTTGTCTTTCTCAGTCTGACTTACTTCACTTAGTGTGATAATCTCTAGGTCCATCCATGTTGCTGGAAATGGCAATGTTTCATTCTTTTTTATGGCTGAGTAATATTCCATGGTATAGATATACTACATCTTTTTTATACATTCATCTGTGGATGGACACTTAGGTTGCTTCCATGTCTTGACTATTGTAAATAGTGCTGCTATGAACATTGGGGTGCATGTATCTTTTCGAATTAGAGTTTTCATCTTTTCTGTATATATGTCCAGGAGTGGGATTGCTGGATCATATGGTAATTCCATTTTTAGTTTTTTAAGGAACCTCCATACTGTTCTCCATAGTGGCTGTACCAGTTTACATTCCCGTCAACAGTGTAGGAGGGTTCAGAACAGGGATTCTTAACCTACAAACTTTCAAGAGGTCCATGGATAGAATTCAGACAGTCCATGAATGTGAATGGGAAGAAAATTGCATCTTTAAAAATTGATCTAATTTAGCATTTCTTTCTATCAGGAATGTAGGCAACAGACCATAGTATTAATAGACTATTTGTTGCAAATACCTCAAAATACTGTTTATGCCACTTGCAAATTAAAGAAGTTATCATGCCTACCACCACTTCGTTACTAATGTGTTAAGAAGCACGTAGAATACTATATCAAACTTTTGTTCTTTTCATGCTTTGAAAACTCTGTTTCAATATGATTGGTATCCTTTGTAATCCTATGTATTTATATATATTATTCTAAGAAGTTCATTACCTTCACCAGACTGCCAGAGAAGTATAAGGAAAAAGAAAAGTTAAGACTTTCTTAAGTTGAAATCATATCCCACAGAGAAATAATTATAAAAACCATAGAATTTTAGAGCTTTGAAAGACATTAGATATTACCAAGTTCATCGTAAAGAAACCCAGTTAGACTAAATAATTTACCTAAGCTCTAAGTTAAAAAACAGTGTAACCATCTAAGATTCAGCTGATAAACCTGTACGTACTGCCTAAATATAGAGATGTTCTTTAAGATACTTTGAACAGTCTTTCAGCCCCATGGTTTCGTATGACTCTCCCTTTTCCTGTAATTAATTCTATTTATGGTTTAAAACACTTAATTTTGTTTTCTTGTCATGCTTTTGAGAAGGGACATCATAATAATTTCTTTTTCATGGTTTATATTTAGGTATTTCATATTGTAATTTAAAATAAAAAATAGTTGCTTTTATTTTAAAACATTTCCTTTGAAGACAAGTTTAAGTAAATTGTTATAATGTAAAATAAGCATGTACTGAATCTAACTAATAAATATTATAAACTGCAATATTCATGGACATAAGAACAAAATGTTATCCTTACATATCCTTGTATTACTTTATTATGTTATTAAAAGGAATTAGTCTGTACCTGCGTATCACATGTACAGAGAGTAAAATATGGTTTAGGATATAATCTGTGTATCCACATGGTCATATATTTTACTGCACTTTGGGGTCACTTTGTGAAAATGTTGAAAGTAAAGGAACACTAAGTATTTTTTATGTTATTATAACCTCTTGTTATTGTAATTGTTGAGTAAGTTTTCCTCTTTATTAAAATCAATTCTTTTTAGCTTAGCATACCAGAGGATGAGCTGGGAAGCCCTAAAGAAGTCCATCAATGGTCTGATCAACAAAGTCAACATTTCCAATATTGGTATTATTATTCAAGAACTTCTTCAAGAAAATATAGTTAGAGGAAGGTAAGCATCAGCTATTTTATTTGTAGAATTTCATAGCACTTTTTCAAAGGAACATAATATCTACATGAATAATAATCATTGATTTATTATGCTACTTCATTTCAAAGGAAGTTTCAAGGAATATTTAAAATACAGTTCCTGTAAAAATGTAAGCTACTAACAAATAACTTATACGCCACTGTTAGAGATTACGTGGAATTTTTACTTTTTGAGAAGCTTTGATGTCACATAATAATTTTTACACATATATTTGTTTACTGAATACTTCCAATAATTTTAAACTCATGAGGAATAATAAACATTTAATTTTTTTATATATACGTAAAGTGCTACCTCAGACCAGTTTAATTTCTAATGAAAGTAAAGTGGGAATGTGAACGAAATGAGAAAGATTAGTAATAAATTTTAGAAAAGCAGAAGGGAATAACAACCATTTTCTGTGTGGTTTTTAAGTAGTTGTGATATTTTAAAGGGTCAGGAAATAGACATATTCTATATTCTATTTATTATTTTAAAATCTGAGGGCTGTTTTCCCATGTCATTTCATATGACCTTGATTCATCATCTCAAAACATTGGGGATATAAAGTAAGGTGTAGCAGGTTGTGGGAGTTAGTAAGGTGACCAGGAGGCAGCCACTGTCCTCCGAGGTAGGGAAGACCTCTCACATTTTACTCAGAAAGAACAGACTCAGAGAAGGGTAGATTAAGATCTTACAGTTTATAAGCTGAATTCTCTTTTCTCATTTTCTACTCTAGTGATTCAGATGTCATACCTAAACCTGATAACTATGAAGACATTGTTTTTGTGCCTTTTGACAATCCAATAATTAATTATTTGTCATTACATTTCTAAAAATAACTCTTCATTTAGCCCACTTTGTATCTCTCCTCTTATCAAATATATGTAGAAACATGCCCATTTCAAAATGAGTTAGAAGGTAGAACCTTTTATTTTCCTGTCCTTGTTTTAGCGTTATTTTTGCAGTGCTTTGATTATGTCTTTATCTCTCTTAGGAGAATTCCATATTTCCACTTTTATTTTCAAGAACAATAGACTTACACCTATCTTTAAAGATGGAAACCGCCCAGATTTGTCTTTAATCCCAGAATTAACTTATATGAATGATGGGCCCATAGTGGAAATTTTACTTTAGGTTCAGTACTTTTGAAGCAGGTTTTTTCTCCCTTCATTTTTTTGATAAAGTTAAGCAAATTAATACAAGAAGTTAAAAACTCAAATTCATGATTAGGTGTAATGAACAGGAGCTGGAAAAAAGAAATTATACTTAGAAAATTTTTTGAAAAAAATATTGTATTAAATCTGTCTATTTTATATATGTACAAATTGAAAATTGTTCCCTCAAAACCAGTTTTTATTTATTAGTAAGACAAACTCTTCCCCTAGATAAGAGCGGTGAAAATTTAGTCCTGATTTAGCTTTTATGATGATTTACAGAGGAGTAATATAGCTGGATTTTAACTGAGTTTTTTTTCCTTCTAATTAAACTGGTGATTATTATTGACTCCTTTTCTTTTCTCTTTTAATCAGAGGCCTGCTATCCAGATCCGTTTTGCAAGCACAGAGTGCTTCTCCAATCTTCACCCATGTTTATGCAGCATTAGTGGCAATTATCAACTCAAAATTTCCACAAATTGGAGAATTAATCCTCAAAAGGCTAATTCTTAATTTTCGAAAAGGCTATCGGAGAAATGATAAGGTATATATAATGGACTTGTAAGTAGACTGCTACACATGGCAGACTAATAAACCAGTATCAACTGTAGTGAGCAATGTTGATTTCTATGTAGGAATTCTTTTTAAAATTGCATGTTTCATGAGACCTTTTTTCTAGTAAATATTCCTGGCCTCTGATAATGAGCAGCAAAAATGATGGCATTTAACTGTTGAATTGTAACTGTTGATCCAGAAATGGCACTTTTTCATATGTATTAGTTTTTATTTTATAACTTTCTTACAAGTTAAAATTACCTTGCGTGTTACATATTTTAAGGAGAGTATGTAAGTGAACTGTAGACTCTGTAGATAAATGAAAATTGGTTTTAGTTTATAGATTAACTTTGTCCCTACTTTTTCTTTTCAGCCACTTTGTCTGACGGCTTCAAAATTTGTGGCACATCTTATTAACCAAAATGTGGTAAGTAATTATTTTCAAAATTTGGTTCCATTCAGTGGCATTAGACCACAGGCTTGATGCCACTTCAGTGACATCTTTGTTTTGATTTATAGTCCTTTGGAAAAGTATGTTGAATATTTTAATTTTAGAACTATAATAAGTGCATTTTTTAATATAAAGAGGAACCCAGAACAAGTGTTTTATCAAATTTATCTAACTCTTAATACTGAACATGGTTACTTTACTACACATTTTTCCTTCAAAGAGTGTAATGTGTTTTTTTGTTTTTTGTTTTTTTTAATTTTTATTTACTTATTTACTTACTTATTTATTTTTGGCTGCATTGGGTCTTTGTTGCTGCATGCGGGCTTTCTCTAGTTGCAGCAAGTGCGGGATACTCTTTGTCGTGGTGCGCGGGCTTCTCACTGCAGTGTCTTTTCTTGTTGTGGAGCACGGGCTCTAGGTGCACAGGCTTCAGTAGTTGTGGCTCGCAGGCTCTAGAGCACAGGCTCAGTAGTTGTGGCGCACGGGCTTAGTTGCTCTGTGGCATGTGGGATCTTCCCGGACCAGGGATTGAACCTGTGTCCCCTGCATTGTCAGGCAGATTCTTGTCCACTGTGCCACCAGGGAAGCCCGTGTAATGTGTTTTTATTTAAAAAGTTTTTATTTCTTCTTTTCCCTGTACCTAAGTGTTCATGAAAACCTAATAGCTGATATTCTTTAAAAAGAATGCTATTCCCCAGAACTGCATAGTATATGTGTATATTCATATATATAACTACATAGTATATGCATATATTCATATATTCTTAGAATCAGTTTATAAAATATTGTAGATTAAATAATTTTAATCTGTTTTAAATGCAGATATTTATCATTTTATTATTTAGTTTTTGTGTTTATTTTGTATTCTTCCACTGTTTGAGAGTTTTGATTTAGCTTCATTTTAAACGTGAAAATAGTAAAATTGCTCTTGTTCATACTCACAGTTTTCCTTCAGATATATACTGTTGTTTTTTAAATTATATCTATACAGAAGGAAGAATTTTGAAGTCACACTTAATCTTATTTCTCTAACATTTAATAATATTTTAATTTTTTCCTATATGAAATTCTTTCCACTATTCACTTTAAGAAACCTTTTAGATTTTAACCTAGTCATATTATTACAGTGATAATTTTCTACTTAAGACCATGGAAACTTAATTTCACATGTCTGTAAACCTAATTTCATAATCTATAACAGCACAGATATTATGTTTCAGTTTTTGAGTATATATTACACTTATATTGGAGATATTTTTGGAATTGACATAAACCAGTTAAAATGATAAATATTTTACATCTTCCAAACTGTGGTACTGGGCAATGTTTTCTTATCCCTAACATAAGACTTCAGCCTCGCCTGCCTTCCCAAAATAAAAGCAGTATGTATTTTTGATGTTGTGCTAAATGTAAGAGGATATTTTCCTGAGTTGAGATTTGGACTTTGTCTCTCTCCATCTCAAATAAGAGTCTAGTTTTAAAAAGGCATATATATGGTCTTTTGAACATGCTTCCTAAGTCCATTTTCTTTTACAGCAAAGCTTGTCAGTAGAACTTTATTCCCTCTCTACCTGGCATTGTTTATAAAATTCTAAATTTTGACCATGGCCAGTGTAGAGTTTGATTTAATTAAAAATAGAAGTGTTCAAAACTGTTGTTGTATGCTATAAATTACTGGAAAGATATTTTCTGAGAAAATTAGTATTCATGTAACTTAAGAACTATTTGCTAACAGAGTTGCTGAGAGAATGAATTGGGAAATGGATATAGAGTTGTGGTCATGGAGAAGGATATAAAAAGAATCATGTTACTGTTCTTCATATAGTAATTATGAAAATATCTCAGATTAAAAATTAGTAAATGACTTTTTAACTTATATTTTGAGGTTAATTATGGCATTTCCTATAGCTAATATATATTTTCTATATAGAGAGTATAAAAAGAATATTTCTTCTGGAGATAAATCATATAATTGTATTCAGTATAGTAAATTAAGACTTTCGAAAAAAATCATCAGAAAATTCTTAACAGATGCATAATGGAAGTGAAAGAAAAATTGTATCCCATACTTGGAGTATTTTTATGTACATTATAAATCTTTGCTCATCATATGTACAATATTATCACTGCAAAAGCTAGATTTACTAATTTTTAAAATGACCATCAGTAGTAGATTAATATATGTAAAAGCATTTTCTCTGTTCTATGTGTCTTCATTCTGTTCAAGGCTCATGAAGTTTTATGCTTAGAAATGCTCACTTTGCTCCTGGAAAGACCAACAGATGATAGTGTTGAAGTAGCTATTGGTTTTCTTAAGGAATGTGGTCTCAAATTAACACAAGTGTCACCAAGAGGAATCAATGGTAAGTATATATCCTTGATTTGATATTGAGCTTTTATTTGAGTATTGTAATATGTATTGCTTATTTTCTTTTCTTTCTGTTTAACTTAGCTATATTTGAACGCCTTCGAAACATTCTCCATGAGTCTGAAATTGACAAAAGAGTTCAGTATATGATTGAAGTGATGTTTGCTGTAAGGAAGGATGGATTCAAGGACCACCCTGTTGTCCTAGAAGGACTTGACTTAGTTGAAGAAGATGATCAGTTCACGCATATGCTCCCTCTGGAAGATGACTATAATCCAGAAGATGTTCTTAGTAAGTCAGGGGTGGGCGTTGGGAAGTGGAGTACAAACAAATGTAAACATAGAAAATAAACACTAACTTAACTTTTAATTTTTTTTTTTTGAGATGTTTTCAAGATGGATCCTAATTTTATGGAGAATGAAGAGAAGTACAAAACTATTAAGAAGGGTATGTAGAATTTTTCAAAATAATTTCCTTTGGATAAGTAGAAGCAATTTATGTAACGATATAGTACTGATAGAATGGTATAGATCACTGACCGCCACCTATCGAAATCTTTGCTCTATGAAGCCATTCTCTTCACTGTTTGCCCATGCATTATTTTTCTCTCTAGTGCTTATCCATGGTATTAGTTCATTCTAAATTATTTAACTCATTTTCCCTCTCCTCTTTCTATTTAATTATGCAGCTCTTAAGCTTCATCCCTCTTAAGAAATATTCATGTATTACCAATGGCCTTTATTTAACTTAAATTGCCACCCAATTTAATATTCAATTCAGTGCTGTACTTTATTATAAAGCTCTATACTTCATTATTTGTTGAGGGCAGGTTGATATTTTTCTGATAAGATCAGTCACAGTGCTAGATATGGTATTGGTATTTAATATACTTAATAAATGGATAAATTGATTATTTTATCATTTGTACATCATTAGTATATTGTAAGCACTAACTTTGTACACATACTGGTTTGTATTTTGTTTTTGCCATTACTAGCTTAGTCACCTAGAACAAATTACTTGTTTGATGTAAGAGTAAATGTTACTTGTTTGTGTAAGGATAAATAAAACACAGTGTTTTATATTGCCACAGAGCATGTATTTAGACACTGGTTCTGGGGGTTTTTTTTGGTTTTTTTTCATGTGTGTCATTATTTTTCTTCTAAAGCTAATATCCAGAGTTACTGATATCATTCTATTATATTCTGTTACATAATTATATATATTATTTTATATATTATAATTATATAATAATTTCATGGGTTTATTTCCCTTGAGTTGTGATTTTACCTGACAAATACTTGCAGCTGTGAAAGCTCCTAGGAAGAGAGAGCAGAGACATAGAACTCTGTCATTGCTGCATTCTATGCTTTAGTCACGCTTAGAAGTGAAATGTTGAAGAGTAAAGGTGTAAGAAGCTTCCAATTTTATACGTTATCCTAAAAATCTGGTACAGCAAATAGGTTTCTCTCTTTAGTTGCTGTTTTCCTAGGGGGGTTTCACTGCAACAGCCAGATTCCTTTTTCTCTAATAAATTTAGTTTCCAAACATAGAGAAACCCCTTAAACCCATTTTCTTCTTTTCTTATGAACTTCTTTTTCTACTGTCTCCCTAAAAGATGGCAAATGATTTTGTGGAATTCTTATTATACCTGGTATGGTTTTGTTTATTTATTTATGTTTTTTGAACTTGGGAATTCCCCATCCATTACTTTAGGTTCTTGGCAGTTGGCCAAGAAAGTTGTACTTTATTACAACATTTCTTAAACTCTGTGGTCTCAAGATCCCTTTACACTCTTAAAAATTATTGAGGACTCCAAAGAGCTTTTGTTTATGTGAGTTGTATCTATTGACATTTACTTATTAGAAATTAAAACTGAGAATATAAAAAATATTAGATCATTTCAAAATAATAATAAACCTAGTACATATTTGCATAAGTTACATGTTTTTATGAAAATAACTACAAAAAGAAATTTAAGAAAAAGAATGGCATGTTTTATATATTTTGTGCAGTTTAATGTCTGGCCTAATAGGAAACAGTTGGATTCTCATATTGTTTCTGATTTCAGTCTGTTGCAGTAGGTTGTTTTGATTGAAATATATGATGGAAATTTAGCCTAACCACAGATTCGTCGTTGGAAAGGGAGGAGTATTTTAATAGCCTTTTCAGAATTATAATTGTGTATATTTCTGTTTAATACTATTCCAATTAATATTTAATAGCTAGTAGCTTCTTAATGATTTAATTGCATTGTGAAACCTGAAACAATATCCACGAATTTTCATACTTTGTTAACATTAAAATCCATTGGCCTGTCACTTTGAATGGATCTTTTACTCATGTGTGATTTCATAACACGTTGCATTGGTCATTTGGAAAATACTGATTCACTGAATCATTCACATCTTCCAAGTATTAACATGTTAACATTTTCAAAATTAAATTGACACATTAATACAATGTCAAGAAATCACATTTATTCATATTACCACCTGTCTTATCAGAAAAGTCTAAGTATTGGGAAGCTGTCAAGCTCACAGGGATGGATACAAGTTTTCCAAAATTCTAATTTCCTCTTGAAAACTCTGAATTTGATCATGGTGGCAAATACCTGAAAATACCTGTGTTCATTTACCTTGAAATGATAGTCTCACTTTGTTTATATTTGAGAAAATGTCTGGTAAATACTTAACAACTCTAGTTTGTCTGCCATTCTTTCAAGTAAAAATGAAAAATATGGCTAATTCATCTTGCAACTCAGTCACACAAGTGCTTTTCCTTGAGATAGCCACCACCATTGTACATTTGTCTTTAACAGAAGTGCTATATATGAACTCCATATTTTCTTACTCAGACTATTATAAATGCCAATACTCAAGGGCTAAGATTTAACAAAATTAATAATTTTATATTTTTTCTTCAAAGGCATTCTTAAATGAAACTGTGTGTGTGTTTTTTCCCCTACTACAATAGTGTGGCAGTAAAGAGTACAATGACTGCTAGTGCAGTTCGATACCTTGATTTTGCTCAGGATGCAGCAAGTTTTAACCCCTCTTGCTTTTGCATCATCATTTCAGATGTCAGCACAGTGAAAAGGCAGATAATATCTTGGTATTATTATGAAAATAGTTTGACCTCACAGACTACCTGACAGGTCTCAGTGATTCCCCCCAGGACTCACAGACCATGCTTGGAAACCACTGCTTTATTCAGTTAATAAAATCCAGTTGTCACGACCTAAGTGATTTCAGTAAGTAGATCTTAAAGTGAAGAGATAAGGAGAGGATGATGTAAATGACTAGACAATCCATTTGACCTTAATTCTTTCAGAAAATGTTCTAGAGTTGACATTAAAAAATAGCTGCAGGAGGAAGTGGGCACAGCTTTAGTAATTAGCACCTTAGAGTGACCCAGGTGTACTTGTGTTTTAGGTCTTACAGCATTTGGGAAAGCAGCAGGAGTGCCTGTCTTCCTACTATTGAATACTAAACAGTTTCCTCTTTTAAAGGTCTGTCTAAGCCACATTATGTCATAATAAACTAGACACTTCAGATCATTTCTTGAAGTCACAATTTGTTAGAAATATTCTCAAGGAGACTTGTTTGCCAGCTAAGGGCTGAATGACAACTCTCCATTTTTGTAAAATGATTTGTTTCTCACAGTAGGAAGTTCTCTGCTAACATTAAGTATTACATGTGGCTCCTGATGTATACTACTTGGTTAAATATAAGGAAATTAGAATTTTCCTAAAACTTAGTTGACCCCAAAACTATATTAAGTCCTGTCTGATTATAATAAAAATGCAAAAGTGAATTGTTGTCTAGGTTTGTAAAATCTTTGTCAGACAGATAGAGCACATACCATTGGGCAAAATACGATTCTAGTTTTTGTCATTTATTACTATTAACATGATGACTGGCCTTATGTAGTCTCTTATTTACATCACTGTTTTCGCCCAGTTCTTAACGTGACATGTATTTTAAGAAATGATATTCCAATGAAGTGCTCATCTTACCAGTTTTTCTTAAAGGCCTTTAAACTTCCGTTTCTATTGTACATATGGAAAGTCTATGGACTGATTGTAATGTTCTATTTAATAAGTATACATTTTAATAAAAATCTCACCACTATTTATGTAAAGTGAATGCTAAATTACACGATTTTTTTCTTCTCCATTCTTTGTCTTTCAAAAAACACTCTTAGCCTAAATTCTTGTTTTCTATAGCTAGCCTTAGCTTCTTACGATAGATTATCTTCTTTCTGATGATGAACTAATAATATTTTGACTCCAATATGCTAACTTCTCTGCCTAGTTTATTGTTCCAGTGCTCTTGCTCTTTTGGAAAACCTTCATCTGCTTTTTCTTTGTTCTTCTCATCCCTTGCTTGTTTCATGGCCACTTTCTATCTGGCAGAAGAATTACACATACGGCTTTCTCTAGTCAAATTAGTTACAATGCTCTCTGAATACTCAGGGAATAACATGAGGCCTGTGTGATCATCTTCGCTGGTTGATAAACTGTTACACCACTATGGGTTGCATGAACTGAGAATTATCTTCTTGGAAAGAGATGCATTTGTATCCCTTGCTCATTCATATTTTCCTAAACCTATCTTTGTTCTTTTAGAAATTCTTGATGAAGGAGATAGTGACTCAAACACAGACCAAGATGCTGGGAGTAGTGAAGAGGAGGAGGAAGAAGAGGAGGAAGAGGGAGAAGAAGATGAAGAAGGTAAAAGTATAGCTTATTCAAATAAAACTGTAAAATACTCCCAAGGTAATCTACTGTAGTCCTCTAAAACAGTGGTTCTTAATCTGTGGAGGGTTGCAAGCAATGCTGCTGGCATCTAATGGGTGAAGGCTGGAGATGCTGTGAAACATCCTGTGAGTCATAAGACTGCCCCCCACAGCAAAGTACCAGTATTGGCAAGGTTGGAAGACCCTGCTTGGAAAGTATTAAACAAGGAAATTCATTTTTTAATATCAACATAATTTTAACTTGACATTTTATGACTTTGATTATAAACTCTGAAAAGGGTACATTCATGTTGAGGGCATGTGATTTATGTTACCCTGGCATGAATGTAACAGTTGAGAGTGACTAGATATTTGCTCTTTATGTTGGAAAAATAGAGTGGAGAGGCCCGAAGCTATATTTGAACAGAAGCAGGCATGATGTTCTTCCTCTTCAGCTTTGATTATATTATTTCACAGGAAAATAAACTCAGAACTTTACTTTGGTTAAGTCTCAGTTAAAACGTCAGAACATACACTGGTCAATATTTACTTACGTTACATATTTGAAAATATTAAAAGTATATCTTTCCCTTTTAGGGCGTAATGTTCTGTCTTAGAGTATAGTAGCTCTTCTACAACATAGTTTATAAAAATGAGTTTGATTTTTTCCAGTGTCTTCCTCATTTAAAACATCTCCTAACCATGTACTACATTTAACTTTAGCATTTCTTTGTTTTAATGTGAAAATACTATTCAAATAAAAACTATTAAATGTTTATAAGGAAAGTTTTCATGCATTAGGTAAGAGAAAATTTTAACAAATATTCATATTTCTATTGGACCCATTAAACCTGTCATGATGATCCAGTGTTCTCTGA